>NC_143234.1:11224510-12474510 GCF_030267445.1 Bombyx mandarina | reverse complement strand
TCGGTGACATTCGAGAATAGACGCCAGAATTTGGAAGTCGTCGTGGCCTAAAGGATAAGACGTCCGGTGCATTAATTGTGCTTTAATGATGTAACAATCGTTGTGCAGTTACTGCAACAATACAGTTGAGACATTGAACATTATTCTTAAAACAACACGTTGTAGAGCTACCGACGCAAAATCATCAGACAGTGACCTGAAGTCGTCGGGGCCTAAAGGATAAGACGTCCGGTGCATTCAAGCGATGCAACGATATTCGAATCCCGCAGGCGGGTACTAATTTTTCTAATGAAATACGTACTTAACAAACGTTCACGATTGACTTCCACGGTGAAGGAATATCGTAGGAATATCAGGATCGTGTGATAAACATCAAACCCGCAAAATTATAATTTGCGTAAGTACTGCTGTTAGGGCGTGTTGTGATTTCGCACAGGTAAGTACCACCACCCTGCCTACTTCAGCCGTGAAGCGGTAATGCGTTTCGGTTTGATGGGTGGAGCAGCCGTTGTAACTATACTGAGACCCTAGAACGCATATCTCAAGGTGGGTGGCGGCATTTACGTTGTAGATATCTATGGGCTCCAGTAACTACCTAACTGGAAAAAATGCCCACTACGATAAATGCAATACATTTGGAGCCATTGTTATAGCTTAGCTGTTAGTTCGTAACCCATTTGTGCCAAGTTCCCCAATAAAAAAAAACAAATGTCTATGATCAGTTCCATTTTGAGTTAACATCGCATTTACTTAAAAGCTTCTGTCTAATTTTTCTACTCTAAATAATATTATTATTCAACTTAGAATTTGAAACTGTTTGAAATTCTAGACGGTTAATTTGCATAGAATATAACTCTTACACGAAATTTTCATGTAAAGTATATACTATAGTTATAAATCTGAGTCTATGTTTCAACTAAATATTGGAAATGAATCTCATCGGGCACTGCATATATACCAAAATTCTCGAAATATTTGATGTAGAGCTAATCTCAAAAGCAACAGTTCACTAGCTGGCACACGCGCACACACACAGACACACACACACACACACACGCAGACGCACGCACGCGCGCGCACACACACACACACACACACACACACGCACGCACGCACGCACACACGCACACACTTTATGTGCAGGACGATGCTATAAACGCTTAGAGGCTCACAACACACCGTTTATTTAGAATGGAGGTCGAGCCTCCATACGAGGTTCCCGGGTTGCGAGGTTGCGGTATATGTGGGACTCGACGAGAGATGGTAAACGCAGGCCAAATACTGTAATTAGGCCCATCCACTAAACAACTCCCCTGTACTATTGTTCAACGCTCGATCCCCACCCGACAGAGCCCGGGTAAAGTAGGTATTTACCGCGGTCAATAGTACAACCAGAACCGTAGCTCACCCCGAGGATCTAGCCGGCAGAGTCCACGAGGCTATAGTCGATGACACTACGTCAATTATCATGGTACGGCAGCACGTCAGGCTGCCCTCGGCGGTCTGGTGTCCCGGAATACCCCGCTGGACCGGAACCAACCTGCTAGGCTGGAAGCGCGACACACTACCAATCGGTTGGTCTTTCGCAACAGTTCCGTAGAACTACAGTTCGATGGAAAGTCACAACACACCCTGCGAGTGAAAATGCGGCTTGTGGCAATACTTGTTGCCTCTAGAGATCGCATCTACCCGGTACTATCATCACGTCTCCATCTGAATCTCATATCATCAAAACTTGAACAAAAAATAGGTATCTGTCATGTCATCGAGCCGTCGAGTTCCAGTGGTAAAAACCGGTCGAAAAAGAAGATAGACAAATTTGTCTGCTCCTAGCATCTCACCCATAGATGAAACACTTAATATTGACGCTACCCGCAGTGTAGTAGGTATGTGGGACTTGACGATCTGCAGATGTTGGGCGCAGACCGCGGGCCCAAGGAGTTTTAGGACCCTACCGCACTAAACAACTCCCCTGCGCTCTTACACGTGACGTCCGGTCTCTGTCCGGGGTCAGAACCCGGTAAAAGTAGGGGGTTCCCGCGGTCAACACTACAACCAGACTCGCGGCGCAATCTTAAGTCAAACCGTGATCATGATGCTTGGAACACGCTGAAACATCAGGATTCCATTGCCTATAAAGAATGTGGTTCGAACCCGTCACATAACAGTGTCTATAACATGCTTATCTATCTAAACAGAAACGTTTTTCCTGTGTGCATTTCTAAGCCGTTAAATTGTTATTGTGATTAAACTTAAAATGGTTGTTGTTGGCACTACAGGGAAGCCGTCTGTTGTAGCACTATCAACTGATCAGAGGTGGCGCGTGTATAGTCTTAGCAATTGAATATAATTCATAGATTCGACGACAGCATAGCGTATTAGGGATTCAATCTTCTTCTATCTTCTATATATATATAAAAATGAATTTCTGTTCGTTAGTCTCGCTAAAACTCGAGAACGGCTGGACCGATTTGGCTAATTTTGGTCTTGAATTATTTGTGGAAGTCCAGAGAAGGTTTAAAAGGTAAATAAATATGAAAATGCTCGAAATTAAATAAAAAATACAATTTTGTTTTTCCTTTGATGTGTCCCCCGTCGAACGGATTCCTTTTGTTTGATTTAAGTTTATTTTATACAAAATTTTAGGTCTCTTATTTACCGATTGAGGCACTACGAAGTCTGCCGGGTCAGCTAGTAATGACATAAAAATTATGTTGGTGTAAGGGAAATCCAACAGTACGTTCCGGTTTCCGAATTGAAATTGTTTAATTCAATTTAAATGTTATAAAAATACTGGTTTTTCATTTCAAAAAAAGGCGAACTGGCTAAACAAACTCAGCGGCTAATGTTTTTTTAATTAACATAACTCATTTTCTCTGAAAGGACATGCCTTTAAACCTTCTTGCAGTTTTATTATTAAAAGAAAATTTTTTATTGCCTTTGTAGGCAGACGGGCATACTGCCCACCTGATGGTAAGTGGTTACCGTCACCCATGGACGTCAGCAATGCCAGGGGCAGAGCTAATCTACTACCTACCATAAAAGTGGATTTATAGAAAACTTTTTGGAGCGTTAATTGACTCGTTTATTTTTTATATTACTTATAGTATGAGCATACGCCCTGTCCCGCCATGTGATTAAGACTTAGTCTTTGTAGTAGGGGAGCCCACGATCCTAAATGGGGTTTACTCGAGCGTCATAGAGACCTATTGAGATGCAAAGCTTAGATGATAAGAAGAAAAAAATGTTATATAATGTATACGTTTTCATTGGTGGGGGGAGTGGCTATAGATTATCAAAAATGTAAAAAAATACTGTTGCATGGACATAATCGAGCGCGTCAAGTATTGATAGCATCAATGTCCTACGTATTTTTAATAATGTATGTATGTTGATCTGACTGTTTGCATGTTGGGGGTGGTCGTAGGTAAGGGTTGAAAATGAAAAAAAAATTGTGTATTGAGGTACCAGAATCCGCATTGTATAATCTATAAGTCCCGGTAACCACTTAACACCGCATGGGCCGTGCAAAGGATCATCTGGCTCAACTATTTTACGCGTAAACTATTCTAGGAAAAGTACCATTTCAGCTATTAGGTAGATTGAAAAGGTCCTATTTACATAGGTCCAATGTAATTTAATAACCATAAAATTAGATGATTACAGTGTCTGCGGTTTGAGGTTCGAAGACCGGTGTGACCCAATTTGCTTATGGTTTCTATGAAATACGCTTTTGAAAAAGCTAGATTCACATGCGACCGAATTATATTAAATGACATTTCATTAACAATGTCAACACGCAGCCGACAGAGTACAGAGCTAAACATCATTTTAGGAAAAACATTGCCCAAACTGCTAAATTTTAATTAGAAGTGAAAATCAGCTTTATTTTATTTATATACTAGCGACCCGCCCTCGCTTCGCTTAGGAAACTGTAATTTATTATTGATAGCAGTATTTGTCAACTATTTAATGGATGTTATTATATATATAAACCTTCCTCTTTAATCACTCTATCTATTAAAGAAACTGCATCAAAATCCGTTGCGTAGTTTTAAAGATTTAAGCATACATAGGGACAGACAGATATAAGGACAGAGAAAGCGACTTTGTTTTATACTATGTAGTGATTAATAATTTCAATTATATATAAATAATCTATACTAATATTATAAAGAGGAAAGATTTGTTTGTTTGTTTGTTTCGAATAGGCTCCGAAACTACTGGACCGATTTGAAAAATTCTTTTTCCATTAGAAGCCGACGTTGTCCCTGATGAACATAGGCTACTTTTTAAATTTTTTTTAAATTTTTTTTTTGTTTCATGTGTGTTTTAGTGTTTCCGAAGCGAAGCGAGGGCGGGTCGCTAGTTTATCATATTTATATTAATTTAATTTTGTATGACGTCAAAGTAAAGAAGAGGATATAAGTTTTGTACCAAATAAATCTTCAGCAAAATTTGTTACAAATTTATTCATTCCCCTAGCTGAGCTTCAGCGTAAAAATGACGGTGACAGTAAAAACTTAGCCAAGCCAAGAGAGTAAATCTTAATAAACATTTCGGCTTCAGCGGGTATCAAAACTTAAAAAATGACCCATAAACTTATAATTACCTTACTGGTGATAGGACCTCTTGTGAGTCCGCACGGGTAGGTATCACCGCTCCGCCTATTTCTACCGTGAAGCAGTAATGAGAACGGTTGTTAATTTATGAAAATGTAGGATATGTAAGAACGGAACGTATGAAAAGAGTGTGGAACGGAGCGTTAAGAAGTTAGTGAGAGAAAACGGCAAGAAAGGGAAAAGAGAAAGACGGAGAAAAGGAAGATGGCGATGACGGTTAAATGAGCAAAGAGTAAAAAAGGTGTCAATTATTTTTTAATTAATACAATAAAGAAAATTTTGGAAAAGAAACGTAAAAGTGCAAAAGTTGAATAATTTTATTTTATGCGCCACGATTTCAATTCTACAATTTTATTATAATCAAAACGTTTATATCGTAAACGGATTTGTATTAACGAGTTACAAGGGATTATTAGTTCGGTGCCGCGTTCTAGCTCAATTAAAAGCGAGTTTCTCCGAGTGTTAAGAGTCAACAGTGCTTCGATTTGAATCCACATGAATGACTTTTTATGTTGGTCTAGACCAGGCCTGGGTAAATGGCGGCCCGCAGCCGTAGAATTTAGTCTGGCCCGTGAAGCATTGTATATCTGTATTATTATTAAAAACACAAATATGAGTTTTTGTCTAACATAAATTGGTGCATTAGATAAAATATTAAGCAATACTGATACACGTTATCAGGGCCGGTGGGAGCCAAAATTTTCTCCCGGACAACCGCTCTTTTCAGCGCCTCCTATTCTATAACATAATTATGATAACTGAACAATTACAGTATGTATAATAGTCGCACAATATAAAATTAGAAAAAAAACTGTTTGGTCCGAGGTCAAATTTTCATCTGCAATGTGGCCCGACTATCAAAATATTTTCCCACCCCTGGTCTAGACGGAGCCTCTATGTAGACGAAGATTCCATTACACACGAATAAAAAATAAATTATAATTTCCCTCCTACTGGACTTCGTGAAAGAAGTCCAAAAGACTGTGTGGTATTAATGAACGTCGCCTGATAGAAGTTATCATCATTAACACTTTGACTGCTGGGCAATTTTTAAGGGAGTTTCAGTCAGTGCGTATGAGGACTTTTCGAGGCAAGATTGGACTTCCTTACAGTGAGTCTGAAACTGCATAGGCTTCAGAAAGGACCGTTATTCGATATACCCATTCCCATAGAAATGTGGACATAGTTGTCTCCCGCATCGAGCGAAAGAACGCGTCGCACTAGTGGACAGTCGCGCTTGGGATTTTTTAAACATCAAAACGCAGTCAACGTGTTAACACGCCTTACCAACTTGGGACGATTGTATCTTTGTTTGTAATGTAATCTAATCTTTAAGCGCCGTTTTCACAGACTTGAAGACGTCCGATTAACTTCAAATCTCGATCGTGGTAAAACACAGATACATAGGAGAGACTGCGCAACGTAATCACAAACCGGTGCGCGTACCATCTTCATCTTAAATCATTTGTTAAATATGATTTCGTTCAACATATTGTTACGCGCTGGGGTTCGAGATAAATGAAAAAAATCTACCGAAGTACAACTTAGCACTTAGAACACTTAAAACACTTCACAAACACTTTAAAATTCTCAATTCGCTTCTTCCGCTTCAGGTGATCCGTTTACTGCTTCGCTTCGAGTAGTTCCTATTACTAACTGCGTGCCATCTCTGCAATGCTTTTATAGTCGAGACGAAATCCCTAGAATCGTCGAGAATATTCCACAAAAGTCGAGTATTATGTGTTTCCGCTATCTGACAATAGGTGGTATTGTACTCCTCGAGCGTTCTAGATGCTACTAGATCCTTCGATATTCGTTCGACTATTCGGCGATAGATGGCATTACTCTTACCGACGTAACAATATTTTTACTGGTGGTAGGACCTCTTGTGAGTCCGCACGGGTAGGTACCACCACCCTGCCTATTTCTGCCGTGAAGCAGTAATGCGTTTCGGTTTGAAGGGTGGGGCAGCCGTTGTGACTATACTGAGACCTTAGAACTATATCTCAAGGTGTGTGGCGCATTTACGTTGTAGATGTCTATGGGCTCCAGTAACCACTTAACACCAGGTGGGCTGTGAGCTCGTCCGCACATCTAAGCAATAAAAAAAAATAAAAAAAAAATTAACAAATTATTAATTAATATTTATGTGACTTTGCATTTTCCTGCTTAAAACAAATAAAAATTAAGCAACGTTCTCGCTTAACAGACGCACATAAATTGAATTCCTTAAGGCAATTTCCAAATACCAACCTGATTTTACAAACTAGGGTAAGATACTCAGACGTAATGCTCACACTAAAAAGTAGTTACTTAGATTAAACTTCAGTCTTATGTTAATCTTTTTAATAAAATAAAATATACTGTGATACTTATTTGTATATTAAACTGTATTCTTTCATTAAATTTCAAGAAATGTCATTGGTAGATCGCACCGGGCTTCGTCAGTAAACAGCAGATCTTGGTTCTAATCAAGTTGGTCACCCCTGCTATATATAATATCATCATCAGACATAGGCCTCTCCCAATCCACACTATATATATTAATTAATACTGTCTGTTCTGTTACTAAGCGTAAGCGCGTGGATTGCCTTAACTTTGCCTTCTTTTGTTTTTAGTGTAGAAATTCGAAATTAGAAATAGATTCATTCTCAGTATCTTCGGATTCGTCTTTCCCAGAGTCAACTAGATATTCCGGTGCCTTAATAAGAAGATAGTAGAGAGAAATCGACATAATTACTGCAGTACGCGTGTAGGGCGTAGGTTACCTAAATAGCGGTCAATGTGTTAATACAGTAATTTTATTACTTTGGCACAATTCCTGACCAAAATCACAATTTTTTATTTTTATTTATTTCTCAGATGGTTGGACGAGCTCACAGTCTACCTGGTGTTAAGTGGTTACTGGAGCCCATAGACATTTACAACGCAAATGCGCCACCCACCTTGAGATATAAATTCTAACGTTTCAGTATAGTTACAACGGCTGCCCCACCCTTCAAGCCGAAACGCATCACTGCTTCACGGCAGAAATAGACGGGGTGGTGGTACCTACCCGTGCGGACCCACAAGAGGTCGTACCACCAGTAAGAAACTAATCGAAACTACGCAAACCAAATTACGCAAATTATAATTTGGCGGGTTTGATTTTTATTACATTACCTAAATGGCGGTCAATGTGTTAATACAATAATTTTATTACTTTGGCATAATATCCTAACCAAAATCACTAAGATAAAAGAAGGATTATTTTAAAAAGTTGGCAATAAGTGGCATCCTCCGTTCACTGATATTGATAGTGCCAGAAATACAGATCACTTGCTTTCTAACACTGTCGCACGTAAACACATATAAACTTCAGATTTATTTAGAAAAGTTTCGTCCTGCGTTGGGATAGGACTTTGGGAAAGTCGCGCGTCTACAAGTAAACTTTCCTGTTAGCCGCCCTTCGATATCTATACTTCTATACTAATATTATAAAGCTGAAGAGTTTGTTTGTTTCAACGCGCTAATCTCAGGAAGTACTGGTCCGATTTGAAAATTTCTTTCAGTGTTAGATAGCCCATTTATCGAGAAAGGCTATTGGCTAAATAACATCACGCTAAGACCAATGCAGGCGGAACACCAATAAATAATGCTTCAAAATCGGAGTTTTTTTTTACCTTTTGAGAGCTTCCATTTCGTGCGCTGCGGAAACGGTTAAAGTTTCGCTAAAGTAATGTATGAGAGAATTATTCTCCTTTAAAAGATCTAAAAAAAATTATTGACAGCAAATGTCTAAATATTAAGGTTGGCTCACTATAACGTTTTTTTATGTTAAACAAATTTGTTCAAAAATAAAGCATTATTTGTGAACTATTCCACGCGGACGAAGTCGCGGGCAAAAGCTAGTTTTACTATATATCTTTAGGATTTTCCGGTTTGAAGGGTGGAGCAGCCGATAAGACTTGTATCGGACTTGGATTAGTGAGGGAAAAGCTGATTTTTACATCGCGTTTCTCTTAGTATTGTCGAGTCTGTAACTATTAGCTCTACACGCCGTGATCAATAAGAATGGCGAAATTTGAATTCGATACTCATTTCATTTGCTAGTAATATTAAAAAATACCTTCCTAGGAAGATAGGTACCCAAAATTAACTTACCAAATAATAGAAGCAACAAGTCACTGAGCGCCAGACTGAAAAGATAATAATTGGTGGCAGTATGCATCGTGGGGTGTCGTACTATGACCACACAGACGGTCAGATTTCCCACCACTCCCGTTACGAATATAACCAGGAGCAGTACCGATATGGGCACGATTTTCTGCAGGGGAAGCCTTCGTGGTCCCATCATCACCCACAGCATCGCGTCTTCGGTGCAGTCGAAGTGTGAGATATTCGTGCAGCGCGATATTAGTTCAGACACAGTTTCATTTTCTCGTGTGAATTCGACCATTTTTATAATAAAAAGTCCGGATTTTTGTATTATTATATTACATTGATTTGTCGATCTCGATACGGTTTCAAAAAAAAACACTTTACACTCAATTTACGTACTTAAACAAATAAGTTTAAAACTTAATTTCACATGAAAGTAAAATTTTGATATTTTAATTTAAATTGCACTCTTTTTACATTTTAAATACTTTATAAAACAAACGTCGTGAAAATGAAACACTATGTATAAAAATTATTTAAATCGAACCACAAGTCTTTAATATTTATTTTTGATAACTTTTTTTAAATTAAAATATGCTAGTAAAATAAAATACATATTACTTTTCTTTATTTAAACTGAGACTTAGTCGTAGCATCACGGAATTGGGAAATTACAATGTACGTAGCTTCGTAGCGCGGAGCAGACGACGGGTCTACGTGCGTAGCTCGCGGAGACCGAACGCTGACTGCTGACTTAAATTTAAATACTGTTGAATGTAGCACTCGGTTACAAAACCCGTTTTTATCCGATTTTTAGTGCATTTTACACTGATGTCAGCGTTCGATATTGCCAATAATATTGACACAATTACTTATGGTCGTTTTTTTTTGTTTTTTATTGCCTAGATGGGTGGACGAGCTCACAGCCCACCTGGTGTTATGTGGTTATTAGAACCCATAGACATCTACAACGTAAATGCGCAACCCACCTTGAAATATAAGTTCTAAGGTCTCAGTATAGTTACAACGGCTGCCTCACCCTTCAAACCGAAACGCATTACTGCTTCACGGCAGAAATAGGCGGGGTGGTGGTACCTACCCGTGCGGACTCACAAGAGGTCTAATTGTTTACGGTCATGATAGGGGGTGAGGTAGAAATCTTCAGCAGTATCTTGCCATCAAAAGCGGTGTTAGCGCATTCTTCTCGGGACCAGGTTAGCCGTCTTCATTACCACTGCCACAGTACGCCGCCAGGTCTACTTGGTCCGGCCTGCTCCTACTCGCTCTGGAAGATTCACTTTAAATTAAGTAGAGTAATTGTGCAGTAACTAGTCGTAATATTAACGGCTCTAAGAACTTATGTTTTTTTTATTGACCTTGTAGGCAAACGAGCATACGGCCCACCTGATGGTGAGTGGTTACCGTCGCTCATGGGCTTCAGCAATGCCAAGGGCAGAGCCAAGCCGCTGCCTACCGCTTAATACTCTCCACAAGCCTCGTTTGAAGAAGGACATGTCACAGCGCTCGGGAAACACCGTGGAGGGGAGCTCATTCCATAGCCGGATGATGCGAGGCAAAAAAGACCTCTGGAAACGCACTGTGGATGAACGCAGTGGCTCCAGGTAGTATGGATGAACTCTACTCCGGTGAATAGCGGTGCGATGGTAAAAACGAGATGATAGTATCATCTCGAATAATTCTTCAGAGCGCTTATGTTATGTTGAGCCGTCGTTTCTCTCTGCAGTGAACTCCGTAAACCGGTTATCAACAGTTAGACCGTCCATTCATCCATCCCACGTAATTAAAAATTAAAATAATTCAGTTCTATCGCAAAAACAGCAAAAAAGGGACAAATTTAAGAGAATATTATTATTCATTTGAAATTTTTTTTTGTAATAAATTAAAAACCTTTTCAAACATTTATAATCCTTATTACCATTGAATTTTCATTTAGAAAATTTATACATCGATGTTCAATAAAACGTGAAACCAATTAAATTGATCAAAGCAACACAATTAATGTGTGTCTTTCACCAAAACAGTACGGCGCGGATGTAAAAACAATTCGTCCAGGGTAATTGTAGCATTTGTATCTTATTGTTCCTGTCAAATACGTACATCATTATATTATACGTACATAATATTTACATTAAGTATTTAACGACAAAATTTATCTTAAAACACTTTATTCTTGTAATTTTGGGTGGGGCAGCCGTACACTGAGACCTTAGAACTTATATCTCAAGGTGCGTGGCGCATTTACGTTGTAGATGTATATGGGTTTCAGTAACCACTTATCACCAGGTGGGCTGTGAGCTCGTCCACTCATCTAAGCCATAAAAAAAAACGTATATGAGAGAACCATTTTGATACATAAAAGATCAAAAAATAGTTTTTGACAAATGTTTTCGTGACTTCGAACCGGTTTTTATTGTTGTCTACGTAACAGTGCAACAATAACTTGCTTTCCGTCTGGTCGTGTCGTAAAATCTTAATAAAACCTGCTAAATTAGGCGTTTTGAGTTTTTTTTTTATAACTCTTGTAGGGACGGGAGGGCGACCCGACGAGCCCAACTCTACGAAGTTTTTCTGTTTTTCCTTCACTTTCTTCTTATTTGAGTATGGCGTGCATTATCGAACACACAGCAAATAGTCACAATGGACATCGAAATATCTAAGGACTCAGAAACAATGCTGACTGTACCAATTCGCTTAGTGGACATTACTGAGTCGTATTATATTACAAGCGGTTTGTTAAATAGAAGGGCTATTGACATAAAAAGTTCAGAAGGTTTAACGGGGAATTCACAATAGTCAAGCTCTCAAATTAATATATGCTGGTACGTGACCTATCTCCAGCAACTAGGTCATTGTCTTTTTTTATTGCTTAGATGGGTGGACAAGTTCACAGCCCACCTGGTGTTAAGTGGTTACTGGAGCCCAGAGACATCTACGACGTAAATGCGCCACCCACCTTGAGATATAAGTTCTAAGGTCTCAAGTATAGTTAGAACGGCTGCCCCACCCTTTAAACCAAAACGCATCACTGCTTCACGGCAGAAATAGGCAGGGTCGTAATTACGCAAATTACGATTTTGCGGGTTTGATTTTTATTGCACGATGTTATTCTTTCACCGTGGAAGTCAATCGTGAACATTTGTTGAGTACGTATTTCATTAGAAAAATTGGTACCCGCCAGCGAGATTCGAACACCGGTGCATCGCTCGATACGGATGCACCGGACGTCTTATCCTTTAGGCCACAACGCCTTTTAAACTTTTCTTGTTTGTATGTGATGAAATCTTTGAATGTCATTTACATATATTTCAATATCAAATTGTAAATTTGCACACACATCATCGGACCGATGAAAATATAATAATTTTAAAAATTTTGATCTAATATCCCGACGGGATCAATAGGAAAGACGCGAAGTTAGTTGTTAGTTTGGTTAGCTATTCAAACTACATATATCGTTATTTAGATCAGAGATATTGTGGCGGGTAACCATCACAGAACACAAGATATTTGACAGATGATTGAATATCGCTTATGACATTTTCGTAAACCAACAAAGAACCTGTCATCAAACATTCTTAGCTCCTCGCTTAATTCTTAGTGGCTATCTGTGACCTTGCTCGTTCATGAAGCACGCTATAGAAAGCAGAGTATTATATACACTTGACATTGGCGAAATCTAAAAGGAAACGCCATAAGCCTAAGAGGTAGATATATATGACATTTTCAAGATAAGCTTGCGTACATACAAGTTCCGAACAACAACATTCGGACTGACGGTATACCAAACAATTACATACGCTCCGTGGAAAATCTACCCTTTGTCGTATACTTACAACATGTTGTGTTTCTTAATAGTAAATTATTATTGGCTGTTGTAAAAATTCGGGAGGTATTATCCAACAAGATATTTGACAGATTCCTGAATCTCGCTAACGACAATTTCAATATAAGGTTGCACGAATACAAGTTTCAAACATCAATATTCTGACCGCGTAGGGCTACCCAGATATCTTACCCGCTGGGCGGAAGATCCTGCCGAAGCGGCTTCCTTACC
Organism: Bombyx mandarina; assembly: GCF_030267445.1. Classification (NCBI taxonomy): domain Eukaryota; kingdom Metazoa; phylum Arthropoda; class Insecta; order Lepidoptera; family Bombycidae; genus Bombyx; species Bombyx mandarina. Next base: position 12,461,673 of record NC_143234.1, on the reverse strand, counting down.
GAATGTTGGAATACGCAAGTCCCAAGAATCTGATGTTTGAAGTAAAGTTAAGCAGTTACTTAGCTAAGTTCCGGGGGGTAAGTAGATTAGATAGTCTTGTTTGCGTTAAGGCGGAGCCTCCAATCAGTATCCTTGTAATTGATATCGGCATTCAAAGCCCTTTTTTGTCTTACCTATGCTGATAGCCTTGAGAGGCTATGTCAACTTACCTTAGCGTGTGTAGGTGAACTCACGGGGCTCAAACCGGAGAGTTGCTAACACTGACCCTAGTGAGAGCAGTGCTTCGCAGAATCTACCACCGGATCGGCACGCGACCCACTGAGAAGATCCGGCGAGAAATTCAGTGGGCTGTGTCTGTGGGTTAATTCGCTCGTCGAGCCCTTCGTCGCAAGCGACGAGTTCGACGAGGACGGTGACCGGTGCTTGTAATGCCTAAAAGCACCGTTAATGGATCAGGAGGATCAGTGATGACGTGAAAATTGGACTGTGTATGTAGTTTTATTTTCGGTACTTTTGTTTTTTGCTTAGATTGGTGGACGAGCTCACAGCCCACCTGGTGTTAAGTGGTTACTGGGGCCCATAGACATCTACAACGTAAATGCGCCACCCACCTTAAGATATAAGCTCTAAGGTCTCCAGTATAGTTACAACGGCTGCCCCACCCTTCAAGCCGAAACGCATTACTGCTTCACGGCTGAAATAGGCAGGGCGGTGGTACCTACCCGTGCGGAAAAACAATAATATTGTCTGTATAACGCGTCTTAGTCATTCACGTCAAATGTAATCCGTTTTATCTACGTGAACATAAAAAGTACACTCGACGAATCCTGGGTAAAGACGAATTAGATTACCTTGTTGCTTAATTTGATTCTCTATGAATAGCCTCCTGTAACTTCTGTGCGGCATGATTACTTGTAAACTGACTGAATGAGCTAATCCCTACATTTATTTGTAGGGATTAGCTCATTTTTGGCGTCACGACGAAAATGTATAGTAATGTAAAGTTCAAAAGAAAGAATTATTAATTTTAAATTTTGCTTGCTAATTAATCCTGCGTTTTTTTTATTACTATTTTTATTATCTTACTAGCTGACACGGCAGACTTCGTAGTGCCTCAATCGATAAATAAAAGACTTCAACTTTGGTATAAAATAAACTTAAAACAAACAAAAGGAATCCGTCCGACGGGGGACACATGAAAGTGAAAACAAAATTGTTATTTTTATTTAATTCCGAGCATTTTCATATTTATCTAACTTGTAAACCTTCTCTGGACTTCCACAAATAATTCAAGACCAAAATTAGCCAAAAAAGTCCAGCCGTTCTCGAGTTTTAGCGAGACTAACGAACAGTAATTCATTTTTATATACTTATATATAGATTAGAAGGCAGCTACCTCTTCTGCTAACGCTATTCGGTGACTGACCCTTCAAAATATGAGCATTGACATTGTCAACAAGTCATTGTATTTGTAATGATGCGTTTGAAGAAAAACCCGAGTGTACGTTTTATGTAACCAGAGCTTCGCGAGTTCAAATCGTTTATAAAACACAGAGACGAATCAAGGGTCACAATATAATATATTTTTTACTGCTTCGGTAGGTTGACACAGCCCACCTGGTGTTAAGATAATGTTTTGTGGTTGCTTGCTTTTGTGGGGTACGGTAGTAAAACGCTACGACCATATCGGCGTTCAAATCTCGCAGGCATGTACCGAATCTTCCAATGAAATACTTAACGCGTCTCTGAAGCGACCCTAATGATGAATGAATAACATTGTGTATTAAAAATGGTAGTGCAATGTAGAAAAGAGGAAGAGGTCAACAGAAGAAGATATAGATGGAGTGTGCGAATGACGATATGAGAGAAAGAGGAGTGAGTTTGACGGCTGATAGAAGAGAATGGTAGAGAAAAATTAGCTGTGCCGACCCCACCTAGTGAGATAAGGTGGAGACACTATACAGATGTAACTATACTTGAGACCTTAGAACTTATATCTCAAGGTGGGTGGCGCATTTACGTTGTATACGTCTATGGGCTTCAGTAACCACTTAACACCAGGAGGTATGTGAGCCCGTCCACCCATCTAAGCAATAAACAAAAAAGAAGAAAGAAGATTGCGTATTAAATATCGAAACACGAAGCATTTTAAAAGTTTCGTATCTACTGGTAGGCTGTGTTTTGCCACGGAACAAACATTCCTTAAAGTTAGACGATTACTATAAAACTAAAACATAACACCATACTCACAGATTCTATTTTAGACTCCATCTCTGTACCAGTAATGAATATAAAGACTTAATGAACGCCAGCAAGACAACATTCAGAGGATCCCGGTCGTTAGTTGTTGAAGGTGTTTATTTCTGTTCTATTTGACACTTTATTTCAGAATAAAATGAGAACGTGTAATGACTGAGGACTACAAAAGACTTTCGTAATTATTTCCGAGATGTGAACTCAACTTAGAAATGGTGTACGCTTTTCAAGAAACAAATTTAGGTATTCGGAAAAAGGAAGCCTTTAATATAATCGCTTCAGCTAATTAAGGTGATAAAACTATTAACTTTAGTAAAATTATTGTCAAAGGCCGTCGTGATGTGTGCAAATTTTCAAGAACATCGTACATTTTGCCGTGTGTGCCACCCAGCCTAACCACGGACTTATTGCCAATAAAAAATAAAAAAAATAAAATTTCAAAGATCAAAAAGATTAAAAAAGCTTTTAATCTTAAATGATGTACAAAACATCCAATCATGCACCCCGATTTAATGGAACAGTAAGCTCCTAGAAAAATCGATTGGAAAATCGTTTCGTACGAAGCTCCGGGCGGTGTTCTGCGGTCCCTTTGCTGTGGTACGCGGAGCTTTCGATTTAAGCTCTGTCTCTACAAACGAACTGAATTTGATGACCGCCGATTTTAAGCCTCGTAAATCACGCAAAAGCTTTTTAATTGGTCCATCTTATTGAATTTGTTGTTTGTGAAGAGAGAGAGAGGAAACTCTCTTGAATTTGTGATTTAATTAAACAGTTCATTTCTGTCATAGTTTTTAGTATCATAGATAGGCGAATGGTTGCCGGAGCCTGAGATATTGTTTTTTATAGTGAAACTTTTATTACATCGTCTCAAACTTTTTTGTCGGTGTGTTGCATGTCGCGTGACGGTCGACCGTGGAGTAGGGATAAAGTGAAAGGCGCTCGTCAGAGCAGCCAAGGCCAATATGGCGGCGCCTATAGTTCGCAGCAGCTGACCATGTAGTGTATAGACTATTACTCATTGTTTATCAGAGTTAAATGTCTATAATGTGAAAAAAAGTATCACTTTTAGCGTGGTTTCATAAAACCACACAATCCTTTCTTTTTTTTGCCCTTTTAGGCAGATGAGCCCACCTGATGGTGAGTGGTGAGTAAGTGAGCGAGTGACATGATTTCTAAATCTCCGTACAGCGGCTTCACAGCATAAATGAGCAGTTGTAGTACCTACCCGTGCGGACTCACAAGAGACCCTACCACCAGCTTACTAGCAAATCATAATTTTGTGGGTTTGTTTTTTTATGAGACGATGCTATTCTTTCACCGCGGAAGTAATTCCTGAGCAAATGTGAAGTTCGTATTTCAGTGGTAAAATCACTTCGCTTGATACTCATACACCGGGCATTTTATCCTTTAGGCCACGACGATTTCATCAATGAGTCAATGGATTCCTATCACCATATAACACTAGATACGCCAAGAGCTCGTTCACAAATCTAAGACAGAGACCCAATCAATGGCATGTGGATACTGTACTTCATGGACATCAACGATGCCATTGTTCGAACTTCTTCTTTGTCTCCTCCTTATCCCACTAGGTGGGGTCGGCATACTGAATTTTTCTATTCCATTCTCTTCTATCAGCCGTTATCTCAACACACAGTCCTCTCTCTCTCTCTCTCATATTCACACACTCCATCCATGTCCTCTTCGGTGAAGATCTTCCCCCTCTATTAGGGGAATACTATACACCATTGTTAAAGAACCGTGGTCATTATCTATAGAGACACCTCACAAGCCAATTAATGACATCGTCATTAATGAAATGTAATATGACTAATACTACACATATCCAATTTGCACGATATTAAATTATCTGACCCTAATATTATGAAGTTATAAGTCGCGATGCAACTAGGAAAATCAATTCAATTATGAAGGCATTAAGGCTAAATTTTGCTGCTTTCAAAACTGCGTCAAGCGATGTTGTAGAACACGTTCCTATATTGAATCTGCACAAGTTGTTGCCAATAACCTAGGTATGTGTTTGTATTTACCGCCCATAGAAACAGCATGAAGCCGTCACCCACCTCAACTAACAAGTCAACAACTTTACTTCTATGAGATCTGGAAACAATTACATACCAGGTTTCCCGGGATCACGTCTGCGGAATACAAAGAAAAAAACAACAAAATTAAGCAGTTTCCATAATTTATACTATACTTAACATGTTTATATAAACTGGTGATCCCCGCAGTAGTCGAAATTCGACTATAAATAATTGAAATTAAAAGCTTAAACATTATTACGCTTCTATAGTATAATTACAGATATTAATATATTCTATATAATACAGATTTCACCAAGATTAAACTATAGATAAATAATATTAAAGACAAACAATATTAATCTATTCTCAATTTGATCACAGACTTTAAAGATTAACAAAAGTTTCACGATTGACAATCCACAAAGAATATATTTATACATATGTGTTGTGTCAAATACATGGTAGTGTGTGTAATGTTTTCTTTAATGATATAAATGTATCTTTTATGCATTATTTTAAAAAAAATAGCATTGTGCACTTCTTCTCTATATTTTTTATAAGTTTGGATTTCCACTATTAGACTCATCCAATAACAGTACGAAACATCATCGCGTTCACATGCGTATGCAGTATAAAGGAGAGCCAAGAAACAGCTAAAGATTTAGAAATAAATCCAATCAACTCAACGGCTGTGGAAGAAATTAAATAAACTAAAATATTCGCGAAATAAACAAAAGTCTACTAAGTCCAAGGGTTCTCTTGGTGGGATGGATGTAATGTGCTCTGCGTCAACCCTGTCCCGCCGTTTCAATAGCCCCGACTGGGCTCCGGCCCGGTCCGAGGTAGGGCGCCGGTTGTGAGCGGCAGGAGTTTTTAGTGAGGTTCAACTCCCACATACCCCACCTGCCGCGCAGGTGGGGATCCGGCGATTTTCTCCTGTGGAAAAAAAGAAAAAAGTCCAAGGGTTCCACGTGGAAGTCCCAGGTGCGTACGTGCGTTTACCTATTTTTATAATCCTAAACGTATAATATCACGGGCCTAGGATACCTTGCTGAACAAATTTCATACCCACCCCCAGTCGGACATCGATTGGTTTATCAATACTTGACGCGTGTACCACTAAATTAACAAGATATTCTAACTTTACCGTCCTAGAAAGAAAACTTTCACCCACATTTTCTGAATTACTAATTCCACGCGTCTGAAACTGAAGGGCACGTCTATTACTGAATTAACGCAGGATGGAGCCATAAAAATACGTAAACGCTCATAGACCTCATAAAGCCTAACAAAATACCGCATTAACCATTTCTCTAGAATCTTGGCATGTCGAACTTTGAAAGGCTTACCATACCTGATATAGGATTATCCTCGTAGTGAATGGGCTCTCCAACCGACCCTCACACGATCGTATTGAAATCAAATGCCGATATAAAAGGGTTGCAGGGTTAAATAACTGATTCGGAGAGGTTGTTAGGCGCCGCGCATTTCGTGCTGCAATCCATCAGCCAAAGGATCTAACAGTACCCAACAATAAATATTGCACACCGACCTTTTAAAAGATATAATCGGCTAATTTCGGCTAAGTTTAAGGTTATCTTTTTTCCTACCTATCCTAGTAACCTCGAGGGGTTATTCTAGATTCGTCGAGCTTGTAGGTGACCTCACGGGGCTCAAACCTGACGACGTTGCTAACACGAACCCTAACAAGAGCCAAAAGACGTCTACTGTTTACCATTTGGTCTGCAGGATCGGGTATGTAGTTTCCGGCGGCCACGATGAGAGGATTCTCGTGTCGTGCCGCGCTGTAGTGGGGCTAACATTATCACTGGCACACGAAACACTGACCATCCACGGCTCGGACCGCAAACCTGTTTTTTTTATGATTGAAGGATTACTGGTGGCCCGAAGCACCTTCCAGTTTCACCAGGACAGGTGGGCGAGCAAAGCCTCAGCCAGGAGGTGTGGGATTAGCTAACAGCTGCCCGAGTGCCTCCAAAGGAGACCTACTGCTTCGCGAATGGGACCACAAGCTACCGTGGTTGAATAGCGATTGACATATGTCATGTAGATAGTGGGTGACAAATATAACGCCGTAATTTATGTGTATTATCTATTTACTGATGATAACGGCCGTCTGGTGTACTGGTAAGTGACATGGTCACTACAGAAGGGGGTCGCGGGTTCGAATCCCGCCAAGGGAAGATATTTGTATGATAAATATAAAATGTATTTTCCAGGGTTATGGATGTATATTACATATATGTATGTGTATAATAAAAATCTTTCATTTAGTTCCATTATCTGGTACCTGTAACACAAGTTCTTTACGAACTTATCACGGGACCAGTTAACGTGGCGTTATTGTTAGTAAATATTCATTTTATTCATTATTCATTCACTGGTGATAGGTCCTCTTGGGAGTCCGCACGGGTAGGTACCACCGCCCCGCTTATTTCTGCCGTGAAGCAGTAATGCGTTTCGGTTTGAAGGGTGAGGCAGCCGTTGTAACTATACTGAGACCTTAGAACTTATATCTCAAGGTGGGAGGCGCATTTACGTTGTAGATGTCTATGAGCTCGTCCACCCATTTAAGCAAAAAAATATATTGCCGTGTTGACCTAAAGATTGTCAGCTTAAGCTTTGATAGCAAAAAGATCCTCAAACAGCCCTATTCTTTCTATATTTATGCCGCTATCACAAAGTGTTTATTTCAATTCCATTCGAAATTTTGTTTCAATACAAAAATCAATTGTACATCATAAAATACACAGTTCCAAACGTAAAAGCATTCCGATAGAGGCACCCGTCACGTGCGGACGTGCTCATCGTCCACTCGATCGCCCGGTCTTTGTTCGCCCGGCTTTTGTTAGCCCGGCCATTGTTCGCGCGGCCTGTGTTTGTGATACATCTGCCGGCCAAGTGTGTTTCCTGGAAGCTTTTATTTGTTTTGTTTTAGTTATTTTTGTGTTCGTGGAACATTTGCCGACAAAGTGTTTTCCTGCAAGTATTTATTTGTTTTGCTTCTTTTTGTAATTTCTGTTTTGTTGTGCTTTTTCTTTGTCCTGTAGTAATCGCGCCGCATTGCCACCTGTGTTCAATAGAACCGCTCAGGTCCGATAAGTTGGGGCCTCGCCGCAAGGCGAGTGTTTTCAAGACCCGGGGCCGCCCCACCTGGGTACTCAGCGATCATGGACGCTGTATTCGTGGAATTCCTCCGACTTCGTCACCCACAGCTCGCCTCAGAGTTTCTGGCTTTCAAGGCCAATCACACTGCGAGCTCTCTCGAAGACTCCGCCGTGCTCGCTGCTCCTGCGTCGCCTGTACCTGCGTGCAAAGCGTCTACATCGAGCACCGCAGCCTCCGTCGCGCCCTCCAAAACTCCTGCTTGTAGGTCACCTGCGCCCGCCTCCTCGTCCTCCGACTCTGACTCGGAGATGGAGGTCGACCTCGCCCCCGCCTCATCGACGGATGGATTCACCCTGGTACAAAAGGGTAAGAAGCGTGCCGCGGAGTCTCGAGCTCTCGCGGCCGCTAAAATTAGCAAAGCCGCGAACGCGTCGCGCCCCCGCCCTCAGACTCCCGTTGCGCCTCCAGCCCGTGCCACTCCGTCGCCGCGACCGGTGGCGCAATCTAAAACTCAGACCCCTCCCCCGGTTATCCTTCAAGAGAAGGCAGCTTGGGACCGAGTTTCCCTGGCCCTTAAGGCCAAAAATATTAATTTTGCCAGCGCCCGTAATCTCGCCAACGGGATTCAAATAAAAGTAACGACACCCGACGACCATAGGGCCCTCTCAAGTTACCTCCGAAAGGAGCGTATAAGTTTCCACACTTATACGCTCCAGGAGGAGCGCGAACTCCGCGTTGTCATACGTGGAATCCCGAAGGAGCTAGATGCCGATCTCGTCAAGGCAGATCTGATAGAACAAGGCCTACCAGTAAATTCCGTGCACCGCATGCACACCGGCCGCGGTAGGGAGCCATACAATATGGTTTTAGTCGCCCTCCAGCCTACCCCCGAGGGTAAGCAAATTTTTAACATTCGAACCGTCTGTAGGCTCTCCGGTATTGCCGTCGAAGTCCCCCATAAAAAAGGCACTCCTAGTCAGTGCCATAACTGCCAACTGTACGGGCACTCTTCCCGTAACTGTCACGCGCGCCCCCGATGTGTTAAGTGTTTGGGCGATCACGCCACGGCCCTCTGCGCTCGCGACCAAAAAACCGCGACGGAACCGCCTAGCTGTGTCCTGTGCCGAACACAAGGTCACCCCGCGAACTACCGTGGATGCCCCCGAGCTCCAAAAATAAATCGCCGCGTCGCCCGTCAAAACCGCCTCCGAGCTTCCGGCCCAGACATCAAAGCCACGGTACCCTCTGTGCCGAAGGCTAAGCCTGCTTTCGTGCCGGCGTCGGTGCCCAGCGTCTCGGCTTGGGCTAAACCGTTGCCGTACACGAACACGGCTACAACTCTCTCCCCCGCGACTCGTCCCACCCCCGCGATACGTCCCTCCCCCGCGACCTGCCCTCCGACCGCGTCCGAAAATCTCGCTCTAGCGATCGACTTTTTTCAGTCGATCAACTTTGAGCGTGTTAACGCTTTGGGTGACGCCATTCGCGCCGCCTCCACTGCACAACATTTTATCGCCGTTGTGCAAGAATACGCTGACGTATACGCGTCGTTAAATACGTACGTCCTCCCCTCACTCCGCCGGTAATCAATGGCGTACATTAGTAGAATAAAACCCTTATCCGTAACAATAGGATTTTTAACGCTTACGGTCTCGCAAATCAACGTGATCAGGTTTGTGATTTTTTGCGTGACCATCAAATTGACATTTTCTTAGTGCAGGAGACCCTACTTAAGCCCGCGCGCCGTGACCCTAAAATCGCGAACTATAACATGGTCAGGAACGACAGGCTCTCTGCCCGTGGTGGTGGTACCGTTATTTACTATAGAAGAGCCCTGCATTGCGTCCCGCTCGATCCTCCCGCGCTCGCTAATATCGAAGCATCAGTGTGCCGAATCTCACTGACGGGACACGCGCCGATCGTTATCGCGTCCGTTTATCTTCCACCGGATAAGATCGTTCTAAGCAGTGATATTGAGGCGCTGCTCGGTATGGGGAGCTCTGTCATTCTGGCGGGCGACCTAAATTGTAAACACATCAGGTGGAACTCACACACCACAACCCCGAATGGCAGGCGGCTTGACGCGTTAGTCGATGATCTCGCCTTCGATATCGTCGCTCCGTTAACCCCGACTCACTACCTGCTAAATATCGCGCATCGCCCGGATATACTCGACATAGCGTTATTAAAAAACGTAACTCTGCGCTTACACTCGATCGAAGTAGTTTCAGAGTTAGATTCAGACCACCGTCCCGTCGTCATGAAGCTCGGTCGCGCTCCCGATTCCGTTCCCGTCACGAGGACTGTGGTGGATTGGCACACGCTGGGCATCAGCCTGGCTGAATCTGATCCACCATCGCTCCCGTTTAACCCGGACTCTACCCCGTCTCCTCAGGATACCGCTGAAGCCATAGACATCTTAACATCACACATCACCTCGACATTAGATAGGTCATCGAAACAAGTTGTAGCGGAGGACTTCCTTCACCGCTTCAAATTGTCCGACGATATTAGGGAACTCCTTAGAGCTAAGAACGCCTCGATACGCGCCTACGACAGGTATCCTACCGCGGAAAATCGTATTCGAATGCGTGCCCTACAACGCGACGTAAAGTCTCGCATCGCCGAAGTCCGAGATGCCAGATGGTCTGATTTCTTAGAAGGACTCGCGCCCTCCCAAAGGTCTTACTACCGCTTAGCTCGTACTCTCAAATCGGATACGGTAGTAACTATGCCCCCCTCGTAGGCCCCTCAGGCCGACTCGCGGCCTTTGATGATGACGAAAAAGCAGAGCTGCTGGCCGATACATTGCAAACCCAGTGCACGCCCAGCACTCAATCCGTGGACCCTGTTCATGTAGAATTAGTAGACAGTGAGGTAGAACGCAGAGCCTCCTTGCCACCCTCGGATGCGTTACCACCCGTCACCCCGATGGAAGTTAAAGACTTGATCAAAGACCTACGTCCTCGCAAGGCTCCCGGTTCCGACGGTATATCTAACCGCGTTATTAAACTTCTACCCGTCCAACTCATCGTGATGTTGGCATCTATTTTCAATGCCGCTATGGCGAACTGTATCTTTCCCGCGGTGTGGAAAGAAGCGGACGTTATCGGCATACATAAACCCGGTAAACCAAAAAATCATCCGACGAGCTACCGCCCGATTAGCCTCCTCATGTCTCTAGGCAAACTGTATGAGCGTCTGCTCTACAAGCGCCTCAGAGATTTCGTCTCATCCAAGGGCATTCTCATCGATGAACAATTCGGATTCCGTACAAATCACTCATGCGTTCAACAGGTGCACCGCCTCACGGAGCACATTCTTGTGGGGCTTAATCGACCAAAACCGTTATACACGGGAGCTCTCTTCTTCGACGTCGCAAAAGCGTTCGACAAAGTCTGGCACAATGGTTTGATTTTCAAACTATTCAACATGGGCGTGCCGGATAGTCTCGTGCTCATCATACGGGACTTCTTGTCGAACCGCTCTTTTCGATATCGAGTCGAGGGAACCCGCTCCTCCCCACGACCTCTCACAGCTGGAGTCCCGCAAGGCTCTGTCCTCTCACCCCTCCTATTTAGCTTATTCGTCAACGATATTCCCCGGTCGCCACCGACCCATTTAGCTTTATTCGCCGACGACACGACTGTTTACTATTCTAGTAGAAATAAGTCCCTAATCGCGAAGAAGCTTCAGAGCGCAGCCCTAGCCCTAGGACAGTGGTTCCGAAAATGGCGCATAGACATCAACCCAGCGAAAAGTACTGCGGTGCTATTTCAGAGGGGAAGCTCCACACGGATTTCCTCCCGGATTAGGAGGAGGAATCTCACACCCCCGATTACTCTCTTTAGACAACCCATACCCTGGGCCAGGAAGGTCAAGTACCTGGGCGTTACCCTGGATGCATCGATGACATTCCGCCCGCATATAAAATCAGTCCGTGACCGTGCCGCGTTTATTCTCGGTAGACTCTACCCCATGATCTGTAAGCGGAGTAAAATGTCCCTTCGGAACAAGGTGACACTTTACAAAACTTGCATAAGGCCCGTCATGACTTACGCGAGTGTGGTGTTCGCTCACGCGGCCCGCACACACATAGACACCCTCCAATCCCTACAATCCCGCTTTTGCAGGTTAGCTGTCGGCGCTCCGTGGTTCGTGAGGAACGTTGACCTACACGACGACCTGGGCCTCGAATCAATTCGGAAATACATGAAGTCAGCGTCGGAACGATACTTCGATAAGGCTATGCGTCATGATAATCGCCTTATCGTTGCCGCCGCTGACTACTCCTGTAGTAATCGCGCCGCATTGCCACCTGTGTTCAATAGAACCGCTCAGGTCCGATAAGTTGGGGCCTCGCCGCAAGGCGAGTGTTTTCAAGACCCGGGGCCGCCCCACCTGGGTACTCAGCGATCATGGACGCTGTATTCGTGGAATTCCTCCGACTTCGTCACCCACAGCTCGCCTCAGAGTTTCTGGCTTTCAAGGCCAATCACACTGCGAGCTCTCTCGAAGACTCCGCCGTGCTCGCTGCTCCTGCGTCGCCTGTACCTGCGTGCAAAGCGTCTACATCGAGCACCGCAGCCTCCGTCGCGCCCTCCAAAACTCCTGCTTGTAGGTCACCTGCGCCCGCCTCCTCGTCCTCCGACTCTGACTCGGAGATGGAGGTCGACCTCGCCCCCGCCTCATCGACGGATGGATTCACCCTGGTACAAAAGGGTAAGAAGCGTGCCGCGGAGTCTCGAGCTCTCGCGGCCGCTAAAATTAGCAAAGCCGCGAACGCGTCGCGCCCCCGCCCTCAGACTCCCGTTGCGCCTCCAGCCCGTGCCACTCCGTCGCCGCGACCGGTGGCGCAATCTAAAACTCAGACCCCTCCCCCGGTTATCCTTCAAGAGAAGGCAGCTTGGGACCGAGTTTCCCTGGCCCTTAAGGCCAAAAATATTAATTTTGCCAGCGCCCGTAATCTCGCCAACGGGATTCAAATAAAAGTAACGACACCCGACGACCATAGGGCCCTCTCAAGTTACCTCCGAAAGGAGCGTATAAGTTTCCACACTTATACGCTCCAGGAGGAGCGCGAACTCCGCGTTGTCATACGTGGAATCCCGAAGGAGCTAGATGCCGATCTCGTCAAGGCAGATCTGATAGAACAAGGCCTACCAGTAAATTCCGTGCACCGCATGCACACCGGCCGCGGTAGGGAGCCATACAATATGGTTTTAGTCGCCCTCCAGCCTACCCCCGAGGGTAAGCAAATTTTTAACATTCGAACCGTCTGTAGGCTCTCCGGTATTGCCGTCGAAGTCCCCCATAAAAAAGGCACTCCTAGTCAGTGCCATAACTGCCAACTGTACGGGCACTCTTCCCGTAACTGTCACGCGCGCCCCCGATGTGTTAAGTGTTTGGGCGATCACGCCACGGCCCTCTGCGCTCGCGACCAAAAAACCGCGACGGAACCGCCTAGCTGTGTCCTGTGCCGAACACAAGGTCACCCCGCGAACTACCGTGGATGCCCCCGAGCTCCAAAAATAAATCGCCGCGTCGCCCGTCAAAACCGCCTCCGAGCTTCCGGCCCAGACATCAAAGCCACGGTACCCTCTGTGCCGAAGGCTAAGCCTGCTTTCGTGCCGGCGTCGGTGCCCAGCGTCTCGGCTTGGGCTAAACCGTTGCCGTACACGAACACGGCTACAACTCTCTCCCCCGCGACTCGTCCCACCCCCGCGATACGTCCCTCCCCCGCGACCTGCCCTCCGACCGCGTCCGAAAATCTCGCTCTAGCGATCGACTTTTTTCAGTCGATCAACTTTGAGCGTGTTAACGCTTTGGGTGACGCCATTCGCGCCGCCTCCACTGCACAACATTTTATCGCCGTTGTGCAAGAATACGCTGACGTATACGCGTCGTTAAATACGTACGTCCTCCCCTCACTCCGCCGGTAATCAATGGCGTACATTAGTAGAATAAAACCCTTATCCGTAACAATAGGATTTTTTAACGCTTACGGTCTCGCAAATCAACGTGATCAGGTTTGTGATTTTTTGCGTGACCATCAAATTGACATTTTCTTAGTGCAGGAGACCCTACTTAAGCCCGCGCGCCGTGACCCTAAAATCGCGAACTATAACATGGTCAGGAACGACAGGCTCTCTGCCCGTGGTGGTGGTACCGTTATTTACTATAGAAGAGCCCTGCATTGCGTCCCGCTCGATCCTCCCGCGCTCGCTAATATCGAAGCATCAGTGTGCCGAATCTCACTGACGGGACACGCGCCGATCGTTATCGCGTCCGTTTATCTTCCACCGGATAAGATCGTTCTAAGCAGTGATATTGAGGCGCTGCTCGGTATGGGGAGCTCTGTCATTCTGGCGGGCGACCTAAATTGTAAACACATCAGGTGGAACTCACACACCACAACCCCGAATGGCAGGCGGCTTGACGCGTTAGTCGATGATCTCGCCTTCGATATCGTCGCTCCGTTAACCCCGACTCACTACCCGCTAAATATCGCGCATCGCCCGGATATACTCGACATAGCGTTATTAAAAAACGTAACTCTGCGCTTACACTCGATCGAAGTAGTTTCAGAGTTAGATTCAGACCACCGTCCCGTCGTCATGAAGCTCGGTCGCGCTCCCGATTCCGTTCCCGTCACGAGGACTGTGGTGGATTGGCACACGCTGGGCATCAGCCTGGCTGAATCTGATCCACCATCGCTCCCGTTTAACCCGGACTCTACCCCGTCTCCTCAGGATACCGCTGAAGCCATAGACATCTTAACATCACACATCACCTCGACATTAGATAGGTCATCGAAACAAGTTGTAGCGGAGGACTTCCTTCACCGCTTCAAATTGTCCGACGATATTAGGGAACTCCTTAGAGCTAAGAACGCCTCGATACGCGCCTACGACAGGTATCCTACCGCGGAAAATCGTATTCGAATGCGTGCCCTACAACGCGACGTAAAGTCTCGCATCGCCGAAGTCCGAGATGCCAGATGGTCTGATTTCTTAGAAGGACTCGCGCCCTCCCAAAGGTCTTACTACCGCTTAGCTCGTACTCTCAAATCGGATACGGTAGTAACTATGCCCCCCCTCGTAGGCCCCTCAGGCCGACTCGCGGCCTTTGATGATGACGAAAAAGCAGAGCTGCTGGCCGATACATTGCAAACCCAGTGCACGCCCAGCACTCAATCCGTGGACCCTGTTCATGTAGAATTAGTAGACAGTGAGGTAGAACGCAGAGCCTCCTTGCCACCCTCGGATGCGTTACCACCCGTCACCCCGATGGAAGTTAAAGACTTGATCAAAGACCTACGTCCTCGCAAGGCTCCCGGTTCCGACGGTATATCTAACCGCGTTATTAAACTTCTACCCGTCCAACTCATCGTGATGTTGGCATCTATTTTCAATGCCGCTATGGCGAACTGTATCTTTCCCGCGGTGTGGAAAGAAGCGGACGTTATCGGCATACATAAACCCGGTAAACCAAAAAATCATCCGACGAGCTACCGCCCGATTAGCCTCCTCATGTCTCTAGGCAAACTGTATGAGCGTCTGCTCTACAAGCGCCTCAGAGATTTCGTCTCATCCAAGGGCATTCTCATCGATGAACAATTCGGATTCCGTACAAATCACTCATGCGTTCAACAGGTGCACCGCCTCACGGAGCACATTCTTGTGGGGCTTAATCGACCAAAACCGTTATACACGGGAGCTCTCTTCTTCGACGTCGCAAAAGCGTTCGACAAAGTCTGGCACAATGGTTTGATTTTCAAACTATTCAACATGGGCGTGCCGGATAGTCTCGTGCTCATCATACGGGACTTCTTGTCGAACCGCTCTTTTCGATATCGAGTCGAGGGAACCCGCTCCTCCCCACGACCTCTCACAGCTGGAGTCCCGCAAGGCTCTGTCCTCTCACCCCTCCTATTTAGCTTATTCGTCAACGATATTCCCCGGTCGCCACCGACCCATTTAGCTTTATTCGCCGACGACACGACTGTTTACTATTCTAGTAGAAATAAGTCCCTAATCGCGAAGAAGCTTCAGAGCGCAGCCCTAGCCCTAGGACAGTGGTTCCGAAAATGGCGCATAGACATCAACCCAGCGAAAAGTACTGCGGTGCTATTTCAGAGGGGAAGCTCCACACGGATTTCCTCCCGGATTAGGAGGAGGAATCTCACACCCCCGATTACTCTCTTTAGACAACCCATACCCTGGGCCAGGAAGGTCAAGTACCTGGGCGTTACCCTGGATGCATCGATGACATTCCGCCCGCATATAAAATCAGTCCGTGACCGTGCCGCGTTTATTCTCGGTAGACTCTACCCCATGATCTGTAAGCGGAGTAAAATGTCCCTTCGGAACAAGGTGACACTTTACAAAACTTGCATAAGGCCCGTCATGACTTACGCGAGTGTGGTGTTCGCTCACGCGGCCCGCACACACATAGACACCCTCCAATCCCTACAATCCCGCTTTTGCAGGTTAGCTGTCGGCGCTCCGTGGTTCGTGAGGAACGTTGACCTACACGACGACCTGGGCCTCGAATCAATTCGGAAATACATGAAGTCAGCGTCGGAACGATACTTCGATAAGGCTATGCGTCATGATAATCGCCTTATCGTTGCCGCCGCTGACTACTCTCCGAATCCTGATCATGCAGGAGCCAGTCACCGTCGACGCCCTAGACACGTCCTTACGGATCCATCAGATCCAATAACCTTTGCATTAGATGCCTTCAGCTCTAATACTAGGGGCAGGCTTAGGGACCCCGGTAACCGTACTCGTCGAACTCGACAAAGAGGTCGACGTGCAACCTAACCCATGCATCAGCCCGCTGAGTTTCTCGCCGGATCTTCTCAGCGGGTCGCGATTCCGATCCGGTAGTAGATTCATTCGCGAAACAATTGCTCTTGAGTTGTTAGGTCTCCTTCGGAGGCGCTCGGGCAGTTGTTAGCAAATCCCACCCCTCTTGGCTGAGCCTTTGCTCGCCCACCTGTCCTGGTGAAACTGGAAAGGCCTTCGGGCCACCAGTAAACTTTCAATCATAAAAAAAAAAAGAAGAACTTAGAACTATATCTCAAGGTGTGTGGCGCATTTACGTTGTAGATGTCTATGGGCTCCAGTAACCACTTAACACCAGGTGGGCTAGGAGCTCGTCCACACATCTAAGCAATAAAAACCTGTCCTGATGTAACTGGAAAAGCCTTCGGGCCACCATTAAATCTTCAATCATAATTGGCTTCATTTAGGTAAGGTTGCACGTCAAACTCTTTGCCGAGTTCGACGAGTACTGTTACCGGGGTCCCTGCTCTTAGTGTTAGAGCTAAAGGACCTGATGTCTTAAAATAGACATCGTAGTAATAAAACTTTAATAATGGCGTAATAAAACAAAACAAAAAGCACTTTGAGTGGGCTGCCCTTAGTTTCGCAAACAACGCTAGTATGGTGTGGTATCGTGGTATAAATCCGAGCACGCACCACAACACGCCTAACACTGGTGGTTAGGTCCTCTTGTGAGTCCGCGCATGTAGGTAAAACCACCCTGCCTATTTCGGCCGTGAAGCAGTAATGCGTTTCGGTTTGAAGGGCGGGGCAGCCGTTGTATTGTAAAAATTGGGACCTTAGAACACATGTCTCAAGGTAGGCGGCAGCATTTTACGTTGTAAATGTCTATGGGCTCCGTTAACCACTGAACACCAGGTTAGCTGCGAGTCCGTCCACCCATCTAAGCAATAAATAAAAAATAAAAACGTCCAGAAGGTTAGGTTGATATTAAAATAAAATACGATTTATATACACGAATACGCCGTTTTTAAATTACCATTCCGCACATCAAAGGCATTTTTCATATTCTGTTTGGCAGTTAACGTTGTTCGCGATCGTTATCGGAGCAATTTCAACAAACAATAAATATAATAGAAAAAACAAAAAAGTCCACGAAATACGAACGAAATTACATCGAGGTGTGAAAGGCTATGTTTTGTTTAAGCGACATACCTATATATGTAACACTAACGACCCGCCCCCGCTTCGCTTCGGAAACATTAGATTTTATTATTGACTAGCGACCCGCCCTCGCTTCGCTTCGGAAACATTAAAACACACATGAAACCAAAAAAATAAAAAAAAAAAATAAAAAAAAGTAGCCTATGTTCATCAGGGACAATGTCGGCTTCTAATGGAAAAATATTTTTTCAAATCGGTCCAGTAGTTTCGGAGCCTATTCGAAACAAACAAACAAACAAATCTTTCCTCTTTATAATATTAGTATAGACTAGCGACCCGCCCCCGCTTCGCTTCGGAAACATTAAATTTTATTATTGATAGCTGAGTCCCGCGATGTTATGTCCCGTCGTACCGCGGGTGACGCCGCTGGGCGAAGCTAGTCTAAAAAAAGTAAAGCCTAAATTACTCGTTATATCATCAGCTACCTATCAGTGAAAGTCCCGTCAAAATCGGTCCAGCCGTTCCAGAGATTAGCCGGAACAGACAGACAGACAGACAGACAGACACACAGACAGACAGACAAAAAATGTAAAAAAAAATATTTGGTGTATGTACCGTATATATATTCATATGCATGTAGTAAAAAGCGGTTATTTCAATATTACAAACAGACACTCCAATTTTATTAATATGTATAGATTACAAGAGAGTCATTTAATATGGATAAAATATCATAACAAAAAACTTCTTCAGCTATTTGAATGGGGTAAACATAATTGAAGTTCAATTACAAAACGTCGAATGATTGATGCTAGTACCAAACAAAACGGACTTTTAGTTACAAAGATAAATGTCACTTATTAAGCGAAATGTCACTTAAACCAAATAGCTTCCCACTCCTCAATATTTATATGTATATGAGAAATATAAAAGCAAGGGCTTATGCGAAGGATTTTGTTTGTGTTTGATTTGATCTTTGACTTCCGATCTTGAACGGATAGAGCTTTATTTTTACATTCATATTATAGAGTTCTGCAGCATTTTGGCCTGACATAGTCTTCAGCCTCCTTCGACCTGCCATTCAACACCACTTAAGCGGCGAACTGGTAACACTAAAATCTCCAGAGACATCTTACTGTTGGTAGGACCTTTTGTGAGTCCGCACGGATAGATACCACCACCCTGCCTATTTCTGCCGTGAAGCAGTAATGCGTTTCGGTTTGAAGGGCGGGGCAGCCGTTGTAACTATATTTGAGATCTTAGAACTTACATCTCAAGGGCGGTGGCGCATTTACGTTGTAGATGTCTATGGGCTCCAGTAACCACTTAACACCAGGTGGGCTGTGAGCTCATCCACCCACACAAGCAATAAATAAAAAAAGGCAACAGAGATTAAAGAGAGAGAGAGAGAGAGTATTCTTTATTGTACACCAAAAAACAAATAAACAGTGCGATACATTAAAAACAAAAAAGTACTATTGGCGGTCTTATCGCTAAGAGCGCTCTCTTCCAGACAACCATGAGGTGGACAAGAATCATTTGGAAACGAACTACGCGCGGTGTACCATTCCAGTGAAATACATATACATATACATAGAGAAAGTTTTAGTTTACATTTTCTCTTTGTCTCCTCAATGTAACGGGTGGTATTTAAGCCTTTCAGATAGTGTTGGCTGTAAACCCGTCTAGCAATTTACTTCAAAACCATTAGAAGCAAACTTTGAAGTACGATTTAACAGAGTTACTTCCAAACCAACTATCCGCGATATACAAATATGTTTTCATAATCTCAATGTTCGTGCGTCGTTGGGCTGACCGACTTCTGGTGAGTTTGTCAGTCAGATAACTGGCTTAATATAGGAGTGGAACCTTATTGAAATTTTGAATTGGTATTTAGTTTATTTTGAGGTTTCTCAGTGCCGATTTAGTCGTCATGAGCCAACAGAAATCCGATGCTCTAAATGTGGGTTTTCTTCATAATTTTCAACTATATTCGGTTCTGCGCTGCTTGCTTCTGCATGGATAGAAATGATTGTGCCCCCTCACGATTGTGTTTCGAGGCACCAGCTAACTTATACAAATACCTATACCTATACCTATTGCTGTATCCGTATCCGTACCCGTATCTTGACTCTGAGCTGTCCGGCTAATTCAGAAGACACGGGATTTTGTATGTTTTCTTTCGTAGCTATATCCATCTCTACGAAGAAGCTCAAGGTTCCTATGACTTAAAGTGGTGTTATTGGTATATTGCTTGGAGAATCCTACTGCCGATTCTCCGGTGAATCCCTGAATCGCTTTTCAGGATCTTCATGGCAAGAAAGTGGTGTTATGCCTGCACTATTCCGCCAGAAACCAGTACACTAGTCCGACTACTTTTTTTTCCTACCTATGCTGCTCCTGCCAGCTATTATCATTTATGTCTGGTAGCTGTAGAAGCCGCATGGGTTGGTCTCTACGACCCTCGCACTGACTATAAATGCCGCAAAGCATTTACGTTATTACTGGTGGTAGGACATCTAGGGACCACGGGTAGGTACTACCACCATGCCTATTTCTGCCGTGAAGCAGTAATGCGTTTCGGTTTGAAGGGTTGGGCAGCCGTTGTACTATTAAAAGTGAGACCTTAGAAATTATATCTCAAGATGGGTAGCGCATTTATGTTTTAGATGTCTATGGACTCCAGAAACCACTAAAAACCAGGTGGGCTGTGAGCTCGTCCACCCAACTAAGCAATAAAAAAAAATAAAAAAACCTTTTTGGGGTTTTAAGTCTTCGAACCGGTCTGTTAGTCTAATACAAGAACTTCGACTCCACGTTTGAAAAGAAAAAAAACTTACCCCCGCATTGCACATCACACCGGCACACTGAAACATGTTTATATTTACAAAATCTTTTTAAGAGCAAGAAAACGTTTGTTCGTTATTTTCCTTTGATCGAATTAGTTAAAAAGGTCTTACAATTTGATTGAGTTTTCATAGTCGCAGTAAACAAGTTTTTCTTGTTTCGTAATGAAGTTATATTTTGTTCATAATCACCTTCGCGGTACAATTGATACCTGTGCACTGGAATAGAAACGAAATCTATAAAAACATTATTTTCGCAAGGCCAATATTTAATTTAAACTAGCTGACCCGGCAGACTTCGTATTGCCTCAATCGAGAAACAAAAGACCTAAGCTTTTGTATAAAATTAAACTTAAAACAAAAAAAAAGCATCCGTCCGACGGAGGAGACATATAAGGAAAACACAAAATTGTTATTTTTATTTAATTCCGAACATTTTCATATTTATCTACCTTTTAAACCTTCTCTGGACTTCCACAAATAATTCAAGAGTAAAATTAGCCAAATCGGTCCAGCCGTTCTCGAGTTTTAGCGAGACTAACGAACAGCAATTCATTTTTATATATTTAGATGTAACTAGAGGTCCCGCAGTAGTCGAAATTCGACTATAATTAATTCGAATTGTAAGTTTGTACACTATTATGATTGTATTTTATACTTCTATAAGCACAAGCCAAGATACACTATAAAAGATATTAACAAAGACATACAATATTCAATCTATTCTCAATTTGACAGCAGACGTCAAGAACAAAAGTTTGACAATAAATAGTATGCATGCGTGCGTATGTTGCGTGAAATACATGGTATGTAGTGTGTGTAATGTTTTCTTTATTGATTTAACGTATCTTTTATACATTATTTTAAAAAAATATTAGCATTGTGCACTCCTTCTCTATATTCTCTATAAGTGTGGGAAATTTCATACTCCTCCGTCCGCGCAATTTTCGTAAAAAGGGATACAAAGTTTTTGCTTCACGTATTATTTATTTATTTATTTAAGGATTACCGATAGGGTTTACAGTAAGACATAAAATAACATTGACATGTATAGAGCAATTGATAACTGCAACTCTAATTATAGGCAATCACAGCATGCATTACATTAATATATTAATAGAGATTTAAGAATACTATTAATAATAATAAAAAATTAAAAACAAAAGAAAGACAACAAGGGCAGTAATACTATAATAAGTATAAGTATAGTATATATATATATATATATATATATATATAGTATTAATAAGATAAAAGCATAAAACAACATTTAGTGTTGAATGCCTCGATTTTAATGTTCGCTTGTTAATTAATTATTAATTGAAATTAAAAGTTTGAATATTAGGTTCTATTGTCAAAGACTATTAAACTTCTATAATCACAGATTCCGCCAAGGCTACACTATAGACAAATATTATAAAATTAAAGACGAACAATAATAATCTATTCTCACCCCTGCACCAAGCAGTTACTCACCCCTGCTGAACACGACGAGTCTTTGCACTGTTCGAGATACGATAACAAAAACAATATAAATAATATGTATTTTACATTGTCGTAATTATTGTTAGTACGAAAATAAACACTTACATTTGAAAAACAATGTCGATGTTCATCCAGCTGTCACGGAAATGTCATTAGTGTAGTTTATTGTTATCAGAACTTAAGCAAAGCCGGTGTTTCACACGCTAAGTGCTACACACACACGTGATAGGATATTGATATAGTTCTGAATCACGTTAATTTCAACGGAACCGGAATTCAACGGAATGGAAGCCACCACCCACCTTGAGACATGAGGTCTGTGTCTCAATTGTGCTGTATACCTACTACTATATATTACTAGAGAGATATATAACCCAAGTACGGTCGACATCAGAAAGACCTGTCGTAAAACTTAAGTAAAAACTACGCAGGATAAGGGCAATAAAAATAAAAGCAGTTATTTCAAATTTTCTGTCTTGTCGGATTACTTGGATATTATTTTAACTACATTGGCTTTTTAGTTAGAACCCGTTTGCTGACAGTATGTGATTGTTTTAACCAAAATTTAAGGCCAAATTAACATTTATTGTCAAAATACGTGTTTTATTTTAATGACAATTATTCGTTAACTCGGAAGGATGCCGAAGACCTGGCAATTTGGAGCTTAAATAGGAAAGCAGACCCTGGCAGGAGACCGCCGGAGTCCCGCAAGGCTCCGCGCTCTCCCCGTTATTATTTAGTTTGTATATCAATGATATACCCCGGTCTCCGGAGACCCATCTAGCGCTCTTCGCCGATGACACGGCTATCTACTACTCGTGTAGGAAGATGTCGCTGCTTCATCGGCGACTCCAGATCGCAGTAGCCACCCTGGGACAGTGGTTCCGGAAGTGGCGAATAGACATCAACCCCACGAAAAGCGCAGCGGTGCTCTTCAAAAGGGGTCGCCCTCCGAACATCACTTCGAGCATCCCACTCCGTAGTAGGCGCGCAAACACCTCCGCCGTTAGTCCCATCACTCTCTTTGGCCAGCCCATTCCGTGGGTCTCGAAGGTCAAATATCTAGGCGTCACCCTCGACAGAGGGATGACATTCCGTCCCCATATAAAAACGGTACGCGACCGCGCCGCGTTTATTCTAGGACGACTCTATCCAATGCTTTGTAGTCGAAGCAAACTGTCCCTCCGTAATAAGGTAACTCTCTACAAAACTTGTATACGCCCCGTCATGACGTATGCAAGCGTAGTGTTCGCTCACGCAGCCCGCACCCACTTGAAATCCCTTCAGGTTATTCAATCACGATTCTGCAGGATAGCCGTCGGAGCGCCTTGGTTCCTTAGGAATGTGGATCTCCACGACGACCTGGAGCTCGACTCTTTTAGTAAGTATCTACAGTCGGCATCGCTGCGCCATTTTGAGAAGGCGGCACGACATGAGAACCCTCTCATCGTAGCCGCTGGAAATTACATACCCGACCCAGTAGACCGAATGGTAAACCGTCGACGTCGCCCAAAGCACGTCATTACGGATCCTCCTGATCCATTAACGGTGCTTTTAGGCACCACAAGCACCGGTCACCGTCCTCGTCGAACCCGTCGCTTGCGACGAAGGGCTCGACGAGCGAACTAACCCATAGACACAGCCCACTGAGTTTCTCGCCGGATCTTCTCAGTGGGTCGCGTTTCCGATCCGGTGGTAGATTCTGCGAAGCACTGCTCTTGCTAGGGTCAGTGTTAGCAACTCTCCGGTTGAGCCCCGCGAGCTCACCTACTAACGTTAGGGTGAAGCTGAAATAGCCTCTCAAGGCTATCAGCATAGGTAGGAAAAAAAAAAAAAAAAAAAAGGCAGGAGACCGGGAAAACGCTAGGAAGAAGAAGAAAGTAGTAGAAGATTCGTTAGCAAGGCCTGTAAACAACAATATTACTAATAGTAACTTCAATGCCACATCAAAGTTACAATGTCCATTCGATCACATTCCTAAAACGGGCGATCCTAAAATTTCTATATTAAACAATTATCGATAGCTTGGAAAATATTGATTATTATACCTATAAAGTGAACACGGAAATAATTTTAATCTTAGGTTGGAAAAAAAAGAAGGATCGGAAATATCTTCTCAATCGACATTGACAAATTTGGAAACTTTTTCAGAGTTTGCTGGAAGTGTTGTCCTAAGAATGTTTAATAAAAAGTTTTGTTGGCTGAAAGGGCCAAACTTTATATTTTGAATAGAAAAAAATATATATTTCAATGATTGTCTTTACCTGAATGCCGAAGTTTTTAGAGCCTAGGTTATATGTATATTTGTAATTAAGTACTATGTAAATACATAATAATATGTATAGTAATGTAATTCCAAATATTTTAGCATACTCTGAAACCTAAATATTTTGACGCATTTAAATATATCAGGAATTTCGTCTCAATTTTGGGAATGACATCAGAAAAACAAACTTAACCCTTTGCACTCGAGAGATGATTCTCGCTCCAACTATTTGTTTGAGCTACTTGTAATTATGTTACTTATTTGATAACTAGCGGCCCGCTCCGGCTCCGCACGGGTCTTTAACAAAAATTTTAACAATGTTGTTTTATTTTTATAAATAACAGAACACTTATTGCGGCATAACTATAAAAGTTAGACATACGCTGTCGCGACACTTTTTGTAATTAATAATGTGTTCTACAAAGTCATAGTACATTATTTTATTCTATCATCAATAGTTTTCGCAGGGCACGCGATGTAAAGAATATTTTAGGCAATTTTTTTAACACCTTGGGTTACATTATTGGAGTTTTAGCAAGGATCCCTATTTTTTTTTCAAGAAAGATTATAGCCTGTATCACTCGGGAATAGTGTAGCTTCCAAACAGTGAAAGAATTTTTTAAATCGGTTCAGTAGTTTCGGAGCCTATTCAATACAAACAAACAAACAAATCTTTCCTCTTTATAATATTAGTATAGATATAGATATAGATTGACATAATATTGTTTATGTTTTTGATATCTATTCTCTTTTTGTTATTAATATTTGTTTTTGTTATTTATATTTGTCACCAATTTCTTCGTCCCCGTCGACTTTACCTTCACTACTAACATTTAGGTTAAACATATTTGTCTTCTTCTTCTTCTTCTTTGTCTCCACCTTATCCCACTAGGTTTTTCTATTCCATTCTCTTCTATCAGCCGTCATCTCAACACTCACTTCTTTGTCTCTCATAG
Organism: Bombyx mandarina; assembly: GCF_030267445.1. Lineage (NCBI taxonomy): Eukaryota > Metazoa > Arthropoda > Insecta > Lepidoptera > Bombycidae > Bombyx > Bombyx mandarina. The sequence continues at coordinate 12,436,734 of NC_143234.1, read as the reverse complement.
CATCATTCACACATTTCTTTTTTTTCTTTGCTTAGATGGATGAATGAGCTCACAGCCCACCCGGTGTTAAGTAGTTACTAGAGCTCATAGACATCTACAACGTAAATGCCACCACCCATCTTGAGATATGACTTCTAAGGTCTCAGTATAGTTACAACGGCTGCCCCACCCTTCAAACCGAAACGCATTACTGCTTCACGGCAGAAATAGGCGGGATGGTGGTACCTACCCGTGCGGACTCACCAGAGGTTCTACCACCAGTAATTACGCAAATTATAATTTTGCGGGTTTGATTTTTAATACACGATGTTATTCCTCCGTCGTGGAAGTCAACCGTGGACATTTGTTAAGTTACGTATTTCATTAGAAAAATTGGTACCCGCCCGCGGGATTCGAACACCGTTGCATCGATCGCTACATACGAATGCACCTGACGTTTTATCCTTTAGGCCATAACTTCGATCATCAATGTTACTATTGTTGATCGAAGGGCCATAACGACTTAATCCATGTTTTCTTTGGTTGACCTCTTCCCTTAGTCTCAAAGTTGACATATGTCATAATATTTTACGTTTTAGTTAATATCATTATTAAAATCGAATTTTTGTTTTATTAGACTTTTTTTTTCTTTAATCAAATTCCCTTGTGTTTCTATTTTTGCTTCAAAAGTTATTCACGTTTGAGGATATTTCTAAAAAGGGGACACCACAGATTCCGGCATTAATTGTATATTAAAAAGGAAATCTTCAATAGCGTGCATTAAACAAGTGATCATAGCATACCCCAGCTGAGCAAGCGTTGCCGGAACACTGAAACAAATTAGGGCGTGAAGGGCATGGGCTCGGCATGGTCGGTTTCAAACAACGATTCTTTTTTTTTGCTTATATGGGTGGACGAGCACACAGCCCATCTGGTGTTAAGTGGTTACTGGCGCACATAGACATCTACAACGTATGTGCGCCACCCACCTTGAGATATAAGTTCTAAAGTCTCAATATAGTTACAACGGCTACCCCACCTTTCAAACCGAAACGGATTACTGCTTCACGGCAGAAATAGGCGGGGCGGCGGTACCTACCCGCGCGGACTCGCAAGAGGTCCTACCACCAGTAATAAATTATCAAACAGTATCAAATTATGTTCACTTTTAATGTTACTTGTACTATACTACATAGGACCGTTTCATTTTTCAAAATCACTAGTGTTCGCCTAATGATGGAAACTCGACCATAATCATCTCAAGGTCTAGATTCGTTTTCTTTTCTGTTTAGTATCTGACATTTTGAAAAATCTAACTAGACGAAGTTTTTTGAAGTGTAACTTTTTTAGGCGCCTTTTCCTTTAACTCTTCTATTTCTGCCGTGAAGCAGTAATGCGTTTCGGTTTGAAGGGTGAGGCAGCCGTTGTAACTATACTTGAGACCTTAGAACTTATGTCTCAAAGTGGGTACTTTACCCTACCTACGCATTACTGCTTCACGGCAGAAATAGGCAGGGTGTGAACGCGTCTGCCGACGTACAGGATTTGTGTGAATCAGAAACCAATTAACAGCAACAAACCAAAAAAATAATGGACGGAAATCTACTCACTCGGGCATCACAATCCCCGCTTACTAGCTGAAGGGAAAACATTTCTTTAATTCATATCGCAAAAGTCATCATCATCGAAATCACGTCTCTCCTTCGCTACCAACTTGGATTGCTTTACGGCAGGAATAGTCGGAACCATGGAACCAAATCGTAATCATAAAAATCACTTGTACCTTACGTACGTATGTAGATACGTAACAGATATATATATAGATTTTTTCAGTTCGGTCGCGCAGCAAAATCCCTATCCCCTCCAAGCCTGCCGTAAGGAACTTCGTTCCAATAACAAAATATGTCTCTTTATTTTTGTTTGACAACATAAATAAATAGAAATAGAAATAATTACAAAATAGAGAGAGAAGGGATGAGAGAACGAAAAGAAAGAAAAGAAACGTAGGGATACCAGCAATTTGGAACGCCTTGTGGTGACCGGTAAAATAGAGGGAAAAAGGCCTAGGGGTAGAGGTCCCAAACGATGGTCGGACCAAATAGCGGAGGAACTGGGGATACCTATCAGCGACGCACTCCACCGGGCTGCAGGGCGGGATCGATGGAGACAGTTGGTTGACGAAATCGGACGGAGTCACGATCCTCAGCAGTGAGGAACCGATCGAAGAGAGAGATATATATGAAGTTGTGGTGTGTTAGTTAATGATTACTATTAGGATTCTGTAGATTATGCGACATATTTTTTAATTTAGGTACTATTAGATTTAAGTTTATAGATTAAGATTACAGGCAGCGGCAGAATAACAGCGATAGTTTCAGCTATCACAAAGCTGAGCCGCGGCCTTTTTATCTCCACTGTGTTAGTATAATATATTGTAATATTGCTTAGAATTAGAATTTTTATGTCATATTACACATTTTTTATATTAATTGAAAAGTTACTTGTATTTGTATTGTGGAGTAAATAAATGCAATTATTATTATTATTACTATATCAGCAAAAATACCAGTCTTTTTTTAATTACCCTTGTAGGCAGACGAGCATACGGCTCATCTGATGGTGAGTGGTTACAGTCGCTCACGGACGTTAGCAATGCCAGGGACAGAGCCAAGACGCTGCCGAGAAACCCACGATCCGCCTTGAGACAAAACGTCTCAAATATCTTGCTTAATGGCTACATAGACAAAACCTTCGCTTCGCGGTAGAAGTAGCCAGGAAATCGTACTCGTGAGGACTCAAAATACATCCTACCATTTGTAATAATTATCTGCTTATTTCTAAAGCAGCGTAAATGGAGTATAATAAGCAATTTGGGTACTTTACCTGTAATTGAAATAAGACGAACACACAATATTCCCACATTGCGTTTCTAATTTCACTGAGGAAATATAATTTCACAGCCGTAATTTTATCGTGATTAGCCGTGTGCTGTAATCGTCAACTCGAAACTAGTGGTTACCCGTGTAATTCAACATGTTTCTATGTTATTTTTTCTTTCCGAAAGATCGGTGAGTGGTCCTCATTGATTTTAAGCGGTTATGGTCTCGTAAGCATCACAAACGCGGATGTCACTACCCTTACTCTGAGAGGTCAGTCTCAATGAAGAATCTATTATAAAACCAGCTGACCCGGCAGACTTCGTAGAGCCTCAATCGATAAATAAAAGGCATAAACTTTTGTATAAAATAGAGAGAGAGAATTTGAAGTCGTCGTGGCCTAACGAATAAGACGTCCGGTGCATTCGTGTTGAGCGATGCTCCGGTATTCGAATCTCAGGCGGGTATCAATTTTTCTAATGAAATACGTACTCAACAAATGCTTACGATTGAGTTCCACGGTGAAGGAATAACATTGTGTAAAAAAAATCAAACCCGCAAAGTTATAATTTGCGTAATTACTGGTGGTAGGACCTTTTGTGAGTCCGCGCGGGTAGGTACCACCACCCCGCCTATTTCTGCCGTGAAGCAGTAATGTGTTTCGGTTTGAAGGGTGGGGTAGCCGTTGTAACTATACTGAGAGCTTAGAACTTATATTTCAAGGTGGGTCTTATATTTAGAACTTATATTTCAAGGTGGGCCCATAGACATCTACAACGTAAGTGCGCCACTTACGTTGTAGATGTCTATGGGCTCCAGTAAACACTTAACACCAGGTGGGTGGCTGATATATTTGAGTTTTTTTTCGATTTTTTGCATTTTCTGAGAAGATTTACTATTGTAACATTTTTTTTTCACCATCGGAAAGTAGAGATTTCAACGAACAGAAAATATACCAATTTTTTGAAAAAAGCTGATATTTTGACGGCTGAATTTTCGATTGAAAATTAGGGTGCTTTTTCGATATTAATTCAAAATAAGGTGAACAAATTAATATTTCTAAGCAAATAAATTACAGCGCATTTGGGACATAAAAAGGTAAGTTTTCACCAAATTTCGTGAAAAAGATTTTTTTTTGAAAAAGATAAAAATAAAAAACAAAAAACTTGGTTTTTTGAGTTTTTCACATAAATTTTGAGGTTATGTGAAAAAAGTGTAAATACAAAAGTTTTAGATCTTTTTATTACCTACAACTTTGCGATTTGACTTTTTTCCATAAGACTTTTAGTTTTGCCGGAAATCGAGAAAAACCGTTTTTTACCCTTAACCCCATCCCCTTCCCGACCTCAGATCGCCCGTAAATTATTTTTCTTTCCATTTTTATAATATTGTCCTCCTTTTCTAATGGGCTTCATCCTACTATTATTTTCTTTGGTTTTAAAAATTATCGACCCTGTTCTACATTTGCATTTCAGCTATACTATTTCTACCGCAAAATAATCATATCAGGGATCAGCCGTCACATAACAAAACTGAAATGTCGACCTAGGTAGTATTCACAACGTAATTTCAATGGTAATAATTTAACATCGGGTAGCTCGCTAGTTTGTTTCTGCATATAAAACGATCAAATTATCTAAATAGGGTATCAATCTGAAGTTTCCTTTAGAAATTCAATGAAAATAAAGAAGAACTGTGTTAAAGTACTTACTGGTCATTAAAAAGTTTATTATCTTACGGATAACGCAACAGATGTCTCGCATCTTCCTCTTGGGATAAAAATTAAAGTACAGACATAGCTATTTCCTGTTGCTTTACCGGCCCATTTTCTTATTGTTGTTATTTCTACATAGATATCGTTCACTTAATATAGAACCAACAGTCGCATAGTAATATTTACATAGTGGAGAAATAAATAAGTACTGAGGATATTAGTCCCGTTGACTTGACGCCGGATAGTCTTCAAGATCTTGGTATCCTAATTGTTTCGAACAGTTTGGTCTCACTGTTTTTTTTTTGAGAGTACTTGCCGACATTGAGTGTTGGCGACGAAAACTCAAACTGTTAAACACGCGATTTTCCAAAGAGCAAATGGGGCGACGGAAGTTTGCTTTTCATGCCCACACTTTTTCTGATGCCATCAAACCATCTACGAATGCTTCAGATATTCTAACCGCTTGAAAGGCGTGACACAAAAAACATATTGCAAGTCTGCGTGTCACAAATATCACTGTGTCGCGTACGCCTCGAGGTCATTTGGCTTTTGAGTTTGAAGATAGACCATCAGATACATCAAAATATAATTTAAGACATCTATCAATATATATCTATATTGCAATTACCATTAGAAGGAATACGTTAGAAGGAAACCTTTTATACGTTTGTATATTTTGTTTGTCTCTATGTTTTTCGACGAGACTAATCTCCGAAGCGTCTGTAAGTATTCCTTCTAACGGCGTATTTCGCGTGTTTCACTTTTAGTAAGCTACAAATATCAAATATGAATGAGTATGCAGTGTTCACAATATGCTTATTTCCACATTTTTATATTAACAGACGCATTTCGCATTTATTTTATATAGGTTGTGGTGCACACGAGCATAATATAGAACTTACTCGTAAAAGAAAATGAAATTGATTTTAGTGTGAAAACGCAGATAGGAGATAAATAACAGGGAAAGTATACTTGTTTTTTAATGTTTAGGTATATTATTGTGGATTTGGTTGAATTTGTACAGACTTTGTGGCGATGCACCGGTGTTCGAATCCCGCTGGCAGGTATCAATTTTTCTAATGAAATATGTATGTACTTAACAACTGTTCACGATTGACTTCACGATTGATTAGTCTCAGCATGATGTTATTTAATATAGCTTTCTCCGATCTGGTAAAGCAATAACGACAGATATCTACTGTGCCGAACTCCGAATGATAGTAAAACTTGCAGTGAAACAGCCCCGACTCGTGAATCGATCTTCACCATTATTGCTCCATGGTAACGCGAGACCTCATACAGCACGAGAAACCATTTTAACTCTACAGGTACTGCAATTAGAAACCGTTCGTCACCCTCCGTATTCGCCAGACCTTGCTCCAACAGAGTACAATTTTTTTCTTGATTTGGTCAATTTGCAACGTGATAAAAAAAAATCTTCCCAGGTGGCAGTACAAAATGCTTTCGCACAGTTTGTAGAATCTAGATCACCAGAGTCCTAAGGCATAAATGACCTTCCTATTCCTGGCAGCAGTGTGTAGATAATAATGGTAGATATTTTGATTGAATAAATATATTAAATGAAAAAAAAAAGAAGTTCAATTTTTCAGTACAAATCGGCAATTTCATACTTTAACCCCTAATATAATATATTAAAAGTACATTCTTACTTAACGAATCTGGTAATTTGGTACCATGCGCGTGCTTCTCGAACGTAAACACTATAGAAAATAGGACCGAGTAATGGAATTAGCAGACAAACGTTGTCAAGGATTACTCCATGATGACCTGGAGCTCGACTCAGTCAGTAAGTACAGCCGGCATCATTGCACTTTGAGAAGGCGGCACGACATAAAAGCCCTCTTGTCGATAAAACTTTTACTAGTAATTACATAGGTACCTACCCGATCCTGTGGACCGAATGGTAAACAGTGGACGTCGCTCTAAACACGTCATTACGGATCCTCCCGATCCATTAACGGTGCTTTTAGGGACCACAAGAACCGGTCACCGTCCTCGCCGAACCCATCGCTTGCGACGAAGGGCTCGACGAGTAAATTAACCCATAGACACAGCCCACTGAGTTACTCCCCGGATCTTCTCAGTGGGTCGCGTTTCCGATCCGGTGGTAGATTCTGCGAAGCACTGCCCTTGCTAGGGACAGTGTTAGCAACACTCCGGTTTGAACCCCGTGAGCTCACCTACACGTCAAGGAGAATCTGAAATAGCCTCTCAAGGCTATAGGATATAGGATGAAAAAAAAAGGAATGAAAAAAAGTTTCGAAAAAAAAGGTAAACTTTTTATTTACAAAAACATTAAATTTCTCACGAGCTCCTTGCGTAAACACAAAAAAATAAAGTGAACAGTAAAAAATAAAAAATAAAATAAGCATTTCATATACCTATCTAATAAACTAGTATACTTATGTGGGTATGTAACAAGAAGTACTTCGATTTAAGAGAATGGCTTGAAGTATTTGTGTTGAACACTATTCATTGAAAGTATAATTAGAGCGTCTATGACTAGTTCACAACAAAACCACGTGTAGGTGACCAAATTCAGACCAACCAACATTAGAGCTCGCTTAAAATAATATCGAGCCATAACTGTTGATGACAAATGTCAATGTTGGATTGTACAATTGAAATGTGTTAAGAAATATACGACCTTTTTTAAATAAATTATTACTTAGATATGTGGATGAGCTCACGGCCCACCTGGCGTTAAGTGGTTACCGGATCCCATAGACATCAATAAAGTAAATGCCGCCACCCACCTCGAGACAAAAGTCTGACCCCCGTATCTTTAGTCGTTTACACAAGCTTAACTCGACTCGACTCAACCTCCAACGCGCGTTTTGGTATGCTGAAATATATAAAAATAAATTTCACTCAAACGTGCTTGGAAATTTGTCCTCACCGGAGTGGAGTGAATAAACTCTCAAGTCAAGGTACGTCGCGACGTACCTTGAACGTTCCTCCAGGCTGGTTTTCTATCAATGTCCAAATAGTATGTGGACCGCAAATGGAAATATATGATATTGTTGTGCAAGATTCGCGCATATTTTGATAATTTAATTTTGATAATATTTATTAATAAAGTAACTAGTTCGAGGATAGACATTTGAAACTCTTTATTTTATTTACCTACATAAGAGACATATTTTGCTTACTACCTGATAAATAAAGTCAATGCGATTATAAGTTTTATTTATATAATAATAAACTGGTGGTTGTGGAAAAGCACTTAAACAACACGATGCAATCAAAATCACACAAAAGCGGCGAATAAAAATACAAAGCCGGGACTGAAATTTAAAATAATAAAGGCTTAGAAAATAAATACTACAATTTCAAATTTACCGCACGCACACATATTTACGAATAACTCAGCAAATAAAACATCGAACAAGTTCAATGCTTCTAGTGTCAAACAGACAGTGGCAGCTTGACTTTGACATTAAACAATGACCATAGACTACAGAACTCTATGGGTTTGATGCTAGCTTGATCAAAATTTCCCCAAACTGATGTTGTCGTGGTGGCGCAATAACACGACTCTACCTCACTAGAGGACAGTTGAGGAATTTTGTAATGGTCGACTAAAAATACCAAACTCGAGTAAGTTTGGGAGGAGTATTCGAGCATTATCGGATGAGTTAAGAGTGGAGGACTATTTGACGAAACGTCTAAAGATACGGGCATAAGTCTCAGTTATATCCCTCAAGCCGAAACGCATTACTGCTCCACGCCAGACATAGGCAGGGTCGTGGTATCTACCCTGGCGGGCTCACAGCACGCCGTAACACCAGTAATTTTTTTTTTAGAATGAAATCAATCACATTAAAATATTGCACTGAATTCCATTAATTCATTCTTTCAACCTGTTTTTTCTGACATTTTTAAACATATCGCAAACGCCTCTTATTAAGTCAACTGTTTCCGGCTTTAGCTGATCTAGTAACGCATCTCGGGCTTTAAATAGGTCTTTTTGGATATCTTTGGCGGCTTCTTCGTTGATACAAGAAAAGAATTGAGTGGATAAATTTATTAGATCGTGGGAATTGATCATGCTTGTGAATAGGTCTTTATCAAAATCCCTAATAATCTGCATTAGTTCTCTGCCAACGTGCTTATAGTCAGAATCGAACAAGGCCAACAGTAAAGAGGTCTTATCGAAGAACCGTGATATGCTAGTAACATTCTCTTTGTCCAAATTCACTTCGATACTTTTAACGAGGACATTCACCAAATTTGATAGGCCTTCATTCACAGCCAAATTGAGAGGAGACTGCGTACCGCCTCCCGAATCATTTTCTTTATCATTATCTCTTATTAGTAGATCGAACACAATCTTCCTACACTGATCCGATGCGGTTAAAGTCGACAATTCTGAATCGTTCTTCAATTTATAATCGAAAGCCTTTCTAACTGACTTTGGACAGTTAAGAAGAAATATATTAACAACGAAATCCCATAGTTGCCTGTTTCTGATTACATTTCTCGGATCTGCGGTCTTCATAATTTCAATAACACAATCCAACAAGCAGTACTCGGCAAGCACTGCGTGGAAAAACCTGGGAACATCGTTCAGAACGCAGTCGACCAGCTCCGACTTCTCCTCGCCTGTTTGCAGACGTGTGACGGTTTCTTTTACTTCTTTTATTTCGTCTTCAGAAAGTAACTGTTTCAGATGTTCCTCTTTGCATACGGCCAAGAGAGCCAACCTTTTATGTTTCACAAAGAATTCCGTACGTTTTTGGTCCTCAATCGTTTCGCTTACGCTGCCATCGCCGCACAAGTTCTGCAAGTTGGCCTCAAGGAATTGTCTATATAAGGACAAACTATTCAAGATTAAGTCCCATTTACTCTTAACCTCCCTACTGTCGAAGTCAATTCTCATTTTCTTGTTCCCATCTTTTACTTTACATTCAAAGTAATTCGCCGCCAAATACATGTGCAGCGGTGTACCGGCTAACTCGACGGCATCTTCCGCGTCCGGGGCCTTGTCTAAGTACGTCCCTAGCGTCGTTAGTTTGTCCATATCGAAATTAAACTTCTCTTTTAATTTGTCGCTAACGTTTTTAGTTGTGATGCTGTTTAATTCGCTTTTAAAGAAGTCCATGGCCACGAAATAGAGCAAATGTAGGGGTGTGCTAATCCATGGCATCATTTTACGTTCGTCGTTACCGAAACTATCGATCCCGGTGAAGTATTCGAAGAAGTCGCTAACGTTCATGAACTGTTCGTGATTGAGTTTTTCCAGTTTCATATTTGTACTGAAAAAATTGTAAAAGAAACCTTTCTGACCTTCGTGATCTATCGGCTCCAAACTATAAGGCGTACCGAAAACATTTTTTAAGACATTAACCGCGTGCACATACAAAGAACACGTAATCCACAATCTATTTTTATCGTTGTGTATGTTACGTAAAATGCTCATAGTCTGTTTCTCATAAGGGGGGCAGGCGTTACTGAATCCATTAAATAAAAATATTATCCTACGTTTATTGTAATAATATAGGAACAAATCTAGCTCCAGTAATATCGACGGGTCGAGATTATCATGAGAAACTAAAACGATTTCCGAGTCACGTTCTTCTAATTCGAACACCGTTTTGTTGTTTACCGACTTCAAAGCTACACTACACATAAATTTAACTATCTTCTTTTTGTCCAATATTACGTTACCCCTTCGCCAGACTTCGAAATCGTTCAAATGGTCCGACAAGTTAACTCGTACTATCCAACTCGAAGTATACAGCTTTTTATGTTCCACTGACAAATGGGTAAGAAGAGTAGCTTTCCCCATATTAGGCTTCGCTATAATGACTGTGACATCATCATCAATGTCTTGGAAAGTGTTTACTTCAACTTTGACGTCATCTTTTTTCAAACACCTTTTAACGAAATATTTCTTGATGTCTTCGTATTTAGGGTCCGTTATAGACTTCCCTATCTCTATTTTCTCTTTATTGATCAATTTGGTTAATGTGGGAGCTTTTAATAGGTATTTCGAATCGTCGTCTACAACTGTTGCGAGATCCACATCTTCCCCTTGAAAAATAATCGTTGAATCTTCGAAGAATTTCCTCTGAGATTTCGGTACGAACTGATCAAAACCATTGAGCTCGTCCGCGACCTTATTGTACTTTAATTCGAACTCCTTTTCGAGTTCAGACCCCAGAACTTGGTTCGTGACAATTATAATTCTTGGCCCGTTAAATTTTTCCACAATAAGCTTCAGTTTCCCGTCTATCCCGTTCGTGTTCTTAGGGGGCTCGTAAACGACTATCAGAGTTTTAACGTTGGAATACTGCAGCTCCAAGAACATGCTGTTATAATCGTTCGGAGGCAAACTAAGAACGTAGTCGAAGTCCACGAATATGTAATCATTAGCGCTTCTGTAAAATTGTTTTATTTTGATTCCCGTGAGTATGTTTGAGTCCGTGACGACGTTCACAAGACCAGTCTTGTATTCGTCTAGATTGAGCGCTTTTACTGCATCCATAGAAAATTCTATACCAAACTTCTTCACTTTATTCACATACATTATATTCAGGACTGTCAATAAAGGACTGTCGACAATATCCCTTTTGGATTTTTCGAATATCTCGCTGTCTTTAGTTAAATACGCAGCTTCAGAGGGAAGCATCCACCATTTTTGTATCTCGTCATGAAATCGAAGATACACAGCATCCGAATGAATCCTGAATAGAAAATGATCTTCGCCTCTCTCAGCGTTGTAGAATTTATCAACTTCTTTTTTCACAATCTTCTCAACCTCGTTCTCTTTCGCTTGGTTCGTGTAAAACCAAAGTCGATCTAGGAACTGTTTGGCCTCCATTTTATCATATTCATCTTCGAGAAACGAAAGTCTAGGGAAATTCTTTAGGCATATTTTTAGCCTGTAGTCCTCTATGTTTTTACCTTCGGGCAGAACTGATTTTAGTACGAGCAATAGTTTATTAGCCCTTTCCGGTAAAACTTCCGAAGTATTAAATTTTAACATTTTCGTATCGTTATCGCATACAATCAGGTTGCCGACCGCTCCACCTATACCATCGCTTATTTCGAAAAAGCGATAATCTAATTTATTTTCGTTCGATTCTGTATTAGATTTTATTTCATTTTCAGTTATCTCAATAACATTATTTTCACATTCGAAAAGGGTTTTAAATTTCGACGCCATGAAATTCAGTTGCTTTTTTATTTTGTTATCATTTTTCTTCAATAAGTCAAATGTTCCGAAATATGACGGTAGTTTAAACTCTAGTGGCTGTAACCGTGCTTTGGCTGCTATATTTATAGCTTCCTGTACAATAGACGAAGTAACTTCAACATTAAAAATGTCCTGTTTCAGTCTTTTTTTCTCTTCACCGCTGAATTCTTTGGATGTTAAATTTGATTCGATCAATTTAAGTTTACCGAGTTTATCTTCGTACGTCACTATTTTGCCGATAATTTCACTGATACTTAAACTGGAGGGCTCTTTCATTAACTTCTTACACAAAGTGATAATTTCTTCTTTACGAAGATTCGTACCTTTGCAATAGTTCTGAACTGTTTCTTTAAAAATTGTGTCTCTCAATAAAACAAATATATCCTCATTAGTAGAAAAAAACTCTTGACTGAATTTACATGTAATATAATCTTCAGATTGTGTAGCAATTATTTGAATAACTTTTCTTGATAGAATCACGTGATATTTCCTTATTAGCTGGTCGGTCATGATCATATCAATTTTTTTGGGTGACATTATGAAATTCAGAAACGTGTTACCTAATAACTTAACACGTTCCTCTTGTATTGAACGAGTTAAAAAACTTATATGTTCATCATTGTACTTAAATTGATAATTTGTACTGTTTTTTCCACTGCGTATGAGATTATGAATTTTGGGACATTGAACGTTGTGCTTATCTGATTTCATATCGAAAATGTCTTTAACGGGAGTATATAGCACCAAATTAAGTTCCGTATCAACATTTTCATCAGTTATCAACGTTTCACTGATTGTCGCCTGCAGTTTATCTTTGATTCGTAAATAGCTGTCGAAGTATTGCGGCAAACTAAAGTCGCTGTTATCGCGAAATAAATCGTTGACTGATAGCCTTCCCTTGTCGATATCTTCTCTGTGCTTCGCCTGGAGAGCCAATACAACGACTTTATTGTCGTTTTTCACTTTGTACATAAAAAATATGTCGTCCAAAGCCCCTATGTGTCGCACATTTGTGGCCAAACAAAACTTAGCGATGTCTTTGTCGTTCGCTGCTCTCATTAAAATTAAACTTAGCAGTTTCGTCTCATAAAGTTGTCCGCCGACGGCCGATGTCCCGACCCTTTTCGGGAATAGGATCTCTTTGGATGTTTTACCGGCGTTCGCCTTTTTTGGCGGCAACTTGACTTTCTCGACTGCGTTTTTAATTTGGGGAGGACCGACATTGCAATTTTTTAGTATATCCACGATTTCGCGACCGACTTCAGTGTTTATTCCTAAAGCTAGATCCATTGGTGTCTTGTCGGTCTTGTTCTTCTGTGTCACAAACGCTCTTGTTTGCACTAAATGACGTACGACATCTTTTTCTGACCTCTTGACAGCTATGTGAAGAGGAGAATTATCTTCGTCATGGCCGTCCACATGATTGATGTTCCCTCCGCTTTCCAAGTAGTTGTTGATGTCATTTATTTTCTCTTCTTCGCTTTTGTTTGTTCGCAGTGCTATGAAAAACATGCATTTTCGGATAATTTCTTCATCGGTTAAGGTCATGTTGAATCGTTGTCTTAAATTTTTTTTCTCTATCTATGTTGGATGAGTTCAGAGACACGTATATACAATTATTTATTAATTCATATTAGTTCTTCGGTTCTTATCGTTCTTTAATTGCACTGGATCCTTGGTGTGGGTTGCTATCTGAAAACAAGTATAATATCTTCGTTATGATTAAGTCAGTAAACTGGATAATACTGTTATCTTTTACGCAATTTCCTTTGAACTATTTAGAAACCAAAATATTTATTCTCATTTTAAATTTTTATTTTATTGCCTTTGTAGGCAGACGAGCATACGGCCCACCTTATGGTAAGTGATTGATGTCGCTCATGGACGTCAGCAATGCCAGGGGCAGTGACGTGGAGACCCGCCTCAGAGAGTTCTCTACTTCAGACACAAGTTTCTTTATTAGTATTTAGGATTCCAGAAGACCCGTGCTTTGTTAATAACAAAAAAGACGACCTAATAAATAACGTTATCCCACTAGGACTTGGACCAAGGCTAGCAATCGTTTCCAGGATTTTTAAATAGGTAGATAGGATTTTTTTTTCCAAGACAATCCGTACTATATCTTATCACAATCAATACCTTTTGTAAATTACGGTTATCATATTCGTTCTGCAAAATTATTTTGTACATTATTTTAATTTGACTCTACATATTCATTATCATTCTCCTGCCCTTTTCCCAGTCACCTGGGGTCGGCGCAACATGTTTTCTCCTTCCATACTCCTCTACCATATACCATTTCTTCTCTCACTCCCCTCTTACACATATCGTCTTTCACGAAATTCATCCATTTTTTCTTAGGTCTACCTCTTCCTCTAAAGCCTTTCACATTCATAGATAAAACTCTCTTAACAACCTTATTGCCATTTCGTCTCATTACATGGCTATACCATTCACACGTTCGCACTATCAAATATTTTAATTCCTAATCTCCTAGGGTGAAAAGCCTACACGGAAAATAGTCAATGTGGGTATTTATCAGATAATAGCGTTACGCGACCCTCCCTTACTATAGTAGAATTATTTTGTCCGTGCAGTTTGGGTCATAAAACATAGCCCGGCTAGGGCGGTGAGCATTATCGATAAAAACAAATGAGTCATCGAAGGTAGGTACACGGCGGCGGGGTGGTATACGAAGGGTGGTGAGACATTGTTATGTTAAGAGTAATTTGTACTTACTTGCATTCGTTCTCTGAATTTCTTTAGTGACACAATGGCTACTCCTTTGTTTTGTATCAAAACGGCATAAGTTATTCAAAATAATACTTTCACGTGTTGTTATCAACAACGTGTTAAAAAATTTCACTGAAATAAAAATAAATCCCGAAAAGTTACAAAGTGTGAATTTCTGCCGTTCTTGTTAACTTGCTGCGGCGATATATGGTGTAAGTGTTCGATTAGTGATTCTTTCTTTCATTTTGATCACTAACCCACAAAATGACAAAACTAAATACATTATCGATAACGCTTATCGACAACAATAATGCGCATCACTATGCCCGTCCATAAGGCTCGTGAGTAGAAGAGAGAGCGAAATACTCGCTTCACCGCTCCGATATTTTATGACCCAAACTGCACGGACAAAATAATTCTACTATAGGCATATTTTAGTCAGTCTTCGTCTTCTTCTCAGAGTCTACTAGCCGTCCGCTTCGAAATTCCACCTAACTGTACTAGTTTATACAATTCTATCTCTCATCAACCGAATGATGATTGTTCTATACTCTTCGTATATAGTGTGTTACTAATAATATTTTGTATTCAAGTTTAACAATATGTATTTGCTATGTGTATGTGCATTACTATAATTCTCATGTTGTATTTGTTATTTTAGCTGTTCTACACACACTCATCACTTTTAATTATTATTCTCATAATCCTCTCGCAGGTCTGCTGGAAGAGATTTCTTAAGAAATAAGCAGTGCCTTTCTACATAATTTTCCTATTACTCTGTACTATGTCTTCTTTTTTGTGTGTACATAAATAAATAAATAATAGTTTACTAAGTTTACCTAAGTTTACTAGTGGTGGAATATATTGTACGACTGAGTACTTTGACCTATGAAAGGGCTGAGTGCGACATCCTCCCTACTCCTAAAATATACCTTAAAAATATTAATTTCAAACTAAATCAAGCTATATTGTGTATTATAGCAGAGATTTAACAATTCCCAGTTGGTATATTCGAAAATACATGTTTTATGACTAAGCTCACTATAGATAAAATGCGTCGCGGTTTGAGGAAGTATCCGTTGTGTGGTTTTGAATAAAACGAATTATTATTCAGTAAAACTTGTTACAGCTTCAAATTCTTTTGTGCGTTTCTCTGGAAGCTTCGAATGACTCCTATTGATCAGTCCTCACTAAATTATTATAACACTAGCGGCCCGCTCCGGCTCCGCTCGGGTCTTTAACAAAAATTTCAACGATATTTGATGTTGTTTTATTTTTTTTAATAAAAGAACACATTGTGACATATCTATAATAGTTAGACATATGCTGTCATGACACTTTTCATAAATACTAAAGTGCTCTACAAAGTCGTAGTACATTATTTTACTCTATCATCAATAGTTTTCGCAGAGCAC
This sequence comes from Bombyx mandarina, assembly GCF_030267445.1. Lineage (NCBI taxonomy): Eukaryota > Metazoa > Arthropoda > Insecta > Lepidoptera > Bombycidae > Bombyx > Bombyx mandarina. Next base: position 12,420,795 of record NC_143234.1, on the reverse strand, counting down.
GCGATGTAAAGAATATTTTAGGTATTTTTTTTACACCTTGGGTTACATTATTGGAGTTTTAGTAAGGAATCCCTAACTTTTTTCAAAAAAGATTATAGTCTATGTCACTCGGGAATAGTGTAGCTCCCAAACAGTGAAAGAAATTTTCAAATCGGTTTAGTAGTTTCAGAGCCTATTCAATACAAACAAACAAACAAATCTTTCCTCTTTATAATATTAGTATAGATGAACAAAAACTCATTCAGCAGTGGAATTGCACTGATACAATAGTACAAATTCTCGTCTATTGATCAGAAATTCGGCGATAATCACTGACATCGTAAGCTCTAGCCTTCATTTTATACATATCCAATACATATATTGGATTTTCAGGTGGCAAAAAAAACTTGTTTGCTATCTTTATAATATTATCTATATATTAATACGTGAAGCAAAAACTTTGTATCCCTTTTTACGAAAATTGCGCGGACGGAGGAGTATGAATTTTTCCATACTTATAGAGAATATAGAGAAGAAGTGCACAATGCTAATTTTTTTTTTAAATAATGCGTAAAAGATACATTAAATCAATAAAGAAAACATTACACACACTACATACCATGTATCTGACGCACACATGCATACTATTTATTGTCAAACTTTTGTTCTTGACGTCTGTTGTCAAATTGAGAATAGGTTAAATATTGTTTGACTTCGTTAATATATTTTTTATAGTGTAGTCTTGGCGAAATTTGTATAAAATACAACCATAATAGTGTACAAACTTACAATTCCAATTAATTATAGTCGAATTTCGACTACTGCGGGACCTCTAGTATCGTTAATTATGTAAAAGACATCATTCTCTTGACTCGCACGCCATTGATTATGATTAGTTTGCGGTGCTGCCCCCAGAGTTCCGACGATGCTATGCAAAGTAGGTATATAGTGAGACTCTCTGAGACTTAGGACGGTGTGAAGACGGACGACCGCATCTATTTTGTTTATATCTATGGGCTATGGTGACCACTAAAGATTAGGTGAGGTCGGACACTCGCCGGATGACAAAAAAAGAAAACGTTTCAAGTTTATAACTTACGTAATTAAATCCCACTTAAATAAACATACTCTCTCTCCCTCTCTCTCTCTCTCTGTTCCTCTCTCTCTCTCTGTCCCTCTCTCTCTATTTCGTTCGTTTGAAATCGGCCGTCCAGTGTGCTTATTGTGAGTTTTTTAACATTCTCGATAGCGTAAAAGGTTAAGCAAATTTGTATGCAGTTGAAACAGCGCCCCTAGTGGCACCCGTAGGCATACGTTCCAACTCCATACAAATTTGAGTTAACTTTAACGCTATCGAGAACGTTAAAAAACTCGCACTAAGCACACAGTGATCGTAACAACCCCAGTAAGGCAAATTTGTCACAAACTGTGCGACTAATTTAAAAAAAATACTAACCTTATACATTTGAGCATTACTATACTTGGCATTTTACCGGGATTCTCGATGCCAAGCCCAAGCGAATTTGACAGCATAGATATAAAAATCGCTTCTTTGGTTATTAACGAATCTGCATCTTCATTAATCTCTTTCTTGTGAAACATTTAATAATCTCGTCACAACAAAATAATCCAAGCTTCCCGCCAAAATCACTATCGGCACTATCGCGGTTCTTCCCTGCACGACACTCGTATATATTTTTAATGTCTTTGTTCCACACCAACTAAAACAAAAACAAGTCAATGCAATTTTAAATTGATATTATCTTTAAATCAAAAAATGATTCACTTCAATTTAACATTCACTGAATATAATTATAACATTTACAAAAAAAAATAACTTTAAAATGTTGATTTGATAATAAATCGTCTACAAACAATGGCGACCGGTGGGTCAGTTAAGCAATTTGATTGGTCTGCCTGACAGGACGAATCAGAAAGATAAAAAAATTTGGTAAAGCTAGATTCACATTGGAGCGAGCGTTACAGCGTGTGACGCGTCAAAATTTGTCGGACAAGCTTTATTATAAAATCAGAGGCATGCGGGCGAGTTTACAAAAACATTATGAAACAAAAGGAGAAGAAACGCAATGAGAATGACACACCTTATCCTTGAGTATTGTTGGGATGTTAGTTTTTCTTGTCTGCATTCCATTGCCTAGATAATCTACTGGTTGATCACTGTATTTAGAATCTCGGTTGAAATAGATGCCGTGGCTATAAAAAGAAAAGAAAGGACATATATTATAATGACATTTGAGGTCAGGAAGTATTTGATCTTAGATCGTTTGTGTGTTATCGGAACATGGTATTAACTAATTACCGGACCCCATAGACATCCACAACGTATATGCCACCACCGACCTTGAGATATGAGATGGTCTCAAAAGCTCTACAACGTGTTAGGTGCTTTTCACTGTTATCTGACTGACAGTAGCAAACGTCCACGAAACCTGTATTGAGCTAAAATTATTTATTTTCATCAATGTAGTGATAGTTAAAAATAATAACTTGCTAATTATAAAGTTATATTTAAAATAATGACATTACTCAATAATGAAGTACCTATGTTCAATACTAATCAAAATAAAACATGATTTTTTTGCGATCGGATAATGAAAATTATTGAAGGGCCGGTAATTATTGACACTCAAACTACAACAAATGTAGATCTGCCTTAATAGTTAGCCCGATTGACTCTGACCTCCGCGAATGGCAAGCGCCGGCGTCGATAGCGCGTGCTACAATGACGACATCTGCAAATTAATTTTAGCAATAGATATTTAAAATTGCGAAAATTGGTTCTTTCTAGTGATAAGAGATGGCGCTGATCCGATTTAAAAAGTTACAATTCAATCATACCCATTACTCATAAGTATGCTCGTAAAAATGTTTTTTGTTGATTGATTGTATTGTTGTTGATTGATTGTTGATTGTAAAAATGTTGCTTAGATGGGTGGACAAGCTCACCGTACACCTGGTGTTAAGTTAATTACCCATATAGGTACGTCTACAACGTAAATGCCGCCACCCACCCGCCTCAAGACATGACTTCTAAGGTCTCAGTTTTTATAGTAAAACGGCTGCCCCACCCTTCTTCATGTTGAAATGCATTACTGCTTTACTGCAGAAATAGGCAGGGTGGTGATATCTACCCGTGCGGACTCATAAGACGCCCTACTACCAATACTTAGGTACATAACTCGTTAATAAGTTCGGGAATTTATTTAATCGAGTCCATGAAAATGAGCATTCCGGGCAATTCAGTGAGCAATGACTCGACCTAAGGCTTCTCAAAGACGATTACAAAGTTACATATTCACAGACGTCACTGTCAGAACCAGACGGCTGTTTCATCGTTTGCTGTATACATAATAATGAACCGTATTCTTTGTGTTATAGGATTTATTAATATACTTTTATTCAAGACCACATAGTCGAATTAGTCACAAAACACTTCAATGGATTCCGAAAGCCCAGAGAACAAAAAGAAAACATTAAAGAAATTTTAATATTTTATGACATTTATAAATCTTTTGTTTCATGATTTCATCAATATTGATATTTCATTTATTAATAGATAGATGTTGATTAAGTGCATACTTAAAATCAATGTGTCGATCGAATAACTTTCGCCCTTTTGAACTTTGAACAGATAAGAACGTAGAGCATTGAAACAATGTAGAGCACACTTTGTTACACCCTATATCAAATTGTAGAGCTTAAAACGAAAAATATAATTAAGAGTTTTTCAATTAGTTGCAACAGTGGAATCGGTCCGAGCTTTGTCCATACAACAATGCTATCCACACATATTGTTCACGTCACTCGCACACTAATTACTAATTAGTAATTCCACTGACAGCAGACCTCAAATGCAGTGTAGTTATTGTGTGGAAGGCCACTGGAGGTCGCCCACTGCGTCGGACGATTTATAACATAATTGCCATCAAATTTATTTTATTTTTATTTTATTTATTAGGCTCACAATACACATCACAAGCTAAAAATATACATAAAAAACACAAGTAAAAAGAAACAAAATCTGGCTTGGAGCATAAGTTATGTGCGCACGACAAAACAAGACATATAGTCTTGTACAACAACGCTCCTTACAATTACGACAAAACAACAAAAATTTAGTAAATCAAATATAAATTCTTGTATTTATCCTTATTCTTCTTTATTTGTTTACCCTTACTCCTTGCGTCCATAATCCTCAATGCTGAGGGCCGTGGCCTCATGAGGCTTTCTTGGGAAAATACACGTGGTGGGGTCCCACTTCTGCAAGTAAAATTAGTTCTTCGAGGCCGCTGAAGCCATATTTGGGTCTGGCTAATTAACCGCCGCCAGACATTCGGCATTGACTATTTTACGGTGGAAAGGTCGAACTCCAACTTAACCCTCATCTTTTGTCATCCGGGCTTGGGACCGGCATTAGCAGTTTATCATTATCTATTATCCTTACTTATCCTAGGCTTTTTCAGCTATTTTTAATAGTAATGATTTTACACTAATTCGGAATGCAGTATCTTGACTGAGAAAGATCTACGTTGAGCCTAATTTGACCTCATGGGATATTGAAATAAGGTTGACTTCTGTGTACATGAGCGTATAACATACTGACTGGAAGTACTATAACGTCAAAGCGACGAAAGTTTTAATTTTCAACCCGAAATATGAACAATAATTATAATTACTGACAATACTGTACTGTTAGTGGTATAGCAGTGTTATATATAAACAAACTGTAAGCAGTGTTGTAGACAATATGTATGTTTTGTAGAAAAAAAAAACTCTGAGTTTCATGTCGATTCTTCCCAGTGGCGAAACTGTTTTCCAAATCTATCCGTAACGTTGGGGCGAATTGAAATTTCTCGTAAAGGCCCACTTTAACACATACCGCAATGAATGGATACTACCGTACAGCGTCAGAAGGCTTCTTCGAAAAAGCGGTGCGATAACCCTCTTATCATGGCCGCCTTCGTCTTAAACACGCACTATTGAATCCTCCCGATCTACTGGTGCTCTTCGAAGTTCTACGTGAAACGTAGTCCATAGATACAGCCCGCTGAGTTTCTGGACGGATCTCAGTGGGTCGCGATTTCGATCCGGTGGTAGATTAAGCGAAGCATTGGTGGGGCTAGCGATGAGCCCCATGAGCTCCCCTACACGTCTGCACGCAATTGGAATAGAATAGGCTACCAAAGATTACATAGGAAAAAAAAGCATTTCTCTTAGTTCTCTTCAATTTTAATTTTGCCCGATATTGTTTTATGTTTTATCTGCTTCTAAAAACACGTTTATTTTTCCACGAATACCTACTCTTTGTTAAGGGTACATACTCATTTTAATATCATATTTATAACACAAGTTCAACTTTGGTTTCAAATATGTAATATTGACCACCGGAGTGTCATCAGTATTCGTTTTATGAAATTAAATGGCTCTACACGGAACTTAGCATATGGAAGTACGAAAACTCGGATGTGGTAATTTACTTTCGTGTCATCTATATATTAATACGTGAAGCAAAAACTTTGTATCCCTTTTTACGAAAATTGCGCGGACGGAGGAGTATGAATTTTTCCACACTTATAGAGATTAAAGAGAAGAAGTGTACAATGCTAATATATTTTTAAAATAATGCATAAAATATACATTCAATCAATAAAGAAAACAGTACACACACTACATACCATGTATTTGACGCACACATGCATGCATACTATTTAATTTATTGTCAAACTTTTGTTCTTGACGTCTGTTGTCAAATTGAGAATAGATTAAAATATATTGTTTGTCTTTATTAATATTTTTTATAGTGTAGTCTTCGCGAGATTTGTGATTATAGAAGTATGAAATACTAGCGACCCGCCCTCGCTTCGCTTCGGAAACATTAAAACACACATGAAACCAAAAAAAAAAAAAAAAAAAAAAAGTAGCCTATGTTCGTCAGGGACAATGTCGGCTTCTAATGGAAAAAGAATTTTTCAAATCGGTCCAGTAGTTTCGGAGCCTATTCGAAACAAACAAACAAACAAATCTTTCCTCTTTATAATATTAGTATAGACAATCATAATAGTGTACAAACTTACGATTCCAATTAATTATAGTCGAATTTCGACTACTGCGGGACCACTAGTTATTTCAATAGCTTCTCACATAATGAGAGTGTGTTGTAGTTTACCGAAACGTTTTGCTTCGAAAGCAATTTAGAGTGATTTATTGATTTATTTAATTACCATAATTATTAACCAAATGATGCATACATTACTAAGATCTGCAGAATATGTGGTTACGCTTTTTAGAAGACTTCAAACTTAAATAAGACGTATAACTTCATGTTGAGTACTTACAAACGACATGGGGACAAAATTTCTATTACATCCTAACATCATACTTACTCTACGTGATGGGATAAGTCAGGGCGGCCTCTGTGGGCGATGCTCGACTTCTGTGAGTCCACCATCTCGCAGAAGGAGGCTGAGGAACGGGAGTGGGAGAGCTCTTCTTCCCTTTCGGCGCTGTGCCGCCGCCGTCGAGCCGGGGGTTCTAAGGGGGTTGTGGCTGCGCCGCACGCTACCGTCACTCTAGCGCGCTGGCACCAGGAGGACGGGACAGCGCGTCAGTGGCTGCGGACTGCGATGCGGTCCGCATTTTCGTCGTCGCTGTCGTCGCCGAACATACTGTTGAAGAGCAACCCGGTCGGCGGTGTATTGCGTTCCGACCCGGCAGCCTGGTTCTGGCCCGGCGGGTATCCCGGAACACCAGCGGCACCGCCCGGGCGGCCTGGTAGGGCCGCCGTGCCGCGGAGACCGACGTTGTTGGTCGTCGACTATCGCCTCGACGACCCGTCGGTCGGGCGTCCTCGGGGTGGCGCCGCGTGTCTGGTTGTAGTGTTGACCGCGGGAACCCCCCTACTCTGACCGGGCTCTGACCCCGAACGGAGATCGGACGTCGGGTGTAAGAGTGCAGGGGAGTCGTTTAGTGGGTGGACCCTAAAATCCTTGGGCCTGCGGTCTGCTCTCAACACCAGCAGATCGTTGAGTCTCACATACCCCGCGCGCCCCCTAGGCGCGGGTACCTTGTAGGAGGTTCGGCCCCCGGCCAGAAAAAAAAAAAGGTTGGCCTCTGTGAGCTTCCAGCACGTTCTCCCCCTATAAAGATAACGGTTAACTTAAGTCGAAATTTTGCCACAAATCCTCCAAAAGCACAAACATTCAGCACGTCCGTAAATAGACACGTTACGATTTTACAATCCTAGACATTCAAGCATAGAAGTTTTAATTGGCGACGCAGTAAACTTACTTCACCTAATTAATGTTTAGGAATTATTGCTTTGCAGTTAACGGGAGACCGCACGGGAAATCTAAGCATTGGCATAGTTCGGAGTTGAAAGACTATACTGATACATGATACATTACTAGCCTTTTTTTTTCGGGCCGGGGCCGAACCTCCTACGAGGTCCCCGCGCCTAGGGGGCGCGCGGGGTATGTGGGACTTGACGATCTGCAAGGTGCTGGGAGCAGACCGCGGGCCCAAGGAATTTTAGGGCACTACCCACTAAGCGACTCCCCTGCACTCTTACACCCGACGTCCGATTTCCGTCCGGGGTCAAAACCCGGTCAGAGTAGGGGGGTTCCCGCGGTCAACACTACAACCAGACACGCGGCGCCACCCCGAGGACGCCCGACCGACGGGTTCTCGAGGCGATAGTCGACAACAAACATACATTACTAGCCTAAGGTAACTCGAAAACAATATTCATTTACTACCCAAAGCGTAAACGCTTGCTCGTTGGCGCGTAAAGCTAACAAACGCCCTACGCTTTAGTTTGTTGTACACTGCGCGCTCAGTAAATGAAATGCAACGTTATTAGCGGAACTCCATTATACTGTTGTCGGATCAGTAACCTCCAGGTGTACCACTTGATATCTCGGCAATTGTTATTTTGTGTTTTTTTTTGCACGCAGAACTCTGAAAAAACTGAATCGGTCTTCTGTCTCGGTCTGTGGAATTCAATCGCGAATATTTGTCGAAGCACGTATTTACTGGTGGTAGGACCTCTTGTGAGTCCGCACGGGTAGGTACCACCGCCCCGCCTATTTCTGCCGTGAAGCAGTAATGCGTTTCGGTTTGAAGGGTGGGCCAGCCGTTGTAACTATACTGAGACCTTGGAACTTATATCTCAAGGTTTGTGGCGCATTTACATTGTAGATGTCTATGGGTTCCAGTAACCACTTAACACCAGGTGGGCTGTGAGCTCGTCCACATACCTAGGTAATAAAAATAAAAAAAAATATTTAGAAAAATTGGTATCCGGCTGTGGGATTCGAACACCGATGCCGTCGCGTCGCTCGATACCAATTTAACAGGTATCTTATATCGCAGACCACTACCGGCTAAAACGACGGTCTTCCTGCTCGTACTGCTACTTAAGCTGCTTGACTTTGTGGAATGTATACGACAAAGGGAAGATCTTCCACCGAGCGGGTGTAATTGCTCGATAGACGACGACGGTTCACCCGCCCGCCACAGGAGTAGAGTACATCCACACTACCTGGAGCCACTGCATTCATCCACCGTGTGTTTCCAGAATTTTTTTTGCCACGTACCATCTGGCTTTCGAATGAGCTCTTCTCCAGTGTTTCCCGAGCACTATGTGATGTCCTTCTTCAAACGAGGCTAGTGGACAGTACTTAACGGTAGGCAGCGACTTGGCTCTGCTCTTAGCATTGCTGAAGTCCATGGGCGACGGTAGTCACTCACCAACAGGTGAGCTGTATGCTCGTCTGCTTACAAGGACAATAAAAAAATAAAATAAAATATGCAAGCTTATCTTGAAAATATCGTAAGCGAGATTCAGGCATCTGTCAAATATCTTGCGTTGTGTGATGACTACCCACTACAACTTAAATACCTATATTCTTTTATTGATTTATTTTTTATTGCTTACCTAGATGGGTAGACGAGCTCACAGCCCACCTGGTTTTAAGTGGTTACTGTAGCCCATAGACATCTACAACGCAAATTCGCCACCCACCTTGAGATAGAAGTTCTAAGATCTCAGTATAGTTACAACGGCTGCCCCGCCCTTCAAACCGAAACGCATTACTGCTTCACGGCAGAAATAGGCAGGGCGGTGGTGCCTACCCGCGCGGACTCACAAGAGGTCCTATTACCAGTAAAAAATACCACACCAGTAATATTCGCCGAAATTAATTTAAATTGGTCGTACGTGCTATACGATAGGCAGATAAAAAAGACCAGACAATGGTGACTATCCGTGCGGGCCCATCAACTTTGCGACCAGCCAAACGATAGGAAGGAAAAACAGAATCTGCCTCTACGTGCCACAGACGAGAACCAATGCAGTCATTATTTATACGCGCACTATTTGTAACTCTTCATTTCCCAAATCTTCCCGGTCCGGAAATTGTTTCGAGGCTACGCACTCCTATGAATGTATATAAGGTATAAGGAATCACTTGAAAGATATTTTTTCGGAAAGAGAACTTCCGTATGACGTAAGACGTAAACAAAAATGCTACTAGCAATAAACTTTCAACAACAAACTTTATTTCTATTAGTAAGTGCCGCCACCCACTTTTAGATATGGCTTCTAAGGTCCTCAGTATAGTTACGACGGCTGCCTCACTACCTACTAATTTCATATTTCAACAACATTCAGTAATCGATACTGATTGTTTTTGATCCATTCATAAATTAGGTATATATTTCACTTTGACCTTGACAGTACTCACTTATGTTATGACGTCACCGTCGATTTGGGCGTGCGAGAGGGATAGCAACATTTTCAATTAAGTTTTAAGTACACCTAACTTAAAATATTTTTAAAATCATTTGCAAGCTAATTCTAAGTGGGCAATTTGAGTGGATACCTTCTGATATTTAAGGAATTTCCGTAACCATTAGTTAAGACTGTCAGCCCGTCGACAAAGGTACGCCATGATTTAACCTCCTTTAAGAAGAATTTGTAAAATCATTATAACATTCAATGTATTATTCTCGGCTGTCCTAACCTTTAAGAGACATAAATTGAGTCTGGGTTGAATACCGCTAGAAAATGCTAAACCCTGAATAGTCTCGTCGAATATTAACTGATTCTGAGTTACTCGAGAGCGAAGATTTGAACCAATAAATGTCCATATCATTCTCACCCTTCCGAGCAAAGGCAAACTGAATTTAAAGAAGCCAAGGGATTTATAGGCTTCTTTCAGTGCTAGCGAAAAAACAGGACTATGGATATCATGAAAAGTTGCGAGTGTAGCTGGAGGATTTATTACTCAATTCACAAATTTACCGTTTCCCACAGTTTACCGTTTTTGTTTTTATAAAATTTTTGTTTTTATAAAAAACAGAACCATCTGATGGTAAGTTATTAGTATCGCTCTTGGACATCAGCAATGCCAGACTCGCATGAAAGCTGCGACCTTCTCGGACATGGTTTGAAAAATAACATGTCATTGTACTCGTGACACATCGTGGAGGGCATTTTTTTATTGCTTATGTGGATGGTGGACGAGCACACAGCCCGCCTTGTGTTAAGTGGTTACTGGAGCCCATAGACATCTACAACGCAAATGCACCATCCACATTGAGATATAAGTTCTAAGGTCTCAGTATAGTAACAACGGCTGCCCCACCCTTCAAACCAAAACGCATTACTGCTTTACGGCAGAAATAGGCGGGGTGGTGGTGCCTACCCGCGCGGACTCACAAGAGGCCCTACCACCAGTAATTACGTAAATTATCATTTTGCGGGTTTGATTTTTATTACGCGATGTTATTCCTTCACCGTGTAAGTCAATCGTGAACATTTGATGAGTACGTATTTCATTAGAAAAATTGGTACCCGCCTGAGATTCGAACACCGGTGCATCGCTCAACACGAATGCAGCACACGTCTTATCCTTTAGGCCACGACGATTGTGAACGCTGTGTTGTCCATGGTCAACAATTATTTTGTCTCAAAGGCAGTACATACATATCCGTATGCATAACAACCATATAATAATACCAGTTAACTGTCTTTTTTTTCACTCACTGTAACATAAACTTAAGATAAGCTGTAACCCAAATAAGCGTTAGAACATGAATGATATTAATATATCGAATTCGGATTTGACATTGAAAGACATATTTTCAGGTCACAGCACATGTTAAATATGGATATTAAAATAGTTGACAGCGAAAATGTATTTTTAATGAAAAATAAACTCCTGAGCTATACAGGCAGATACGATACAAGAAGTCGGCGGTAGAATTAGGATCACCTGATAAAACACTGTCTACATTTTCTATGTTTTTTTTTAGTTTGTATTGATGGGTGGACGAGCTCACAGCCCACCTGGTGTTAAGTGGTTACCGGAGCCTATAGACATCTATAATGTAAATGCCGCCACCCACCTTGAGATATGAGCTCTCAGTATAGTTTCTCACTCAGTGAAGTAAGATATAATTAGTCAAATCAGTATAATTACATGTGTCATATGTGAGGGACAACAGAGTTACCACAGTTTTGCCTAATACGATGTAGCCCTTCCGATTTTTTTATGACGGTTGAGGATTTGATGTCTCAAGATTGGCGCCAATACGTTGTGACGTTTTTTTTTATTACCCATGTAGGCAGGGGAGTACACGGCCCACCTGATGGTGAGTAGTTACCGTCGCCCATGGACTTCAGCAATGCCAGGGGCAGAACCAAGCCGCTGCCTACATAACGTCAGCGTGCTTAGTGCGAGTTTTTTAACGTGTCGTGCAGGGAAGAACCGCGATAGTGCCGATAGTGATTTTGACGGGAAGTTTGGATTATTTTGTTGTGACGAGATTATTAAATGGTTTACAAGAAAGAGATTAATGAAGATGCAGATTCGTTAATAACCAAAGAAGCTATTTTTATATCTATGCTGTCAAATTCGCATGGGCTTGGCATCGAGAATCCCGGTAAAATGCCAAGTATAGTAATGCTCAAATGTATAAGGTTAGTATTTTTTTTAGATTAGTCGCACAGTTTGTGACAAATTTGCCTTACTGGGGTTGTTACGATCACTGTGTGCTTAGTGCGAGTTTTTTAACGTTCTCGATAGCGTTAAAGTTAACTGAAATTTGTATGGAGTTGGAACGTATGCCTACGGGTGCCGTTAGGGGCGCTGATCCAACTGCAAATAGCCTCTGATAACCAGTTAACACCAGGTCGGATGAGCCACGTCTGCACATCTAAACAAACCACCACACGATCAAAGCCAGCAATCAAATCCAACTGGATTCAATTAATACTACAATAGGAATCAGTCTGCCCTACGACATTTGCAAACGTTTTCTCAGACCAGCCTCAGACTTCGAATACATAAACAGAAACAAGTAATAAGACTTGTTAACGAGATATCTTGTTCAATTAAGATTAGCGAAATTAAATGCTCCCGCGCTTGCTTCGTCGGTCGAGTCAATGAACCTTGCAGCCTAACTAATCGCATCAGAGTCGAAAGATGACAAAATTTGACAATGTTTTTAAGTTTTTTTTTTTTATTTCTCAAATGGGTGGATGAGCTCACAGCCCACCTGGTGTTAAGTGGTTACTGGAGCCCATAGACATCTACAATGTAATTGCGCCACCCACCTTGAGATACAAGTTCTAAGGTCTCAAGTATAGTTACAACGGCTACCCCACCCTACAGACCGAAACGCATTACTGCTTCACGGCAGAAATAGGCGGGGTGGTGGTACCTACCCGTTCGGACTCACAAGAGGTCCTACCACCAGTAAAATAATCATTGCCGTTTGGCGTACGATAAGACAGTGTAATCTATGATCGTGAAATGGAAAGCATTTCATTTTCATATATAGGATTACACTTTTTTGAAATGAAAACTTATTTAGGGTGGATTCGACCAAACTTAAATTTATACATGATTAACTATACGAGGAATAACCTATTCCATGATTTTAATCTCGAGTAAATCCATAGGCGTTTTTCCACGTAAACGATAGTATACTTGCGCTAGGAATAACAATACGCGAATAGCAGAGAACGGTGAACGAAAATAAAATCTGGCAAATAAATGTTGTTGTTTAACGGCATAGTGTAAAAGCATACATAGCGTCAACTCGATTTTGCCGTATTTAAGTGTGAAAAGTAGCTGTAATGTAGATAGAGAGAGAGAGAGAGAGAGAGAGAGAGAGAGTATTCTTTATTGTACACCAAAAAACAAATAAACAGTGCGATACATTAACAAGATATCTAGCTGTCAAACGTATTAATTTTATTTGTTGTTTGTTTGAGGGAATTGTCAAGTTTTGTCGTGTGGTTTTATCTTTTTTCGTTTAAACTTTGCATTACACAATGCCAGACTATTAATAATAATTTAGTGCATTGCGTTGACTTGAAATTAAAACAGAATAAATATTTATGAACTGACAGAAATCATATGATTGGACTGACTGACGCCATTACTTTATTCTAGGAATAGCTCCGTTATTCCGTGCGAAACAGCGGTATAGTACCAATTGCCGAATAGGCCCACTATTCTTAGAATTGTAGATGTTAAAACGTAAAATTGATTTACTCTCGATTAACTGACGAGTTATTCTAAGAATAAGATTTACTCTTGTTTGGTCGAATCCACCCTTAGTCGCGTGAAGCATTTTTTGTTACGGGAAAATCAAATGAGTTCGCGTCGCCCGATATGCTGATGTTACGTATACATGTATAACACGTCGTTTAAGCCTGTTTTTTTTCCTATCTATGCTGATAGCCTTGAGAGGCTATTTCAGCTTCACACTAACGTGCAGATGAGCTCACGGGGCTCAAACCGGAGAGTTGCTAACACTGGCCCTAGCAAGAGCAGTGCTTCGCAGAATCTACCACCGGATCGGAAACGCGACCCACTAAGAAGATCCGGCGAGAAACTCAGTGGGCTGTGTCTGTGCGGTCGTTTAAGCCTGACCGTGTGCTGTAAGCTTTAAACGCTTTTTGGATGGGTGGAATCTTGTGAGTTCGCGTCACCGACATGCATAATAGCAGTATATCTGTAGCAGTATAGAAGTCGTCGTGGCCTAAAGGATAAGACGTCCGGTGCATTCGTATCGAGCGATGCACCGGTGTTCGAATCCTGCAGGCGGGTACCATATTTTTCTAATGAAATACGTACTTGACAAATGCTCACGAATGACTTCCACGGTGAAGGAATAACATCGTGTAATAAAAATCAAACCCGCAAAAATTCTAATTTGCGTAATTACTGGTGGTAAGACCTCTTGTGAGTCCGCGCGGGTGGGTACCACCGCCCTGCCTATTTCTGCCGTGAAGCAGTAATGCGTTTCGGTTTGAAGGGTGGGGCAGCCGTTGTAACTATACTGAGACCTTAGAACTAACATCTCAAGGTGAGTGGCGCATTTTCACTGTGGATGTCTATGGGCTCCAGTAACCACTTAACACCAGGTGGGCTGTGAGCTCGTCTACCCATCTAAGCAATAAAAAAATCCGTGAAAGTGTCTGCCAGTCTGCAGAAACATAATCTCTTGATATCTCCCGTAATTTGTACGTTATACATATATTTCTATGAAACTATGCTTATACTATGTCTTAAAGCACGCATCGAACCGTTATTCCACAACAAAGCGTAGATTACTCAAAACCCTCATAGTGTCTTGGAGATTGCTTGACAACTTAACAAACAAACCGGCTATAGTGATAAGTGGAAGCGATTAGCGATTCAAAGTGGGACTCTCCAAACATTAAATTAGCGCGTACGCTGAAGATTATCTCTAACGAATCGTTTCGGTCTAGTGATCGTATTTAATCCAATAAGTCAAATACCTAGACTGAAGACCACTTACCGGTAATCCCAGCGTTGGGCGGCCCCCTGCCCGTTAGACCGATGACTTGCGGCGATATGCTGGAGAAGATTGGATGTGGAAGGCGGAGGATCGTTCATTATGGGAGAGGCTTGCATCCAGTATTGGATAGATACAAGCTGATGATGAAGTCAAATACCAACGTTCCTAATCAGATTCGTCCTTAACACTAAACATACCACAAGGGTCAAATGACCCATCTTAAACTTTAGCATTGAAAATGCACGTATCATCTTATTGCATTTGCACATTTGACTTCATGACTTTTTCTTACCAATTAATCTACAGTTATTGAAGTGAAACTTCTTTAGAATCGTGATTTCAAACTCGATGAAACGAAATGAAACGAAACGAAAAAATAAGTGTTCCGCGATTGGCTTGCCGAAGCGGCTCCGAGCGGCGCCAACAAATCACGAAGCGCTCCACACGGTCTCGCGTCCCCGACTAGTTATATGTACTTTTGTTTTTGTTTTGTTTTGTTTATTTAGAGTAATACTTGTCGTATAGCGTTATCTACCCGCTATGGTAGAAGTAGGTACCAGTAAGTGTTGGTATGGTTAAAGTTAACTAATGCCTGATAATCTTTATAACATCGTGCAATAAAGATCAAAGCCGCAAAAATACAATTTGCGTTATCACTGATATGAAAAGTGCACATTATAAGGTCATAGACGTAGGTAGCACTAGGCTAGCTGTTCTATACCGCGAGTCAAGTCTTCCGGCTTAAAGGGTGGAATACTTGTCATATCGTTGAGAATTAGACTTTATGTATGAAGGCAGAAGGCTGCATTCAAATTATAATGGACTAGCTGTACCCGTCCGCTTCGCTGGGCATTTAAAGTAACATTATTATTTCTCCCCTCCACAAAGATTCTCATCATTAACTTCCCCGCAACTGGTGTAGGGAGTCCAACACTCATATAAATATTAGCCTTTCCATTAAGTACATGTATTTTCTACATGGATACCAAGTTTCAAGTCAATCGGATGCATGGTTCAGCAGTTATAACGGAACATCCGTAAAAACCACTGTAGATTTATAGATACGTGGACGTTAACCATTTATTCAAAAGCGCTCTTCTATACAATATGAGCTCTGAGCCTAAATATTGTTTACATATCTAGTAAATTGAAGACGTATTTATTTTAATACACGTACATACATTCTGATTAACCCGCTCGCTGCGGTACGAGCTCGTATAGAACCGCACGGAGTTTCCATGAGGTGTCTCGTGAATAAAATTTGTGAGCAAAATTTATAATCTACGTAATTACTGGTGGTAGGACCTCTTGTGAGTCCGCACGGGTAGGTACCACCGCCCTGCCTATTTCTGCCGTGAAGCAGTAATGCGTTTCGGTTTGAAGGGTGGGGCAGCCGTTGTAACTATACTGAGACCTTAGAACTTGTATCTCAAGGTAGGTGGCGCGTTTGTGTTGTAGATGTCTATGGGCTCCAGTAACCACTTAACACCAGGTGGGCTGTGAGCTCGTCCACTCATTTAAGCAATAAAAACAAAAAAAGAATAAAAGTGACGTTTCTTTCGGTGCGAACAAGGATGTTAATTTCTTTTCTAATAACCTAGACATAAATAAATTCCTTTTGCTCTTGTAGGAAGATGAGTTTAAGGCCCACCTGATGGCGATGGTTACCGTCGATCATAGACGGGAGAAACGTCAAGGCAGAGCCCTATACACTTCATTTCGGATCCTTCCGATCCACTAACGGTGCTTCTAAGTACCTAAAACACCGGTCATCGTTCTCGTCGAACCCTTCGCTTGCGACGAAACGTCAGCCTAATGTTATAAATGTGAAAATGTGTGTATGTTCGTCTTTCATTCAAAAAAAGAAGTAATGAATTGATATGATTATTTTGAAAGTGACGATGTGACCTGGCATGACCATCTATCTCAAAAAAAAAACTTATATCCACGAGAACGGCTCTATCTTTAGAAAAATAAGGTGACACTTTAGAGAAACTAATTGACAATTTCCATTGCCCGCGCGGGCGAAGCCGCCGGTAACAGTGTGATTAGTTTTTAACGTTCTCGATAGCGTAAAAGTTAACCCAATTTTGTATGCAGTTGGAACAGCGCCCCTCGCGGCAAACGTAGGCAAACGATCCCGTTCCATACTTGACAAATATGAGTTAACTTTTACGCTATCGAGAACGTTAAAAGACTCGCACTAAGCACACAGCTGTACGTTCCGATCGTCCGTTAAGATGGATCAGTCCATTTAATGAAATAAACAAAAGAAAACGACGTTTCTTCGTTTATATTCACGTGAAAGATCCTATTTACATAGAAGTACGTGTGGAGCGTCCGTCTAGCGAGGAGAGTCCATTGTTTCGGGCGAAATGTCGGAATGTTTGCATGGGTGCCGGTTTCAGAGTGCTTCAATCAATACGAGATAGAGTAACATAAATAGATAGTTGAAGCCTTGTTACCTATACGATGTGTTTCACTGTGTGCTTAGTGCGAATTTTTTAACGTTCTCGATAGCGTAAAAGTTAACTCAATATTTGTATGGAGTTGGGACGTTCACCTACGTTTGCCGCTAGGGGCGCTGTTCCAACTGCATACAAATTTGAGTTAACTTTTACGCTATCGAGAACGTTAAAAAACTCGCACTAAGCAGACAGGTTTCCATAATACAGGCAGTTGATCACGTTCATAGCTAGAATTGCTTCTATGTTCAGCATGAGAAACACATATCGAGGGTTGAAAGGCTATCTAATAATGTGTTTTTTTTTTTTACCTGATGTTAAGTGGTTACCGGAGCGGACATCTATAACGTAAATGCCGCCACCTACCTTGAGATATGAGTTCTAAGATCTCAGTATAGTTACACTGCTTGGTTCAAGCGATATTTCGTTTAATACGCAACATTTATCTTTGTAATTAAAGGTGTGCTTTATTTGGTATTAGCCTAAACAGTTCGATGTTTTTATTTGAACTTTAATTAAGTTTTACTCCATTCTTTTTTTATTTATTTTTTATTACTTAGATGGGTGGACGAGCTCACAGCCCACCTGGTGTTAAGTGGTTACTGGAGCCTATAGACATCTACAACTCAAATGCGCCACCCACCTTGAGATATACCTAGTCAGGTCATAAATTCTGTCACATGTTTAATGTAAAATAATTGAAACAAGTTTATTCATTATGTAACCATTCATATACTAAAATGAACTTAACAAAACATAGATTCTTATGACACTAAAGTTTATTCAAAATGACCTCCGTGATTTTGAATACAGGCCTTCAATCTGCGCGGCCAGTCGTCTATCGCAGCACGAACGAGGTCCATGTCAATATCGGCGGCTGCCTTAATCAAGGATGTCTTGAGTGACTCCAAATTGGGATGAGGCTTTGAGCACGCCTTTTCCTCCAAGTGTTGCCATATCTTGTAATCTAACGGATTCAAATCTGGACTGGAGGAGGGCCAGTCTTCGTGCCGGATGAAGTCGATTTCACGCGCCGCCAGCCAGTCTTGTGTGCTCTTCGCTCTATGAGCTGGCGCCGAATCTTGTTGGAATACCCAGTGCCTGTTATTGAACATGGTATGAGAAACCGGTTCCACAAGGTTTGTCAGGACTGTATTTTGATACACAACTGCATTCGTTTTTACTCCTTTCTCACAAAAATGTACCTCTGTTAAGCCCCAATAAGAAACTCCCAACCATACCATGAGCGAGGATGGAAAATGACCTCGTTGGACACGCGGAATACGGTTGCTCGCTACTTCACTACTGTGTGCGTACACCTTATCATTTTTTTTGTTGTAGCTCTCTTCTACGGTAAAAATTTTTTCATCCGAAAAAAGAATTTCCCGATATTTTTTTCCCGCGTACCGCTCCAACAAAGCGCGGCATCTCTTCAGTCTCAATTCCATTAGACGAGCATTCAAACGATGTCCTGTTTTTCTTCGATATGCCCGAAGCCCTAAGTCTTCATTTAACACCCTTTTCACCGTGGTTCTGCTTAACCCCATCTAAAGAGCCAACAGTTTCTGCTTACGTTTGGGATTTCTTTGAATTCGCGCCTTCACAGCTTTTATCACTGCTGGAGTCCTAACAGACCGAGGGCGACCACTTCGTGACCTGTCATCTACACTAGAGTCTTCATTATATCGTTTGATGGTACGATAAACGAATCTTTTGGTTATATTCAAATTTTTCAGCATGTTAAAAATTTGAATTGGCGCGTAACCGCAACGGTGCAACGCAATAACTGCAACACGGTCTTCTTTAAGCGTCCACTCCATATTTAAAAATGAATAAAATTCTAAAAGTATACATTTTTATTTTCATGAACAATTCGAAATTCGAATTCAATAAACTTTTTTGTGGCCAGCATTCTAAAAGAAAAGTTTTTACTGTGTGACAATACTTATGACCTGACTAGGTAAGTTCTAAGGTCTCAGTATAGTTACAACGGCTGCCTCACCCTTTAAACCGAAACGCATCACTGCTTCACGGCAGAAATAGGCGGGGCGGTGGTACCTACCCGTGCGAACTCACAAGAGGTCCTACCACCAGTAATTACGCAAATTATAATTTTGCGGGTTTGATTTTTATCACACGATGTTATTCCTTCACTGTGGAAGTTAATTGTGAACAGTTGTCGAGTACGTATTTCATTAGAAACATTGATACCCGCCTGAGATTCGAACACCGGTGCATCGCTCAACACGTGTGCACCGGACGTCTTATCCCTTAGGCCACGACGACGTTTTATTTTTTTATTATGTTGTTTTTTCTCAAATATTTAAAACTTTAAATGGCAATGTAAAGTTGCAAAAATGTCGCTTGGGTAAACTAAATGGCCTTTCAGCCCTCGATATGAAACAAGAGCCGTGATCCAAACGACTGGAACCGAATCATTAGTACAGTTAAGGCTATAAGAAAAATGTAGTTATTTCCAGATATTTTTTTTGTAATATTAAATCATACGTAATATGCCACAGGCGGATGTAGACTATACGCATTTTTTAAGTATAAATTGAATGTGGTAAATGATGTCTATGGGCTCCAGTAATCACTTAGCACCAGGTGGGCTGTAAGCTCGTCCACCGAACAAAGCAAAAAAAAAACAAATGAAAGACGGTATATTAATATACAACTTCCTTTTTTTTAATTCCAAATGCAGGACCTATGTCTTTAGGTTTCGTTAAATATGTTTTGATACGATGTTGAATTATGTACATTTTTTATTTACATCAATAAGGAGATGATTTTTAGAGCTGAACCAAACCCTAGCAACATCGCTGGCAATTGTGCCACTTATCATCTGTATGTAACAGAGTATAGTCATGTTATTGATTGGCTTTGAAGGCAAACTAATTGTGTATTTTTTTTTCTCCCTATACATTTTCAATTTTCAAACAAAATACTATACATACTTATTAACTCTATTGCACGTTTAAAATAATTCTGTCGCGCTCCTGAAAATTATGTTTATGCCCAGTCTAGCATACTTGCCACGCGTCCCTTCAATGTTTTCGTATTTTTAGAGTACATTTTTTTGTTTAATGTTTGAACTAATTTTGTCTATGCTTATTGTGGTCTCAGCGAGAAATACTCGTAATAATTCTATAGTGTAGTGACATCTATTGCTGCCATCTATTGGCCAAATAAAAGTATTAAAAGACATCAAAAGTTTATATAAGAGCCATCTATTGTTTGAAAATAGATCTATCTTAATAAAAATTGATAAAGGTTATATTGTATTTATTTAAATAATGAAAAAAATATTAAAAACGAAATGTAATCATATCAGTCAAGAGTGCTGTTGAGAAATAGTAAGTGTTAAACGTCGGTATATAAAAAATATACAAAACTATACAAACTTCACAAGAAACCCTTCACTTTACAGCTTACTCATTCCTACACTTGAAATTAATAATAATCCGCCCAGAGAGCGGTAATTTCAACTGAACTCATTTTAATTTTAAAGAGAGCGCGATCGCTTGCTACTGTCGATCACGAGTGGTCAATATGATTTTGGCATATTTAATAAACTTATGTCTACGTTTTAATTATGTAAAGTTTACTGTTTATTTGTTTCTCTGTATACTATTATACAGACAATTTCCAGTACAAAGTGGTTATAAAATGAGATATCTTTAGTACATTTATTACACAATTTTTTAATCCAATTAAACAACCTGGCAGCTCCGAGCGCCATAGACAATGACGCATTCATTGAACTTTTGAAGGACGTTCTTTCCCGCGCTTTTCAATTTTTAGCCAACATTATAGTAAAAAATCTGTGTTCGGAAACAGCTATAATTTAAAACTGTACTAGATTTCAGAACAGTTTCTCTTTTTGACGGAATAATTTCCTTAAGTTATTTGATTAACGTTGCAAAGTTCAGCTCTGTAATAAGAACACGATACCGCTCAACATTATTCTATATACACCTACAGTTGATATAGCCTAGAAATATTATAAAGCTCTTTATTCACAAAAATAAACTGTATGCTGTATGCTGTCGGTCTGTAAAAACTGTATGCTATCGGTCTAAAATGACAATACCACACCTCTTCTATTAAGTATCGTAGAAGGTGACTAATAGATTCACGGGAGAGTGAGCGACAGCGTTCTCAGCGACAGCATAGCAGCGCACTGCGACGACAACCAGCTTTTACTAGAAGCATGGCATATTGTAAGCTTGTAGGGATCGTTAGGGTGGATTGATCTGATCTGAACACACAATATTATAATACTAACCAACCAAGATGCTAACATTTACGACTTAGGCCTTCTTTAAGCTTTGCGCCGATTGAAGCACAATTTGAATTTGCTGTTAATGTACAAGAAAGAAAAACATTTAACCATGTTATTATAAATCTGCTCGACTCAACGGTAGTAAGTAAATGGCAGATGTTACCGAAAATCCTAAATCAGAATGCTACCAATACTTGAAGACGGAACTAATGAAACGTCTTTCTGCTTCTCGAGAGATTGCTATAACGACTGCTGGATGATGAGGACATCGGAGATTAAAAACCGTCCCGATTTCCACCTTCGCAATTTGGCAGGAGCAGTTTTTAAAAACGAGGACATAATTCGACAATTATGGATTTGTCGCTAGCCAAACAACACATAAGCCATCCTCGTCACTAAAAAGGACCTGCCACTAGAGAATCGAACCGATATAGCCGAAAGAATCATGGAAGTGTCTGCACCAACATCTTTTTAGGTTGTACAAGGTCTGAACTCGCAGAGCTCAAGTTACGCATTGAAGCTCTTACGAAATCTTTTGAAATATTTAGCACAAAACAAGGTCACATTCAAGAGCACGCAATGACAAAATATATAGATCACGTCGGGGTCACTCATCAACTTTATTTTTATGTAAATTTTCTTCCACCTTCTTTTTAGCAATGTCATCTGTGATTATCCTTTTCTTTTTCGACTTCCTACAAATAGGTTAAAGTCTGTTTAGTTCCTACAGATCTACACTACCGGACTAAATATTTCTGTCCAGTTGGAAGATGAGACAGCTGCACAAAAAATAGCCTTGTAGTAAATAAATAAAAAGTCACTAAGTACTGAAAATTATTTCTGATTATTAATTCGCCCTTTCAAGAGCTCAATGATAATTTTACTCAAGGAAAGTCAAATTCAGTTGAGCTCCAATTATTTTAATTATCTTTAACTGTCTAGAGTGGTTTACTTAATATTTATTAATTTAATCTTAAACATAAATTATAGATTATCAAAAACGCCAAATTTTTGTTTAAATAAAATGCGATTTTAAAATATTCTACAATCATATTTTATAACAGTGGTGTATCCGAAAATTGTGAACAATATGGTTTTATCAAAATAAAAGGCTAAAGGTTTTTTACGTCTTTTATCATTGTTAATTAACTTTATCTTCGAAAACTTCATCAGAATTCAAATTAAATTTGCATTTCTAAGTCATTACGATATTTTGCTTCGATTAACTAGTTTACAACAGCAAAATTTTATATGATGTCTATAATTCCCTTGGCCATAGTTCGTTTTTAAAACAATTAAATGTAGTAGACAAATTCTTGACGTCCGACGCCGTTCTAACTCTTTTTGTTATGTTGGTAGCGCTGTTGCTAACGCCATTTTTGTTGTACACTATAAGCTTCATAAGGTGATTTTTTTATACTCATGGGAATAGTTCACGGGTGCGAAAGAGAAAACCGAGTCTGATTGTATTAGCAGCTTCGACTAACCTGAATATTTTCTTCAAAGCTTATTTACGACGTTTCTCATTGTCTATGTTCTATAGATACGCATCCCGAACAATACATACGGTGTATTGCTTTTAGTAACAAATGTATAGTGAAAATGAAGGAAAACGCGGTACTTAAGTGGCAAAAAGTGTACAATCCTACCGGCCCTCAACCGCGACCCCGCCATGGCCATCGCGCGGTCGCCATAAAAGATTTGATGATAGTTTTCGGCGGCGGAAACGAAGGAATCGTTCACGAACTGCATGTCTTCAATACCACCACTAATCAGTGGTTCGTACCAGTCACAAAAGGAGAAGTCCCACCAGGATGCGCTGCCTACGGCTTCGTGGTAGACGGTACGCGCCTGTTAGTTTTTGGCGGCATGGTAGAGTACGGCAAGTATTCAAATGATTTGTACGAATTACAAGCCTCTAGGTGGGAATGGAAACGTTTAAAACCACTGCCACCAAAGCAGGGTCTTCCACCTTGTCCACGACTCGGTCACAGCTTTACGCTTCTCAATGGGAAAGTATACCTGTTTGGCGGACTGGCCAATGAAAGCGACGATCCAAAAAATAACATACCGAGATATCTTAATGATCTATACATTTTAGGACTTTATCCTAATTCATCTATGACTGTTTGGGATATACCTTTGACTTACGGTCAGTCTCCACCTCCCCGAGAGTCTCACAGTGGGGTAGCATATACTGACAAAAACACAGGCAAATCATCTTTAATTATCTATGGAGGCATGAGTGGATCTCGCCTTGGTGATTTGTGGATACTTGATGTTGACACAATGTCATGGTCTCGACCGGAAGTTGGAGGACCTCCACCTCTTCCTAGATCACTTCATACAGCTACAGTTATCGGCCACCACATGTATGTCTATGGTGGCTGGGTACCGCTGGTCCCTGATGAATCTAAACTTGCTACACATGAGAAAGAATGGAAGTGCACAAACACCCTTGCTTCATTGAACCTAGAAACAATGACTTGGGACAATATAGCACTGGACAAATTTGAGGAATGCGTTCCTCGGGCTCGAGCTGGACACAGTGCTGTTGCTATTCAAACTAGACTGTACATATGGTCTGGAAGGGATGGATATAGGAAAACTTGGAACAACCAAATCTGTTGCAAAGACCTTTGGTATCTTGAAGTAGGAGTACCACCACAAGCGGGACGTGTAGCCCTTGTACGTGCTGGCACCACATCATTGGAACTATGCTGGCCTGCTCTCAACACAGTTACCACTTATTTATTGCAAGTACAGAAATGTGGCAAAGTGACACCTACACGTTTCCCGGCTGCCTCTGAACCTGTGGTTGCACCACCTCCTGCATCTCCTGCTGCCACACAGACTGATGCTGCTAAAGCTTTTGGTCTATCTTCTCCAGTTTCTTCATCGATCCCCATCACACCATCTGATACAAATGCTCGTGTAGTAGTTACAGTAGCTTCACCTATAGTGACACCAATCATCACGACTCCTCAAAAAGTAACACCTGGAACACTCAAACTGTCTGCTCAAGCTGCCACCGTAAAAGTCACGCCGGGCACTCCAACTACGAAACAGTCATTCCAGGCGAAAGCAATAGTCAAATCTCCCGCTAATCCTGCGACGCCTAGCTCCTCTCAACAGATCAAAGTGGCCGCGGTGACACCGCAAGGTGTGACAAGAATCGTAAGCGGCGTCTCGACACCAGGAACCGTACGTGTCTCTACAGCACAGTCTGGTGCACAGATTGTGTTAGGATCGGCCTCTGGAGGCGCCGGTACGCCGCGTTACGTACAAGTGAAAACAGGCGGGAGTGGTGCTGTTCCTGTGAAGTTGAGTGCTGGTAATATGCCTGTCAAACTTGCAGGTAATGCAGTCCCATTAAAGATTGGTACTACTAACATTCAAGGAAAATTGACTCCCAACAGTGTGCAGAAAGTAGGACAAGTCACTGCTGGAAATCTACCCTTGAAACTCGGTGCCGGTAATGTCAAGATTGGTACGAGTAATGTTCTTGTAAAAACAGCAGGCGGAATGCCCTTACAGGGTGGTGTTGCAAACCTACAAACAAAAGTCGCCACCGGGGTTCCTGTGAAACTAGGCGCCGGTAACATTCCTGTGATAGCCAGCTCAGGGGGCACGATTCAAATAGCAGGTGGAACACTGGCTGGCCAACAAGTAAAAACACCTGTATATAAGATATTGACAGCAAAATCAGGTGATCAAACAGCAACAGTGGCTACATCAACAGCAACTGGTGCGACAGTACTAAGGCAAGCAGCTGGCAATGCTGGTATTCCCGTCATCATAAAGAAAACAGGTGCGGGTGCGCAAGCAAGTAATACACCGCAATTTGTTACCCTTGTGAAGACCTCAACAGGCATGACTGTAGCAACTATGCCAAAAGTAGCAATGATGAACAGGTCTGGAGCAGCCGTCTCTCAAGCACAAAACATCGCTCCGGGGGCCACTATTGTAAAGTTAGTATCTAACACTGTTGGTGGTAACAAAATTATCACTTTACCATCTAATATGTTGCAACTAGGTAAGGCTGGTGTTGGTGGAAAACAGACCATAGTAATCACCAAATCAGCTAGCCAAGCAGCACAGTCAAATCAACAACAGTGAGCTGGCAACAATTTGTCAACTGTACTCAGAGTGCCCTTAGCTGTGAACCGGTGCGTGTGAGTCATGCAGAGTGTACAGGTTGAGTCTGGAGCGGTGTGTTCACAGTATGTAAATTAAATTAAATTCTGAGTGTGCTCCAATTGAGTTTCTATTTTAAATCATAGTTGTTTTGTATGTTAAATAGGTCTGTGTAGAAAATGTCCTCATAGAATTCTAATACAAGAAATATTTTATTTACAAGCTCCTGAGAAATTTTAATATTTTATCTTTCATTATTTCCAAAGTATATTGAACATCTCATGATCTGTCGTGAGTTATTGTTCACATCATAGAAATGTTATAACTAAACCTGATAGTCACAAATGGTTATGTCTGATATTTGTGACCTGGATTTGACAACCTCATGCAAGTGCCTGGTGTGCAGTTCTTGTTTGTGCTTAGATAATATAATTACCAAGACGGGGCAATTTGATGTTTAATTTAAAAGAAATGTTTATATGCTTCATTTATATTTTAAGCATGTGTTTGTTTTATTCCTGTATTAAATATTTTTATACTGTAATAATAATTATTATTATGTGTTGTTTATTGTACACATATAATAGATTTCCATGAGCGTCGCATTTGAATACATTTGAATACACCTAGTTTTGTTGGGATGTCTTCCTTTATAAAAAGATAATTCATTTGTTTCAAATAAGTTTAAATTTCCTGATTTTTTTTACAATGCGGCTAATAGATTGTTAGAAAATCTAAAAAGAACCCGGCTTTAATGACTACAAAACAGTGATTTCAGTAAATTCATAAAATGGATAAGCTTTGTCATTAAAACTGGAGTTACTGTTTCTTGTTAATTATAAAATAAATGTAGTAGTTTAACAATACTTATTGCACTATTTAAGTTTTTTTTTATGACAATATAATACTTTTTGTAGCATTTTGTTTTTTCTTTCTTAGTTGGTCTACTTTTACACACACCTGAGGCTGTATTCCAGTAATTTTGACCATTGATCCGATATAACAAAAATGTTAAAAAAAACTGACATTGATAAAATGTGCCTGCTAAATTATGTTTTATACGTTTGAAATATTCATTTAGGCACTTCCAGCGACAATGACAACTTTATTGTTTTTTATATTATTTTCAATTACATACTACATAATATGTTAAGAAGATTAAATTTAGATTTAGAAATGCAGGTTAGAATTTTGGCGCCAATTTAAACAACAGATGGTTTTCAAAGAGTATCTACTTAAAACAATATGCCGGTACAGGCTAGCTATGTAAATTAATGTTATTAGAAGAAAAATAATAAATATGGGATACTACTTTGTATTCTTTTTTTGTATATGGTATAAAAATGTCTAAATTTTATCCTGTATTTCTATTTCGATTTATGTAATATTACTTAAGCGTTTTAGATGTACGTACATAGTTTAATCATTAATTAATAGATAAGTTAAGTGAGGCATGGAATGTAAATATCATTAAGTAGATAAATTTAATGTTATAGTTTGTTCATATAATATAATATGTTCATTTGCTTGAATAAACGATTTGGATAAGTGAGCCTTTTATTTTCACATTGTTTTAAGTAGGCCAAAAAACTAAATAAATTCTGTTGGTACAACGACAAAGGAGGGATACTCCATCGAGCGGGATATATTGCTTGATAGATGAACGATTCTAATGTTATTCGAAAATTATAATCAAATGTCTGTAGCTCTAGGAGCAGGCACAGGGACCTAAGTAATCCTATTTCTCAGAAGACTTGATTAAGTAGGTAATCAAGACGTGAAGAATTAAAAAATACTATACTAACGGCGTTATATAGTTTTGAATGTTAAAAAAGTAAAGATCTTGAAGTAGGTACTCGATCCTAGATATATAAAATTAATAGTGCTAAATTGTCAATTTACTTGATCACTAGTTTTGGAGGGAGATTTGATTTGACAAAGCAATGCTTCATCATAGTTGGACGTGAAACCTAGCCTTTAATATCAGCCTGTTGAGTTTCTTCCGGGATCTTAGCGGGTCACGATTCCGATCCGGGTTCTGGTCGAACCGTTCGTTTCGGTATCAAGTCGATGGAACTCGTTTTCTCCCCAGCCTAATCTTGGCTGGATTCCCGCAAGACTCCGCTCCATCCAGTTGTTCTTAGTAGTAGTCGTCTTCGCTGATTGTATCGCTATTTACTCCTTCAGTCTAGGAATATATCGTTCAACCAACGCAAACTCCAGGCCACAGTCACCACCGCATGGAACAATAGTTCATAAAGTGGCATAGACATCGACCCCACGAAAAGTACATCTCCTCAAAAGTGGACGCCCTTTCGACATCTCCTCAAGTGTCCCTCCCCGTATTAGGTACAGGAATGCCATCCCCACGATCACTTTCGTTGGTCAGCCTATACCTAACTAGGGCTGCGAATGTCTAGTACTTTGTAGTCACCCGTGCATACCCGGTAGACTCCATCCTATGATCTATATGTGTAGTAAATTGCTCTATAAAACTTGCATATGTATGGTCACTTAAGAAAGTGTAATGTTCACCCACGCGGCTCGCACGCACTTATACACCATACGAATGATTCAATCCCGCTTGCAGGATAACCGGCGGAGCAAGGAGTGTGTAAGGTATGTGGAACTTTACGAAGACCTTAACTTAGAACCGATCCGTAAGTATCTGAAAACAGCGTCAGAACGCTACGTCGAGAAAGCGGCTCGGTACAATAAGCCTCTTATTTTAGTGGCCGGAAGTTATATCCCCGACCCAGATGACTGGATAACGAACAGCTGCTGTTGCTCTATCCTACATGACCGTTTGAGTCCACTCTCGGTGCTTTTAGACACTGCAAACACCGATCACCGGTTTTCATCGAACTCATTGAATCTGACAAATAATTTGATGTACAACTCAACCCATAAACACAACCTACCGAGTTTCTGGCCGGACCTTCTCAGTGGGTTACAATTTCGATCCAATAATAGACTTTAGTGAAGCACTGGTCTTACTAGGGAAAATTTTAGAAGTCATGTCCGGTTCCGTGAGCTGGCTCATCTGTTAAGATAAAGCTTAAGTACCCCTCGAAATTATTTGCCAAAAAAACTGATCCGGTAGGAGATGCAGTCGCGAAGCTCTTGAAATGTTAAGTCTCTTTAAGAGGCGCTCGGGCTACTGTTAGGAGATCCCACTCTTTCTGGCTAAGCCCGTGTTGCCCCCAACTCTGCTAACGAAGCTGGAAAGGCCTTTAGGTCATGAGCTATCATTCCATTCCACTTTCCTTCCAATAGTAACCATTATTTATTCGCAACAGAAGTAGGCAAGAGTTAGTGGTTTCTCTCTGCGAGCGGGCTCACAAGATTCCCTGCCACCATTAACTACGCTACTCATACTTTTGCAAACGTGATATTCGCAAATGCGAGATCTAGCATACGGTATCTCTATGTCTCATGCCAGTAAGGTAGTGTTTGGGATAACTAATGGTCGGCTATCTGCGCAAAAAAAATCAGAGTCCAATTTCACTATGGCTTCATTGATTACCCCAGAACTTTTGACTGTGACCAATGAAACGCCAAGAGAAGTGAGCACCCCGGAACGTGTCATTACTCTCATACAGAATCTCTATTTACCTATATGGCAAGTCTTTTTTTTAGATTAGAATATCAAAGAGCCTGTAAAAAAAATCCTGAAAAAGTCTATTTTGAAAAAACTTGAGATATGCAGATGAAAGGACCTCAATTGCATTAGTGATGAGGAGTTAGCTGCCCTCCTTGCAAGGAGAACGAAAGCGTTAGACTCTGTCTCAAAATCAACATTTCTAACACTAAAAAAACGTTAGTAGATGGGGAACACAAACTTCATCCTTCACTAACCATCTAAGACTACGAAAAAGTAGATTAATTTGACGACGACTTCAAAAGAACAAAGATTTATGAAACCAAAAGCCGTGACGAGCCGGTCGCTTCCAAGCAGCTCTCAAACTGACGTCTCAATTCTACTGCAATAACGGCTACCCTGTTCTCGAGTCGAAACACGTGATTGTTTCGCAGCAGTAAGGAGGGACGATGACTCGACCAAGCCCTCAATTTGCCGTACCGCCCTTGCTGTTTGTCTATTTATAATCTGTGTTTTACAGATCCTCAAAGAATAAAACTGATTTCATTTATATAATAGTTCAGTCATTATAGGGTTTTGACCTCGGAAAATCGACATACCCAGAATATTACCCACATAAAAACTTGTATCTTGGCATTCTAAAACTATTCTCAAAATTCACATATATACATACAAAAGTTAATAAAAAATTATATTTATATATTTAGCAATAAATGATACCCTTAATATTACGAGTTTTTGATCGGTACTACCAGTTGACCTCAGATAATTCTCTGACCACCACGCCCTCTATCTCCAAAACAGTTCAACGTATAAAAAATGAGAAAAAGTGTAGAGAATTTAATTCTCTACAATATTGGTAAATACAAATAGCGTAAAACCCATAGAAAACGAGATATTTGCAAAAAATGAAAAAAAAAAAGATTTTGTGACCTTTGCCCCTTGACTTTAAAACTTGCGACCATCCAATTATACCTATGTGAATAGTTTCAAGATGCCAAAATACAAGTTTTTATGTGGTAATATACTAGGTACGTCGATTTTATGCGAATTTTGAGAATAGTTTCAAGATGCCAAAATACAAGTTTTTACGTGGTAATATACTAGGTACTGAGAGATATTCCCCTTTTTTTTTTCTTAGATGGGTGGACGAGCTCACAGCCCACCTGGTGTTAAGTGATTACTGGAGGCCATAGACATCCACAACGTAAATGCACGACCCACCTTAGCATAAAATAATTGGACTATAACATTATGTAAATGCTGTACTTCAGTAAGGTCCAGTAAGGCTGACACGGGTCACGTAACAAAACCTTAAAACGTGAGACCGAAATTTTAACTGTATTTTAACAGCTCTTCCAACCAAAATCCTTTCCTTATTAGTAGCAATAGCAGAGCGGAATAGTGATACGTATTTAGCTACCTAGTGGACTCATAATATCATGATTCACCCTGGCAGCGAAGCAACCAATCAATGAAAATATTTGTGCACGTGTTAGTACTTAGAAAATTGGTTAGTAGGCATACTTTAGAATAATGAATCTCGGTAAAGTAATGCGTTTCGGTTTGAAGGGTGGGGTAGCCGTTGTAACTATACTGAGAACTTAGAACTTATATCTCAAGGTGGGTGGCGCATTTACGTTGTAGATGTCTATGGGCTCCAGTAACCACTTAAAACCAGATGGGCTGTGAGCTCGTCCAACCATCCAAGCAATAAAAAAAATATAAAAATACAACCAAAAACTGCAATGTGATATATTGTCGTGTACAACTAAGATTCTAAAATAAAAATAGCATATAAATTAATTATAAAAATAATTCAAATCTCAGTAAGTCTATATTAATTGCGTCTATTTTCATATTAATATAATTCATCATTCAAAATTTAATAAAATTACTTTAGTGCCATCTAGTAGCAAATAAATCATAGAGCTTCAAAAATACCTAAATGAAAAAATTCAATTCATATTATGTACTTTGTATTATAGATTTTAAACTAATATTTAAAATTTCATAACGAATTCTTTGAAAGGTTAGGTATAGTTTACAAAGCCGAAACGAATTCCTAGAAAATAAATTGTGAATCACTTACGAAGGACGGCTATTCAATTTTTTTTGTAATTATTATATTTTCATAAGGACCATGCAGTTTGTAACTAAAATATTTTTCTAATGGTCGTAATATCTCAATTTGAAGACCCCATTACATATATAGAAATTATTTTTAATATTATTTTCTTATGTACACAAAAAATTTAATATCAGTGAAGATACAAATCGGTAGTTCAAATGTTTTTTACTAGATGGCGGTGTGTAAGTCAAATATCTGCAAAAACGATTTTATGTATATTACCTAGATGTCACTCTTCCAAGCACACTATGACACCAATGACTATTAAAAAACTTCAACAGTTGTCCCAGTTTTTAATAAATTATTAGTTTAATTAATAACCAAGCTTATTTATAATTTTTTTAAGTATGGCAATAGGCTTCTTGCGGCATCATTGTTGCCAGTGTTGAATCTATATTCTTAAATTTTTTAATTTATTTATTTGATGGGTGGACGAGCTCACAGCCCACCTGGTGTTAAATGGTTTTACTGGAACCCATAGACATCTAGGTACAATTTAAATGCGCCACCCACCTTGAAATATAAGTTCTAAGGTCTCAGTATAGTTACAACGGCTCCCCACCCTTCAAACCGAAACGCATTAAGTACTGCTTCACGGCAGAAATAGGCAGGGTGGTGGTACCTACCCGTGCGGACTGACAAGGAGGTCCTTCCACCAGTAAGCGCAGCAACTTTGACGAAAGGTTGGGCGTACAACTCAACTCACTGAATTTCTCGCCGGATCTTTTCAGTGGGTCGCGTTTCCGATCCGGTGGTAAATTCTGCGAAGCACTGCTCTTGATAAGGCTGGTGTTGGCAAATCCTTCGAGGTTGAGCTCCGTAAGCTCACCTACTCGTCCGCCCGTAGTCGGAATAGCCTACGATTGCTACTAACGATTAAGTGAGATAGGATTATGGACGGTACAAAAAAATAGAAAAAAAAATATTATAGGCCAGCTAGTTTTAATTCTGTAACTTTTCATTTTCACGTTTCTTTTGTTTTGTTCTTTTGAGCTTTTAATAAACAGTTATGAACTGCTCAAAATATATTAGACTGTCGCAAACTAAGCACAACGTCTAAATACGCGAAGACCTAATATAAATGTGTGAAAATAATATTTTTGTTCCATATAGTATAATAAATACGAGACTGCATCTGTTTGTTACGTTTTCACGCTGAAATTACTAAACCGATTTTCATGACATTCGATTTGGAAATAGTTTGAGCCTTAGAAAACAACTAGCTGTACCCGTCCGCTTCGCTGGGCATTTAAAATTAACATTATTATTTTTTGTCATTATTATTAGGGAGTCCAACACTCATAAATATTAGCCTATCCATTAAGTACATATATTTTCTACATGGATACCAAGTTTCAAGTCAATCGGATGCACGGCTTAGTAATTATAACGGAACATCCGTAAAGACCACTGTAGATTTATATATTAGTATAGATAAAAGTGATATTTCTTAATACCTTTAAGCAATGTTCTCCACCCATGCAATATTGAGTCTAGACTAGCCGGACAACCCTGCGGTCGGAAAGGTGGTTTAAATTATAAATCATTATTATGTGATCAAAATGATTAGATTCTTTTTAGAATGATTTGTTTTTTTTTTTTTTTTTTCGTGAATGTTACCAGATCAAAGCCGTGGCTAGGTTTGAGTTATCGTTAATGAAAAATACATTATCAAAGTGCGCTGCTAAATTGAAATGATGTACTAGTAGTAATATCGATTTTTAGAAATATGTAATTATTAAGCACGTACGTCATATACAGGGTGTCCCAGAAAGAATGGATAATCCTGAAATACCTCATAGTAGTGTTATTGGGGACACAAAAAATATATAAATAAATAAATGTTCTCTGGTCCTATCCAAATTACGTATTTTAAAAAAAAAGTTGATATTTTCCATACTGCTGTCCGTTTCTGGAATATACTACAGCCACAAATAAATGAAATCCATAAGCTTTTTGGTGTTATAATATTCTACATGGACTATACTAAGGAATATGCAGGAAATCCTATGAGTAGCTAACGTAATTTTTTATAAAAGTTAATCTGAACTGAAATATTAATCATGAAATTTGGTATTATCTCTTTATTTTTAATTTAGGTACTACCTAAGAAATATTATTTTTTAGTTTTTATTTTGAGTCCCCAATAGCTCTACTATGAGGTGTTTCAGGATTATCTATTCTTTCTGTAACACCCTGTATACTCGTATATGATCATTGGTGATGCGTAGGTACTTTGAAGACAAATTATTTTTATAGAGGCTAGAGGAATGTATAAATGTCACCCGGGTGTTTTCGCAGAGTCCTTAAATACTTCGGTCAAATTGCAAGGAAGGATGGTAACAGCCTCGAGAGGCTCATCGTGACCGGTAAAGTGGATAGGAAAAGGCCTCGGGGTCCAGCCCAATACGTTTGTCCGACCAGATCCACCCAGCTCTTGATTCCACATTTCACAACGCCCTCCACACCGCCACAGATAAAAATAGATGAAGAAAGATCTTGCGTGAGAAAGTGATATAGAAGGGTGGTCACGACACTGAGGAAGTATGGAATGATTGAGGAATAAGACGCAAGGAGAAGGAGGAGAGTGAAATCCATACTGATATATAAATCTACAGTGGTTTTTACGAATGTTCCGTTATAACTGCTGAACCATGCATCCGATTGACTTGAAACTTGGTATCCATGTAGAAAATACATGTACTTAATGAATAGGCTAATATTTATATGAGTGTTGGACTCCCCACACCAATTGCGGGGGCGTTAATTATGAGAATCTTTGTGGGGGTGAGAAATGATAATGTTAATTCTAAATGCCCTGCGAAGCGGACGGGTACAGCTTGTGTATCATAATTATCAGTTATACTTATAAGAGTAGTGATAGGAACGTTGAGAAGTTTATATGCAAACAATACAGACAGCCTTATTTGCGACGAGTCAGAAAGTAAGACAGCTTCATAAATAATGTCATCTCATTAATTTTCTTATCAAAAAACGAAGGTCCTGTATTAACATTTTAATGAAATATTTTAATCGCAAAAAGTGGGTGAAGATCAGAAATATGTTTTGCATAGATTAGTAAATCACTATAGCCTAAGTTAAGCGGAGTTCAGACATCCAATTTTGATGTTGTAGTGTTAGGACCTGGATGAGAAAAACCTTGTGATATGGCATCTACCATGAGAATCAATTAAGATCTTACCAAAATTCTAATAAGGTTTGGTTCTATCGTAAATTTAGGCTAAAATGATATACTCTAATAGAAGCTACTGGACAAATGGGTGGATCACGGCCCAACTAGTGTTAAGTGGATACCGGAGCCCATAGACAACAACGTAAAGGTCACCGCCCCCATTGAAATATAAGTTCTAAGTCTCCGTTTTTCAGTAGGAACAATATACTTTACGCTCGATTTAATAAAATCACAATTAAAATATAAAAGGTTTAATTACGAATCTTAGTTCCTAAAACTTAAAGTACAAATTTCGCTTAGCCAATCAATCCGCACGTGACGATGTTTATGCAACTCCTGTTGTTCTTCTCTGGGGGAGCCGAGACCACTTTCTTCTTTTTTTTGCCATTAGCGTCGTATTTCTTTTCTTCCTGCAATATAAAAAAAATATATTAACAAACAATATTTTAAGCGGTAGGCAGCGGCTTGGCTCTGCCCCTGGCATTGCTGAAGTCCATGGGCGACGATAACCACTCACCATCAGGTGGGCCGTATGCTCGTCTGGCCACAAGGGCAACAAAAAAAAAAAACTTAAGACAACATTTTCTTCTATTTCGCGAGTCGTAGCTAAACTTAAAGCTATATAAGTTTAGTCTTACGCTATTGCCAAAAGAAGAAAAAAAAAATGTTTAGTCTTGCATGTTTTTACTATCATTATCATATGGACGACTTAGATCAAGCCATCACCACGGTCATTCGTGACCACGGAAACTGTAATTTTCCGAAATATCCAAATGCAATGATATAATGACAATAACGCAACGCGAGAATGATCCGTAGAATAATTTTATCACGTTGAACGCCATCTGAAAAATCGAGTAATTTCATTCAGGCCAACAGCTATCGGAGTCCATAGACAGTAGCAAAGTAAACACTGTCACCGATTGTGAGACTCCTAAATCCTAAATCTTAAGTTCTAGAGTACAACGGCTGCCCCACCCTTCAAACTGGAACGGAATTTAAGACTTTGCTTGTTTATTTTACGATTTTTTTATTTTTTTATAATATAATCTTCTTCCTTAAGCGTGAAAGTCGATCATCTATTAAACACGCATTTCACGAAAACAATTTGTGCCTCTGCCTGCGGGATTCGAACACTAGCCCAGTCGCATCGCTAGATACGAATTCACCGGGCGTCTTATCGTTTAGGCCATGACGACTTCGCGAAATAAAGTAGACAACGATTACAATTAGACGGCTTCCAGTTTTAGTGAGTTCGGCGAGAGACGCGATTTGAAACAATGAATGTCTTTGCATTGTTTAAAGGTTTCGATCGATAGCGAACATAAATATCAATTTAAATTCCATTGTAGGGAATAACTATATATAGGTATATATTTGCAAGTTAATGTTAATGTTTTCTACTCAATTTTAAGGGTTCGTTTTGTTGATTACGTGTAATATATTTCGAGGATGTACCTAATATAATTTAGAGCTGGCAGTGCGTTACTCTGAGTCCTCGTGGGTTATACATATGTAACCTCTATATGATTTATGACATAAATGTTAAAGAGGATATAATAAGTTATACAGGTGACATAAATGGTATTTTGAGTATTGAAAACGTGATTGTTTTATAATATACTAGCAACCCACCCTCGTTTCGCTTCGGAAACATTAAATTTTATTATGGATGATAGCTGAGTTCCGCGATGTAACCCAAACAGACAGACAGACCGACAAAAATTGTAAAAAATGTTATTTTGGTGTATGTACCGTATATATCTTCATATGCATGTAGTAAAAAGCGGTTATTTCAATATTACAAACAGACACACCAATTTTATTTATATGTATAGATTATTTTAAGGACAATAAAAGAAAGTTTAACCTGGTAAAACTATAGTACAAACTGAGTTGTTCTGCTTAGGGAAACAGCTTAGGGAGTTTTTATTTTTCATTTGTTTTAAAAATGTTTCAATATTTCTAATGTTTCTTCTTCTAATATTTCCAATATTGAAAATACTGTTTATGTCACCTGTATAACTTATTGTAACCTCTTTAATATTTATGTCATAAATAGTATAGAGGTTACACATTTTACAAGGGAGGGTACACTACAAGAAAATTCGACGGTATTTTAAGCGGTCTAAAATAATTTGACGTCAAAGTTTTTAGTGTAGTATTTTAATAATACATGTACTATTCTACTAACCATTGTTAGTAGATATGTAACTATTTTCTTTTTTCGATTATTAGCCTCTCATACAAGTGTACAAGAAATCGAATATGAAATGTATAAGTATTGCTACGCGCTGGGGTCCGGGATAAATAAAACTTTCATTAAAACTCTAACATTTAGAACACTACCAAAACACTTTACAATTCGTAATTCACTTCTTCCGCTTCGCTTCGGGTGACCCGTTCGCTGTTTCGCTTCGAATAGATCCGGTTACTTTTCGTATCATCACTGCAACGCTTTTATACTCGATACGATATCTCTAATTATCGAGAACATTCTCGGTAAGGCCAGTCGTTTCCGCTATTTGATAATAGATGGCGCTAGATTTCTCGAGCGTTCTCGATATTACTAATTCTTTTGATATTCGTTCCTGATATTTGTCGACAGATGGTGATACTCTTACCGGTGTAACAGTATATTAAATTTGATTTTTAGACTACTCAATATAATATATCTATATAGGAAATATCTAGTGTTTATTAGACCCGCAATAATGTCTAAATATATAATAAATGCGTTATTATCTGTTCATGTACACTATAAGCTATAATAATCAGCCCGCAAATGCGTTTGGCATTCACTGGCCAAAAGAAATAGTTTTAGAGAGCGTACAAAATGGCGGGTTTACGCACACTCGAGTAACCAAACCGAAGGCCATTAACCCGTTCGCTTTCACCATATTCCCACGCCAACAGTAAAGGCTTGGTGATTATCATTAACTCCACCTGCGGCCCGCAATGCGTGCAGCGAGACGGCATATACCACACTAACTGCCACTCTCCTAATCGAGTCATTGCTCAGTAATCGGCTACCGGCTTTTGTTTTGTTTCAACGTCACATTGAGTCTAGTATAACAAGGCTCCGAAGATCCATTGTAAAAAAAATTGAATCTTATTAGTGTTATCTGTGGTACAAAGCGCGTAAAATATCTCACGCCATCTTGGTTTTTTGATTATTTTAATATACGTAATTAATTATTATATGTACACTCCAACAGATTTTTGTATTCATTTCAATTAATCAGCAGATTCATGAATCATAAAAAATATTTTCCGTTCAAATGAATCAATATAGATTCGGAACATAGATTATACACTATTCGGGCTAAGACATAATCACACAAATAAAATGAGTTTAATTCCCCTTTACAACTGCGTGAGCATTTCATAAATGTGTCATAAGTATAAGGATTCAATAGAATAACCTTCTTTTAGCAAAAACGTTACTACCAATTCATATATTGAGAGGGGAAAGGCTATTTGGTTTAAAAAACATTTTTGCAAATTTACAGGAAAGCTTAAAAATTGGAAAATATATAATAACAAAAAAAAAACTTAATAAGCTATTTCAATGGGAGAAACTTAATTGAACTTAAATTAGAAAGATCGAATCCTTTATACTGATGCAAAATAAAACGCACCCTTAATTACAAAGATGAATATTGCGTACTAGCTGACCCGGCAGACTTCGTAGTGCCTCAATCGATAAATAAAAGACCTAAACTTTTGTTTAAGATAAACTTAAAACAAACAAAAGGAATCCGTCCGACGGGGGACACATCAAAGGAAAAACAAAATTGTTATTTTTATTTAATTCCGAATATTTTTATATTTATCTAACCTTTTAAACCTTCTCTGGACTTCAACAAATAATTCAAGACCAAAATTAGCCAAATCGGTCAAGCCGTTTTCATGTTATGTCGTGACAACGGAAAACGGGTTTCATTTATATATATATAGATTAGGCGCAATATCGCTTAAACGAAATAGCCTTTTATCCCTTGTTTTTTTTTTCTTCCTACCTATACTACTAGCCTTGAGAGGGTATTTCAGCTTCTCCTTGACGTGTAGGTGAGCTCGCGGGCTTCAAACCGGGAGTGTTGTTAACACTGACCCTAGCAAGAGCAGTGCTTCGCAGAATCTACCACCGGATCGGAAACGCGACCCTCTGAGAAGATCCGGCGAGAAACTCAGTGGGCTGTGTCTATGGGTTGATTTACTCGTCGAGCCCTTCGTCGCAAGCGACGGGTTCGGCGAGGATGGTGACCGGTGCTTGAGGTACCTAAAAGCACCGTTAATGGATCGGGAGGATCCGTAATGACGTTCTTAAGGCGATGTCGACTGTTTACCATTCGGTCCACATTATCGTGTATGGTTACATACTCGTATATATTCGAGAATACTTATACATATCGAGGGACCAACACGTCATTACGGATCCTCAGATCCATTAACAGTGCTTTTAGGTACCACAAGCACCGGTCACCGTCCTCGCCGAACCCATCGTTTGTGTCGAAGGGCTCGACGAGTACATTAACCCATTGACACAGCCCACTGAGTTTCTCGCCGGATCTTCTCAGTGGGTCGCGTTTCCGATCCGGTGGTAGATTCTGCGAAGCACTGCTCTTGCTAGGGCTAGTGTTAGCAACACTCCCGGTTTGAACCCCGTGAGCTCATCTACACGTCAAGGAGAAGCTGAAATATCATCTCAAGGCTATCAGCATAGGCAGGGAAAAAAGTATGTAACTCAACATCGTGATTCAACTGATATTATCGTAATGGTAGAACGACTAACAGTTCCCATTGAAGTAAGATCTCGCATCGAATAAGCAATAGTACTTCATCTGTATTAGTATTTGGATTGCAGTGATCTGTTTACGTTATGTTGCTGATTAGGCAGAGAAATTCATCAAGATGGTCTCAAGGTGGGTGTTTACATTGTTGATGTCTATGGGTTCCGGTGACCAGTAAAAACCAGGGTGCTATTAACGGATATTATGAATTCAAAACTGTGTGTTGGTCCGTGCTTCATTCACAACAACGTACTCCAATTAAAGTGTTTAAGATAGAAAGAATCTACTGGTTTAGAAATGAAGTAGCTAGGACCAGCTAGGACGGTAAACACGTGTCAAAAAACAAAATTATAAATAAACTAGCCGTACTCGTCCGCTTCGCTGGGCATTTAAAATTAACATTATTATTTACATATCCTTTGCCCGCGACTCCGTCCGCGTGGAATAGTTACTTTGGCATAACGCTAAATTTTACCCGCCACTTCATTTACGTAGAAAGAAAATATTTTTGAATTATAGAATGCTAAGGAACTGCTTAAACCCCGATTTTGAAGCATTCTTTATTGGTGCTCTTATCTTAGCGTGATGTTATATTATAGCCTATAGCCTTCCTCAATAAATGAGCTATTTAACACTGAAAGGATTTTTCAAATCGAACTAGTAGTTCCTGAGATTAGCGCGTTCAAACAAACAAACTCTTCAGCTTTATAATATTATTAGTATAGATTGTCATTATTATTAGGGAGTCCAACACTCATAAATATTAGCCTATCCATTAAGTACATGCATTTTCCACATGGATACCAAGTTTCAAGTCAATCGGTTGCATGGTCCAGTAGTTATAACGGAACATCCGTAAAAACTACTGTAGATTTATATATTAGTATACACTAGTGGTCCCTCTGTAGTCGAAATTCGACTATAATGATTTGAAATTTTAAGTTTGGACATTATTATGGTTCTATTGTTATAGCCTATTATACTTCTATAATCGCAGATTTTGCCCAGACTACACTGTAGACAAAGAATATTAGAGACAAACAATATTAATCTATTCTCAATTTGACCTTTTTTTTTCCTACCTATGCTGATAGACTTGAGAGGCTATTTCAGCTTCGCCCTAACGTTTGTAGGTGAGCTCGCGGGGCTCAACCGGAGAGTTGCTAACACTGACCCTAGCAAGAGCAGTGCTTCGCAGAATCTACCACCGAATCGGAAACGCGACCCACTGAGAAGATCCGGCGAGAAACTCAGTGGGCTGTGTCTATGGGTTAGTTCGCTCGTCGAGTCCTTCGTCGCAAGCGACGGGTTCGACGAGGACGGTGACCGGTGCTTGTGGTGCCTAAAAGCACCGTTAATGGATCAGGAGGATCCGTAATGACGTGCTTTGGGCGAAGTCGACGGTTTACCATTCGGTCTACTGGGTCGGGTATGTAGTTTCCAGCGGCTACGATGAGAGGATTCAATTTGACCACAGACTTTCAACAATAACAAAAGCTTGACAAAAAACAAAGAGTATATGTGTGTGTATGTGTTGTGTCAAATACATGGTAGTGTGTGTAATGTTTTCTTTATTGATTTAATTAATCTTTTTTGCACAATTTTTAAAAATATTAGTATTTTGCACTCCTCTATATTCTCTATAAGTGTGAAAAATTTGATACTCCTCCGTCCGCGCAATTTTTGAAAAAGGGGTACAAAGTTATTGCTTTCCGTATCACTACATTGTATAAAACAAAGTCGCTTTCTCTGTCTTTATATCTGTCTGTCCCTATGTATGCTTAAATCTTTAAAACTACGCAACGGATTTTGATGCGTTTTTTTTTAATAGATAGAGTGATTGAAGAGGAAGGTTTATATGTATAATAAAATCCATTAAATAGTGGAGAAACTGTAATAAATTACAGTTTCCGAAGCAAAGCGAGGGCGGGTCGCTAGTTAATATATACTTATATATACATAAACAGCCTACCTCTATAATTTCTCCAATCTTGTACTTGGTCATGATGGTCTTGGCGTCGGCAGTGTGACCTGTTTGGTCAAACTCCTTCGTGGCATCTTTGCCGGCCTGCTCCATGATCGAGTCCGGTCCATCGGGATGCTGGAATGTATTCATTTATATTCATGTACGCAATGATAATTTTTTTTTTTTTTTTTTCGATATGATCTTAGATATGCAGACTGTTGTGTGTGTTCTGTGTATCTGTTGCCCAGTAATGATTGGAGTCCGTAGACACCATAACGTGACTGCAACCTTGAGATGTGGGGTTAAAGTCTTAATTGCATTGTACAACCACTACCCCTTAGAACCTTTCGTAAAAGTACCAAGCAATAATCTATGAGCAGATGATATATGAAGGTTCTGATAGGTCTTGTATCAAAGGTTCATATCCTTCTAAAATAGTTATTTATTATTATAATCGTTCGCAAGAGGTGATGGGACTTTAAGCCAATCATCACTGCGACTCATATGCATATTCCCAACTGTTAGATGCGCTTGTCCAGGCCAAAATACATAGAAATATAAGTTAAATTACTTTCGTGAGTGATATTTTCTTCACCTGTTTAGGTTAAAAAGTGTGCTCCCCTCAAAAGATTATGACACATTGGTCATACAATATATGCAGCATCAGAGTTCCTTTATCTTCCTCACAAGACTTAAAGACAAGGTGATTCGTCTTTTCAACATGAAGTCTAGAAGTCTCAGCTTACTGCGATCTACATTGCGTAATTGGTGTAAGGTTTATCGACTAATTTCAACAGAATTCGTTTAAGTTTATAGGTACTTGTATGTTTTATTTGAGGCGCTAAACTATGTACTTTAATGTGTTTAAACTTATAGCTAATATCATTAGCACGATTAGCCTTCTTCTGCAAAACGAAAAACATTTCAATATCCGGCTTATTCTTTGACACTTTTTGTTCCCTACCTATTCACTGGTAGACTATGGCGCTATTTCAGCATGCGCGGTCGAGTAGGTGAGCTCATGGGAAGTTCCTGAGAAGAACTGGCAAGAAACTCAACGAGCATGTCTTTTTTTTTTTTTTTGAAATATTAGATTTTTTAAATATTCAGTCACCAAAATGACACCTTAAAAGAGCTGAAGTGAAATTCTTTATAAGCACACTATACTTATTGTAGCTACACGTAGTTAAACTAATGTGAAA
Source organism: Bombyx mandarina (assembly GCF_030267445.1). Taxonomy (NCBI): domain Eukaryota; kingdom Metazoa; phylum Arthropoda; class Insecta; order Lepidoptera; family Bombycidae; genus Bombyx; species Bombyx mandarina. The sequence continues at coordinate 12,378,184 of NC_143234.1, read as the reverse complement.
TAATTATGTGAATAGCACACTGCAGCCTACTACCGCGTTACGAAAATGCCATGAAATGCATCCATCGATTCTTATTGTTATGCGCTTGGGTTCGGGATTAATAAAAAATCTACCGCAAAGTTAACACTGTATTAGCACTTATAACACACACAGAACACTTTAAAATCCTCAATTCACTTCTTCCGCTTCGCTTCAGGTGATCCTTTCGCTGTTGCGCTTCGAGTAGTTCCGATTGCTAACTGACTGCGTGCCATCTCTGCAATGCTTTTATAGTCAAGACGAAATCCCTAGAATCGTCGAGAATATTCCCCAAAAGTCGAGTATTGTATGTTTCCGCTATCTTACGACAGATGGCGTTGTACTTCCCGAGAGTTTTAGATGCTACTCTTTCGATATTCGTTCGACTATTCGGCGATAGATGGCGTTACTCTTACCGGCGTAACATTATTATAGATTGAACAAAAATTACCTCATCCACGTACGTTGTGACATCGTAGACTGAATCCTTGTAGATAATCCACACGGGTGCGTTTTTTCCGTTACGCGACGCTACGTCCGCTATCGTGTACCTTTGGATATCGCCCATTGCTTAAATCTGGAAGTTGGAATTTCACTATAAAAATGTGGCGGAATTAATTTACACGGGACGCAAATGCCGCGTACTTCTGCAGCGAAGCAATTTCGCCGCCTGGACAACGTATTTCTGTGACTCTTATGATGAGGAAGAATTCGACTGATGTTTTGAAGAGGATCGCCCCAATTGTCATGTGTACGGGCTTAAACTGAAGTTGGCTGTAATTTATTGGTGGTAAGACGTGTTGTGAGTCCCCACGGGCTGGTACCATCATCCTGCCTATTTCTGCCGTGAAGCAGTAATGCGTTTCGGTTTGCAGGGCAGGGCAACCGTTTTACTATAAAAACTGAGACCTAAAAACTCATATCTCAATGTAGGTGGCGGCATTTACGTTGTAGACGTCTATGGGTTCCGGTAACCACTTAACACCAGGTGAGCCGTGAGCTCGTCCAACCCTCAGTAATAAAAAAGATCGTCTATCCATCTAAAAGATATCAGGTCGAAATTTTTGGTGTAAGAGAATAATGAAGTTAATGTGAGAAGCAGAGGTTGATTGATATCTTTAAGGACATTCCACTTATTGTTGTTAGCATCAAGATGTCTACGCCTGGTAGAGGGACAGCAATCACTGGTTCGCTTGTGTAGCCATATACAAGACAATCCGAAGTAAAAGTATACTAGTAGAAATGTTATTATTTGTTACATAAATCGGGACACAATGTACACATATTTAATAATAATAATAATAATAAATATTTACTGACAACCACGCCACGTTAACTGGTCCCGTGGTAAGTTCGTAAAGAACTTGTGTTACAGGTACCAGATAACGGAAATAAATGTAAGATTTTTATTATACACATACATATATTTAATATACATCCATAACCCTGGAAAAGACATTTTATATTATTCATACAAAATATCTTCCTTTGGCGGGATTCGAACCCGCGACCACCTTGTGTAGTGACCATGTCACTTACCACTACACCAGACGGCCGTCATTTTGACAGGTGTTGCGAGAATTATAAATTAATATTTAATATTTACTGGTGGTAGGACCGCTTGTGAGTCCGCGCGGGTAGGTACCACCGCCCTGCCTATTTTTTCTGCCGTGAAGCAGTAATGCGTTTCGGTTTGAAGGGCGGGGCAGCCATTGTAACTATACTGAGATCTTAGAACTTATATCTCTAGGTGGGTGGCGCATTTACATTGTAGATGTCCATGGGCTCCAGTAACCACTTAACATCAGGTAGGCTGTGAGCTCGTCCACCCATCTAAGCTATAAAAAAAAAAAGGTACCTACAATAATAGTTCTTTGAATACATTTTATAAAGCTGTGGTCTTCAGAGTTTGCTAAGATAATTTCAAGTTCCATCTCACATCAACTAAACTCAATTAACTAAACTTCATAGACATCAAGAGATGATAGTGGCTCCAGTATAATCGGGAACACATCTATAGACACATAAAACTTATATATACGACGACACACTGATGGTAGGATCTCTTGTGAGTCCGCACGGGTAGGTACCACCAACCTGCCTATTTTTTATGCCGTGAAGCAGTAATGCGTTTCGGTTTGAAGGGTGGGGCAGCCATTGTAACTATACTGAGATCTTAGAACTTATATCTCAAGGTGGTTTGCGCATTTACGTTGTAGATGCTTATAGGCTCCAGTAACCACTTAACACCAGGTGGGCTGTGAACTCGTCCACCCATCTAAGCAATAAAACAAACACACACACACACACAAAACCGATTCGCATGAGCAATGGCGATCACTTACCGATCTTACGGACCTGGTGAATTTCTTTTAAACACAAATCTCATGTACTTAAAACACATAAATTCACTATCGAAATGGAGGGATTATTTTTCATTAGATTTTATTTTTCCGCATTCACTAAACTCACATATGATAGTATTGACGTTGTCACGTACATATGATTACACGGACGTGTATAATATCGTTGTTGTGGACTTCGATAAGATTGTGTTTGCGCGCCTGATAACTTGAGTGTCAATTGGTGACGTCACTGGGTTAGCCCGGGTTGACACTGGGGAGCAATTTAACGAACATTTTCATCGGCTTTCGCGCAATTTAGACTGTTCTAACGGCTTAGTCTCGCTTTTATTGTAGTCATTATATTATTTCTAAAGCTGGTGGTAGGACCTTTTGTGAGTCCGCGCCTATTTCTGCCGTGAAGTAGTAATGCGTTTCGGTCTGAAGGGTAAGGCAGCCGTTGTAACTATACTGAGATCTTTAGAACTTATATCTCAAGGTGGGTGGCGCATTTACGTTGTAGATGTCTATGGGCTCCAGTAACCACTTAACACCAGGTGGGCTGTGAGCTCGTCCATCCATCTAAGCAATAAAAAAAAGGAAAGGCTTCGGAGTTGAGGTTCCATTGAGAAACTTTTGAGGAATTGTTTGAGATGATCCGATCTCGTTTTTACTAACACACCGCCCGCCATCGGAGTTAAATTTATCAATACTACCTAGAAACACTGCGTTCATCCACAGTTTGCTTCCATATAACTTTTTGCCACGTCCCATCCGGCTTTGGAACGAACTCCCCTCTACGGTGTTTCCTGAGCGCTTAACCATGTCTTTCTTCAAACGAGGCTTGAGGAGAGTACTTAACGGTAGGCAGCAGGACTTCAATGGGCGACGGTAACCACTCACCATCAGGTGAGCAGTATGCTCGTCTGCCTAGGGCAATAAAAAACAACAACAAGGGCAATAAAAACACTTGGAAAACTGCACGGTTTTCGTGGCACGGAAGACCGGTGCTTTAATTACAGATACGGCAAAATCTAATCTCTCCACTAAGGAAATTCCTTGTTAACATTTAAAATAATCTTCCTGATTGTGTTCTATAACGATAATTGATTCCTTTAAACCTTACACGATAGCTCTGCGGGGCAAAGTGAGTTGTTAATACTTAACGCAAGTATTTTGAAGATACGTATTTTTTACTGGCGGTAGAACCTCTTGTGAATCCGCGCGGGTAGGTGCTACCGCTCTGCTTATTTCTGCCGTGAAGTAGCAATGCGTTTCGGTTTGAAGGGTGGGGCAGCCGCTGTAACTATACTTAGATCTTAGAACTTATATCTCAAGGTGGGTGGTGCTTTTACGTCGTAGATGTCCATGGGCTCCAGTAACCACTTAAAATCAGGTGGGCTGTGAGTTCGTCCACCCATCTAAGCAATAAAAAAAAAATACGTTTGGGTTTTTTATTAAGGTTCATATTTTGAAAACCATGAACTAATAAAAGGTGGCGCTTTAGTCCTTTTTATAAATGCTTTCAGTTCCATTCATTTTAGCAGTAGTCACCGATATAGAGTAAGTTTATTAGGCAACATTTGCGTGACACACAATTGAGACGTAGATGTCGGATCTCGGTGTGGATGGTGGTATGCACGATGTGACGACTACGCTTCGGTAAAATCACTCAGCGCCAGACGGACCAAAAACACAACCTTCCCTGGAATTTTACCAACAACTGTAATATCAAAAGCTGCTTAGAAACACGACGACGACAAACATACAAACATTCAGTTTTGTGTGTGTACATATATACACACTATTTAGTTATAATTAGAAGGTTAACAAAATATTGTTACGCGCTGGGGTTCGGAATAAATAGAAATTCTACCAGAGTACAACTTAAGACTGTATTAGCACTTAGAACACTTAAAATACTTCACAAACACTTAAAAATTCTTTATTCACTTCTTCCGCTTCGCCTCAGGTGATTCGTTCGCTGCTTCGCTTCGAGTAGTTCCGATTACTACCTAAGTCGTACTATCTCTGCAACGCTTTTATAGCCGATACGACATCCCTAGAATTATCGAGAACATTCCTCACGAGTCGAATATTTTCGACGTGTTTTCCGCTATCTGACAATAGATGGCGTTGTACTTCTAGAGGGTTCTAGATGTTACTAGGTTCTTTGATATTCATTTCGGTATTCGGCAATAGATGGCGTTACTCTTACCGGCGTAACAATATGTTTAGTGTCTTGTCCACTATTATTGACTAAGTTGAGGGTAGACACTTCATTATCCGTTCATTAACTGCTCCTAACATCCTACCCACAATCTTTCCTCTATCAGTCTTGTTGGCGCTAGAAATATGCCGATATGTCGAGACCTCGTGAAATGTGAAGATCGAGGTAATAACTCCTTAAATAATATAGCGTTTGTGTTATAGATAGCCGCGATAGTTTAAAACGATATTAATTGTCAACTGTGTACACCAGGCCTTAAAGTCTGAATTCGCTAAGCCAATAATTTAATTGACTAATTATTTACAGCGCACATTGTATTTAACTATAAAACAGAGTATAATAAAATGTTAAACATTAATTATGTTTGTTCATATTTGTCCAAGTACAAAAAAATGATTTTTTTTACTAAAACTTACGTCAAAGTTAAGCTCCGTATTTCATAGAGATTAGTGACTTCTTTCTCTGTAGCCCTTCTCCATATTTTCAATTAATTAGTAACTCTCTTCAGGCAAAGACGTTACGAGCAACTGAGATTAGCAATTGAATTTAAAATCTATACTAATATTATAAATATGTTGTTGTATGTTGTTGTTTTCTTTTATTACTGTGTCTTTACTAACTTATTTTTAAGAAATAACTGTTACTAACATTTGTATGGATAATTATCTGAAATAAATAATTTAATAATAATAATAAAGCCGAAGAGTTTGTTTGCTTGTTTGTTTGATTGTTTATTTGAACGCCCTAATCTCAGGAACTACTAGTCCGATTTGAAAAATTGTTTCAGTGTTAGATAGCCCATTTATCTAGGAAGGCTATGGGCTATAGGCTATATAACATCACGCTAAGACCAATGCAAGCGGAGCACCAATAAAGAATGTTTCAAAATCGGGGTTTTTTCCCTTTTGAAAGCTTCCACTGCGTGCGCTGCGGAAACGGTTAAAGTTTCGCTAAAATAATATATGATAGAATTGTTCCCCTTTAAAAGATCTAAAAAAAAGTCCGCGACAGCATATTATGTCTATATGTTAAGGTTGGCTCAATATAACGTTTTTTTTTGGTAACCAAATTTGTTCTAAAACAAAGCATTATTTGTGAAGGTATTTTTTTTAGAAATGATATTAATCCTTCCTTATCCAAATAAATACGTTATTCATTACAACATTGAAACACCCAAATCACTTCAAGATAGGCTTTGACAATTATAGATTTTTCTGGATTTCTCCAGGATCCCATCATCATCATCAGACTGGTGGTACGACCACTTGTCTTATATAAAACTAAAATAAACAAACAGGATTTCATGAAGACAAACCCATTACAAAAACTTCATCACGAAGCCAACTTAGAACTTAGGATTACCGCGCGATTTTATCATCCGAATCATTATTAGTATTTATAATGTTACAAATTCACATGAGAACTGGAAATTGGTTAAAAACCACTAATATATATTATAAAACATGGGGCTTCGAATTAACAGAGTTTCCTTTTATTTTAATTCGATTAAAAGCTGGAGGGAGGAAGCTATGCTTAAAACAATCTTTTATTTTAGGCCCACAATAAACTGTATTAGATATTTTAAACGACTTCAAAAAATGACGAGGTTCTGTATTTTTATGTTTGTTATTTGAAAGCTAGTGATTTTCATGGAGTCCCGTTTGAATTCTATCAAGTACCTTGTCAAACTTTAGAGTTTACCAGATCCAAGAATGAGCTTCTAAAGTTGTTCATTAAGTGAAGTTTCCTTCAAGGACGCATACGGTTTGTCGAGCTTCTAAAATAACAGAACTATTGTTTTAACATAAGGTAATTAGAAATTTTAAGGAAAAAGCGTATGTTGCCGTTCATCTTTATTATTTAACTAGCTGACCCGGCAGAATTCGTAGTGCCTCAATCAATAAATAAAAGACCTAAACTTTTGTATAAAATAAACTTAAAACAAACAAAAGGAATCCGTCCGATGGGGGACACATCAAAGGGAAAAGAAACTTGTTATTTTTATTTAATTCCGAGCATTTTGATATTTATTTAGCTTTTCAGATTTCTCTGGACTTCCACAAATAATTCAAGACCAAAATTAGCCAAATCGGTCCAGCCGTTCTCGAGTTCTAGCGAGACTAACGAACAGCAATTCATTTTTATATATATAGATTATTCTCATACAAGTTCGAGCACCTTGGAACAATCTCCAAGCTATGTTAAAAATGTCGTTAGCGAGATTCAGGCACTGTCAAATATCTATGACTGTTACCACCACTGATGAATTTTGATGTTTGACAAGAATGTCACCTCAGGAGAAGAAGATACAAGCGAAGCGATTTTTTTGTTGCTTAAGTGGATGGACGAACTCACGGCCCACCTGATTTTAAGTGGTTATCGGAACCCATAGACCATCTACAACGTAAACGCTGCCACCTACCTTGAGATAATAGTTCTAAGGTCTCATTTTTTACAGTACAACGGCTGCCCCACCCTTCAAACCGAAACGCGTTACTGCTTCACGGCAGAAATAAGCAGGGTGGATTTTGACTATATGGCCGGATACCTCGTAGGAGTTTCGGGACAATGAACAAAAAAAATGGTGTTATTTATTTAGACGAAATATTATAATTCGTTGCCGGCTGACATCCGAGTTTGCAAGTCTGTTTCTGTTTTGAAATACAAGGTCAAACAATTCTATCTCTCATCAACCGAATGATCATTGTTCTATACTCTTCGTATATACTGTGTTACTTATAACATTTTGTATTCAAGTTTAACAATATTTGGCATTACTATAATTCTCATGTTGTATTAAATTTGTTATTTTAGCTGTTCTACACACACTCATCACTTTTCATTGTTATTCTCATAATCCTCTCGCAGGTCTGCTGGAAGAGATTTCTTAAAGAAATAAGCAGTGCCCTTGTACATAATTTTCCTATTACTCTTTACTATGTCTTCTTTTTTGTGTGTACATAAATAAATAAATAAATAATAAATAAACAAAATCATTAACTGACATTGAACTATCTGATAATGGACTACCATCGTCATTTGACCGTCGGGCGAGTGAAGCAATGGGCTTCGACACTGCATCTGCGTTATGCAAAGATAACACTTTATCGCTGTCTATTGGAATTCGAATTTCTGTTCCAAATTACATAAATATCGCCTAAAGATAAGGAATTAATCACATTTAAAGAGATATTAAGTTCTGATAATATTTTGTTAGGTATATATATAGCATTGTTACATTGTTGTGAATTATTTTTGTGTTTCCTTATTGACTTAACTGACTGGAACGTTGGTTTTTTTTTTCTTTTCTTAGATGGGTGGATGAGCTCACAGCCCACCTGGTGTTAAGTGGTTACTGGAGCCCATGGACATCTATGACGTAAATGCGCCACCCACCTTGAGATATAAGTTCTAAGGTCTCGAGTATAGTTACAACGGCTACCCCCACCCTTCAAACCGAAACGCATTGCTGCATCACGGCAGAAATAGGCAGGGTGGTGGTACCTACCCGCGCGGACTCTCAAGAGGTCCTAGCACCAGTAATTACGCAAATTATAATTTTCCGGGCTTTATTTTTATTACACGATGTTATTCCTTCAACGTGCAAGTCAATCGTGAACATTTGTTGAGTACGAATTTTATTAGAAAAATTGGTACCCGCCTGAGATTCGAACACCGGTGCATCGCTCAACACAAATGCACCGGACGTCTTATACTTTAGGCCTTCGACGACTTCGAACTTCGACCTCGGTGTTGTAGTTAGCGGTTCAGAGGATCGTGGGTTCGATTCCCACCTCTGGCAAACAAACGTTGTGATTAACAGGTTTGTTTGGTCTTCGTCTGGCCGTGCAGTATCTATATATGTATGTCGGAAGCCACGATTACCAACACTAACGTCAGACATCACAGGGGCGAATAGGGTGATCGAGCTAAGAGAAATATTGAGTACACTAATCACGTTTGTTATTATTATTAACTTGTTGTTATTGCTTAGATCCTTTAATTGGCTTTTCTGTTTGTTATTCTATTAGTTTAAGTTAATAATTGTGTTAGTCTTCTATGAAATAAACGAATACTAGACAAGACTTATAGTAGACTAATATGTACTTTTGCTTAAGGTTAAATTAACTTAAATGATAATAGTTTTATTCATAGTCGATATAATTATCCTATCCTATATATACATGATGCATTCATAATCTAGATATTAAAAGGTGAAGCAAAAACTTTGTACCCCTTTTTACGAAAATTGCGCGGACTGAAGAGTATGAAAATTCTCACACTTATAGATAATATAGAGAAAAGATAAGTAGAGATAAGAGATAAGATAAGAGAAAAAGTAAAAAATACATTAAATCAATAAAAAAATATAATATTCACACTACCATGTATTTGACACATGCACACGCGCATGCATACTATTTGTTTATTGTCCAACTTTTCTTATTGCTTATAGTCTGTGGTCAAATTGAGAATAGATTGAATGTTGTTTGTCTTTATTATAATGTTTATTAGAATTTAGTCTTGGTAAAATCTGTGATTATAGAAGTATAATAAATAGTCTTGGACAATAGAATCATAATAGTGTACAAACTAATAATTTCAATTAATTATATTCGATTTTTTTTATTGCCTTTATAGGCAGATGATCGTACGACCCACCTGATCGTAAGTGATCACCATCGCTCATGGACGTCAGCAATGCCAGGGGCAGAGCCAAGCCGCTGCCTACCATAATTTCGTAATATCCGCTGGTAGATTCTGCAAAGCACTGCTCTTACTAGGGCTAGTGTTAACATATTCTCTCGGGTTGAGCCCGTAAGCTCACCTACCCGTCCGCGCGTAGCTGGAATACACTCTTAGACTACCAGCGAATAGGTAGGAAAAAGCTCTCGATAGTTGCCTGGTAGGAAAGCTCGCATATGTACGTCTTGTAACTGATTTTTCTGAATCCTGGAATATTTTATATGCGAAAATATTTGCCGGTCCAATAGAAATACAATTCGCAAACAGTGTGCAATTGTCACATTATCGTCAAGAATGCTAAAGCTTTCGCAAACAGTGTGCAATTGTCACTATTATCGTCAAGAATGCTAAAGCTCTTCCGCCTTCGGAAATCAAACAGAAAGCTTTCAAAAGCTTGTACCGCGAAACGTACTTTCCAAATAAGTAAAGCTAATAGAGTTGTGTGGGCGATCCTTTCAGTCAACACATAACACTTTATGTAACACATACAAATGTACGTATATGACCTACGTCTGACCTTGATGCCTACTTTCGTTCCTTGCAGGGTTGAGCAATTGCTGAATTGATAAAACCGGATTAGGGACACAACGTTCAGCTAAAAAATATTCAAAAAACATTTTTTTTGGATTACATTGATCTCCACATGAACTCACTTCCTGTTCGGTATTAAATGGCTACCGGTGGCCATAGCGGACTTTACCCACCTACGTTGATACAAAGTGGAGTTCGAAGTAACAATGATATTGTTTCATATCAGAGATCCTCCATACAGAAAAGAGCCGTTCGGATTGTCGATTATCCCATTCTTACGGATCATTTGGAACCATTGGGTCTGCGGAGGGACTTTGGTTCCCTCTGTATTATGTACCGTATGTTCCATGGGGAGTGCTCTGAGGAATTGTTCGAGATGATACCAACGACTCCTTTTTACCATCGCACCGCCCGCCACCGGAGTAGAGTTCATCCATACTACCTGGAGCCACTACGTTCATCCACAGTGCGTTTCCAGAGATCTTTTTTGCCACGTACCATCCGGCTTTGGAATGAGCTCCCCTCCACGTTGTTTCCCGAATGCTATGACATGTCCTTCTTCAAACGAGGCTTGTGGACAGTATTAAGCGGTAGGCAGCGGCTTGGCTCTGTCCCTGGCATTGCTGACATCCTTGAGCGACGGTAACCACTCACCATCAGGTGGGCCATATGCTCATCTGCCTATACGGCAATAAAACAAAAGTCCAACCCACCCGTCTATACTGGAACGCGTGGTAGCTTTGCACCAGAAATAAGAAGAACTGTGGTACCCGAGCGTGTGAGCATCTAATACGCCTTAAAAACCAATAACTTTTAAGTCAAGGCCTTGAGGTGGAGACCACGAAAATATAATTTAAAAGTTATACCTCAGTCCGCATTTAATTGGTTTTTACTAAAAGTCTTTAAAGGTAGATACCTTAATGATGAATAATGGTGCTTAAGAATTAATTATCCTTATGCCTCTGATGTCGAGTCACAGGACGTAAGGGAATGGTATCAGGTTTCTTTTTTCGTAGGCATCTAGGACGTCAGTACTACTAAAATTGTCATTAGATGCCTGCAACTCTAGCATTAGGAACAGGACCCTAGTAAGCTTACTCGTCGAACTTGACATAGCGTTCGAAGTGAAACTTGGATACATTATCCCGTTGAGTTTTTCCTCAGATCTTTGATTTTATTTTTTTATTGCTTAGATAGGAGGCGAGCTCACGGTCCACCTGGTGTTAAGTGGTTACCGGAGCCCATAGACACCTACAACGTAAATGCCGCCACCCATCTTGAAACATGAGTTATAAGGTCCCAGTTTTAACAGTATAGTAAGTACAATGACTGTTTCATCCTTCAAACCGAAACGCATTACTGCTTCACGGCAGAAATAGGCAGGGTGGTGGTACCTGCCCGTGCGGACTCACATAATGTCCTACCACCAGTAATTGCGCAAATTATAATTTTGCGGGTTCGATTTTTATTACACGATGTCAGTCCTTCACCGTGGAATTCATTTGTGAACGTTTGTTAAGTACGTATTTCATTGAAAAAATTGGTACCTGCCGGAGGGATTCGAACGACGATGCATCGCTACATACGTTCACACGGCGTACGTACACCGGGCGACTTATGTTTTTGGCCACGACGACTTCAAATCTACTCAAAGAGTCACGATTGAGATCCAGTAGTATATGCCTTTGCATCTGCTGCATTGGCTGCCTTGAGCTACTAGGTCTCCTACGAAAATGCTCAGGTAGCTGTTAGCAAATCCTGCTTCTCTGCGAGTGGCTGAGCCTGTGCTTATCCGAACGTTCTGGAATGGCCTCCGGGCAAGATAATACCGTCTTCCAAAAAAAAAAAGCTAGCTTAGACCGGCGATTGGGTTCTCTTCGTGCAGTCGGAACCGTTGGTCTTTAAATATGGCCACGTACACCACAATATTTCCCTTCTTTTTTTTCCTACCTAAGCCTTGAGAGGCTATTTCAGCGTAACTAGTAGGTGAGCTCACGGGGCTCAAACCTGACGAAAATATTTTCCGATTGCTATACCATGCTCTTCATCAAACAGGTCTAATATGTCCTCCGCGTAGCGCCTCGCGCGCCTTTCTCAAGGCGTAGTCTCCCGGTAGGAATTGGAAGAGGAGGAGGACTTTGGTCTTCCTTTTCTCCCTCTTCTTCTCTGGAGGCGCCGGAGTCCGACATAACCCGGTCTATTACCCCTCTCGACCGGGTATCCGTAAATGGATTCCCGAGCGTTAAAAAAAAAAAAGGTCTAACATGTCCTCCAAGATAGGCTAGGCTTCCGCCATTACTGATTTTCACAAGCAACTTTAATCGCTCACCTGTTGCCTGTATGCTAGTCTGTTTAAAATATATATTTAAAATGGCCTACCTTCATTTTTGTACTTCAAATGACTGCTCTAAAAACTAGAATATAGACCTTGTGTGCGATCGCGTTCGATAAGCCTTTAAAACAAATGTACCGCTTGATCCGTCTCAACAACTCGCGAACTAACAGATGAGATAAATTTTATTATAATTGTCTTTTACGATATCTCCTTAAGTGCATGACGGCATGTCCTCTCCCGGTTAGGCACGTACATAAAAAAACACTAAACTTAATTTGTGTATCGGTACTAATTGGTGTTTACAGCTCTCGTTAGATTTAATGGGTTTTTGTTGAATACTAAACTTTTCGCCTTGCTGTGCCTTGCCGGACTTTATTGAGAGAGAGAGAGAGAGAGAGAGAAAGAGAGAGAGAGAGAGAGAGTATTCTTTATTGTACACCAAAAAACAAATAAACAGTGCGATACATTAAATATAAAAAAGTACAATTGGCGGTCTTATCGCTAAGGGCTTATCGACGAGAAAGAGCTGAACCGCGCTCGGAGCGGAGACACACTTACCGCATAGTCGATGACATGGTGGAAGCTGCTTGAATAATGCGTGGGCAATTATAATTTCATTGGAAGTATGCGGAGTTTTTCGCATTCAGTAATCGTAGGGCGGTTTTATATTGCTGTTACTTCGCACGCCCCCCATCTTAAGACTGAAAATATAGTTTCACGTGCCTATTTTTGAAACGGCTACCCTTCGCTTGAGGTAATATATTACAACTTAGTATAACAAATAAAAAATTCATGTACAACAATAAATAAAATTCACCTGGCTTAATTAGTTCTTTATAGATTTTGTAAGAATGGTGGGGTTAAAATCTCGAGTGATTCCACGTACTATCCACGAAGGACATTTTTATTCGGATCATTAACATTACAGCATACATTTACACACACAACCTTACAGCATTACAGCAGGTTACAGGGTACAGGGCTTAAACTAAAGATTTATAATTTACTAGCCGTACTCCCCCGCTTCGCTGGGCATTTAAAATTAACATTATTATTTATTGTCATTATTATTAGGGAGTCCAACACTCATATAAATATTAGCCTATCCATTAAGTACATGTATTTTCTACATGAATACCAAGTTTCAAGTCAATCGGATGCATGGTCCAGTAGTTATAACGGAACATCCGTAAAAACCACTGTAGATTTATATGTTAGTGTAGATTCATTATTGTCCTCTGCGTGTACAGTTCACGGCCCTCCCTTTTTTTTTTGGAGCCGGGGGCATTGCGAGGTTCCCGAGTCTAGAAGTCACGCGGAATATGTGAGACTCGGTGGCCGAAGATGTTATAGCCCCACCTGCTATTAGACAAGACTTGAGGTAAAAGTCTTAATTGTATTCTGTAATTCTGCCCCACTTCAAACCGGAATGTCTCACTGCTTTGCAACAGCAATATACAGGATTGGTGCACTTGGCCGTGCCGACTCGCAATTCGGCCCACTTTTGCTGGCGTAATTTTGCAGGAGTAATGCGTTTCGGTCTGAAAGTTAGGGCAGCCGTTGTAAAACTGGGACTTAGAACTTATGTCTCGAGGTAGGTGGCGGTATTTCTGTCGTAGGTGTCTATGGGCTCCGGTAACCACTTAACACCAGGTGAGCTGTGAGCTCGTACACCCACCTAAGCAATAAAATAAATAAAAAGAGTATATGACGTAGATGGATGACTAAGTATCGCTTCACCTCGATCATGCTTCTCTTAAAATATTTAAGACTTAAAGCTCACTTAGATAAGTTAAATATTTCACTGTCCCTTGGAAAAAAGAGCATGAGTTAAAACTTTGAAAATTTGTAACAGATTGAATTACATTTCAGTACTATCGATTTAATATCTTATACCATTAAACGAGCAATTCTTGTATATTAATATATACTTATATAATTTGAATCTCAATAACACAAGGGCAATAAAAAATAAATAAAAAAAACTCGGAAACGGCTCCAACGATTTTCATAAAATTAGTATACAGGGATTTCGGGGGCGATAAATCGATCTAGCAACGATTTATTTTCAGAAAATGTTTTTTATTCGTGTTTTCAATAATCAACTCTTCCCGACATCTATTGGCGAATAATAATATTATTTTTCTTAATTGAGGGCAACTAACCGCTTTAAAGACACAACAAGATGGCGTTATCAAAAAAAACGGTCATCATCTAGTTAAACTAAAGTTGAAATATCCCACACAGAATTGAATTAATACATAAACCGAACAGATTTCTGGGAAATTCATATCTTAATAGAACCTAATAATTATCACCAGCATCTAATCTTCGAGCATGTTCTTCCAAGACTTAACTATAATTTAGGGATTCGAATCATTTTAGTTTTTATTGCACCATGTGTATAGACAGGGCAGTGTTAACTGATTACCATGGCTCTTCGATTTGTCCTAAATTATCTCTTTAAAGATTGACATCTCAAATTTTTTAATAAAATATCCTTGTAAAAACTTGTGATGAAAAAAAAAACCAAGAAATTCAGGTCGTTCCAAAACAGAACAGAAGTGTCTGTACGTCCTTAACAACTGAACCAATTTCAAGATAGTTCTTATTTGTGTGATTAGGAAGAAAAAATCAAAATGTAGTGATCTACAATCTATATACATACTGTTTTACCTAACCACTAAATTTCCATGCCCCATCTCTATCATCGGTAGTAAACCTAAATGACGTAACCGATGACGTCATCGCAATATGTCAAAATGGGGCGGAGTCAGGCCGAGCAAATCCTGAACGCCCCGCCCCCCGCCCCGCGCCCTCGCACCACTATATAAGCCTAGGAGGCTTTCAAGGAAAACCAGTCACCACTCAACCGGCATTTGGGGCTACGTCTTTTCCTGAAAAAGTTTACGACGATCAACGGTAAGTGAAATTTTAATTCAGATATTTTTGATTTCGATTATGACTATTGTTAGCGGGTACATAGTTTGCATTGAACTTAAAAATGTGTTTGTAATATTTTATACGATAATTCGTTTGAGTTTTTGACGTATCAAAAGACAGGTTTGACTTTTATAAGTAAACAATCCTATCGGAGATCCATAAGGGCTCTTTAATTCATATAAGTTTATATTAAAAAGGAAATTGAACTTATAAAAAGTTATGCAAATCCAATGTCGCTAAATTTTTTATTCTTAATCAAACGCGATTTGTTAAACAAGAGTTACAAAGCAGTCCCACGGTCAAGATTGCATTTGGCAATAGTTTTCCAGTTCGGCAGACGCTCAGACGTGTTCAGAGCACCGATAATACTCACGTCACACATCGTCCTCACAGCGTATGCTTTGATGAATCGATGATCTTAAATTCGATGCACAAATATTTTCTCCCCAATGATTTTTCTTTTAAACCACGCGATAATCAAATGCGGAAAGGAACAGTGATGAGATTTAATGTCGCGTCTGTTGTTATCATCAGCTGGAGTGATTTTCTTCAGACCTGATGAAGAAAGACGTGTATAGCAGGTTACGATTTAAGACTTGATTTTTTTTTCATAACTACAATTAGCTCCAGAGATATAAGTATGTGAGTACATAAGCGATATGGTTGTATGCACTCCGTTGAGTACACCAATCATATAATTGAATTACAAGAATGTTAGTATTTTTTATAGATTCTTTTCGATGGTGTATCAATCGCCAAGTTATGACGGCTTTTATAGGCTTCAATAAAAACATGGTGGACCTAATGCCTATGAAATTTGAATACAACTGTGTTGTCTTATTTTAATTATCGTAAACGGAGCCATGTTCAAAAGCAGCTGCCACAGACAACCGTCTCGGAAACTCTTAGTGATCTTTCATTATTTATTAACGATATCCGGTCGGTCACATCCGGCGGCGTTTGCAGGGAAATTAATTGATCTCGTAGGCTTGCAGCGGCAAGATGTTGCCCAATGACATCTCAGCAGCTTGTACTTGACGTGATAGAGTTACTTTCTTTATTGATACGTATAATGGATACAGACGCTAAGGCGGTTTGTTAAAAACTTACTTGTGACAAAAATGGCATCAGTATAACGTCAGTTTTCGTTGCGATATTTTAGCCATGCATTCCATTTGAAAATTAGCACGGCCTTTTTTTGACATTCGATACTTTAGCATGACATCGCGAGGTGGATGGCGACACCCGTGTCGGGATGTGTATAGGCTCCGATAATTACAGCATCAGGTGAGTCATGGTCTATCAACCCGAGTCGAACAATAGCCAGCGAAACCACTGGAACGGAAACTCATATTTCGTTAAACAGTAATCTGGAGTGAAAACCGTTTTACTGGTGGTAGTACCTCTTGTGAATCCGCACGGGTACGTACCACCACCCTGCCTATTACAGCCGTGAAGCAGTAATGCGTTTCGGTTTGAAGGGCGGGGCAGCCGTTGTCACTATACTGAGACCTTGGAACTTATATCTCAAGGTCGGTGGCGCATTTACGTTGTGGATGTCTATGGGATGTGATGTCTACAAAAAAAGACTGACCCACGACCCTACCTACGCTTCAGCTGATTTCTAACACGCAATAAAAGTCTATTATCTTGCAATGTGCGTCGGAACTGTCTAAGAAAGATACGCACAAAGCTCACAATTAACTTTTGTTATTGTTGAAAGCAGACGTACAACAAGCGACTCATGTGGCAGTGGATATGGGAAGTGGATATCACAAGTAACAGCAGTTCAGCCAAACCAGCTAACCTATCTCTGAAATATTAACTTAAAACACATTTCTATTATTTCAAATCCACGATTAATAATTCCGCAGCCCACCCGATATTTTGTTTAAGCCAAACAATATGTTAAATTCAAAAGAAAAAAAAGGTATTTTTACAGGCGTTTTCAAAAAAACAATTTTACAATAATAAAAAACATTTTTCCCTTTGCTATTTTCATTCGGAAAAATTAATGTAAACGTACAAAAGGGAATATTTACGACTTTGATTCTAATATTATTTTTCTATTCTGTTTTATTTTATTTGGAAGACAAACAGTGAACTAAAACTATAATATAAAAACTAACTTTACAACTAAACACCATTTAAATGTCTCCGCATTTAAAAACTAAACGATTATATACACTACAATATTGTATACACTATTGTATACATAATAATATATTAGACAAATGTTAATACGAAAATTAAAACAAAACTCACAGTTGAACGTATTACGTGCTACGAAGAAGCTACGGCGTAGCGGCTGCTACGAGATTTTATAATTTTATGAATGAACTAGCCGTACTCGCCCACTTTGCTGGGCATTTAAAATTAACATTATTATTTATTGTCATTATTATTAGGGAGTCCAACGCTCATATAAATATTAGCCTATCTATTAAGTACATGTATTTTCTACATGGATACCAAGTTTCAAGTCAATCGGATGCATGGTCCAGTAGTTATAATGGATCATCCGTAAAAACCACTGTAGATTTATATATTAGTTGCAGTAGATTGAAGATAATGTTTATTTAAAAAAATTGGTTCAAAATTTTTGTGCAAAGTTTTGTGAACCCTTCTGTATCTATCTGATCTTTCCCGGCAGGTCCGAGGTAGTCCGTCATTTCGTGAAAATGCTCAGAGAACACACTGCAGATTTATTAGTCGGTTTTTCACACGCGGAAAACCTCGTAACCATTCGCAGTAACCTAATTATGTACCAATCCATCGTGCTTGTTTCTTTTTGATTAAAATTAACCCCTCTCTACAAAGATACGTATCAAATTGATCTTTTCTCTGCGTCAGAGAACAGTCTGACCTTATTCTTTCTTGTTTATTCTGAACCGGCTTACGAGTGGGTAGTATCATGTGTCGTCCGTGACATTAGCACGGATAAAATTCTGGCAGGTTATCAGATGTAGTTCTCTCTCATGTGAGGTTTGGACGTTGGTTGTTGAGCGACAGGAGGTTTTAGTCGGTTCGACTCCGACATGCTCCGCCCGCCGTCCCCAGTGGAGGGCGGAAGTCCGGCGAGTTATCAGATGTAAGCACACGTGAACAAAATCGAAGCCGGTCGAATTTTAAGTAAAAAAAAGATGTGTGGTGTCGTCGGACACCGGATAGAAACGAAGTTCCTTATTATAACAATATTAATTTTAAGTTCTATTCGAGGTATAAAGAAAATAAAACTGGACGTTTCGCAACAACTCACGGTCATTCGGTAACGTGCGAACTTATTGTGGTACACTTCATTCACAGTTGTTTGCATAAGAGTTGGTGTATTGCGCAAACGAACGCTCTGAGATCGTGGTCAATGAATGATAAAAAAATATGTTATTTTTGTACGTTATTACAAAGTTAAGTCGTACACTGTGTGCATTACTAATAAAAATCTTACGTTACGGACGTTTTTTCCCGGTTAAGGTACCCCTCCGCATCGTCCCATAAGGAACTTCGTTCCAAAAATTTAGCAATCGTTCAGCTATCGGCAATATACAAGCAAAGTCTGCATTAAATTTGGACTATTTATTATTACTATAAGATTGTATTCAAACTGGAGACAAATATTCATATAATATACAACTGTAGCAATGCATACCACATACTTACCTGTCTTATAACAATTCACTCGAGAGATTTTCCTTAATTTTTTTATATACCTACCTTTATAAATCTAGTCTGTGTGACAATCACTAAACGATTTTTTTTATTATTACAATAGGACACTATCCGTTACCGTCAATAGGACCGCATGCTCGTTTTCAATTGTAATAAAACAGGGGATCCTACGGGCTACGTTTTCGAACTTCAAAATTGTCATTCGAAGGATATTAAGAAAGTTGAAATCGAAAATCATTGACACGAACCAAAATTCCTAACGAACATTCATTGTTATCGGTAAATTAATTTCGGTATATAGCGATGCCGATGACCTTTTAAATATGTCTAACAATTATTCGAATTATTGTGTGTATGAAAGTTTAAAACAAACAATCTTCCTTCAAGACAATGTGCTACTATCGGTAATGTGCGTAAACAAAAGTATAGTTCAGTCCAATTTACAATATGCAATGTAAATTTCGTCACATAAAACCGAAGTCATCCGCGATCACAATAACTTTAAGTATCGAACACGTTTAAAAATCTTATACTTAAAATAGCGTTCGTCCAATAACAGAATTTTGACCACATACACTGACTCTGAAACTCAACATTTTTAATGTATCCGATCCTATTTATTTTAATGGCTACGATGAATTGAATTGAAAATTAATTGTATTTTTTCGACTTGTTTTTTCGTTTATTGTAAATATTTTTACTTATTTAAAAAATTAAAAATATTCGAGAGAATAAAAAGCCCGCTTAGTTTGTTTCGCCGGTCCTTCTCAGGACTGTGGCTCTTTTTGGAACCAGTGATAAAGTTAACATTTTTATTTATATTTTTACATTCAACAAGTGTGTTATGCTGACATCTAAGTTAAAATAAATGATTTTGAATTTGAATTTGAATGGAAAATGGAAGAGAGGCCGCCCCAGAACAACTTGGCGTCGCTCGGTGGAGCAGGAGCTAGTTATCTTGGACGTGGGAGGAGCTAGAACAAACTGCCCAAAACTGATGTAAATGGAAAAAAAATGATTCGAGCCCTACATCCCAGCAGAGGGTAATAGGAAAATATGATGATGATAAAAATGGCTATGTGATTGACAATTTAAAAAAACAGAAGAACAGAACTGATAATGGTATTTAACATTTTCATTTTAACTGTTGTTTCTATACGCAGATGCTGTAAGACTGGTCCACGAAAACGGTGCAGTAATGTTAAATCAATTAAATAGGATAAAGGTTGTCGCAAGCCGGATCATAACAGTGCTTTTTTATTGCTTAAATGAGAGGACGAGCTCACGGTCCACCTGGTGTCACGTGGTTACCGGAGCCCATAGACATCTTTTATTTATTTATTGCCTTTGTAGGCAGACGAGCGTACGGCCCACCTGATGGTAAGTGGTTACTGTCACCCATGGATTTCAGCAATGCCAGAAGCAGTGCCAAGCCGTTGCCAATGGCGCATCTACAGCGTAAATGCGTCACCCACCTTGAGATATGAGTTCTAAGGTCTCAGTATAGTTCCAACGGCTGCCTCACCCTTCAAACCGAAACGCATTACTGCTTCACGGCAGAAATAGGCGGGGTGATGGTACCTACCCGCGCGTACTCACAAGTGGTTCTACCACCAGTAAAAACGGCCTCGTCAAATCTGAAGATAAAAGCGATATGCTGTACCACCTATCCGACATACCTAACGCTTCACCAGCTATCACTAAAATTTTCGATTGATTCCCATTGGTTTCTTACACGAGAAGTAACTAATCGACGCTATTGGCCCAAGATGACTCCAAACTAGCCTCATAGATTTTAAAACGATAGAAATTTGTCTTCTTTCCGATTCATACAGTCGATTTTACTTAATAAATTTAAGTGTCATTTATGGAAGCGCGGAATTACGAACAAAACTGAAATCCGAAGCTCCGTTAATAATAATTCCGAAAGAATTCTGCTTTAGACGTTGACAAAACGCCTAAGAATTTTTATGATGTTTTTTTTTCATTATTTCGATTAGCTAAATTGAATTTTCTAAAGTTTCATACATATTCATATTAAACGGTTTTTTGACAGTGACGTTTATGAGATGTCAACTGGATGTCGTTTTTTTTTTCAATATTATTACTTGAGAGGTTGTGAGTTTATATTTTGTACTAAATTTATAATTAAGACATTTTATGTATTTATTGTGACAGTTAAAATGTTTTCACGTATCTAAATAAAAAATGTTTATTGGTGATAACATTTTCTTGATAGAATAATAGTTAAAGTCAAAGAGTTCGCCCAGTTATTACTTTTATAAATGTTTAATATGTTTCAAGATAAAATAAATTCACTTTACAAAAGGAAACCAAAACTCATTTCAATCAGTAAGGTGGTATTAATAAATATAGCAACCATTTCATGATTCACACGTACTCCAAAGTAACCTCAAAATGTATGTTCAAAAATATACTTTGGATTGTTATTAATCAGTAACAACGATATAATTATTCTTACAATTTAAAAACAAAACTACTGTTATGTTGTTAACCTAACATGAATTTAGGTGTTATTGTGTATTTGTTTTGAGTTTATAATTTTTGTTTTTTTGGTCATATTTTCATCATATCGCTTATTTGAAATCAGTAACTTTATCTGTTCGTATGTGGTTGGTATAGAACACTGTTGAATTTAGCTCCGTATACTGGTTCGTTTATTATTTATCTATTAATTACGATAAACTAACAAACAATGATAGCTGTGAGATGCATGTTCTAATCGAGTATATTTCCCTTCACTTGTTCTGCGTAACAATTAAGTTATTCAAAACGAAAAAAAGTCAATTAAAATCAGTTACAATGTAAAAAACTTTAAATTTCAATTTCCTTTGATCGTTGTTTAGAAAATCTATATATTGATACGTGAAGCAAAAACTTTGTATCCCTTTTTACGAAAATTGCGCGAACGGAGCAGTATGAAATTTCCCATACTTATAGAGAACATAGAGAAGGAGTACAGTTAATTAATAATGTTAACTACGTTGCAAGTTACTTCTCATTTCCGATAGAGGCACCCGTCACGTGCGGACGTGCTCATCGACCACTCGATTGCCCGGCCTTTGTTCGCCCGGCTTTTGTTAGCCCGGCCATTGTTCGCGCGGCCTGTGTTCGTGGTACATCTGCCGACCAAGTGTTTTTTTCTGGAAGTTTTTAATTGTTTTGTTTCCTTTTGTTATTTCTGTGTTCGTGGTACATCTGCCGACAAACTGTCTTCCTGGAAGTGTTTAATTGTTTTGTTTCATTTTGTTATTTCCGTTTTGTTGTGTTTTTTTTCTTTGTCCTGTAGTAATCGTGCCGCATCGCCACCTGTGTTCAATAGAACCGCTCAGGTCCGAGAAGTTGGGGCCAGTGTTTTCTAAGACCCAGGGTAGCCCCACCTGGGCACGTAGCCATCATGGACGCTGTATTTGCGGAATTTCTCCGGCTTCGCTACCCAAAGCTCACTTCCGAGTTTCAGGCCTTCAAGGCCGATCACACCGCGAGCCCTCTCGTGGACTCCGTCGAGCTCGCTGCTCCTGCGTCGCCTGTACCTGCGTGCAAAGCTTCTGCATCGAGCACCGCAGCCTCAATCGTGCCTGCCGTTCCCGCGTCGCCTATACTGGCGAGTAAAACTGCTGCGTCGTCCGCCGTGGTCACCGTTCCAGCAGCGCGATCATCCGCGGCCTCCGTCGCACCCTCCAAAACATCTACTCGTAGGTCACCTGCGCCCGCCTCCTCGTCCTCCGACTCTGACTCGGAGATGGAGGTCGACCTCGCCCTCGCCTCATCGACGGATGGATTCACCCTGGTGCAAAAGGGTAAGAAGCGTGCCGCGGAGTCTCGAGCTCCCGCGGCCGCTAAAATTAGCAAAGCCGCGAACGCGTCGCGCCCCCGCCCTCAGACTCCCGTTGCGCCTCTAGCCCGTGCCACTCCGTCGCCGCGTCCGGTGGCACAAAATAAAACCCAGACCCCTCCCCCGGTAATCCTTCAAGAGAAGGCAGCTTGGGAACGAGTTTCCCTGGCCCTTAAGGCCAAAAATATCAATTTCACGAATGCCCGTAACCTCGCGAACGGCATTCAAATTAAGGTTCGAACACCCGACGACCATAGGGCCCTCTCTTCTTACCTCCGTAAGGAGCGTATAAGTTTCCACACGTATACGCTCCAGGAGGAGCGCGAACTCCGTGCCGTTATACGTGGCATCCCTAAAGAGTTGGATGCCGAGCTCGTTAAGGCCGACCTTCTCGAACAAGGCCTACCGGTTAACTCCGTACACCGCATGCATACAGGCCGCGGAAGGGAGCCATATAATATGGTTCTCGTCGCCCTCCAGCCTACCCCGAGGGTAAGCAAATATTCAACATCCGAACGGTCTGTAGCCTTTCCGGAATCGCAGTCGAAACCCCACACAAGAAAGGCACACCTAGCCAGTGTCATAACTGCCAATTATACGGGCATTCTTCCCGTAACTGTCACGCGCGCCCCCGATGCGTCAAGTGCTTAGGCGATCACGCCACGGCCCTATGCACTCGCGATCAAAAAACCGCGACGGAACCGCCTAGCTGCGTCCTGTGTCGAACACAGGGTCACCCCGCAAATTACCGCGGATGCCCCCGAGCCCCTAAAATAAATCGACGCGTCGCCCGCCAAAACCGCCTCCGAGCTTCCGGCCCAGACATCAAAGCCTCGGCACCCTCTGTGTCGCAGGCTAAGCCAGCGTTCGTTCCGGCGCCGGTGCCCAGTGTCTCGGCCTGGGCGAAACCGCTGCCGTACACGAACACGGCTACAACTCCCTCCTCCGCGATTCGTCCCGCCCCCGCGACTCGTCCCTCTCCCGCGACTTGCCCTCCGACCGCGTCCGACAATCTCGCTTTAGCGATCGACTTCTTTCAGTCGATCAACTTTGAGCGCGTTAACGCTTTGGGCGACGCCATTCGCGCTGCCTCCACTGCACAACACTTTATCGCCGTTGTGCAAGAATACGCCGACGTATACGCGTCATTAAATACGTACGTCCTCCCCTCACTCCGCCGGTAATCAATGGCGTATATAAGTAGAATAAAGCCCCTATCCGTAACGATAGGATTTTTTAACGCTTACGGTCTCGCAAATCAACGTGATCAGGTTTCTGACTTTTTGCGTGACCATCAAATTGATATCTTTTTAGTGCAGGAGACCCTACTTAAGCCCGCGCGCCGTGACCCTAAAATCGCGAACTATAACATGGTCAGGAACGACAGGCTCTCTGCTCGTGGTGGTGGTACCGTCATTTACTATAGAAGAGCCCTGCATTGCGTCCCGCTCGATCCTCCCGCGCTCGCTAATATCGAAGCATCAGTGTGCCGAATCTCACTGACGGGACACGCGCCGATCGTTATCGCGTCCGTTTATCTTCCACCGGATAAGATCGTTCTAAGCAGTGATATCGAGGCGCTGCTCGGCATGGGGAGCTCTGTCATTCTGGCGGGCGACCTAAATTGTAAACACATCAGGTGGAACTCACACACTACAACCCCGAATGGCAGGCGGCTTGACGCGTTAATCGATGATCTCGCCTTCGATATCGTCGCTCCGCTAACCCCGACTCACTACCCGCTAAATATCGCGCATCGCCCGGATATACTCGACATAGCGTTATTAAAAAACGTAACTCTGCGCTTACACTCGATCGAAGTAGTTTCAGAGTTAGATTCAGACCACCGTCCCGTCGTTATGAAGCTCGGTCGCGCTCCCGACTCCGTTCCCGTCACGAGGACTGTGGTGGATTGGCACACGCTGGGCATCAGCCTGGCTGAATCTGATCCACCATCGCTCCCGTTTAACCCAGACTCTACCCCGTCTCCTCAGGATACCGCTGAAGCCATAGACATCTTAACGTCACACATCACCTCGACATTAGATAGGTCATCGAAACAAGTTGTAGCGGAGGACTTCCTTCACCGCTTCAAATTGTCCGACGATATTAGGGAACTCCTTAGAGCTAAGAACGCCTCGATACGCGCCTACGACAGGTATCCTACCGCGGAAAATCGTATTCGAATGCGTGCCCTACAACGCGACGTAAAGTCTCGCATCGCCGAAGTTCGAGATGCCAGATGGTCTGATTTCTTAGAAAGACTCGCGCCCTCTCAAAGGTCTTACTACCGCTTAGCTCGTACTCTCAAATCGGATACGGTAGTAACTATGCCCCCCCTCGTAGGCCCCTCAGGCCGACTCGCGGCGTTCGATGATGATGAAAAAGCAGAGCTGCTGGCCGATACATTGCAAACCCAGTGCACGCCCAGCACTCAATCCGTGGACCCTGTTCATGTAGAATTAGTAGACAGTGAGGTAGAACGCAGAGTCTCCTTGCCACCCTCGGACGCGTTACCACCCGTCACCCCGATGGAAGTTAAAGACTTGATCAAAGACCTACGTCCTCGCAAGGCTCC
This sequence comes from Bombyx mandarina, assembly GCF_030267445.1. Lineage (NCBI taxonomy): Eukaryota > Metazoa > Arthropoda > Insecta > Lepidoptera > Bombycidae > Bombyx > Bombyx mandarina. Next base: position 12,352,939 of record NC_143234.1, on the reverse strand, counting down.
CGGTTCCGACGGTATATCCAACCGCGTTATTAAACTTCTACCCGTCCAACTCATCGTGATGTTGGCATCTATTTTCAATGCCGCTATGGCGAACTGTATCTTTCCCGCGGTGTGGAAAGAAGCGGACGTTATCGGCATACATAAACCCGGTAAACCAAAAAATCATCCGACGAGCTACCGCCCGATTAGCCTCCTCATGTCTCTAGGCAAACTGTATGAGCGTCTGCTTTACAAACGCCTCAGAGACTTCGTCTCATCCAAGGGCATTCTCATCGATGAACAATTCGGATTCCGTACAAATCACTCATGCGTTCAACAGGTGCACCGCCTCACGGAGCACATTCTTGTGGGGCTTAATCGACCAAAACCGTTATACACGGGAGCTCTCTTCTTCGACGTCGCAAAAGCGTTCGACAAAGTCTGGCACAACGGTTTGATTTTCAAACTATTCAACATGGGCGTGCCGGATAGTCTCGTGCTCATCATACGGGACTTCTTGTCGAACCGCTCTTTTCGATATCGAGTCGACGGAACCCGCTCCTCCCCACGACCTCTCACAGCTGGAGTCCCGCAAGGCTCTGTCCTCTCACCCCTCCTATTTAGCTTATTCGTTAACGATATTCCCCGGTCGCCGCCGACCCATTTAGCTTTATTCGCCGACGACACGACTGTTTACTATTCCAGTAGAAACAAGTCCCTAATCGCGAAGAAGCTTCAGAGCGCAGCCCTAGCCCTAGGACAGTGGTTCCGAAAATGGCGCATAGACATCAACCCAGCGAAAAGTACTGCGGTGCTATTTCAGAGGGGAAGCTCCACACGGATTTCCTCCCGTATTAGGAGGAGGAATCTCACACCCCCGATTACTCTCTTTAGTCAATCCATACCCTGGGCCAGGGAGGTCAAGTACCTGGGCGTTACCCTGGATGCATCGATGACATTCCGCCCGCATATAAAATCAGTCCGTGACCGTGCCGCGTTTATTCTCGGTAGACTCTACCCCATGATCTGTAAGCGGAGTAAAATGTCCCTTCGGAACAAGGTGACACTTTACAAAACTTGCATAAGGCCCGTCATGACTTACGCGAGTGTGGTGTTCGCTCACGCGGCCCGCACACACATAGACACCCTTCAATCTCTACAATCCCGCTTTTGCAGGTTAGCCGTCGGAGCTCCGTGGTTCGTGAGGAACGTTGACCTACACGACGACCTGGGCCTCGAATCTATCCAGAAATACATGAAGTCAGCGTCGGAACGGTACTTCGATAAGGCTATGCGTCATGATAATCGCCTTATCGTAGCCGCCGCTGACTACTCCCCGAATCCTGATCATGCAGGAGCCAGTCACCGTCGACGCCCTAGACACGTCCTTACGGATCCCTCAGATCCAATAACCTTTGCACTAGACGCCTTCAGCTCTAGGAGCAGGCTTAGGGACCTCGGTAACCGTACTCGTCGAACTCGACAAAGAGTTCGCCGTGCAACCTAACCCATGAATCAGCTCGCTGAGTTTCTCGCCGGATCTTCTCAGCGGGTCGCGATTCCGATCCGGTAGTAGATTCATTCGCGAAGCAGCTGCTCTTGAGCTGTTAGGTCTCCTTCGGAGGCGCTTGGGTAGCTGTTAGCAAATCCCACCCCTCCTGGCTGAGCCTTTGCTCGCCCACCTGTCCTGGTGAAACTGGAAAGGCCTCCGGGCCACCAGTAATCCTTCAATCATAAAAAAAAAAAAAAAAAAAAAAAGAAGGAGTACACAATGCAATTTTTTTTTTTTAAATAATGCATAAAAAATACATTAACCCAATAAAGAAAACATATATTTGACACACACACGCATATATACTATATATTTTGTTTATTGTTAGTCTGTGGTCAAGTTGAGAATAGATTAATATTTATTTCTATAATACCTAGTCAGGTCATAAATTCTGTCACATGTTTAATGTAAAATAATTGAAACAAGTTTATTAATTATGTAACCATTCATATACCAAAATGAACTTAACAAAACATAGATTCTTATGACACTAAAGTTTATTCAAAATGACCTCCGTGATTTTGAATACAGGCCTTCAGTCTGCGCGGCCAGTCGTCTATCGCAGCACGAACGAGGTCCATGTCAATATCGGCGGCTGCCTTAATCAAGGATGTCTTGAGTGACTTCAAATTAGGATGAGGCTTTGAGCACGCCTTTTCCTCCAAGTGTTGCCATATCTTGTAATCTAACGGATTCAAATCTGGACTGGAGGAGGGCCAGTCTTCGTGCCGGATGAAGTCGATTTCACGCGCCGCCAGCCAGTCTTGTGTGCTCTTCGCTCTATGAGCTGGCGCCGAATCTTGTTGGAATACCCAATGCCTGTTATTGAACATGGTATGAGAAACAGGTTCCACAAGGTTCGTCAGGACTGTATTTTGATACACAACTGCATTCGTTTTTACACCTTTCTCACAAAAATGTACCTCTGTTAAGCCCCAATAAGAAACTCCCAACCATACCATGAGCGAGGATGGAAAATGACCTCGTTGGACACGCGGAATACGGTTGCTCGCTTCTTCACTACTGTGTGCGTACACCTTATCATTTTGTTTGTTGTAGCTCTCTTCCACGGTAAAAATTTTTTCATCCGAAAAAAGAATTTCCCGATATTTTTTTCCCGCGTACCGCTTCAACAAAGCGCGGCATCTCTTCAGTCTCAGGTCCATTAGACGAGTATTCAAACGATGTCCTGTTTTTCTTCGATATGCCCGAACCCTAAGTCTTCATTTAACACCCTTTTCACCGTGGTTCTGCTTAACCCCATCTGAAGGGCCAACAGTTTCTGCTTACGTTTGGGATTTCTTTGAATTCGCGCCTTCACAGCTTTTATCACTGCTGGAGTCCTAACAGACCGAGGGCGACCACTTCTTGACCTGTCATCTACACTAGAGTCTTCATTGTATCGTTTGATGGTACGATAAACGAATCTTTTGGTTATATTAAAAATTTTCAGTATGTTAAAAATTTGAATTGGCGCGTAACCGCCACGATGCAACGCAATAACTGCAACACGGTCTTCTTTAAGCGTCCACTCCATATTTAAAAATGAGTAAAATTCTAAAAGTATACATTTTTATTTTCATGAACAATTCGCAATTCGAATTCAATAAACTTTTTTGTGGCCAGCATTCTAAAAGAAAAGTTTTTACTGTGTGACAATACTTATGACCTGACTAGTTATTATTTGTCTATAGTGTAGCCTTAGTGAAATATATGATTATTATAGAAATAAATTCTTTGACTATAGAAACATAATAATGTTCAAACTTATAATTTAAATTAGTAATTATAGTCGAATTTCGACTATTGGGCGACCACTAGTAACCATAGATAAATCCCACGCTTAAAGTTCGGATTCGTTTGGCATGTCGGGAGTATAAATAGGATGATAGCAAGAAGCACTCTTTATTATGAAAAGGTTCGTCCATGTTTGGATCTAATTTCGAATTACGGATCGACTCGGGCCCCGTAACACATGTGCTCTCTAGATTTTGTAATTATTTTTGTCATTTCTGGTTCATTTCTGTTTGCTTTCACTAGAACTTCAAATTAAATAAATAATAGTTTAAAAAAAACTAACAAAATATGCTTTTATAGAAAATCCAACTAAAAAATAGAAAACTTTCAAAATTTACAAATAAAAATAAAAATCTACAATAAAATCATTTTTTCTTACATTATTTTTAATTCACATTTATTAAAATTTATTTTCTATTATTTATTTTTCATTCTTAGTTGGATTTCAATTTTTAAAATTTTTTTTAAATATTGAATTGTCATCGGTCCTTAATAAGTAAACCAAATTTCGAGTTAATCCGACGTTTTGAAGGGGGTCAAAATCATGTTCAAAGAGACCGTTACATACTAACATACATAGCTGAGTCTGAAGCTAATAAAAGCGTATTAAAAAGAAACTTCAGACTGATCAAGCTATTAACTTTACCGTGTTATCTGTGAATGCTATCTTTGCTGGGTAGTAAAAGAAAACCGTTTTTTTTTAATATACACTCAAGTAAACAAGCAAAAGTTCAAGAAATAATAATATGAAATCGACCAACATTTCGCAAACTGATCACTCTTGTAAATTCCAATTCAATTTCTAATTCATCATGAAATTCGCGAACCGAATGAAGTTTCGTTAGAATAAATCACCAAAGAATTAAGTCAATTAGAAAACGCTAATTGACGCAGGACATCCGAGAGATGTTTTGTTATTAATGAAAATAATGTTCAACTTTCGAGCGATTCGCTAACTGCTTAATTTGTTTTTAAGTCGAGATATAAATCGCATTTGGTCCTTAGGAGCCCAATTTGTCCTTACTTTTTGATTGTTCGTGTATTAACACTTATAATTCCACTGCTAGTTGACAAAATACAACTTAACTTAGAGCTAGTGAATGGAAAACCTACAGGCCTTTGCGAATATATATGGTGAGGTCGTCTAAACAGCGTAGTAATTTTGAGGTTAACAACAAAGGGAAGATCTTCCACCGAGCTGGTGATATTTATTTAGACCGACGGTCCGAATGTTGTTGCTCGGAACTTATACATATTAAAACTTATCTTGAAAATGTGGTCAGTGCGATTCAAGCATCTGTCAAATATTTTTCTGTTACAAGAAACTACCCGCTAGTTACTTAAAAAATAGTATTGTAGGAGATCTTAGGCAGCGGCTTGGCTCTGCCCCTGGCATTGTCGAAGTCCATGGGCGACGGTAACCACTCACCATCAGGTGGGCCGTATGCTCGTCTGCCTACAAGGGCAATAAAAAAAAGATATTAATTAGTTTAAGTAGATAGTAAAAATTTTCACAAAAAAAAACTATTTTAAGCGAGAAAGTATTTTAAGATTAACTGTCATTAAAAAAAAGAGCGCTGTCCGTCTGTGTAACATCTGTCTACAATGCTACCACCTCATAATTTCTCGTTGGCGTCGTAAAAGGTGCCTTAAGAGTCCATCAGAGATTGGGCGGCAGCGTTTTTTGACCATATTGCTTATATAGGCCGCACACGTCCTCATTTGATGAGTGGGAGAGTCGTTGATACTACAGAGACCTGGACTTCACATGGGGAGTAGCTGCATCTATTCAATAAGAACATTTGATATTTCAGAGCCTGATTCAGAACGAGGCATTTAAAAATTTATAAATGAATAGCTGTACCCGTCCGCTTCGCTGGGCATTTAAAATTAATATTATTATTTCTCACCCCCACAAAGATTCTCATCATTAACGACCCCGCAACTGGTGTAGGGAGTCCAACACTCATATAAATATTAGCCTATCCATTAAGTACATGTATTTTCTACATGGATACCAAGTTTCAAGTCAATCGGATGCATGGTTCAGTAGATATAACGGCACATCCGTAAAAACCACTGTAGATTTATATATTAGTACTAGCTGACCCGGCAGACTTCGTAGTGCCACAATCGATAAATAAAAGACCTAAACTTTTGTATAAAATAAACTTAAAACAAACAAAAGGAATCCGTCCGACGGTGGACACATCAAAGGAAAAACAAAATTGTTATTTTTATTTAATTCCGAGCATTTTCATATTTATCTACCTTTTAAACCTTTTCTGGACTTCCACGAATAATTCAAGATCAAAATTAGCCAAATCGGTCCAGCCGTTCTCGAGTTTTAGCGAGACTAACGAACAGCAATTCATTTTTATATATATAGATAATTTGAATATAAGAGAAAAATACAATAAATTAATTTGATTCGTTCAAAAGTCACAAAATCTTAATCCGAAATAAATATTAATAATTTCTTCGCCGCCTCTCGACCGAAAACAATCCGTTAATACCAACGAACCGTTTAATAACAGCTTAACTAGAGTTTAATTTACGCACAATAGAAAACCATTATTATTCCAAGAAGATGAATGCAAAGCGCCTTGAGGAAGCCTCTCCATTAAGCTATAATGTTTTCATTTGGACCCGTCACAGGAACTGTTTTTTTTTATTTTATTTTTTATTGCCTTTGCAGGCAGACGAGCGTACGGCCCACCTGATGGTAAGTGGCTACCGTCGCCCATGGACTTCAGCAATGCCAGGAGCAGAGCCAAGCCGCTGCCTAATTAATGCTGTATTAAAATATATTCGATGTAATCATTAAATCGATGTATTTATGTACATACATACAGAGGTAGACTGGTGGTAGGACCTCTTGAGAGTCCGCGCGGGTAGGTACCACCACCCTGCCTATTTCTGCCGTGAAGCAGTAATGCGTTTCGGTTTGAAGGGTGGGGCAGCCGTTATAACTGTACCTGAGACCTTAGAACTTATGTCTCAAGGTGGGTGGCGCATTTAGGTTGTAGATGTCTATGGGCTCCAGTAACCACTTAACACCAGGTGGGCTGTAAGCTCGTCCACCCATCTTAGCAATAAAAAAAAAACGTGATTACAATTATAATCTGTCCGGTCCGGTTAAGCTTTACGGTCTGCGGAATGACTTCGGTTGTATCAGCGTCATTGCATCACCTTGCATATCTTGCATAATTGCACCATTGCAATATCTTGCATCACCGTGGGGTGTGCTCTCTTGTGTGAGATGATCTCGTGAGCGCGTTTCTTGCACCTTACCGTCCGCGACCAGAGTAGAGTTTATACTATCTGGACCCTACGTGCGCGTGCATAGCTCTTTTCCAGAATTACTTTTCGCCATGCACTAACGGGAAATGAAAAGCACCCTATGACATGTCCTTTTCAGACGTGGTTTGAGAGGTCCTATCGGGTAAACAGCACGACTGTGTTGTTGTATTGCTGTTGTCTATGACCATCGAGAACCACTCACGATCATGTGAGCCGTATGCTCGTCTGCCATCGTGAAAGAGAAAAGGTAGTCTCCACGGATGCATACCATCACCCCGTCTATTTCTGAAGGCGTCTACTTGACTACTCTACTAAAAAATTACTTTTTCTCAAAGTAGTGTTTACGCTGCTATGTGCATGGTCTCCGGTAACCACTTAACACCAAATGTGCCGTGATCTAGTCTACCTATCTAGTGAAATCAAGTTTGTCATTTAAGTAGCCAAACAATTTAGAGTTCTTTTTGACCCAGAGTTCTTAGTTCGTTTAAAAAAAAGTACATATCTTATATACCTTTAAACGATCATTTCTTGTGTATATTCAGTATATTCAGATCCAACGATTTTCATAAAATTTTGTATACAGGGGATTTCGGGGGCGATAAATCGATCTAGCTACGATTAATTTTCAGAAAATGTTGTTTTATTCGTGTTTTCAATAATCAACTCTTCCCGAAATCTATTGGCGAATAATAATACTATTTTTCTTAATTGAGGGCAACTAACCGCTTTAAAGACACAACAAGATGGCGTTATCAAAAAAAAGTCATCATCTAGTGTCTTACAAACTATCCTAATAATATTATTACGGAACAAACAGGCTTGATTACTTTGTAAATTCGGAGTAAACAAAAGATGAATCCAACCGAGAACAGTATACTCGTAGAACGCATTCAAAACTAAATACAAAACCATTGAAAGCGTTTACATGAAATTTTAATCAGCCCTAATACGTAATCAAGGCTTAAACAATTGCTTAAAACCTTTTACGGTTACGGGTATTGTGAAGACGACCTGCTCGAGACGTTTTGATAGGCCCAATACGTCGTTTAATTGTTTAAAATAATGGATCATCGTTCTAAACGTAATGGTTTTGAGTGCGCCGCTACGTATGAAATTATTTAAGACTAAAACATTAGGACAGTAATTTAAAAGCACTAGATGATGACCGAGCTCGTTTTTTTTTTTTGATAACGCCATCTTGTTGTGTCTTTAAAGCGCTTAGTTGCCCTCAATTAAGAAAAATAGTATTATTATTCGTCAATAGATGTTGGGAAGAGTTGATTATTGAAAACACGAATAAAACAACATTTTCTGAAAATAAATCGTAGCTAGATCGATTTATCGCCCCCGAAATCCCCTGTATACTAAATTTTATGAAAATCGTTGGAGCCGTTTCCGAGATTCAGATTATATACATATATATATATATATATATATTAATATACAAGAATTGCTCGTTTAAAGGTATATAAGATTCTGATGATTCGTAGTACTTTTTTTTTTAATTGCCGTATAAGCAGACGAGCGTATGGCCCACCTGATGGTGAGTGGTTACCGTCGCTCATGGATGTCAGCAATGCCAGGGGCAGAGCCAAGCCGCTGCCTACCGTTAAGTACTCTCAACAAACCGTTTGAAGAAGGACATGTCATAGCGCTCGGGAAACACCGTGGAGCGGAGCTCATTCCAAAGCCGGATGGTACGTTGTAAAAAAGACCCCTGGAAACGCACTGTGGATGAATGCGGTGACTCCAGGTAGTATAAATGAACTCTACTCCGGTGGCGGGCGGTGCGATGCTAAAAACGAGATGATTGCATCATCTCAAACAATTCCTCAGAGCACTTTCCATAACTGATTATTTTAATAATGCGCGTTGGAAACCCGCACAATTAACTTCCACTGACTCCCCTGGTTTGGCCGCGAAAGTGTTATTTATTGCTGATTATTCAAGAGCAATTGAATATTTGGACTCGTCTTATAGGATTAAGGAACCATCTTGGCATCTTAGTTGCGACAGCTAGGAACAGGAGATGAGATAGTAGTGAAAATATCTCGTAACGGCTGTAGTAGGGTTTTTTATTGCCTCCTGAGGCAGATGATGACCGGTCTGATGGTGAATGGTTCTGTCGCTTTTCGTCACGGCCATCCCTAATAACCAGGACGCGTGGCCAAGCGATGTGCATCTGCATCTCTTACTTTATAATATAACAGAACTTTGCCTTTAATAATCCTCATTAGATCTAAATTGAGGAAGTGCGACGAGTCCGCACCGAACTCGGAGTAGGTACGTACCATTATCGTCTCAGTGAACTCAGTAAAGCAGGCGACATAGATGTAGTCAGGGCCGCTCTATGGGGAACCAATCGATGCGACATAGATAATTCAAAACGAGTTCACATTCTTTGAAATAAAAACCAAAATCAGAAGATCAATGTTAAAAAATAAGTTTAAAAAATTATTCCTATTTTGTTGGGTGAAAACTATTTTCTCGAATTATCGTCCTAAGATCTTCGAGAAAGAATAAGTCTAACGAGCTCATTACGGTTGTTATTGCATCGTCACAGAACTAGATTATGAATGTTGCTCATCCTCAGATACAAGATCCTAGTCTCAAGGGCTATGGCATAACGGTTGACACAACGCTTCACAATATAAACAAACAGAACGATGGTAGCCTTTTATAAACCATAACCTAATTGACTTGTGGCGGGTAGCCATCATACAACGCAACATATTTAACAGATGACTTAATCTCGCTTACGACATTTTCAAGATACTAATCTTGCATATATACAAGTTCCGAACAACAACATTCGGACCATCGGTCTACCGAGCAATATCACCCGCTCAGTGGAAGATCATCCCTTTGTCGTATACCTACAGACTCTAATTCCCTACATCAACAAATAAGTGCCACCCGGATTTAGCCGAATGCAAATACTCAAGGCTGTACCAACTACTGGTGGAAGGACCTCTTGTAAGTTCGCACGGGTAGGTACCACCACCCCGCCTATTTCTGCCGTGAAGCAGTAATGCGTTTCGGTTTGAAGGGCGGGGCAGCCGTTGTAACTATACTGAGACTTTAGAACTTATATCTCAAGGTGGGTGGCGCAATTACGTTGTAGATGCCTATGGACTCCAGGAACCGCTTAAGACCAGGTGGGCTGTGAGCTCGTCCACCCAACTAGCAATAAAAAAAAAAGTTTTTAGCTAAAATAATCCTAAACTAAACTCTGCCAACGAATTCACAATAATTGACCCCCTTCCGAGTACGTCTCTGTTCGAAACTACGACAGTGCATAAGCACGCAGCCTCCAGCTGAATACAATTGTTTGAGCCGCTTCATTAAGTTAGCCGGTCCATTTCTCAAAGTTAACTGCACTTTGTTTACTGACGTGTAGACAGTTCGAGAATCCTGTTTAATTGATTTGTACTCCGCTTTCGCTTTTATCTTATTGAGTTTGCTTTGATGAAAAATTGTTAAGGGAATAATAAAATTGAAGCTTCTTAGTTCAATCTTTGACTGAATTTGAACTATGGGTGACTCGGTGGTGGAGTAGTTAGTGACTGTTGCGCTGAGGGTCGTGGGTTCGTTTCCCACATTGCTCTTTGTCTGGGTGTTTATATACCTATTCAAATATATATAACTATGTATAACTATACTATATATGCTTTTTACTGGTGGTAGGACCTCTTGTGAGTCCGCGCCGTGAAGCAGTAATGCGTTTCGGTTTGAAGGGTAGGGCAGCCTTTGTAATTATACTTGAGACCTTAGAACTTATATCTCAAGGTGGGTGGCGCATTTACGTTGTAGATGTCTATGGGCTCCAGTAACCACTTAACACCAGGCGGGCTGTGAGCTCGTCCACCCATCTAAGCAATAAAAAAAACAAAGTCTCTGGTACCCATAACACAGGGGATTCTGATTTTTAATTATTTTCATTCTCTTTGTTTCACAAATGATTTAATCACCTTGTCGGTTCGTGAACAGCCTATTGCCGCGGCAAAGTCCACAAGATTCGATTGAAGACATACGGCATAATACCTACACTTCAAAGCACTGATGTGCGGTAGAAACCCTGCAGTTTCTAACTGAGAGATAAAATAACCGTTAATATTTTTGATTTGAGGTCTGATAGAAATCTGATTATTGTGTATCAATGTGAGGCAACTAAAAGAAAGATCTTGCACCGCGCTGCATACATTGCTTGGTAAGCCAACGCGATTGTTGCAAGGTCTTAATCTGTCTGAATAGCGTAATAGAATACGACACGACGTAATTTAGATAAAACAAATTATAGATTACTAGCGACCCGCCCTCGCTTCGCTTCGGAAACTGTAATTTATTATTGATTTCTCCACTATTTAATTGATGTTATTATCTATATATTTAATACGTGAAGCAAAAACTTTGTATCCCTTTTTACGAAAATTGCGCGGACGGAGGAGTATGAAATTTCCCACATTTATAGAGAATATAGAGAAGAAGTGCACAACGCTAATATTTTTTGAAAATAATAGATGAAAGATACATTAAATCGATAAAGAAAACATCACACACACTACGTACCATGTATTTGACGCACACACGCATGCCTACTATATAATGTCAATTGTCAAGCTTTTGTTCTTGACGTCTGTTGTCAAATTGAGAATAGATTAAATATTATTTGTCTTTGTTAATATTTTTTATAATGCAGTCTTGGCGAAATTTGTGATTATAAAAGTATAAAATACAATCATAATAGTGTACAAACTTACAATTCCAATTAATTATAGTCGAATTTCGAATACTACGGGACCTCTAGTACATATAAACCTTCCTCTTCAATCACTCTATCTATTAAAAAAAACTGCATCAAAATCCGTTGCGTAGTTTTAAAGATTTAAGCATACATAGGAACAGACAGATATAGGGACAGAGAAAGCGACTTTGTTTTATACTATGTAGTGATAACGTTAGCGTTTTTACATTTTCACAGCAAACATACTTTTTTTTTTGACAATTTTTATTCAACTAGAGACGGTTTAGTTGACAATTGAATTTCGCTGTTTCTGTACCGGCCTCATCTATTCTGTACGACAGAAAAGTTTCATTTCGAAACAACGGAAACCCTTTTATTGTAAACGAACCGCTGTAACTATATTCATTGTTGCTTCTGCACATAACGTTATGTTACATTGCGCTGAATACATTGCCGGTGTAGAGTTTGCAAAAAACCCTCATTTTAAGAGACATGTATTTCTGACGGCAAGGTCGTTCTGACCCAAGGAGGTATCATAAAACACCAGAGGTTTTACTGGCCGCAGTACTGCGAATACCGACATCATTGGTCATCGACGATCACCGCGATCGGGCGTCTTCAGGATGGCACAGCCAGTCTGGTTGTAGTCTCCTACTATGTGCCAGGGTTCTAATCCCAATCGGAGTTCGAGCGTTGGATGAGAGAGTGCAAGAGAAGCACGGTTTTGGTACCTCAATGTAATTATTTCAGAAACTACAAGAGAAGTGTGTTTCTTCTCAATACTACTATGTATTTGATACACACACACTGATATATACTCTTTTGTTTATTGTTAGTCTGTTTTAAGGAATTTTATGACCTGGTAACTAAGATATTATAAAATGAAAACAATATTAATCTATTCTTCAACGGCTGTCTGGTGTAGTGGTAAGTAACATGGTCACTACACAAGGAGGTCGCGGGTTCGAATCCCGCCAAGGGAAGATATTTGTATGATTGTATGAATAATAATTTTGGCAACTAAGCCTCACTTTCACAACTAAGTCAACTGAGGTTCAATTATAATCATAAATGTTTACAAAAACGATACTTGTAAACGAGCAATGTACGTCAAACGCTTTAAAAGAACCGTCTCCTCCGTACCAAGATGTGTCGTTGAGGTTTTCTCATTAGCAGCGGCATCCGCGGCCGCAAATTTGCAAAGATAAAAACAGATGAATCTCAACGGAATGGACGATCATGGAGGTTTTTGAAAGGACCCCCTATTCGGTATTTTGTCATTAAATGTTTTTGTTCTTTTTACCCTTTACTTGCTAACTTGTTACACGGGCTTGGAGCGGTGAAAGAGTTTTACGGAAGGTCCATCAGACTTCTCGTGGTCCTTTTCATCTAAATAACGTCCCGGGGTTGAAGTCTAGCTTGGTCTAGGGCTTGGTCTTGGACCCCGCGATTGGACTCATTGATGATGAATCAAACCAGAACAGAGCATTATAATTATTTTAAAATATATTTAATCAACGCATCATGTTGTTATCAGAATAATTCGCAATTCAAAAACTGTGTGCTTAATGCCAGTTTTTAACGTTCTCGATCGCGTAAACGTTAACTCAAACTCGTATGCATTTGGAACAGCGCCCCTAGCGGCAAACGTAGGCAAACGTTCCCGCTCCATACAAATTTGAGTTAACTTTTACGCTATCGAGAACGTTAAAAAACTCGCACTTATCACACAGATCATGTTATCATGTATATCTCTATTTGTCCGTATTAATAATTATTAATAATAGAATTTAAATATAATATAATATAATAATAAATATTAATGTGAAATATACTCGTATTATAAAAACACCATTTATTGGATTGTGACGAAATTTAATACAGTTATCGCCTTCACTCCGAGCAAAGGTTCTGTTATAGTACCATCAACGAACGGTAGGTGGAGCGTGAGTAGTTTCAATAAATCTATCTTTTTCATACGTTACACCACTGTTTAAATATATTCAACAAAGATCCCTCGGCAGACCGATTACGAAACAGAAACTTGAGCAAATACTAAAATTCCATTAGCACCCTTTACGTAAAGAGAAAAGGGTCAGCTATGATATGATGAGCAATTAGGCTGAAATTTAACGAGCAAGGATTCAATTTAATGTGAAGATTGATAGTGTCATTAATGTCGTCTAAATACCAGCTTAACACAGTTTTTTTATGGTCACTCTAGTTGCAACCTTTGTGAAATACTTTACTGGTGGTAGGAGGACCTCTTATGAGTCCGCACGGGTAGTTACCACCACCCTACCTATTTCGGCCGTGAAGCAGTAATGCGTTTCGGTTTGAAGGGTGGGGCAGCCGTTGTAACTATACCTTAGAACTCATATCTCAAGGTGGGTGGCGGCATTAACGTTGTAGATGTCTATGGGCTCTCACTTAACACCAGGTTGGCTAAGAGCTCGTCCACCCATCTAATCTAAAACAAAAATACGTTTTCGTATGGGCGAACGTGTTTGTGTTTTGTTTCTATTTCCGGCGCACAGGACAAAATCCCTTTTTTTGGGTTCGTTGTCCTCGTGTGCCTTCGATGCCAATCGTGATTACAGTCCTCCTTATCTAAAGCGGTTACGGTCGCTCATAAGCATCGGTAATGTCAGGATTTCGTTGTATCTACCAAGCCGCAGCCACGGTACTACGCTTAGAGCAATTCGTTTCTCGAAGCGTCCATGTAATAAAACATATTCATTGCGAGTTATGACGGTACAGGCCTGTTTCGTTGGCAACTTTTTTTAGGAGTTTAGTGAGTGCGGTCAGGGCCGACTGTGCTTTGGAGTGGACAATGGGTCCGATAGACAACACCGATAGACACTCTCAGAAAAGGCAATTTACTTTACTAGTGGTAGGACATCTTGCGAGTCCGCACGGGTAGGTACCACCACCCCGCCTATTTCAGGAGTGAAGCAGTTATGCGTTTCGGTTTGAAGGGTGGGGCAGCCGTTGTAACTATACTGACACCTTAGAACTCATATCTCAAGGTGGGTGGCGGCATTTACGTTATAGATATATTTGGGCTCCGGTAACCACTTAACACCAGATGGGGCGTGAGCTCGACCTCCCACCAAAGCAATAAATAAATAAAACCAAATTCTTTTCAATGAAACATCACTAAACGAAACACAATCCGCCGAATTCAAAGTCAACTTATCGCTCAGAACGATTGACTCCAGACAACCGCGCACAGAGAGCTTAATCACAATGCATTAAAATGTACTTTGATTCCACTAAAAGTAACAATCAAATAGATTCATCATCATCATCATCATCAGCCTATAGCAGTCCACTGCTGGACATAGGCCTCTCCAATTGTTCGCCACTGAGCACGATCCTCGGCTTCTCTCGTCCAGTTCCTGCCAGCCACCCTGCGCAGATCATCACTCCACCAAGCCTGAGGGCGTCCTACACCGCGTTTTCCAATATCAAATCAATCAATCAAATCGATTATTGCTTACTTAATATTTTATATCAATTTGGCAAACAACATAAAACAGTGATTGATGTACGATGTTGATCGGGTCGTTCCAAAGATTGACACGTCAAACACAAGCAGACGTAATGTATTAGAAGTTATCACGCGATATTTGTGTACACATTCGATTTGGCACGTCGGGGTGTGCCGAAATAAAACTGTGTTAGCAATTTGCTTGTGAAGGGTTTTGGTAAAGTTTGCCCACGTGGCACTGTGTGCTTTCCTTCTCCCAGCAAGGGTTGAGGAGAATTCTCAGCCGAGACGCTCATGAACCATGACTACTCAGATCAATCGTATGCTAATGTGTCTGTGTAATGAATTTGTGGCTCACTGAAGACGGACTATTTAGAAGCAATGTTTTCCAACCCGTTTCGCGCTCGACTTAAGCAAATTGAACTAAGCCATCATCGCAATTGGGAGTGTTAACATAAATTTGACGCATATTTGAATACTTTTGAAAACTTCGAATTTCTAATATCTTAAACGATTTTTCTTATGAATAATACGTATTATAAGCTACCTATTTCTTTCGCTTGTTCTGTGACGCTGCATTTTTCTTAAATATTTTATAGTCTGTTGTTGACGTAACTGCCCATGGATGCTGTGGAAGGCGACTTGGGTTCTCAAAAAAAGAAATCTGAGAGAGAAAATCTCACAGAATTTTTATTTTTCGAATAGACTGATAAACCCATCTGGGTAGGCACCACTATTATTGCCGTGAACCGTGCTCTTGCAACAGCTCGATCGAAGAGTGGAGCAGTTATTTTGATGACATTGAATATTTCCAGGTCATGTCTAAAAATAACGTTTACATTATGACATGTAAAGGCTATTAAATACAATACTCAAGAAATATACGTCACGTAGTGAATCACAATCTCACTCCCCTCCAACCATTTCGGAAGCTATATTACAAATTTTAGATATTTGCTTGATATTTGAACGACTCGAGCGCCCTCTATCCTATATTGCTAGCAGTAACGAGAAACTTCGATACATCAAGTTTCAACTGAAACAAACCGTCCCACAATTTACCGACCCCATAATATATTACAGAAACAAACTTTTTTGTATTGACTGTACTTTCTGCGTAATTAACCTTCCATATCACATGCTAGAAATGAATAGGGCTGTATTGATAGATGAGGATCTTTTCCGGCATTACGCACAGTTCCCTGTGGCCAAACGGAAAAAAGCCGCGTCTTTATTTTCCCGCGGTTCGGTGATTTCATCTGTCAATGGACACTTTTGTGTGTGTGTGTGTGTGTGTACATTATTAAACTGTAACTGTTGCATTAATATTGTAAATTAAAATGAAAAGCGCAAATGTTTATCTATACTAATATACTAATACTAATTAATATTATAAAGAGGAAAGATTTGTTTGTTTGTTTGTTTCGAATAGGCTCCGAAGCTACTGGACCGATTTGAAAAATTCTTTCACTATTGGAAAGCTACGCTATCCCCGGGTGACATAGGCTATATTTATTATATTTTCAAAAAAATTAGGGATGCTTACTGAAACTCCAATAATGTAACCCAACGTGTACATATATTTTTTTACATCGCGTGCGCTACTACCCATGCGAAGCCGGGGCGGGCCGCTAGTTATAATATATTTACGAGAAACTAAAGTTTAAGCCCGTATATTAAGACACTAAATGAAAAATCTTGAAAATGTAATCAAGCGAAACATTCAATTTAGTTTCTGTCGGTCATCAGAGCTCTTTGAATGACACTTACGTATAACGAACCCTTTTCAATAACAATTAAGGTTCGTTTGATAAAAAGACAAATAAAAAGACAGCCATAAAATTTTAATTTGGGTTTGTAATTGATTTTTTTTTAATAAAATAACAGTATTAAAATGAACAACCGTGTAAAGATCTCCCGTCCAAGGGGGGCTCTTGCTGGGAAAATCATCACAGTCCGAATATGATCTAGATCTATGAAACTTATTTACCACCGCCCTGCCTATTTCTGTCGTGAAGCAGTAATGCGTTTCGGTTTGAAGGGTGAGGCAGCCGTTGTAACTATTACTTGAGACCTTAGAACTTATATCTAAGGTGGGTGGTGCATTTACTTTGTGGATGACTATAGGCTCTAGTAACCACTTAACACCAGGTGGGCTGTGAGCTCGTCCACCCATTATAGCAATAAATTAAAAAAAACTTATTTTTAATACGCTTTTATTAGCTACAGACGTATGTATGTTAGTATGTAACGGAATATTTGAACATGATTTTGACCCCTTTCAAAACGTCGGATTAACTCGAAATTTGGTATACTTATTAAGGACCGATGACAATTCAATATTTAAAAAAAAATGAAAAAAAATTTAAATTCAGCTACAAAATTAAAAATAATAAAAATGGTTTAAAAAAACAAAAAAAAATACGCTTTATAGAAAATCCAACTAAAAAATTGAAAATAAATTTTAGTAAATTTGAATTAAAAATAGTATAAGAAAAATATTTTTATTGTAAAAAAGCGTGGGGTACTTTTCAGGATATTATCAAAATAACCCTTCTACTCATATATGTTCATAAAATATTTATAACTACTTATACCATATACCCCACGCTTTTTTTTACAATAACATCTTTTTGTTACACTATTTTTAATTCAAATTTATTAAAATTTATTTTAAATTTTTTAGTTGGATTTTCTATAAAAACGTTTTTTTTTGTTTTTTTTTACTATTATTTATTTGACAGCTAGCTTCGACTTTTGGCCCGTATGATGCTATATAGTTCCCAGAGCTCTAAACTATCTTAAGAAATTATTTGTATCCGAGTCTAAATTATATATAATAGTACAATGACTGGCCCACTCTTCAGACAATAGTCCGTGACTGCTTTGTGGCGAAAATGGGAAGGGTGGTTGTCTCTACCCGCTCAGACTTAGAATGCCACTGAAAATTATGCAAATTTATAAAAATTATGAAAACAAATTATTTACGTGTGAATTTGGGGCAATGCAATGAAAAAATCTATGTAAGCATTGATAATTCGATAATAAATAATGATTATCCACAAAATAACATTATAAATATTTGATTCATGTTTTAAAATATAAAATACTAATAAAGTGATTTTGAAATTAACTAAAACATTTCAATAGTAATGATAACGAAAACCAATCATTTAAAACAAGAATTAAGTTTTTTAACAATCAAATTATTAGCATACAAATTGTACTGACTCGATTTTGCAATGTACATACGCGTATTTCAATATTCGCTTACACGAGAGTTTTTCAAAAGCGTTTTGAACGAAAATTCGTGGCGTGAATTTTTAATTGAATTTAAATATTCGGTTATTTCATAATATGAAAACGATTTCACTACAATAGGTGTGTTCGGTTGGGAAAAAAAATCGTATTTAAGGATTCGAAAGAATGGGTCATGCCACATGGTTTTGTGAAAAAAACGGGAGTTAATTATATCTGAAATTGTTATTAGAAGGATTGAAATATTAGAATTTTCTGGTTTCAAATTCAGAAACGCTTTATACTATGTATTACTTACTGGTGGTAGGACCTCTTGTGAGTCCACACGGGTAGCTCCCACCGCCCGGCCTACTTCTGCCGTGAAGCAGTAATGCGTTTCGGTTTGAAGGGTGGGGCAGCCGTTGTGACAATACTGAGACCTTAGAACTATATCTCAAGGTGTGTGGCGCATTTACGTTGTAGATGTCTATGGGCTCCAGTAACCACTTAACACCAGGTGGGCTGTGAGCTCGTCCACAAATCTAAGCAATAAAAATAATAAAAAATGTATACTATGTATACATTTAACAACTTTAATAATTCAACGCGACTTATGATTATTCATCGAGTTGCTTACTAACCCAATAATCAATACTTTTTATATACTGATTTAAAGAAGTATTGAAATAAACACCATTGCCAAATTTACAAATATCACAAATCAAATCTACTAAGAAGTTGCGGTAACAACAAAATAAATGTAAGCTCCTAAACAAATTCTAAAAATACAAGTCAACAACAACATGACGTATGACGGAATCAAGAATAATTAGTTTTAATATATTTATACAAACTTCCGTAATGATGGAGAAGTTTTAATAGGCTCCACAACTTAATGAATAAAGTAAATATATCGGGCAGATGTTTTGTTACATTTATCTCGTCTATAGATATAAATGTTTTTTTTTTATTGCTTAGATGGGTGGACGAGCTCACAGCCCACCTGGTGTTAAATGGTTACTGGAGCCCATAGACATCTACAACGTAAATGCGCCACCCACCTTGAGATATAAGTTCTAAGATCTCAGTATAGCTACAACGGCTGCCCCAGCCTTCAAACCGAAACGCACTACTGCTTCACGGCAGAAATAGGCAAGGTGGTAGTACCAACCCTCGCGGACTCTCAAGAGGTCCTACCACCAGTTCTCAAGAGGTCCTACCACAAGTAATCTCACGATGCTATGCCTTAATTTTGGAAGTTATCACTAAAAATGCGATAGGCAAGGGACTGGTTAAAAAAAATTGTAGATGTCTGCGGCAATCGAAAACCTTATAGGCGTCTCACATCTTCAAAGTGAAACAAGATTCAATTAAAACTCCTTTTATCGTTTTGATTTCGTGACTGAATTGTTATTACCTAATTTCCGAAATTAAAAATACTTTACGGCCACGTAGACAATGATGAGACAAAACTGACATTAACATTGACCGAATTAAAAGAAAGCAAGCAACTAGAAACCTTAAACAATTTTTTTTTAAATTTAATATATTCACCTTACTCACAAAGCCCACGTCAAAAGCTCGATTTAACTTAGGGATATAAATATGAAGCCATTTACGTCACTTTAGCTTTCGACTAATTAAGCTCGTGTGAGCTTTTGTTTAATTAAACCGATACCGGGTGCAGCAAATCGACCGCGGCTTTAAATTATAAATGTCATCTGCGCTTACCTGGTGATTAATGGGGATTATGATCAACGGAAACTGTTTCTATGTGGCATAGATGGATGGACGTGTTCGCAGCCCAACCGGCGTTAAGTGGTCTCCAGATAATATCACCAACCACTATAGAAATATACATTTCTACGGCATTCCGAGCGCTATGACATGTCCTTCTTCAAACGAGGCTTGCGGAGAGTACTTAATGGTAGGCAGGAGCTTGCTCTAACCCTGGAATTGCTGACGTCCATGAGCCACGGTGTTCACTTACCATCAGGTGGGCCGTATGCTCGTCGGCCTACAAAGGCAACAAAAAAATTATAATACACCCTACCATTAAGGACGACCTCAATAAGTGACACACTAAATTATATTATTAAAGTTAATTTAATTATTTCTATTAACTTCACCGGTGGTATGACGTCTTGTGAGTCCGCACGCATAGATACCACCACTCTGCCTATTTGTGCCGTGATGCAGTAATGCGTTTCGGTTTGAAGGGTGGAACAGCCGTTGTACTGTAAAAACTGAAACCTTAGAACTCATATCTCGAGGTGGGTGGCGGCATTTACGTTGTAGATGTCTATGGGCTGCAGTAGCCAGCTAACACCAAGTGGGAAGTGAGTTCATCCACCCTCGAATTTGAAGTTGCACGCTATAAAAACTCGGTTTTTTTTTCCATTTAATCTGCAGTTAATAAAGATGATATTCCTTTATCGAAATATAAAAATTTAACACGTTAGTGAAGTTGCCTATAAAACACGCGATCTCCTGATATCTGACATCGTGTTCGGATAAAGACGCTGTAAAATCAGCAATAAAGAGACAGGTGCGGACTCCTGTGCTTCAAAATGATTTTTATTAATATGTATACGCTTTTATTAGCTTCAGACGTATGTATGTTTGTAACGGAATCTTTGAACATGATTATGACCCCCTTCAAAACGTCGGATTAACTCGAAATTTGGTATACTTATTAAGGACCGATGACAATTCAATTAAGGGGGAAAAAAAAAAAATGAAAAAATTTAAATGGAAAAACCATTTTTTTTTTATAAATTTTAATTAAAAATAATATATTTTTTCTATTTTTTAGTTAGATTTTCTATAAAAGCGTATTTTGTTAGTTTCTTTTAAACTATAATTTATTTTTCATTTTTTAGTTGAATTTTTTTTATTAGAAATCTCTATACTCTTGAAGGAAGCTACACGCATTACTACTTCACGGCAGATATAGGCGGGGTGGTGGTACCTACCCGCGAGCACTCACAAGAGGTCCTACCACCAGTATTTATTTATTTTATTATTTATTTATTTTTCACTCTCTCTATTTTGATATTTCATAACTTGCATAAAGTTTGCGATTTGTGCGAGGTTACAAAAGGTCTTCTTTTATTTGAGTACCGGAACCACGGATACGAGAGAAGAACAAGTAGACCAGAAATTGAACCCTTAGACCAGCGGTCGGGGAACCGGGGTAAATTACCCCAAATGGGGTAAAATGAAATTTTGGGGGGTAAAAATGAAACTTTTGTTAGTAAAAAGTATATATTGAAGTGAAACTTCTTTAGAATCATTAAATTTTTAGTTATTGTTTTAAATTTTTAGTTTGTTAGTTATTGTTGTGGAAAAAGAGGAAGAGGTCGCGAACCAAAGTCCGCGCCCTCCCCCAATTAGTCATAGGAGACTATGCCTTTAGAAAGGCGCGCTGGGCTAAGCCAAGCCCGCCCAGCTTAACGACTACCGACTAAACCCAAACGAGCTCCTCCACTCCGACTCCACCACCGTTTCATCATTCATCATCATCTTAGGCCTTACAGCCCAGGGTGGGCCTTAGCCTGGTCCAGTATGTCTCTCCAGACTGCTCTGTTCAGGGCTTTCTTCTCCCAGTTCTTGACACCGATAGCTTTGAGGTCGCGCTCCACGCCAGCCAACCATCGGAGTTTGGGTCTGCCACGACTTCTGCGGTCCTCTGGTTTGCCATAGAGCAGTTGTCTTGGCATTCTGGTATTCTCCATTCGAACCACATGTCCAACCACCGTTTCCACCCCCTGAAACTCCATACAAATCTTACTAAAAATTTTGGAGACCGGTCTAATTATCTGGTAGATCATACCCAAGTCTAATTCTGTCCCAGTACATCAATTGTAAACCCCTGATATACTGTTGATCGCGAACATCTTACAGGAAGGTCGTAAACACGTTATCGTATATGCATCACCCTCTATATCTTGGTTTAGTGCAGACGTAAATAGCACGTATTTATATTCAGTATAAGATTTATATTTTAACGCCTTATTTTACTGAGATATTACGTTTTTATCGAAAACATCGAATCTGAAGTTTTTAACTTTTTTTTTTACATTCAATTACTTTAAACTACTACTCATTTATTAGTACGTGAGTAGGTTAATTATTGACTTGTGACATTTTCCTATTTACTTATTTGAAATCAATATATTTATTTTTGGCTTTGATTTTCCTAATTGAATCTAATAGTGAGAGAGGTTTTAAGCCTTCGTCAAACAGAACGCGTAATTAGCGCGCGTCAGAGCGCTAAACTGTCGCCGCGCTATGACGCCGAGATGGGTATACTGCTATGGTAACATACCGTCAAATAGAGCCCCAGCGCTATAAGTACGCAGCGCTCTGTCGCGGCGTTAGGACGCTTTGATGTCAGGCGTTGTAATTTTTTACAAATTTTATTTTAGCGTCCGAGTGAATGTGTATTAAAATACTAGATAATGCCCGAAAAAATGATATAAATAGTTAGAAAATACCCATGCTTATACAATGCCACATCTGAATCACTCGATTTCTTAATACTTTTAAATTTTCACACTGCTATCGAAAGGCACTATGATTTGGCGAATGCGTTGCGTCAAGGAGCGTTAGACTCATCTAGTCAATTTGAAGAGCGCGACGTTAAGTACGCGGCGCTAAGTACGCGTTCTGTTTGACGAAGGTTTTAGGCGACATGTTAGAAAAAAGTTTCAACCGTTAACTCTTCACAGTTAATCACAGTTAATCTAATTACCAAAATTTTGAATTTCGAAAACAAAATACAAACATTTTCAATTAGAATTCGAATCAAACACAAAAAAGTATAGAAATTCGATTAAATTACCAAACTCATCCATATTTTTGTCTACTGACAACACCCACGCGCGGGAACTGCCATTTTTTCGCTCACAAAGGATACGAATATCAATTAATGACGTCAAAATATTTTACTCGGAGCGCCTAAAATGAGATTTCAATTTTTAATTTGTACGTTGAGATGAAAACGTGATAAAGAACTCCCCGGAGGCCCGCCATCGAAATCACGAAAATTACAGGAAAATTCTGTTGCTTGATGTTGTGTTGCCAGGAAACTAAATATTACTCATAACAGTAGTTCTATGCTTAAACGTATTGCGAATTTGCATCGTACTCACTACATATGTTTTTAATACAAATAAATCTACTTGAACATATACATGATCTGAGCAGCACACGTGATGACTTATCGTCTGAGGCAATAGGTTTTCCATATGCTATCAATTTAATTATAATTAAGATCATAAAATGGTGGAACTATACACGCAGCAATCACGGATACACGAACCATGGATGTATTATACCCAGAAGCATTAAATATCTATCTTCTTTCAATGTGAGTACAATCCTTAGTACTCCCAACTCTAATTCGTATTATGAGTAGTAAGGACAGTGCATGCGATATGATTTAGTATCGCTATCTTACCCCCTTCGATGAAGCAATGGATACATTAACATCAATTGTGAAGATAGGCACTAGCTTCGTGTTGCAGTATGTAGAATCTTTGATAACTGGTTGTAGTTTTTGGTGGTTTTTACTGATGGTAGGACCTCTTGAGAGTCCGCGCGGGTAGGTACCACCACCCTGCCTATTTCTGCCGTGAAGCAGTAATGCGTTTCGGTTTGAAGTATGGGGCAGCCGTAACTATACTGAGACCTTAGAACTTATATCTCAAGGTGGGTGACGCATTTGCGTTGTAGATGTCTATGGGCTCCAGTAATCATTTAACACCAGGTGGGTTGTGAGCTCGTCCATCCATCTAAGCAATGAAAAATAAATAAATAAAAGCTGCTAACTTCGAAATGAACCGTGAGCTTTTTTGGGCAAGAAACTCAAAATAAACAAATAAAACTCTAAAAAAATATAGAATTCTATGTAATTAAGGTGTACGGTACCAACTAATGTTATTATAACACTACGATCTACCTTTGAAACGAAAACCTATTTGACGTCGGTGTGATTTGAAATTTGACGACAGCAAAAATGCGACGGATTGTTGTCTTTGCGAGATAAAATATCTGAATGCTTCACTACCGCGTGTAAGCTGTACGACTGTACTTTTCTTTATTATCAGATTGTGAATGTTAAGTCAACTCCGGGGTAATGCGATCTAATAAGTCGATAAGGCATTTTATTACGTAGCTGCCAGTCATGGTCTAAAAAAACGTAAATAATTTATTATATAAAAAAAAGAACATAATATTCCTAAATAACCTAAAAGTACATGCTATTATCCGGAACACGCTTCGTCAGATTACAGAAATAGAGTTATCAGCAACATGCTTCATCAAAAATTACAATACTTACTTTTAGCTACAAGCGTCGTCATAAGTCTAAAATATAAAACGGCTATTTCACTCATTTAATAGGAACGCACAATTGTTTCTCGAGAGAAATAGTGAGAAGTAGAACTCAGCCAGCTAAAAACACGACCTCTCATCACTAAACTTTGTTAACATTAGTAGTGGTAAATGCACAAAACCTGCGAGCCACAATAAAATAAAAACTTTGTTAAGGACAAAGTTTCAATTGATTTTAGACTGCATTAAATATATAATTAATTAAAATATATCATGCGTTTAAACTCTTCAACGACATTTTCACATAATTATGTGTACAATTCGTTTTTTTTTTAATTATTTCTACGCTAAATGGCCACATATGTGGACATCATTTTAATTAATAATCACATATTTTTTTATATCTTACTGAATTGTTTTGAATATAAAATGTAGGTACACAATAAAGAACAAATTGAGTTCATGTTTTGTGTAGTTTGAACATTCATCCCTGAAGAGGTTAAGCAATAAAGAAAGAAATTCACGGTACATAATTTTTAACCCAAAAACTGGCAACACCGAATGATGTACCGTCGAAAAAGTCAACATTCAATTTCGCGCCTGCCATATTTCGAAATCCCAGTAGTAACTTAGCCACCACAACTAGACCTGTACAGCAGATGAAACTCACTCCCACAGTAGACCATCCGAAAGCAGCTTACATTCACCAGTTTAGCGAGACCCGTCTTACGTGCGAGCTCTCATATTCCGGAAAGGTTCGATGAAAGTGGATTTATTATGTTAGACGGGTTTATTGATACAAATTGATATCGGAATGTTGTAGCTTAATAATAGAAATATGTTCTCGAAATTCGTTCGTATACAAATATAGGTGAAAGTGAATGACAATTTGGAGGTAATTTTGCCATTCCCTTTCCACAGAATAAAAAAAATATAGACAAGACTCATTACAAAGAGTACTGAAGTTTGTTACGTGCGTTAGTAGTTTGTCTGTGTTTGTGTTTTAAGCCGTTGTTACTTACAAGCACATCTACAAATACATAAAGAATACTTTTAAAACAATTTAATGGAATGTGCTCATAGGCGTAATATGACGTCTATGAATGTGCTATGAACAATAAGAGTTGACCTAAAGGTCGTAATTACCAGGTCATAAAATAAAAAAAAATAAAAAAAAATTGTAAGCCGTTGTTTTGATGCTAAAGAAAATATATGTATTATTTAAGTTATAGGTAAACGGCTTGTTATACGTACTCATATTCATTATCGTTCCTATTAATTCGATAGTGTTTTGAAATCTAAATGAAAATTACATCCTCCTGTTACAAAATTTAAAAGCCCAAATCAATTATTTCTTTTATTAAATTGTATCGAGACTATGCTACTAAAAATATCAATAATTCGATTTCTTATGATATACAGAACGATATATATACACGGCAGCGGCTTGACTATATCCCTGGCATTGCTGACGCTCATTAGCGACGGTAACCACTCATCATCAGGCGGGCCGCATGCTCGTCTGTCTACAAGAGCAATTAATTCAAAAACTTATATTTTATAACTAACGATTTTTTCTAACTATAAGTGTAGAAGTATCAAAGGAGCATTGAAAAGACACTGCTTAATCACAGAATAATGACGTCACTGTGCACCACAGTTTTTCTTCAACAAACAACCAGAGCATCCGCGGTCACGACACGTGACTGCCGGTCCTCCGGCCGGATTACAAACACTGAGATCGTGTTCATGTGATAATCCATACGAATAGTTCAAATATTATAATTGTTCCGATAACTTGAGTTTATAGATCTGTGGGCAAATATGGAGATTTCCAGCACTCAGTCAAAATCTTTGGTGATTAACGGTCTTATTAAATAGTAAACTCACAGATTGGCATGACGATAATACCCACCAGCTCCTGTGACCCTGATGATAGTCATACTAGCGTACTGGAAAACCAGTTTTGATTTTACTTTAAATTAGGTGAATTTTTAGGTTGTGTGTTTGTTATCAATCGGACGGCCTATGTCTTCGTATTTCGAAAAATAGGATTCAAACAATAATTCTGGACACAGCAATAGCTCGCACAATGAAATCTGCAGAACCTATAAACAGTGATTCCAAAAAAAATTGTCGGTACGTATACACTTTAATTGACACGACATGTCTGTCTGTCGGTCTGTCTTGTAATACATATTTTAAATTAATTTACTAATAATCCAAATTATCTTTACGATTTCAACCTCGCGTTTTAATGTCATTTATATATTTATTATTTTATATACATTATATTTATTATTATTGTTTATAATAAACTTTAATCTTTTATCTTTGAAGTCACTTATTAGTGTGGAATCTCTAGTTTCAATGAAGAATTTAATCTCACTGTGAGTTAGGGCTGTAAATAATGTGTCTTGAACATGATGTGTAATAAAACTAGCACAAGTCATCCGGCCCATGGGCGGCACTACAAAGACTTCCTGTCGATAATCATAATCCGATGCACTTACTACTAAACACAGAGCGCGTTCACCGTTCAGGATTACTACGCGAGTCTCCTACAGTGTGCTTAGAGCGAGTCTTTTAACGTTCTCGATAGCGTAAAAGTTAACTCAAATTTGTATGGCGTTGGAAGTTTCGCCTACGTTTGCCCCTAGAGGCGTTGTTTCAATTACATACAAATTTGAGTTAACTTTCACGATATCGAAAACGTTAAAAAAAACTCTCACTAAGCACAGTGATGACAAGGTGGCCATTTACATGCATCGTAATATTTGAAAACTTTAAAATTCACATGTTTTCGTGAACGGGTTAAGCTGAAACATTCGTGAAAGACTATCAATCACAGTTCATCATTGGGATAGCGCCCGTATTGCTTCTGATATTCCAAAAATCAACATATTAAAGCCCACGCACAAATGTAGGTATTTTTTTGTAAAATTTTAATGCATTATAGTTAATTAAAGGTGTGAGCGTCCAGCTCAAGCAAATAACTAAGACCACTGCAATGTAATATGTAAAACATAATTTCAATCTTCAATTTTCAATCTTCAAATTTCAATCTCAATTCTTCTCCTTCGTCTTCTTGCCCTTATTCCACATTATGCCAGATCAGTGCTGCATGTTCTCTTATGAAATCGGATAGGATTGGCATCGCTTTTACGACCGATCATCTTACGTCAACCCTTCTTGGGTGGGTATGCAACCATCTATACGTATTTAAGAAACTAAAAACCTTTTACTCCATAGAATTGATTTCACCTTCCATGTTTACACAAAACGTGTTCTTCAAACTGAAAATTTCAAGAGAGTCTGCTGTAAATTTGAGGCGAAAGTACATAAAACGTTTACTCACAGCAGCCCTCCACGGTAATGAGCTAGTAATGAGTTGCGGATGGAGGTCTTCGCGTAATTTGCACTCCACGAGGTAATGCCGCGCCAAGATACTCTGTCTACTTACTTATTTGTATGTACTTTACGACCAGATTTATAAAAGCTATTTATAAAGACGATAGGCGGTTAGTTTTAATAATTAATGATCGAGAGGATAGTTGAAAGTAAGCAGATTGATCATTTGTAGCGTATAGGGAGTAAGATATTTTGGAAGTCCCCTTAGGAATTTATAGTGACCACTTTCGACAATATCGGTTAGCGTGGTATGGACATGTTATGCGTAGAGAGAATAGGAGATGTATGGAAATGGTAGTGCAAGGTAAAGGGGAAAGAGGTCGACCGAAGAAGACATGGATGGAGTGTTTGAATGACGGTATAAGAGAGAGAGAGGAGTGAGTGTTGAGATGACGGCTGAGAGAAGAGAATGGAAAGGAAAAAATTGCTGTGCCGACCCCACCTAGTGGGATAAGGTGGAGAAAAGGAAAAGGACTTTCGACAATATCTCCACTGGTGGCGGGAGCACTATATCCTAGCCGGAGCTGCTTCGCTCATTCATTCTGTGTTTCCAGAAATCATTCGTACCCATTCTGAAACTTTCTATTGCATATTGGATTTGTTGATTATAATGCATATTGGGTTAATGTCGATGATACGGTCGTGAGCTGCGATGGGCTATTGCAACGTGATGAGGCAGTAGAGGTGCGGGCTATAGGACCAGGAAGCGCCGTGAGTCGGCCATGATAGACCTATTGAGGCTACGGTTCTAGCTTGCTGTGGGATGACTGTTGATGAATTCTGTTAAACCTCAGTTGTGCGGGAAATGGTAGTCAACGTTTGTGACTGATGATGTGATGTGAATGCTGCGGTTGTTCCGTTGCAGGTCACCAGTTTTTGAGGATATTCAGGCATCTGTCAAATAGTTCTACGATTGCTACCCGCTACATTACTGTATGGACTTTTTGGCGGGAACGCGAGTAATGAAATTGTGTGATTTGTTTTATTTTGTCTATTTAGTGTTTCTTCAGGTTTAAACGTATAATAACGGTGGTTTATTAACTGTTCAGTATCTGTGAAAGTGCACAAATGTGGTAAAATAAAACAAAGCCGATGGACGTAGCTTCTCGAGATCCTCCAAAAAGTCCACTGAAAAAGTCTCCGTAAATAACCACCATTTTACTGAGATTATATTTCATCCCATATCATCTCATCTCATCTCATGAAATTTCATTTCATGCCATGCCATGTTTCATATTAATCAACTTCATTTCATTTCACTTCATGTTATCATTTTTAATATATAAAAAATGATATACAATTTTCATTAATATTAAAAATTAAATAAGACTTGACCTAAAGGTCATAATTACCAGGTCATAAAATCCCTTAAAAATTACTATGTATGTACCTACGTGCTTCTGTAGTCAATGATTAAGATGCTTTAAATGCCGTTTCATTTGCCGAAATATGTCAGCCGCTTAGGCCCAGAGCCCTGAATCTCGATACTTTTAGACAAATATTTTTGTATGAAAACTAGCGACATTTTGTAGCGGATGTCCCTAAACATATATGTTGTTACAGATATGGCATTTAATTTTTGTATAACAAAACATAGAAAAAGAATCACACAAGTCTTTATTTGTTATTGTTATTGACAAATTGAGTAATGGGAAAATAATCGAAGCGAAGCCATCTTGTGGCCGACGCCCTTAAACATTTTTGTTGAGTGCTTGAGTCGCTTATCTATATATTAATACGTGAAGCAAAAACTTTGTATCCCTTTTTACGAAAATTGCGCGGACGGAGGAGAATGAAATTTTCTACATTTATAGAGAATATAGAGAAGAAGTGCACAATACTAATATTTTTTTTAAATGATGCGTAAAAGATACATTAAATCAATAAAGAAAACATTACACACACTACATACCATGTATTTGACGCACACACGCATGCATACTATTTATTGTCAAACTTTTGTTCTTGACGTCTGTTGTCAAATTGAGAATAGATTAAATATTGTTTGTCTTTGTTAATATTTTTCATAGTGTAGTTTTGGAGAAATTTGTGATTATAGAAGTATAAAATACAATCATAATAGTGTACAAACTTACAATTCCAATTAATTATAGTCGAATTTCGACTACTACGGGACCTCCAGTCTATAACTAATTTACGTGTATTATCTATTGCTTAGGCGCTATGGCTTGACAATTACATACCTATTTAAATCTACGTAAATCGCATAAACACACAATCCCTTCGTCGCGGTCTATTTAAATTAATTTCCCCGTCCTGTTCGCCGCCGTAACCGCCATCTTGTTAAACACGAAAAAAAAAAACTCTGAAACTCGAGTGAATCTTAAACATTTTTCATTCGATCAAATTTTACCAACTTCGAACAAATTTCTTTGACCGAGTTACGTGTATTCTATTTCTTTCAATAACGCTACGCGAATATTCAACCGGTGTAAGCTTGTTACAAAATAAACGCGAGTTTACCTCTGTGCCGGAAATTTTTGAACAATTTCCATTTTGACTGTCAGAAAGGATATACGTCTCAGTTATTTCATTGCAGCGAGAAGAAGGTACAAAGGAAAGCGTCCTGGTCTTTTACTAGTGGTAGGACATCTTGTGAGTCCGCACGGGTAGGTACCACCACCCTGCCTGTTTCTGCCGTGAAGCAGAAATGCGTTTCGGTTTGGAGGGTGAGCCAGCCGTTGTACATTAAAACTGAGACCTTACCACTCATATATGGAGATGGGTGGCGGCATTTACGTTATAGATGTCTATGGGTTCCGGTTACCACTTAATACCAGGTAGGCTGTGAGCTCATCCACCTATCTAAGCTATATATAAAACATTATAGCAAGATAATGTATTGCTCATGTATATGTACATACCTGCTCTCTCTTCCTCCTCCTTGCATCATGTTCCTCAGTGCTGAGAGTCGGGACCTTTACGGAGCACTTTTGTTCGAACTATGTTCCTCGATTCATTCCAGTCCTCTGCGCAGCGGATAGCGACATTGATGCTGGAGTCTAATGTCGGCTTAATTTGATAGGAGACTACTTACTTGAAAGAGTACTCATTATCGGCAAAGTCTAAGGAAAGAGGCCAAGGGGCGTAGTCTATGCGCTGGTTCGATCTCTCTCGTAAATAGGATGTATAGGAACATTTTCCGAAACTAACAAAAAAAAACATACTAAGAACGCGTTGTAATGTAACATTATTTAATTAACATTAAATATTTATTTCTGGTGACTTATTTCTTAATCAAGATTAGATTGTAAATTGCTTAAGGATAGCTCCTCCTTGCATCGATAATCTTCAATGCTGAGGGTCGTGGCCTCATGAGGATTTCTTGGGAAAATACACATGGTGGGTTCCCGCGTCCTTCCACTGCAGTGCTTTTGGAAGAGAGTTCTTCGAGGTTAGTTAGCCATAAAAATACTATCGGCGGACCCTAATATCCTGTTGAGGACGATATCTAACGATATATACAGACAGTAAAAGAGATAAGACTGATCCTAATTCAAATTTATCATTAAACATTAATAACAAGCAACTGGGCTCTTCCAACATTACAATAAAGGGCCGAATCTGAACTACTCAAATATAATACACGAGAGTAAATACATCTACAGACTACGCCAATAATACTAGTGTTAACAACCGAATCCATAACAAGTTTCTGTTTGTTTGTGTTGTGTATACACGCCCGTTCCGTCTCTGGTTAGACAGACAAATTAATTACGTAATTGAAATAATGTTTTTGTGACGTATAAATGTTATAAAAGACATGTAAGCGCGTACTTGACCCTGGACTAATCGATAGTCGTGGTATTCTCTAGTTATTCTTAATAATTGTTTTTTAATCCGAACACAAAAATATTCTGGCTATACTCTCTAAAGATACCTATCAAATATGGCCTAAAGGTCTAGGATACCAAGCCATAAACTCAAAAAAAAACTATCAAATAGCACCATTGGTTCGTAGCATTAGTTTTAGACCAAAAACTCATTAAAATACCTGACCCTGGAATAATCGATAGTCGTGATATTCTCTAGTTATTCTTAATAATTGTTTTTAATTGTTTTTTAATCTAAACACCAAAATATTCTTACAATACTCGTCTCTAAAGATACCTATCAAGTAGCACCATTGGTTCGTACTTACCATTAGTTTTAGATCAAAAACTCATTAAAATAACTATCGTCTCTGATTTCCAAGTATCTTTGAGGAAAGGGCAAGGGAAGATCTTTGACCTAGCATCATTGCTTACTTAAAATTATTTAAACTAATATTATAAAGCTGAAGAGTTTGTTTGGTTGAACGCGCTAATCTCAGGAACTACTGGTCCGATTTGAAAAATTCTATCAGCGTTAAATAGCCCATTTATTGAGGAAGACTATATATCATTACGCTAAGACCAATACAAGCGGAGCACTAATAAAGAATGTTCCAAAATCTTTTTTTTTTCCTTTTGCGAGCTTCCGATGCGTGCGCTGCAGAAGCGGTTAAAGTTTCGCTACAATAATGAATGACAGAATTGTTCCCATTTAAAAGTTCTAAAAAAACAAATGTCTATATTTTAAGGTTAGCTCACTATAACCTTTTTTATGCTAACCAAAGTTGTTCTAAAATAAGCCTTATTTGTGAAGATGTTTTTATAAAGACTAGAGGTCCCGCAGTAGTCGAAATTCGACTATAATTAATTGGAATTGTAAGTTTGTACACTATTATGATTGTATTTTGTACTTTTATAATCACAAATTTCGCCAAAACTACACTATGAAAAATATTAACAAAGACAAACAATATTTAATCTATTCTCAATTTGACCACAGACGTCAAGAACAAAAGTTTGACAATAAA
Organism: Bombyx mandarina; assembly: GCF_030267445.1. Taxonomy (NCBI): domain Eukaryota; kingdom Metazoa; phylum Arthropoda; class Insecta; order Lepidoptera; family Bombycidae; genus Bombyx; species Bombyx mandarina. The sequence continues at coordinate 12,320,223 of NC_143234.1, read as the reverse complement.
TAGTATGCATGCGTGTGTGCGTCAAATACATTGTCATAGTATGTAGTGTGTGTAATGTTTTCTTTATTGATTTAATGTATCTTTTATGCATTATTTTAAAAAAATTAATATTGTGCACTTCTTCTCTATATTCTCTATAAGTGTGGAAAATTTCATACTCCTCCGTCCGCGCAATTTTCGTAAAAAGGATACAAAGTTTTTGCTTCACGTATTAATATATAGATGATTTTAATCGTTATCCAAATAAATACGTTATTCGTTACAAGTATTTAATTTAAAAGAAATTTGCCTTTTACATAATTTGATTTCAAGTATCTTAGGAGATATCGCAGTTTTAAAATAACATCTAAGCAAAATAATGATCAAGCGCGTAATAATGATGTACAGGGCGACCGCCGGCCGGTGGGCGGCGGCACAAAATAAAAAGAATAACATGAAGCACCCAAAACACTTCAAGATACGCTTTGAAAATTGTAGATTTTTCTCGATTTCTCCAGGATCCCTTCATCAGATCCTGATCCTATTGATTACAGGAGCATTCGGGAAGTCTCCCCTTTTGAACAAAAAAAAAAGAAAAAGAATTATCAGAATCGGTTCAAGCATTTTCGAGAAATCGGTGAACATATATAGCCAAACAAATGGTGGTCGAATTGACAACCTCCTCTTTTGAAGTCGTTTAAAAAGCCTGATTTTGGTACCTTAAATAGCTCCTTAACATATTTAGTAATAATAGATATAGACTAAATAATAGATATTCAAAAATATTTCCATCTTCTACATAAATTCAAATGCATGCGGTAAATTAAAATGCATACAAAATTGCGGGTAAAATTTTGCATTTTCCCAAAGTAACTATTCCAAGCGCACGAAGTCGAGGGCAAAACCTAGTATCTCCTATAAGTTTACAGGAACGTATGTCTCGACAATTATCACGTTTTTATTATAACTGATATTTTTTTTTTATTGCTTAGATGGGTGGACGAGCTCACAGCCCACCTGGTCTTAAATGGTTACTGGAGCCCATAGACATCTACAGCGTAAATGCGCCGCCTACCTTGAGATATAAGTTCTAAGTGTCTCAGTATAGTTACAACGGCTGCCCCACCCTTCAAACCGAAACGCATTACTGCTTCACGGCAGAAATAGGCAGGGCGGTGGTACCCCCTCACGCGGACTCACATATTCTTTTGTAGCCACAGAAAAATCGTGTCATATTTAGATTACTTGTCAGAGTCCTAATAAGGGGAATTTCATGTGTGCGTCAATTTTATTGTTTTTCTCACACAAGCAGACTGTTCATAGAATTATTCTGAAAAAAAAAAAAGAGAGAGTTCTCGATACAAACACGCTATTAAAACTAAACGCTAGTTAAGACAAATGGATCAAACTGAACTAATTAAAACTATAAATTAACTGTACGATTTAATGATTGGACGTTTGAACAATGAGAAAGGCCGACTCATCTTCGGCAACTCTAATGGTATCCGTTTTGTCTAAGCCTTCAGTTTTTGTTTTGGTGTCACAATGAATAATACGTTAACGGAGAGCTTAGAAACATTTACGTAAATTTAAATAAACGAAATCACAAATAAATTGCTAAATTTTTTAAACAGCTAATTAGTCTGTTGAGATTTATGAGGTTTTGTGGGGCTTTAACGAGTCGCCGATACGATTAAAAACATCAAGAAGTAAGAGGACTAGGGTAGACAGAATTGGCATTGACTTTACGAGGACTCTTCGTCTTCATCATATGCCGGTCTTTCCAAAAAAAAAAACAGTGCGTGCGTACAAAGTAGGTACACATGTCAGAAGTGAAACTTTTTTTTGGCGAACTAATTTATAAGTCTTGCTTATATTTATACAAATCTAAAACTTTAGATTTCCGAGACTTAGGAAGGGAAAAAGGGAAGATATGTTCCCGCCAAAAGTCTGTCAAATGTCAATCTCAAACCTCAGTGTTGACAGTCACATTATGTTTAGATTTCTAAATTGTAAATGACTAATATTTTACCAATTCAATTGACTAATTTAATTTCATGCTATTTGATTAATGTTCCAAATTCTTTTCATTTCATTTCAATTCCTATTAACATTATTCACAAAAAAATTATAAAATATTAGGCTGTATGGTATGATACATTTGACTTTAAAGTTGGAAAAATACAACAACAACTACTACTACTGACATTTGACAAGTACTTAATTTCAATAGTAGTTTGATGTCACTTCCGTTGCATACCTGCGTGACGTTCTGTAAAAATTTTACCCTCATGCGCCTAAAGAAGTTTCACTTCAACAATACAAGAACAACATGAAAGGAGTAGGTTTAATGGTGAACGCCAAAGGAAAACTTGACCGAACAATATGCTTTCTGCCTACCATCTTAGTACCAGAGAGGGTACACATCTGCCTACTAAAATAATCCAATGTAAACAATTTTTTTTTTTTTTTTTTCTCCATTTTTCCCCCCATTACTTCCGCAAACCTGCGATTACATGTGGCCAAGCGAAACAGCTGCTCTGATCGGGCGATCCGCGCCCAATCCTTGCCGAACATGAATAGTTGAACCCAATAATATCCGTCACAGCGAACTATGTGTAGAGATATACGACAAAGGGAAGATCTTCCACCTAGCGGGTGATATTGCTCGGTAGACCGACGGTCCGAATGTTGTTATTCGGAACTTGTATATATGTAAGCTTATCGTGAAAATGTCGTAAGCGAGATTCAGGCTTTTTTTTTATTGCTTAGATGGATGGACGAGCTCACAGCCCGCCTGGTGTTAAGTGGTTAGTGGAGCCCATAGACATCTACAACCGTAAATGCGCCACCCACCTTGAGATACAAGTTCTAAGGTCTCAAGTATAGTTACAAAGGCTGCCCCACTCTTCAAACGAAACGCATTACTGCTTCACGGCAGAAATAGGCAGGGCGGTGGTACCCACCCGCGCGGACTCACAAGAGGTCCTACCACCAGTAATTACGCAAATTATAATTTTGCGGGTTTCATTTTTTTATTACACGATGTTATTTCTTCACCGTGGAAGTCAATCGTGAACATTTGATGAGTACATATTTCATTACAAAAATTGGTACCCGCTTGAGATTCGAACACCGATGCATCGCTCATCAGGAATGCATCGGACGTCTTGTTCGTTAGGCCACGACGACTTCAAAATCAAATCAATCTGTCAAATATCTTGTCTATGATGGCTACCCACCACACTAGGTGCTTGAAATTTAATAATTTTGCTTTTTGATAATCGATTCCCGCGATGTATTGCCACTTACTTAGGCGTTTGGTCAACACCGACAATACTACTCTTTGAAATCATCATAAACCCGTAATCCTTTAAGCTTTCTAATCATAGAGCTCCGAGTCGAATGTCAATATTGTACAAATAGTCACATATGTTACAAATGGAATACGAAATTAATCGTTCCCTTGTAATCCAAGGGCTGTAAGGGTGCGTACACAGTACCATTCCGGGTAGTTTTTTTTCATCATTTCATCATCTCATTATTTATCGTTAAGTCATTCATCAGCTCATTTTTTTTAAAGATCGTTTCGTAAAGTATCAGAAATAATAACATAAGTAAGAGTGAATCAATAATATCTACAAAATATTAATAATAAAATATTAGTGAATTTTAGTGTATGTTTTTGGTTATTATATTTTGTAGGTCAGCATACAATCAGATATAGATAAGTTAAGACATGCGTTGTTTATTTATTTATTATTAGGTAGTTTTGTTTTACTTTTGCTGCACACTGATTTACAAGGTTATTATATAAAACTAGCCATACTCGCCCGCTTCGCTGGTTAAAAATTAACATTATTATTTATTGTCATTATTAGGGAGTCCAACACTCATTTAATATTAGCCTATCCATTAAGCACATGTATTTTCTACATGAGTACAAAGTTTTAAGTCAATGAGATATATGGTTCAGTAGTTATAACGGAACATCCGTAAAAACCACTGTAGATTTATGAATTAGTATAGATTTAATGCGACTAAATTTTTGAAGAGCTATGTGCGACTGACTTACTTCGTAATGGCTTGATACATGATTACTAAATGCATGCTATGCTAACTTCAGCCGGCTAGTCAATCAAGCAAATAAATTAAATAAAAAAAAAACTATTTTACGACCGAATTAATTAACAAATTAAGGTGAATTGCGGCCAAATGTTACCATAATACCTTCGTACACTTAACCAATTCGTATTTATTCAAAAATAACTAGTTGAACTTTGCTACGTTCACACTTTCTTCTGCTTTAACAAGGTTAAACTGACTGTCCTATTATTCAGACATAGTAGAACGACATGATTAATTCATATAATTCATCATATACACCATGACCGAAGCTCTAGGGACAGTCGGATAAGGTACCGAGAAACGCACACCGGACACAAACACAAAACGATTTACATAATCCCATGCTCAATTTTAATATTGATCTCACCGATTGCTTTGTTCGCGTTCAATTCAATATCTTTCAAAAGATACGCTTCTATTAAAAGCGGCCTTTTCGTGTCTAGATTTTGACGGAATGGTAGAAGAGTGAGAGAAGATTGTAATTGGAGAGGCCTTATTTTTTTTTGTCAGGAGGAAATCGCCGGACTTCCGCCCTCCACTGGGGATGGAGGGCGGGGCATGTCGGAGTTAAACCGACTAAAACCTCCTGTCGCTCAACAACCTGCATCCAAACCTCAGACAGAACTCATGAAAAGGCAAAGAGGAGAAAGTGCGGAGAGGCTTATGTCTAGCAGTGGACTGCTATAGGCTGATGACGATGATGATGATGATGAAAAGAACCTTTATTTGTGTAGCACATACTAAGGCGAGACTCTTCTAATTTCGCTTAATTATTCTTCGTCTGCCGCAGAAATTATACTCAAATACTTTAATCGCAATTGAAACAGAAATAGCAATTATAATTTTTTATATTTCAGGAAGCGTGTTTGGAAAGTCTTAATTTATCGTACATTAAAAGTTCTTATCGGATGAGAAATTATGTGTTTTTTGGATTTTAGATCTTAGAGCAAGCTACAGCGAACACACTTTTGATTACATAAATGTGTTTGCACGGAACCCTGTACTGCGTAGACCGACACGCGCTCCCCGCCTCGTCTCCCAATCCGTGACGCGTTGCGAGACAGTAATACGACGTACAACACGATCTGTATGAAATGTAAAAGTTACTTTTACAACTCGCGAATGATTTGAATGCATTAAAAATGTTTCTACGCCATTTCTGATCGTTCCCTCAATGCTGAGGATCGTGACTGTATGTCAATCTTCTCCACTCGGTCCGGTTCTGCGCCATATGTACCGCTCCCTGTATCTGGCCTCCAGTCACCTCCTTGAGTTCTATGCCAAACGAGGTCCAAATCTTACAAGTTCAAATGGACTAAAATATTAGAAATCTCACAGAGAAAACTGCGATATTGAATATCACATCAAAATTAACTTATTTAAATTAACTTAACGATAAATAATCGGGCTTACTCTGAACGGCATAATGATCGATTATTAACTATTTTATAAACTAAGTTCTACTAACGTTATCCAGAAATATGAAGAAGCAACCTTTTACTGGTGGTAGGACCTCTTGTGAGTCCGCAGGGGTAGGCACCACCACCCCGCCTATTTCTGCCGTGAAGCAGTAATGCGTTTCGGTTTGAACGGTGGGGCAGCCGTTGTAACTATACTGAGACCTTAGAACTCATGTCTCAAAGTGGGTGGCGGCATTTACGTTGTAGCTGTATACGGGCTCCAGTAACCCCTTAACACGAGGTGGGCTGTGAGCTCGTACACCCATATAAGAAATAAATAAAAAACAAGGTTAACAATATTGTTGCTACATGCTGAATTGTTGTCAGTCCCCAGTCAGTTATTAAAATTACGAATGCCATTTGTGTCTCAGTACGATTTATTACTTTTCAATGGCGTCACCTAAGGCAGAAATGAAGGTAAAATTGTCCTACCCTCACTTAGCCAACTACACCGCGCAACTCAAATCAATTTAGTTTCTAACAGCGACATAAAAAAATTAGTGTATATATAGGCTTTGTCAGACCTCTATGTTCGATCCGAACCCAGCGGGCAACCTAGGGCTCCCGAAACCAGCACGAGGTGCACGTCGAACACGTGCCGTGATCCGTGGCGCCGTATGTACTTTTTAACAAAATATTGTTTAATCACTCACCGGGATCGAAGACCTCGCGAATTACGCCGTAAAACTTAGGAAAGAAGGCTTTAGGGCTGGGATTTGGGAGGAAAATTATGGATAGTGAAACCGTAGCAAACCGTAGAAAGACCGTCACGCGTGAGGGTACCGTCCCGTTCGAGAAGCAAGCAGAAGTAACAGATGTCAAGTCGCGAAGGCACCGTCAAATCGCGACCAGTGTTGCCGTGGTAAATTTCAAAAATCCACAGATTAGTTTCGAACACTCTATGGTACTTCCATTAACAGATAAATGATACCTTATATTAGCTATTTGTTGACCCATCATGATATATATTTGACAAAATCAGAAAAATGTATCACAGTATTATTTCTTTTTCGCTATTCATAAAATGCATGTTTGTCTTGTGCGTGCATGTTAGCTGGACGACGATTTTACCTCAAATACATGCAAATATCTTGATTTGCAAAATCAACAAATAAAATATTTGTGCAATTCATAGCAACCCTTAGCACTTCGTTTACATGATATTCGTAAAACCATATAAAAGAAAAACTGCGCTTACAAACTAGTCTCGAGGATCCGCGAATTATTTTAATTGGTTTTGTTTGAAACTGACATTTATCGGCCGCTAAGCCACCGGCACGATAATGGAATCGATCACAACCATTAACATGCCATTACAGACTCAAGGAATCCTAATTTCGAGCTATAGTGATGGGATAGTGAAATACGAGTACGTGGAACTAATGAAATATCCAACTCAAAAATATGCTTTTGTAGGGGGATTCTTAAAGTTATTATTAGCTCCTAATCGATTGTGCGTATTACATATCTATAAGTATATTCAAGTCTGAGCGATAGTGAAGTGTTTTACGCTATGGTTTTTGTCCTACCTACTCGTTAGTAGCCTAGGGGGCAATTCCAGCCCGGGCGGGTAGGTGAGCTCACGGACTCAACTTGAGAGCTTGCTAACACTAGCCCTAGCAAGAGCAGTGCTTCGGAGATTTCTACTACCGGATCGAAATCGCGACCCACTGAGAATACCCGGCGAGAAACTCAGCGAAAACGCTATGGCTATATGATATGAGAACGGAATATTCACTCGATAATACCTACATTACTGTTAATTCGTCTCTAGAGCGTGATCTTGGGAGTTTAAATTCATTTATGACATCAACGAGACATGTCTGCGTGTAACGACCCGATAATTGTGAGGTATAATTTAGCGGATCGAAGTTCTAACTTGAACGATAACTGTTTAATTGATATCATACGATGTATCGAAGCTTAATTGATAAACAGGAATTATTTGATTCATTTTTCTTCTTCTGGGTCGGTCTCTTCATTACTGAAGGTCGTGTCTAAACTAAAATGTGGACCACTCGATGCACAATGCTTCCCCACATCTTCCTGTCCTCGGCGGTCTTTACACCTCGCTCGGTTATTGACAGGCCGGTGAGCGTCTTAACCAGATCAGACCAGCGGGTAGGTGGGCGTCCGCGTGATCTTCTCCCGTCAACCTAACCAACTACCATCAGCTTCTCCAAGTTATCGGGGCCTCTACGAGCGATGTGGCCGAAGTACGCGAAGATTTATTTTTGATAATTTAAAAATTTATCAAAACGTAGAAACAAAAACAATAGCTCAGATATTAACGATAAAGATCGGAGAAATATTTATCAGACTTTAAAGTCAAACATTTATCTGTATTTTATTGGGATAGGTATTATAAACCAAATTAAATTATAATTTGCATTTATATTAAAAAAAATGTATGTATGTAATTAAATACTCACAGTATAGAAAAACAGCCGTCATATAAACTATTACTTAGCATTAACACTGGGTATTTTATTACACATTAGTTGCATCGGCAGGGACTGTGCGCCTGGCATTGTTGAATTAGACATGATTTTTACTTTATCGTATATACGTAATATAAGGACTGAACAGTTTAAGCTGTTAATAGTTTTAATTATGTTATTTTCACACTTTACTGGAGATCCGTACATCCAATAAAATTCTGTAGAATAGGGATCACAGCGCATAAAATAAAATTTACACAGCTCCAAAATCTTCTGCTATAATCATAATTAAAATTTAATTAACACTTTTATTACGCTTTGCTCATTTTTTAAACGTCTTCATCATCTTCCTTTTTCTCTGTCTGTCATTCTCTTTTCTCTTTCTGTTTTCTCTCTCTCTTTTCATACATTCCATTCTTACCAATCCTACAATTCTTTTGAGTTCACTATAGGAAACGAGGCAATAATCAAAGTAATACATCTTCTCAGTACAATCTTTGTTTTGTTTGTGAACGAGGGATTGCTGGTGGCCCGGAGGCCTTTCCAGTTTCACCAGGACAGGTGGACGAGCAAAGGCTCAGCCAGGAGGGGTGGGATTTGCTAACAGCTGTCCGAGTGCCTTCGAAAGACACCTAACAACCCAAGAGCAGCTGCTTCGCGCATGAATCTACTACCGGATCGGAATCGCGGCCCGCTGAGAAGATCCGGCGAGAAACTCAGCGGGCTGATGCATAGGTTAGGTTGTACGTTGAACTCTTTGCCAGGTTCGACGAGTACAATTAATACAGTTCCTTCTCGATAAAACAGTTCCGCAGCGATCGTGTCGACAACTAATACAAATTGAATCGATTAAGACACAAACTTCTTGCATCACTGTTACAGTTCAGTTGTGCCATTTCTAATAAATCAATCGAACGTTTGGTTATTTAATTTTGTTAACCCTCTGGTTTAATACATTCAATATGTAATACATTATTCGTGTAATGACAATATTAGAACTGTTTTCTAGTAGAATGACTCGGTGGCGCAGTAGTTAGCGCAGCTGACTGTTGCGCCGAGGGTCGTGGGTTCAATTTCTACATCGGGCAAATATTGCCCAACATTTTTTTTTAAATCACGCACGCTTAAGTTTCGAATTTAGGATCCCCTGTGTTATGGGTACCAGAGACTGATATAGAAGATACTTATATACGTTTTTTTTAATTAATACATATTTATGTATATCTTTTTTTAAATATAAACATAATATATATATTGCACGTATGCGTGATTTGTTTCCAGTTATTTATTTATTTAAAACAACTAATAATCAAGGCATTTTTTTAATGATGACAGATAATATTATGCGTAGATAGTAATAGCATTCTCTCTGACTGACGTTTACAGCCACCATCAATTGCTACAATACACTTGAGATTTCAATCTTAATATTCTCACGACAGCGGAGACGCTCGCGTTGTGATCTCTGTAGCCACTTAACATCATAGGGAATGAGAGCTCATTATCCGTAGACAGACATTATTTCTGTTTGTTATTATTACAAATGTCTTCTCTTGTATACTATCTCAGTAGACAGATGAAATCTAATAGGGAATAAATATCATTTATTTATTTATTGAGACTTCAGTTTCTATATCGAAAGCCGTGGTCACGACCTCAAAATCTGATAAGCATTTCCACAGGCTCGAAGGAGTCACTTGAGGTGATCCCTTCCTATTCATTCTACCATCGCGGTACTCATCATCGTTATAGGAATTCTCCATATTACCTGAGACCACTGTTGCCAACTCTACAGTCTTAACTGTAGATCTACAGTTTTTCGGAAATTCTCTTAGTTTTCAGTTTAGACCTCGAAATCTACAGTTTTTTATGTAAGATGCTAGGCGTCATGTATTTTATTAGAAAAAAAAACTAAGAAATAAATTTTCTACGACCACAATAAAAGGTAACTTGCACACAAATTCAGAAATTATTTCGAGTTCAATGTGACAAATGACCATTTCAAAAAATTCAATGAAAATATGTACGATTTTTAAAAAAGTAAAGACGAAACAGAAAATCAAGAAAACTTGCAAATTGAAAATGAAATAGTAGCTAGTCTAGTAATACTATCTAACATGCAGGCACTGGAATAATTGCCACTTTGAGACTTTTGATTTTGACATTTAATTAGATTAAAACTTTGATAATTACACAATTTTTCTTGTTTTTAATGCCCTCCCTACAATGTATTCTATTTATTATTACTAACATTTAATTATAAAAAATCTATACTAATATGTAAATCTACAGTGGTTTTTACGGATGTTCCGTTATAACTACTGAGCCATGCATCCGATTGACTTGAAACTTGGTATCCATGTAGAAAATACATGTACTTAATGGATAGGCCAATATTTATATGAGTGTTGGACTCCCTACACCAGTTGCGGGGGCGTTAATGATGAGAATGTTTGTGGGGGTGAGAAATAATAATGTTAATTTTAAATGCCCAGCGAAGCGGTCGGGTACAGCTAGTATAATATAAAGATAAATATGTAGATTTACTGTTTTTTAATTTGATATTTACAGTTTTCTACAGTTTTTTTAAGCATATCTACAGATTTGCTCTCCGCTGGGCTTGGCAACCTTGCCTGAGACTGGAACCGCCCTGCGTTTCAAAGGATTTACTATCTTCTATAGCTTTCTGAGGATATGGCACGTTCTTTACGCAAAGCACGAAGAGTCTTCAGTAGCAGACAGCTTGGCTGGATTCTCGTCAGTTAGAAAGTACTCCTCATGAAGTGAGTCACACGTTAATTTTCCTTCGAAGGCAATAAAAAAAGACACGCGCGATATCGAAACTCGCTGTAACACACTAATCTCGAGTCGAGAAATAAAAACTTGTCATCAACACGTGTCTCCCGGAGCGTTCGTTACGTCACGCAGCACCTGCGAGCTTCCCTTCGAGCTTACGTGACTTAAGTTACATGGACGTGTTGAAGCTTTATAATTGGTTAAATTCACAATTTTTAAGTGTATTTTGAAAAGCTAGTGCTTTTATCTGTCTATCTATCTGTACATATTCGCAACAAGTTTGACGTTCAGTAATTACCGTGTCTCGTGTCCACAACCCTCAGACTTTTTTTTTATTGCTTAGATGGGTGGACGAGCTCACAGCCCACCTGGTGTTAATTGGTTACTGGAGGCCATAGACATCTACAACGTAAATGCGCCACCCACCTTGAAATATAAGTTCTAATATCTCAGTATTGTTATAGACTTAACTATAAGAGACTGAGACACCTTCGAATTCCAAGCCGTTTTAACTTTAAATTTTTGACACCACAAGAGTACATATGTGTGTGTACATTATCTACTTCAACACGTATGAACACAGACGAAACTTATTATTGATTGCCTCTGAAAGTTTCCCAAAAGTCAGGAGGACTCCATTCAGAACCCGCAAAAGCAACTCAACACTCAAACAAAGCCTTAGTTTCGTCATAAGGACGTGTTCTTCTTGTAGAGATTAGCGTTTTCAAATAAAACACTTTTCTTAATAATGTACTTGTGGTAGGGCGTCTTGTGAGTCCGCACGGGTAGGTGCCACCGCCCTGCCTGTTTCTGCCACAAAGCATTAATGCGTTTCGGTTTGAAGGGTGGGGCAGCCGTTGTATTGTAAAAACTGAGACCTTAGAACTCATGTCGCGAGGTGGGTGGGTTACGTTGTAGATTGGTCATCGTGGCCTAAAGGATAAGACGTCCGGTGCATTCGTGTTGAGCGATGCACCGGTGTTCGAATCCCAGGCGGGTCCCAATTTTCTAATGAAATACGTACTCAACAAATGTTCATGTTTGACTTCCACGGTGAAGGAATAACATTGTGTAATAAAAATCAAACCCGCAAAATTATAATTTGCGTAATTACTGGTGGTAGGACCTATTGTGAGTTCGCGTGGGTAGGTACCACCACCCCGCCTATTTCTGCCGTGAAGCATTAATGCGTTTGGCTTTAAGGGTGGGGCAGCCGATATAATTATACTGAGAGACCTTAGAACTTATCTCAAGGTGGGTGGCGCATTTACGTTACAGATGTCTATGGGCTCCATTAACCACTTAACACCTGGTGGGATGCGAGCTCATGTCATGACCATTTAACGCGTCTGAAGGCATACATGATTAGAGTGAGATACCTTATGAGTTATGAAACGGTAGCTGTTCTAATTGAGACAAAATAAAAATATTTAGCTCGTCGTATCGCTGTTTCTAAATCACAGCCGAACCCGCCATGCAGTAAGAATGCTTTGTTTGAGACGTTTCTCCTACTTTTGGAAATCATCATTTTGACTATTACACAATAAGGACACGGACAAAAGAAACGTTGTATGTCACGTATTCTCGATGAGAACTCTTTGTCTTACTTGTCGCCTTTAAATTTTAACAGTCGATCTTAACTGAGAACCAATAAGGGTTATTTTCGGAGCGACGTCAATGATGTAGTGGAACTTTTGTAAATTCTTTACACACGTTACTACACTCCAAGAGTGTTTTGCTATCGAGTATTGTTCCCGCTTTCCTCTTCCTCGTCCTTGCATCGTGTTCCTCACTGCTGAGGGTCGTGACCTTTACGGAGCACTTTTCGAACTATGTTCCTCCATTCATTCCAGTCCTCTACGCAGTGGATAGCGACATTGATGCTGGAGTCCAATGTCGTCTTAATTTGGTCGAACCAACGTATGGTACTACGCCATTTTGGCCTCTTTCCCTCCACTTTACTTTATTAAATCAAGTACTATATCCCAACCGCATATATGAGGTCAGCGTACATAAACGTGAACCATCTAAGCATCATTAAAACTTCATATATGTATGTATGTATTAATATACATATCTATACTTATCTATAAAGCTGAAGATTTTGTTTGTTTGAACGCGCTAATCTCAGGAATGACTGGTCCGATTTGAAAAATTATTTCAGTGTCAGATAGCTCATTTAATGAAGAAGGTTATAGGCGTGATATAACATCACGGTAAGACCAATACAAGTGGAGCACCAATAAAGAATGTTTCAAAATAGGCGATTTAAATAGCTAGTTAACATTCTACAATTCAAATGTATTTTCACTTTCTAATGTGGCCAAAGCTAGTGTATGTATATGACGCAGTTTGGTTGGTCGACACCTTAATTATTTTTTGACATAGAGCGCGTATGGTGGGTAGTCGTGCTTTTGCAATCTCTTTAGATTGAGCTGTGCAAAGCGATGACAGTTCCGAGACGTCTTCACTCTTCTTAAGTCAGGCTATGAATGGCCCGATATCTTATAATATATTTTTTGACATACTTGGCGTATGGTGGGTAGTCGTGCAAAGAGATTGAGCTGTGCAAAGCGATGACAGTTCCAAGACGTCTTCACGATTCTTAAATCAGGCAATGAATGTGCTTTGATTTAATCCGAGCGATGACACCTCGACTCTGCCGAAGCACGCCACCCGAAGTGAGCCGATGTTTGACGAGTAGTTGCAGCTCGTATCCCCTAGATGGCGCGCTTCGTTTATCATATACAGATGCGACATGTACATGTTATTACAATCTCACGGTTTTGTATCGTAATCACAATGATAATTATAACGCAGATTTTCTATTTATAAGTAGCTTTACCTAAATAATTATTATTTGAATGATAATAGCTGCTAAGTTATAAAAAATCGCGTTTCAAATTATAATGATATTTCGGACGGTTTGAATACTTTAAGATAGATACGGACAACTTTAGTGCTTACAAAAAATATTCTAATAATATAATCGCGGAATCAAAACTCAATACATAGCATAGTCTAATAGCATAGTATATAAACATCAGCGGCATTTATTTTTGTACTAGCTTTCAGAATAGCTGAGATAATAACGCGTGTACACTGTTATCTTTTTATCCTAACGAAACTTCGCTATAGTCACGATCAAAAGAAATAAAAAAACGATGTCAAAAAGAACTCCTTATGACGCTTTCATCGAAACAAGCTGACAGATTCCATGCATGAAATGGGTCTGAATTCTACCGAAAAGAAAACTACAAACTAGCGTATTAGTATGGCTCTTTCTTGATAAAAATAGGCAACAAAACAGGTATTATTAAATTTTTTCAATTATTTAATAACGCCGTAATATTCATTTTGCTTCTTCACAAGCTTAGCATATTTGAATTCAAACACGGAATCATTTGAAAACCATTCCCCACAAAACCCGAACTTCGGACCGCGGCTCAAATTTGCATCTCTTGGTCCGAGCAGTGCCGGATCCCTACGTACTTAACATAAAACCGTTAATTAATTCCACACTCGTATAGGTTTTACCGCATTTTGCATATTACCAACAAAAAAATGTATTTTATGAAATGTATATAATTATGTTGATCTAATTTTTGTATTAGATTACAAATAAAAATGACATCCTTCATTTTTAATTTATCAGCTATAATCAAAACTATCACATCAGAATTGTCGTTCGTTCCAAATCTATAGGCTTGTACAAATCTGAAATGATAATAAGGTAACTAATCTGTAATTGTAACATAATCTGTATCTAACTGTCTCTGTCATTGACAAATTTTACGAGGGAAACATTCCCGCTACTTTACTTCATCATTGACTTGTTGCTTGATATTATATTGTTAACCATAATAATATTAAGCTGTAGTTTGTCTGTCTGTTATCGAACTAACCCCTGTATATATATTGTGTGCGTCTTATTTGTTTTAGGTAAATCAACAGAGATCCTGTCATCAAACATTCTTAGCTAATCACTTAATTCTTAGTGAATATCTGTGACCTTGCTCGTTCACGAAGCCCACTATAGAAAGCAGAGTATTAAATACACTTGACATTGGCGAAATCTAAAAGGAAACGCCATAAACCTAAGAGATAGATAGATATTATATTGACATTTCTTCTTTTCTTTTTACTTGTTAAATTTGAATTTCAAGTATGTTTTCATTAGGTATCCTTTTTATTTTTATTATTGTATTCCATCTTCGGGCCGATGAATTGCCAATGTTATGTACGCCGTTATGGTCACACACATCAGGATATAAATTAAATAGTTTTATTTTCAATGTTAAACGTTTGTGATGTGGCAGTACTTTTTTTAATAAATAAATAAATAAATCATTTAACTAAAATACAAAAAAACAAGCATCTCATATATGAATAAAGTAAGCACCAAAACTGGATTTAATTTTATTCATCAGATGCAATCTGAAACGAAAATCCCTTCATAATTGTGAGCATAAGTTATAACAGATAAAATTATACGCGCGTACCTTTTCAGTACCTAAGCCTACAAGGCCCAATGAAATCGATACTGCAACATAAATAGTGTCACCCGATGACCTATACTGAACCAATATAAAAAGAGCTCATATTCAACGCACTGTTACCTTAATCTGAACTATAAATACTTAAGTGAAACATGATCACGGCTCAAGGTGCATTGGACAATGCTTCGTATCAGTATTAAAGCCAATTATTAGAGTATTTTATTTTCAAACTGTTTTTTTTAATCGTAAGCACACAGGCCTTATATTATACTAGCCGTACTCGCCCGCTTCGCTGAGCAAAATTAACAGTATTATTTAATTTCATTATTATTAGGGAGTCCAACACTCATTTAATATTAACCTATCCATTAAGCACATGTATTTTCTACATAAATACAAAGTTTCAAGTCAATCGGATGCACGGTTCAGTAGTTATAACGGAACATCCGTAAAAACCACTGCAGATTTATATATTAGTATAGATTATACGAGTCAGTTGACATTTTTTGTACCTATTCAGTGATAGCCTAACAGGCTATTCCAATTTCGCGCGGACGGATAGGTGAGTTGACGGGTTCAACATGAGGAGAATTTTCTAACACTAGCCCTAGATAGAGCAGTGCTTCGCAGAATCTACCACCGGATCGGAATCTTTACCCACTGAGAAAATCCAGCGAGAATCTCAGAAGCCTGTGTCTATGGGTTAATTCGCTGGTCGAACCCTTCGTCGTAATCGGCGAGTTCGACGAGGACAGTGACCGGTGCTTGAGGGTCCTAAAAGCACCGGAGTGGATCCGGGGATTCCGGCAAGACATGTTTCGGGCGATCGCGGCTTTGCATTGCCCCGTCCCCCTTGTCGGATATGATTTGACATAATATGAATTATATATAAGTACTATATAGTGCTGTGTACAATAATTATGTAAATATGTCCTTCTTCAAAAGAGGCTTGTGGAGAGTATTAAGCGCTAGGCAGCGGCTTGGCTCTGCCTCTGGCATTGCTGAAGTCCATGGGCGACAGTAACCACTCACCATCAGGTGGGTCGTATGCTCGTCTGCGTACAAGGGCAATAAAAAAAAAATCCTCTTATAAAACATAAGATACGTTCCTACTACCGTGTTATACTCGTATGAGACTAGAAGCCAGTAAGTACAAAGTAAGTATCTAAATGATACACCTCAACTAAACCTTTATATTTTTCTATCTATTAAACATAAAAAATAAGCAGTAAAATTTCGGTTATTCTCATTTATTGTGTATAATATATAATGTTATGTTGTAAATAATTTTTAACCAAAATCTCGTTATCGTGTTGTAGAATTACCGTGTTATAAGAGGGTTTAGGAGAATGATACAACACGGTTCCACTACAACACGTCTTCGTGTTAAAGAAGGGTTACCTGTATTACAAGCCCGCAGTGGCTAGCGATAGTGCTGACAAATTTTGCCGCGAAACAGTCGCTCATTCCGAATTCAATAGAGAAGCAGCCGTAACTAACACATTTGAAATTTCGACATAAAAAAAAATATACAAACTAATTATCATACGCATGAAAACACAACATCATTTATTTTATATTTTATTCTTTCCAGTTTTATTCAACTGAAATTTCCGTGACAGGTCAGAAAGTAGCAAACGTACTGAGGACGTCAGAGGTGCAAAGTGACAATTTTAAAGGACCTATTGCTCGAATAACTTTTGTTCCGCCTGGCTCCGACCGCGACAGTGATCATTTCACGACGCGCTCCTTACCATGATAAAAATAGGCATTTACGTTAAAACTAAATTAGTTTTGGTAGAAATTAAAAACTTATAAATTTAACCTTCAAATCCGTCTATTTCTACTTTTTTTTTTATTGCTTCGATGGGTCGACCATCTCACCACAGCCGACCTGGTGTTAAGTGGTTACTGGAGCCCATAGACATCTACAACGTAAATGCGCCACCCACCTTTAGATATAAGTTCTACTGTGGTAGGATACTGGTGGTAGGACCTCTTGTGAGTCCGCGCGGGTAGGTACCACCGCCCTGCCTATTTCTGCCGTGAAGCAGTAATGCGTTTCGGTTTGAAGGGTGGGGCAGCCGTTGTATCTGTATCTTAGAACTTATATCTTAAGGTGGGTGGCGCATTTACGTTGTAGATGTCTATGGGCTCCAGTAACCACATAACACCAAGGATTCCACATGACCACGACAGCTCTGTCGAGAGCAGCCGACTATGATGGTGATGATAATCAAACACGTGTTCGCTGGTGTTGTTTAACAAAACAATATTTGTGACATCAAAAGGGTTCAAGGCGGTACTGCGTTGCGACGTAGGACGCTTCTCAAGCTTCTTCTTACGTCTGAAAGTATTACACGTTCAATAGAATTTGTAATGTATGGATTCCTTTTGTAGAACGATGATTGTTCTCGTCGTATCGATGTAAGCATTTAACGAAGTATTTATATAGCTTTGTACAGTTCATGTACGTATCAATGGGTATTTGATTCAAGCAACATCTTTGCAAATATACGGCAGAACCATTTAATGTTTAAAATTTTAAAATGATAAAAATAATAAATAAGTACAAAAGTAGGCAGCGGCTTGGCTCTACCCCTGGCATTGCTGAAGTCCATGGGCGACGGTAACCACTCACTATGAGGTGGGCCGTATGCTCGTCTGCCTACAAGGGCAATAAAAAAAAAGATGTGTGGTGTCCTGGGACACCGGATAGGAACGAAGCTCCTTATTATAAAAATATTAATTTTAAGCCCTATTCGAAGAATAAAGAAAATAAAACTGGAGGTTTCGCAACAACCCACGGTCACTCGGTAACGTGCGAACTTATTGTGGTACACTTCATTCACGGTTGTTTGCATAAGAGTTAGTGATTGCGCAAACGAGCGCTCTGAGATCATGGTCAATGAATGATAAAAAATGTTATTTTTTGTACGTTATTACAAAGTTAAGTCGTACACTGTGTGCATTACTAACAAAAATCTTACGTTACGGACGTTTTTTCCCGGTTAGGTTACCCCTCCGCATCGTCACATAAGGAACTTCGTTCCAAAAGAATATAAATGTTAAATATATCATGACAAAAAAGTTCTCCAGCTATTTGAATAGGGTAAACTAAATTGAAGGTCAATTCAAAACATCGACTTGTTAAATAACCAAATAAAACGCATCTTTAATTACAAATATTAAGGTAGCATATCTATTAAGCGAAATGTCACTTAAAACAAATAACCTTTTATCCCTCGATATAATGATCATACTATTTAGTCTTTACCACCTTAAAGCAATTCATAAGAACTATTTAGTGGTACAGCAGGAAACGACAAAGATAAGATCAGCCACGGAGCTTCTGTTTTTCTATTTACTTCTCGGGAATTTGTATAAAGTTTATAATATAATAATAATTCCATTAAAATTATACAAAATTCGTAATCTAGCCCTGTACATTTATCTCATGTCGGTACATATCATGAGGTCTATTGTTCAAACTCAGGGTAAAATACAATGAAGTTGAGCCCTTACGGAGACATATATCCTACACCAAAACTAAAATGTGCTATGTACATTTCGTCTCTTGGAATCTCGACTTTAAACAGTTGAGTTTTCGTCGAGTTTTCTGTGCATGTCGCTTGACTTGCGGAGATGCAAATATCGTCCTTAAACAACTTTAAAGTTAATGGTTGATGGAATCATTTTTGATACGCCGCAGTGTCCATTGATGTAGTTTATACCGGCCACCGTCCTCGCCGAACCCGTAGCTTGCGACGAAGGGCTCGTCGAGTAAAGTAACCCATAGACACAGCCCACTGAATTTATCGCCGGATCTTCTCAGTGGGTCGCGTTTCCGATCCGAGATTCTGCAAAGCACTGCTCTTGTTAGGGCCAGTGTTAGCAATACTCCCGGTTTGAGCCCCATGAGCTCATCTACACGTCAAGGCAAAGCTGAAATAGCCTCTCAAGACTACCAGCATAGGTAGGAAGAACAAAGACGTAGTTTACCTCAGAGGCTGTGTAAGATCTTAGAGTAATGTCGTCCCCTCAACTTTTCTTAACAGTATCTTCACCGATTCAGGCATCAACTTTATATTAGTTACTTTATATTAGGTAGTGTGTGTCGTGTTTTTATTTATTGATTTAATGTATTTTTATGCATAACTTTAAAAAGATATTAGCATTATGCACTCCTTCTCTATCTTTATATAAATAAAAGGTTGGGGAAAAAGTGGTTTCGCATTATAGTATGTATGGACTTGTAATAAAATACCTTTGGCTATACTATTTGTATATGGCTGGTTTTGGTATCATTAAAAATTAAAATTTTAAAGAAGATAATTCCAAATTCAAATTAGGAAAATGTGTGATTTTTATTTATTTTTCGTACTGTCAAGATGAGTGAATCTAATGAAGAAATTCAATTACATTTAAAAAATTTACTACAAAAAAGGTAAAAATGCAACGCAAGCCGCGAAAAAAAATTGCGATGCTTATGAACCTAACTAATGCAGTGTCTGTGAGAGTAGCACAAATTTGGTTTAAGCGTTTTCAATCCGGAAATTTTGATGTCAAAGATGCACGTCGCTCTGGTCGCCCTATTACGGATAAAATGGATACCGTTTTTGAAAAAGTGGTGTAAGATCAGCATATCAGTAGTTACAACGTAGCTTTTATTGTAAATATTTTATTTATTTAAAAAAAAGAAAATATTTGAGAACAACAAAAAAAAAACCCTCTGAGTTTGTTTCGCCGGTTCTTCTCAGGACTGTGGCTTTTTTTGGAACCGGTGGTAGAGTTAACATTGTTATTTGTATTTTGACATTCAACAAGAGTGTCTAAGTTGAAATAAATGATTTTGAATTTGAATTTGAAGAACTGAGAATTGACCACAAAACAGTTTTGGCGCATTTGAAAAAAACTGAGTACACAAAAAAGCTCGATATTTGGGTACCTCACGAGCTCAATGAAAGAAACCTAATGAATCGTGTACCCTTTTGTGATTCTTTATGACGACGTAATGAAACCGAACCATTTTTGAAGAATCTGATAACTGGTGATGAAAAGTGGATCACGTATGACAAGAACGTGCGTGTATTTAGATTATTTTATGGCAAATCAACGTTTGCCGGGTCATCTAGTAGGTACTATATAAATACGTCAGCATAAAACATTTTCCGCGCATTTTATTAATAGAAAGGTCACATCTCTCGCTAACCTATGACCCGTGGTTATTAGTGAGGGAGCGAACCTTTTTTTTGCAGTTAACTCATTGCGCGGTGATCTGTTTGACTCGAATAGACTAGCTTACATCGTCCACTATCGGAATGGCTTAACGCGATTCATTGCGTGTTTGAAACAGTGATGTTGGAATTGAATTTAGCGCAGCCATTGTTACGACTTTATTATTATGGCTTTATTTAGCTTCCAATGTAAGCTGTTTCAAACAATTCACATATAGTTCAGTTGGGATATCGACCTCATGTATCGTAACGATTTGAAGCAGTTCCAATTATGTTTATGGATCTAGTGCTTATTGCAAACGGTGCGTATAGTTAGCTCCATTGCTCATCTATACGTATAAATAAAATTGGAGTGTCTGTTTGTAATATTGAAATAACCGCTTTTTACTACATGCATATGAATATATACACGGTACATACACCAAAATAATTTTTTTTACATTTTTTGTCTGTCTGTCTGTTTGTCCCGGCTAATCTCTGGAAGGGCTAGACGGATTTTGATGAGATTTTCACTAATAGGTAGCTGATGATGTAAGGAGTAACTTAGGCTACTTTTTTTAACCTAGCTTCTCCCCGTGGCGTCACCCGCGGTACGACAATAACCGCGGGTACCATCGCAGGACTTAGCTATCAATAATAAAATTTAATGTTTCACAGGCGAAGCGAGAACGGGTCGCTAGTCTCTTAAAAAGGTGTGATTAAAACACAACATACTTCTATAAGTATGTTGTATATATAAGTACAGTAACACAACATACTTATAGAAGTATGTTGTGTTACTAGATAAATGTTTATGATAGGAATTAGCTATCGTCCGTTTTGTTGTTGAATTGCTCAAAATTAAAAAAAATCTATAAAAAATTTATTCGTAAATTAATCCAACATTGAAATTGAATTTCAAATTAATAAACGTTAAATTCGCATTTAATAATGTCACTTCGTTTGGAACTCATTTAAAATTTAACATTGAGATCACGTGTGGGTAGCACGTGACGTAAATGTAATTGAACTCAGTACAGAGCGCATTAACATAATTGATATAAAATTTTAAAGGATTGACCTATACCAGACTATCGGGAAGGACGGTGGGAATGCTTTTCGCCGACACCGGACATTGCTTAGGGGTCGAATGTTCAACAACACTGACAAACTGTTCGCAATTAGTTTAAACACGACTTCGCCTCCCAAATATCGTTTGCGCAATTATTTTTCTGTAGATAACCCCCACACTATTATAGAGGAAAAACTGGAATATTAATAATAAAAACGGGAAATCAACGATGGCGTCATTGTGATGTTTTTCTTTTGTGATTGAAAGATTACTGGTGGCCCGGAGACCTTTCCAGTTTCACCAGGACAGGTGGGCGAGCAAAGGCTCAACCAGAAGGGGTAGGATTTGCTAACAATTACCCGAGCGCCTCCGAAGGAGACCTAACAACTCAAGAGCAATTGCTTCGGGAATTAATCTACTACCGGATGGGAATCGCGACCCACTGAGAAGATCCGGCGCGAAACTCAGCGGGCTGATGAATGGGTTAGATTGCATGTCGACCTCTTTGTCGAGTTCGACGAGTAAGGTCTTCGCCTTAATGATCTTATCCCTATACGTGCAGTCGGCGCAGTATGGCCCTATCGTAGCCCATACGTCATCTCCGTACAAACCCGGGCACCGTTCTTGTCGAACACGTCACTTGTGACGAAGGGCTCGACGAGTAAATTAGCCCTCAGACACAGCCCAATGAGTTTCTCGCCGGATCTTCTCAGTGGGTCACGTTTCCGATCCGGTGGTAGATTTTGCGAAGCACGGCTCTTGCTAGGGTTCGTGTTAGCAGAGTCGTCAGGTTTGAGCCCCGTGAGCTCACCTACTAGTTAAGGTTACGCTGAAATAGCCTCTCAAGGCTACGAGATTAGGTAGGAAAAAAAAAAGATCAAAAGATCCGTACAAACAACTTCTCTCACATGACCATACCACTACCATAACCTACCACTCTTTATTTTCTCTCTGTCACTGACGCTAATTACTTACTCCCCTTATTTGTAATGTGTGATTGACAAATGTTGATACTCAAACGATTCAGTTACATGCAATGCGAGAACACGACAATGTGACGCGCAAAACTGAATTTGATGTTATAATATCCATTGTTTTATTAAAAACTAGCGGCGCGCACCGGCCCCGCTCGGGTCTTTGACAAAAATTTCAACGATATTTGACGTTGCTTTATTTTTTAAATAAAAGAACACTTATTGCGCCACAACTACAATAGTTAGACATACCTACTTTGTGTAATGCAATCACAGCGATTCGGTTCTCTTTATCACCCCACTCCATTTTAATATCGCAAAATATTGTACAATGTATTGGCGCCAAAATGAGAAAACTCAATGAGCAATCATATAAAAATGACAGATTCCAAATTCAAATGTAATATTTTGTTTATTTTTAATTGTAACAGTATTTATGGCCAGACTAAGTAATATTACACTCAAATTCGCTCTGGAAACTCTCACTTTTTTATGATTGAGGAATTAATGGTGGCACGGAGGCTTTTGCTTCAAGAAAGGTGGGCGACCAAGTGTCAGCCAGGAAAAAACAAATTTTCACATAATTGATGACACCGAAGTTCTAGAAACAAAGAAACCGTTTGAATTAATTCAATTATTAGACGAACGTGATTTTCATAGTCGTCTCACACGAGTTGCCAAGTGCTTGATGTAAATTGAAACTCCACGTACGTGTCGGCGAGTGTCTAAGTGTCTGAGATAGTTTGTTGCGACACTTTGTGAAATGGTGTACTCGCTTTCTCCTGTTTATATTGTTTGCGAATACCGAACTTCGAACGGATAGAGTGCTTTCGTTCATCTCGTGGGTGTTCTTTTGGCAGTACATGGCATTCTAATGGTGGTAGGACGTCTAGAGGAGTCCGCGCAGGTAGGCACCACCACCCTGCCTATTTCTGCTGTGAAGCAGTAATGCGTTTCAGTTTGAAGGGTGGGGCAGCCGTTGTAACTATACTGAGACCATGGAACCCATGTCTCAAGATGGGTGGCGGTATTTACGTTGTAAATGTCTATGGGCTCCGGGAACCTCTTAACACAAGGCTGGCCGTGAGTTCGCCCATCCATCTAAGCTATAAAAAATAAAAACAAAGTACATCCTTGGACGTTAAAACGTCAATGTTGCCATCCTGAGACCTCAAAGTCTCAATACTATTATATTATAACACCTTTTAAGCAGGAACAGAGCTACTACTGGTTGCTAAGCAAATTAAAAACAATAATTTTGATTAAATAGATTGTCTATACTATAATAATATTATAAAGAGGAAAGATTTGTTTGTTTGTTTGTTGAATAGGCTCCGAAACTACTGGACCGATTTGAAAAATTCTTTTTCCATTAGAAGCCGACATTGTCCCTCATGAACATAGGCTACTTTTTTTTTTATTTTTTATTTTTTATTGTTTCATGTGTGTTTTAATGTTTCCGAAGCGAAGCGAGGGCGGGTCGCTAGTTTAGAAATAAAATAGTATCTGTCTGCGGATGTCACCTAAGACTCATCGCATCGTTAGCTACGAGTACACTGGGCGTCTTATTCATTACGCCACTGACGCTACAGTTCCTTATAATTTTTTAATATATTTGATCTCCGAATCTCAAATAATATCTCGAACATCGTATAAATGAGGATAAAAATCACAAGCAAATAATGAATGGAAGCATCTAGAAAAATTTTAAGCTAACAAGCAATGGAATAAATTAATTATTGACAAGAAAATTTTAGAAAAAATCCTAACGAATTGTGTTTTGTATTTATTTTTAGATTATATTATGTCAAATTGTCTTCTAGATTAGTTACAAACCAGTGGTCTTCGGTATGAAAAACCATTGGCTTACAGATGTTTTTTTTATTGCCCTTGTAGGCAGATGAGCATATGGCCCACGTGATGGTGAGTGGTAACCGTCGCCCGTGGACTTCAGCAATGCCAGGAGCAAAGCCAAGCTGCTGCCTACCGTTAAATGCGTAGGAGTCAAAGCACTATTGAACGAACATCTCTGAGAATAAAAAAATTAATTATATTTACATTATTAAGCTCAACTAAAATATTACATTACAGATCATGAAATAACTTTCAAAATCGAGTCACCTAGAAAATGAAAAAAAAATACAACCGAATTGAGTACCTCCCACTTGATTTAACATTGGTTAAAATTAACCTGTGTCAGTCGACATGCAAATCCATGTAAGGACTTAATAGTTAAGCTGGATACTTAATAGTTAAGCTGGATAAATAAACCAACATACATGTACCTTCAAAATGGTACACTCCTCCTGTATGTGAGGGGTCGTGTAGAAATAGATTTAATTTGATGGAGACTGATATAATTGAAGGATGTTATTCTCATTGTCCACAGATGCGTTGGTGTTTATTCGCGCTGTGGGTGTTCGGCGTGGCCACTCTGGTCACGGCTGCCGAGGAGCCTCATCATGACGCTGCGCCACAGGTCAGTCAATGGTCATCAGCAGCGTTTGATAATTCTTCAAGTTTTAAAAGTTACAGGGAAAATTTCTAAAATCTATAATTTGCGGTAACACAATAATTTTTCGCAGTGCATATTTTATATTTGAAGCTGGCACATTCTGTGGGCTTCAATCACCTTCTTGGCAATCAAAGTTTATCTTATATCTGTAAACTTGTATATAAATATATATATATATATATACATAATCTGAATCTCGGAAACGGCTCCAACGATTTTCATGAAATTTAGTATACATGGGATTTGGGAGGCGATAAATCGATCTAGCTACTATTTATTTTCAGAAAATGTTGTTTTTTTTCGTGTTTTCAATAATCAACTTTATCGATAATCAACTTAAACATATACATTTTTTTTTTATTGAAAGAAAATAACAAATAATTTAATATCAATATGTAATTCGTATTTAAATATAATTTCTAAAAAACGCAATTTATTAAAAAAAAAAAAAAAAGCGAGCAAAGCTTCATCCTCTAGTGTTTGTTTATCACGTAATATCCGACAGTGAAGTTTACATAGAACACACAATTGAAAAAAAATATTAAAAAACAACATTACCGCCTTTATTTATGTCAGCCCAGAGTCTTGAAGTCCTACAAAACAAAACACAATTTGTCAAATGGGCTTACAATGGCCTCAAGGATCGAGGATGATGTCTCTAAAATACCAGGAGTACTTTCGTTACGAGTCTTTTCACGAGCTATTGAGTTTGAAGACGGTCTGCCCTTCACCTCCCCGACAATCAGGACAATTGGTGCTCAATCAAATTAAAAGAGAAAAAAAGCTTACATAAATATGGTTAATTACTAAAATTTACCAACAAAACATTATATATTTTTTTTGTTTTGTTTATTTTTGGTTAGCAGCGGCCTGGCTCTGCCCCTGGCATTGCTGAGGTCCATGGGCGACGGTAACCACTCACCGTCAGGTGGGCCGTATGCTCATCTACTTACAAGGGCAATAAAAATTAAACTTTGTGTTTTACGTTATTTAAACTAAAAGACCGTAACGCAAACTTGCCAATGAACACTCGCCACCTAAAGGATTTACCATCAGGTGGGACGTTAGTTCATCAGTCGCTGATGGAAATAAGACACCCATAAACACAGACCAATGAGTTTCTCGCCGGATCTTCCCAGTGGATCGCGTTTGCGATCCTGTGGGTGCGAAGCACGGCTCTTGCTAGGGTTAGTGTTAGCAACGTCGTCAGGTTTGAGCGTCGTGTGCTCACCTACTTATTAACTTGTTAAGGCTACGCTGAAATGGTCTCTCAAGACCATCAGCTTAGGTAGGAACACAAGAAAAAGGAAACAAGAAACACGGATCCAGGAGTTTTCAAAAAATCGCTTCTAAATAAAATCGCGTCTTTAAGTATTATTCACATCCCAATATCTAATTTATAATTTTGTGATTAATTACAAACATAAAAAAGTTACAACTGTTTGTGGTTATACGAACTTATTTCATCTATCATGACGACAACGCTAGTTGGTTCTTGAAGATGATTCAGCAAAAAAACAAAAATGTAGTATACAGGGGGTTTCGGGGGCGATAAATCGATCTAGCTACGATTTATTTTCACAAAATGTTGTTTTGTTCGTGTTTTCAATTATCAACTTTACCGATAATGAACTTTATGACTCTTCCCGACATCTATTGGCGAATAATAATACTATTTTTCTTAATTGAGAGCAACTAACTGCTTTAAAGACACAACAAGATGGCGTTATCAAAAAAAAAAAAAACGAGCTAAGGTCGGTCATCGTCTAGTTACACTGAAATAAGAGGGGTGCAATGCGCCCTTTTTTCCTATCTATTCGCTGGTAACCTAAGGGTCAACATGACAATTTGCTAACACTAGCCCCAGCGAGAGTAGTGCTTCGCAAAATGTACCGTCAGATCGGAATCGCTACTCACTGAGAAGATCCAGCGAGAAACTCAATAGGTTATGTCTATGAGTTAGTTCGGTCATCGAGTTCGAAGAGGACGGTGACCAGTGCTTAAAGAGCTTGAAAGCAGCGAGAGTGGATCGGAAATGTAGTATCACAGATAATAAAAAACCACAGACTAACCGCATTGACACCAGCGCAGCGCGCCGTTAACATTAGTGTTCACGATGACTCAAAACCAGACAGTTCAAACAGAATAAGAGAACGAGAAAGTATTTTTTGTAACCCGCTTAGTAATGGATCTAATAGGATACATTCTTCCGTGTGTTACACTCCTTACCCACGAGCGATAATATCATGTTACTAAAAGCTCATTAATGATAATAATATTATTATAAGACACATTACATTTTCGACTGGCGCATCCATGAGAACGTCTGTTTATTGTAGTAAGGGATTCTGTTTGCCGAGTCAGGGCTGTCACGACTCATAACATAATTTTTTGGACAACGAATTACGAAAAACAGTTTCCATGGTGTTTCAAGGCGACATTGAATATTACGACAAGTTATTTCATTTTATAATTTGTACAATTTCGTAGCTAAAATATGTCTTTCTCTATATTTTAATAGAGCAGATGGCTCGCTTGGTACAAAGTGGTCATCGTGCTGGTCTTTTACTCACCTTGATAAGAAAAGTACGGTAGAAAAAATCGCACAACAATATCAATTATCCTAGTTAATAGACTTAGCAGCTTTGATAGTGAATATAAAACATGTTATAAAATTGAATTCATGTATCAATTTGTATGAAGACACTCTCGTTGTATATGATCCTCGATGGCCAGTGAAGAGCATATACATAATATGTCATATTTTCAAGCAATCCAGATATATCTTAAAAATAATCCATGAGGCGAATTTATTTTTGGGTATTTTTAAATGAATACCACGTGGCAGCCCTATAAAACTTCTATTTGCGCCCTTCGAAGCGCCGTATTACCGCATAAAAAGCCGGACAAATGCTCAACCAACTCCTGTAAGACGCAATTCCCGGTAACCGGTTCAAATAATCACACTCTCAACGTAAGTTCTGTTTACGAGAGACAACAAATGTGTTCTCGATACAGATTCCTTTCGGTCGGTGCATTTTCATTTCGTGATTTTCAAGACAAAATCTTTTATGGAAATTACCACGATACCACGAAGCCTTCTTCAACATTTCCCGAAATATCTATTTAACTAGAAAATAGAAGCTAATGTAATTAACCTTTATCTTCGCAGACCGACAACGAAGTGGACTTAACAGAAGATGACAAGAGAGCCTGGAGCAGCCTGCACAGTGGATGGGCTAAACGCGCCTGGCAAGACATGAGTTCGGCATGGGGCAAGCGCGCATGGCAGGACCTCAACTCAGCATGGGGCAAGCGCGGATGGCAGGACTTGAACTCAGCTTGGGGCAAACGCGCATGGCAGGATCTTAACTCGGCATGGGGTAAAAGAGGCTGGCAAGATCTGAACTCTGCGTGGGGCAAGCGCAATGATGATGAAGCTATGGAGAAAAAGAGTTGGCAAGATTTGAACTCCGTTTGGGGGAAACGTGCCTGGCAAGATCTGAACTCGGCCTGGGGCAAGCGCGCTTGGCAGGATCTGAATTCCGCCTGGGGAAAGCGAGGATGGAACGATATGAGCTCTGCTTGGGGCAAACGTGCCTGGCAAGACTTGAACTCTGCTTGGGGCAAACGCGCTTGGCAAGATATGAGCTCTGCTTGGGGAAAACGGGCACCTGTAAGTTTATTTACCGTAAGATTTCCGCACAATGTCACATAGGTAATTTAGCCTCATACATACCAACGCGAGTGCCTTCATTCATGACACATGAGGTCAATTTTTCTTAGAACACGAGAGGCCCTTGTGGGACAGAGTAACAAGGCCGTAATATTAACACGCAAAGCGAGCATGTTTTGCACACACCCACACATACACTGATGGTAGAACCTCTTGTGAGTCCGCGCGGGTGGGTACCACCACCCTTCCTATTTCTACCGTGAAGCAGTAATGCGTTTCGGCTTGAAGGGCGGGGCAGCCGTTGTAACTATACTTGAGACCTTAGGACTTATATCTGAAGGTGGTTGGCGCATTTACGTCGTAGATGTCTATGGGCTCCAGTAACCACTTAACACCAGGTGGGATGTAAGCTCGTCCAACCATATAATACATGAACACATTACGTTATCGATACAGTATGTTGTTTTGTTAAGACATTTGTTTGAATAAATACGCTGATGTTTTCGTAGGAGAAGTGGGCAGCATTTCACGGTTCTTGGGGCAAGAGGTCCAGCATCGAACCGGACTACGAAGAAATTGATGCCGTAGAGCAGCTCGTTCCTTACCAACAGGTAAACTAACGAAAATATTATTTATTTCCGGTGACAATTCCGGTTTCACGGTCACAGAAAAACGGCACATGCAATTATTGTGATGAGCGTGTTTGCAAGTATAGGAGCGGTTTGTATCCAGCAGTGAGCGTTCTCCGTTCGACATGATATTGCGAAAACGACCTTATTTCATTTCACCACAATGTGATTGCCGTTATAGAAACGGCATTAGCATCTTCAATGCTGTCGTCATTGTACTACTACTTTAGTGATAAATGCCTCTTTTTCTTAATTCTGATCTTCGTTACCAAAGGCTCTATCTAGACTGAATATTCCCACATCGATCCATGTAAGTCTGGTCAACACAAAGCTATGCTAAGTTTTTTTTTAATACTTAGATGGGTGGACAAGCTCACAGCCCACCTGGGGTTAAGTGGTTACTGGAGCCCATAGACATCCACAACGTAAATGCGCCCCCCACCTTGAGATATAAGTTCTAAGGTCTCAAGTTTAGTTACAACGGCTGCCCCACCCTTCAAACCGAAACGCATTACTGCTTCATGGCAGAAATCGACAGGGTGGTGGTACCCACCCGCACGGACTCACATGAGGTCCTGCCACCAGTAAAAAAAGCTAAAAAAAAAGAGCTACCTTAGTTCTGAACATATTTTATTTTAGACGATCACTGGATCGAATCTACTAGCTTCGAATCATATGTTTCTACGACAGGTTCCTAACGAAGAGCACATCGAGGCTCCTGAGAAAAAGGCCTGGTCAGCCCTTCACGGAACCTGGGGCAAGAGACCGGTCAAACCTATGTTCAACAATGGTGGGTATTGAGACAGCCTTCCAGATTTCTGACAACACGCCACCGCATTAGTTGTTGAAATCAAATTGAATTAAACACGTAATCTCATTCATCAGTCCGCTGAGTTTCTCGCCGGATCTTCTCAGCGGTCGCGATTCCGATCCGGTAGTAGATTCATTCACGATGCAGCTGCTCTTGAGTTGTTAGATCTCCTTTGGAGGCGCTCGGGCAGCTATTAACAAATCCCACCTGTCCTGGCTGAGCCTTTGCTCGCCCATCTGTTCTGGAGAAACTGGAAAAGCCTACGGCCACCAGCTTTAGATATGAGATTTACGGTCGCGATTTATTGTTTATTAACAATGGGGTATCTGTGGATAATCTCAATCGTGTATGAATGTTATATTGATTTGTAGTTACATCGTAGTGGTACATTTTGGTCCCAAATAAATTTTACACTGATGATGATTTATGAAGTGTGCGTGCAAAATTAGATATTTAAGAGTGGTCCGTTTACATCGTGCTGGTCCAGACTTCCTTGCATCGTCGATCGATGCGAGCCAACTTCGGTTAATTAATAATTCATCAATACGTTTCCTCGTAACTCTGATCATTTCTGGTATTCGAATTATTTGGTTTTATTCCTTAAAGCTCGCTTCGAATCTCAGGATCTGCGGAGAGATGTTGGTTTTCTCTGTGTTTCTCAGTCACGCACTGACTAAGAGTAATAATTCGTAAATTTACCTAAATATAAGACACTAACATCTTCATAAATACAATACTACGGTACGTCTAAATACTTTTGTCATTGATCCAGTCCTAAATAACTGGATCGATATTAATGAATTAGTTTTGTGTATGTTTTAGGGCTTTTTGTTTTAAAATTTCATTACAATTTAACGAATTACTAAAAAGGTAACCAGTCAATTCGATTCTTTGATTTCGGTTTGAAGGGCAGCTGTTGTAACTATACTGAGACCTTAGAACTTATATCTCAAGGTGGTTGGCGCATTTACGTTATAGATGTCTATGGGCTCCAGTAACCACTTAACACCAGGTGGGCTGTGAGCTCGTCCATAACAATTAAAAAAAACTTGTTCTTTTTATAATAACATTAACAAAAGTGTTTCCGACAAGAATGCCCAGAATTACGTGCTTATTTCCTTTCAAATTTAAGCTTGACAGTCAATAACCGTGTGCGGCTTATTAAAATCGTTTTAAATAACATTTCGTGTTTAACACGTAGCTAATAATGTTTCATATCGCTTTGACATTCGAAGCGTTAAGAAATTTCATCTATTACTCGTAAAATATATTAATTTGACTTTCTCCGTCATAAAACAAGACTGGAATGTATTTGGAGATAATTTTTCGGAGCATCTCATCTTTTGTCAAATTAAATCAAATTTAAATGCGGTTTGCTCACGGAGTGACTATGATTCAATTTGCATTATTATAATAGGATAATTCGTTTGACATCAAAATGAATAAGCCGTATACATAATTAAACTAAGATTATTGTCGGACAAAATGCTAATAACAAACTCTTCTAGACAATTTGTTAGTAAAACAAAAATTATGTGAGCAATATAGAGTTTTTTTTTTATTGCTTAGATGTGTGGACGAGCTCACAGCCCACCTGGTGTTAAGTGGTTACTGAAACCCATAGACATCTACAACGTAATTGCGCCACACACCTTGAGATATAAGTTCTAAGGTCTCAGTATAGTTACAACGGCTGCCCCACCTTTTAAACCGAAACGCATTACTGCTTCACGGCAGACATAGGCGGGGCGGTGGTACCTACCCGTGCGGACTCACAAGAGGTCCTACCACCAGTTAGAGTTCCGAAAACTTTATAAAAAAACCGCCTGAATCTGATAAAGTCACGTAGTTGCTTTGCTGCGTGGGGTGACATTTGTTTGTAAAATACATTAAATACTTTATTTGAAAGTTGTGAGAAAAAAAATCCTGATAAAAAACTGTTCCTCTTTTGTCTTTTGTCTTGGTCGCGTAAGAAAAACTCAAGCGATGCAGACTAAGATGTAGACTAAGTTGTAGACAAATGGACACAGAGCATCTACATTTACAGCGATAACACAATACGGGCGATTTTCCCCTGGCAGCGATACGGAAGCAAACTTTCCACTATGCAATCTCATAATTGTAAAGTATATAACTAGACTATAGCATTTCACGCTATGATTCACGGGCGGAAGCAAATCGATCATAGCCGAGATCGGCGTAACTGTTTTAAAAATATATAAAACACAGCGCGGAAATTGCGAGGTTTCAGAGGCAACAGACTTTCCGCTTCAAAGTAGATAAAATAAGGTTGTATTTCAAGTGAATTGAATTCCCAATTAATCAATAATTAACTAAATTTATTTGCTTGTATTGTAGTAAACAACAATCGATTCTAAAAAAAATTGGTTACTTAAGTATTCAAATGCTCACAAAATTATAAGTAAAAAACACTCACTGATGATTTAGTGATAGTGTCTACAATAGATTTTTTCTTTTATTGCTTAGGTTGATGTACGAGCTCACGGTTCATCTAATGTTAAGTGGTTACACCTACAACCTACAAGTGCATCTACAGCGAACATGCCGCCACTTATCTTGAGATAATAGATCTATGGTCTCAGATTTTGACAGTGCAACGGTTGCCCCACCACTTTTCAAGCCGAAACGCTTTTTTTTCCCTACCTATGCTGATAGCCTTGAGAGGCTATTTCAGCTTCACCCTAACGTGTGTAGGTGAGCTCACGGGGCTCAAACCGGAGAGTTGCTAACACTGACCTTAGCAAGAGCAGTGCTTCGCAGAATCTACCACCGGATCGGAAACGCGACCCACTGAGAAGATCCGGCGAGAAACTCAGTGGGCTACCGAAACGCATTACTGCTTCACTGCATGAATAAACAGGGTGGTGAGTTCTGCCGGTGCGGACCCACAAGACATCCTACCACCAATAAAAGGTCTTATTGTGGAGACTAGATGACTGTCTGCCGTTGAGATAACATTTCGACTCAAAGTTTCAACATCATACTCAAACCAACAGGCGCTTATTATTTGAAGAGGGAACCTAGCTGGACAAATCTGAGGGGTGCTTGGGGGAAACGATCGTCGAAGCCCGAGGACGCGCTGGAGGACGGTAAACTGAACGAAGACCTGTCAATGTCATGTAGTTCTGTCACTGTCATCACCTTCCAGCACTGTTCACGTGTAATCTGTAAAATTTGATGCAGCACATAAAAAACATTTCGAGCACAGACTTTCTGTCAACGTTTCTGTCACTGTCAAATTCTTCCAGCACTGTTTTATAATGTACAAACTTTGCACGTATTACCATAGCACCATAGTAATTGCCATCTTAGTCTAAAGGTATCTCCGCATGTTTCCAAACTAAGAAATAGGGTTGAGACTCGGAAATTAATGATGTTTGTTTAATGTATCAAGGATGTGTGTTAGGTGTCAAGTGTTTTTTGACACTGTCATTGCCATAAACTTGGTCGTGACGAAATCGCTTTATCGTCCGACGAACACAGTTAAATTTTTTTTATTTTTTTATTGCTTAGATGGGTGGACGAGCTCACAGCCCACCTGGTGTTAAGTGGTTACTGGAGCCCATAGTAATAATATTTTGGGACTTATTTTTTTTATTACGAAAAGTTCGTGTAGTTTCGCTGATTTTTAATCGTTTTGCAGGCCTAAAAGGATATCGCTAGCCTAATGATGAGTGGTCTTGCTAAAGGCACGGCCAAGCTTCTGCTGAAGCAATGGAGTTTTTCAAACTTCATGATGTATCAAAGAGTTCTGAGAAAATTATGTACCACAAGAGTTAGTTCAAAAACTGGATAGCACTTGACAGTAATGATGTCTGGAGACGCACTGTCACGATTGCAATAATTCCAAGTAGTGGATTGAGGTGGAGCGCTATTAAAAAGGGCACACACGGGATCAATCCAATTTGCTCAAAGCAACTCCTCAGCAGCCATAATTCGCTACCATTCAATCCATCCATCCGTCGATAGTTCACCTTCCTGCGTCCTTTGAATTTGAGATAACTAGAACTCTCTAGAAAAGAATAGTGTCTTCGAGACTCTTCGGTACCAATTTTCCTCACTTACGAACGAAAACATACACATGATTCCAATGCAATAGACAATACTGCCTCATGTCTCTATGCCAGTAACGGCATCCACGAATTGTCTATGATATGCTGTACATCCAATTTTATTACATAATCTGTACCACGGTTTCCCCTTTTTCATGTTACTCTATGCATAAGCATCGTAGCTCTGAGATCTTCCTATATTCCTCTATCAATTCTTCCTCTTTGCTCTCTATTGCTCTCAATGCATGCCATTGTAGATTCTATTGAAAATAGAAAATCTAGATCGTAGTGTTTGTACTATAATTAATGTGTTTTGTGTTTTAGTAGCTCAGTTAAAAACTAAAATTAGTTTATCGTTTTAATTTTTTAATCTTAGACTAACGCCAATCCCTATTACGTCATATTTCAGTTGTAAAGAAATCATACGTTATTCACAATACACACAACAATACGGTTATAACTATACATTGTAACTAAATGGTTAATAAGGCATCGTCATTACAGATTTAAATCTGAACAACCTCAAAATTAACAAAACAATTAAGACAATAAATTCTGATGACCCTTCGGGATTGATTGATTGAGATTGTACTAAAATACCTACCAGATTTATTAGTAGTATCAAATAAAGCTTTAGCTTCACAAGTAAAAATGTCAATCAGGAAAGGGAAATACAAAATAAATCTTGGGCATCTGGGATTATAGTCCAATTTCGACCACTGATAAGCGCACATAGTTGATGATCTTATAAGTTCTTAAAACCGTAAAAGACATGTCCAATCGCCCCCGGCCTCCCCCAGAGACGACGGACGCCGTTACCTGATTTCAAAAGCTGATAAATTACGTACCAAAGAATACTTGTAATTATTTTATTACGAATCACCTTGTATGCGTTTTATTTTTGAGAATGTTTTCAATACAAAACGGATAGACGCATTAATGATCCGAACAGCTACCTCGGTGTAGTCCCCGGGCCGACCGCGCTTAAAGCCTTTTCACGCATTCTCCCCGTCGCCAGCCCCATTTTGCGAGATAGAACAAGTGTCCAGGAAAAACACAATAAACCAGTTTAATTAAAAAAAAAACTTTATACCTCAGAGTTTCAAAGATTACAGATACCTCAAGTATTCGTTAAACTTCTTGACCTTTTACGATTCTGCGGTTACGGCAGCCAAGTTTGTACGAATAAAGATTAGATTAACGCTCTTGTGTCGGCTCAATCAAGCGATAATCAACACCGCGCGCTGTGTTCCAAGCCGCCACTGTACCGAGGGCTTTCATCTAAACCATTGAACTTTTGAAATTAAAAGTTAAACTTTTTGATGATTTAATACTAAAACTATGCCCTTTTTTGTTTGAAATTTTATAGATAAAGAACTAATATTATTTTTGAAGATATAGAAAATGTCACTAAAATTAATCAAACCCTTGCTCAAACACTCGGCCATAGATATCCATAAATGTCAGTCCCCACTAAACATCAGGTGGGCCGTATGCTCGTAGAATAGTAAGAAAACAAAGGACATATTTTAAAAAAGTACTTTTAGGCTTCTGAATCAATTAAAAAAATCCATGATAATGATATTTATTTTGGTTTTTGTTTTGGCTTACCTACTGCTAGTAATTTCGAGAGGCTATGTTAGCTCTACCGAATGTGTAGGCGAGCTCACAGGGCTCAGCCAGAGAGAGTATTTAGGGATATGACTTATGCATTTACAGGATGTAAAAGCTTAAAAAAATGTCACAGCCCATTGATGTATCAACTTAGTACGTTGTCTTTTGCAAAGCTTTCACGCGATAAGTTAAAGAATGTCGAAAGAACAGTTAAGGAGCTTTTTTTCATAATCTGATCGTAGGCAAAAAAACATTGACAAGAAACATGAACATCAACAAATAAAGCGACACAAAAGTAGTGTGTTTTAAAATTCCAGATTTTTTCTAAAACATATTAGCTGCAGAGCGAGCGACAGATGGTGGTAATAGGAGTCCATTGACATCATATGCGCTTTCACGTTAATACATTAGGTGGAAATCCCCGTTAAATCTTCAATCTAATAAAAAAATAATAATTTTAAAGTAACATACGTAATTAATTCAGTTTTAAACTTAACATTAATATTATACAAACGAAAAACCGGAAAACACGAAAGAAACTTTGTAACAAAAAAAGTTCACGTAATATTGAACTTTAACGAGAGATTCTAAATTGGTCCTGGATTTTTTTAAGCTTCAGGAAACAATTGTATGGTGGCTAGGCTCGCTGTAAGAACGAGGACATATGATTCAAATCGAAAATTCAGAAGATCAATTATAGGAGACGGGTGTCTTCTTCTGAATTTGAATATTTTCCTTCATTCCTCTGAATTTTTTTAATTAAATCGGATATTAATCTTATGATTAATTAATTTGGCGGGCACATGAGCTCACATGGCCCCCGACGGTTACTAGATATCAGATATAGTCTTAATAATAATTAACTGGGAACAAATCACGCCGTTTTTCCGGCCCCAAATGAAGATTCCCTGTGTTATAGATATAAGAGACTGGATGGATACATTACATAGAAGTCATTCACCCGTCAATAAAGGCATGATGCTACTTTAATATTTTTTCGTCTCGGTATCTAAATAAATAAGTACTGTAAGCCCTGATCAAGTAATGATGAGG
Source organism: Bombyx mandarina (assembly GCF_030267445.1). Taxonomy (NCBI): domain Eukaryota; kingdom Metazoa; phylum Arthropoda; class Insecta; order Lepidoptera; family Bombycidae; genus Bombyx; species Bombyx mandarina. The sequence continues at coordinate 12,283,287 of NC_143234.1, read as the reverse complement.
AATTCGATGGTAACAAAAGCCCCCAGTGATAATATAAAATAATATAAGATCATATATATGTGGGATCGTTTATGAGTAAAAGTGGGATGAATATAGCGAAATTCTTTATTTTACTTCACAATCACTTCGTACACGTATTTCTCAAACTTTTCCTTTTTTCGAACTACCCTCTCTAACCTTAAACTGCTATCTCTTTCTAAACCTAATAGAATGTTGCCATTGCAACAGGCGCAAAATAAATATCCCAAAAAAACAAACTGAAAAAAACGTAATAAAAATAACACTCCCCACATATGCAATTGGATTTACTGGTTCGTATTAATTAATTCTGTTTTTATTTTTCACAGAACACAGCGCTACCACGAACGAGGCCTAAGAACGACAAAAACATAAAAATCTAAATAAGAATAATTAAAATATTTATAACCATATCTATATTATGATAACGCGTGTCTGTTAGTTTGTATTCCGCGGTAGTTCTATTGTTAAATAAAAAAACACTATTTTTTTCTTGAAAATGGTCTATGTTTCCGAAATTATCATTCGATAAATCACTGTTTTATCTACCAAGTACATATTATATACTGTTTGAAGAACATAATAACCAATTCTTTATGATATTAGTTAATGGCGTAATCACTCGTAAAATTTAAATTTTTAACCACTAAACATGATATTTTGATTGATTGATTAATCCAATGTAACTTTAATTTTCTATTACATCTACAAATATATTAAATCATTTGGACTAAAAAACAAAAAAAAGATCCGACCTTATAAACTTACAAAAGGAATACGCGACAGTAATTAAATCTTCGGCGTACATAAAATAACAGTTGTAAGTAAAATGTGTGTTTTAAAATAAAATTGATAAATTCATATTTCAAAATAACAAAACTTTACCGTCTTCTACGAATATCATTCACACACGAACATTATAATAACATTAGATCTATTTTATCGATTTAAAAACGAAGCTACTGGATTTCACATTATCGGCCCACATAATATAATCTTTGGCTATATAACAGATTAAATTCAGCTCGCACCGTCAATAACAAAAACAATATTTCAAACTATAAAAAATGATTAAGCTAGATTGATATTTGAGATGTAACTATAGTTAGTTTATAAATATATTGAATTGTATTTAAGTCGTGTTGTAATTTAAAGCAAGGCTTCAATTATTTGTTGTGTCCAATATATATTATTCGGAAGCCGAAATTTGTTTTATTATGCAAAGAGAAAACCTAAATTGTGCACAAGAAGGGCCGGGGTACGCGAGGAATGGCGACGTCTGGTGAAACGCACCACCACCCGAAGTGATGACCACGACCACTCTGTCAAGAGTGCTTACGACTGAGAAGAAGAAACCCAAATTACCTAAGAAACCGATAGTACTATGGTTTTTTTTTATTGCTTAGCTGGGTTGACGAGCTCACAGCCCACCTGGTGTTAAGTGGTTACTGGAGCCCATAGACATCTACAACGTAAATGCGCCACCCGCCTTGAGATATAATAGGCAGGGTGGTGGTACCTATCCGCGCGGACTCACAAGAGGTCCTACCACCAGTAATTACGCAAATTATAATTTTGCGGGTTTGATTTTTTTTTACACGATGTTATTCCTTCACCGTGAATGTCAGTCGTAAACATTTGTTGAGTACGTATTTCATTAGAAAAATTGGTCTCAGGCGGGTAGATTCGAACACCGGTGCATCGCTCAACACGAATGCACCGGACGTCTTATCGCTTAGGCCACGACGACTCTAGTCTGAACAACTTTATCTGTGGCCAATATGGGAAGAGGACAGTGTGCTCAGTGCGAGTTTTTTAACTTTCTCGATAGCCTAAAAGTTAACTCAAATTTGTATGCAGTTGGTACAGCGCCCCTAGCGGCAACCGTATGCAAACTTTTCAACTCCATACAAAATTTCGCTAAACTTTTACGCTATGGAGAATGTTAAAAAACTTGCACTAAGCACACAGATCAATACAAACGTTATCATCCTTAACGGTAGGCAGCGGCTGGGTCCTGCCCCTGGCATTGCTGAAGTCCATGGGTCACTTACCACTTAGCCACTTACCATTAGGTAGGCCGTACAAGGACAATAAATAAAAAGCCTACGACGCCCCATAATGCAATCAAACGGGTTTAAATCCTGCAGTAAAATAACAAATCTATTCAAGAAGATATGTACCGAACATTAACAACACGAACAGCAATTCATTTTTATATATATAGATTAGTATCAACAATTCGATATTTTTAAACGCATTCAAATAGCTGAAGAAGTTTTTTTGTCATCACATGTTTTCCAATATATATTTTTTTATTGCCTATATGTGTGGACGATCTCACAGCCCATCTGGTGTTAAGTGGTTACTGGAACCCATAAACATCTACAACGTAAATGCGCCACCCACCTTGAGATATGAGTTCTAAGATCTCAGTATAGTTACAACGGCTGCCCCACCCTTCAAACCGAAAGGCATTACTGCTTCACGGCAGAAATACGCAGGGCAGTGGCACCTACCCGCGTGGACTCACAAGAGGTTCTACCACCAGTAATTACGCAAATTATAATTTTTGTTGTTTGTTGATGTTATTCCTTCACAGTGGAAGTCAATCGTGAACATTTGTCGAGTACGTAATTCATTAGAAAAATTGGTACCCGCCTGAGATTCGAACACCGGTGCATCGCTCAACACGAATGCACCGGACGTCTTATCTCTTAGGCCACGACGACTTCAATGTATGTAACAATATAAATAAACAAGATTGAAAATCGTATTTTTTCATTTGCATATTACTGGTTGTAAGCTGTTTTGTGAGCGTTCACGGGTAAATATCAGCATGCCGGTCATTACTGTCGTGATGGCGGCCTTTGAAGGATGAGACAATCTTTATACAGTTCAGACTTCGATCTAATGTCTAAAAGTGTCTACACGTACATTTACGTTGTTGTCCGCAGGCGCAAGACACCACCAAACGCCAGGCCTATCTGAATAAACATTTCATTTAAAACGCGTATATTTTATTAAATACCCTATACGGCGGCTTTACTCTTTTTCTTCGTACAAATAGTTGTCTCATTTACCCCATTTCGAGAAAGCGGCACGACACGGAAACCGTCTTGTCGTGGCCGCCCTGTAACTACATACCCGATCCTGTGAAACGAATTGTAAACAGTCGGCGTCGCCTTTCGGCTCCTCCCGATCCACTAACGGTGCTTTTAGCTACTTCAAGCACCAGTTACCGTCCCCGAACCCGTCGGTTGCGACAAAGGATTCGGCAAGCAAACTAACCCACAGACACAGCCCACTGAGTTTCTCGCCGGATCTTCTCAGTGGGTCGCGATTGCGCTGGTAGATTCTGCGAAGCACTGCTCTTGCTAGGGATCTAGTGTTAGCACTGTTAGCATCATCACCAGGTTAGAGCCCCGTGAGCTCACATACACGTTCGGTAACACTGACATAGCCTTCCAAGGATTGTCGGGCTGTCGATCAACTCAACACCATTACAGTTTATAATAATACTAGCTGATCCGGCAGACTTCGTAGTGCCTCAATCGATAAATAAAAGACCGACGGGGGACACATCAAAGGGAAAACAAAATTGTTATTTTTAATTAATTCCGAGCATTTTCATATTTATCTACCTTTTAAACCTTCTCTGGACTTCCACAAATAATTTAAGACCAAAATTAGCCAAATCGGTCCAGCCGTTCTCGAGTTTTAGCGAGACTAACGAACAGCAATTCATCTTTATATATAGTTAAATAAATAATATATGATACATAATCAGTAATTAACACGCTAATAATTCAAATCGCATCCGCATAACACATTTCTGCATTACTAAGCCACTAATATCTAGTTAAAACTACGCAGTCTATGTTGTGTACATTAACACACAGAAATCGTTGGCCGTCTGCGTGCCTGCACGTACAGTCGCAAACAAAAGGTAATCTTATTTTACTAAATCTTACAAAGGCACTAATTTTATTTTTAATATTTTTCTCGCAGTTCCTTCGAGTTTACTAGAACTCTTCGAATTTATCTAAGATTTTTCATTTTGATATATTAAATTCAAAGTAAACTTGAGTTGCAATTTGTAAAATGTAATTGGCATTGCGTAGAACTCAATATTCACATAACTATGTAAGTCTAAAGGTGATCTTCACTTTTGAGTAGCCCATAGAAATCAACCGTGTTAATGTCGCTACCTACCTAAATATATGAGTTCCAAGTCTCAGTACTATGGTTTTTTTTTTATTGCTTAGATGGGCGGTCGAGCTCACAGCTCACCTGGTGTTAAGTGATTACTGGAGCCCATAGATATCCACAACGTAAATGTGCCACCCACCTTGAGATATAAGTTCTAAGGTCTCAAGTATAGTTACAACGGCTCCCCACCCTTCAAACCGAAACGCATTACTGCTTCACGGCAGAAATAGGCAGGGTGGTGGTATCCACCCGCGCGGGCTCACAAGAGGTCCTACCACCAGTAATTACGCAAATTATAATTTAAGTCATTAACCAACATTTGTTAAGTACGTATTTGAAAATGCACACTTATTCGTATCCACTGGGTTGGTTGTGTGATCTCTTAGAATAGCACCACTCCATCTCTTCTTCACGTAAAGGTTGACAAAGGCATTCACTAAAAATGGGTCGCAGACTAAGTACAAATAGCCTATAACGTAGTATTACAACACAGTTCCACTTTAACACGAAAAGAAAAATTCCCCAAAACCCTCTTATAACACGATACTTCTACAACGCGATAACGTAATTCTTGGTTAATTTTTTTAAGAAACTACATTATGCACTTATGAACACACTATTTATGCGAATAACCGAAATTTTAATGCTTATTTTTTATGCACGCTAGGTAACAAAATACATACAGGCATAGTTGAGATGTTTTATTCAGAAAATTTAATCTCCGTTCTTGTAGTGGCTTCTAGTCTAATATTACACGTTTTGGCACAACACGGGACTTTGTAGAAACATATCTACCATTTTATAAAAGGGTTACCTGTATTATTATTTTTATTTTATTTATTCATTAGGCACACAATACAAATTACAAGCTAAAAAAAAACACGTGTGGCACTCGGGGACTGCCGCGGTAAAGCTATTGCATAACATTTTTTATCAAATTATACAATTATAATTAGACAATAATAATTTAATATTAAAACAATAATAATAAAATAAGACCACGCTATATTTATAAACATTAACAAAAGCAAAATATTAATTGTCCCCTTCACACTCATAAGCTAGACCGCGCGAGAGAGAGATGGGCAGACTTTTCATGATGCGCATGCAGTGTGACGTCACGCCGCGCTCTTATTCACAAACAAACACTACACAAGCGCAACGTGTGAATGTATTGAACGCGAGCTACATGGTAGGCGGAGTGTTAGGTTTTATTTTGGTTACGTAATATCTTGATTCGGTCGCCGCGCTCAAAGCCCGCGATAAAAGCTATGCAATAGCTTAAAAGATACACAATAAATAACAATAAAAAAATCTGGCTTGTAACTTAAGCCATGTGCGCACGACTAAACAAAATAAATGTGCTAAGTACAGAATGTTCCTTAGTTGTAAGGAACATTCCATAGTTGTATAGGACAAAATAATATGATGACAAAAACTAATCTAACTTATAATGTTATGAAAGTAATTTTACTCACAATAAACACTAAACAATTTCTGGTGGTAGGACGTCTTAAGAGTCCGCATAAGTAGGTACCACAATCCTGCTCCTTTATGCCGTGAAGAAGTAATGCGTTTCGGTTTGAAGGGTTGGGTAGCCGTTGTAACTATACTGAAACCTTCGAAATTATATCTCAAGGTGGGTGGCGGCATTTACGTCGTAGATGTCTATGGGCTGCGCTTACCACTTAACACCAGGTGACCCGTGAGCTCGTCCACCCATCAAGTTTATAAAATAAAAACACTACTTAATCTACTATTAACATGTAAGATGCCCTTGAATATTTTTATAAACATCACTAACTTTTACAAGTAAAAATATTCAATTCAGTTGACAACTTGGCGAATTCGTTATAGGAGAGAGCACGTCCTTACGGATCCATCAGATCCAATAACCTTTGCATTAGATGCCTTCAGCTCTAATACTAGGGGCAGGCTTAGGGACCCCGGTAACCGTACTCGTCGAACTCGACAAAGAGGTCGACGTGCAACCTAACCCATGCATCAGCCCGCTGAGTTTCTCGCCGGATCTTCTCAGCGGGTCGCGATTCCGATCCGGTAGTAGATTCATTAGCGAAACAATTGCTCTTGAGTTGTTAGGTCTCCTTCGGAGGCGCTCGGGCAGTTGTTAGCAAATCCCACCCCTCTTGGCTGAGCCTTTGCTCGCCCACCTGTCCTGGTGAAACTGGAAAGGCCTTCGGGCCACCAGTAAACTTTCAATCATAAAAAAAAAAAAAAAAAAAAAAAAAAAAATATAGGAGAGAGACATTTAGGTACCTATTAAATCAGTGTACTGCGTCAATCAACGTATGCTAATAGTAGATCCTGGTTCAATATTTTATATGAATATTCACTCCTCCTTGCATCGATAATCCTGAATACTAGTCATGAGGCTTTCTGGGGAAAATACGGATAGAAGGGTCCCGCGTCCTTCCACGGCAGTGCTTTTGGAAGAGATTTAGTTCTTCGAGGCCGCTGAAGCCTTATTTGGGTCCGGCTTATTAACCGCCGCCAGACATTCGGCGTTGGCTGTTTTACGGTGGAAAGATCGAACTCAAACTCAACCCCCTTCTTTTCTCATCCGGGCTTGAGACCGGCATTGGCAGAGCTATAAGAGTTGGCAGAGGCATGGATATTCAAATACTGCATAAACGTTCCCCTGCCTATATTAAGTAGGACGGTCCTTATACCATACGGATCGGTATCCAGATTTGTACTATCAATGTTTTGTTGCTGACTGTACGATTACGTAGCTTGCGTATTTTCGCATCGAGTGCACACGAATCTATCACATACTCATAATGCTTGTCGACTACGGTTTGAATAACTTTCATACGTCATTCTCGATATTACTGTTACGAGCATTTAGGGCGGAATTTTATTGAAATTTAGCTCCTAATTAAATAGACCTAAAGTCTCTAATGGATAGCGACAATCAGCGCGTGAAAACTGAGTATCTACTATATTCACTTAGCATTTTGTCGGGTTTTCTTTTTATTGCTTAGATGGGTGGACGAGCTCACAGCGCACCTGATGTCAAGTGGTTACTGGAGCCCATAGACATTCACAACGTAAATGCGCCACCCACCTTGAGATATAAGTTCTAAGGTTTCAAGTTTAGTTACAACGGCTGCCCCACCTTTCAAACTGAGACGCATTACTGCTTCACGGAAGAAATAGGCAAGGTGGTGGTACCCACCCGCGCGGACTCACAACAAGATGCCCTTGCACCAGTAATTACGTAAATTATTTTTTTTACGATTTTCATTTTTATTACACGATGTTATTCCTTCACCGTGGAAGTCAATCGTGAACATTTGTGTAGTACGTATTTAATTAGAAAAATTGGTACCCGCCTGAGATTCGAACACCGATGCATCGCGCTCAACACGAATGCACCGGACGTCTTATCCGTTAGGCCACGAGGCTCTGTTAGGAGACATCAAACTTCGGGTGCGAGCTCTTTCGTCTAACTAGTGCAACAAAAATACAAACTTACTAGTGTCAGGGCGCCTTATGAGCCCGCGCGGGTAGGTACCACCATCTTGGCTTTTTCGGTCGCAAAGCATTAATGCATTCCAGTTGGAAGGGTGGGGCACTATAGAACTGAAACTCATGGCTCTAGAAATTACAGAAACAAAAAAAAAATACAAGGTCAAGTAACAATTACGTAACTTAAAATCCGGGACCAGATAAGTCATGACGAAAGCACTATTGTGGATGTAATGGCACAACGAAATAATTTTAGTTTTATCTCCGTTATTAATTAATTAAAATTGATCTGTTTGGTTATACACATAAAACTTAGTTTCGAATGTTCGACTATCAGAGATGAGACTGTTTTAACTGAAATGCGTTCAGCAATTTAATAGAACATGCACGATTTGAGCCGTAGCTCACAATAGCAGAATTCCCTTTGCCTATTCAATACTACTAAAAAAAGTCGAATTTCCCCACTTCGCGAAAAGTGCATTCAAAACTAAGCTTTATAATTTTGACATTAAATTGCATATTAGAACGAAAATTAAGTTTTAAAAGTGAAATTTCACATGATTTTGTTCCAGTTTCATTAACATACATAATTCAAAGTAGTTTTAATGTATTTTGAAAGTATTAAGAATTTGTACTACAGATATTGTTAGCTTAGACATTTGGGAATATAGCTTTTTGAAGAGATAACTTCTTATAATAGGGTAAACCGCTTCGTTACGTAACGCGTTACGCCGCCAGTCTGTCTGCCTTCTCTTTCTCTCATGCATTTTTTTTTCTCATGCATACGGCAGCGATACTGAGAACATATGTAACTTCTAACTATTTATATATCTTTTTCAATTTACAGAACATTTTTCCTTACATTATCATATCAATATGCATAAAATTTAAGTTTAATATATCATAATCTAAGTTTTTCTCAAGTTAAACATGTTCAATTTTAAATAGTTCAACTATTTTTTTTAGTAACGCTTTATTCATGTTACAAGACTTAATATTAATTGCATTATTGAATCGTCTACTTAAGAAAATGCGGGCGAAATCACGAACATGGTTGGTTGGTTATTGAACCATAGACATTGCAGTAAGAAGTAGTCTCCCGCTAATATCGAGTTTCAATACAGCTTTTGAAGAGAGCTTTTGTAGTTTTTGTTATACCACAGACGCTGTGCGGGCACAGAGTAATTCTAAGTAAAAACTATGATTTGTTAAATCATTGAAAACTCTTTAAGCACGAGTGCACATTGCGCACATTGCCTTTTTGCTAAATCTGCGAAGCGCTCCGTATGCTATCGATAAATCCTTCTGAGGCATATTAGTTTTACAGCGGAAAAATACCTAGTACTTTTCCATAAAGGATTTTCAAGTCTAGAGACACAGCCGATTGAGTAGTTTCTCGCCGGATCTTCTTAGGAGTCAATTCACCACTTAACGCCAGGTGGGCCATGACCATCAGCGTTTTTGGGATTAGAAATAATAACATAATATTTTCAACCCTCATTAAGACTAAATGACCCTATTTAAAATGTCCCAAACGCGACTTTTAGGATAGGCTATTTAAAACTAAGTGAATGTAATCAGTTTCAGGAATTGTATAGAACAATAATAATGTAAGATTATAAACTGTTTTTTTTTTTTTGCGTGAAGCAATACTGGAGTCTTTTAATATATACATATATTACACATTTTTTGTTTTCTTGAAGCTGTATCTAATATTGCCATACATACATTTCATAAATAAAATAAACCATCACACTACAACTAAAACCATTACAACTATAATAAAATTAATTAATGGCAATAAACATGCAACATTAATTGCTTGTTGTAAAAATTATATTCGCGCGTAAAATGTAACGTTTTGTTTCGGCGGCCATTGTGTGTTGGCTTCTAAAAGTGGTTATAAATTTAGACACCGGTCGATATTCTTTACGTATCAAAGAATAAATTGAAGAGGAAGAATAAACATCCCTAACGATGACAATGAAATTCAGTTACAAATATAATTATTAAGAACAATTGAAACGAGTAAATAAATAAAAAATGCATTTTCTTACATAATCATCGTGAATATGTTAAATTCGTTTTTATCAAATTTTACTGTAATTAAAACTACTTTTACGGGTTAATTTCACCTTTTTTAATATCATTTTATTATGCATCGTCCATGAAAACCGCAAAGTATTTATTTATCTATATATTAATACGTGAAGCAAAAACTTTGTATCCCTTTTTACGAAAATTGCGGGGACGGAGGAGTTTGAAATTTTCCACACTTATAGAGAATATAGGGAAGAAGTGCACAATGCTAATATTTTTTTAAAATAATCCATAAAAGGTACATTAAATTAATAAAGAAAACATTACACACACTACATACCATGTATTTGACGCACACACGCATGCATACTATTTATTTATTGTCAAACTTTTGTTCTTGACGCCTGTTGTCAAATTGAGAATAGATTAAATATTGTTTGTCTTTGTTAATATTTTTTATAGTATAGTCTTGGCGAAATTTGTGATTATAGAAGTATAAAATACAATCACAATAGTGTACAAACTTACAATTCCAATTAATTATAGTCGAATTTCGACTACTGGGGGACCTCTAGTTTATTTAATTATACGAACGAAGTGATCATCAACACATAAAACATTGACAAATTAACAAGAAGTACGGGACAAATCGCCCATACGGTGCTATAACATCACGTAGGCAAATTATGTACTTTGTCAGGAGAAGCGTTGAAAAATCAACATCTTAATACAATTATATAGTTCTTCTCGGCTAAAGAAATAAAATGATAATATTAAGCTACAACTTTAAACTTTATTATTAAAAGCAAACATCTCACTAATAGCTATTAAAAATGCATTTTCTCAAACTCAGTTCAGTACTAAAAATAATCGCCTAAGTAACATTAAAGCTCTATATGTGCGATGTGTCAATCGCCTCAATCACAGATACAATCGACAATGCAATAGTTGAAATTTTAAAATTACAGAAAATGTTATTATAAATACAATGAAATATTAATAAAAAAAATATATAATCCAGAATAATAGATTTTCACAAAGTATTGAAAAGGTCAGGAATAGATATTAAAAAAAAAAACCGACATTGATACGCAAATCTAGTTTTAATTATGTCTACGGCTCACGAAAACCGAATTATATGAATCACGGTACGTCTCTAGTCCAAGACAATGATTCGCACTCGTTATAGGGTACATTACTGGTGGTAGGACGTCTTGTGAGTCCGCACGGGTAGGTACAACCACCCCGCCTATTTCTGCCGTGAAGCACTAATTGCGTTTCAGTTTGAATGGCGGGGCAGCCGCTATACTGTTACAAGTGAGACCATAGAACTCATGTCTCAAGGTGGGTGGCGGCATTTACGTTGTAGATAGATGTCTATGGGATCCGGTAACCACTCTCAACACCAGGTGGACCGTGAGCTCGTCCACCCATCTAAGCATAAAAAAAGAGGTATAGTCTACACTCAACCTTGCCTATTTCTGAAGCGATTTCTGGTCCAGTGGCGCCAGAGTAATAATGTCGGAAAATAGGCGGAAAACGCCAAATAAGGCAAATGACGTACTAATTTTGTATAACGTAAGTTTGTCGAAGCCCGTAAGTAATCCATAATAGGAAATAGACGCGAATGCATTTCATGGTCGGGTTCGTTTGTGCCGATAAACCTGAGTGGTGTTGTGCTCGCATTACGGTCCAGATATTATCGATACGCCGATACGTACGCCTTGGATACGATACGTATTGCAGGCACGAACTCAGACTTGCCGACGACTATTTTAATTTAACTTTTTTAGAGCTGAACTTATTATACACTACACTATTTAATATATTGTATTAATTTAAAAAAAATCAATTAACTTATTAATATTTATATTTATTATTATGATTATTTAACTATAACTCTACTGTACATAACTATATTTTCCAGAAATTGCTAAATATTTTTTTTAAAATAGTATCTTAAAAATATACCTTTATAAACTTCAAAAATACAAAATTCAATGCTAAATTCACAGCACAATTGTAAATGGTTATTTATAAATGTTATTAACCTATTAAAAACGTCATATGTGTGTACGCTAAGACATGTCCGTATAGATTGATATCTAATACCTACAATCAAACTACAAGCGCAATAGTCGTTAATCTGATGCTCCGCGCTTTATACGCACTAGATGAAGACCGATCTCGGTTTTTTTTTTGATAACGCCATCTTGTGTCTTTAAAGCAGCTAGTTGCTCTCAATTAAGAAAAATAGTATTATTATTCGCCAATAGATGTCGGGAAGAGTCATAAAGTTGATTATCGATAAAGTTGATTATTGAAAACACGAAGAAAACAACATTTTCTGAAAATAAATCGTAGCTAGATCGTTTTATCGCCCCCGAAATCCCCTGTATACTAAATTTTATGAAAATCGTTGGAGCCGTTTCCGAGATTCAGATTATATACATATATTATATTAATATACAAGAATTGCTCGTTTAAAGGTATAAGATTAATAGAGGGTCGATCTATCGACGGTTCGCGCTCAAAGAGTTAAATGAAAGTCTCTCTAAATTATATTTACAAACGATGTTTCTCTGAGAATTGTATTTGAATACTTTATGAGCATCAAATGCTTTTCTTTGAATTAATTTTGATTTTATATTGAGCGTACGTAATTTTGGTTCGGAGAATTTTTATTGAACGAATCCTTAGTTTAAAGCTAATTTATAATTTTGTCCTGAACTCTAGCCGCTTGAAATTTGACAGCGCTTTCAGCTTCAAAGCAATTTCATTCAATATATTTCGACCATCGAACGTTCGTCACAATACGTCTTTTTTTTTAAAAGGGATTTTGCGACCTTGTAACTAAAACCTTTAAGTCGTGTCTTATTTTAATTATACTCATATTTTTATGAAAAATGATAATATGGAGTGAAATTAAATGAAATAAAGATGATTAATTTGAGACCTTAATCAACTGAGATGAAATTAAATGAAGTAAGATGATATGGGATGAAATATAATCTCAGTAAAATGGTGGTCATTTTTTCAATGGACTTTTTGGAGGATCCCGAGAAGTTACGTCCAGCGGCTCTGTTTCATTTTACCACATTCGTGCACTTTCACAGATATTAAACAGTTAATAAACCATCGTTATTACACATTTAAACCTGAAGAAACACTAAATAGACAAAATAAAACAAATCACACAACTTCGCTCCATGCGTTTCCGTCAAAAAGTCCCTCACAATACGTCTCTGTTAAACTAGCCGAGGCAATAATAGAGGGTGTAGCAGCGAGTATTGAGTGCGCTTTCTTGTATAGAATGTAGAATATCATCATTACACATATGCCGTAACGTCTTCACGACCCACTAAATGAGGAGGGGGCAGAGAGAAACGTTACAATTACAGTACCTCTCGACCTATGTAATAGAATAAAATGTTGTAATAGAAACGGCACTTATAAAATGCATAATATTATGTTGCTCGAATTAGGGCTCTATATTGGTTTTCCCTTGTAAAAAGGTGAGGTTTATGGGTTTTTCTCTTTCAGCCCACTGACCGAGAACCCTCTAAAAGCTACGACGATACGCTGGATGCAGACTACGCAGGATCGGTGTTTGTGGCGGACCTTGAGGGAGGCTTATATGCAGTAGTAGCCGTTCGAGGGTTAAAATTACCCAAATTACTATTTACTTCTATTTACAGATGGTTACACAACCGTTGTCTAATATTGAGAAATTATCTTAGGAGTCATCACTCTAGACTTTACACATGCTTTATAAATATCCGTCATATCTGACATTAATTTCATTAAATCTCTTATTAAGTCATAGCGAGAAATCAATGAGTCAAGATGTACAGGATATATACCGTGAGAATGGTATCGGCTTATTATTACACGTTAACTGGTCCCATGATAAGTTCGTAAAGAACTTGTGTTACAGGTACCAGATAACGGAAATAAATGTAAGATTTTTATTATACACATACATATATTTAATATACATCCATAACCCTGGAAAAGACATTTATATTTATCATACAAATATCTTCCCTTGGCGGGATTCGAAACCGCGACCCCCTTGTGTAGTGACCATGTCACTTACCACTACACCAGACGGCCGTTAATTAATAAAACAGCTTTTTTCATTGATTATATCTATTTATTGTCAATAGCACGTGTCTAGTAAAATGTACACCGTTTTTAAGTAATGTTTGTAATTGAAATGCTGTGTAACGTCAGAACGGTAATGAAAATTCAAAATCTTTTCCATAGAAATCTTGGAAAACATTCGAGCCTTCGGTCAACCAAGACGTCTGCTCGTAGAAGACTTGCCTCTTCCACTGGAATACATCATGTCCTATAAGCTTAAACAACAAAAACAACTTAAAAAACCTTTGGAAATACAAAGAGAGTTACACTGAGTTTCTCGCCGGATTTTCTCAGTGGGCCACGATTCCGATCCGGTCGTAGATTCTGCGAAGCACTGCTCTTGCTATGGCTAGCGTTAGCACATTCTCTCAGGTTGAGCCCGTGAGCTCACCTATCCATCCGGGCGTAACTGGAATATCCCCTTGGCTACCAGCAAATAGGTACGGAAATTAAAAAAAAAAACATAGAGATTCAATAGATTAGGTTTCGGAATAAACAAACACAGCATTACTTATATGGTAATGTAAGTTGGTATAATTAAATGCCATTTCTTATCTCATAATAAGCAAAGACATAACATTTAGAAACTATTTTCTCAGATGTTATTTAATCGATATTTCTTTTATTATTAAATACTGACTTAAAATTATCGATTTTTTTCTTTTAGTGGCTATTGACGAGTCTTAGAGCAGTAAACAAAAAGTAAATCAGTTTTATAGAATAAAGACAAAAATAAACATTTAATTCGAAAAAAAAAAAGGTTATTGTCTTCCAAATGTCATGACAAAAAATTCAGTAAGCGACAAACTACATGACGAAAATGCACGACTGACATATTCTGAATAATATAAATAATTAGTACAATTGAATCTTTCATGCATAACAACGTTGAATTAACCGGGAATCGCCATTTGGCTTAGAGAAGGTCATTTAATGAAAATAACGATTATAATATAACCGTCTCGAGAGAACTCTCATAGGATCTACATAATCCGTAATTCCATTAATACAATACGCGTAACAAACCTAGCATGTGGAATTTCATAGTCGATATCATTATATGGTTTTAAGGTCATCGTGGCCTAAAAGATAAGACGCCCGGTACATTCGTGTCGAGCGACGTGAGTGTGCCGGTGTTCGAATCCCGCAGGCAGGTGAATGAAATACGTACTTGCCAAATGTTCACGAATTACTTCCTGTTTGAAGGAATGACATCGTGTAAGAAAAATGAAAATCGTAAAAAAATTAATTTACGTAATTACTGGTGCAAGGGCATCTTGTTAGCCCGCCCGTACCACCGCCCTGCCTATTTCTGCCGTGAAGCAATATTGCGTTTCGGTTTGGAGGGTGGGGCAGCCGTTTTACTGCAAAAACTGAGACTTAAAACTTGTGTATCTTTGAAGAGGGACGGCGGCTTTAACTTGCCTCACGCTCTTATGGGCTCCAGTAACGAGTTAGCACCAAGTGGGCTGTGAACTCATTCACCTATCTTAGCAATAAAAAAGAAAAATATGTGACCTTTGTCATTCGTTGTTCGTGTGCGCCGGAACTGTTAGTGTTTCGTGCGACAGAGATGACGCTCTACGAAGCCTAAATTAGCTATAGGTCGATGTGCAGTATTTATCGTCGGGTACTGTACTAATTTGACAATAAATCGCACATCACTAACTACTTTAGTATCGGTTTTAATACAAAACAAAGCTATCTCAAAACCGCCCATTATCGTGAAGCTTACACTTCCTAAAGCCACTTAAATTAGGGCCGTTACTACAGCACCCAGTCAAGCCTAGGCTCTGCTAAGCACGGATTATACATATAAGTACATTTAGTCCAACACACGAAGCAACAAATACAGAAACGAGTTAAACAGATATAATTGATTACAGTTTGTGTGAATCGAATTGCAAAATGTGAAAACAAATGTTACATTTCATTAAAACGCCTTTTATGAGCTTTTCTTTTATAATTTTCCAGTGGTAATTCTCTTTTCAAAGACCAGCAGTAATCTGCCATCATGTGACTATCCCACCGACCCTAATACCTTTCTTCCATCACTTTTAGATCCTGGTGTAACCCCTCTCTCTATCCCTAATTATAATTTCCTAAGTTATCCAGAAATTTATCCAAATGATTGCAGAGATAGTGTAACTTGATACTCAAATTTGCTCCTAGAGTCTGAAAATTTGCCAGAATATTATGTACAATTTCTTCACAATTTGGCGCTTTATAGCTAGCGCTAGGAGATTTTTGACTACCAACACAAAACTTTTTCAAGTTTTACTTTCCGAAATAGTCATAACATTAATAAAATCTGTATCTTTCATTAATTGCCGTATTTGAGGACCATCAAATATTTCACAATTTTTTTTATTGCTTAAATGGGTGGACGAGCTCACAGCCCACCTGGTGTTAAGTGGTTACTGGAGCCCATAGACATCTACAACGTAAATGCGCCACCCACCTTGAGATATAAGTTCTAAGGTCTCAAGTTTAGTACTACGGCTGCCCCACCCTTCAAACCGAGACGCATTACTGCTTCACGGCAGAAATAGGCAGGGTGGTGGTACCCACCCGCGCGGACTCACAAGAGGTCCTACCACCAGTAAACTTCCAACTTCCAACTTTTCCATACTAAGTTTCGGAAATTTTCTACAAATTTAATTAAAACAATCTTTTCCCTTTTCCGAGGGTTTGACAAATTGCTCTATCATTCCTAACTTGATGACTTGTAATGGTGGAAGTATGATTTTGCCTCTGCTTACTAACAGATACCTTCTTACATTGGCTTTACCGACTGTTATAAAAACTTCTTACAGGCCAAACATCTTGTTTCTAATGTAGTTGCCTTAGCTCTACTGTCCCACATATAAATAAAGCAAGGGTATTTCGTATATCCACTTTCTTGGCCGAGTGAATAAAATAATAAAATAAATTTTATTACTATAACAAATCGATAAATTGAACAAAATATAAGATATGCAGTAATCATAAAAACAAAAGCACATTCAATACTTTCACCAATAAATTCGTAACTGGGCAGCTGAAAAAAAAAAATTGCTAAGATATACAGGGCAATAAAAAAAAATTTTTTTAGACCTGTTTAATTTATAGTCTGATGAGGTTTTTGACGTGGACACTAGAATTTAGACGGATAGAAATATCACCGTGAAAAAAAAGATTATATCTTCACACGGAGTTGCCAATACACAAAATAAAATAATTATATTACGTACTAGCTGACCCGGCAGACTTCATAGATCACCCCGATGGAAGTTAAAGACTTGATCAAAGACCTACGTCCTCGCAAGGCTCCCGGTTCCGACGGTATATCCAACCGCGTTATTAAACTTCTACCCGTCCAACTCATCGTGATGTTGGCATCTATTTTCAATGCCGCTATGGCGAACTGTATCTTTCCCGCGGTGTGGAAAGAAGCGGACGTTATCGGCATACATAAACCCGGTAAACCAAAAAATCATCCGACGAGCTACCGCCCGATCAGCCTCCTCATGTCTCTAGGCAAACTGTATGAGCGTCTGCTCTACAAACGCCTCAGAGACTTCGTCTCATCCAAGGGCATTCTCATCGATGAACAATTCGGATTCCGTACAAATCACTCATGCGTTCAACAGGTGCACCGCCTCACGGAGCACATTCTTGTGGGGCTTAATCGACCAAAACCGTTATACACGGGAGCTCTCTTCTTCGACGTCGCAAAAGCGTTCGACAAAGTCTGGCACAACGGTTTGATTTTCAAACTATTCAACATGGGTGTGCCGGATAGTCTCGTGCTCATCATACGGGACTTCTTGTCGAACCGCTCTTTTCGATATCGAGTCGAGGGAACCCTGCTCCTCCCCACGACCTCTCACAGCTGCAGTCCCGCAAGGCTCTATTCTTTCACCCCTCCTATTTAGCTTATTCGTTAACGATATTCCCCGGTCGCCGCCGACCCATTTAGCTTTATTCGCCGATGACACGACTGTTTACTATTCCAGTAGAAACAAGTCCGTAATCGCGAAGAAGCTTCAGAGCGCAGCCCTAGCCCTAGGACAGTGGTTCCGAAAATGGCGCATAGACATCAACCCAGCGAAAAGTACTGCGGTGCTATTTCAGAGGGGAAGCTCCACACGGATTTCCTCCCGTATTAGGAGGAGGAATCTCACACCCCCGATTACTCTCTTTAGTCAATCCATACCCTGGGCCAGGAAGGTCAAGTACCTGGGCGTTACCCTGGATGCATCGATGACATTCCGCCCGCATATAAAATCAGTCCGTGACCGTGCCGCGTTTATTCTCGGTAGACTCTACCCCATGATCTGTAAGCGGAGTAAAATGTCCCTTCGGAACAAGGTGACACTTTACAAAACTTGCATAAGGCCCGTCATGACTTACGCGAGTGTGGTGTTCGCTCACGCGGCCCGCACACACATAGACACCCTTCAATCTCTACAATCCCGCTTTTGCAGGTTAGCCGTCGGAGCTCCGTGGTTCGTGAGGAACGTTGACCTACACGACGACCTGGGCCTCGAATCTATACAGAAATACATGAAATCAGCGTCGGAACGGTACTTCGATAAGGCTATGCGTCATGATAATCGCCTTATCGTAGCCGCCGCTGACTACTCCCCGAATCCTGATCATGCAGGAGCCAGTCACCGTCGACGCCCTAGACACGTCCTTACGGATCCATCAGATCCAATAACCTTTACACTAGACGCCTTCAGCTCTAGGAGCAGGCTTAGGGACCTCGGTAACCGTACTCATCGAATTCGACAAAGAGTTCGCCGTGCAACCTAACCCATGAATCAGCTCGCTGAGTTTCTCGCCGGATCTTCTTCACCTTTTAAACCTTCTCTGGACTTCCACGAATAATTCAAGACCAAAATTAGCCAAATCGGTCCAGTCGTTCTCGAGTTTTAGCGAGACTAATGAACAGCAATTCATTTTTATATATAGAGATTAGTCTATGGGTTATGACGGTAACCACTTAACACAAGAGATTTTCAACGACAAGTTGTTAAAGATAATGCGGTATTTAATTTAAAAAGAAATCAAAGGTTTATTCTGAACAATAACGCTAGTGCTATTTAAAAATCTATTTCAACAAAATCTACAAATGCCACGATTCTTCAAATGTAAACACATATAAATATTTTACAATTTCTTTACCACGTTAAGATATTAACATTCGAATGTGTTCCGTCCTTAAGCTGGTGCAGACCCCCGCCGAACCCCGAACCCCGAAAACTGAATTCGGTATTCAAATACAAATATTAATCAGTGCCGATTTTACGAGGATGTTATCGCGATCGTAAAGCGTCAGTAAAACAGTCTAGACATGTCTTTAGGAGATACGCGTTAACACTTCGACGTGGAGTTATTAACTTCACGTATGTTCATGTGGGGAGGGTCGTTAAAATTTGGATTACAGTCGGCTGGAAACTTTACATTCGTCTATATATTAATACGCGAAGCAAAAACTTTGTATCCCTTTTTACGAAAATTGCGAGGACGGAGGAGTATGAAATTGCCCACACTTATAGAGACTATAGAGAAGGAGTGCAGAATGTTAATATATTTTTTAAATTATGCATTAAAAATACATTAAATCAATAAAAAATTACATCACACACACACACATATATATACATACTCTTTGTTTATTGTCAAACTTTTGTAATTGCATAAAGTCTGTGGTTAAATTGAGAATAGGAAAACCATTCACAAAAGGAAGGAAGAAGTGAGGGAGATCGATAAAGTACAGTGCGTTTGAAATAACTTAAAAATTTACATGAATCACACAAACACACTGTAATGGGTCAGTGTATACAAACTGCCAAGCTAAAATAGTTCTTCTTCTATTCTTCTATATCGTTCCCTCACTGCTGAGGATCGCGACCACATGCGAAAATAGTTAGAGTCTTAAAGTCTTAAGTTACCAGACATAGCCATAAGAATTCAATAAAAACCCTAAATGAGAATTAATTATTTTGCCAATATACCAATATATCAACTCGTTTTATTTATTAAAAAAAAAACAAAAAAAAAACATTTGGCACCCATTAATGCAATGAAATAAATTTAAATTATTTTGAATGTATAATAAATTAAGTATCGTTGGAATTAAGTTCCCCTAAATATTAGAAGACAACAGGAAAATTCGTGAATTAAATAAGAAATTTCCTTTAAACAAAAAGAGGAAAGCTACTGAATGTATTAAAGTGAGATTCAGGCCTTAGATTGTTTTACAGCAAGACTGGCCTTCTCAAGGCGTATGATATAATTCACATATCTAATGTCTACATACCGTATATAGCGGCCCGCTCCGGCTCCGCTCGGGTCTTTAACAAAATTTTGAACGATATTTGACGTTGTTTTATTTTTAAATAAAATAACACTTATTGCGGCATAACTATAATAGACATATGCTGTCGCGACAGTTTTTGTAAATAATCATGTGTTCTACAAAGTCGTACATTATTTTATTCTATCTTCAATACTTTTCGCAGGGCACGCGATGTAAAGAATATTTTAGGTAATTTTTTTATACCTTGGGTTACTTACCATTATTGGAGTTTTAGTAAGGATCCCTAATTTTTTTCAAAAAAGATTATAGCCTATATCACTCGGGAATAATGTAGCTTCCAAACAGTGAAAGAATTTTTCAAATCGGCTCAGTAGTTTCGGAGCCTATTCAATACAAACAAACAATCAAATGTTTCCTCTTTATAATATTCGTATAGATAGGCTAGGACTGAACGCCATGCCCTGCGTCAGTCAATCATATTTCGGACTTAATTGTTCGGCTTATCGCTTAGTGTATCACCAGCCTGCTTTTAGCTCTCCGAGGCTCTTACACTAATTACAGTAGCTGTTAATTGAAGTAGCCCGATAGACCACTGCGAAGGCATCTCTATATTGTGTATTGATGGAAGATATTCGACGTATTGCCTAGTTCTTTGTGCATACAACGGTTGTTTTGAAGAGGTTTTTGATGTGAAACATCTATAGCCGCACGTAAAACCGATTTCTGGCGTGGCGACGCAAGCCGTGGCGACGCGTCGCCATGCGCAATCGACTGTGTAATTCTCTCCCACTCGATCCGGCGTTAAGCCATCTCTCTCGCTACCCTGAGCTCGGATACCTATAGTGTATACTCCGTAATGTATACAGTGTTGTTTACTACAGTACACAGAACCTGTGTTTTACTTGAAAACAAATTATTTTTTCGTAATATTTTATTTAATCATTATGACATATTTAGTTCCTATCACAATCTGTTTTTTTCTGCATATTATTTTTACAAAATAATGTCGATGTTTCACATCTGCCAGGCGTCCCGTGACGGCTCACGTTTTTTTTATTGCCCTTGTAGGCAGACGAGCGTACGGCTCACCTTATGGTAAACGGTTACCGTTGCTCATAGACGTCAGCAATGCCAGGGACAGAGCCAAGCCGCTGCCACCATTGCGTACTCTCCGCAAGCATCGTAGGCCGTATGCCCGTCTACACGCAAAGACAAAAAAAAAAACGCGGTGTGCCAATGCGTCGACATGCGCAAGCGACTATTTCATAACATTAATATTTTATTTTTCATTACGCCACATGAATTTCCTGTTGTAAAATTTTATGTATTATATGCAACCTGTACAAAATAAATAATATCAATGTTTCACATCATCACATCATTCATTCATTCATCACATTGCCGCGATTAATGAATGAATGATTTATTTTATTTCCGACAACAACAACAAGTCCACGTGTGTACATAGTATCATTGAAACATACTTAAAATTAACAAAACCAATCAACTAAAAAAGATACATTTATTAAAAATAATTATCAGTTGAATACATTTAAAATTTTCCATTCAACTGATACTTCGAACCAATCATTAGTATTATTATTATTTAGTCCTCAAGTGAACCATGGTACAATGGCTCAAGTACCGATAGTGATAACGGTCTGTTTATGCCTTCAGGATTCTGTTAGGGCATTTTTTTTTCTTTATATAATAAAATGAGATGAAATTTCAAGGAGTTACTGTCATTCCATACAGTAACTCCTTGAAATTTCATCTTATTTTCTCATTATCATCTTTTCATCTCTTTTCACAAGTAGAATAAATAATTAGTCGCATTCATTCTCTTCTAATGATACTTTGATAATTATTTTAATAAAAAACATTGAAGTCATGTTAACGAGGCGACTTGTCGGAAAGCGTTACTGTTATAAAGAGACCGCTATGCTTCATGAACTTTATAAAAACTCCAGTAAGCTTATTAGCAAACGGAATAATTACGGACGTTATTAAGAATCGGAAACGCCATTGAAAACTTTTGTTGTATGATATCATAATTATTATATTTGAATATTTCGCATTGGTTTATGAAAAAAAACATAACAACTAAGGATTCTTGAGTTCGTTCTCCAAATATTTCTGCGAACGTTAACTGTCTTAAGTCGTTTCTTAAAGACCCTTTCTGTATCTGTCAGAGATAACCAAACAACAGGCTTCTTCAAAATAATGGAGCTTTATTTGCTCACGTAGTTCGAGTAAAATAATTTTACATTTTAATATCATATTAGAGGAGGGCGTGACACCTCCTAAGACTTTGATGGAATCTATGAAAGAGGATATGCGAGAGAAGGATTTGAGTGCAGAGATGACGTTTTTTTTTTTTTTTTTTTTTATTTTTTTTATGATTGAAGGATTACTGGTGGCCCAGAGGCCTTTCCAGTTTCACCAGGACAGGTGGGCGAGCAAAAGCTCAGCCAGGAGGGGTGGGATTTGCTAACAGCTGCCCGAGCGCCTCCGAAGGAGACCTAACAGCTCAAGAGCAGCTGCTTCGCGAATGAATCTACTACCGGATCGGAATCGCGACCCGCTGAGAAGATCCGGCGAGAAACTCAGTGAGCTGATTCATGGGTTAGGTTGCACGGCGAACTCTTTGTCGAGTTCGACGAGTACGGTTACCGAGGTCCCTAAGCCTGCTCCTAGAGCTGAAGGCGTCTAGTGCAAAGGTTATTGGATCTGAGGGATCCGTAAGGACGTGTCTAGGGCGTCGACGGTGACTGGCTCCTGCATGATCAGGATTCGGGGAGTAGTCAGCGGCGGCTACGATAAGGCGATTATCATGACGCATAGCCTTATCGAAGTACCGTTCCGACGCTGACTTCATGTATTTCTGGATAGATTCGAGGCCCAGGTCGTCGTGTAGGTCAACGTTCCTCACGAACCACGGAGCTCCGACGGCTAACCTGCAAAAGCGGGATTGTAGAGATTGAAGGGTGTGTATGTGTGTGCGGGCCGCGTGAGCGAACACCACACTCGCGTAAGTCATGACGGGCCTTATGCAAGTTTTGTAAAGTGTCACCTTGTTCCGAAGGGACATTTTACTCCGCTTACAGATCATGGGGTAGAGTCTACCGAGAATAAACGCGGCACGGTCACGGACTGATTTTATATGCGGGCGGAATGTCATCGATGCATCCAGGGTAACGCCCAGGTACTTGACCTTCCTGGCCCAGGGTATGGATTGACTAAAGAGAGTAATCGGGGGTGTGAGGTTCCTCCTCCTAATACGGGAGGAAATCCGTGTGGAGCTTCCCCTCTGAAATAGCACCGCAGTACTTTTCGCTGGGTTGATGTCTATGCGCCATTTTCGGAACCACTGTCCTAGGGCTAGGGCTGCGCTCTGAAGCTTCTTCGCGATTAGGGACTTGTTTCTACTGGAATAGTAAACAGTCGTGTCGTCGGCGAATAAAGCTAAATGGGTCGGCGGCGACCGGGGAATATCGTTAACGAATAAGCTAAATAGGAGGGGTGAGAGGACAGAGCCTTGCGGGACTCCAGCTGTGAGAGGTCGTGGGGAGGAGCGGGTTCCCTCGACTCGATATCGAAAAGAGCGGTTCGACAAGAAGTCCCGTATGATGAGCACGAGACTATCCGGCACGCCCATGTTGAATAGTTTGAAAATCAAACCGTTGTGCCAGACTTTGTCGAACGCTTTTGCGACGTCGAAGAAGAGAGCTCCCGTGTATAACGGTTTTGGTCGATTAAGCCCCACAAGAATGTGCTCCGTGAGGCGGTGCACCTGTTGAACGCATGAGTGATTTGTACGGAATCCGAATTGTTCATCGATGAGAATGCCCTTGGATGAGACGAAGTCTCTGAGGCGTTTGTAGAGCAGACGCTCATACAGTTTGCCTAGAGACATGAGGAGGCTAATCGGGCGGTAGCTCGTCGGATGATTTTTTGGTTTACCGGGTTTATGTATGCCGATAACGTCCGCTTCTTTCCACACTGCGGGAAAGATACAGTTCGCCATAGCGGCATTGAAAATAGATGCCAACATCACGATGAGTTGGACGGGTAGAAGTTTAATAACGCGGTTAGATATACCGTCGGAACCGGGAGCCTTGCGAGGACGTAGGTCTTTGATCAAGTCTTTAACTTCCATCGGGGTGACGGGTGGTAACACGTCCGAGGGTGGCAAGGAGACTCTGCGTTCTACCTCACTGTCTACAAATTCTACATGAACAGGGTCCACGGATTGAGTGCTGGGCGTGCACTGGGTTTGCAATGTATCGGCCAGCAGCTCTGCTTTTTCATCATCATCGAACGCCGCGAGTCGGCCTGAGGGGCCTACGAGGGGGGGCATAGTTACTACCGTATCCGATTTGAGAGTACGAGCTAAGCGGTAGTAAGACCTTTGAGAGGGCGCGAGTCTTTCTAAGAAATCAGACCATCTGGCATCTCGGACTTCGGCGATGCGAGACTTTACGTCGCGTTGTAGGGCACGCATTCGAATACGATTTTCCGCGGTAGGATACCTGTCGTAGGCGCGTATCGAGGCGTTCTTAGCTCTAAGGAGTTCCCTAATATCGTCGGACAATTTGAAGCGGTGAAGGAAGTCCTCCGCTATAACTTGTTTCGATGACCTATCTAATGTCGAGGTGATGTGTGACGTTAAGATGTCTATGGCTTCAGCGGTATCCTGAGGAGACGGGGTAGAGTCTGGGTTAAACGGGAGCGATGGTGGATCAGATTCAGCCAGGCTGATGCCCAGCGTGTGCCAATCCACCACAGTCCTCGTGACGGGAACGGAATCGGGAGCGCGACCGAGCTTCATAACGACGGGACGGTGGTCTGAATCTAACTCTGAAACTACTTCGATCGAGTGTAAGCGCAGAGTTACGTTTTTTAATAACGCTATGTCGAGTATATCCGGGCGATGCGCGATATTTAGCGGGTAGTGAGTCGGGGTTAGCGGAGCGACGATATCGAAGGCGAGATCATCGACTAACGCGTCAAGCCGCCTGCCATTCGGGGTTGTAGTGTGTGAGTTCCACCTGATGTGTTTACAATTTAGGTCGCCCGCCAGAATGACAGAGCTCCCCATGCCGAGCAGCGCCTCGATATCACTGCTTAGAACGATCTTATCCGGTGGAAGATAAACGGACGCGATAACGATCGGCGCGTGTCCCGTCAGTGAGATTCGGCACACTGATGCTTCGATATTAGCGAGCGCGGGAGGATCGAGCGGGACGCAATGCAGGGCTCTTCTATAGTAAATGACGGTACCACCACCACGAGCAGAGAGCCTGTCGTTCCTGACCATGTTATAGTTCGCGATTTTAAGGTCACGGCGCGCGGGCTTAAGTAGGGTCTCCTGCACTAAAAAGATATCAATTTGATGGTCACGCAAAAAGTCAGAAACCTGATCACGTTGATTTGCGAGACCGTAAGCGTTAAAAAATCCTATCGTTACGGATAGGGGCTTTATTCTACTTGCAGAGATGACGTATGATACGCCTGAATGAAAATAGAGATGTTGAAATAATACTCCGGAATAGAATAAATTGTTAACGGTTTAATGCAAAGAGGTAAACAAAGAAAGTGATTTACAAGAATAGAAACTTATGTAAAGCAGAGACGGTGGCGTCACGAGTGAGCAAATTGCGAACTGTTCTGACATTATAGATCAGTTTAGAAATTATATTTACAATCTTCCAATAAGAGCGTGCGGCGCCGACCCCAGGATAAGGGGGAGAAATAGTTTGTAGGCAGCGGTTTAGCTCTGCCCCTAGCAATGCTGATATCTATGGGCGACGGTGCCTACTCACCATCAAATGGGCCGTACGTTCGTCTGTCTACAAGGGCACTAAAAAATAAAAAAGGAAACATTTGATTTATTTACTCGGAAGGCAATTCTATTATTTTAGTTTGACAAGGTAACGACTAAATAATTTCTGTTTTGCCGCCACCCACCAAGGCAAAAAATAAACGCAATCCTAACCGCTATTTCGACATTTAACACGTCAACTAGAATTAATTAAACGTTTTTGGAACAAAAAAACAAAACAAAAAAAAAACTCAAGAGAAAATAGACCGTTATGCTTTTTTTAGCCTGGCAATAATATTTTCCACGTGTGTCTTCCAAAATTGATTGAAGAAATTTTCAACAGTCTGGTACTGGCCGGTTGTCAAGATACATGATAAAAAAAGTATGTCCATAGGAAATAAAAAGCGAGATATTTCAAATGAATACGAATATAACGAAATACAATGAATATTATGAAGACGTTTCCAAATAATGTGATTGAAATTTTTTCTGGGGTTTCAAACGTAGACTAAAATCACAAGGATCACATTACATAAATTTTGAACGTCTTCCAATGACAAAATACTTTTCGAAGCTACTATTGACCGCTGTTTGGCAGACTTAGTCCGCGACACACTACACAACGACATTCACAAGTGAGTCGGCATCGAATTAATTTTTTTTATAGCCCTTGTAGGCAGACGATCGTACAGCCCACCCGATGGTATGTGGTTACCGTCGCCCATGGACATCAGCAATGCCAGGGACAGAGGGAAACCTACTGAATACCGTTAAGTAATTTCTCGGGGAGAGTAAACATGTTTAAAACTACTTCACGATTTATTATTTTGGCACATTACGTATTCACTCTACGCAATAATTAGGATGTTATCGCGATGAACGGACGCGCCTATAGCACAAGAGGAAAATTCAAGTCCAAGGACGAATTTATATATATTTTTTTATTGCTTGTATGGATGGACGAGCTCACAGCCCACCTGATGTTAAGTGGTTACTGGAGCCCATAGACATCTACAACGTAAATGGGCCACCCACCTTGAGATATAAGTTCTAAGGTCTCAGTATAGTTACAACGGCTACCCCACCCTTCAAACCGAAACGCATTACTGCTTCACGGCGGAAATAGGCGGGGTGGTGGTACCTACCCGTGTGGACTCCCAAAAGGTCCTACCACCAGTGATTACGCAAATTATAATTTTGCGGGTTTGATTTTTATTACACGGTGTTATTCCTTCACCGTGGAAGTCAATCGTGAACATTTGTTGAGTAGGTACGTATTTCATTAGAAAAATTGGTACCCGCCTGCGGGATTCGAACACCGGTGCATCGCTTCATACGAATCCACCGGACGTCTTATCCTTTAGGCCACGACGACTTCAAATTTGTATTTGCTTAGCTATTATTATTATTATTTGATTAGCTAATTATTGACGCGACACGGGAGTTAAATTAGAAGCTCCTAATGCACCTCAATATCGTCAAGGGCTTGATACTTCGATATTATAGGACAGACAGGCGAAGCGTGGACAATGTTTAAATGAACCTACCAGTATGTAAACAAAAAATCCAGACCGTCTCTTCTATTATACTCAGACTTCAACTTTGAGGATTGCTTGGAACAACTTTGCTTAATGAGGATTTACAAAGACAACAGCGAAACTGATATTAAATCGAATCGCAATTACTTGGCCCCCAAGTAACGAGAACAGACAGAGGTATACAAAAACGTTGATCTCAACGGATTATGCAAAGGAGACCTTCCCTTCGGACCCTGGTCTAGATAACAAGATAAGTAAAGCTTTGTAATAATACATTACTAACGCAAAAAATAACGGAACTAATGTACCGTATTTTGTCGAACATGAAACAGATTCTTATACGTAGATATAAGTAATTGACGCGACAACCCCTTTAAGTATATATGTTGGAGACGGTCATTAGCTTGGTAGCTAAACGAAACGCCGCACGATTCCCGAGAGATGGCAGCACGATTGCGGTATCGTCGGAACTCCGCTAACTTCATGCTACAACAGAGCATAGCCGATGGAGGCGCGCACTGACGACATTTCACTTACCAACCAGCCTTATTGAAGAGCGGTGCCTCCGTCCTAAGAACTGTCATTCGTTTTCGTTTGCTAACGTCAAGAGAAGATTTCTAAATTATTCTAAGACAACAAACGTGTTTTCTGCACTCATTATTTCTCTTAACTCGATCACCATATTTGTCCCTATGATGTCTGACGATGGTGTTAATAATGCGGTTTCTCCGACATATGTACCAACTATACCCAAATTCGGCCGACATAGCAGCTAACCATCGTCGAGAGCAAAGCCAGTTGCTGTTAGATGCAGCCAATGTTCACATCATCTAGCTATTCTGATCCAGTGGTAGATAGATTCATTCACGCGCAGCCGTCTTGTGCTGTTTGGTTCAGGCAACTGTTGACAAAACCCCCTAACTGAGCCCGCGCTCGCCCCCGTAATCTGCTGGAGAAGCCCCCGGATTATTAGTGATCCCTGCCTTCCAAAAAAGTCCTAAAATGGTTAAAACTTAAAATTTAAAAATAGTCCTTAATTGGAGCTAATGGCCTAATTCAATTTGCCAGAACGGATGTTTTTTTTTTTATTGCCTAGATGTGTGGACGAGCTCACAGCCCACCTGGTGTTAAGTGGTTACTGGAACCCATAGACATCTACAACGTAAGTGCGCCACACACCTTGAGATATAAGTTCTAAGGTCTCAGTATAGTTACAACGGCTGCCCCACCCTTCAAACCGAAACGCATTACTGCTTCACGGCAGAAATAGGCAGGGCGGTGGTACCTACCCATGCGGACTCACAAGAGGTCCTACCACCAGTAATCACGCAAATTATAATTTTGCGGGTTTTGATTTTTAATACACGATGTTATTCCTTCACCGTGGAAGTCAATCGTGAACATTTTTTAAGTACGTATTTCATTAGAAAAATTGGTACCCGCCTGCGGGATTCGAACACCGTTGCATCGCTCGATACGAATGCACCGGACGTCTTATCCTTTAGGCCACGACGACTTACGATGTCGTCAAATGCGTTTGTAATCATCAGTTATATGTCTTCGAGGCCACTAAAATTAATTTAGTAGGTATATTTTTTACCTGCCTTGTCGTGCCGTGGACTGCGAATTTACAAAGCTAGATTTACTGAAACCAAAATAGTTTCTATCTCTTTTGAAAAAAATAATATTCCAAAAACGATCTCCAAAACAGATATTTGATAACGCTTTTATCGAATACTGCCTAACTGGTGGTGGTAAGTAATGAACGAATGATTTTCTCACACTTTTTTTTTTTAGGAAGGAAGGACTACTGGTACTCAGGGGACCTAACAGCCAAAAACAGCTGCTTCGCGAATGGTTCTCTCGCGTAAAACTTACGTGTGAAGTTGACGTTTCACCGCCTCTAGCTCCGCGACAGATATAGGCAAGATAGTGCTACCTCGGAACCAGGATACGGCATTATTAAAGTCTTTTGTCATCGAAATTGGCGGATTTGAATCCAGGTATATTTGCATGGCCCGACGTGAATATTCGGGCATTACACTCGTTTGGTGACAGAGCTATGACGATGATTCTCTTCGAATCACTAAAACAAGTGAGAATTAATTAAATCACCACTAGCATACGAATTACATTATGCAATCTTCAATTTATGAATGCACCATATGTAATTGACTACATGGTCTGCAAAAGATATCCTTCTTGTTTGCTCTTCAGAGATCAGTTTTGGTTAATTTAAAATTGGTTTTAGCACTGTTCAAATGGTGGTTGTCACATATCATTCTTCAACTGGGTTACGTACAATGTAAATATTGAAGACGTCAAATGAATGGTAAGTTTAGCTTACTGAGTTTCTCGCCTTTTTTCAGTGGGTCGCGACTCCGATCCAATGGTAGATTCAGCGTAGCTCTTGCTGGGACAGATGTTAACAAGGTCTCAAAGGCTGAGCCCCGTGAACTAGGTATTCCGTGAAGTTAGCATAACCTCTCGAGGTTACTAGCAGTAGGTAGGCCAGAAAAAAGTCGATTAGCGAACCAGTTTAGCGTACATGCGCACGATAAAGGACTTAAATGACCACCAGTAAAAGTAAGTGTGTTCACAAATATCTGTCAATATCAGATACATATTGACAATAACCAATTCTTAATAAAAAAAGGGGATATTTACTTTGCAAAAGGGCGAATGTAATGTGACAATAATTTAATCCAATCTCGGGACTTGCACGATTATAGCGAATTAAAAGTATTAAATTTACAAAGGGTTCGAAGTGAAAGTTAAAAAATGATGACCTCATAACTGAATACAAACAGAACTAAATATAAAACAATATCTATATATACGTGAAGTAAAAACTTTGTACCCCTTTTTACGAAAATCGCGCAGACGGAGGAATATGAAATTTCCCACACTTATAGACAATATAAAGAGAAGAAGTGCAGAAGTTTACGTTTTTTTTTATTACGTATATAATTGCATTAAATCAATAAAAAAATCATTACACACACTACCATATATTTGATACACACACGCGCATTTAAACTCTTTTGTTTATTGTCAAGCTTTTGTAATTGTTTAAGTTCTGTGGTCAAATTAATAATGATTAATAATGTCTATAGGGTTAACCTTGGCGAAATCTTTGATTATAAAGAATAGTCTTTCACAATAGAATCATATATTGTTCAAACCTATAGTTTCTATTAATTATTGTCGAATTTCTGGGACTATTGGGCAACCGCTAGTAGAGCGGGACCAATATGCCGCTGCCTGAGTTTTTCGCCGGATCTTCTCAGTGGGTCGCGTTTCCGATCCGATGGTAGATTCTGCGAAGCACTGCTCTTGCTAGGGCCAGTGTTAGCAACACTCCCGGTTTGAGCCACGTGAGTTCACCTACAAGTCAAGAAGCTGAAACATCCTCTCAAGGCTATCTATCACCATAGGTAGATAGGTAAGAAAAAAAAAACATGCCGCTACCTATCACTAAAGACTTTCTCTCAAATCTCAATCAGAGGATTGGTGAAACGCCAAATAGATGAAATCATAATAAAATTGAATAAGTTAAATATTTAGAATGTTCTATATACCTAGTCAGGTCATAAATTCTGTCACATGTTTAATGTAAAATAATTGAAACAAGTTTATTCATTATGTAACCATTCATATACCAAAATGAACTTAACAAAACATAGATTCTTATGACACTAAAGTTTATTCAAAATGACCTCCGTGATTTTGAATACAGGCCTTCAATCTGCGCGGCCAGTCGTCTATCGCAGCACGAACGAGGTCCATTTCAATATCGGCGGCTGCCTTAATCAAGGATGTCTTGAGTGACTCCCATTCCGATTTGAGCAACCGACGCGCGTGGACGTGCTCATTGTTTTGTCGGAAGTGACTACCGGTGATAATAGATCATTGTTCGTGGCACATCTGTGGCCCAAGTGTTTCTCGGAATTTGTACCTGCGCCTAATTGCAAGGCATTGCCGCCCGGGAACTGTGCAGTGGTTCTATTCACTCTAATTCTATTCTATTTATTCTATTCACTAAAATTTCTAAAATTCCTAGAATCGCTTCGGCCAATTTAGTGTTACCGACGCAGGGGCCTCGCCGCAAGGCGAGCGCGTGTTTAAGTCCCGGGGCCGCCCCCCCCGGGCGAAAATCACGTGAAGATGGAGGAAAAACTTTTCATCGACTTCATTCGGGAAAAATATCCGTCAATCGCGCCCGAATTCGAAGCCTATAGGGCCTCATTTGGTAAATATTCTCCCCCCGCATCTCTCGCCGCCGTCGCCAAACATGCCTCGCAGGCATGCCTCGCGTGCCCCGCCGCCGGTCCGTGTTCAAGCGCACGTACGCACGCCGCCGCCGTAGCGTCTAACGCCCCCGCCCCCGCTACCCCCGCGCCCGCGTCAATCACGTCAGTTTCATCCGTCGCGACCTCAATAGCGTCTAGTTCAGGCTCCGATACCGAATCGGAGATGGACTTCGAGTCCGCGACTAGCCCTCAACCCGGAATCTCGGATGGGTTCCAAACTGTAACGCGCGGTAAAAAGCGTACTCGCGTCGTGGAGTCCCGGAGCTCCATGACGAAGCAAACCAAGTCCGCGACCGCCTCCCGACCGCAGGTAGTCGTAACGCCGGAGTCGGACTCCGCCCGCCGCGTAATCCCACCGCCGCGCCCAAAAACCGCGCCCGCGCCTAAAACAGTTGTCCCGCCCCCGCTGATACTCCAGGAGAAGTCAGCGTGGAATCGCGTATCCCAGGCCCTTCAGGCCAACAAAATTAATTATACCCATGCGCGTAACGTCGCGCATGGGATTCAGATTAAGCTCGCAACGCCGGGCGACCATAGGGCCCTCTCTGCTTACCTCCGAAAGGAGAACATAGGTTATCACACCTATGCTCTTCAGGAGGACCGCGAACTCCGCGTAGTGATACGCGGAGTCCCCAAGGAACTCGACATAGACTACGTAAAGGAGGATCTGATCGGTCAGTCCCTCCCAATAGTTAGTGTGCACCGGATGCACAGCGGACGCGGCAGACAGCCGTACAATATGATTCTCGTCGCGCTAGAATCAACCCCGGAGGCAAAGAAAAGAATCTCATGTCTCAAAACGATATGCGGCCTCTCCGGGGTCACCATTGAAGCCCCCCATAAACGTGGTACTCCCGGGCAGTGCCACAGGTGCCAGCTCTATGGCCACTCAGCGCGTAATTGCCACGCGCGCCCCCGCTGCGTGAAATGCCTCGGCGATCACGCAACCACAGAATGTTCGCGTGTTAGGGAAACCGCGACGGAACCCCCAAGCTGTGTCCTATGCCTTAAGCAAGGGCACCCGGCAAACTACCGCGGATGTCCTAGGGCTCCGCGTAAACGCCCGAACCACCCAGCCCCCCGAACCGTCGACCCAAAGACTTCGGCGCCTTCAGTGCCGAAACCAGCCTTCGTACCGGCTGCGGTTCCCACCGTCTCGGCGTGGAAAAAACCGCTGCCGTATACGAAGGAGGGAACACAAAACGCACCCCAGCCCCCGCCTGCGACACGTCCCGCGCCTCAGCCCCTGCTCGCACCTCGCCCCGCGCCCGCGTACCGCCCCCCGCAACCCTCAGCCGTCAACGACTTCGTGCTCGTGCGTGACTTCGTCACCGCGGTAAACTTTGACCGTCTGCGATCGTTCGCAGATGCTATCCGTAGGTCGGTAACCCCCGAACAGCGGCTTGCGGCCGCTTTCGATCACATGGACGTCTATGAGTCCGTATCCCGTACGCTTTAAATCTTTACCGGTTATCAATGGCGCGAAACGGTAGAGAAAAACTTTATTCCCTTAAGTTGGCATTCTACAATGCTAACGGACTCGCGCGGCAACGCGATCAAATATACGAATTCCTCCGCGATAACCTAATAGATATTCTGTTAGTGCAGGAGACCTGCCTGAAGCCCTCGCGTCGTGACCCGAAAGTCGCGAATTACGTCATGGTTAGGAATGACAGACTCACCGCCTCCAAAGGCGGGACTGCCATTTACTATAGGCGGGCCCTGCACATTGTCCCTCTCGATACTCCCTCGCTCTCACATATCGAGGCGTCAGTGTGCCGTATCTTGCTGACGGGACACCAGCCGATCG
This sequence comes from Bombyx mandarina, assembly GCF_030267445.1. Classification (NCBI taxonomy): domain Eukaryota; kingdom Metazoa; phylum Arthropoda; class Insecta; order Lepidoptera; family Bombycidae; genus Bombyx; species Bombyx mandarina. The sequence goes on along the minus strand of NC_143234.1, from coordinate 12,249,584 downwards.
TCATCGCATCCGTTTATCTCCCCCCGGACAAGCCCCTCCTGAGCAGTGACATCGAGTCACTGTTCGGCATGGGAGACTCTGTCATCCTGGCAGGCGATTTAAATTGCCACCACACTAGGTGGAACTGCCATCGTACGAACGTCAACGGTAGGCGTCTCGACGCGTTTATAGACGACCTCACCTTCGAAGTAGTCGGCCCCCCAACTCCAACATGTTATCCGTATAACATCGCGCTCCGTCTGAGCACTATAGACCTGGCATTGCTTAGGAACGTAACTCTGCGCTTGCATTCCATCGAAGCACTGTCAGAGCTCGACTCAGACCACCGACCTGTCGTTATGCAGCTCGGTCGCCCTCACAACCCAGTCACTGTTACGAGGACCATGGTGGATTGGAATAAGCTGGGCACGTGCTTAGCCGAAGCCGCTCCGCCAATCCTCCCTTACGGCCCGGATTCGAATCTATCCCCCGAGGACACCGTCGAATCCATAAACATCATTACCGATCACATCTCTTCCGCGATCATTAGATCTTCTAAAGAAGTCGATGTGGAGGATAGCTTCCACCGCATCAGACTGTCCCCTGAACTTAGGAACCTCTTAAGAGTTAGGAACGCGGCAATCCGGGCCCACGATCGTCTTCCCACGCATTCAAACCGGATTCGGATGCGTCGTCTACAACGCGAAGTCCACTCCCGCCTAAGCGACGCCCGTAACGAAAATTGGCATAGTTATTTAGAACAACTCGCGCCCTCCCACTAAGCATACTGGCGACTAGCTAGGACTTTCAAATCCGAAACTACCGCTACTATGCCTCCCCTCGTACGCCCTTCAGGCCAACCTCCGGCATTCGATGACGATGACAAGGCTGAGCTGCTGGCCGATGCACTGCAAGAGCAGTGCACCACCAGCACTCAATACGCGGACCCCGAACACACCGAGTTAGTCGACAGGGAGGTCGAGCGCAGAGCTTCCCTACCGCCCTCGGACGCGTTACCCCCCATTACCACTGACGAAGTTAGAGAAGCGATCCACAACCTCCAACCTAAGAAGGCACCCGGCTCCGACGGCATCCGTAACCGCGCGCTTAAACTCTTACCAGTCCAACTGATAGCAATGTTGGCTACAATTTTAAATGCCGCTATGACGCACTGCATCTTTCCCGCGGTGTGGAAAGAAGCGGACGTTATCGGTATACATAAGCCGGGTAAACCGAAAAACGAAACCGCTAGTTACCGTCCGATTAGTCTCCTCCCGACGATAGGCAAAATTTACGAACGGCTCCTTCGGAAACGCCTCTGGGACTTCGTTACCGCGAACAAAATTCTCATAGACGAACAGTTCGGATTCCGCTCTAAACACTCGTGCGTACAACAAGTGCACCGCCTCACGGAGCACATCCTGATAGGGCTAAATAGGCGTAAACAAATCCCGACCGGCGCCCTCTTCTTCGATATCGCGAAGGCGTTCGACAAAGTCTGGCACAACGGTTTGATCTACAAACTGTACAACATGGGAGTGCCAGACAGACTCGTGCTCATCATACGAGACTTCTTGTCGAACCGTTTGTTTCGATATCGAGTAGAGGGAACTCGCTCTCGCCCCCGTCATCTGACTGCCGGAGTCCCGCAAGGCTCCGCGCTCTCCCCGTTATTATTTAGTTTGTATATCAATGATATACCCCGGTCTCCGGAGACCCATCTAGCGCTCTTCGCTGATGACACGGCTATCTACTACTCGTGTAGGAAGATGTCGTTGCTGCATCGGCGACTCCAGATCGCAGTAGCCACCATGGGACAGTGGTTCCGGAAGTGGCGCATCGACATCAACCCCACGAAAAGCACAGCGGTGCTCTTCAAAAGGGGTCGCCCTCCGAATACCACTTCGAGCATCCCACTCCCTAATAGGCGCGCAAACACCTCCGCCGTTAGCCCCGTCACTCTCCTTGGCCAGCCCATACCGTGGGCCTCGCAGGTCAAATACCTAGGCGTCACCCTCGACAGAGGGATGACATTCCGTCCCCATATTAAAACGGTACGCGACCGTGCCGCCTTCATATTAGGACGTCTCTACCCTATGCTTTGCAAGCGAAGCAAACTGTCCCTCCGTAATAAGGTAACTCTCTACAAAACTTGCATACGCCCCGTTATGACGTATGCAAGCGTAGTGTTCGCTCACGCAGCCCGCACCAACTTGAAGCCCCTTCAGGTTATTCAATCCCGATTCTGCAGGATAGCCGTCGGAGCACCATGGTTCCTGAGGAACGTGGATCTCCACGATGACCTGGAGCTCGACTCTGTCAGTAAGTATCTACAGTCGGCATCATTGCGCCATTTCGAGAAGGCAGCACGACATGAGAACCCTCTTGTCGTGGCCGCTGGAAACTACATACCCGATCCTGTAGACCGAATGGTAAACAGTCGACGTCGCCCAAAGCACGTCATTACGGATCCTCCCGATCCATTAACGGTGCTTTTAGGCACCACAAGCACCGGTCACCGTCCTCGTCGAACCCGTCGCTTGCGACGAAGGGCTCGACGAGCGAATTAACCCCTAGACACAGCCCACTGAGTTTCTCGCCGGATCTTCTCAGTGGGTCGCGTTTCCGATCCGGTGGTAGATTCTGCGAAGCACTGCTCTTGCTAGGGTCAGTGTTAGCAACTCTCCGGTTTGAGCCCCGTGAGCTCACCTACACACGTTAGGGTGAAGCTGAAATAGCGTCTCAAGGCTATCAGCATAGGTAGGAAAAAAAAAAAAAAAAAAAAAAAAAAAAAGAGTGACTCCAAATTGGGATGAGGCTTTGAGCACGCCTTTTCCTCCAAGTGTTGCCATATCTTGTAATCTAACGGATTCAAATCTGGACTGGAGGAGGGCCAGTCTTCGTGCCGGATGAAGTCGATTTCACGCGCCGCCAGCCAGTCTTGTGTGCTCTTCGCTCTATGAGCTGGCGCCGAATCTTGTTGGAATACCCAGTGCCTGTTATTGAACATGGTATGAGAAACAGGTTCCACAAGGTTCGTCAGGACTGTATTTTGATACACAACTGCATTCGTTTTTACACCTTTCTCACAAAAATGTACCTCTGTTAAGCCCCAATAAGAAACTCCCAACCATACCATGAGCGAGGATGGAAAATGACCTCGTTGGACACGCGGAATACGGTTACTCGCTTCTTCACTACTGTGTGCGTACACCTTATCATTTTGTTTGTTTTAGCTCTCTTCTACGGTAAAAAATTTTTCATCCGAAAATAGAATTTCCCGATATTTTTTTCCCGCGTACCGCTTCAACAAAGCGCGGCATCTCTTCAGTCTCAGGTCCATTAGACGAGCATTCAAACGATGTCCTGGTTTTCTTCGATATGCCCGAAGCCCTAAGTCTTCATTAAAACACCCTTTTCACCGTGGTTCTGCTTAACCCCATCTGAAGGGCCAACAGTTTCTGCTTACGTTTGGGATTTCTTTGAATTCGCGCCTTCACAGCTTTTATCACTGCTGGAGTCCTAACAGACCGAGGGCGACCACTTCTTGACCTATCATCTACTCTAGAGTCTTCATTGTATCGTTTGATGGTACGATAAACGAATCTTTTGGTTATATTCATATACAGTATGTATGTATGTATATACAGTATGTTAAAAATTTGAATTGGCGCGTAACCGCAACGATGCAACGCAATAACTGCAACACGGTATTCTTTAAGCGTCCACTCCATTTTTATTTTCATGAACACTTCGAAATTCGAATTCAATAAACTTTTTTGTGGCCAGCATTCTAAAAGAAAAGTTTTTACTGTGTGACAATACTTATGACCTGACTAGTTATGTACATGCTACACTCGCCTGTGCAGTGGTAAAAGGAGATGAAAAGAATTTTTATAGCCTTTGTATTAACTGGCATACGGCCCACCTGATGGTGAGTAGCTATCGTAGCTCATAGACGCCAGCAAATCCAGGGCAGAGCCAAGTCGTTGCCTACCCCAAGCCGCTGCCTACCAAATACTCCTTCTATGCAGATAAACGCTCTCTCTCTCTTCAAAGATCAAGAGATAGGAATAGCTGTATTTAAGTTTGGATCTACTTAAATTGCTAATTTAGTTCATACAATTGTAGTGAAACAAGCGAAGGAAAGTTGGGTACGATATAATTGATAAAATTTTCCATCGAGTGTATGTAATCTTAAGAATTTATTGCAACAGTTTTATGTCATATTTTCTTATTTACTCTTAGTTTTATTTTGAAAAATCTATTATAATGTAGAGCAACTGTATAATGTAATCTTTTTTGATAGATTTTGATGTGCTTTAAAAGCAGCAGCGATGCTTTCCGATTTGTTCCGGTTCACGGTCCATGAACTCCTGTAAATTCAGTGGGCTCTGAGCTTGTTCACCTTGCTACGCAATGAACATCAAATATCATGGTCACCTTAACCGACACGAGGAGCAGTAAATATCATATATGTTTGTGTGTGACGTGCAGTGTAGTACGCGCAGGTAATGGCCACCTCAGTGAAGTTGATCCCAAAACAAACACACATTTTAGGTAAAACTGTACGCCATTTAGCATAGAGGCTCTTAAAATAATAATAATTTTATTAATGGTCGCCCGGTAGTCGAAAATCGGCCGTAATTACATCAATTTAAATTATAAGTTTGAACATTATTATGATTGTATTGTCAAAGATAATATAATGACAAAGATAATTACAGATTATAGAGGCCCAGAGCTTTTTTTTTGGTCAAGTTTTTTTTACCGAATAAAAACTCTTGTCGCTCAACAACCCACGTCTGAACCTCGCAATAGACAGAACTCATGAAAAGGCAAGGGGGGGGAAAGTGAAGCGTTTAGTGCGGAGTACATCTCTCCCATCACCCTCCACCTCGGGACGCCAGCCAGCCCTCTCGGTCGGCAGGCTATCCGAAGCCCGCCTAGATGACGCCGGTTAGAATGGATTATCCTACGGAATACCTGCTGGGTCAGAGCCAGCGTGGGTCGAGGATAGCCGGCCTTCCATCACCCGGATGCTCTTTCGTAAAACGCGTGCAGAGCAGCTTGCACGTCGTCTTCTTAGGGCCCCCGTCGGCCCCCAGACCGACACGTGAGGGGGACCCAAAACAATTAGAAGGCCAAGGCTTGAGCGAGATCCGCCTCCATAGCCCCCGCTCGACGGCTGCGGGCTTGTGCGTCTCTCACGCGCCCCGCCACCTCCTTCTGCGAGATGGTGCACTCACAGAAGTCGCAATTGCAATCGCATCGCCTTCCACGACTCGTCGCCGCCGAGCATCGATGCCACAACACTCGGCAATTACAAGTCGTTTCCTATTTTTGCGAAGAGGTCACAGCGCCACCCCTCCCATACGGGGCAGACGACGAACGTATACTCTGCCGTATCCAAATCGCTATCCCAGTTGTGGCACTCTGCCATCGGCTCGGCTCCGATCCAGTGCAGGAACTCATCGAAGCAACCATGTCCAGTGAGCACCTGCGTGAGCCGGAAAGTGAGGCGCCCTCTGGCCCCAATATAGGATTCCCTGTGTTATGGTTACCAGAGACTGACAAACATCCTTATAATATAATCATGCCAGTGACCTTTTGGCAACGCAGACCTAGTGTTAGCATGCAGTAACCGTGCACAGTCCAGATCTTATCGGAGATAATCCAAATATCACAGTAAAATCTGTCTTAAATAAAATGTATATGTGGAATAGACATTATGACGCCACATCCTGTGGAACCGAATTCATGAATGTCACTATGAATAGAATTAAACAAACAATTACGAAACTTGCACGTTCACAGTAAACTCGAGTCGATAGTTGGCAACTTAATTAAAATTTCCGACATAGGTTAACTCAGTCGTGATCACAGACCGCGAGAAATGTCTAGTGATCGGTTTAAAGCCGCGACGTAGGTACTAACCTTTAAACTTTGGTTGTCTGCGGGATATGTCCTTAAAAATTCGAATACAAATCATTTATTCATCGAAAAGAACTTTTTGGATGTCAAAGCATGATTTCTCCTTCTTTTTTTTCATTTCACGTAAACTGGAGAAACAAATATAGCTAATAGGTTTTTAAGATTATTTTCTCAACTAAAACTCATATCTCTAGGTGGGTAGCGGCATTTACATTGTAGATGTCTATGGGCTCCGCTAACCACTTAACATCAGTTGGGCCGTGAAGTCGTCCACCCATCTAATAAAAATAAAACTAGGCATGTCTTTGTTACATGTTTATTAGTTAAATATATTAATTGTTTTGTAATTGAATCCTTAAATATCATTTTCGCAGGCTTCAAGTCTGAGTTGAAAATTTACACACACATCAAGCAGAAACCCTTGCCAATGAAACAATTTTATAATATGTAGAACTTCCCTCTAATATCCTGACCAACATCAACAAGATTACAAAAAGATAATATTAATTGTTATGTAGGTTTGCTATTTAAATATAATTTATTAACTACATAAATGATTCTATTGTAATTAATGTCATTTTCTTTTTCTTTTAAGGCAAATATATTGTTTTATAAATGCTAACTGAACTTTGGGCTAGTACCTAAAAGTACAAAGTTGACGAGGTTTGATTGCAGTCGGCTGAAAGCTGTGGCAGCGCATAAAATACGACCAAACAAACATTGCTTTGGTATTGTAAAATACATTAGAGACGAATAAAATAAGCACAAAACGCGATAACTGTCTGTTATTTTCTTTAAAATTTTTCTGAAAATAAATTGTAACTAGATCGATTTATCGCCCCCGAAATTCCCTGTATACTTACTAAATTTTATGAAAATCGTTGGAGCCGTTTTTGAGATTCAGATTGTATATATTTATATACAAGAATTGCTCGTTTAAAGATATAAGATATCGTGAGACTGTTTGTTCGTATTAGGCGTTTGTCGTTTATCTGACGGTTTGGAAAGTGATTCCGATCCGGTGGTAGATTCAGCGAAGCCCTGCTCTATGACCAGTGTTAGCAAGCTCTTTTAAGTTAGGTCCTGTGAGCTCACCCATCGACCAGAAAGTAGCTAGAATAGCCGCTTAGACCTCCAATGAATAGGTAAAAACTCTCAATACAGGGTATAATACTAGCCGAAATTACGCAATATAACAAATATTGACTTAATTTAATTAAATGTTAAAACAGACAGAACGATACTACCCGAGAATTAATTTTACCGCGTTCGAAGGCAATCGAGCATACGACCTATTTGAGGCATCATCGCTTATGGACATCAACAATCCCATGGGCACAACCAAGTTATCGACGTTAATATCTTTTTTTTTTTTACTACTTAGATGGGTGGACGAGCTCACAGCCCACCTGGTGTTAAGTGGTTACTGGAGCCCATAGACATCTACAACGTAAATGCGCCACCCACCTTGAGATATAAGTTCTAAGGTCTCAGTATAGTTACAACAGCTGCCCCACCCTTCAAACCGAAACACATTACCGCTTCACGGCAGAAATAGGCAGGGCGGTGGTACCTACCCGTGCGGACTCACGAGTGGTCCTACTACCAGTAATTACGCAAATTATAATTTTGCGGGTTCGATTTTTATTACACGATGTTATTCCTTCACCGTGAAAGTCAATCGTGAACATTTGTTAAGTACGTATTTCATTGGAAAAATTCGTACTGCGGGATTCGAACACCGGTGCATCGCTAAATACGAATGCACCGGTAGTCTTATCCTTTGGGCCACGACGACATCAAATAAATAATATATCTAATAAACGATTTCTTATATCAGAGTTGGCACACTATAAAGTTAAAAGTTCGCGTCCAAATTGCGCTCAGAATGAGTTAAGACAGTCCAGTACATTTTAAATGTGCTTTCACAAACTTATTTATTGCATGAAAAATTTAAAACAGAATCAGCCCGGGACAAACTCAAGGATACCAAATAAATTTTATATCATTTATATTAAATCAGGCCGCCAGCGCAAAAGTGGCCTAACCCACAATTCATATTCGTGCTTATGTATTGCAATTTATTTTGATGCAAAATCGGCCTATCCCTAGTTTCAATCGGCCTATCCCTAGTACAACCAAGTTATCGACGTTAATACCTTTTTTTTTTACTGCTTAGATGGGTGGACGAACTCACAGCCCACCTGGTGTTAAGTGGTTACTGGAGCCCATAGACATCCACAACGTAAATGCGCCACCCACCTTGAGATATAAGTTCTAAGGTCTCAAGTATAGTTACAACGGCTGCCCCACCCTTCAAACCGAAACGCATTACTGCTTCACGGCAGAAACAGGCAGGTTGGTGGTACTCACCCGCGCGGACTCACAAGAGGTATAACCAATAAAAATGGTTATTACTAACTATGGTAAGCTTAGGCCACTTTTGCGCTGACGGTCTCAAAAATATAGGTGACACAATTTCGACGGTCATAATTTGAGATTCAAATACTGGTGGGTATGGTATTGATATCGCGTCTTATATGCATCATCAAATAACGTATTAAGCGAAAAATCAATCTAAATCCCACGTAAAGTTATTAAATTTTATTTTGATTATTTTTAATTTTATTTTTTTATTTTTTATTTAGTTATTTAATTTTTTTTTATTTAATTTTAAATTTTTTAAACATAATTTACATTAAAAAGGAAGGTTTTATTATTTAGATTTTAAAATAAGATATTTGAGATTTAAATTCGAATGTCGACATGCGAACCCACATAAGATCACCTAAATCTGTCCCTGCCCATAAAAACTCATTCTTATTGAAGTGAATTCAGTTGTACAAAACTTCAGAGATATCCGTAGGAGCCTTCCAAGTGCCTCCACACCCGGGAAAATTGGTCGCAACTGGAAAAACTACTCGTGGAAAAATCAGCGAATCGCGTCCGGACTTTATCCGACTGAACTGTGAGCTTATTGCTTGTTTGTTGAGATGAAAAACTATATCTGTATTTTGTTAAGTTTTTCATTATATTGACGATGTTATGCAGGCTATAAGTGCAAAATAATCTGTTTTAAACATTACTAGCTTTTGCCCGCGACTCCGTCCGCGTAGAATAGTTACTTTGGCATAAGTTTTACCTCCCACTTTATTTACGTAGAAAGTGAAAATATTTTTTAATTAAAGAATGTTAAAGAGCTATTTAAGACCCTATTTTGAAACATTCTTTATTGGTGCTCCACTTGTATTGGTCTTACCGTGATGTTATGTTGCCTTCCTCAATAAATGGGCTATCTAACACTGAAAGAATCTTTCAAATAGAACAGGAAGTTCCTGAGATTAGCGCGTTAAAACAAATAAACTCTTCAGCTTTATATAACTTTATAAAGCTTAATATAGTTAAAAAACATTATTTAATGTTTCCATATTGTCATGGAATCATGTCAGAATATTGTTATGGAAGCGTAACCAAAGGCCATGACATCCTTACAAGCAGTTCCAAGGAATAAGCCCGAATCACATATCATCAGGGTGTGAATTTCAAAAGGAGGAACAGATTTTTTTTTTTTTTAATTCCACTATTAAAAGTGTAATCCTCTAATAAATATGACTGGTAGGCAGGTGCATTGTAAGCCCACAGAATAAGTTAACAACAAGACGCAGCCACCTTCCGGTTTGAAGGGTGGGAGTTTATATAACATAATGAAACTGGATCTCGTGTTTCTAGGTTCTCGCGCCCAACAAGACTGATAAAAATATTATATTCATTAATGTATTAATTAGACTTCATTAATAGGGTTATTATTACACGTCTTTCCACGTACTGAGATTATTATTACCATCGAAAAGAAGCTGTTAGGCTTGATCGCCCGTCGCGCAACCATCAGTCTTTGGATTGCGTACAACAGACCACGTTTAATATTCGCAGCGTGCCAACGTCCAAGTTCAAACGCAAAAAAAATAAATTGAAAAGAGCCTGATTAATAAAAGTTACGGGGGATTTGGTTCGGGCCACGAAATTCGTAAAAATTTGAAACATTTTTAAGGCGCAATCTTCTTAGGTGCCCTTGTGATTTGAAATACAATGAAACTTAAAGACCTCACTAAAAAGAGACAAATATGTACCTATATTTAGGATTTAGCCCGGGAGAGAAGGAGATAGGACATTTCTGAAGGTTTCACTTCTACCATGTGCGAATTGCACACATTTTTTTATAGCGTGAGACTGTTGAGTTTCTGATTCACTCGATGTTCATAAGACTTGTCCTCACATGTCACGACGTCATTGCCATTAACAACCCTGTATCCTGAAGTGACAGCTTCTATAGTGTTATAATATGACTCACCCCAGCTTCCAAATGGCGCACAAATCGAAATCGAGCTCTAGTTGACGTAAGATCTGGTCGCGATGGTCACCAGTGCTGAGTCAAGGAAATCACTTCGACTTCTCCAAGTGAATCTTCCTTCAGGAACAGATATCAAGACGGATAACGCACTTCCATCTCTGCAGTAAACAGAATCGCATCCGGGACCCTTAAGTGTTTCGGGTTCACGCTAAGTATGCCGGTTTGACAGCACAATCTATATCCCTGCCTATTTCTGCCGTGAAGCAATGCGTTTCGGTTTGAAGGGTTGGGCAGCCGTTGTAACTATACCGAGAACCTTAGAACTCATATCTCAAGGTGTCTATGAGCTCCGGTAACTACTTAACACCAGGTGGGCTGTGAGCTCGTCCACCAATCTATGCAATAATAAAAAATAATAAAACAATCTTGAAAATCCCATCCTTTTCGTCGATTTATTAGTTACCATAAAAAGCTATAAGGACATTATTATCTTTGTTTCCCGCTAGTTGGCGGTAGGATCGTCTACGCTTATTACACGTTGCTTCGGAAGCTGTTTTCCTGGCCACACCTACAGCGGCATTCATCGACAGCTTATCAGGCCTCTCTTTGATACTAAAAGAGGCTACTTTTCAAACTTAATCGAGAGATAAAGAATTATTGATTAATCGTAAATTATGACAAAAAAAAAATTTTTTTTGGGACTTCTGTAAAAACAAAATATATCAGTGGCATATTCTTTGCTGTCTTGCAGCTGATTTTTATTTATTTCATAGCTAGTTAACAGGCTAGCTTTCGCGTTATGTGGAATCGTTTTGTGAACAATTGTTTTTTTGATCCATTTAAATTGAAAATAAGGAGAAAACTTAACGGTATGCAGCAGTTTGTTTTTACTTCTTACTCTGATTACTGAAGTCCATGAATGGACTCCCTTACTTCTAAATAGGGTTTTTATTTGCCTACCTACATTTAGAAAATGAATACACACCCTACACCCTGCCTATTTTTACTGTGAAGCAGTAATACGTTTCGGTTTGAAGGGCGAGGCAACCGTTATAGTGTTAAATTGAAACCTTACAACTCGTGTCTCAAGGTGTGTGGCGGCATTTACGTTGTAGATGTCTATGGGCTCCGGAAACCACTTAACACTAGGTGAGCCGTGAGCTCGTCCACCCGTCTAAGCAATAAAAAAAGGAATAGTTTCGAATGTCTCAACTCGCATGACTTCATTTATCACACACGAACGCTCTATCTCTGAAGCACTCATAAAATTACTTAATAGTGTCCTCAAAATAAAAGTTTTTGAACGCTGCTTTAGTCACATAATAAAGTAAAACTGATCAATTCCGATCAAAATTTAAAAGCTACGTTACGCAAAGGAAACCTTAAGGATGTCCTCAAAAAATAAATGATGTGCTGTGCTAGGCTTAGCTAAGCTAACGAGCTAGAATAGAAGTTAAATTTTCTATTCTGTTCTAAAAACAACTTTGAGTAGTGCTAAATTAATAGGATGCGTGATACGTGCTAAGTGGCGTTCGGAAGAAGAATATAATTTTTTCAGACATAAATTTTTGACTTTCTTCCAGACTACAAAATATACATTTGACTATAATTATACTTGAGACCTTACAACTTATATCTCAAGGTGGGTGGCGCATTTCCATTGTAGATGTCTATGGGCTCCAGCAACCACTTAACACTAGGTGGACTGTGAGCTCGTCCTCCCATCTAAGGAATAAAAACATTTAAAAAAAACATAGGCGCGCTGTTATCCACCTCTCGGTAACTCAAGCTATACCTTTATCATGTATACACGAGCGGCATTTCGGAGACCCGTGGTATGAAATGGAATAGGCAGCTACTCTGCGCATAAAAGTAGCTCAAATATTTGGGGATAACGAAAAAGGGAAGATCTTCCATCGAGCGGCTGAGACAGCTGTCAAACGCAAGACTGTCTGCTTGTTTGCAGAGCCCGCGTAGAGAACTGCATTAAAGCAAAAAGTGCTTACTACATAACGCGTGAAGATTGACCCCATCAACAAACATTCTCATTATTCAAACATTCAATATGAACTCCCCTCCGCGATGTTTACCGAGCGCTATGACATGTCCTTCTTCAAACGAGGCTTGTGGAGAGTACTTAACGGTAGGCAGCGGCTTGGCTCTGCCCCTGGCATTGCTGAAGTCCATAAGCGACCGTAACCACTCACCATCAGGTAAGCCGTAGGCTCGTCTGCCTACAAGGGCAATAAAAAAAAACTCTAGACCCGGACTTAGCGACTTGTAGCCGCGCAAATCGCTACAGATTTTTTTATTTAAATTAATTTTTTACTAACTTATTCATTAAATACAGCATAGCTCGACGTTGATCGGTCACGCTAAGAAGATTGAGTCAACAGAGCATAGCATAGCGCAGTATAGCTTCGTATCGATACCCTTATGCTGCCATTTTGTGATGTCTTTGAATTTCCGCAACGTTAATTAATAAAATAAATTAATGTTTTCTATGGCTTTGCCAATTCAATGATACGTTTACGGTTCTATAAGGCGTATGGTAACCATGGCCCTATACCAAATAATAAACAGAGTAATAAGAAGCACTAAGTGAGAGTAAGAGAGATGTTAATACATCCTTTATGAATGTAAATAAACTATAATATATTAAAAAATGTTGTGAATTTTCTTAAAAAATGCAAAGAAACTTTTCCCCAACTTTATAATTTATTATAAAAATTGGTACCCGCCTGGGATTCGAACACCGGTGCATCGCTCAACACGAATGCACTGGACGTCTTATCCTTGAGGCCAAGATGACTTTAAAATCATGATAAATTATTTGAACTCATAGTTAACGGCCGTCTGGTGTAGTGGTAAGTGACATGGTCACTACACAAGGGGGTCGCGGGTTCGAATCCCGCCAAGGGAAGATATTTGTATGATAAATATAAATGTCTTTTCCAGGGTTATGGATGTATATTAAAACATGTGTATGTGTATAATAAAAAATCTTATATTTATTTCCGTTATCTGGTACCTGTAACACAAGTTCTTTACGAACTTATCACGGGACCAGTTAACGTGGCGTGACTGTTAGTAAATATTTATTATTTATTTATTATTTAAAAAAATATAGTTTCTGTTTTAGAATTTTCGAATTAATATTTTTCGTTTAGTCTTTCTTGCACGTTTGGTCGTGGAAAAACTGATCTTGGTACCTTTTTCGGGACAACAAGACAAATTTTTGTCGTCACTATTAATGACAATACTCGCCGGAAACATGTTAATTATAACATAATTTATTATTAATATTTATGCTTTATTAATATTTGATTGTTTATACAGTTATTTGTGTTTTTAAACGATAATATAAACATTAAACATATTCTGAACATTTTTACATAAAAACCGTGATTACTAAAAATTAAATATGGTAGAATAAACTAAGCTATATATCATGTTAATTATTGCCAATAGTGTTTGCGCCCATATATATCATACATAACCATTCAATATATAACAAACAAATCCTTCCTCTGCGTACCCACCCCGTCAAGAATACCGTGTCGTAATGCCAAAATCAGTTTTCCCAAAATGCCCATCTCTGTGACGTGGGTATTAATTACGTCACGTACGGCGCCACGCAAAGGACCTCCCCAGGGCGTCAATCAGCGCGATGTCCCTCACAAACCTATCACAAGAAGTTTTGACTTCACTAAATGTTTATTTTTTTCTGCCATTGCATCCGTATTTCTGCAATAACAAATACGCGATTGCCTATTTGTTTGGTTGTGGAGATTTATTCAGATTTATGCACAAAAGTATAACGGCGAACTTAACCCCTAAGGCATTCTCCACCCGTTAACCAATGATGCCCCTCGCGTCCTGTGGTAGATGCATTCGTTTTAGTGCCTTGCTATTCCTTTCACTTTACTGCCAAATCTAGTGAAATAGCACATGAATTTGGATGCAAGCAACTTCAAAGCGCTTACGGTAGTCAATAATCAAGATATTTTTATAGAAAAATAGACGTCAGTTAGCACAATTTGAATTTAGACGAATAATTCGGCAATGATAAGATGAAGACATCAGCGTTGCTGACGCCATCATTTTAAAAACACCATGGAACCAGCCTCTCCGTCATATATATATTTAAACGTATATAAGTTTGTTAGTCTTTGGTGCCCGTAACACAGGGAATCCCAATTTAAGGCCCAATGACTACAGCAGACAGCAGTTGTTCACATTGGAACTGTTATTCGACGGCACCCTAAGCACGTCATTACGGATCCTCCCGATCCACTAACGGTGCTCCCAAGCACCGGTCACCGTTGTCGTCGATCCCGTCGCTTGTGACGAAGGATTCGACGACTAAATTAATCCACAGACGCAGCCTAATAAGTTTCTCGCCGGATCTTCTCAGTTGGTCGCATTTCCGATCCGGTGGTAGATTCTGCAAAGCGCTACTCTTGCTAGGGCTAGTGATAGCAACGTCATCAGGTTAAAGCCCCGTATTACTGGTGGTAGGACCTCTTGTGAGTCCGCGCCTCCTGCCGCCTCCCGCCCGCCCATTTCTGCCGTGAAGCAGTAATCCGTTTCGTTTCGAAGGGCGGGGCAGCCGTTGTAACTATAATTGAGACCTTAGAACTTATATCTCAAGGTGGGTGGCGCATTTACGTCGTAGATGTCTATGGGCTCCAGTAACCACTTAACACCAGGTGGGCTGTGAACTCGTCCAACCATCAAAGCAATAAAAAAAACTCGGTAGGCAGCGGCTTGGCTCTGCTCCTGGCACTGCTGATATCCATGGGCGACGGTAACCACTCACCATCAGGTGGGCCGTATGCTCGTCTGCCTACAAGGGTAATAAAACAAAAGCTTCGTTCTGCGAATCTAGCATAACCCCTCGAGTTTACCAGAAAGGTAAGAAAAAAGTTGTTCGATCTAAAATTGCTTTGTCGGTTCACTGTTACGGTCACTATCGGTCGCATACTGAAGCGTATATACGAGCAGGAGCATCTAAAAGAAAATTAAAGGGTTGCTCAAAAGAGCTCTTTAATATAGACGGATCATCTCCGGCTGACCCCTTTTCATTTATAGCGCTCGATGCGTTCGACCCGCGATGTATTACAAGGTATATCCATATCCATATTAGTATTGTCTTTATTAGAGGCACAGCCATGCTGCTGTCTGCGGTATAACCATCGTTTGTGAAAAGATGTAGCGTTGATAATATATAGTAATCTATTATATATAGATTAGATATTAATATTAGTCTTTCTATTCTAAAAGAACTGTTTTTTTTTCAATTCGTTGACATTGTTAAAAATACTTGTATTGTTTAGTCTAAAATTTGACCAGAGACTATCTACTAATGATGGGTAAAGTGGATGGAAGACGATCCATAGGTCGCAATCACATTACAATATCAGCAATGAGCGATCGATTGGAGGAGAATTGTTTAATCTCGCGTTAATTTTCATTTTATTACTAGCTGACCAGGCAGACATCGTAGTGCCTCAATCGAGAAATAAAAGTCCTAAAATGTTGTATAAAATAAATTTAAAACAAACAAAAGTAATCCGTGTTGTCCGGAATCCGAATTGTGTCCCCCATCAAAGGAAAAACATAGTTGTTTTTTTTATTTAATTCCGTGCATATTCATATTTATACCTTTTAAACCTTCTCTGGACTTCTACAAGTAATTCAAGACCAAAATTAGCCAAATGGTTCCAGCCGTTCTCGAGTTTTAGCGAGACTAAGGAACAGCAATTCATTTTTATATATACTTAGTCTGGCCATAAATACTGTTACAATTAAAAATAAACAAAATATTACATTTGAATTTGGATTGAGTTTTCTCATTTTGGTGCCAATACACTGTACAATATTTTGCGATATTAAAATGGAGTGGGGTGATAAAGGGAACCGAATCGCTGTGATTGCATTACACAAAGTAGGTATAGAGCCAAATGCAATATTTAAAACTCTCCATACGCTTGGTATTAGTAAAAAGTTTGTGTACCGGGCTATTAATAGGTACAAGGAGACCTCCTCTGTTTGTGACAGCAAAAGATCTGGCCTTCCACGTAGTGTTCGTACGAAAAAGGTGGTCAAAGCAGTAAGGGAAAGAATTCGAAGAAATCCTGTCCGAAAGCAAAAGATTTTATCTCGGGAGATGAAGATAGCACCTAGAACCATGTCGCGTATTTTAAAAGATGACTTAGGACTTGCAGCCTATGATAGACGTACTGGTTATTTCTTAACTGATAATTTAAAAGAGAATAGGGTGGTAAAATCGAAACAACTACTGAAGCGGTACGCAAAGGGAGGTCATAGAAAAATTTTATATACGGATAAGAAAATTTTTACAATTGAGCAACATTTTAACAAATAAAATGACCGTATTTATGCTCAAAGCTCTAAGGAAGCTTCCCAATTAGTCGACAGAGTGCAACGTGGGCACTATCCGACTTCAGTGATGGTTTGGTGGGGTATTAGCTATGAAGGAGTGACTGACCATACTTTTGTGAAAAAGGTATCAAAACATCGGCACAAGAGTATCAAGATACCATTCTTGTGAAGGTAGTGAAGCCCCTTAACAACACCATGTTCAATAATCAAGAATGGTCCTTCCAGCAAGACTCGGCGCCAGGTCATAAAGCTCGGTCTACGCAGTCTTGGTTGGAAACGAACGTTTCGGACTTCATCAGAGCTGAAGACTGGCCGTCGCCTAGTCCCGATCTTAATCCGCTGGATGATGATTTATGGTCAGTTTTAGAGAGTACGGCTTGCTCTAAATGCCATGATAATTTGGAGTCCCTAAAAGAATCCGTACGATTGGCAGTGAAAATTTTTCCCATGGAAAGAGTGCGTGCTTCTATTGATGACTGGCCTCAACGTTTAAAGGACTGTATTGCAGCCAATGGACACCACTTCGAATAAGCTTTAATACTTTAAATTGTTTTATATTTATGTATTAAACTAACACACTGTAAAAGTAATAGGTACATGTTATTTGCAATAGAATTTTTTTTTCCTTTGTCTCAGTATTTATGGCAAGACTAGGTATAGAAGAAGATATAGATTTCTAGCATATCGAATGCTTAACAGTTCTCGTGGTCGCAGTTTAGTGTTTGTTATTTGTCGACATTTTGTCTTGTTCGACCGCGAGGGGGCAACGCGAAGCCGCCGTCGCGCGAAACATGTCTTGTCGGATCCCCCGAATTCACTCTCGGTGCTTTTAGGACCCTCAAGTACCGGTCACCGTCCCCATCGAACTCGTCGATTACGACGAAGCGGCATAACAGAAAATAAAGTCTTGTGTGTAAGACTCATTTTGTAATTAGAAGTAAGATATCGACGCTTGAAAGGCAAACGTGACTAAGCGACAATGCGTGAACTTTACAGTAGACTAATTTAAAGTTGAAATACCTGAAAAAATTATATTTTAACGAATCTATGAAATGATTTTAATAGCCCTAGAAATATATATTTTTTGCGCATCGAATATGGTTATTGCCTATCATTTATGTACAAAGCAGTTATTGTCGCTTAGTCACGTTTGCCTTTCAAATGTCGATATGTTTAATATTTTAAGCATTTAATGAATTTTTTTTAGTGGCTATATTATTGGATGATAATTGGTTATTGAATGTGTATATTTTTTACGAATATTTGTACGTTGAAGTTATACTCTCTTTAGGTATTCATAAGAAGTGTTTTTAATTATATGATCACCATGTTATATGTGAAAAAAAAGCAGTCAAGTAATCCGTGACTCCCGAAAATAAAACCAAAAAAAGATTCTTCTGGAACTTATTAGAATGTGATTTCGGGATATAATTTTATTACAATCACTCGTAAAGTCCCAATTACCTACAAAATAAACAATTACCTCCTCGATATCGTTTCAAAACTTTTAGGGGCATGTTTCTTATTATATTCGCCACCAAACTCTAAGACGCCAAGTAAAAGGAACACAATTGAAATGACAGTCTTATAAATAGCACCGAATCACAATCTGTCGGTACAGAGCCTCTGTCTTAGCCATAGCATATTGTATGTCTATTAACTATGGGTCTCTGCACCCAATTCCTTTTTTTTTTATGATTAATGGATTACTTTTGGCCCAGAGGCCTTTCCAGTTTCACCAGGACAGGTGGGCGAGCAAAGGCTCAGCCAGGAGGAGTGGGATTGCCTAACAGTTGCCCAAGCGCCTTCGAAGGAGACCGAACACATTACTGGTGGTAGGAACTCTAGTGAGTTTACTAGTGGTAGGACCTCTAGTGAGTTTACTGATGGTAGGACCTCTAGTGAGTCTGAACGGGTAGGTATCACCACTCCGTCTATTTCTGCCGTGAAGCAGTAATGTGTTTCGGTTTCAAGGGTGGGGCAGCCGAGGTAAATGTCTATGGGCTCCAGTAAAAACTTACCAGGTGAGCTGTGAACTCGTCCAACTACCTAAACAAAAAAATAAAAAATAATAACCACTCAAGAGCAGCTATTTCGCGAATAAATCTACTACCGGATCGGAATTGCGACCCACTGAGAATATCCGGCGAAATACAGAACGGGTAGCCAGCCGACTGCGTTGCAGAGTGTATACACAACGGAAACGTTCAAGATGCGATTAAACATACAACCTATCTTTGTATTGTCATAAGACCATATCAGATTTGATGTCTTTAATCAAACGTACCTACTAAATCATACACGATTACTCATTGGCGTTTCTACAATCATATCAAACTGTTTTTTTAATGCTACTAACGCCATCTGTTTGTTGGTTTTCACAGACAAGTCTTAAACAGTATAAATGCTCAATGCATCCACGGATTCTATAAAGGTTTAGAATTTAGAAAAATAAACAGTAAAGTAAATAGGTACTGGTGATTACTGTAAATTTTGAATACTAGTGACTTTTTTTTAAATTATCGAGCATTAATTTAGAATAATTCGATGGAATTCAAATCAGCTTATTTGAACGATAGAAAGTACAAAAAGGCCTCGGTTTAAATAACACGATGTTATTCCTTCTTCGAGCAAATTGTTCATTCGTGATTAAATTTTGAATTGCCGCCAAAATAATAGAAAATGCCAAGAAAGAAATGTTATTCTCCAATTTCATAAAAAGAACGAGCTATGGATGCTTTTTTAAATGTTTTTAATTAGGCGTCCAAGCGGCCAGTAACAGAAAATAAACTTCTACATTGTAACTCATTTTGTAATTAAAAGTACCATATTATGTTTTATTTTTTATGCATTTAATGAGTTATTTATTTGAGCTATATTATTGCATGATTATTAATTATTGAATGTGTATATTTTTTACGAACATTTATACGTTGAAGTGTTTTATTCATAAGAAGTGTTTCTAATTATATGACCAAAATTGTATATGCGAGTGTCAGGATCCGGTAGGAACTCTTCCGCTATATTTGATAAATTAAAAACTTTTTAATAAAACAAAAAATGTTAGCGAAAATTTTGATACATTGGTCGTCGCTAGCCACTTTTGTGAACTGATTCACGTGTCTAATTTGACTTTAAGACAATCCCGTACGGGTCTCTGTTAATTTCTACGTCCTCCATCTTGGGTTCCACGGATCCAAGTCTTCCGCACTGAGTCAACTGACCTGTTACTGCCGACGTGAGCACCGGTGGCGAATCGCCATCTGATGAACTGCTTCCAGCTTAAGTAATGGATAATCAATAAAACAAAAAGTATATATACATATCCAATCATTATATTATTTTTTAAACTATCACAATATTTACAAAATATAATACTAATCTATGCATAGATTAGTTTTTTGTTGACATTTTTTAAAAATAAACAGCAAAAACAAACGTAAAGGCGTACGCTAATTATTCCATCATTAAATTTAAACTTATTTCATTTAACCTATAATATAAAAAAAATTAAATTAATATTTCATTTTAACTTTACAGAAATTAAATGACAATTGAAATCAATTTCATTTTTCTCTTCAAAGCTTTTAAATGCTTTAAAACAAATTGAAAGTATACGTTAGTGTCCGGGCCTAGGGTTGTACTAAGGAAAATAAACTACTTACACCAAGAAACGGAATTACATATAACACAACCTTACGCGACTGGTGTTTGTTTGTGTCAAAAGTTATTTAGATATTACTTGCAGCGGCAGTGTCGATGCAACCATAAGAATACAGTAGTTTTTTATAAACAGCTTTGTTCGTTTATAAATATATAAAAATATTATATCTATATTGACTATGTAGTAACCAATCCGTATATAAATAGGTAAAAACGAAGATAATTAAATATTATTTTCTCTGCATTTTGTCAATGGATTTTCTTTCTTTTTTGTTCGGTAACTATTGACGAGCTTCAGCCTGTGTTACCAATTAAAAAAATCGAAACTGCTTTATTTTCCCACCTTTACAAGAAAAATATCTAAACTCTTGGGCAAATACTATTAATATATAAATAGGCTGTGTAAGGGAATTACTAACCGAAATGGAGCAGAAGACAGGCTAATAAAATCACGAACAAATTTCTACTTCACAGCACGCAATGTAACTTAAAAAAAACAAGTGCCGCGCAAGTTCAATGACCCTCGAGTAGAGGTGGATATTACATAGCGTTTAGATACGACTTTTTAAAAATTATTTTGGCTTATATAAGTAAATGAACATTGTCGGTTGATGTTGACTACCTTGCTACCGGTCCGGGTTCGAGTTCTCGGCCGTCCTGCGCGGCGACCTGCATGCTTACCTACCTAGATCAGGGATGGTCAATATTCATCGATGTTGAATAAACATCGATGTTTAGCTGGAAAACATCGATGTTTTGGTTTCGATAACATCGACAAAAAAATATCGAATTATCGAATATGCCATATATCTTTTAGGGCCATCTAACGGTGGATGTACTTTCTAGCTAGTGACTGCCTAGATGACACTGATTAACGTAATCGAAGTAAGCCGTACTACATAAATGTGTGTAAAATTAAGAAAATGTAAATTGTGAAGTGTGATGTCGGAGTCAAGCCCAATAATTGAACGCCCGCTTATTAATCCGTAAAACGTAGTTTTAATTAATAAACACGTATAATAAATAAAATAGACAGTTTAATTTTACACCAAAAACATCGACGCTTTTACACATCGATGTTTATCGTACATCGATACTTTTTTAATCGATGTTAACATCGATTTTTTTCTAATATCGACATCCTTAACCTAGATGCTTGAGGCTCTTCGATTTAATACAAAGTATGTAAACACTCACATTCTCGTCTATTGTAATAAGAATGTCAAGAAGTAAATGTGCAAAAGAAATTCTTATGTTTCTATATAAATTATTGATTATTGTTCTTAGAAAAATATATCCTATCGTCCGTTTAAATTTTTTAGCTTTATTTCTATAGGCGTGCGGCGGCGGCGAAACATTACCGCTCAGTGTCATAAGTGGGCAGACGAGCCCCCATAGCGTTAAGTGGTTACCGGTTACCATTGCATTGCACATGACACTTTTTATTTTTTATTTTTTGCTAATACTATATTCCCGTCGACACAACGCCTGCAATTTGAGCCAAGTTTGGAATCTTTGAGCGCATAACGAAGTTTGTGTGTCAAGATTCGAGCTCATATGTACTATGGGGTTTAATTACACATGATAAAATACATTTTTTTAATTGTATAATTTCATTCACCAATAGTGCTGAAGAAGTGCAACTTCCCTGTTGTCTATATATATATATATATGTGTGTACAATTATTAGTAGTACTAACGTTAATTGGTGCGGGACGACCTCCAGTGAACTGTATGATTAGTGCGAGTTTCTTAACGTTTTCGATAGCGTAAAAGTTAACGCAATTTTGTATGCGGTTGGAACAGCGCCCCTAGCGGCAAACGTACGCAAACGATCCCATTACATACAAATATGAGCTAACTTTTACGTTATTGAGAACGTTAACTCGCACTAAGCAAATGCTTCTTGTTTAATCCCTTCAATTATATTTTAGAGTAATCTATCTGTGAAGTGTGGCCCTCGACCGCCGCCACCGCCCTCGGCTGATGTAATATTACGTGTAAAACTTTCTAAATATTTAAGGCAATTCCGATTTCGTATGTCGACATTGAAGTACGCGACTAGGATCGCGCGTCTTTACAAAAATATATATTTGCACAATCACACAATTTATCATCACAATTTTTATTCAGAATGTTTTAATTTTATTATCGTTCGTCGTGTGGCGTGTTTGATGAGTTCCCAGTGAGAGGAGCGGGTCGTGCTGTGATCCTCATGTCGATGGTGTCCGCGGGCGATATTGACTGCTGACCTACCATTGACTATGGGCTTAGCTCGTTATTAAGACCCCCATTAGTCACATAAATGAATATGTATAATGTACACACGTCGCATTGGTTCCCAGTACAGAGGGCGCTGGTGACGTCAGCCGGGGGACCCCCGGGCTGGGAACTCATGACACGGGTTATGCGAGTACTTAACTGAGCTATTGTATTATAGTAGACTAGTTTATCGTCCGAGACGTGCCCCCCGCGCCGCCACATACTGAATATGATGACAGCAGTCCATGGGCATCAGTTGTGCCGGTCTCGACCGTTTCTGCGGCGAGTGCGGATGAGATTAGTATCAACAGTAGCGTGCGCACGTGCGGCGCCGGGGCCGCACCAACGACACCCAGTGCTGCTATTTCAGAGTATTCATCTCTTTGAGAGTGTGGTAAGCTTCATTGTCGTATCGATACGAACGGTTCGATGAAGGCGCCGACGTGGGCGCGTCACTCCTTGTACATGCAAGTGACGATGTAGAAGGGCGGGCGGTCCCTCATGGCCATGCGGCCGAGGTACTTGGTGAAGGAGGCGGCGCCGGCGTCGCAGTACACGAGGTTGAGCGCGTTGTTGGCCGGCGGCAGCGACACCAGCGCGCCGGGCTCCGCGCCGCCCGCCTCCTCGGGCGCCAGATAGTGCGTGGGGGCGCAGCCCCGGGCCGGCGCGCCCACGTACAGCACGGCCTCCAGGCGCGCCTGCTGGTACTGCTCGCGGGGCGGCAGCAGCTGCGGCAGAGACAGTCCGTTAACGCAGCCCTACGCACACTCGCGGGTGGAGACTTCGGCGCGACTCACGGTGAAGCAGCCGGCCGTCCACTGCTGCACCTCCAGCTTCTCACAGGTGGCCAGCCCCAGGTCCGTGCAGTCCGTGAGTAGCCTGAAGAACACGTTGCTGGTGATCAACTGGACCAGCTCCCGGATGGGGTGCTGCTTGTCCTGAGCTTGCAACCAGTCGGGGGGCACGCGCGAGTAGCGGCGCAGGTTGGACGGGCCACACAGCTCCCACGGCACGCCTGGCAACATCAAAATACTCTTTAGTCAACGTTACCGGGGTCCTACATGAGAGAGCGATAGCGATAAGCTGCTCACCCGGGTCGCGCAGCGCCTCCAGCAGCTGCCGGTACTTGTGGTCCAGCAGCAGCGCGTGCAGACACACCTCGCTCTCCCGCTCCATCTGCGCCTGCACCTGCGCGCGGCTGCGGGCCGACAGGTAGCTGCCCTCCACCCACTGGTTCAATAGCACCTGCACAAACAACAATGAGTATGTTTGTTGAGAAGCACTCACCGCCTGCATCTGTACAGTTGCCTCCTTAACTTTCATTCAAGGACATATAACAATTGCGTTGAGAATTAAATTAATAAAATAGAAAAATTACTGTGCTACGATCAGGCTTCTGATTGTTTTAAACTAAACCGACAGTTTTTGAGAACAGGCGTGCAGATAAATGTACACATAATAATGCGTCCTATCAAGTTTTAATTTATACGTTTTGTTAACTTACGACTTCCGAATGCGGGGGTGTGGGGGGCAGGTACGGCGGCGCGGGGGCGGGCGGCGCGGCGGGGGGCGGGGGGCCCGGCTCCGGTCCGTGGAACCAGCCGTTGATGGACAGGCGGGGCAGCTCCAACGACAGGACCTCGCTTACCTGGGGGCACGCGCATCGGTACAGGGGGGCGGCTACATCACAGTTGCACCGTCTGTCAGACAACGGGTGCACGCTCGCGGTCTCCGTCGAGCGACTACCGAGCCGCAGACTTACATCACAGACATCAAAATTTACTTTGTATTACATTATTAATTCCCACATTAGGCGTATATTTGTTATTTCACAAACAAATGAGCCTAACGGCTAAAGTCAATTTTCCCTGACTTCAAACCATCTCACTACCTACCTACCTCACTAACTTGGAATTTTTCACACATGCCAAGCAACAATGACAAAACATTAATTTCTTGCCTCCACTTAATGTCCTGACAGGAACCACCAGCGTTAGGTAATTATTATTTTGATTACTAATTCATCTTGCTACTGGAACATGTTTTTATTAGATTTGAAACTGTATGTATTTATTATTACATATTATGAATTTCATGAAAAAGCTAATATGAAATGGCAATTTTGGCATTATATCAACAACTTTAAGTAAACAACGCTTACTTGGTGGTATGAATCAACACCGACTTTGAAGAATGCTAACATATTGTTCTTAGGGTATATTCGATGCACCACCTCTGTAGGCCGACCTTCCTCATCCTTAGCGAAGAGTTCTAGGGCTCCACCCATTTCTTCTTTCCAGCCTCCACACTGATCATCAACCTGTAGATAAAGCCAATAATCCAAATCATAATAATATGTTAATATAAGTTTGTCTAATGAACTTTTGTTCCGATATTCTGTATATATTTGCAATAGTTAATTTTTTTTTCAGTTTAAGCCCTTTTTACCACGTTTTATTCTCTCATGCCACAGCAAAGCCAGACCAGGCTCAGTTAATCTATTATCTAAAAGAACAGGTCTAATACATAAAGACTCTACAGAATGGGTCTGACATGTTAGTACATGTTTGAAGCTTCTGGGTATTACGCAGATTCTGCCTCGTTTGCACCACTTAGTACATGAGAAGAGTACTGAGAAATCATTTACCATGAATCTGTATTCCTGTTTATACCACATTCTTGAACAAATTCTCCTACAAGGTATCTTCTGAGCGCTATGACTGTAAGCTTTCTGTCTGTAATACAAGCACCTGCGCACATGCAATGGTGACCATGACCAGATGGAGATATGCTGGTCAGCATTCAAGGGCAATAGAAAAATGCAGACCGCTCAATGTTTTTTTCCTACCTAAACTGAGAGCCTTGAGAGGCTATTTCAGCATAACCTTAACAAGTAGAGCTCACAGGGCTCAAACCTGACGACGTTGCTAATACGAACCCTAGGAAGAGCCGTGCTTCGCAGAATTTACCACCGGATCGGAAACGCGACCCACTGAGAAGATCCAGCAAGACACTCAGTGGGCTGTGTCTGAGGAACGCTCAATGAAGTACACTACCTGTATATTATGATCCCCTCCTCCATTCTCAACTGCTTGCCGTGGCAGTGTCCAGGGCGCAAGATAGAAGATGAAAGCCACTCTTCGATCTCCAAGCAAGTCGTCGTGAACGAGCAAATGATCCCCCGGACCATAAAGTGAACATGATGCTGACACTGACGTCAGCTCTAAGCCTGTTACCTTTGATACCTGAAATGTTATGTAATATATACTTTATTTATATTCAGGTGCAAAACCAGGTATGGTGAAATTTCACCACACATAATTAGTGTGAGAGAACATTAAATGTAGAAAATCAATCATCTGGTAATACAAGATCTAAGATAACAAAATATTCCGTTTGTTCAGTTATATTCAACTCAATATGTATTGATTTAAAAAAGGGTAAAAACCCAAAACATCCAAGCTCTCTACTAAAGCTGATTTTATTTTGGATTTCAGTATATATAGTTTCTGAACACTTATTATTTATTGTTTTTGTATTTAGCATGTTGTAAGCCTGCACCGGTTACCTTTCTGCCTATTATCGCCTGAGAATTTATTTCTGGTTACAGGCTGCAATACAACAGCTGTTAGATAAGACAATTACTTTGTAATGTCTATGAACTCCAATAACCACTTAACACCAGCCACAAATGGAAACTTACAAATACAATTAAAAGCAAATAATTTAATCTATAATTAGAAAAAGTGGTCATTCATAGCTCAACAATTAGAAATATATGTTATTAAGTTACTGTAGTAAATAATATAAGTAAATAATAGAGTTAGTAGACTTTTTGCTTTTTAAATTATGATTTTGGTATTTTGGTTAAATTGGTTTTTATGTCTTATAGCCAGTTAAGATGGTGTATAACTTACTTGAGTTAGTACTATCATCATGGACTTCTACATTTTGAAGCGAGCTAATAAATACCAAATGCTTCAGTACAAAAATCTAAAATAATTTGTATATGAAACTTATTGGACCAAAGTTATAAAATTAATCATACAAACCCAATTCATAACATCAGTCTTCAGTAGATCATATATCCCTCGAATACTCCTCTGCCAGCTCAAGCTAGCCAGGTCTGTAGTCTGGTGGAACTCATACAAATCCATCTTTTTTCTTGTCCAATCTAATGTGTTTATATCATCCACAATATTATTTATAATGTCAGGATTCATCAGAAATTTGTGTATCTGACACAATCTAAATGGGTTACATGTGATTGTCACATTTGAGCTTGTGTGATTCTTCAACTCTTTCCAATTTGTCGATAACTCATCTATAATTTCTTGAGACTGAAATTTTTTTCAATTATATAATAACCTAAATGTAGCTGTCATACAAGAAATCAAACAAAAATCTGATTGCACAGTTCATATTTACAAGTTTTTGATGATTATATGCCAGCTTTAATTGACATTTCAGCCATCAGTCAACCGAACATAAATATCTACCCAGTACAAGATCTTTATAGTTCCCTACAAACTGGTGACCCCTGTGTGATTAGAAAATACAATTTTTTAATATTCCCTGTATAATTAAATTAATATTACTTTTAAGTACACAAGTTTACCTGTGTTATATTAATTTCAAAATTAATATTGAATAGTTTATTACGCATTGAAAAAAAATCTATCAGGTGTGATTTGGAACATTTATCTTTGTAATTAAAGGTCCATTTTATTTGATATTAGTATCAACTATTCGATATTTCTGAATTGAAATTCATTGAACTTCAATTAAGTTCTTCAATTAAATTCAGTTGAACTCCAATTAAGTTTACCCCATTCAAATAGCTAAAGAAGTTTGTTATGATTTTTTTTTCCAAAATTTTAAGCTTTAAATGGCTCTCCTATAATGTTGCAGAAATGTTGCTTAAGCCAAATAACCTTTCATCCCTCAATATATATAATTAATATATAGCTTAAAAACTTCCAAAAAGCTACTAAAAAAATTACTTATGTTTTATGAATTATGTTATATGAGTCGACTATTATCAAAGCCGGCAATGTGACTTTTAGACAATTATTGGTAAATCAGAAAAACGAATTATTGACTTTGTATTCCATTGGCAGTCACAAAACTCTTCTGAACGACATCTTAGATAAATAACAGGTTAAGTATTAACATTTATTTAATGCAGGTTTTGAACCGTATTCTTTGAAGGAGACGATTATATTCAAATCAATCTGTATTGACATATCAATAACATTTTTTTGTCCAAATGCACAGATTGCCACCTTTGATAATAGACGACTCATATACAACACCATATTCTAATGTGCTAATTAACTTAATAATATTGAATATAAGTTTAAGCTCTGATTAGCTGGGGTGGGGAAATCCATGATTTAAAACCAAGGATTCAATTGCTCCTTTCCTTTTACTTAAGCTATTGGCAAGCACCACCACTACTACACTACTAACACTTGTCTGACAAAAGATGACAATGCAGTTTGTCTACTTACTGTAATTAAGGTATTAAATTTGGGATCTTCCATTCTATTTGCTCTAGGGTTACGTTGTAGCTGCATTGATTTACTTATGATCTTGTCCTCCAAAACAATCGAGTCATCTTCACACTCAGAGTCCGAACTATAGTCAGATGACGATGATGATGATGAAGAATAATCTAAGAAAATATAAGCCTGATTTAATAATTTAAAGTTATTGTTTGGCTAGTGATATTTTAAAATATTGTCTCTACTACGATCATGTACTATTAAGTAAGTAAATTTGAGCAATTACTGCGTTTGAAAACATTGAAGGATTAAATGAAAACTACATTTAAATTTCGCGCCATATTAACAAGGCACAATGTCTCACACAAACCAGCAAGTAACCCACCTCCGCGTATTCTTTTAACTTCATCAGCAGATGCTTGATATGAATTCACAGCACAAACATCAGAGTCGTCACTTTCAGTATCGGATATCTCAATAACTGTGCTAGAAAGACGCCGCTTGGCGGGTGGACGTACATCGTCCGTAGTCGAGTTTTCGACCTCACTCTTGGTCGCAGCATTGTCTTCAGGAGTCGTGCTCGATGGTTCCTCGGCATCATTGATAGCCGAACTCATTTTTATAAAACAATACTCTACATAATACACGACAAAACAGAAACGTTCGAAAAACCAAAACGAGACGCCTAACCTCAAAATATTGTTGACGTCTTGCTGCTTATTTTGGCAAAGACTGAATAATTAGACTGCCAGTTTCAAGTATCAATCTATTTTCTTTTGGTTTATACTTTTTTAAATTATATATTGTCATACTCATAAAAAAACGTATTATAATTGTCATTATTAGTAATGATAATGTGTCTTTAAAAAATATTACAAAATAATTATTTAAAAATACATCGTGCATGTTGACATTGAATCAAATATGGGGTGCAAACCCTATACAGTTTATGTTGAAATTAATTAGCAATGCAATAAACAAGTTTTACTCTTTAAGTAATTAGAGTTAAATTTCAAATATATTAAATTTTATCATTTTACGCGTAGCGTACCAGAGTAGCAATTGCTGTTATTCCCAGATCGCAGCCACCAATTTAGGACAGTGGATCCGGAACTGGCGCATCGACATCAACCCATGAAAAGCACAGCCGTGCTCTTTGAAAGGGGTTGTCCTCCCGACACCACTGCTAGAACCTCGTCACGATTTACGCGCAGTAACTCTATTCCCGCCATCAAAATCTTTGGTCAGCCCATACCGTGGGCCTCGAAGGCCAGGTACCTAGGCGTCACCCTAGACAGAGGGATGACATTCCTCCATATTGTCCCCTCGTAACAAGGCGACACTCTACAAACTTGCACACGTTCTGTCATGACCTATGCAAGTGTAGTGTTCACTCACGCAGTCCGCATGCACATAAACTCCCTCCAGGCCCTCCAATCCCGTTTCTGCAGGTTAGCCGTCGAAACCCCGTGATACGTGAGGAATGTTCACCTCCACGATGATCTAAATTTAGCGCCGAAACTTAATTTTTTTTTTATTGCTTTGATGAGTGGACGAGCTCGCAGCCCACCTGGTGCTAAGTGGTTGCTGGAGCCCATAGACATCTAGAATGTAAATGCGCCACCCACCTTGAGATATAAGTTATAAGGTCTCAAGTATAGTTATAACCGCTGCCACACGCTTCAAACCGTAACGCATTACTGCTTCACGGCAGAAATAGGCAGGGCGGTGGTACCCACCCGCGCGGACACACAAGAGGTCCTACCACCAGTAATTACGCAAATTAATTTTGCGGGTTTGATTTTATTACACGATGTTATTCCTTCACCATGGAAGTCAATCGTGAACATTTGTTGAGTACGTATTTTATTAGAAAAATTTGTACCCGCCTGAGATTCGAACACCGGTGCATCGCTCAGCACGAATGCATCGGACGTCTTATCCGTTAGGCCACGACGACTTCAAAGTATCTTAACACGTTAACAGTCCCTATACAAGCGTTCCGAAACACGCCATATGTCCAAATGTGATTATATATTTTTTGGCCATTATTAGATGTCCACCTATCGGCTGATGCATTAAAAGTAACAAAATATGGTCGTTGACCCCGGATATACCCGTGTACAGCGGGCGGTACACGGACTTATGAATTAAATTACCGGGTAACTTTAACGTGTACCACAGGCTCATGAGTGTTCCAGTAGACGTATGTATGGTTAGTTTATTACCATATCGATGGTACACTTCCGCGGCAGACTACTTTTCCGCCAATACATACCCTCAAACACATAAATATAACATAAGATCTATAAACTATGGTCTGCAGAAACTTGGGATACCAAATTTACAATGGTCAAAATGTGCAAGTTTTTGGTTTGGATACCTCCGGAAGTATAGTAGTAACATTGGCAAAGGTTTACTTGATGAAGGTCGCTGCATGATAACTGACAACTACTACACGAGCGATCCTTTGACAGAATTTATGCTTTCTCGCAATACAGACCTCTGTGGCACAGTCAATAAAAAGAGAAAAGGTTTACCGAAAGAGGAGAGAAGGAGAGAAAAGCATTCTAGCAGTACATGAAACGGTCAAGTTCAAATTACGCCGCTGAGAAAAACACATTTTTTTGAGTTTTTGGGCAAGAAAGAATCTCGATTCATCCGAAGACGATGCGTGGGATGCTGCCAAAACCTTCTTGATGAAGGTCGACTTGCTCCATATGCACTGGCCAAAGCCAAAAGGATATCAACGCAATGTAAAATTTGCAAAAAAGCATATTGCGTTGTTTGTTTTCTAAACTTTTAGTTCACCAATTAAAATTTGTATCTTTTTTCTAAGTTTTTTATGTCGTGTTGCTATACTAAGAATTTTAAAAAATATGACATGTCTTCGACTTTTTCTATTTATTAGAGCCTTGGCCACAAGTCCACAAAGAAACACTAACTAATTTGACAAGTCCGTGGATCTAGGCTCCGTAGAGAAACACATCGGCTCGTGTACCTCATAGGGCACACGAACTCGGCAGAACCGCTCACCGTGTACCACATACGTAACACCGGACTGTTAACGTGTTAAGGTTGTCAAAACGCTACTACGACAAAGCGACACGATAATCCTCCTAATGTGCTGCCGCTAATTACCTATTTGACCCAGACGACGCGCGACGGGACAACGCAAAGCCGTCGTCGCCTGATGGCTCCTCTTCACAATCGGCCATGATGGGCCAACAAATGATCGTCCATCATCGCCGCTATGATCGGGGAACTCTCCACACAATCGTGAACGTTCATTTACTGACTGCCTACTGATATGTTAAGACGTCTAGATATCGATGATGGAAGTCATTTAGTTAATGTGCGCGAAAAAAGAATCGTGAAACCTTTTTTTTTTTAAATCCCTTTGTAGACAGATGATCGTACGGCCACCTCATGGTGAGTGGTTACCGTAGCCCATAGACTTCAACAACAACAACAAAACAAGGTCCACGCAACCATAGTTTTTTAGTCGACACAATTGACACACAGTCGAGACAACTACATCCTGACTAATCGGCGATGGTGGGGACGCTAGGTTTCCTACTTCAGTGGGACGCTCACACAATCATGGGCCATCATTCCTTTGATCTACTGACACAACACCGATTGCGCACGATCATACGCGATGATGGCCGATCACACACATTTATGCCCTCTACACTATCGTGTGTTTCTATAATAGCCCATCATGGCGATTGTGAAGAGGAGCCATGAAACATGTCTTGTCGGATCCCCCGTTGCTTTCTCAGTGGTTTTAGGCCTCTCAAACACGGTTAGGGTTACCGTCCTCATCGAACTCGTTGAATGTCGAAAAGAAAAATAAATGATTTTTTTAAAAAAATAGTTCCTTAATATTAATTAGAAGTGGGAGAAATTGATTTTTAATTAACAAATACGTATTTAAGTAATAAATTTTTTTTGTAAGGAACTTTTTTTTAAGTCATTATTTGTATATCATATCATATATATATATCAAAGATTTAAATTCAAATTTATAGTTTAACAATTATCACACTTGCAATATTTATGTTCAAGCAGAAAAAAATATTAGTTAACCAGTACATAAATAATTGAAACATTGGGATAAAAAAAAAACCAGGCGGATTATTGTTCGTTTATTTAACCAGTAAGCCCCTGAATTTTTTCATTTCTTAAATTTGATATTTAATATGTTAAAATAATTTTATTAATAAAGTGTCCCAAGTAGGCGTGGCTTACGCAAGCCAGAGTACCCGTTTCGGCCGTATTTTCATCCCTCTGGGAAAATTATAAGTATTGGTCCTACAGTTCCGGGAGTACGGACGTTTTTTTGGGTAATTTCCTTCTCTCTTTGAATTTGTTTTTTTAATTTGAAATCATTTTATTAGTTTTTGAGATATTTGCAAAAAACTAAACCCCCCTTTTTTAGTTAATTGTTAATAACTTTTGCAAATTATGCAAAAGTTTTCAAAAAATTTCAAATTTTTCAAAAATCATCTAGATGCCATTCCGAATCGAATGACACCTCAAACATAATTTTCGGAGACTGCTGAAAAAAGTTGACCAAAAAGGCACTTGTTCTCAAATATATTAAGTGTATAATCTATGGCACTTGTTGACTAGACGAATGAATCTGTGCTACGTTGTAGGACGTCGATACTCGATAACCTCAAATTGATTTTGAATTTTTTGTTGTATTTGTAAATAAAGTGCATATGTAAATCACTTTATATGATAACGTGTGAACCTTAAGTAGACGTAGACTGTAGATATACATATATCATTGAATTTAATTAAATTTCATCAAAATGTCCAAAATATACACTCTACTAAGGAATCAAACGGACCTCAATGCCAGTACTTTGTACTGAGGAAAAAACGGCTGTGCCGTATGACTGTGCGTCCTGGCAATCAGTACTGCGGCGAACATCAACCCCCACCTAATGATTCTTTGGTATTTTATTTATTTATTGAATAACTAAACATTTAAGAAATGATGTAGTTTTTCCAGTTTTAAATGTCTTCTTTTTCAAAATCAAACATGTCAGAGCGCTTGTGGTTGCGCTGATGTGTCTCAATGTATCTACAATAATATAATCTATAATAATAGTCTGTTTATAAATCAATCATCATGTTTATATGCAAAGATAGACAACTTTTTATGGGGTTCACAGCAAACTCGTCTGGTAAACCTTTTACTAAAAAAACCATGTCGGATTATATATAAAAATTACAAAATCCTAAAAGGAGATCCAAATCCGTTACATCCATAATGTTTGCGCATTGCAACTGTTTTTTCTTTCTTTCCAGTCTGACAAACGTATTGCATGTCCCAACGATCCTAAGCAGTAAGTAATGTTTCTAAATGCAGCGAGACACTACAAAAATTTTAAAAATAAATATTCAAATACAATTGAATAAAAGATACCAAAACATAAATACTGTGAATCTGTAGAGAGCACTGTCTCTAATACCTACTTATTCTATATAATCCCATTTGTATTTTGGATTCAAGGTCTACACCATTAAAATATTACAAGCTGGAGTATCTACTGCAAAATTCCCTCTTTTCCCAGTATAGCAATTAAAATAAAGTTTCTAACATACTTGCATATCACTTTTGAGTTACATAATATTTTATTTCTATAAACCAGGCGCAGAGGTATTTCCATAGCCTTCTGTACTTCATCAGTAATTTAGGGCTTTGCTTGCTCCATAGTTTGATATAATGTATATATCGAAGTTGAGCATTGCAGTAAAAAAATTGTTACAGTTATTTCTGTAGCTCTCAATTTTCAGCACATGCTACATTAGCAATTGGAAAAGCATCTAACCATCTGTAATGCTAGACAACAAGACCAGCCGCCCTACATTGAATACAACATCAATACTCCGATGACAAATGCAGTTCCTCGAATTTTGCTCAGCGAGATCCCTGGTGATATAATCATTCAGGTCATAAATAAAGTTAATTCATTATATGACAGTGAGTGTTGTTGTTAATGCTATTTACTTTTAAAGCTTTTTTTCGTAATAATAATTTTATATTAATTTATATTCACATACAATGAGACTATTGCTTTTTTTTTTTATTCCTACCTAAGCTGATAGCCTTAGGGGCTATTTCAGTGTAACCCTAACGTTAGTAGGTGAACTCACGGGGCTCAAACCTGATGACGATGCTAACACGAACCCTAGCAAGAGCCGTGCTTCGCAGAATCTACCATCGGATCGGAAACGCGACCCACTGAGAAGATCCGGCGAGAAACTCAGTGGGCTGTGTCTGAGAGTTAATTTACTCGTCGAGCCCTTCGTCGCAAGCGACAGGTTCGACGAGAACGGTGACCGGTGCTTGAAGTACCTAAAAACACCGTTAGTGGATCGGGAGGATCCGAGATGACGTGTTTTGGGCGACGTCGACTGCTTTCCATTCTGTCCGCAGGATCGGGAATGTAGTTACCGGCGGCCACGATGAGAGGGTTCTCGTGTCGTGCCGCTTTATCGAAGTGGCGCATCGACGCCGACTGAAGATACTTACTGATGGACTCTAAGTCCAGGTCGTCATGGAGGTCGACGTTCCTGACGAACCACGGGGCTCCGACGGCTATCCTGCAAAAACGGGATTGAATAATTTGGAAGGATTTTAAGCGAGTGCGGGCCGCGTGAGCGAACACTACACTTGCATAGGTCATGACGGGGCGTATGCAAGTTTTGTAGAGTGTCACCTTATTTCTAAGGGACATTTTACTTCGCCTACATATCATCGGGTAGAGACGTCCTAGAATGAAGGCGGCAAGGTCGCGTACCGTCTTGATGTGAGGGCGGAATGTCATCCTACTGTCGAGGGTGACGCCTAAATATTTGACCTTCGGGGCCCACGGTGTGGGCTGGTCGAACATCAGAGTATTGCACGAAACTCCACTTCGATAAAGCGGCACGACACGAGAACCCTCTCATCGTGGCCGCCGGTAACTACATTCCCGATCCTGCGGACCGAATGGAAAGCAGTCGACGTCGCCCAAAACACGTCATCTCGGATCCTCCCGATCCACTAACGGTGCTTTTAGGTACTTCAAGCACCGGTCACCGTTCTCGTCGAACCCGTCGCTTGCGACGAAGGGCTCGACGAGTAAATTAACTCTCAGACACAGCCCACTGAGTTTCTCGCCGGATCTTCTCAGTGGGTCGCGTTTCCGATCCGACGGTAGATTCTGCGAAGCACGGCTCTTGCTAGGGTTCGTGTTAGCATCGTCATCAGGTTTGAGCCCCGTGAGTTCACCTACTAACGTTAGGGTTACACTGAAATAGCCCCTAAGGCTATCAGCTTAGGTAGGAAAAAAAAAAAGCAATAGTCTCATTGTATGTGAATATAAATTAATATAAAATTATTATTTCGTCATCAGGTTTGAGCCCCGTGAGCTCACCTACTAAAGTTAGGGTTACGCTGACATAGCGCCTAGGGCTATCAGCTTAAAAAAAAAAAAAAGCACGGAACTGCTCAATTCATTACATGCGGTCATTGTAATGAAGTGCATGGAGATGAAATTTATAGTGAGCTAACAATAGATCATACATATATTAACAAACTAAGATTAGCCACACCATGCTCTTTCTGTTTGAATCGAAAAAGGTGTTTTATTTAATTTTATTTAAATATTGCACGAAAACATTGTTTTGTATAAACATTTTCATTTAATTAAAATACATATATAGTCCTATGTATTGGCAGAACATTTGAATAAATTGACATGCGCATATTTTTCTCTTTAAAACTTTTGCACATTATTAATTTTACTTGGTAATTGGGTGGTTAGGTACATTAGATACACTAATTTGGGACAGAAATTTGAATAGTGGAGAACCATTTTGGCACTGAAATACGAAAAACCTGTTTTCCTGATCATAATATTCAATTGACTTCATGAATATTTAAATAGGAAAGAAAAAAAAAAATTTAATTAACATTATAATTTTACAGAATTCATCAAATCGAACATAGTATCAATACCAGAGCGCGCTATACATGCCGCTGTAGCACCAGAGTTCAATGAGGCGGATCGGCAGGAGAGTTCCCGCCGACATTTGCGGCAAACATCTAGCTTGTTATGGCTCGTGGAAGAAGAGAACCTGGTGGATAATGAGACTTGCTATGTGGAACTCGGAGCTGGGAAAGGTATATATCTTGCACTATCATTTCCATACGTCTCCTAGTCACATGCATCTCCTCTCCAGGCATCACACGTCCATATCACGCTTGTAACGCTGGAAAAATTATTTTAGATTTTTTGAAATTAACGCCATCTAGCGTATACGTGGCGCAGTGTGGGGAAATAAAATAATTTTAATACACTAATTAGTTCACTCACTCGACGCTGCATGTCGTGACTGTGCGATCTTGTCTATTGTTCGAAGACGAGATTTGCACATCACTAACATGCAGAATCTTCGAGAACCGTCAGACTATTACTATAACAGGACAAGTCACATTGTCCAAGTCCTTTTTCTATCAACATCTCTCGAGCTGCGAGGTGAAAGTATTCTTAAGCATTTGCCTAAGTCACTTTATAAGTTCCTTGGTATCGTGTATTAAACCAGGGTCCTAGTAACTGGTACATATTATGTACCACAGTTAGGGTGCGGAGATTGACCTTCAGTTCACCTTCAAGATCCCGCAGTACCTTTCTGTGTGGACGCTGCCGGAAGCGAGGTGCTCTGGCAAAGCGATCCAAGAAAGAGTACTTGACTACGATAGACTAAGAACACACCTGCATTCACAGCCTTGCTCGGATCCAGTAACCCCCAGTTACTGGGAAGCGATCCGGTGAACCCTTTATCGTCTTTTTTAACTAAATCGGTGAAATCTTCATTGTTTCTTATTATTTAATTTTAAATTAATTTTCGTTGTATAACTTTCTCGTGTGTTCAGTATACCTACCGACACACCTGTAACATTGTACCTGACCACTAACTAGAACTTTGTAAACTATTATAATAATTTTAACCGTGTTATTTGTATAGAATAAACACAACATTGGTATTTTTTATAATTGTTTTTATTTATTGGTATAAGTCTCCCAGAGCGGTAAGTGATGGCTCCCTGAGATCCTCCTCACAGAGTCTCCTGTTCACCGGTTGTCTACCGGTGGTGACGTGGCTAGAAGTGGTGCGACTCGGCCCCGTGTCTCTCGACCCATAGACCACCTTTTGGGGAGTGACGCGACTGGGCCTCATGTAACATCGGCATACCAGGGATACCCTTAGACACAGACACGTTATACGCTGACCGTATATATTATAAAATATCTACTTATATATTGTATCTTTAAAAAATAATGGGGCTTTTTATAATGTCACGTGGGTAGCTGCAGTCATGCGGTCCGGCTTGAAGTCTATGGGGTTCGATAACTACATAACATCAGATGGAGCGTGAGCTCACTATGCCCTCCAATGCAATTTTTTTTTCCTACCTAAGCTGATGTTCTTGAGAGATCATATTAGCGTCACCGGGTGAGTAGGTGAGCTCACGGGGCTTAAATCTGACATTGTTGCTTACACGAACCCTAGCGAGAGCCGTGCTCCGCAGAATCTACCACCGGATCGGAAACGCGACCCACTGCGAAAATCCGGCGAGAAACTCAGTGGGCTGTGTTTGTGGGTTAATTTACTCGTCGAGCCCTTCGTCGCAAGCGACGGGTTCGACGAGAACGATGACCTGGAGTGCAATAAAGAACGAGGATATGACGGACAGGGCAGCTGTCGTACTACGCGCACGCGGCGTGGTGCGAGGGCGCGGGGTCCAGCGTGCTGCTGGTGGACCGCGCCACGCTGCGGCACAAACGGGACGGGCGGCTGCAGGGGCGGGGCGCCGCGCGGCTGCGGGCCGAGTTGGCGCACCTGGCCCTGCACCGCGTGCCGGCCGCTGCCACCGCGCGCCGCCTCGTGGGCCTGGCCAAGCACCTGTGCGGCGTGGCCACCGGTAACCGACCTAGGGACCACTTTACGTTTTCCCCCTCATTGTTTTAACTGTTACATATTGTTACGCCGGTAAGAGTAAGGCCATCTATCGCCGAATAGTCAACCGAATATCGAAGGATCTAGTAGCATCTAGAACACTCGAGAAGTACAACACCATCTATTGTCAGATAACGGAAACACAATACTAGACTTGTGTGGAATATTTTCGATCATTCTAGGGATGTGGTATCGGCTATAAAAGCGTTGCAGAGATGGCACGCAGTCAGTTAGTAGTCGGAACTACTCGAAGCGAAACAGCGGACGGATCACCTGAGGCGAAGCTGAAGAAGCAAATTGAGAATTTTAAAGTTTTTGTGAAGTGTTTGTGAACTGTTTTAAGTGTTGAATACAGTTTTAAGTTGTACTTTGTTGGAACATTTATTTGTCCCGAACCTCGGCGCGTAACAATATTTTTCAACCCTCCCTGTAAATTGTCGAGATCTACAGTTCGTGAGCGACGGTGAACAAAAATAAATTAATACATAGAACTACCTAACAGCTCACCAGACAAACTGAGCAACAATTCACCTCGAGACGTGAGTTTGACAAACGGCGTGTTTTTTTTATTATTATTGCCCTTGTAAGCAGACGAGCACACCGCCCACCTGATGGTGAATGGTTACCGTTGCCCATCGACTTCAGCAATGCCATTCCATTTGATAAATACGGACTATTTGTCCGTTTGCTTACGGTGCACACGTGCGTCGCCTACTGCCCCCCATCATATACACATGCAACAGTCTCAACTATCGTTGGCAGACTACGCGCTGCGGTGCATGACATCGGAGGGCGTGCTGGGGAAGACCAAAGGTGTGGTGATCGCGACTTGCTGCCACCACCGCTGCGAATACTCCGCTTATGTCGGCAACCGACACCTACTGGTGAGGCGAGACTGACCATTGACTAATAAACGAGTGGAGTAGCTAATACATATTACTATAAAATATAATAGAGTAAATCCGACTAACAGCAACATTTTCAAAATATACTTGGACATAAACAAGTCAATCCAGTAAATGTTCATGCAGTTCAATAATGACGTTGTGATAGTTCCCATTCCCATTTATAATCTTTATTGATGGTAGGACCTCTTGTGAGTCCGGACGGGTAGGTACAAACACCCTGCCTCTTTCTGCCGTGAAGTAGTAATGCGTTTCAGTTTGAAGGGTGGAGCAGCCGTTGTAACTATACTTGAGGCTTTAGAACTTATATCTCAAGGTGGGTGGCGCATTTACGTTGTAGATGTCTATGAGCTCCAGTAATTACTTAACACCAGGTGGGCTGTGAGCTCGTCCACCCATCTAAGCGATAAAAAAAAGGTAGGTAGGTATGGAAATGTGGATTAAAATAATAATAACAATGAGTCCAAAGTCAAATGATGCATATGTTCCCAGGACATGGGTGTAACCGCCGAAGACCTGAACGCGATGCTCGGGCTGGTGTCCTGGGCCACGTGCGGGGACGGCCGCAACCGGCTCCACCGACAGAGCAAACCGGCCAGCGACGAGCACTTAGCGACGACCGAAACCGATCACTCCAACAGTGAAGTCGGTTGTGACAATAATCTACCGGAGGAGGCGCCCCCCGAACAGCTCAAGCACAGCCTCAGTCGCCAGCAGAGAGAGCAGGTCGGCAGGAGAGCTAAGGCGCTGCTGGACTGGGGCAGGAAACTCTACTTAGAAGAAAAGGGCTTCAACGTGAAACTGGGTCACTATGTGCCCACCGGAGTCTCACCGGAGAACGTCTGTATAGTCGCCACGAAAATGTGAACGTTTATTTAATAAATATATATATATTCAGTTTTGTAAATTACTACCATGAGTTTAAACTTGTTAAATAATCCAACAAAGAACTGATTTTTTCACTGGACAAGAGCTGACGGATTGATTGGTGTTAAACAGTTACCGAAGACTGCAACACGAATGTTGTTCACTTTTATTGAACTAGTTGTTGTTTTGGAGCCCATGGACATCGCAGGTGCCACACGGAGTCGCAGTATCCTTTTACATAACTGTCCTACCCACCACACCAGATCTTGCAGTGGTACCTATCTAGGTGGACACGTCAGTTAAAAAAATTATCGGTTTCTTTATCGTCACCCAACAACTGCCGCGTTGCACTGGCCAGCCGACGGGCTGGGCACGGTAACTAGACAATGGTCCAGCGAGTATCAAATGAACACAACATAATGTAAATATAATATTTATTATAATACACCTTTATGTTCGTATAACTTCAATAGTAACGACATACGGGGCGTTGGAATATATACACTTACAATAACATCTACAGATTAATTATATATTATAGTTTTTTACTTTGAACACTTATATAAATACAGCTGTTTGGGCATTTCATACGCATAAGAGATAGAAAAACTAAAAAAAATATCTAAAAAGTAATTACAATTGATCTTACAATTAACTGTGAAACAATATTGTTTTTTCAAACAATGCATGACGTCATAGGTGGGTTGTGCATAATCTATGGTTAGCTTGTGGATTATTTCGGCACCAAATGACGTCACACGTTTTGAATTCCGCTTAGCTATCTTTTTAAGCTGAAAATTAAGTTGTAGCCAGTTAAAAAATTATAAGAATTATTTTTAACGATACATGACTCGGTATGTATGATGGGTGCACATTTTGGTTAACTTCGATTTAAATTTAAACTTTGACTTATTTAAATCAAGTCTTAACCAACAGTGTGTGTATGACAGGATTTGTTTAGTCTAATCGCTTAATCTCGTCATTATCATGTCTCTTATAGTTTACCTCAAGTAATGCGATAGAATTTCAACCTAAATAAATAGTTTACTTGCCACTGTTATAAAGTAAGCTTTAACAATGCCATATTCGTGTGTTTAATCATACGTTTTTTTTTTTGTTATTAACCTGGTGTAAGGGATCCGTATGTAACGGTGTTAGTATGTTAACAATATTAGCTGAATCCGCAATGTAAAACGTACAAAACATTTTTGTAAGAATTTCAATATTTTCAAAGCTAGTGACAAACCTTTTTTTTACAAGTATGTACGCGCGTAAGAAGTTATACTGTATCTTTATTAAATTTATTTCATTTTCTTTTTTTAAATATTAAATAATTAATAATAAATATTTAACGTTAATAATTTAATAATATTTAGTATGAATTATATTAAATAATAATTTTGTCATTTGTATTACTAAAAAATGAATGCTAATAATACTTTTTTTACGAGTGTACATGCGCGAAAGTTCACCTGCGGCTATCTTCAGACTCGCCAAGTTACGTCGGTCGTATTGTAATGAGCGATTTAGTGGGCAACTTCATTCTGTTAATTTCGTGTCACGGTGCGCGCGCATCGTAAAATTTCGCGCCTAAAGAAGTATAATTAAAAAAAGCAGCGCTATTAGCAAATCGTTTTGGTTTCCCCAGTAAAATACTGTTAGTCAGTATTTTCGAGTTTCCGACAACTCCGAAATAAAATAAGTTAGAAGAGATAATTTAAACAATTTGTACATATGCGACCACAATGAAACATCAGGTTGTGCGAGGTCAACGGCCTGAGGGAGTGCGGGGTGGTCATCACCTATCTTTACATTACATTGCGGGTTCACGAGGATGACATTTTTAAAACCTTTTTATTGACTTCAACAACAGAGGAGTGAGTTAAGGATATGTGATAATGGGTAGTCACCCATAGATACCAGCAATGACAGGCTCAAGGTACTGTATTACAGAGCCGGAAGATACGGGACATGAAATATCTTTTGCAAACGCATTGTGGAAGAGAGCAATGGTTCCAGGGGTAAGAAACTCCAATGCTAGGTGGTACGATGGTAGAAACATGTGTTATATTTAGATCAGTAAATAAATATGGATTTTTACTTTCTTTTATTGTAGTAGTCCATTTTGGCCTAGAGAACGATTCTTACACACTGTGTAATGCCAACTGACTTTTTCAAGAGTTATCACGTTAAGATTAAAAGCCACAAGGGTAGGGCTCTCTGAGAAGCTGAAGCTGTTTTTGGAAAACAATATGTGACCAGTACAGAACCCGGGAGTTGGAGGCTTCTAATGATATTCACGAGCATCAACATGTGTTACCAGCTGCATATCGATGGCGATCGTGGTGTTGCTAGATTTTAACTTATTTTCACGCAGCTGTATCGCAGCGCCAAAATAAAAATGCAAGTCAAAACATTAAAAATTATAAATTAAAAAAATAAATGCTTATTTTTTAGACTGGCAAATTTAAATGCCCTTTTAACAGATAAACTATATTTATTCCTCACTTTATAAACGCAAACTATTAAAATAAAATACATAAAACTACACTATCCCTTTCTAGGTTATATTTTCATTCAAACCAATAAATAGATATCTTGTTATTATTTCTTACCATACTTAGGAATGATTTTTATAATTAATATTTAAAAAAAAAACAAATTGAAATAAAAAATATGTAGAAATATTTTAAAACACAACAGCTTCTATTTATTTCGAGACGAAGGATCATTATGGGCCGTGGTCATCATCAGCGTCGTAGCCATCGTCAAACAGACCATTTTATAATTTAAAAAAAAAAGGTTTGGCTAAAAGCAAATACTTTATTCCTAGTCTAGCGTCTCTTTGCGTAGCATATTGCAATTTACCACTCAAACTTTTTACTAATATCATTAGTGATGCACATTGGCGATTTTGAAGTGCCATAGTTTTCTGTAATCACATAGGCGATTATGCGATACCGAAATAATATGCGATCGAAAACAGTGACAAATTAACATCACTAAACTCAACTTATTTTTTACACTGGCAACACGGCTAACAAAGATGTGCTCGACCAGGTAATAGTTCCATCCTTTTTATTTGCACTAAATAAGAGAGAGAGACAGCGCGATCCAAAAAACAAAACTGTAAAATATTGATGTATAATGCATTATATTGTCGTCTAAGTTGTACATGGTCGTCGCCAGGCCCCGGGTTCGAGTCCCGGACAGCTGCGCCTGTATCAGTAGCCGTACTTCTCCTGGATGGAGGACACGACGCCGTTGGCCAGCGACGACAGGCGGCCCGCCACGCGCGTCACGCCCGCGCGCACCGACTCGCGCACCTGGGGGGGCAGGGGGGACCGCCGGTAGAATCACTTAGAGTAACTTAATCAAGTCCGAAGCTCGCATCTTCGCGACGATATCACAAATCTAAAATTCAAATCATTAAGACTCGAAACATTCTTGCGAAAAAAAAAACACACTTTATTACTGGTAGTAGGACGTCTTGTAATTTTGCACTGAACCCAACTGTAATCGTGTAATTATAATAATAGTCGACCAATATTAAATGCGAAAAATGATACCAAACGATTTGCGTTCTTTCTCTCTGATATAGTTTTCACAAGTCTCTCAGTACAATTACTATCGTGTGTGTGTGTGTGTGTGCGCGCGTGTGTGTGTGTGTTTTTTATATTACTTAGGTGGGCGGACGAGCTCACGGCTCACTTGATGTTAGGTGGTCACCGGAGTCCATAGATATCTACAACGTAAATGCCGCCACCCACCTTGAGGTGTGAGTTCTAAGGGCTCAGTTTTACAATACAACGACTGCCCCACCCTTCAAACCGAAACGCATTAATGCTTCACGGCAGAAGTAGGCAGGGCGGTAGTACCTATCCGCGCGGACTCGCAAGACGCCCTACCACCAGTCCACAATCGGACATCATAAATATTGTTTGAGCGGAAGTAGCAGCATGCGAGACAAGGACAGCGCTATACTGCGTCAGGGGGAGTTGGGGGGGGGGGGGGGGTACGTACGTCGTCGAGGTGCGGCGCCGACACGGAGAACGAGGGCGGGCGCTGCGGGGCGGAGTCCCCGAAGTACTCGGCGGACGAGATGCTGCTGCTGCCGCCAAACCTGGACGCCGTGCTGCCCGACGTCTCCCACGAACGATCCTGGATGCGCACACAAATCTAGTTGAATATATTTCGAGATACCAAGGCGCAGTAGCGGAACAGGCATTGCAGCCCTGAACCAATATAAGTTGAACAGGCCGTAGCCATCGTAATCAAACTTATTCTTTGCATAGACGGGTGAACAAGCTCGCAGCCCATCTGGTGTTACTGTCATCACTGTTTATTAACTGCAGACATAAGTGAATGCCGCCACCCACCTTGAGACATGAGGTCTACGTCGCAATTATGTGGTTGAACTTCTAACCGCGGCCGGTTCGGTACAACAAGCAGGGTGGTGATGCCCAATTGCCGAGTGTGGGCCAAAGTGCTCGCAACGGGCGGCGCTCAGAGAGCTGATCTATCTGAATTTAAAACACAGACGATATTGAGGTCGCACCTGCTCTCCGAAGAACTGCGCGGAACTGATAGCCTTAGCCGAGCCGAACTTGCGCACGGCGGAGTCATCTTCGGGCTCTGGCGCGTTCTTCTTGGCGCGGGGGCGGGGCGGGGCGGGCGCGGGGGGCCGCTCGTCCGCGAACATGGAGTGCACGGGCCGCGCCGGCTCCGGCTCGATGTGCTGCGCGCTCTCCAGCGAGAACTTGCGCTCCGGCCGGTCCGCCTCACCGAACATCCTGTCCAGAGCGCGGCTGTTGCTGAAGGGCTCGCTCCTGAACACGAGCACAACGGTGACTGAAGCATTATTCAACTTCGCGATGCACACACGTAACGAAAGCTTTAGGTCGGATTTATTTTATGAAAACTCTTTTTTTTTAATCTTGAGAATCCACATTTAAACTATAAGGACTTATTGGTGGGAACGCAAGGAGTGCAGTGGTGTGATTTTTTTTATTTTATCTATTTAGTGTTTCTTCAGCTTAAATGTGTAATAATGGTGGTTTATTAACTGTTTAATATCTGTGAAAGT
The DNA here is from genome assembly GCF_030267445.1 of Bombyx mandarina. Classification (NCBI taxonomy): domain Eukaryota; kingdom Metazoa; phylum Arthropoda; class Insecta; order Lepidoptera; family Bombycidae; genus Bombyx; species Bombyx mandarina. The sequence continues at coordinate 12,204,599 of NC_143234.1, read as the reverse complement.
ACACAAATGTGGGAAAATGAAACAAAGCCACTGGAAATATCTTCTCGGAATCCTCCAAAAAGTCCACTGAAAAAATCTCAGTAAATGACCACCATTTTACTGAGATTATATTTCATACCATCTCATTTCAATTAATTTCATCCCAGTTGATCAATGTCTCAAATTAATCATCTTTATTTCATTTCATTTCACTGCATATTATCATTTTTCATCAAAATAAGATTATAAATTAAAATATGACATGACTTAAAGGTCTTAGTTACCAGGTCATAAAATCCCATAAAAATATTTAAACTGTAATCTAAATTGTTTTGGTGAGGTTTGTTGTGCGTTGGTTGAGTTGTCCTCCGGTAAAACCTCATCGGAGCGGTCAATAAAACACTACGTGTATCCATGTCTATTCGCGTCATCGACCGCGGTGGATCGCTGCACGTTAACCACTGACTGACTAACGTATGTTGTAGATATGAGCATAACAGTACTCTATGAAGTAATGCCATATGGCATGACATTCCGTACCCCGTAATATGGCATTAGAACAGTACTCAGTACCTTACTCTAAACATGTCCTGTCAAAAATATGCCTGTATTGTTTAATTTGTATAGCCCGCTAACAATTACTATGTCTTGTTGTACTGAATGTTCGGGTGTTATAAATTATAGACCTTTTATTATTACCAAGTAAACTCTATATAAGTTTATTTTAGATTTTTTTAAATGTATAAATAAAATTCATAAATACATATTTACATTTTTAGTTACAACTTATAAATAGTAAATAATTGCGACATTTTTTTTGACATCCGAAGATATACAATAGTACAGTACTTAGAACAGAACGCAACGGGCAACGGACTTCTAGATATGAACCGACCTTTATTTAATATGTTAAATGTAGAACGCATGACGTTCATATCTATCAAATATTAAGTGTATAGTAGACTATACACTTAATATTTGATAGATATGAACGTCATGCTTAGTGTTATATGACATGTTAAATTTTGCCGGGTAATAGGTACTGTTACAGTACGCGGTCGTGCTATATTACGCGTACTGCATGGCGCACAGTACTTACACATGTCTAGTATGTTACTATATCTGCTATTATCATTATTATATTTATAACTCATTACTATCACTGCATAGTAAACTAAGCGGGGCGGGGTATCATTCTTCTACAGTTTCAACAAAATCAATATCCTTCTCAAATATCCGGTCTGCTGATCACAAAACAGGGCGGCTCGCGTACCTGATCATGGTGAACGAGGAGGTGAAGTCGTCGATGTCGTCCAGGTGCGTGGGTGGCGCCGCGGACCCCTCCTGCTCGATGATGGTCATGTCCGACGCGGCCGAGTGGGACACGCCGCTGATGGGACGAACACAACATATCTCAAACTTTTTTTGGCAAATAAGGTGGTTTCCATAACCCAGAGGTGGATTATCCGTAAAGCAAACTAGGCACGTGCCTAGGGGTGTGTAGTTACATGGGGCGCGCGAGCTCAGAATTTATAATAAATAAAGAAAATAACATATCGACGATTAAGAACTAAATGCTGATTATAGATCAGCATTTCTATCTAAATCTATAATAGATTATATTGCACAAGCATCGATATATTCGTATTATGCAATATTGCGGGTTTTTTTTGTATTTCATTCGCGCATTAGCGTAAGTACAAGGATCTTGGTCTACTAAAGCCTAGGGTTTGAGGATACAACGTCATCGTAATTGCAAAAACAACTAGTTAAAATTTATAATATTATGATGACCATTTATGGACGATACAGGGGCGCCGATAAAGTGATTTCCTAGGGCGCTCTGGAACTCTGGACCTTTAATCCGCCACTACGGCCACCTAATAATACTGTTACGCCGGTAAGATTAAACGCCATCTGTCGCCGAATAGCAGAAACGAATATCGAAGGTACCAGAAAAATCGAAAAGTACAACGCCATCTGTTGTCAGATAACACACATAGAAGCTATTCGACTTGCCCAGAATGTTCTGGATAAATCTAGGGATATCGTATAGACTATAAAAGCGTTGCAGAGATGGCACGAAGTCAGTTAGTAATCGGAATTACTCGAAGCGAACGGATCACCTGAAGCGAATTGAGAATTTTAAAGTGCTCATTTAGTGTTCTACATGTTAATACAGTTTTAATTTGTACTTCAGTAGATTTTTTTTATTTATCCCGAACCCCAGCGCGTAACAGTACATAGTCATCATCGTTCATGGATGTGAGCAGTTCAGGACCAGAGCCAGCCCGAGGCATGCTACACATTTAGACAGTATTATTGTCTACATTTATTTAAACTAATCCAATAAAAGGACTAGCGGCGTTCTCATGGGAACATACACCCGCAATGCTTCGGTACCGATGGAGACATCAGCCTGCATTATTAATAATATACTTACGAACGAAATATATTCATGAACAGCTTCCATGAGGTTTGTTTTTACTATAGCACTATATTTATTTAAAATCTTATTAATTATAGTCGGATTTTTAATTAGACGAAGCCAGCTGACAGTAGCTAATGTCACTTTGTGAAATAATGTTGCTATATTTAAAGTAATAGTGATGCGTTCAGTTCTCGTTCAATCACATAAATGAACAATGAGTGTGAAGAGTTAATCATTAATTTCAAACTATAAAAGAATATTTATTTATATTTTACAATAAAATTGTATTAAAGTGATCCAATATAATAATATGTTACTAGTAGTATGTAACTACAATCATTTTTTTTATTTTCATTACCTATGTACCTATAATTGTTATATTTTATACATCTATAGTTTCAACTATATGATGCATTGGAAATAGGACAGTCTTACAAGCTTCCTCGCAACGTTTTTCTTAATGTTTAAAACACTCGGTATTCAGTACAGGTAGATACCATAGGAACATAATGTTTCGTCGAAAACTCGTTGGTATGTACAAAGCACGGCTAAAATTCGAACCCCGTGCCCGATATCGGCAGTTCGGCACACTAACTATTCACTAGACAATCGAGGCAATTTCATTAATTCAGGAGTTTTTTCAATCGTTCACTTTGTCACAACACTATTTTTATTTCATGAAAAACTGACAACCCAGTAAACGTCAGTTTACTTCGTCTAATAAAAAATCCGACTATACACAATATTTTTTTAAAAAGGTATTAAAAATACATTTTTTTAAAAACACTATATAAAAATAGATTGCCGCTGATGGCGGTGTCTACGACACAAGCCAACAGTAGTTAGGGCTTCAGAGTGAGAAGCCTCACAATACGCACAGTATCGCGGATAACTGCCTTCTGTATCAGGCCCCTAGCCCAGCTGGATAGGGAAAGTTTCTTATCTATATATTAATACGTGAAGGACAAACTTTGTATCCCTTTTTACGAAAATTGCGCGGACGGAGGAGTATGAAATTTCCCACACTTATAGAGAATCTAGAGAAGAAGTGCAGAATGTTAATATTTTATTTAATTATGCCTAAAAAAATCATTAAATCAATAAAAAAAACATTACACACATTACCAAGTATTTGACGCACACACGCATGCATACTATTTATTTATTGTCAAACTTTTGTTCTTGACGTCTGTTGTCAAATTGAGAATAGATTAAATATTGTTTGTCTTTAGTAGTAATATTTTTCTATAGTGTAGTCTTGACGAAATTTGTAATTATAGAAGTATAATAGTCTTTGAAAATACAATCATAATAGTGTACAAACTTACAATTTCAATTAATTATAGTCGAATTTCGACTACCGGGGGACCACTAGTTATCTTTATACCTTTAAACAAGCAATTCTTGTATATGTATATTATATATAAAATCTGAATCTCGGAAACGGCTCCAACGATTTTCATAAAATTTAGTATACAGGGGATTTCGGAGGCAATAAATCGATCTAGCTACGATTTACTATCAAAAAATGTTGTTTTATTCGTGTTTTCAATAATCAACTCTTCCCGACATCTATTGGCGAATAATAATACTATTTTTCTTAATTGAGGTCATCATCTAGTTATTATTACTTACGATGTGTTCGCCCTGTTCGCACCAGCTATACCCAGCCGCTCAGAGTTGGGCTTATTGCTGGGCTCCCGGTACGCCAGCCGCAACGAGGCCACTTCCTGTTCCACGTTCTCCAGCGTGGCTCTCTGCTCCGAAGCCTTCGTCTCCATCTTCAGCTTCTCGGCCATGATAGCCTCGCGTTCGATGTCTTCAAAATTTGCTGACACCTTCGTGGCTCCCAGGCCTTTACGCGCGCCCAGCTGTGTGATAGTACAACAATTCTTCAGAAGATGGGGATGGAACATTCAGGCCCTGAATGCCAAGTACTCTTGAAACCTCTAAAAAAAGGAGACTGCGAATGGGTGGGGAGGGGTCCTGCACTTCAGATTCTAGTTGCCAGGACAACTAATTACTTGTGACCAATTTAACAACAAGAAATGTCCCGCAGATCCATCTGCATTTCATTTAAAATAATAATATGAGTTTGAAATAAGGGCTCAGTAATGTAAGTCCTTACTCTAGATATTATATAGATAGAGTATTAGATTAAACTAAGGGTAATAATTATAGGGTTACCATTTTTTTTTAAATTATGTTGCGGGGTGAAAGGCTAATTGGTTTAAGCAATATTTTCGAATCTTTACAAGAGAGCCAATTAAAGTAGATAATTTGGCAAAAATATCATAACAAAAAAAACAACTGTTTGATGAATGGAGTAAGCTTAATTGAAGTTTAATTAAAAACATCGAACTGATGATGCTGATCTATACTAATATATAAATCTAGAGTGGTTTTTACGGGTGTTCCGTTATAACTGCTGAACCGTGCATCCGATTGACTTGAAACTTGGTATCCACGTAGAAAATACATGTACTTAATGGACAGGCTAATATTTATATGAGTGTTGGACTCCCTACACCAGTTGCGGGGGCGTTAATGATGAGAATCTTTGTGGGGGTGAGAAATAATAATGTTAATTTTAAATGCCCAGCCAAGCGGACGGGTACAGCTAGTACCAAATAAAACGCACCTTTAGTTAAAAAGATAAATGTCGCTTAACCCAATTAGCCTTTCACACCTTGATATGTATACCAAGACTACAAACCCCGGTTCGTTTGGCAGCAGGTTTCCTGCTCCCGATGGTTGACGGGCGAGGGGTGTCAGCGTTCGATCCCAGCGCTGGACCAGAGTCCCATAAACGAGCTTCTGAACTCAGGGGCTCCTGTTTATTGGCCTACAACCATAAGTCATTATTGCAGAAACCGGTTCGTAGACGACCGTCATACAGTGTGTCCTTATTCAAGCGTCAAAACTTCTGTTGGCATAGGACCCATAGCGCTAAACATGTATGTCGAGACCAGATCTGACATGACAAGCGACCCTGACCTCTACAAGCTTACTACTTTAAATCTTTAACCCACAGTAGAAGGATACTTCGTCAGCTCATTTCCCTAAGATATCCTAAGAGATCCCTTTCCTCCCCCTCAGATACTCTCTCTTCTTAATTGTTAACCATCTAGAGTAGCAGAGCGTATTATAAAGCCCGCTCAGATCGATATCGTCATCATGTCTATTCCTGTCGCAAATGAAACAAACGAACCAGCCTGAAAAGCGGAATAGACCTCATTCCAGTACATCTGAGACTTCGAACACATACATCACTAAGCAGGCGGTTGTAATCATGGAATGCTGTGTGCTTAGTGCGAGTTTTTTAACGTTCTCGATGGCGTAAAAGTTAGCTCATATTTATATGGAGTGGGATTATTGCGTACGTTTGCCGCTAGGGGCGCTGTTCCAACTGCATACAAAATTGGGTTAACTTTTACGCTATCGAGAACGTTAAGAAACTCGCACTAAGCACTCTGTATATAAAATACGAAAATCACTAAGGTATCTTGAGTTACGATTTTCTCTGCTAATTCCGTACACGAATGGGTTTAATGTTCAAATTAAGACCCCTAAAAAACCTACAGCACAACTATTGCTCAATCATGACGTTGTCGGGTTTGGACTGACGCATCTGATGAACGAGGTTTTTATCGCTATAGCACAAGCGCAGTTAACACTGTCTATTATATGTACAATAGACATAGTGGCCATACAAAGCTGTAACGCTTTTTATTCCAAATAAACGCACAAAGATAAATTAAAAAAAAAAACAACAAAAACAATTTAACAACACAAACAACACAAAAGCTCTCACAAAAGTTACGTTTTGTGACTCTACCTGATATTTTATTATCTGACTGTTTTATAGTATAATTGTGATATTATTTTATGTTACGGTATTACTATAAAGGACAAACCCGAAATCCATACAAACTTGGGCCTGGCGTTACAGTGCTAGAATTTGGGCATAAGTTACAATACCTAAGAAGGTTTCATGAGCCCAATTTTCAGGTCTCCCAGCAATGGCCAAATTGGTATAATCAGACAATGTTTACATTTTAGGTTATGTTTATTGTTCGAGATATTTTAATAAAAAACGATATTTTTGAGGCTGTTTCCTACTAAAGATGAGTAATTTTTTACGAAACCTGTTGCAGCAACAGGTTGCTTTAAAATAAAAATGGAACCTGTTACGAGAAACCGTGCGTTAGGTTGTTTACGAAAACGAACGAAAGCCAAAAATTAAAAACAACGTAATGCGAAACGCGCTGCGCACGAAATGATTTTTTAAGGGATTTTATGACCTGGTAACTAAGACCTTTAGGTCAGTCTTATTTTAATTTTAATGAAAACTTTTTTATATTTATATGATAACTTTTTTATATAAAATATAAATCATTACATGCTCCCATATTATCTCATCACATTTCATTTCATTTTATTTCATACCTTTTTTATTTTTATTTTTTATTGCTTAGATGGGTGGACGAGCTCACAGCCCACCTGATGTTAAGTGGTTACTGGAGCCCATAGATATCTACGACGTAAATGCGCCACCCGAATTGAGATATAAGTTCTAAGGTCTCAGTATAGTTACAACGGTTGCCCCGCCCTTCAAACCGAAACGCATTACTGCTTTACGGCAGAAATAGGCGGGCGGGAGGCGCGGACTCACAAGAGATCCTACCACCAGTAAAATTATTAATGTGACTACACCATAGAAAAACTCAAAGTACCAAATCGACTTTTTCATGTTATATTTAAGATTGCCAGTTGAAAATATTTTGAATTGCCGCAGTTGCCGACATGATTTCGTGTCATAACTAAATGGCACAGTTATTTATTTCTTTTAATGATTTTTGTTAGTAGATTTTGGTGCTTTACGTTACGTTATTCAATGAGATTAAGTTTATAGTCTGGCCAGCGAATCATGGCACAACTAAATAGCGGCAATCCAAAATATCTTCAGTTGGCAACATTAAAGATAACAATAACACGATTTGATACATTTGTGTTTTTCTATGGCATAGTCACATTAATATAAAAATGCAAAACTACCCTTTCATGCTATATTTAATGTTGTCAGTTGTAGATATTTTGAATTGCCGCCATTGCAAGTAGTTGTGTCACGATTCGATGACCATACTCTATTTACATTGATTAAAATACCTATAAAAACAGTCATTTATCCTAAAGCAAAAGAGTATTAATTATTTTTTACACTCGATTTCCACTAAATCGATCCTATTTTATGGATGCTGTAATTCTAATCCGCACGTTTGTAGAGCTAGTTACGTATATTGAAATAAGTGGTGCAGATGTTTACAAAGATTGTTTAAAACAAAAAATTGAATTCAAATTATTTTCTACACTTGGCCATTGTCAATGAAGCTGAGATTTCAATAGGTTAATCAAGCAAAATAGACGAATTTTTTGGTACATATCCCATTCGTGTAACGCTTAGGCCCAGAATGGGGTTTCTCCTTTCACTCGCTGACGTGATCAATATATCTGACATGGACATATAAATGTAAAAACATATTCACATGATCGAAACATTATTGATATTTTTGATTTAGTTTAAAATATTTTCTATTAAAAAAACTAAATTAATTGCAAAATTTTCTAGAAAAAAAATGACATGAACAAGTGGAGTATTATAGAAATTAAAACCCCAATAATTAGTTCAAAAGGATGAGCAATCATTATTTTACTTGAAAAAGAAAAAAAAGTTTTTCATATTATTTTGATAAGTTATGATCACACAAAAACGAAAAACAAAAGGGATAGCATAACAAAATCACTCGCTAAACAATGTAGAGACAAAGCACAAACTATGTATACGGACAAATGGTTGGTTCCGTGTATAATGTGGTTTGTAAGCTTGTCAAGTGCCGAGGCAACGAAAGGCCGTTCCGTTTTAAGGGATATTTTTCCAAGTTCAGTCTTATTGAGGAATTCTATAAGGTATTACAAAAATTAGTACAGTACTGTACCGCACTGGTGTCCTGTTTTTACTTCGCAGCAATCACACATTACGCCTTTTGCTCCCCTACTTATTCGCCGGTAGCCTATAAGGCTAGCTACGCTCTAGCTGGATGATGAGCTCACGGTCTAAACCTGAGAGTTTGCTAACACTAGCCCTAGAGAGCAGTGCTTCGCTGAATCTATGACCAGATGGGAATCGCGACCCACTGTGAAGATCCGGCGAGAAACTCAGTGGGCTGTGTCTATATGCTGGTTCGTCGAAGAGTAAGACATGCAAGTTCGAATAGGACGGCGAACGGTCCGCGGACCACATGAAGAGCCTAACATTCCCCTCGGAAGTCCTTCTAACCTAGTTAATTTTTTTGTGGTGAAGCGGTAGCATTTATCTTTCTGTGGGTTCCAGTAATAGGTTTTCAGTTATCCCTCATACTGGTCTGTTTTTGACAACTATAAATTAATTGGCAGTTAAGGCATATTTGTTGTTATATCACGTTTTGTAAATATGCAGGTATGTGATGAAAGAAATATATAATTCGGGGAGAAAATTAAAACTGTATAAAACCACTTTTCACTTGTTACGTTTGCCTTCTATACTATCGAAAAATACAACACAAATTAAAATATTATTTATCAGTGAAAAGATCATAATCTTCATGTGTCATAGCAGCAATATTAAAGAAATTTAGTCTTCTACATACACACCAACGGTTTCTATTTCGAAATTGTTATTAAATATCCCTTAAAATAAATCGTTCCTTCACTGGCTGGGTCACGTCATTATACAATTATGCACATAACAAACCTTAAAGTGATTACTGACTATCTTGGCAAATCTAATATTAAAAATATTAAATCATACCTTTGTTTAGTAAGAAATTATAAAATTTTGCCAAAGAAAGTTTGATCTGATTTTCATCATAACATTACTTATAATGAGCCAATAATAATGATAACAATTGTGTATAATTTTTTTCATAGCACTAAATCGCTAAAAAAAATATCACATTAGAATGTTTGCATTATTTAAGATAAAGAGTTATTAGGGGTAACTGGAATCGGCTATTCATTACAAATCATTAAGACTACACATATAACATTACAACATTTTGTGGTCATTCAACACATATTAACCCGCATTACGTGTCATCTAAAACTCCGCTAATTTTTATCTGCTTAGAAGTAAAATCTGCTTCATTTTTCCAGTTTCGTTTACGTAATCAGTTAATGTGGGTAGTTTTAACATATTTTTTTAAAATGATTCCATAAATGACCTACTAAAAAACCTAATCCAAGACCTAGTAGGTTATTTAACTTCCTCTTGACGGGTATCATGGATTTTTTACAACAAATTATCCTATGAGTCTTTGTATAGAAGATACAGCAGCACTGCTATTCTAGTATGAAACATTATATTTCAACTTCCTCTGAGGAAATAGCTTTTAGCTGAATAAATTCTGTGGGAGTAAGAATTTTAACACATAGTTTTACTACCACTACTACTATAAAATTTACTACCTAACATTTTAGAATCTATAAAAGTTTGTTAGGTGCATTTGTGTGCGTGTTACCTGGGAGGCATTTGCAAACTCGTTTGTGTTAGTGCTTGTCGACTTTCCGTGTTGTGAAAACCAATCTACCTCAGCCTCCTTATTCTCCTTGGGCTCCGGTGCTGTAGCTTCTATGTGTAACTGTAATAATTTAATTGAAATATTAGTGAACATGAATTCCCATCCATTTTATACAGTGTAGGATCAAGTTTCTTATAAAAAAAACAGCTTCTTGGTATAGACTGAAGATGATGCAATCATTCCATAAACTCAAAAAATAGAGTTGAACTATTCACTTAAAAAATAATTATTGGCAGACACCACTGTGTGTGTTGAGCTCTCAAATTGTCACATAAAATTAAGGACAAGTTAGTTAGGTTTGTTGTCAAATACTACTCTTATGGTTAACTCTTAAGTAGAGCTGTCGTTTTCGTCACAAATCAGGGAAATTATGAATCTACTATTTTGGTAATGTTAAACATGGGCAGAAGAATCTACGAGTGGAGACCAAGTACTGGCAAATACAGTGTGGGACGGCCACCTACAAGATGGACCGACGACCTAATGAAAATTGCTAGCTCGCGTTGGATGCAGGTGTCAACGGACCAGCCATACTGGACATCAATTGGAGAGGCCTATGTCCAGCAGTGTACCAGCAGAGATGAAGATGAATCATGTGCACTTTCACTACATGCAACGGTGACTACTCAAAACTAGACCCATGATAAGTTATGATGATATGTTACATTATGTGTTATATGATAATTTCATTATTCTTTACTAAGCTAAGTAAGGATGACATTAATCATTGTAATGAATCTAGAACAGCATTATCTCAGCATAACCACTACATATTTTACACTACTACATTATGAAGTATGTATTAAAAAAAATCAATATGTTTAATATTACAAAAGTACACAATGTGAAACATTTCACAACACACTATCTTGTGAAATTATGTGCTGCGTTGTTGTATGATTATGAAACATTGTAAATATTTCTTATATTTAGGTTAAAATAGTGATAAGTTATTTTATTTTTACCCGAGACTTGTGATTTTGCTTTACCAAAAACATATGCCTCTGACAAAGATACCACATATTATGCCATAATAATGTTTAAATGCTGGTTTTGCCAAAAAAATATATATTCACATAAGTTGTGTACAATACGGAAAATAAGAGATTAAGAGGACAGAGCTTCATAGATGGATTTTAAGCTAGGCCCATACCAATCTTGAAATCTCTGAAGCTATCTGGGTTGAAAGGGAATGAAGAAAACAATACTTGGAGATGAACTGAATACCAAAAAAAATTGTCAAGCAATTAAACTTTAACTAGGATAAGTAGGAAAGCAATTAATTTAATTCTAATTAAGTAATGATGGTGAGACATAAAGCCATTTATAGATTGATATCTTTCAACAAAACTATACTTATAGTTTACAAAGTAAAATCCAAGATAACAATTTTGAGATAGGGACACTATTTCCTGATGTGTGTATATTATTTTTGTAGACACTACCCTTGCTGTGACTAATGTTAAATATGAACTAATCAATTTCTTTAAAAGCTAGTGTGTCACTGATGGGTTTTATGCCACTCTGAAGTACTTACAACAATACAAGTTTCAACTCAAAGCAGATACACGGTGCATTGATTCATTATACACAGTAAAATTAATCAATATTTGTGTCCATTCTTATTTTAAATTCATGATTTTATCTTTGCATACCAAATGGCCAAATTCTAGTACCTTTTGAAGTCATAATGGTATTAAGGATAAGTAACTAAGTAATAAAAGAGAAAAAATCTTGGCTTCACTGTAGTAGACAACAATAACAGGGAAGACAACATTGAAATATATGCACAAAATACCCTTGATGTCAAGGAACAAGTGCAGGACAGAGTCAAATGGAGACAACTTGTGAGGGCTCTATGTACCAGTGGAGTACCCTAGGACTAAAACAACAAATATTTTGGGGGAGAAAAGGCGCAGAGGCTCAGGAGGCTCAGGTATGTATGACAGATGGAGCAGTATCAGGCTGTGAAATAGGTGTTCCTTGGTGTCCCAAAGGGAGACCCAATACTGCTGGTTTGACACTGTGGAAAAGGATCTACGTAAGCTCCAAGTATCAGACTGACATGTTATTGCGTAGCAACTGATGAATGGCAGCGTTTATTGTCAGAAGCCAAGATCTACTACAGGGTCACAGTACCAGCTTTGTACTATTTGACTCCATACAGAAGAGAGCCATTTGGATTGTCAATAGTCTCATTCTCACAGATCGTTTAGAATCTCTGGGTCTACAGAGTAACTTCAGTTCACTCTGTATTTTGTACCGTAATTTTTGATTATGACTTTACACAATGTGGCCTATGAACTTGATCACCCATTTATGCAATAAAAAAAATTGTAGATGTTTACTTCTGATTTCAAGATAAAAGTACATATTAAACTACAAGAACCTAAATAAGATCACAGCAGACACTTGTTACATTTGCATTGGGTACAACAAAGTCATGTGATAATAAATGTAAGCACTCAATTCTAAAATGCAGAATATAGAAGTTATTATAAAAGATCTAAAGGACATCAAGCATCAGTTAATATTTGATACCCTTCTACTAACTAACCTTGGTCCCATGTGTTTTCATGGCCTGTTCAGAGAGTAAATTAAGTTTGTCACGATACATCTGTGCCACTCGTGAACTGTACTTCTGGCGAGCATCCTCTGTCACCAGCCCGTGGGTGCGGAAGAATTGTATCTGTTAAAAAAATTGATGTCTAATTGTAAAATTTTTTGTGTGTTGCGGATGTTTGTGATGAATTGATGAATGTGTGAATGTTTTTTGTTATTTTATTTTCTGCATTTTCTTTAAAACACTTTGAACACTTGTAATTATGAATTTCAATTTGTTATTGACTTTACAAGAACCTTACAGCATTTATGTTCCCGCCAAGTTGCATGTTTCTCAGCTGTTTCCATGTCCAATTAGTGTCCAGTTGAGTCGAACGAACGAAGGTGAGATGGACTCCCAAGCTTCGGTGCACCGCCGAGCAGTCGAGACATATGAATACACCGTACGTCACAGATGACCACGTAGGATTTTTGGCGTTGCAGTCGAAACATGCCTGAATATTTCAGTAAAATTGTACACAATAACATCAAAACAATAAATAAAAACACATTCTATAAGTTAAATATTAACGAATTATACACACTTTATTAGCAGGAATCGCTCGTAATCTTTGAAAAACTGCTTCAATATCGCTTTTACTCGGCCCAGAGTCAGCCATTTTCGAGATGTCACACGTTCACATTGACAAAACCCGTCAAGTGTCAACTGTTGTCAATTCAATGACAGTAACAAACCCAACGGCACTAAACTCTGCTAAAACGTAGAGTAGACCAGGTGCATTGGCATGCTCTGAGACTATCTTATGCATTAATCAATGTACGCATTACGATAATTTAATATGGAAATACGTTGACATACAACATCGAAGATATTCGAAAAAGCTACATTTATTTATTTATAACTTTATATACTAGACAGTATAAAGGCGGACTTAATGCCATAGGCATTCTTTAACAGTCTACCTTAGGGGAGTGCAGAGATGAAGCTTGGTAGGTGTAGTGTGAAGGTGATATTACATAAACATATGTGTATATATAACATACATAATGTTTATAGATACAAATACTCGTACTTAAATAAATACATAAACATAAATATATACATATAAAATATTAATTATATACATCTGTACTAGACTAAGTACGATACGTTAGTGAAGCGATAGTAGGAGAAAATACCACTGCCAAATTCTGAAGATACTTTTTCAAGCGAATGCAGACTAATTACATAAAGTAATTCATTAATAAATAAAACAAAATAACTATAATGTCAGGATACCAAATAAAGCTTACTTTGACCGTTGATGTATATTGTGCGTTTGTATCGGACTGATTACTTCGAACGACCTGTCCAAAATTTTGATGCCGGAAGACGATCATTTTTGTTTTATAAGATTATATTATGTTCTTGTAGCGACGGTCATGCATAATTTATTTACTTCCGAGTTTTATAGATGCACCCCAGCGACAGATTTATATGTACAGCTTTTAGTTTTTCCTTAGCTTTTTTCATTTGATTAAATTAGTTAGCCTGTAGCTTACCGTAGTCTATGCCTGACGGTGTCGTCTGGATTGGACGCATGTTAAAATTTTTCCGAGTTATATTATCTTGTTGATAAACTTAAGCTAAAGCTAGAAGTGTTGAAAGAAACATTAATTAATTTCGATAATTAATATTTTCAAACTAAAATTGAGTTATGATCAATAGTGTTGTTTCCTTTGTTGTCCTTCAAAAGACGCTGTGAAATGGTTGGATCTCGGTCCTTGATGGTTTATGTCGACGTCCTCACTAACTGAAGTGAAAGTTGTTGTGGTGAAAATGCATCTCTAAACAGTGAGTGCTCCGTACCGGAGATTGGAAAACTTTGTGAATGGAAAACGTGAACTTCCAACCGAGTGGCGAAGATATAGAACGGGCCCTGATGGACCTGGGGCCGCTTCTTGGTGTGACCATCAAGGAAGAGGTGCCCGATGATCTGGCCGAGCCAAGTGCACAGCCACCCTCCCAACTTGCTGTGAGTAACTTCTAATATGTTTAAAACTGCAATAAATAACTGTAAATTAAATGACAATCAGGAAAGTGCTAAAAATGCTGTGAATGAAGTGCTGGAATAGAAGCTAAGCCATAGCTTACTAATACTGCTCATTACTTTTTATCTCGGTTGCTCATGCTCATTTTAATTCAAAACACTGTAATTTTTTTTAAATTTCTAAAAGATTATTTTGTTTCCTTTACAACAGTTTTTATTTTCTTGGAAATTAGAAAAAACAACTGCCAAGGGACATGTACAATTCTCATGGTGAGTGCTTAGCATTGCTCATCAACATTAGCAATGCCAAGGGAGAAGTAGCAAAACCACTGCCTGTTGCTTCTTATGTATATAATTTCTTCATACCATTAGCATTGCAAACATAATATACAACATTAATTAATTTACACGACAGGTTGGGAGTTTGGCTGATGCACCAGTCGCAGGTGGATCTTCAGTGGCAGAAGGGGAAGCAGTGGAAAGCAATGATAAAGGTTCTGCAGATTCCCTGGCATCGCCCACCACGGGCCGAGCGCCTCTATCTAGTTTGAGATGTGTGCTGTGCTACAATTCATTAGCAAGCTTAACTGGAACACCCAAGCTCATGGAATGTCTGCATTCAATTTGCGAGACCTGCCTTAAAATCAAGATAGAGATGATAAAAAGTGCCAACAGCACAGAATTTCTTGGTAATAAATTATTTTTGTTTTCCTTACATCACTTTCATGATATATTATCATACTCTTTTCTTGAGATGTTATGGTATATTATGGTCTGGTGCAACGTTTGGAAGAGTTGTTTATACTGTGCTATTAGTTATTCATATTCTAAAAAATTGGTGTTGACACCAACATATTGATAAAAAATTTTGAACTATTAAGGGAAATGGGTGGTCACTTTCTTAACTGATAAAATAATATGGTGATTCTTTTCGTTTCCCAGGTGCAGAAAGGGTCACAATATTGTGTCCGATATGCAGGTTTGAATGCCAACAAGCAAACATGATAGACCAGCGTTTCTTTATTGAGAAAATGGCTTTGGAGCAAGTTGGAAATAATGGTATGATATTTATTTTATTAATTTATTATACACAGGCATAGGACTTCTAGTTGCCTATAAGAGAGAAGAGTGAAAAGAATCAAGTATGAACCAAATTAAATCATAATAATCAAAATTTACAAAAACGATGTCTGTGTAACAATAGATTACTTTCTGTTTTATTTTTTGACAGTCTAGATTCGAACTTCTAGATTGTTCTTCCCAGTTTAGGCTACTTTAACATCATACATTGTAATATTCCAATATTTCATTTACCCAGTCACACTTTAAAGTAAATGTTCCTGATACTAATCCACCAGGGTGTTTCCATTAGAAAAAGCTAATACCCATAGTGGAAAGTAGTGCTCCTTTTCGCAATGGGTGCTACATATTTTAAGGTCTTCTGATCTACAGCAGCACCCACAGAACCTTCACTCTATCCAGTTCTTTGTCCGGAGGAGACTTTAAAGCCTCCATTACGGTCTTTAGTGGCATACAGATAACACAGTCACACACACTTTTTTACTGGTGGTAGGACCTCTTGTGAGTCCACACAGGTAGGTACCACCGGCCTGCCTATTTCTGCTGTGAAGCAGTAATGTGTTTCGGTTTAAAGGGTGGGGCAGCCGTTGTAACTATACTGAGACCTTAGAACTTATATCTCAAGGTGGGTGGCGCATTTACCTTGTAGATGTGTATGGGCTCCAGTAACCACTTAACACAAGGTGGGCTGTGAGCTCTTCCATCCATCTAAGCAATAAAAAAAAACAAATGGATCAAGTTCACTAGCCACAACAAGGCGACATAAGTCTGGGTTTAGGGACAGGGAAAGGTATTTATTTAGATGTTTAAGACGCCTAGTATAAATACTAAGTGCAATGTTTCGGTTTGCGCAGGCGCAATAAGCGGTGACCAGCAGTGCAACAGCTGCGAGGATACGGAGCCGGCCACCAGCTACTGCGTGGACTGCGCGGAGTTCATCTGCGACAACTGTGTGCTTGCACACCAAAGGTAGGCAGTCGGTTTGGCATTGCGGTCAGCAGTTGTGATCTAGTCAGGGAGACCCATAGACACAGCCCACTGAGTTTCTCGCCGGATCTTCTCAGTGGGTCGCGTTTCCGATCCGGTGGTAGATTCTGCGAAGCACTGCTCTTGCCAGGGCCAGTGCTAGCAACACTCCGGTTTGAGCCCCGTGAGCTCACCTACACGTGGTCATATAATAATAGTATTGTTTTACTGCCATCAAAGTATTATTGGAATTTAAAGTTCTGCGCTAATGACAATCTGAAGTGGTTGTCAATTGAATTGAAGATTAGGAGTCATTAGATGTTATTAGGATTTCTGTTACTTGTTACTGTTACCTGTTACTTACTGTCTGTCACCCCCCTCGACCGGGTGGTATTCTTAAGTGAAATCTCCAGGCTTAAAAAAAGCGTCGGTTTCGATTCTCGGTCGCAGCCAGGATCGTTGCGAAGGATATTCGGTATTCGGGCTCTGGTTGAACTTGAACTTGTCTCATAAAGTTTCCACCTTGTCTTAGTGTGTAGTAATTTTCAAATCGTGGTAAAAAAAAAACCTAGAACACTATTATTTAACGGGCCCTCACCACGATTTTTAATGAGTTTTTTTATTTTATTTTATTATTATTGCATAGATGGATGGACGAGCACACAGCCCAGCTGGTGTTAAGTGGTTACTGGAACCCATAGACATCTACAAACTAAATGCGACACCCACCTCGAGATGTAAGTTCTAAGGTCTCAGTATAGTTACAACGGCTACCCCACCCTTCGAACCGAAACGCATTACTGCTTCACGGCGGAAATAGGCGGGGCGGTGGTACCTACCCGTGCGGACTCCCAAGAGGTCTAACCACCAGTGTTTACACAAATTTCCTTCACCGTGGAAGTCAATCGTGAACATTTGTTGAGTACGTATTTTATTAGAAAAATTTGTACCCGCCTGCGGGATTCGAACACCAGTGCATCACTTCAATACGAATTCACCGGACGTCTTATCCTTTAGGCCACGACGACTTCAAAACGACCCGAGGAGAAAACATTAAATACGAAAACATCGAGAGAATGACGGTAGTCTTAAAAAACGATAGATATCTCTTTTATTGCAAAAAATTAGTGGATATGGAATTTATGAGCTCACTGACTAAATACGTAAAGTGGGTAATGAAGGTCGTAGACAACTTTTCATGAACTCCGCCGAGTACTGAGCTATAGAATCGAAATATCTATTGATTTACGAATATCTCTCCTCGGAACACGAGACAGCTTCGCGGCAGAAATAGACAAAGTCGAGAATAAGGTTTTTTTTTATTGCCCTTGTAGGCAGACGAGCATACGGCCCACCTGATGGTGAGTGGTTACTGTCGCCCATGGACTTCAGCAATGCCACGGGCAGAGCCAAGCCGCTGTCTACCGCTTAATACTCTCCATAAGCCTCTTTTAAAGAAGGACATGTCATAGCACTGTCGGTGAATGCAGCGGTTCCAGGTAATATGGACGAACTCTGCTCCGATGGCGGGAGGTGCGATGGTAAAAAGGAGATGAGGGGATCATCTTACACAATTCCTCAGAGCACTCCCCATGGAACATACGGTACAAAATACATAGGGAACAAAAGTCCCTCTGCAGTTAAGTTTACAGTTAAGGTCATAAATGTTTTGTTGCAGACTGAAAATAACAAAAGACCACACGATAAAATCTAAGGAGGAGGCGGTGGC
The DNA here is from genome assembly GCF_030267445.1 of Bombyx mandarina. NCBI lineage: Eukaryota > Metazoa > Arthropoda > Insecta > Lepidoptera > Bombycidae > Bombyx > Bombyx mandarina. The sequence goes on along the minus strand of NC_143234.1, from coordinate 12,186,206 downwards.
GGAACTGCAGGCCGCGCAGGGCTCCGCGCGCAACGCGCACGACATGTACTGCACCGAGCACGTGCAGGTACCCAGCACCCAGGCCGAACTCTTGTCTCAACCGGGGCTTCCAAAATTCAATAATAATTATAGATAAAAAGTATCCGCGTACATAGTTTATATACATGGTTGTAGTACATACGGTAGGTCCTGGTGGTAGGGCCTCTTGTGAGTCCGCGCGGGTGGGTACCACCGCCCTGCCTATTTCTGCCGTGAAGCAGTAATGCGTTTCGGTTTGAAGAGTGGGGCAGCCGTTGTATCTATACTTGAGACCTTAGAACTTATATCTCAAGGTGGATGGCGCATTTACGTTGTAGATGTCTATGGGGTCCAGTAACCACTTAATACCAGGTGGGCTGTGAGCTCGTCCAACCATCTAGGTCCAAAAAAAAGGGCAGCAGCTTGGCTCTGGCCCTGGCATTGCTGAAGTCCATGGGCGACGGTAAACACTCACCATCAGATGGGCCGTATGCTCGTCTGCCTACAAGGGCATTAAAAAAACACGCGGTAGACGTGGAACATTCTGAAGTGATCTATCTCATTCTCTCTCTAAATCGTATCGATGTATATGTTTGTCTCTTTTTAGTGTCGCTTCTTCGTTTCATCCAGTTCCAAATCACAAAGTGGCTAAAAAATTTATATCGTTATGTTAACACATTAACGCTGTCTATAAATACAATTAATTACAATATTGTGTAATTTTCACTAAAGTTCTCTTAATAGCCTCCGTTTCGAAGATATATCTACCCAAATGTAGAGTCTGTTTATAGTAGAATTTTCTAGATCAACTTCGAGAAGATTTTACGACTTTTCACGGTTTTATGTGCCCATTAGCCATTACCATGGTTTGGACCACGTTCATCCGCAATCCCATTCGTTGAGGAGTATAACTCGGTCATCCAACATCTTTTGCGAGTTTTGTAACGATTCTACCATCAGGACTGTGTCGTCTGCAAACCGTAAGGTTTGATAAGATAAGCCTTATCACTAATTGCGACAGTACTTATAGCCGTCGGGCCGATGCCTTCAATTTTGTATTGACGGTCACGGTCATGTTATCGATTGGTGCATTGAAAACAAAGACAGATTCTTCCGTCGCAACTAAAATTTCTGCAGTTTCTCTACTCAATGATTTAAAAAAAGTGGTTTTTATAACAAGAGTTAAGTTTTTGGGCAAGTTTTACGTTCTTACGTTTCCTAGATACGGAACAATGGTTGTGATTTGGTAAAAAGATGAGACTATCATCTCGCATAAAGAGACAGCGGAGCACATACACGCACACCGTGCTAAAGACTGCACCACTTTGGGAGGCTTAAACGACAACGGGAAGATTTTCCACCGAGCGGGTGATATTGCTCGGTAGACCGACGGTCCGAAAGTTGTTGTCCGGAACTTGTATATATGCAAGCTTATCTTGAAAATTCCGTAAGCGAGATTCAGGCATCTGTAAAATATCTTGCGTTGTATGATGGCTATCGCCACAACCACATCCACTAAAACATGTCGAGGTGGAGTACTCTACCGAGTTTAACCTTTGGACGCATAGATGGAGTTGGCTCATTGGTTACATTGATAGTGGCCCTTTGCCACTAAGAACACACAGAACTTATAGTACCCACACGTCCACAGAAGTTAGGCGTTTTGAATTCGTGAAATAGACCCTAATGACTAAATTAAGCAGTAAAAAAATAATGTACATACTATATAAAACATATTGAAGACGGTATAGAAAGAGATGCATTCGATGCAAAGTTATGTCAATACAATCTCGCACAACTCCGTACTGTTAATGATTACTTAAATATCACAATGAAATGATTATTATGTACAAAAATTGTAAAAACAAAAAGTTTTTATTGTACATAATTTTATTAACCCTTCCTCAAGAGTTTGAGGAATTCGATGCGCCGTGTAAACTATTTGTTTGTTTATTTGGTGATTGACATCTTGTTTATGTTTCTGATATCGTTTTTTTTATCACTGTATTGTTTTTTTTTTGTTTTTTTATTGCTTAGATGGGTGGATGAGCTCACAGCCCATCTGATGTTAAGTGGTTACTGAAGCCCATAGGCATATACAACGTAAATGCGCCAATCACCTTGAGATATCTAAGGTCTCAAGTGATGATGATGATTCATCCGACCGATTTCGGTTATGACGACCCCTTTGACTCCTATCCGTCGATTTGGCGCTCGTGCGCTCGAAGATCGCTTATATAGCCTATCTTCGCGGCAAAACTCCTTGCGCATTGAGGGCACGTAAGCAAGCCAATTAACGGAAGCGGTCAGATACGCAGGATATATTTAGGTGCGCAAACGTTTGCGCTCACGCAGGCGCACACCCTCGTCCTACCTTTCTTGGATCAGTAGAACGGGAAACCGCTACGACTGAAGAAGGGGTTGGATGTTGTGTCTGGCCGACGGTGACTATATGCCCTCCACCATCGCCCTAGGCCATCCACCTTGCCTTGCTGACCTGCCGAGTCCGCCAAGTCACGTTGCATATCTGCGTTGTGTTGCCTTTCTCGCCAAGTCAGACTTTGTGTGTTAAGCGGGAGGGAGCCGCGTGTAGGGATGGGTATTAAAGAGATGAGGAGAAGAGGGAGTTAGGAGTAGGAAGGACAGGATACTGTAGCCACGGAAGAGTAGGTTGTGGTCTATAGTAGCTCAGGGAAGGCGGGATCGCGTGCCCGTGCACTCAGTAATATACTACCGGACAAATAGTATATTTGAGGGCCCCCTGCCTGTGAAGTCAACTGTATCAAATATCTCTGATCTCAAGTATAGATACAACGGCTGCCCCACCCTTCAAACCGAAACGCATTACTGCTTCACGGCAGAAATAGGCAGGGTGGTGGTACTCACCCGCGCGGACTCACAAGAGGTCCTACCACCAGTAATTACGCAAATTAAAATTTTGCGGGTTTCATTTTTATTACGCGATGTTATTCCTTCACCGTGTAAGTCAATCGTGAACATTTGTTGAGTACGTATTTCATTAGAGAAATTGGTACCCGCCTGAGATTCGAACACCGGTGCATCGCTCAACGCGAATGCACCGGACGTCTTACCCGTTAGGCCACGACGACTTCTACATTGTTGCACAGCTAAGTTTCGGCTTGACATCCCCATTGTGGGACGTCCTGTATAGGGTTGGTCCGCGGCACAAATTGAAAGATAAATATGGTAATTTTCGTTTTCAGGAGCGGCTCTCTCTGTTCTGTGAGACGTGTGACCGGTTGACTTGCCGAGACTGTCAGCTGCAGCACCACCGCGACCACAAGTATCAGTTCAGCACCGAAATGGCCGCACAGGTAATAATTATAACTAGTGGTCCCCCTGATAATCGAAATTCGACTATCACTAATTGAAATTATAAATTTGTACACTGTTATGATTCTATTGTCAAAGGATATTTATTATACTTTTATAATCACAGATTTTTCCAAGACCACACTATAGACATATATTTATTTTAAAGACAAACAATATTTAATCTTTTTTTTTTTAATGGATTTTATGACCTGGTAGCTGAGACCTTTAAGTCATATCTTACTTTAAATTATATTCATATTTTTATGAAAAATTATATTATGGAGTGAAATGATATGAAGATGATTAATTTGAGACATTAATCAACTGGGATGAAATTAAATGGGATGAAATATAATCTCAGTAAAATGGTGGTCATTTACTAAGATTTTTTGAGTGGACTTTTTGGAGGATCCCGAGAAGTTCCGTCCAGCGGCTTTGTTTCATTTTCCCACATTTGTGCACCTTCACAGATATTAAACAGTTAATAAACCACCATTACTACACATTTAAATCCGAAGAAACACTAAATAGACAAAATAAAACAAATCACACAACTTCACTCCTCGCGTTCCCGCCAAAAAGTCCAATATTTAATCTTTTTTTTTTTTAAGACATTTTATGACCTGGTAACTAAGACCTTTAAGTCATGTCTTATTTTACTTTATTTTCTTAATTTTATGAAAAATGATAATATGGAGTGAAATGAAATGAAGATGATTAATTTGAGACATTAATCAACTGGGATGAAATTTAATGAAATGAGATGATATGGGATGAAATATAATCGCAGTAAAATGGTGGTCATTTACTGAGATTTTTTCAGTGGACTTTTTGGAGGAACCCGAGAAGTTACGTCCAGCAGCTTTGTTTCATTTTCCCACATTTGTGCACTTTCACAGATATTAAACAGTTAATAAACCACCATTATTACACATTTAAACCTGAAGAAACACTAAATAGACAAAATAAAACAAATCACACAACTTCACTCCTCGCGTTCCCGCCAAAAAGTCAATATTTAATCTATTCTCAATTTGACCACAGACTATAAGCAATAAGAAAATTTTGACAATAAACAAATAGTATGCATAAGTGTGTGTGTGTCAAATACATGGTAGTGTGTGTAATGTTTTTATTTTATTGATTTAAAGTATTTTTTTATGCATAATATAAAAAAATATTAACATTCTGCACTCCTTCTCTATAAGTGTAGGAAATTTCATACTCTTCCGTCCGTCTGATTTTCGTAAAAAGGGGTACAAAGTTTTTGCTTCACGTATTAATATATAGATACCGTGAAATGTTTTTAAGGCCCGTAAAAGAAATTAAATTCGATGATGACACCTGTTTAATTAATCGGTTTGGTTTGCGTAACCCAAAACATTTAATTATTTTTTTGGTTCAATAGCTCGTGACGTCACATGTCAGTAAACAGGCTGAGCGTAACACGGTTATACATATTAGACAGCTGTTTATTGAAAAGCTAGATTTTAGTGAAATTATATTTTTAAATATTTACTTTATTGATGTGCCTTTGGAAAACATACAGCATTGTATTATGAAGAAGCAGTGTGTACTTAGCTTAAATTCCTTGTCTATGTCCAACCATAGACAGTCAATTTAGTTCCATCTTTAGCCGCTAGGTGCTGCCAGCAAGTATAAAGGAAGCGCAGCCATCTTTGATCTTCATAGCGTTGTGTACTTTCGTACTGTGAAGTCGCAAATCCACAAATATTTATTCGACTTCTTATTAATTGCAAAAAATATTTATTTTGTGTTTCTATGAGTGTTATTTTGCAATCATTACGAGTATTATTTACCAATCCTATCATCGGACGCCATGAATCACGCGTCATCTGTTGGAGGTGATGTTGAGTCAAGCTCCATAATTTCCGAGAGGGAAGATGTCCAGGCGAGACGCGATGGAGACGCCTTGCGTTCGAACAGCTCGTCAAGCGAAAAAGAACAAAAGGAGTCTCTGCGTAAGAAACGACGGGATTCAAAGGTAACGGTCGATCTTCGAATCGGCTCGTTGTCCCACCAGGTCAGTGACGTTGTAAATCTAATAATGCATCAACTGTGTGTAACAATTGAATGTAACGAAAATTGTTGTAAACAAATTGATCTCGTCAATACGGAAATTTTGACAAAAACACAACAGATTTAAACTAATAATCTTTGTAACATAATTACTGAAAACTTTGGCAAATCGTCTCCGTCGTACAAGTTACCTGTAAAAGCGTTTTAAATTGTATACGGAAAAAAGGGCTGTATGGATAGAAATAAGACGTCAAAGTTTAATTTCCGTGGTCTCTAACAAAGTATCCTGTTGCCAAAGCACTACTCATTGAGGAATCTTTTGTTTGATAATACTAAATTGAAATCTATTCAGTCCCTCGGAGGGCTACAATCCTATTTGTCACGACCTCGTACAAAAGGCAAGCCAAACATTATAAACAATCATAGTCCGTAACATCTGGCACAATCCAGAGGGGGGCAATTGAAGACACCGACGGGAGGCACTGAGTGCCACCAAAATTGTAATAATTTGTAAACCATGTATGGTTACCAAATACCAAAAGAAAAAAAAAAAAAAAAAAAAAAAAAAAATTCTGCGTAAGAAAAGCGACGGATCAATGCGTCCAATTTTCGATCTTCGAGAGTTGAACAAGGTCGTAAAGATAAAACACGTAACTGTTTTCGGACACCTCGGTACCAAACTTTCTCCACCCAGGGGACTGGATGATAGAATTAAACATTTCTCAGGAATATTTTTCTAGTATCAGTCGCAAAATTTCGTCGATACTTCTTGAGGATCAGTACCAAGGTACCAGTATCAGTACCTTCAGGAAGGAATCGGTACCTTCTTATGAGTTAGTATGAAATGACATGCCTACCCTTCGGTCTGGCTTCAGAGCCACACCTTTTTTGCTTCTATAACATGCGGGTCGCAGAGACCTTGCGTGCAAAGGGAACTCGAGTGCTAGTGTCTACCTAGACGACTTCCTTTTGGTCGACCAAGACAAATCCAAGTTGAAACTTCAGGCTGCAGAAGCTGTGAAGCTTTTGGATTAACCTTTTTTGCTTCCATAACATGCTGGATCGCAGAGACCTTGCGTGCAAAAGGAACTCGAGTGCTAGTCTACCTAGACGACTTCCTTTTGGTCGACCAAAACAAATCCAAGTTGAAACTTCAGGCTGCAGAAGCTGTGAAGCTTTTGGATTATCTGGGCTGGCATGTCAATTTCCATTATATAGGGTGCTCGGTCGCTCGGTCGCGGAGATATTGCGTGCAAAGTCGAGTGCTAGCTTACCTACACGACTTAATCTTGTTTCACCAAGACAAATAAACGTTTTTGTTCCCATAGCATGCTCGGTCGCGGAGACCTTGCGTACATAGGGAAGTCAAATGTTAACGTACCTACGCGACTTTTTTGGTCCTTGAAGACAAATAAACCTTTTTGCTTCCGTAGCATGCTCGGTCGCGGAGGCATTGCGTGCAAAATCGAAAGTGCTAGCTTACCTACACGACTTGATCTTGTTTCACCAAAACAAATAAACGTTTTTGCTCCCATACCATGCTCGGTCGCGAAGACCTTACGTACATAGGGAAGTCAAATGTTAACCTACCTACGCGACTTTTTTGGTCCATGAAGACAAATACACCTTTTTTGCTTGCATAGCATGCTCTGTCGCGGAGACATTGCGTGCAAAGGGATGTTGAGTGTTATCCCACCTACGCAAATTCCACCTGGTCCATCAAAAGAAGTCCAAGTTGAGTCTTCAGGCCACATAAGCTGTAAAGCTCTTGGATTATTTGGGCTGCCAAGTCAGCCTTACAAAAAATCAATTAGTACACTGGTTCAAGAGATGACATGTTTAGGGATTCGATGGAAAATTGCGAGAAATAAAGTGGCCACTCAACAACATCCTAGCTCAAACTCTGACGGAATTACATCAATCTATGCTAACTTGCAAATTGCGAACTTGAAAATTCTTGCGAAGTTTCAAGAAAAAACACCCCCGTAAAAACGGGCCATCCTACATCTGTTAACAATTAAATGCAGCGCTGACGCGGAGCCCCATCTCAGACATTGCCGATACACAAAACCAACCATTTCCTGGCAACGGAAGCTTCGGACATGTGTAGGGGTTACAAATGCAGTGCTGACACGGAGTCACATGTCAAACATTGCCGAGACACAAAACCAACCATTTCCTGGCAACGGAAGCTTCGGACATGGGTAGGGGTTACAATTAGACAAAATATTAACGTCCTGTCTATGGTCAGCTCAACAACTGAAACGGCTCAGCCACAAAAGAGCTATTTGCAATGGTGGTGACAATCAAAATGAATCTGAAAGTATTTCACTAGCGTTGACCTTTCGATCTTTAAACCTAAGCGATAAGTTCAAGATAACTGTCAGCTTATAATCTCTCGGGGAGATACAACATCGTAACCGACAGGCTATCACGAGGAAATCAACCTGCGAAATGGCACTTTTTACCACAAGTGACCACAAAAGTTTTTCGAAAGTGGGGTCATCCGGATATAAACCCATTCGCCGACCAAGATTGGATACCTTCAGCAGACCGTAGAGGATGCAACTAGCATGGAGAATTCCTCCTCTCAACCTTCTCCCCAGAGTACTGACTCACTTCAAGTGTCTAGGGAACCTACCTGGTAGAGTTCCCAGACTGAGCGAAAGCATTTGGGTTCCAAGCCCTCAGATCCCGAACGCTAGATAACGCGCACGAAATCCAAAACCTGCCTCCTCCACAGGGTAAACATTAACCCTGAAAGCTTAGAAAGGGGGGGGGGGGGGGAGGTTGTACAAATAATAGACTGGTCTACACAGGAGAAGATTTATTTAAAATTAGCTGGTGTCAATCCACTTTGCCAGCATACTTACCAGCGACTAGAAGATGGTGCATATGGTGCTACAGATTTAAAATTGATCCTAAGTCTGCAGATGTTGCCAAATTCTTTTTTCTTTTCCAAAAAGAAAATTTTGCCTATAAAACAATCCTTCTGCATAAAGCAGCGCTGTCGACTTTCTGTGGGCAACATACATGTAGGATAGCGAACATTCTCAAGCTCTCTAATAAAAATTGCTATTCTAAAAAAGCCATCGGAATAACTAAACAAAATTCAACTACTTATTACAACTTTACTAAGTATAGTCCCATTCACATGAGATCCGAGAATAGTTCTAAATTGGTTTTCTTCAAACCCAGCCACCACCAGATCACGCCTCAAGGTAGCTTGAAGGACACCAACAACCATGTTGCTGGCTACTGGACGCAGAGTTAATGATCTTACTTTGCTCAACATTTAACAGAGAAAAACATCTTTCTGATACCAGTCATTGGATCTAAAATTAAAATCCATTTTCGTCAATAATCTGCATAAGTGCTTTCTAAACATGAAACTAAAGACATGCCCAGTAAGATTCGTAAGGACTTTTTTCTAACTATGTGTGTTGTCACAAAAGCGGCATACCGTACTGTAATTGGAAACTGGTCTTCGTTCAACCTTACGAGGTAGTGGCATCAACCCATATCTAAGAAGTTGTAGATCAGCAGTAGCCTCTGAGATGGATTGGTAATGAACCAATAGACGAAATACTTTCTAGAGGCAAATGCAAATCATCCAAACGTTTACAATAATTATTTCCGAATAATAGAACTTCCTAAAGATCCTCACGATTCTTTTTTTCAAAACATTTACACCTACATGATGTATATACATCATTTATACAATTTATACATTTTCTTGTATATACAAGATAAAATGTTTATTACAAACTTATAAATATTTTTTAATTATTGAATTAACATGGAAGTTAACAACTGTGTTTTTTCGATTTCATAATTATATAAATTATGAACATTATCATTGCGCTTCATAATTTTATTATGGCTTTACCTATTTCATCATAGCGTTGTGCTTAATAATTTCACCAGCAGATAACAAACACGTCTTCATAATACAATGCTGTATGTTTTCCAAAGGCACATCAATATTACGGTTTTACATAACAATAAAACCGATATTATGTGCCGAGAAGGAAAACATACAGCATTGCAGGAAGTTCTTCCTGGTGAAGACTATGAAGATCAAAGATGGCTGCGCTTCCTTTATACTTGCTGGCAGCACCTAGCGGCTAAAGATGGAACTAAATTGACTGTCTATGGTTGGACATAGACAAGGAATTTAAGCTAAGTACACACTGCTTCTTCATAATACAATGCTGTATGTTTTCCTTCTCGGCACATAATATCGGTTTTATTGTTATGTAAAACCGTAATATTATAAGCCGCGCCAATAAAGAAATGAATCGAAAATGGCGTCTATGTACCTTCACTGGCAGATGGTAGGGTCAACAAATAAAAATAAAGATAGAAAGAAAAAGTTGTTTATTGTAAAAAAATATAAAAAAAACAAATGAGAATGTACTTTACTTTACAATAACAATAACAAATTTAACAAAAACAACAAAATAACAACGAAATAACGAACAGATAACAACAGAATTTGAGAGAAAACAGAGCACGTCGAGACAGTGTGAGAACAAAGTCAGAACTGTTTTTTTTGCATACAGTACGCGCCGTTTGCGACTAAAGACAGCAATAGATTAGAGTGAGAGCGCATGATCGCCGCCGCCATTTTAGATTCGTTTCTTGATTGGAAGTACCGATTGATGATGATGATGTACTTGTCTGCAGGCCAGGTCGAGCATCTCCTCGCTGCTGTCGGAGGTGAGCTACAAGCGCGTGCTGCTGGGGTCCGCCATGAAGGTCATCCGTGACCGGCACGCGCTCATCGCGGACAAGAAGCGGGCGCTCGTCCACGACATCACGCAGACCGTAGTCAAGTTAGTGCACAGCAGATGACGACTTAAGCCTCTTGTAGGCAGCCTACCTGATAGAACCACGACCTAGTGAGAATCGCTGGGTCACGTTGGATGCAGGTGGCAACGGACCGGCCGCACTGCATCAGCAGTGGACAAGCTGAGATGATGATGAGCTCACCTGATCACAGGTAGTCATCATCGGTCATGAACTTCGACAATGCGCCCCAGTCAAGATGTTGTCTAACACGAACTGCATACCACTGGCTATTACACATTTAATTAACAGATTCACGTCAACTTGAATTCCACCACGCCTTTACTGGTGCTAGGACCTCTTGTGAGTACGCGGGTAGGTACCACCACCTCGCCTATTTCTGCCGTGAAGCAGTAATGCGTTTCGGATGAAGGGTGGGGCAGCCGTTGTGACTATACTTAAGATCTTAGAACTTATATCTCAAGGTGGGTGGCGCATTTACGCTGTAGATGTCTATGGGCTCCAGTAACCGCTTAACACCAGGTGGGCTGTGAGCTCGTACACCGATCTAAGCAATAAAAATAAATAAATATCAAATTCACGTCAACTTGAATGCCACCACGCTTTTGGGTCCCCCATTTTGCTGATCAGAATGTACGACTGCTTCACGAGGGTTATGTTCCCAGGCTCCCGACACGCCCCGTCGTTACTCGCTTGTGGGTTCATTGATCTCAATAAGCAGACCGTTTGTGATTTTTGTCAAAATTTTCAGGTTAACTAACGCGATAAACACCCGCGGTAAGCAGCTGGTGCTGCGGCTCAACGAGGTGTGCGACGCCAAGCAGCGGACCCTCACCGAGAAGAAGGAGGCGCTGGAGCAGCTCGCCGCCATCACCGACCACTGCGTCAAGTTCGTCACGGCGGCGCTCGAGCAGGTCCGTAACTTCCACTGGGTCGCACCCACCCACCACCCACCCGCTCCGTAACCGAGGCTCGCTTTGAATATATAAATAGTTGTTGTTCGAAACCATTCTGTGGGTGTTGAGTTTATTACCACGGCAACACTGGTCGCGAATTTACGGGGCATTCGTGACTTGACATTTGTCAGTTCTCGGTCGGAAAGATAGATGCGCGTGTCGGCTCTATGGTATCTCATCATCTCATACTTTCCTTACTACATCCTCATCTTGAAGACTCCTATCTTACGTGATACGACGAGGTCATCGGTTCGTGGTGAGTGATAAGTTATTAATTTATTAAGAATGATTATATTATACGGCGTCGCGGATCCCGGCACGTGTTTGACTCCTCGTGCTAGTTTCCGGAGCTCCAGGCTACCACGCGGAGGCTGAATTATTTTTTATTTATTTTTTATTGCCCTTGTAGGCCTTCTGCCTTATAGGCAGACGAGCATGCGGTCCACCTGATGGTGAGTGGTTACCGCCGCCCATGGACTTCAGCAATGCCAGGGGCAGAGCCAAGCCGCTGCCTACCGATTCAACAGTTGTTATACGATATTTAAAATCTCCGCACTACGCATATTTAATTCGGTCCAGTGGCATCACAGACTGCACGGCTATCGCGTACAGACATGACGTGGCTGCAGCGAGCTGGCTCGGGGCTGACCGAGTGCTGGTCTCGCAACTATCGACGACACAAATCTGACGGTATCGCGTCATAGCGTTACCACTAACCGTCGCTGCGTCCCCTCCCCAGGGCAGCGACACGGCGCTGCTGTACTCCAAGCACTCGGTGTGCGCGCACCTGCAGCGCATCAAGAGTCGCCGGGCGGACATACCCAACCCGGAGATACCCGTCCGGATCAACCTGGCCCTCGACAAATTACCTGAACTGATTCGAGGTTATACCATTTGAACAGCTCTTTTATTTAAATTGAAATCTGATTTTGAAATATTCAATTCAATTTCAATTCTCCTCTAGTTAGTTATATGCTAAGTTGTTTAATAAAATATGATTTTAACTCAAGATTTAACTAAAGAATTGCCTTCCCATAAGCGTTTGGCAGAATAATTTAATCAAATATCAAACGAATTTTAAACTAACAAACACAACTTCAGCCTTTTAATTACTAAAAAATTTTCTAACGCCTGAGTTTTATTGAAAACGGTCACTAAACTTTAGTTTGGTATGACAGTATTGTCGACAATCGGCGCCATAGTGGTGGACGGCAAGGTGGACGGGGGCTGCGGCGGATCCCCCGCGGCGACGTCCCCGTACCCCGCGCCCGCCCCCGCCGCCGCCCCCGCGCCCGTCCCCGCTCCCGCCCCCAACAACTCCGCTGTCGTGGCCCTACAACAAGTCGCTATGCACCAGGTATATTATTTATTTTAAATTCTTCATCCTCTTATACTCCGATTAGTACTATAAATATTCTATAAACGTTTTAAAAATCAATTATTCAAATCAAATTATTGAACCTTTCAATAATATTATTTACTTGTAAAGTTTAAAAAGGAATAAAAATTGTGTATCAAACCTTTACGCATAGGTTTATTTAGTATCTGCATACCCAAAATGGGCATTGTCCTTTTTATTTCTTTGATTGAAAAAACGTTTCGAGATATTTAGAGATCCTTTTTTCGAGATCAGGAACTTTTAATCAAAAATAATCTTTAATTGTCAATGTTTATAATTAAATATGTTTGACCTTTGTTTGTTCTCAGAAAATGTCATCTTTGGCTTTGCACAAATATGTAGATACTTTAGCCTGTATTTTTATATACTCTGTATGACACTCACATATCAGTTTAATTATGAGCTTACCGATAATCTCAAACCACTCTTCTAATTAGAACTCAAAGTATGAAGGCATAACCGCTATGACTGACTTGAACACTTTTAAGTTGAGCGTCCACATATAAATGGTGTGACGTCATGCCTAGATACATATACGATGAACTAACTGCTTTCTTAAATTTTATTACTAAATCGAATAGCACAATTTACGTTATTTTATTTATCGATTAATTTCTATGTTATAAGCATAAAAATGTTATAATTGGTTTACAATTTAAAAAAAAACCAGTTGATTTTATGACACTTTTTGTTTTTATCTAAACGCTTACTAACATTTTCGTTGTGATGTTTACGGTTTTTGACAACTGCACGATCCGAAATTGCTCTGTTCATTTATAGTAAAGTGAATGTGATGAAAATTTATATAGAGTTAATTGTTGTATGTCTGTCAGACAGTGGAAAGATATCAGGTTAGTCTAAATACTACATATAACACTTTGGAGCCTCGCTTCATGTAGTCTCCCTTCCCTTGTCATTGTGTCGCGTTGTGTGCGCAGTCGTACGTGGCGTCGGTGGCGGGCGCGGGCTACATGTCGCTGGCGGGCGGACGGGCGCGCCCGCACACGCCGCTGCGGCACCCGCACGTCACCTCCACCACGCACCCGCACCACCTGCACGGTACGTGGCGCCCCGCGGCCGCTCCGCTGCTCGTAGCGCTGCTCGTAGCGCTGCTGTGTGCTCATGTGTGCTCATGTGTGCTCATGTGTGCAGGGATGAGCGAGCTGAACCTGCGCGGGCTGCTCAACGCGGCGGGACGGGGCCGCGCGCCGCACCCCGCCGTGCACCACGCCTACCAGCAGAGTTAGTGTATTGTATTGCCCGTCCTCACACTCACTGCATTATTTAAGGCTCTAGGCTAAGTACTTAACTGTAGGCAGCGGCTTGGCTCTGTCCCTGGCATTGCTGGAGTCCGTGGGCGGTGGTAAACACTCAACATCAGATGGGCCGTATGCTCGTATGCCTGCAAGGGCAATAAAGAAAGGCTCACTGTTGATACTACGCTGTATTGTAATTATTACTTTTTAAATAAAATGTCATTATTCATTGAATTGACTCGCGTGCCCCCCGCCGCTTGCTGACGGTACTGTAACTGCCTCACAGGGGGTCAACACAATCCAATGATTGATCCAATGCGTTATTGATTTATATATCGATTTTCACGGACGGCACAGCCGTTACAGAATACAATTCAGGGTTCAATCTCGTCTCTCAGAATGAGTACACGTCGCGGCGCTCGGGGCTACTTAGCAGCAGATGGGCCGTGACCTCGTCGTCTGCTCATATCATTGTAGCTCAGGCATAGTATCGTAATGTTATAACTAGTTAGTAGACAAATATGCTGATAGTGATCAAATACATTTATTTATATGAAAAACGTGATACTAATTTCAGTGATGAATGCATACGGTGGCACCGGGTACAACAGCGCTCCCAACCCCGGACAGGGGTTTAACGCCAGTCCAGCCGCCGCCCCTGGGTACAGCGGGGGCGCGCCCGGGGGTGCCGCGGGGGGACTCGTGGGGGGACACGCGGGCCCCACCGGAGGACGTCGCAGTGTGGGGCCCCGCACTCCCTCGCCCGCCCCCCACTACCCTCCCGCTAAATGGCACATCCCACAACACAATTCACACAACGGTGAGTGTAAGTAATTATGGAGAAAAATGATATCCTACTATTCATTATTTTACAAGTAATGTTACTTTTCCAAGTTTGAAAAAATATCCATATTATAAGCGCTATTGTGTAAGGGCCCCGGGGAGGCGACACGCTCCATATCACGGACACAAATGTGAAAGTTTAAAATAAGATTTTTTTTAATATCTGGTAGGTGTAGGTAATGCTAGTCGCTGTTATTATTTCACATCATTATTACATTATCATTGTTATATGCAAAATAGTACAAATAGTAATCCATTTTGCACGAGGGTTAGCTGGTAGGTAAGGCTTTATAGCATCAAATTCACCTTTGTAGTTGCTTTTTATGTACAACGAGGAAGTTATTATTTTTTCATTTTATCGATCGCAGAACGCACTATAAGGATGTCTCCTGTCTAAAAATCACTAAATATGCAACAACAAAAGAGTTCATGTGAAATATCTCGCCATCCCTCTCACGCCGTAACGGTGACGTCATGAATCACTACATGCGTCCTTTTTATTTTATTAGCTACCGGAGTATCAATAATTCAGCTTAGATAATCGTGAATGAAGATATAACATTCTTGATCTTCAAAGCTTAAAACGTGAGTAAGTTTCAGTATTTTAGGTCGTTGTCTCTGGGCAGTAGGCTGTATGGGCTTAGATTCCCTTGCCTTTCCTAATAGGGAAAAAATGTACCAAAAAAAAATGTCTGGGCAGTGTCGAGTAATCAATAAGAAAGCTAATCATCCCCCGTGTTCTCCAGGCGGACCGGAGCTGGCGGCGGGCGGCGGCGCGCCCCCCAGCGGCGGCTCGGAGTACAAGATCACGCTGTCCCGGCCGCGCCCGCAGCCCGCCGTCGTCACCTCCACCAACCCCAAGACGCCCAGCCCCAGCCTCAACGTACGTACCGCACGCGCCGCCGCGCACTGTTGTTGCGAGTAAGAGCCTGTTCACACATGGTCTCCGTTTTACTGCTTCGTTTTGTCGAATACGTTTTAAAGTTATACTTCTTTAGGCGCGTTATGAAAAATTGATGAGAGTGAAATTTTACGATGCGCGCGCACCGTGACACAAAATTAACAGAATGAAGTTGCCCAATAAATCGCTCATTACAATACGACCGACGTAACTGGCGAGTCTGAATATAGCCGCAGGTAAACTTTCGCGCATGTACACTCGTAAAAAATGTGTTATTAGCATTCATTTTTTTGTAATATAAATGATAAAATTATTATTTAATATAATTCATATTAAATATAATTAAATTATTAACGTTAAATATTTATTATTAATTATTTAATATTTAAAAAAAAACAATTATAAAAATAAAGTATAACTTCTGACGCGCGTACATAAGTATTTTTTTTTATCGATGGATCATGGAGTTGTATGAGCGACTTCACATATATACAGTATTCAATATACAGTAAAAAAAAACGGTCCCATAAATTATGACATTCCGTTTTGTCATCGAGTAATACTGGATGAACGGAATACGTATCCGTCATATTTCCGTAAAGTTTACCGGATAGAAACTGTGCCGGGGTGAGGGGGCCGGCGGGCGGTGCAGCTAGACAAACAAGTTTCATCCTGGTAGAATAGCGGCGGTATACTACGAATTTGTGAACATCGTATCCAGTAATGACGGATACGTTTAACGTTATACGGTGCTTATATGTGAACAAACCATATTTATACCGGTCACCGTTCTCGTCGAACCCGTCGCTTGCGACGAAGGGCTCCACGAGTAAATTAACCCACAGACACAGCCCACTGAGTTCTCGCCGGATCTTCTCAGTGGGTCGCGTTTCCGATCCGGTGGTAGATTCTGCGAAGCACGACTCTCGCTAGGGTTTGTGTTAGCATCGTTGTCAGGTTTGAGCCCCGTGAGCTCACCTACTAGTTAAGGTTACGCTGAAATAGCCTCTCAAGGCTATCAGCTTAGGTAGGAAAAAAAAGGATATTTTTTTGTCGTATCCGTTAAAACGGGCACCGTATACACGGAGACTATTTGTGTGAACGTAGCCTAACGATTGGTTGCTCCAGCTCACCGCTTGTGACAGGGCGGCGCCAGCGAGCTGGACGCCGTGTGCGCCGAGTCCGTGCAGGACCTCATGGCCACCATCGCCAAGCTGGACTCCAACGGCGTGCAGGTGCTGCCCGAGCACTCCCCCGCGCCCCTCGTGCACTCCTCCACCGACCCCGACCCCGCCCCAGGTGACTATACCACGCTGAGGGACAACCATTAGCTGACCCGGCAGACTTCGTAGTGCCTCAATCGATAAATAAAAGACCTAATTTTTGTATAAAATAAACTTAGAACAAACAAAAGGAATCCGTCCAACAGGGGACATATCAAAGGAAAAACAAAATTGTAATTTTTATTTAATTCCGGGCATTTTCATATTTATTTACCTTTTAAACTTTCTCTGGACTTCCACGAATAATGTACATTACATATTTTATCAACCTAAAACAATATGTGCAGAGTAACTGTTATCGCACGTGGTAAACCTAGTGCCGCTAACCTTCAGATTATGAGTAGAGACTTGGATAAATGGCACAGCAAGTCGTGGCCTAAAGGATAAGACGCCCGGTACATTCGTATCGAACGACGCGACCGTGCCGGGGTTCGAATCCCGCAGACAGGCACAAATTTTTCTAATGAAATATGTAGGTACTTAACAAATGCTTACAAATGACTTCCACAGTGAAAAAATAACGTGATTTGGTTACAAATAAAAAAGCAAATAAAAAAAGCCTTTATAATAAATACTAAATGATCGATTCCAAAGCAGCCTGGTCGTGCTCGTGGACATCAGCAATGCTAGAAGTGCGCCGAAGCTGCCAGGTACTGCCAAATATTATGTCTTGCATTCGGCGATGTTCGTCCAAACATGTTGCTTACTCGACATAACAAACAGTGGTGCTATTTTCGTGTAATAAAACGACTTTATTACGGCAAAAGTCGAATATGTTCCGCAGGTAAGAGCTTGGCCACGAATGCGGCGGGCGCAGCGGGCACGAGCGGCAGCGGAGGCGGAGGCGGGAGCGGGGATCCCAACGAGGACTGGTGCGCCGTGTGCATGGACGGGGGCGAGCTGATGTGCTGCGACAAGTGCCCTAAAGTGTTCCACCAGTACTGCCACATACCCACCATAGAAAAACTACCCGAGTATGTATCTGTGTAGTTTGGCCACCTGACATCCAGCTCCAATTAATAGTGTGTTTGATAAGATTCAACTTGGCTACTGACAGCGGAGCACATACACGCACACCGTGCTAAAGACTGCACCACTTTGGGAGGCTTAAACGACAACGGGAAGATTTTCCACCGAGCGGGTGATATTGCTCGGTAGACCGACGGTCCGAAAGTTGTTGTCCGGAACTTGTATATATGCAGGCTTATCTTGAAAATGTCGTAAGCGAGATTCAGGCATCTGTCGAATATTCTGCGTTGTATGATGGCTACCCGCCACACTAATCAGTCTTAAGGTCTGCTGTAAACAATTTTCTGTTATAAAACCAGACAAAGATGACATCTGCATTAAGATGGTAGGCAGCGGCTTGGCTCTGTCCCTGGCATTGCTGACGTCCATGAATGATGGTGACCACTTACCATCAGGTGGGCCGTATGCTCGTCTGCCCACAATAGCAATAAAAAAAAAAGATGAGTCGTGTGGATTTCCAGCGAGACTGAGAGCTGGCAGTGCCTTCTGTGCGTGAACTTCGCGGAGGTGGGGGAGGACGCGGCGCCCGGGGGCTCCGGCGCGAGCCCGGGGCTGGGCCCCCGCATGCAGCGCCTCGTGGAGCGAATCACGCTGGAGCTGTACTGCCAGTACGAACTCAGCCTGCACTTCAGGGAGCCCGTGCCGGCCGAGAACCTGCACTACCACTCCAAGGTGCGCGCCAGCCATTCAAAATGAATATCGACGCTTGAAAGGCAAACGTGACTAAGCGACAATAACTGCTTTATACTTAAATGATAGATGATGTGAAAAAATATATATTTCTAGGTCTATTAAAATCATTTTAATCCTACAACTAGATTCGTTAAAATAAATTTTGTTTTCAGGTATTTCAACTTTAAATTAGTCTACTGTAAAGTTCACGCATTGTCGCTTAGTCACGTTTGCTTTTCAAGCGTCGATATTTTCGTGAAAACTGCATCGAATTAAGTCATAAAAGTATGTAGAAATTAGGGTTGTGCTGACAGTATTAATAATATTTTAATATTTGATATGGACTCATAGAACCCGTGTGGGCTTAGTGAGAGGTTTTGGCGCTTACCCTTTGCTTCATGTTCAACTGTTCAACATACTTACTGATGGCAGGACTTCTTGTGAATCCGCACGGGTAGGTACCACCACCCCGCCTATTTCCGCCGTGAAGCAGTAATGCGTTTCGGTTCGAAGGGTGGGGTAGCCGTTGTAACTATACTGAGACCTTAGAACTTATGTCTCGAGGTGGGTGACGCACTTACGTTGTAGATGTCTATGGGCTCCAGTAACCACTTAACACCAGGTGGGCTGTGAGATCGTCCACCCAACTAAGCAATAAAAAAAAATATTATAAAAGACTTTGCTTCGGCCTTAATGAAAATTTATATCAGAAATTACATAGAACAGAGAAGACTGTATGCGCTTAGATTCCCTTGCCTTTCCTAATAAGGAAAAATTATACCAAAAAAAATTATCTATGGGTAAGCTAAGACTCCCGTCCGTCTCGACAGATCGCTCGGCCCATGTGCCTGGACGCCATCCGCATGAAGCTGCAGCCGGGGGCGGCGTCTCGCTACACGCACGTGGAGCGCTTCCTGGCCGACGTGCGCCTGCTCTTCCGCAACGCCTACGCTTACAACCCGGTACTCACCCTCGCACGCCATCCAACAATTTAGACTTACTACGCTGTAGGGATTTCATTGCGAGGATTCTACAATAATGTTACGCGCTGGGGTTCGGGATAAATAAAATTTCACCAAAGTACAACTTAAAAACTTTATTCAACACTTAAGCACTTTAAAACACTCAACAAACACCTTAAAACTCTCAATTCGCTTGTTCCGCTTCGCTTCAGGTGATCCGTTCGCTGTTTCGCTTCGAGTAGTTCCGATTACCGACTGACTGCGTGCCATACCTACAACGCTTTTATAGTCGATACCTCATCCTTAGAATTATCGAGAATATTTCACACATCTCTAGTAGCAGTTTCCGCTATCTAACAATAGATGGCGTTGTACTTCTCGAACGTTCTGGGCGCTACTAGACCCTTCGACTATTCGGCGATAGATGGCGCTATTCTAACCGGCGTAACAATACTAATATAGCTCTGAAATGTAAATTATTAGAAGGCACCCCGAAACCATATTACCAATACGCCCCAAAACCTGTGCTTGAGGGCGATATAACTTTAATTGATAAAATAAATAAAGTAGTGCATTTAATAGACATAGCAGCTCCTAACACCCATAGTATACAGAAAACAATAACTGAACAAATACATAAATATATAGAATTAAAGGAGGAAATCACTAGAGTTTGGAAAATGAGTAAAGTATATTTTATACTGCGCCGCTGGTGCTTTCCAGCTCTGAAGTCATACCAAAACACCTTTTTTTTTCCTACCTAAGCTGATAGCCTTGAGAGGCTATATCAGCGTAACCTTAACTAGTAGGTGAGCTCGCGGGGCTCAAACCTGAGCAAAGCACCTTCACCACTCAAATGGATAGCTATTAGATTTACCCAAAATATATTATTTACCATGCAAAAGCCACAATTTTAAATACGTGCCGGATTGTTCGGAAGTTTTTGCAGGACGAAACATCAGACGAAATTAACACTGATAATGAACACAACTAAGCTTAGGCCAGTATTTACCGAAATTCATAAAAATTCAAGAATAAAAACTTTGTACATAATAATAATTATTATTTATTTATTTCTCTCTTAAAAGTATAGTACAAATACAAATAGAAATTTACCTTATAATTTATTGTGTAAACCTTTCAAAGAGCTGGAGTCTAGATAATAGTCGTAGTATCGGTAAAGTGTAGAGTGTGTCTCCCGTCACTAACGCCGTCCTCTCTGCGCAGCCGGACTCGCAGGTGTACAAGGACGCGAAACGACTCGAGGAGTTCTTCGACGCTCAACTGTTGAAGTGGCTCCCGGAGCACGCTTACTGGAACGGCGAGGCCGAGGGCGAAGCGCCCACGAAACGACCCCGACTGGACTGACAAGACGCTCCGGCGCCACCGCGCGCCCCCGCCCCCGCCACCTACCCCTCGTCCTGCATCACGACGAGCTCCATAGCCCTGGTGCAGTCGAGGACCCAGTACGCGGCGTACAACCCTCAGATGCTGCCCTCGCTGATGGCTCCTCCGCAGCCCTGCACCACCATCCTGCAGGGCATGCAGTGCTCCAGATATCTTCCTCACTAGAGGTCCGGTTCATTTATTACAGTCGGATCGAACATTCTGGAACAGGCGAGGCGACTGCTTCGCTCATTGCGCCGCGCGTCAGTACTGTAAGGATTAGCGACGTAATGAAACGAATACACAGTACTCGTTCATGTGAATATTCTCATTGTTTATTACGTAAGCAAATTTATCACAATAATTGTAGTTAATACTAGGTATTTCTGCTAGAATTAAGATGTTAAGAAAAGTTCCTCTACGGTTGTTGTGAGACCTTCCATTTCACGTCCCTCGGGCCGCGACGTGAGGTCACTCTCAGTCATCACATCCGAGTTCAATAGCAATAGTAGATAAAACCGTGTCCTCGGCGTTACCATGGTTACGGATATATCACAAGTAATCTGAGCGATGCGTCTCCCTTACTGCGAGCTGGAGCTCAACTCTACGAAGGGCGCGGGACTAGATCATTCTTCACATCAGCGTGCTTGGAACAATGTTACAACTCCATACTAATTTAAGTTAACTTTTACGCTATCGAGAGCGTTAAAAAACTCGCACTGAGCACACTGAAAGCCGTAATGAGAAAGGTGTCGACGAGTATTCACAGAACTGGAAATCAACTGTAAAACTGTTTGTCAAATATTTACTAAAGTTTGATACCAGCGGAGGTTTGAACTCTGGCACAGTCGCATCGCTCCATACGAATACACTGCCCGTCTTACCCGTCAATGTATTTCAAAATATTCAACAACAACAAATTAGTATCATAATTGGAATGATGCAATTTTTATCTTTGGTTGAGTTATAATTACATATCTCGATGGATCACTTTTGACTGTCGATGGAAATTGCATCTTATATGTATGCGCTTAAGACGTATTAAGCTAGAACACGAAAGCAAACGTACTCTTGTTCCTGTATGAGTAATAACGAAAGTTATGTTTTGGATTGTGGACATCTGTGATATGACGGAACATTGACCGCCAACGACGCTTGATTTGTATAACGTAAATACAATTACCATTATTTATTGGGAGTTTTGTTTGTTGGCAACACTAATATCTGTTGGAAGAGAAAAGAAAATGCAAATAAATCTATTATATTAAAGTTTTAATTTTTCAAACTTCAAGTCCGAAATTAGGAAAAATTTACGCAGCAATTTGAAGGGATCTCTGCCATACGAGGCTGACCCGACCTTCATATTTTGTAGAAATAGAAGGTAGTTTACGATACGGAAATAACAATATATTTATTAATAACCATTATCATATAATTACATACTGTTATGTATTCTAAACAAATGCGAATAGTGATTAATAATGATATTAAAAAGTAAATAGCATAATATATTAGTGATACCATTTAAAAAAAATGGATAAAAACTATTTTTTTAAGCTGCATTTTCAATTTGCGGGAAATTTCGAAGTATCAAATGAAAACATGTAAAAGTGTAAGAAAAGTTACCATTAACGACTAGCCAGCCACTGTTGGTTCATCTGAACTAATAGTTAATGAGTACTGCTTCTAATGTGGCTTGTCGATTTATGGGAAATAGGTACCTAAGGGAAAATATAGGATACATGAGTTCAGTTCATAGTAGCAACCGTTTTATAAGATTCTCGCAAGTCGTAGAAATAATGCAAAAAGTGTTTACATTCTATCGTTGCCTTTCGTTTGTACAGCTTACGAATAATAGACAAGCATGTGACCACAGTGTTGCCAGAAATTTTAGTTTTGATATTTTGATAGTTTTTGAGTTCGGTGGCCCGTAAGAAGTATTGTAATGAAAAAAAAGTAGGTGAACAGTAAAAAACAAAGACGATAGTATAATAAAAATAAATTAAATCCTTTTAAAGTGATTTTCAGTACATCCCTACCGGGTCACGCGTGTTGACTGAAAGTTTCATTCAACAGACAGCCCTGGCTACGCGTTTCGTTTTACGAAATTAAATTTTCACTTGTAATTTAAAAAAAAGAGCATCGCCTAATATGAAAAAGCTCTCCTAATTTTTGAATTGTTATATTGAACTATGTATTTATTTGCTCTTCGTTTGATTAGATTGTGTAGTTATAAATATTTCAAGACTCCAGTATCATTGATAGGTGTAATGATATTATAATGCATAAATATGTTTGTTGTACAAAATTCAAATATACAGCCACATACCTAGTCAGGTCATAAATTCTGTCACATGTTTAATGTAAAATAATTGAAACATGTTTATTCATTATGTAACCATTCATATACCAAAATGAACTTAACAAAACATAGATTCTATGACACTAAAGTTTATTCAAAATGACCTCCGTGATTTTGAATACAGGCCTTCAATCTGCGCGGCCAGTCGTCTATCGCAGCACGAACGAGGTCCATGTCAATATCGGCGGCTGCCTTAATCAAGGATGTCTTGAGTGACTCCAAATTGGGATGAGGCTTTGAGCACGCCTTTTCCTCCAAGTGTTGCCATATCTTGTAATCTAACGGATTTAAATCTGGACTGGAGGAGGGCCAGTCTTCGTGCTGGATGAAGTCGATTTCACGCGCCGCCAGCCAGTCTTGTGTGCTCTTCACTCTATGAGCTGGCGCCGAATCTTGTTGGAATACCCAGTGCCTGTTATTAAACATGGTATGAGAAACAGGTTCCACAAGGTTCGTCAGGACTGTATTTTGATACACAACTGCATTCGTTTTTACACCTTTCTCACAAAAATGTACCTCTGTTAAGCCCCAATAAGAAACTCCCAACCATACCATGAGCGAGGATGGAAAATGACCTCGTTGGACACGCGGAGTGTGGTTGCTCGCTTCTTCACTACTGTGTGCGTACACCTTATCATTTTGTTTGTTGTAGCTCTCTTCTACGATAAAAATTTTTTCATCCGAAAAAAAAATTCCCGATATTTTTTTCCCGCGTACCGCTTCAACAAAGCGCGGCATCTCTTCAGTCTCAGGTCCATTAGACGAGCATTCAAACGATGTCCTGTTTTTCTTCGATATGCCCGAAGCCCTAAGTCTTCATTTAACACCTTTTTCACCGTGGTTCTGCTTAACCCCATCTGAAGGGCCAACAGTTTCTGCTTACGTTTGGGATTTCTTTGAATTCACGCCTTCACAGCTTTTATCACTGCTGGAGTCCTAACAGACCGAGGGCGACCACTTCTTGACCTGTCATCTACACTAGAGTCTTCATTGTATCGTTTGATGGTACGATAAACGAGTCTTTTGGTTATATTAAAATTTTTCAGTATGTTAAAAATTTGAATTGGCGCGTAACCGCAACGATGCAACGCAATAACTGCAACACGGTCTTCTTTAAGCGTCCACTCCATATTTAAAAATGAGTAAAATTCTAAAAGTATAAATTTTTATTTTCATGAACAATTCGGAATTCGAATTCAATAAACATTTTTGTGGCCAGCATTCTAAAAGAAAAGTTTTTACTGTGTGACAATACTTATGACCTGACTAGTTATAATGCCATATGATTCTTTTCAGTCTGTGGATCAAAAATACGAATTCCTTCGCTTTGAAGTAGAACACACAGTAGAACTATATTTCTAAATTATGTAGTTATATTTTTAACATCACAATTATAATACTATAATATAAGTAAGAGAATATAATATATACATAGTATTATAGTGAAAATATTCCAATTGGAATTCTAATGTTGACGGTGAGTCTCAAGTTAAATTCGAGAAAGGCGTAATAATTTAGATAAATTATTTCCATTAAAACTATGATGATTGTTCAAAATCGACTTGCGCGTCGACTTAACTGATTGCGTGACATTCTCATTGCCTTATAATGGCGGAATTTGCAAGGTTATTGGAACCGTTTATTGTCCCCAATTGGAGCCATGAGGGCGAAGTCGCAATAGTACTGTTATAATACCCTCTTGTTCCTAGCTTTGCTTCCATCATCACCTTTCCCGAATAGCATCAACACTTATGATCCTTTATTAAACAATCAGTCCTATTCCTAATTCCACACGGCAGGGTTGCCGTCATTGTCGTGGTAAATCTTTGTATGTCTATGTCATTATTATTATTTTTTAAAAAGATCTTTTCTCAATTCCGTATAACAGTACTGAAGCCATCGCGACAACAACAACCCAGATTTTTTTACCTACTCGTGTAGGCCATAACGCCACTAGGCTCAGCTAGAAGTTAAAATGGCAATGCAATCAAATCGCAGAGCGAGATGTGGTGACGAATGAAACAATGCAAGTGACATTTACATCCAAAAGTGAAAGATTGTTTTTATGTTAATATTGGACAATATATCTTTTATGATAGGCCCCAAGGCCAGACCTCTAGGGTCACAATAATATGCTAAATTATAGGGGATATAATCGCCCGGGTTAAATTATTCAAGTTGAACCCAGCATCAGCGGTATGTTCTCTTGATATTTAAAAAAAATCACCCCGTAGTTGATGATGCTATGGTATTTTTTTTTCTGTTTGTCATACAGCACGTGACTGGGAGAAGGGGTCTCAGCAAACGTTGTTTTGATAACGCGACTGTTTTAGTTTAATTAGTTTTAATGACGAAACTCGTCTCAATTTTGGAGCCGTTTGGTCGTAGGTGAGTAGTTTGGGTCAGCTCAGAGACTGGACAAGTGACGATGTGCTTTTTTTATTTAATTCTTCGTGTAATATATCCTAGTTAAGGATAAGGACATTTTTTAAAGTCAATATAAACCACCCGCCCGGTCTGTTGGTGCCAGTCGTAAAAAATTGTACATACGACTGAATGGTTCCAAATTTTGTGCACTGTAACGTGAGAATATTGTATTCTAAGTTGTGTATTTTTATTTTGTAGTTGATGATATTTCTTGAAATATATTGTTGTCTTATTAATTATTTAGGTCTCCAGATAGTAATCTCCTGTAAGTATTATAATTATTATTATTGAAATTAGAAATTAAATTACATTTATTGGAGTTTTGTTTAATTTTATTTCTACTAAATTAGTAGAACTAGTAAACCTGGTTTTAGTGTGTCAAAATGTAGAATCATATGAACATTTCTGACATCATTTAGCTGGGTCACCAATTTAGGTACCCCAAGCCACAGGTCATCGTTCTCGTCTGCTTGCGACGAAGGGCTTGGCACGTAAATTAACCAACAAACACAGCCCGCTGAGTTTCTGGTCGGATCTTCTCAGTGGGTCGCGTTTCCGATCCGGTGGTAAATTCTGCGAAGCACGGCTCTTGCTAGGGTAAGTGTTAGTAACGACGTGAGGTTTGAGCCCCGTGAGCTCGCTACTTGTTAAGGTTACGCTAAAATGGTTTCTCAAGACCATCAGCTTAGGTAGGAAAAAAAAAGAGACCGTGCAAGGGTTTTTCATTTGACCTTACACTTGTCGCGTAATATGCATATGAGTCGTTCAACAAATGAATTTGATTCGTAGATCTATTGAAAACCAGCAAACAGTTGCCGCTTAAATTACAAAAAAGTCATCAAATCGTTGGAAAATAGGTTAATGAAATTCATTCGCAAAACAGTAGCTCTTGAGTTGTTAGGTCTCTTTTGGAGACGCTCGGGCGGCTCTTAGCAAATCCCACACTTCCTGGCTGAGCCTTTGCTTGCCCACCTGTCCTGGTGAAATTGCTAAGTCCTCGGGGCCATAAGTAATCCCTCGTTCATAAAAAAAAACCGTTAAATAAAACGTCCAATTCTGAAACAGGTATGTAATTCGGTTTGGAATTAATTGTTGTTTATGGAGCACGTCGAAAAACTGGGTAATCACAGTGAAGCTTAGAGTATACATAAGCATAACTGCCAAAGAATTCAGTCTGGAGAAAACGTTAAAAGACGAACTTTCTTCCACAAAAACTTTTGCACAAAGCTTTGAACTACCACACTTTGCTAAATACTTACTAATTGCAGCATATTTGGCTAGCTACAATCCGCCCAAAGAAGACAAGAGATTAGTATGTATACATACTCTAAGGAGTGAAGTCTAGATTTTGCAAATCTTTAGTCTGCTCCGCTTGACGTAATGTCGAGTCATTTAATAGAATGTCAACTGTCAACATATTGTCAATGATATTTGAGTAGTCTTGACAACAGCTTGTTTTCAATAGGTTATAAACCTACATCAAACTATCGCAAAATTATTTACTTTCTTCATAATTCAGAGAAAAGTCATTCTAAGCAGTAGTCTTTTGTTTTTCAAGAAGTGGAATCCGTTCGTATTGTCCGTAATAAGATATTGTCACCGCTAACGTGTGAAAGGTAGGTAACCTTACAAAGGTCGATGACCTAATTTTTTACGTTTTTTTTTTGTTTAACAATTTTCAAGTCTGTAATTATCTACTTCTCGGGTATATAATAAACGACTTAAAGTGTACTTTAATTTATTTACTAGTATATAAATATTTTGTTTGTCTTAAATTTCAACTCTATTTTACGAAAATCTAAAATTTTGTTTTTGTTTTATATCTAATGTTTGTTTATTTTCTATGATCAAATTTGTTTGTTAACTATGTTTTCACAATTCACAATATTCAATGAGTGGACGAGGCAGTTGTTGTTAAGCGTGTTCTGGCATTCGTATTTCCAATAATACAAACCGCTGCTTGCATACAAAGTTACTAACAAAACGTCTACCGGAAAGCATTATCTTTATGGCTGGTATGTTGGATGACAATATCAACACAGAAATAATACAGAAACTTTGTGGTCCGGCTCAGGGATGTCGCGCGTGCATCTCGCACAAAAGGTCGTCGGCTCACGGTCACGTCACGGAAAACGTCTGTTGGCACTTGACTTTTGGCCGTGACGT
Source organism: Bombyx mandarina (assembly GCF_030267445.1). Taxonomy (NCBI): domain Eukaryota; kingdom Metazoa; phylum Arthropoda; class Insecta; order Lepidoptera; family Bombycidae; genus Bombyx; species Bombyx mandarina. Next base: position 12,158,358 of record NC_143234.1, on the reverse strand, counting down.
AAAATTACAGTTGATTACTTATTGGGAAAAGGTAGATAGTCGATCGGGGCATAGCTATTAACATCAGACACAAAAGACACACGAACACACGGCCACAAAACTGAATGTATATTTGTTTTTTTTGCTTAGATGGGTGGACGAGCTCACAGCCCACCTGATCTTAAGTGGTTACTGGAGCCCATAGACATCTACAACGTAAATGCGCCACCCACCTTGAGATATACGTTGTAAGGTTTCAAGTATAGTTCCAACGCCTGCCCCACCCTTCAAACCGAAACGCATTACTGCTTCACGGCAGAAATAGGCAGGAATTTGTGTTGGTTTCGTTCGGGTTCGTGTTACGGTGTATACGTAAGCTACTGGTGGTGGGCGGATTTGTAAACCCACAGGGATAGGTATCCCCATCTCGCCCAATTACTCTACGAAGCAGTCCTGTTTTCCGGTTTCAAGGGTTTCAAAAGCCGTTACACAACGGAATTGAGGCTCCAAGCTCACGTCTTGTAGCGGGTGGCGCCAGTCAAGTTCAGTATGCTTAGTCCGAGTTTTCTAATGTTCTCGGTACCGTAAAAGTTAACTCAAATTTATATGGAGTTGGAACGTTTTGCCTACGTTTGCCGCTAGGGCCGCTGTTAAATGGAATAGATCTATGCTGCACGTGAACATTGACGTCATTATACTAGTAGTACGTCTTTGTCTATAGAGATATGGAAACGTCACAACATTATTGTCTCTAAACAGCTTCAAATTTATTTTTGTCGCTGACGAAACAATTCTAATCGTACTTAACAATACGTTCACGATTGACTTCTACGGTGATGGAATAACAACTTTTACTAAAAATCAAACTCGCAAAAATGTTAATTTGTTTAATTACTGGTGGCAGGACGTCTTGTCAACCCACATTGTGGGTACCAACCACCACCCTGCCTGTTTCTGCCGTGAAGCAGTAATGCGTTTCGTTTTGAAGGGTGGGGGCAGCCGTTGTATTTATTGTAAAAACTGAGATAAATGGAACTTGGGTGTCAAGGTGTGTGGCGGCATTTACGTTGTAGACGTCTATGGGCTCCGGTAACCACTTAACACCAGGAGGGCCCTCAGATCGTCCCGCCATCAAAACAATACAATAAAATGATGGATAGTTATACGAGAACAAAACAAACATTTGTTTGTTCGTAAATCAATACGCGGTCGCCGCCTGTTTGATTAAAGCCAATTGCAATGCGAAATGACAAATAGTCAAATAAAGATAATGAATGTTGATGAACTCTTTATTTTATTGTAAAAACGCGTAAATATCATTGTGGGTTAACGTACTTGATAAGGCGGTCAGTTCGATATGTTCGATATGCTCACGCTAATTGTATAGACAGTGCCACTCCTTAATGATAAATATGTTACCGAAGTTCATTGACAAAATGTAGCAAGCACCTTTATAACACGCGGTTAAAGTGTCAGTTACATTGAAAAAACTTTTATCGTTACCTTGAGGTCGGAACACGATATATTGCGCCGGATCATATACGGCAAAATGGTGGAAAGTATCCATGCGAACTTAGGCACCTTGTCATCATCACAGGAATTAGGTATTTTAGTAGGAACCATCTACGCTCCTAATTCCTGTGCTGAGCTTGTGATAATTATACTTTTTCGATTGGTAAATGAGCTCACGGTGCACTTAATTAAAAGTGTTTCTCGCAGCATATGGACATGATGTACCCGACACGCTTCGAGACAAGTCGCCGTGGCCTAAAGGATAAGACATCCGGTGCATTCGTATTGAGCGATGCACCGGCGTTCGAATCCCAGGCGGGTACCAATTTTTCTAATGAAATACGTACTTAACAAATGTTCACGATTGACTTCCACGGTGAAGGAATAACATCGTGTAATAAAAACCAAACCCGCAAAATTATAATTTGCGTAATTACTGGTGGCAGGAACTCTTGTGAGTCCGCGCGGGTAGGTACCACCACCCTGCCTATTTCTGCCGTGAAGCAGTAATGCGTTTCGGTTTCGGTCAAGTATAGTTACAACGACCGAGGCAGCCAACTATACTTGAACTTGACCTTAGAACTTATATTTCAAGGTGGGTGGCGCATTTCGGTTGTGGATGTCTATGGGCTCCAGTAAGCACTTAACAGCAGTTGGGCTATGAATTCGACCACCTATCTAAGCAATAAAAAATAAATAAAAAATACAAGTCTGGTTCACAACTGTGTTCCATCAAACTGCTTTCTCTCCCTTCAAACGGATCCACATTATAGCTTTGCAGCAGGAATAGGCGGGATGGTGGTACCTCTCCATACCCGCTTACAATACACCCTACCACCAGTGTAGTACCATACTTACCAACATTTCGCAACATTATGATTTTCGCTTAGAATTTTTTGGAACCGAAATCATTGGAGAAAAATGTCGAAGTTTAAATAAAAAAGATGTGACTAAAAACTAAAATTAAGTTTAATTAAGTCAATGACTCATATAAATCGAAGTATAGCGTTATTATGTATTATATTTGAAGGCCGCAGACAAAACCCACTGAGTTTCTCGTTGGATCTTCTCAATGGGTCGAGATTCTGACCCGATGGTAGATACAGCGAAGCATTGCTCTTGCTAGGGCTAGTGTTAGCAAGTTCTCCCAGGCTAGGCCTTGTGAGCTCAACCTACCCTCCCTACCATACCCTACCCGTCCGCGCGTAATTAGGCTACCGGCGATTAGGTAGGGTCAAGTAAGGGTGAAAGGAGCAATACACATTGCGAACTAGCATCGTTTTGTTTTCACAAATGCCTGTCCCGCTATTCGCAGTGTAAATATTATCCATCTTAATCCGCTGGATTATGATTTATGGTCAGTTGTAGAGAGTACGGCTTGCTCTAAGCGCCATGATAATTTGGAGTCCCTAAAACAATTCGTACGATTGGCAGTGAAAAATTTTCCCATGGAAAGAGTGCGTGCTTCTATTGATAACTGGCCTCAACGTTTAAATGACTGTATTGCAGCCAATGGAGACCACTTCGAATAAGCTTTTTATACTTTAAATTGTTTTATATTTATGTATTAAACTAACACACTGTAAAAGTAATAAATGTTATTTGCAATAGAAAAATTTTTTTTTTCTTTGTCTCAGTATTTATGGCAAGACTAGGTATATATTCATATGCATGTAGTAAAAAGCGGTTATTTCAATATTACAAACAGACACTCCAATTTTATTTATGTGTATAGAAGATAACAACTGCTTATAGTGATATAAGGATTTTCAAGTGCACCGCAAGTATTACCTACGTTGCGGGTTTATCAAGCACTAATCAAATTACCCAAGTTATTATCCATCTACTATATATTTATGAAATGAACGAAAATTTCCGAATAAGCTCTAAGGAGCTTCGTAAATTGTTTACGATCTGTCTTCTTTATTCTTTCCGCGAAGTACATAATTACGCATACCGGTTATGAGAAGGTTAAGTAAGTTATATTCAATGCAACTGAGGCTTTAAATTCGTGTCTTGTGAGTCAATGTTTGCAGTTGCATTTGATAGTGGAATTTTTATAGTCCTTGTGTTAAAATAGTGAGGGTTTAAAAACAAATCAGCATGGGTAAAGAGATTTTGTTTTAAAAACATTAAAATCCAATTTCGCTTGAGGCTAATCAATAAATGATTAGATAACATTGAATCAACATGAACAATGAATAACATTTTTACTGCTGGTAGGACCTCTTGTGAGTTCACACGGGTAGGTACCACCACCCCGCCTGTTTCTGCCCTGAAGCAGTGATGCGTTTCGGTTTGAAGGGCGGTGCAGCCGTTGTAAATATACTGAGACCTAAGAACTTATATCTCAAGGTGGGTGGCGCATTTACGTTGTAGATGTCTATGGGCTTCGGTAACCACTTAACACCAGGTGGGCTGTGAGCTCGTCCACCTATCTAAGCAATGAAATAAAAAATAAAAAAAATAAAAACATTTCTGTTTCCAGTAATTCCGAACTATGCGTCTTATAATTCTCGAAGATACCAGCATCGTTGCCGACTGGGCCGCCAGATTCGTTCTCCAGCGGATCACGCAGTTCGCTCCGGGTCCGGGAAGACACTTCGTGCTGGGCCTGCCCACCGGTGGGACGCCCCTCGGCATGTACAAACGGTTGATAGAGTTCCACAAGGAAGGGAAATTATCTTTCAAATATGTGACCACTTTCAACATGGACGAGTATGTGGGTAAGGACTATGATGATGTAGGTTTTTTATACTAGATTTCTAGCCAGTGCGAGATTCGAACACCGGTGCATCGCTCGATACGAATGCACCGGACGTCTTATCCTTTAGGCCGCGACGACTTTAATTGAAAATTGACATACAGTTAATTGACAAGGATGTATATTATAATCACCGTTATAAGTTGAAGTAATTAATTTTAATGACATTAAAAAGTAGACTAAAGTTAAGACTAAAGTTTGTGGGTGGCGCATTTACGTTGTGGATGTCTATGGGCTCCAGTAACCACTTAACACCAGGTGGGCTGTGAGCTCGTCCACCCATCTAAACAATAAAAAAAAAAGACTAACCGAAAAAAAAAACAATAAAAAGTGCAAGTGTCGATCAGTACAATTGAGAGTAGAACCTCAAAATTCAAACCAAAAAGCTGATGGTACGATTCCTCCATCGCTAGGTCTTCCCCGTGACCACCCCGAGTCCTACCACTACTACATGTGGAACGAGTTCTTCAAACACATCGACATAGAGCCGAGCAACGCGCACGTGCTCGACGGCAACGCATCCGATTTAGTGGCCGAGTGTCAACGCTTCGAGAAACTCATACAGGAGGCTGGCGGAGTGCATTTGTTCATCGGAGGTTGGTCTGAATTAAATATCGACGCTTGAAAGGCAAACGTGACTAAGCGACAATAACTGCTTTCTACATAAATGATAGGCAATAACCGTATTCGTTGCGCAAAAAAGAAAATATATTTCTAGTTTTATCAAAATCATTTCAATCCTACAGCTAGATTCGTTAAAATAGATTTTTTTTCAGGTATTTCGACTTTAAATTAGTCTACTGTAAAGTTCACGCATTGTCGTCACTTAGTCACGTTTGCCTTTCAAGCGTAGATATGTATTGTTACGCGCTGGGGTTCGGGATAAATAAAAGTTCCACCAAAGTACAACTTAAAACTGTATTTAACACCTGGAACACTCACAGAACAGTTTACAACTCATAATTCACTTCTCCCGTCTCGCTTCAGGTGATCTGTTCGCTGTGTCGCTTTTATAGTCGAGACGACATCCCTAGAATTATCGAGAACATTCTCGATAAGGCCAGATATGTGTTTCCGCTATTTGATAATAGATGACGTTGTACTTCTCGAGTGTTCTCGGTTTTACTAGTTCTTTTGATATTCGTTTCTGCCATTCGACGATAGATGGCGTTGCTCTTAACAGTAACAGTATCATACTTTGTCGTATGTAATCCACATATTTTAGTAGGTATCGCTTGTATCGGTACGTGAAGACGTTGACACGTTCTAAATATGACTAAAGAGCTGTCGTTTTGTTGGTAATCTATTTTAGGCTAACCTATAATTAAAATTTTAATGAAATTAATTTAATTCATAATATTATCGACTTAAATATTTTTGAAAAATGAAGTCGAAAGCCTTATTGTATTATAATATAACCGCTGTGAACTCCTTCAGGGTATATCGGAAGGCCTAACTGCTTCGCGACAGAAAAATGCGGTTAATTCTCATTTATTACCCTTGTGGATTAAAAATGCAGGTATCGGCCCGGACGGTCACATCGCGTTCAACGAACCGGGCTCCTCCCTGGTGTCTCGGACGCGAGTGAAGACCCTGGCCTACGACACCCTGGACGCCAACAAGCGGTTCTTTGACAACGACATCAGCAAGGTGCCCCGACAGGCGCTCACCGTTGGAGTCGGAACTGTTATGGACGCTAAAGAGGTCAGATATTTTACATTACGATTATTTAATCGAAGAAACCTCTGTGCTTAGTGCGAGTTTCTTAACGTTCTTTCGTTCGTTTTGTTTTTTTACTAGTGGTAGGACCTGTGATGAGTCCCCGCGGGTAAGTACCACCACCCTGCCTACCCCTGCCTTAGATCTTATATCTTAAGGTGGGTGGCGTATTTACGTTGTAGATGTCTATGGGCTCCAGTAACCACTTAACATCGTGGAATTATTATCGTGGAATAAAAACCAAACTCGTAAAAAATATAATTTGGTAATTACTGGTGTTAGGGCATCTTGTGAGCCCGCACGGGTAGGTACTACCACCCTGCCTATTTTTGCCGTGAAGCAGTAATGCGGTTCGGTTTAAAGGGCGGGGCAGCTGTTGAACTGTAAAAACTCTGACTTAGAACTCAAGTTTCAAGATAGGCAGTGGCGTTAACGTGGTTGATAATAATTATAATTGAACATAATCATAACCTAAATATTAAACAGCCCATAATAAAACACACTTATGTGTACAATAATTACACTTTTAAGAGTTATTATCTCATTTGAATTTCACGTAAAACTGTGAATCCACATGTCGTTTTTTCGCATTAAAAGTGTACTATTTCCAAAAATATTCGAAATTGAGTTAATATGCGAAATCATATGGTATCACTAGCATTTTTCTCATAAATACTGTCAAAAGAGCGTAGTTTTACTTTTAGTTTTTTTTTTTGAGTTACCTACCTATGTTTTGACCTATTAACCTGTTATTACCTACCTATTAACAAAATTAATATATAATTTTATCTTACTTTAAAAGACAGATAATGTAACTGGTAAAAAATAAAAAGTAAATGTTGCAAAGGTTTTTTTTTTATTGCTTAGATGAGTGGACGTGCTTACAGCCCACCTGGTTATAAGTGGTTACTGGAACCCATAGACATCTACAACGTAAATGCGCCACACACCTTGAGATATAGTTCTAAGGTCTCAGTATAGTCACAACGGCTGTCCCGCCCTTCAAACCGAAACGCATTACTGCTTCACGGCTGAAATAGGCAGGGAGGTGGTACCTACCCGTGCGGACTCACAAGAGGTCCTACCACCAGTAATTACGCAAATTATAATTTTGCGGGTTTGATTTTTATTGCACGATGTTATTCCTTCACCGTGGAAGTCAATCGTGAACATTTGTTAAGTACGTATTTCATTAGAAAAATTGGTACCCGCCTTCGGGATTCGAACATCGGTGCATCGCTAGATACGAATGCACCGGACGTCTTATCCTTTACTCCACGACGACTACGTCGAAAGTTGATTAATATTAAAACTATCATAATTATGTTAAACCTTTAAAACATACTCCTGTAAAATTAGTAAGTTTTCAGATCATACAGTTTTAATGCGAGAAGACGATGTGACATTTCATCGCGACTCGACTCCGAGTGATGCTCTATTATTTTTGACTCTACGTCGCAGGTGATGATCCTCATAACAGGAGTGCACAAGTCCCTGGCGCTTGCCAAGGCTGTGGAGGAAGGCGTGAACCACATGTGGACGGTGTCGGCCTTCCAGCAACATCCTCAGGCGCTTTTCGTGTGTGACGAAGACGCCACACTCGAGTTGAGGGTCAAAACAGTTAAATACTTTAAGGTTAGTGGCGCTTTTTTTTTTCTTTGTCTTATTATTATCATAAAAGGTAAGTTCTTCGTTGTTAGCCATTAAATTTAGTATTGAAAACCATCCTAAACATACAATACTCTCTATCCCCAATATATAAATAAATAATTAAATATAAAATCATGTTTTGCCTTTACATTGCAAATGCTATGTATAAATAATTTAAAAAAAAGGAGGGGATGAAAAGGCAAAGGCTTTAACTAATGCTATTCGGTATAGATAATTGTAAATGTTAGTTGCACTATACTTAGTTATTATCTACGTCGCAAAGAAAATTTGAAATTTGGTTAATGCATGTTTTCTTACATAATAGGCTAATAAAAATTTTGATTAAACTGTAAGCTATTGGGTGCACGGTTTGTATGCACGGGGTACACTCAGTCCACTAATTTCTGTAATAGCTTCGGTGATTGCTATACTAACTCTTATGGAGGAGGAAAATCCACGCAATTATTTCAAAAAAAATTCAATAGATTTGGGATAACTAAAAACAGTTTTTGGCGCGATTAATTTTAGATTATCTATGAAATCTATTTCTTCTGGCTTTTGTAAAATATTTTTGGTATATAAAAAAATACAATACATATATTATATGCATATTTCATTACGAATGTTTTTTGCCTGTGTAACGAGTTTAATTTAGCAATTATAACGGTAGGTATGTCAAATAGTTTTTTTTTTTTTTATATTAAGTTAAGGGATTTATGTATAGAGTTATAGTCAGATTAAATTTATGATGAATATTGATTTTTAAGACAATATTTACTACGTTTGATATACGGTCTGAGTGTACACGTGTGCGTGTGGTGTGACAGGCGCTGAGCGAGGAGCACCAGAAGATGATAGCAGACGCCCCAGTCGAAATACAGCACATCATCCACTGATCGTCTCTGCTCGACGAGGGATGATACCTACATTATTTTTACCTTATTTCTTTCTCATTAGTTCTTAAAAGCATTCCTAGACATTAGAAGCATAACGACGGATATCTATAATACAAACTTATCAAATAGAATACTTCAAAATGTGTTTAGTTTTAATCAAGGTATTCGAATCAGATAAAGGCATTTTTTGGAAAAAAAATATACGATCTTATGCTTTTGATGTCTACATTTGTACAAGATGCAAAAACGTTTTGTTAATCGCATGGACGGAGCTCACTATGTGTATGAAGTGTCCGACTTATAGCGTGTAATTAACGTGGCGCGAAAAATTTCATCTCTGCACACTTAGTCTTCACTCCATTTAAAACTGCTACATTCATATCATACCAGCTATTTATCTGGATTTTTGAGTTGTAATTTGCTGCTTACTTACAGCTAGACACTGTTCTTCTTATCTCCTCATTTAAGATAATAAATATTCCTTAACTCCACCCTCCATAGCTAAATACAGAGGCAATTAACGCACTAGGCCGCACGTGTTGTAACAATTATTGTCACACGGAATTTTAGTTCGTCTAATCTTTTCAAAGTTTCAACTTTTTAAAAAGACAACTTCTGTCTTATTGAAACTCATGAACACTAAAGCGTTTATAATCATAAGATAAATTTGGTGCTGTGATTAATAAAAAAATTATAAATTGCGAAGGTTAAATATAAGAAGCGTGCCTTTGAAAGTCAAAAGATGTTTCGAAATTAGTTTTTTATAGTTGGATAGACAATGTGTAACTTTTTGTATAGTGCAAAGCACAAAAACCTATTTTTATTCCTTTTCCATTACAGAGTTTAATGGCGGAACACAATAAACTGATAGAAGCAAAACAATGAGACACATTCCATATTTAGTTGTAAGGACATGGTGAAAAACATTATGCTTGTATATTGTACCTATGTATCGTTTATATAATAAAAACAATGCGGTTACCTAATTAATACAGTTTCTTTTTTATTTTTAATACGCTTTTAATAGCCGCAGACGTATGTATGTTTGTAACGGAATCTTTGATTATGATTTTAACCCCCTTTAAAACGTCGGGTTAACTCGAAAGGTATACTTATTAAGGGCCGATGACAATATAATAATTAAAAAAAAATTTAAAAAATTGAAATTCAAAAAATATATATAAAAATAAAATAACAGATTAAAAAAACTAACAAAATACGCTTTTATAGAAAATCCAAATAAAAAATAGAATAATACTTTTTTTAAACTATTTTTTATTTATTTACTGTGACATCGCACAGCTGTTAATCAATACAATAGTGACTTCGAGCTCATGTCTCCGGGTGGGTGGAGGAATCCACGTCCTGGTGTGTGTGATGTTCGCTGACAACCTGACACCGGGTGGGCCCCTTCCGTCTAATGCGATAACAAAACTGTGACCAGTATTGAAAGCATAGTAGCAGATAGCGGCTACCTTCCACAGGCCATTCGAATAATGAAAGTACCAATATGGATTACTAAACCAGGCAACAAGTTACCCCATAATGGAACCTTATATGTATATCTTAATCTGACGCGCTCGAGTATTTCAAAATGGCGATTTTTTTTTGCACATTATAATAATGGCCACGAGTTTGCATCACATCGAAATCGTCAGATTATTGAATGAGAGCTTTTTTTTTAGATTCGCTTAACACCCCCTTAGAAAATCTGACGCGCTCGATTAAATTTTTTTTTTCTTCATTTTCAACCCTTACCTACGACCACCAACACCATGCAAACGATCAGATTAACATACATACATTATTAAAAATACGTAGGACATTGATGCTATCAATATCCGACGCGCTCGATTATGTCCATGCAACAGTATTTTTTTACATTTTTTAAAATCTATAGCCGCTCCCCCCACCAATGAAAACGTATACATTATATAACATTTTTTTCTTCTTATCATCTAAGCTTTGCATCCCAATAGGTCTCTATGACGCTCGAGTAAGCCCCCATTTAGCATCGTGGGCTCCCCTCTTATGTGATGGCGTCATGGCAACCGAAACCAGAGTAGGGACGGAGTGAGAGTAATAGATAGAGAAAGAGTGAGAGGGGAATAGAAATGCGGGGAGGGGAATATAGTCATCACGCAAATGCACGCATTAAGCTTTATCGACCAATTTTTGTTACTTCGGCTTGTAGAAATGGTCAGATCATTTAATTTTCGTTATCCTGGAATTATTTCCTACTTCAGCCACGCTTGAGAATGTCGAGATGACGTTTTTTTTACAACTTTCCCGCCCTACCCTTTCTTTACGTCACTCTCAAATTGTCAAATTAGTGGAATATACTCTTTTTAGCATGTAAATAACTCACCCTACCATAATCTGACGCGCTCGAGATTTTCTGATGATCGTTTTTTTTTACTAATCCGATCCTTTATCCTTGACGCGCGGTCTTATATATGGGGCTCGTATTTGGTGGAGGTACTCTAACGGGCACAAGGTATCCCCCTGTATATAATCTGCCACGCTTTAGTCAATCCCGAAATCCCCGCTTGGGCTGCCCTGCTACGAGTGCCGCGCATTCACTCTCGCTCTGTCTCTTTCTATTCCCCCTCCCCAGGACCGTTAAACGTTTAACGCAACCTTGTTGGAAGTCGCATTAGAAGTTTCACTTCAAAAAAAAATAGTATTAAATTTAAAGAGCTGCACTGTTTATAAAAAAATGTTTAATTCTTAAATTTAATCCCACATCCAACATTTACTTGACACATAATTCTTTAATAACGCGACGTAAGCGTGGACTTCACCACTCCGGGTCACCGCCGGCAGCCACCCTGCACATCCTGGCGAGGAGACCGGCCAGCTGCAGGGGAGACGAAAGACCATCTGCTACCCTCATATGTGTCAAACCAATCTCTCTGATGAAAGCCAGTTTTAACTCTTCAGATATATCTAAAGTTTTGCAGACTCTGAATATGTTACTGACTATGTCCTCTGCTGCGTAGCCAATCTTGCAGAGTTTTGCTATTACCTGTTTAAAAGACAAGAGGTTATTAAATCATGCTCTTTTTCGTATCAACCGTTACTATTGATGTTTGGTGATTACTGGAGCCCATGGTCATCACAATGACAAGGCCGCCCAATATACCTAAGACGTGAGGTTACAGTATAGGGAGAAGTAGTATACTTTGAGGTTTTTTTTTATTTCTTAGGTTGGTGGCTCATGGCCGACCTGGTGTTAAGTGGTTACTGTAACCCATAGACATCTACAATGCAAATACCCACCCACCTTGACATATAAGTTTTAAGGTCTCAGTAAAGTTAAAACAGCTGCCCCGCCCTTCAAACCGAAACGCATTACTGCTTCATGGCAGAAACAGACAAATTGGTACTTGCCAGCGGGATTCAAACACCGGTGCATCGCTATATGTGAATGCACCGAACATCTTATCTATTAGGTCATGACTTCTAGATAGTATTGTGCCAACACTTGCTTTATTCAGGTTGTCTGATAGATGGTTAAATGTTAAAAATCATATACCTTGTAAGCCTCATGTACATCCTGTTTAGTGCAACCTTCAAGCATCTGCCTGACCACCATCGGATGTGGTTCATCACACACTTTGAACACATTGTCCGGGCTGATGTGACCAAAACCCTGGGCTGTTGACTGCAGGTTGTTCAGGGCTGATCGCAAGTCCCCCTGTGCTGTGAAGACTACTGCACTCACACCTTCTTCAGTGTATGATAAGTTTTCTTTATTGCAGATCTCTATAACCTGTAAAAATGTTTACTCATATAAATTAAAAAATTCAATAGCTTAAGTTATTGGAATTGTAGTTTTGTGAAATTAGTAGCTCAGAGAGTTTACTAGTGAAACATAGTCTAGTTTGACTATTGTTAATTGTATATTTATTTTAATATGGACATTCTTAGTTTCACTATATTTGAAACTCATTTTTGTTTGAGCTTAAAATGATGAACAGTGTTTTCCAACATATAACCTTTGCTAGTATCTGTGCATCACTAAGCCTGGAGTACCGGAGTACAGCACACCTAGATTGTATGGGTTCTATTATCTTCTCACTATTATTGGCTGCTAATGCAAAACGAGTTGTACTGGAATACAGCTCCATGGTGCGTCTTAATGCTTGTTGAGCTCCGTCAGTCATGCTGTCCGCTTCATCTAGTATCACTATTTTATGTCGACCAGGTGGCAAAGTAACCTGAAAATGGATTTAAATATATTATTCCATTGTACACGAGGGGCAGTTGAAAAGAAACAAAATTTTTGCTTATCTTATGAATTTGATATAAGCCTCAGTTTCCATATATTTTGACACTGTAGTCACTATACTCTTAACAGTATTTTACTATAATCGTTTTAATAACACAAATAATGTCAATCTTCAATTTGTCTACTTGTCAGCCAAATGAACATAGTAAAAATTACTTTTTTGTTCCTTATCACCAGAAATATCTAGACAACTTTACTGTTTTCAAAAAATTTTTTTTTTTGCAAATTTATTACTTTTATGAGTATCAATTAGATAATCAAGTCATAATCCTATAAATTAAACTGCTGATTACATATGCTTACAGAGAAGCTATTATTTTATCTATTCTGCATCACCGAGCAGCTTTCACAAGTGCTGATTCTAACATGCAGTTTAGTACAAACCTTTTGTTGCGCAAACATTTTTATCTTATTTCGGACGACATCTATACCACGATCATTTGAGGCGTTTAGTTCTAATACGGCGTCTTTGAATGATACTCCGAGGAGAGCTCGCGCTAAACATAGTATAGTCGTCGTCTTTCCAACACCAGGAGGTCCAGCTATAATAATGTTAGGAGCATTTCCGGTTTTAGCAAAGACGGCTAAGCGGGACACAGTGTCTTCATTGCCGACAATATCGTCGAAAGTTTGTGGCCTGTATTTCTCTATCCATGGTAAATTTGTAGATTTACTAGAACTAGGTTTTACTTGTTTCTTCTCCGGTTCGTCTACTTCCATTATCACGATATCATCATCATCCATTATTAAATTCAGACCAAAACGCTCAGATATTCAATTTAAATTCTTAGATGATATTTTTTTTTAATTCGGTAGTTTGTTTTCTTTTTTTCAATATCTTATGGCCTTGTAACAACAAGACCTTTAGGCCAATCTTATATTTTCTTGTTCTCTTCTTATATTCTGTTTAATATGAAAAAAGACATTAAATAAAGTGAGATGAAGTTGATTAATTTGAGATTTCAATCAATTGAAATAAATCGGGATCAGTATTGAAATGAGTTTAAATATTTTCTCAGTAAAATGGTGGTTGTTTACTGCGACTTTTTGGAAGAACCCGAGATGCTACGTCCAGCAGCTTTGTTTCAATTTTCCACATTTGTACACTTTCACAGATGCGAAGCAGATAAACTACTCTTATTATACACGTAAATCTAAAGAAAAAACGAAATGAACAAAATAAATCAATTCAAAGAATTTCACTCGTCGTATTCCGGCCTATTATAAGACCCAGTAGTTTTTTTATTTCGTACCTATTCTAGAAAGCTGGAGGGGTTATTCTAGATTCACTGAATTAGTAGGTGAGTTCACGGGACTCAAAACTGACGACGTTGCAAACACTAACCTTAGCAAGAGTAGTGCTTTGCAGAATCTATCACAGGATCGGAAACGCGACACACTGAGATGACCCGGCAAGAAACTCAGTAGGCTTCCCAATAATATGTTCCGAAACCTGTATCCCCAGAATCTTTCACTTTGTTTGTTCGTCGGTTGTTCATAAGTGTGGTTAATAATATTATTTTCATGTATAAAAAATTAAACAAAATTTATTTTTACAATTTGGCGGATTATAACTAAAATGTAAGTTTATTTTTACTTGATACCTCAAATTTTTTTTATCATTTGTTCGATCAATCAAATTATTTGTCTTTTGTCTTTATATTTTTGTTTAAGTTTTTACAGAATTAATTCGTAAATTTTTTATTGTCATTGCGCATGCTTTGAGTTACAACCTTTTGCAATTTTTTTGTAGTTAAATAGAACCCAAATCTGCTTAACAAAAAATTAAATGAAACAAAACAATAAATTTACCATTATTAGATCTTAATTAATACACATAATATAGATAGGACTTTTTGGCGGGAATGCGAGGAGTGAAGTTGTGTGATTGTATTTAGTGTTTCTTCAGGTTTAAATGTAATAACGGTAGTTTATTAACTGTTTAATATCTGTGAAAGTGCAAAAATGTGGGAAAATGAAACAAAGCAGCTGGAGGTAGCTTCTCGGGATCCTTCAAAAGTCAACTGAAAAAATCTTAGTAAATGACCACCGTTTTACTGAGATTATATTTCATCCCATATCATCTCATTTCATTTAATTTCATCCCAGTTGATTAATGTATCAAATTAATTATCTTCATTTCATTTCATTTCTTCACTTCATTTTATCATTTTTCATAAAAATAAAAACATAAATTAAAATAAGACATGACTTAAAGGTCTTAGTTACCAGGTCATAAAAAAATAATATAGATGACAGATGACGTCTGGCTATGTCAAATTTTCAGGAGTGAAATAGAAATTGTTTTCTTTTGAATTTCGTCTACGTATCATTCCAAAGCGTAAACAATAAATTGTAATAACTTTAAACTTTTTAATTATATTACTGGTATTTGCAACTGATAGTGAAGAAAAAAATATATAATAAATTAGTTGCTAACCCCTGAGACTTGTGATGGTGAATCATCACTCCAAATAAATAGTTGAATATTTGTCTGTTCGGCTACATTCAAATTGTAAGGTATGTTTCTCGCTTTTTTGTTTTATAAATTTTATCTATTCACATTTGTTTAAAATAGAAGGTTTTAATTCTTATTGGCAATAAACCTGAATATTATAATGTGGAGGATTAAGATTCTACAATGAGATTGAAAATCTGTCTAGTTGTTTAAAAAAGGGTTTTTTCAATAAAACTATTAAGTTAGTATACATTTAATGTATCCTTTTCTGTAAACATAAATAAGGATCTAGATTTGCCTAATAGGAATTTAAGGAGCTTCATTCATCACAAATCTTTGTGTACAAGAACAGCTTCAACCTTAACTTAACATTTCAATAATTTAACTATATTTTTGGTGCCGACACATATGATACCAGCTTTTCTGGACTTCTTACACATATTACCACTAATATAAATCATCATCATCAGCATATAGCAGTCCACTGCTGGACATAGACCTCTCCAATTGTACATTACTGAGCATAATTCTCACTCACACCTTGATTACTGGTGGTAGGACCTCTTGTCAGTCCGCACGGGTAGGTTCCACCATCTTGCCTGTTTCTGCCGTGAAGCAGTAATGCGTTTGGGCTTAAAGGGTGGTGCAGGCGTTGTAACTATACTTGAGACCTTAGAACTTATATCTCAAGGTGGGTAGAGCATTTACGTTATATATGTTTATGGGCTCCAGTAACCACTTAAAACCAGGTGGGCTGTGAGCTCGTCCACCCATCTAAGCAATAAAATAGTAATTAAAAAAACTCACAAAGCTGTTATTCTAAATCGTACTAATATTATAAATGCAAAAGTTTGTCAGAATGTATGGATGTATATTTGTTACTCTTTCACACAAAACCTACTGAATGGATTTTGATGGAACTTTACAATAATATATCTTACACATCAGAATAATGCATAGGCATAAAGATATATTGTGAATTATGCAAAATTATAAAAATAAGTGTCAAGTAATTAGGAAAAAAAAGTCATCTTATTTTCATAATGAATATTAAATTAAATGTTCCTGAAGCGAAACAAGGGTGGGACACTAGTATAAATGGTTAATAATAATAGTAGAATCTATAAATGATTAGGACATAGGAAAATTAAATTTTGTTTTATTTCTAAATCTCTAGAAGCACACACTCTAAGTTATGATGGAGTGGTTATTTGGTCACAAGATGACTCCAGATGAGATGCTGCGCAAGAATCAGCGAGCTCTCAATAAGGCCATGAGAGACCTGGACCGTGAACGAATGAAAATGGAACAGCAAGAGAAGAAGGTCATTGCTGACATTAAAAAGCTAGCTAAAGAAGGACAAATGGTTTGTATGATAATTATTCATTAATAGTGTGTATAATGCAGTAGTAGTAATGTGGTAACCTCTTGGTCTGTTGGGTCTTAAATGGCCACCATGGCTCATATATATCTTAGTGTCAGTTAGTGTGAATGCTGACCACTCACTTGAAAACCAAAGGACAAATTCATTTTACATGTAAATGGCAAACTATGCACTTCTTAACTGTGGAATGCACACCAAACTGTAGGCTTCCACCTTGCTCAGACAATTGAAACTATGACATAACATATCTACTATGTATGATCAAGTATACTTATATTTTGACCATCCACCTACTAAATCATGACCCACCCTGGTTATATCTTCAAAAATGGTAGATGAGATCGGAAAATCAAAATAGAAATAGGTGTCCAGTGAGGATACTAGATCTGTAATGTGCTAAAAAGACTTGGACTGTGTGACAGAGAATATGTAAGGGAAGGGTGTAAGTGTAGAGATAATGTATGCCATTATGTTGGTCAGATTGGAAAAAGAGGAGATGCTGCCCGATGCCAGATAGTGGGATTTTTTTTTTCCCCTACCTATGCTGATAGCCTTGAGAGGCTATTTCAGCGTACCCTAGCTTGTGTAGGTGAGCTCGCGGGGCTCAAACCGGAGAATTGCTAACACCGCCCTAGCAAGAGCAGTGCTTCGCAGAATCTACCACCGGATCGGAAGCGCGACCCACTGAGAAGATCCGGCGAGAAACTCAGTGGGCTGTGTCTGTGGGTTATAGTGGGATAAAGGCAAGAAGACGAAGGATACTAATGCTGAGAAATGATCAGGCAGTCTTACTTAATTGTTCACATGAGGAATCTTCAAGTTCATTATATGCTTAGATTATATGGACACTAAATCTTTTTCATAAATTTAATTTTACAGGATGCTGTTAAAATTATGGCAAAAGACTTAGTACGTACCAGACGATATGTCCGCAAGTTCATGCTAATGAAAGCGAACATCCAAGCGGTGTCACTGAAGATACAAACTCTCAAGTCTCAAAGCACCATGGCGCAGGCGATGAAGGGAGTCACTCGTGCCATGGCTACCATGAATAGACAACTAAACATGCCACAGATACAAAAGATATTACAGGTACACACATCACTCACATAGTATAAAACAAAGTCGCTTTCTCTGTCCCAATATCACTATGTATGCTTAAATCTTTAAAACTACGCAACGGATTTTGATGCGGTTTTTTTAGTAGATAGAGTGATTGAAGAGGAAGGTTTATATGTATAATAACATCCATTAAATGGTGGAGAAATCAATAATAAATTACAGTTTCCGAAGCGAAGCGAGGGCGGGTCGCTAGTAAAATATATATTTATGTAATACTTGTGCCTACAAATATAATACTAAGTAATTGTAATATAATGAAATACAGATAAATATATAGACAAAAATACGGTATAAAATCTGTATTACTCTCTCTAATTCATTAGCTATCACTTTCTAACAGATGAAATTATAATATTTCAACTGAACGTTAAATTTTCAGGAGTTTGAAAAGCAGTCTGAGATTATGGATATGAAGGAGGAGATGATGAATGACTCCATTGATGAAGCCATGGAGGGAGATGATGATGAAGAAGAAAGGTAATAAAATTGAAGTTCTTTTGGTATAATAATTTTAATTTTTCTTAATGTCTTCTGTCATTATCTGTGAAGTAATTGTGCTGTGAGTAAGTCGTCCACTCGATGATATAGTAGCATTAAATCTATACATCTCTATCTCTATCTTTGCATAATATAATTGAAACTGAGCTCATGTCTCAAAGTCGGCTGTAGCAATTACGTTATGATGTCTACAGTCTGCGGTGACCACTTTAGGTGAGCTCGTTCACCTGTCTATGCGGCAAAAATATTGCCTTTAATAATATTTTTACTGGTGGTAGGACCTCTTGTGAGTCCGCGCGGGTAGGTACCACCACCCTGCCTATTTCTGCCGTCAAGCAGTAATGCGTTTCGGTCTGAAGGGTAGGGCAGCCGTTGCAACTATACTTGAGACCTTAGAACTTATATCTCAAGGTGGGTGGCGCATTTACGTCGTAGATGTATATGGGCTCCAGTAATCATTTAACACCAGATGGGCTGTGAGCTCGTCCACCAATCTAAGCAATAATATATATCAAGATACTTGTGATTGTTCCAGTGACGCTGTCGTCTCACAAATCCTGGACGAGCTGGGTCTGCAGCTGAACGACACGCTGTCCGGGCTGCCCCAGGCCACTGGATCTCTCTCTGTTGCCGGTAACTACTTTATTTCTACAAAAGCAGTAAAATTTGCAACTTCTCTTTCAGTACACAGACGTCCACAGCTGAACGTAGCCTCCTCCAAGCCTTGCCTCAGCTCTGCAACTTGTGTGCTTAACCATAGCCATAGCAGCATGAACTAAAGCAGTAAAACATTTTGAACAATGGAAAGCGACGCTTCCATGACTCTGAAGTTGGTCACGGCATGACTGTAAACGTGAGGGTGTGTGGAGGTCCGAGGGTGTCGAGGCCACAGTCTCCCGTGACGCCTGGTGTGGAGCCGTCGACATCGCCCGGGCGGCGTGGGGGGGCCGCGCGTTTGCTTGTAGTGTTCATCCCCTACCTACCCTCAACCGAGTTCCGTCTCGGGCTTGATTTGATATCAGTGATTGTCAGAGCTCAGTCAACAGCAGTCTTTTTTTTTTTATAGCTCAGATGGGTGGACGAGCTCACAGCCCACCCGGTGTTGAGTGGTTACTGGAGCTCATACACATCTACAACGCTAATACCCACCTTGAGATATAAGTTCTAAGGTCTCAGTATAGTGACAACGGCTGCCACACACTTCAAACCGAAACGCATTACTGCTTCACGACAGAAATGGGCAGGACGGGGTGGTACCTATTCGTGCGGACTCACAAGAGGTCCTACACACCAGTAGGGAGGATCTTCTCAAAAAGATCGTGCATCGTGCATCGATGCACACAGTTGCACTGAGCATGGTGGTGATGACGTGGTCGTGTGTTGCAGCGAAGACCCCGGCGTCCCCGACGGCGGTGGCGGGCGGCGCCGGAGCCCCCGTGTCGGACGCGGACGCCGAGCTGCAGGCCCGCCTCGACAACCTGCGCCGGGAGTAGCGCCCGCCACCTCCCAATACAATACGACAAACGTTACGTCTCAAGCTTCTGTTTTGAAGTCTGCTTTGATACATTAACTCTATGAAAAGTTAGAAATAGTATTACACAAGATTCGCCCTGATCACAAGAGTGTACTCGCTTAAATAAAACCGTACTGTTCGAGTTGCTAATGTGCTTAGGCTCAGAAGCAAATTTGAGCTCCGTTCGTGGCGGTATCGCCTTGCCCGGGGAATCGCGGGGTTCGTGGGGGGTTGGGGACCGGGGGGTCGTGGAGGGCTGCCTCGCAGGACACCTTGTAGAACGACCCTTAACTCCTCGTATGCAGTTCAGAGTTAACCTGCTGTATAAAAGCCGGCACCATCTCCCGGACGACTAAGTTAGCCGGACTATTTCTTATGCCTCAGACGGACGATTTAACTATATATTTAGTTTTTTTCATGACTCGCAACAAGGCTGCCTCAAGGACAAATATTCATTTAGTTCAGTTCATGAACATCAAACGATTTCTAACACCCTGTATATACAGGGCTACCATATTATGTACTAGCGACCCGCCCTCGCTTCGCTTCGGAAACTGTAATTTATTATTGATTTCTCCACTATTTAATGGATGTTATTATACATATAAACCTTCCTCTTCAATCACTCTATCTATTAAAAAAAACCGCATTAAAATCCGTTGCGTAGTTTTCAAGATTTAAGAATATATAAGGATATAGGGACAGAGAAAGCGACTTTGTTTTATACTATGTAGTGATGGTAGATTTTCAAAAATGTCAAAATATGGTTTTAAATAAATCTAGAGTGGTTACCGACGCACGGATGATACAGCGCGTTTTGTGATAATAATTATGAATGCTAAACTATAATATTAACGTTGAGTGTTCATAGTGCAAATTGTCACTAAACATATGAAGGAGTCATTGAAAGAAGTGTTCAATGCAATGCAAACTTTATTTTTAATTCGATACGATAACAGGGTTATTTTATTAACACACTAAACTAAATTTGAAATACACAAATGTATTGTAAAATGGAACATAGAATTGGAAATATATGATACTGGTGGTAGGACCTCTTGTGAGTCCGCGCGGGTAGGTACCACCGCCCCGCCTATTTCCGCCGTGAAGCTGTAATGCGTTTCGGTTCGAAGGGTGGGGCAGCCGTTGTAACTATACTGAGACCTTAAAACTTATATCTCGAGGTGGGTGGCGCATTTACGTTGTAGATGTCTATGGGCTCCAGTAACCACTTTAACACCAGGTGGGCTGTGTAAAAAAAAAGGGTTATTTTATTAACACACTAAACTAAATTTCAAATACAAAAATGTATTGTAAAATGGAACATCGAATTGGAAATAGATGACAATATACATTTTTATGTGTCAATAACAAAATGAAAATCGCCTTAATACAGAGTATGCGAATTGAGGTAGTTTAATCCTGCTAGTGCTGAGTTTAATTTCACATATTTTGCAGAAATTGTTGAATTGGATTTTAAAAAAAAGTATTTACTTTATAAAAAACTAAAAAAAATAATTACAAAAATCAGTCCTAAATTCACAGCAAAATAATTTTAAATGTTTATTTATAAATGTTATTAACTTACTAAAAACGTTATACATACGTATGCGCGCTAAGAGACATCCATACATGTCGATACCTAATACTTGTAATCAAACTGTGCAATAGTCGGTATTCCGACGCTCCGCACTTTATACGCTTTAGCAGAGTCGATCTATCGACGGTTTGCGCTCTAAGGCTTAAAAAACAAATGTGGGAAGATTTAACTTACAACATTTTAAAATAACAAAATCACAATATGTCAATCAATCAACTTTTATTGTAAAACTAACGTTTATTAATCTGTGCACAAAAAATTGAATACTGCTAATATGTATGTATGTACAGGTAATAATTAAATAATAAAAACTAGAAATAAATAGTCCCTGGTCAGGAACGAAGAAGCCGTGGTGTTGTGCAGACTCGACGGCACTTAGGGCTGCGACTGACATCTTTATTACAAAGCGTCTCATTTTTTTTTTATTTTACTTTTTTATATTGACATATTTAGTAATACTTTTGATTTGGTTATTCACAACCGAAAAAAACTTCTAGTTATACCTCATGAAACAAGATGTGCACTTTTCTTTTATAAAGCAGCTTATTCCCATTCGGAATTGAAACATACATATATCCCCTAACGCATCGCATATGTGGCCAAGCTCTTGCTAAATAGCACACTACCCATTACCTAGAGTTCCACATGTGTCCTATGTGAATTACATCAATGGAGAGATTATTTTGTGCCGTTGATTTTTGGAAATTCATCGGCAAATTTCATGATCTATTTGCGGAGTCCCTCGTGGATTTGGTAGGGTTGTCACTTCAATCGAAGCTCATTGTGAGTGCATTTCCCTGGATCTTTGGTCATTTTTCTTTGACTGAACTGGGAGGGTGTGTGGAGGCTTAAACGATAAAGGGAAGATCTTCCACCGAGCGGGTGAGCTCGGTAGACCGCCGGTCCGAATGTTGTTGTTCAGAACTTGTATATATGCGAGCTTATCTTGAAAATGTCGTAAGCGAGATTCAGGTATCTGTCAAATATCTTGCGTTGTATGATGGCTACCCGCCACAGGTGGTTTTGTGCAGTGTTGTAAGTGAGGGGATGCAACCACACTAGCGCGGGCCGGACTCGTTGTCGTCTGTGTGTTACGTGACGTAGTTGATTTATTATACGTCGACAAACGTAAACTTCACTAGTAATATAAAATTCCATTTTCTGTCTCAGAGGTTTATATGATAAAAAGTAATGTGAATTAGGCCTTAAATTTTTTGCCTTTCTAAAAATTTATTGTAAAATGTTGTAGATAGCTTAATTCTGAAACTGAACGAGTCAAGAAAATATTGCAGTCTTATGTACCTAATACAATATATAATGAAATAAGTATGTAATATTAATATAAAAATATTATTGTGTTCTCGAGTCACTGGCGGCGATGTTCGTGATGTATTTGTTTAAATACGCCTTCGATGTTTGTACACATTGTTAATTATTACATTGTAATATAAGAAGTTTACGATAATAAAGTATATTTTATTTAAAAAAAAAGTATTTTTCCATTGAGAGTATGTGCTATCCTCCAAAGTTTATCTCATGAGGGCACGTGTTGCTAGCATGGCTCTGTGAAGTGTTAGCAAGAAACAGACCTACTACAGAATCGTTTTTTTTTTTTTTTTTTTCATTGCTTAGATGGCTGGACGAGCTCACAGCCCACCTGGTGTTACTAGAGCCTATAGACATCTACAACGCAAATGCCGCCACCCACTTTGAGATATAAGTTCTAATGCCCCACCCTTCAAACCGAAACGCATTACTGCTTCACGGCAGAAATAGGCAGGGCGGTGGTACCTACCCGCGCGGACTCAAGAAATCCTACCACCAGTAATGACTGACTTTAAACTAGTTAGATTTTAATTAGACTTAAACAAATCTAATCTAGGAAGGAGGGAACCAAGAGATCAGTAATACAGGTCTTTGAATTTAGTATAGAATTCAGCTCTTTCAAAAACTAACAGAATTAATTTTAACGTTATTTAAATTTGTTCTATACCTTTAACCCTTTGACTGGAATGTAGGTCACCGGTGCCCTACGTAGCGCACTGAAGTGAAGTGAAGATGTATATATTTCTAAGAGATCTACAAGACTAAAACATACATTAAAAATAAGAAAAGGCAAAGTTAGGCAATCCAGGCGCTTAGTAACAAAAGCCCATTGAGTTTCGCGCCAGATCTTCTCAGTGGGTCGCAATTCCGATCCGGTTGTAGATTCTGCGAAGCACTGCTCTTAACCTCAAGCGCCGGTCATCATTCTCGACGAACCCGTCGCTTGCGACGAAGGGCTCGACGAGTAAATTAACCCTCAGACACAGCCCACTGAGTTTCTCGCGGATCTCAGTGGGTCGCGTTTCCGATCCGGTGGTAGATTCTGCGAACCACGGCTCTTGCTAGGGTTCGTGTTAGCAACATCGTCAGGTTTGAGCCCTGCGAGCTCACCTACTAGTTAAGGCTACGCTGATATATCCTGTCAAGGCTCTCAGCTTAGGAAAAAAACTGCTCTTACTAGGGTTAGTTAAAATCGACAGACATAATTACTTCAGTGCGTCACGCAGGGCACCGCAGACAAAGGGTTAAGAGAGAAAATAAATGACATTATTATTATTATATTATTAGTTATCAGGGCTCATGAACATCCCCACTCTGAGACATCCGAATCTCAATTATAACTGATGCATTTCATGACGCACGCACATATGTTACTGCATTGGTACCGTATATGCGTTCCGACTCTTTTTAGGCAGCGGCTTGGCTCTGCCCCTGACATTGCTGAAGTCCATGGTCGACGATAAACACTCACCATCAGGTGGGCCGTATGCCCGTCTGCCTTCATGGGCAATAATTAATTTATGTACATACATATGTTTATAATTAATATTATTTTCTGTTTATTTTATTGATGGTTATAGTTTATTTCGGTGTCAGTGCAGGGAATTATTCCTTTACACCCTGTGTAAAACTTTAACCACAACATTTAAAAAAATATAAAAATATCCAAAAACAAAGACATCGTATTTTTAAAGTTGCTTTAATGTACACGAATGTATAAATAGTAATAACATTTAATATAATAATAGGTAAAGATGTTCTAATACATATCATTTGACATTGAAGACACACATATAAAATGGTAAAAGCTAATTTTTCATATACTATTTATTCGTCTTTCACGAAAATCGTTCTTAAATATAAACAGGCTAAGTTATATAAGTTTCATATTGCACGGTCGCATTTTAGGTTTTTCTCCTTCGTTGTGGAACACTTAGAAAGCAAATTCCAAATATATTTGACTCCGAAAGAGATCAAGCCGATACCCTGTCTAACTTTGGCCTACCAAAAACTATACTAACATGGCGATCAAGTTCGATTTAAAATAACACAGTTGTGTACCAAAAAAAGTTAAGGATTTTGTAGATGGTTGTAGAAGGTCTCGGCAATTTCAATGAACCTGTTACATTTGTACCTATTTCATTTTGAACACGCGCTTACTAGCGGGCGCTAGGGCAATGATTACACACGCCCGCTACATTTTTTTATTGCTTAGATAGGTGGAAGAACTCACGACCCACTTTTACCGGTGGTAGGACCTCTTGTGAGTCCGCACGGGTAGGTACCACCACCCTGCCTATTTCTGCCGTGAAGCAGTAATGCGTTTCGGTTTGAAGGGCGGGGCAGCCGTTGTAACCATACTGAGACCTTAGAACTTGTATCTCAAGGTGGGTTGCGCATTTTACGTCGTAGATATCTATGGGCTCCAGTAACCACAACACCAGGTGGGCTGTGAGCTCTTCCATCCAGCTAATAAAAAAAAAACCTGTTGTGAGTGGTTACCGGAGCCCATAGACATCTACAGCCCAAATGCCGCCACCCTTCTCGAGATATGAATTCTAAGGTCTCAGTTTTTACAGTACAACGGCTGCCCCGCCCTTCAAACCGAAACGCATTACTGCTTCACGGCAGAAATAGGCAGGGTGGTGTTACTTACCGGACTCACAAGACGTCCCACCACCAGTAATTACGCAAATTATAATTATAATACCTACATGGGCTAGAGACGCTTTTGAGCATGGAAACATTCAAATATAAAATATAGTAATAACGTAATATAGTTGACTAGCCTGTTTATATTTATAAACTTGTAATAATAAACGATGTAAACAGCTGAGACGATAATACATTTAAGTTTATTTGCATAAATAAATTAGCGACAATCGGTCCAGACATTATGAGTCAATATTTTCAATTGCTACTGAGTGCGCACAATTCGTAAATACACGTAACTTAAGTGAAACTACTTTTGGAGGAAAAGAGAGCTGTCTTTTGTTTTTTTTTTTGTAATAAATATCAGTGCATGTATAGTCTGATTTGTATCTATACCTATTTATTTTTTCTTGTTATTTATCGCAATCTGCCGATGATCTCCGTAATATCTGTCTGTATCTTGCGATGAATAGCCACAATCTATTTCTAAACATTACAATCACGACATAGGACTGATTCATTATTTGGTTGTCTATCCTGTTTTGGGAAATAACTGATTTCCTTATTTGCCTCTCGGTCAGTGATACTAACCCATCCCACTTTGACACACGAGGTCAATATTATTAACTGTATGTTTTCCCTTCAAACAACATACAAAATTACAAGTCTTAATGGAAAACGCAAGAGCTTCAGTGTGCTTAGTGCGAGTTTTTTAACGTTCTCGATAGCGTAAAAGTTAACCCAATTTTGTATGCGGTTGTAACAGCGCCCCTAGCGGCAAACGTAGGCGAACGATTCCATTCCATACAAATATGAGCTAACTTTTACGCTATCGAGAACGTTAACTCGCACTAAGCACACTGTTCTTGTTTAATCCCTTCAATTACATTTTAGAGTAATCTATCTGTGCAGTGTGGCCCTCGACCGCCGCCACCGCCCTTGGCTGATGTAACATTGTGTGTAAAACTTTCTAAATATTTAAGGCAATTCCGATTTCGTTTGTCGATATTGAAATAAAGCCCCCAAAAAAAAAAAGCGCCCCTAGCGGCAAACGTAGGCGAACGATTCCATTCCATACAAATATGAGCTAACTTTTACGCTATCGAGAACGTTAACTCGCACTAAGCACACTGAACTAATTGTCGCTAAAGTTTAAGTCCGGTTGTACTTCTTAAGACGTGTCAGAGAAATTTGTTCGAAGCACATCTACTGCGTTTTATTAGAACAATTATTTAAATCATTAGCAGGCAGCGGGCTGTAATAAAAATAATTTCGTTAATTGCCTTCGACGCACGCTAAGTGCCTATTTTATCCGACAAACGCTTCATATAATGCGCGACCCGGATTGACAGTGTTGAGTTGTAAAGTTAAATATTAAAATGTAATAATAGCATCCGAAACTTTGTTTTCTTTTTCTAAAATTACCTTCTACAAAATAGGTCTAATATGCTATATCAAAAGTGACGTAAGGGCACAAAATATACATTTACAAAATTTAACTTCTTGTTCTAAACAGGTTTTTAGTTCTATTTGGGATATGTCCGTGTTTTAAAGCGTCGCGAATAAGACATTTAATGTGCGAACGATAATAATTATTATTACGGTTTTACATAACAATAAAACCGATATTATGTGCCGAGAAGGAAAACATACAGCATTGTATTATGAAGAAGCAGTGTGTACTTAGTTTAAATTCCTTGTCTATGTCCAACCATAGACAGTCAATTTAGTTCCATCTTTAGCCGCTAGGTGCTGCCAGCAAGTATAAAGGAAGCGCAGCCATCTTTGATCTTCATAGTCTTCACCAGGAAGAACTTCCTGCAATGCTGTATGTTTTCCTTCTCGGCACATAATATCGGTTTTATTGTTATGTAAAACCGTAATATTGATGTGCCTTTGGAAAACATACAGCATTGTATTATGAAGACGTGTTTGTTATCTGCTGGTGAAATTATTAAGCACAACGCTATGATGAAATAGGTAAGCTATAATAAAATTATGAAGCGCAATGATAATGTTCATAATTTATATAATTATTAAATCGAAAAAACACAGTTAACTTCCATGTTAATTCAATAATTAAAAAATATTTATAAGTTTGTAATAAACATTTTATCTTGTATATACAAGAAAATGTATAAATTGTATAAATGATGTATATACATCATGTAGGTGTAAATGTTTTGAAAAAAAGAATCGTGAGGATCTTTAGGAAGCTCTATTATTCGGCAATAATTATTGTAAACGTTTGGATGATTTGCATTTGCCTCTAGAAAGTATTTCGTCTATTGGTTCATTACCAATCCATCTCAGAGGCTACTGCTGATCTACAACTTCTTAGATATGGGTTGATGCCACTACCTCGTAAGGTTGAACGAAGACCAGTTTCCAATTACAGTACGGTATGCCGCTTTTGTGACAACACACATAGTTAGAAAAAAGTCCTTACGAATCTTACTGGGCATGTCTTTAGTTTCATGTTTAGAAAGCACTTATGCAGATTATTGACGAAAATGGATTTTAATTTTAGACCCAAAGACTGGTATCAGAAAGATGTTTTTCTCTGTTAAATGTTGAGCAAAGTAAGGTCATTAACTCTGCGTCCAGTAGCCAGCAACATGGTTGTTGGTGTCCTTCAAGCTACCTTGAGGCGTGATCTGGTGGTGGCTGGGTTTGAAGAATACCAATTTAGAACTATTCTCGGATCTCATGTGAATGGGACTATACTTAGTAAAGTTGTAATAAGTAGTTGAATTTTGTTTAGTTATTCCGATGGCTTTTTTAGAATAGCAATTTTTATTAGAGAGCTTGAGAATGTTTGCTGTCCTACATGTATGTTGCCCACAGAAAGTCGACAGCGCTGCTTTATGCAGAAGGAATGTTTTATAGGCAAAATTTTCTTTTTGGAAAAGAAAAAAGAATTTGGCAACATCTGCAGACTTAGGATCAATTTTAAATCTGTAGCACCATATGCACCATCTTCTAGTCGCTGGTAAGTATGCTGGCAAAGTGGATTGACACCAGATAATTTTCAATAAATCTTCTCCTGTGTAGACCAGTCTATTATTTGTACAACCTCCCCCCCCCCCTTTCTAAGCTTTCAGGGTTAATGTTTACCCTGTGGAGGAGGCAGGTTTTGGATTTCGTGCGCGTTATCTAGCGTTCGGGATCTGAGGGCTTGGAACCCAAATGCTTTCGCTCAGTCTGGGAACTCTACCAGGTAGGTTCCCTAGACACTTGAAGTGAGTCAGTACTCTGGGGAGAAGGTTGAGAGGAGGAATTCTCCATGCTAGTTGCATCCTCTACGGTCTGCTGAAGGTATCCAATCTTGGTCGGCGAATGGGTTTATATCCGGATGACCCCACTTTAGAAAAACTTTTGTGGTCACTTGTGGTAAAAAGTGCCATTTCGCAGGTTGATTTCCTCGTGATAGCCTGTCGGTTACGATGTTGTATCTCCCCGAGAGATTATAAGCTGACAGTTATCTTGAACTTATCGCTTAGGTTTAAAGATCGAAAGGTCAACGCTAGTGAAATACTTTCAGATTCATTTTGATTGTCACTACCATTGCAAATAGCTCTTTTGTGGCTGAGCCGTTTCAGTTGTTGAGCTGACCATAGACAGGACGTTAATATTTTGTCTAATTGTAACCCCTACCCATGTCCGAAGCTTCCGTTGCCAGGAAATGGTTGGTTTTGTGTCTCGGCAATGTTTGACATGTGACTCCGTGTCAGCACTGCATTTGTAACCCCTACACATGTCCGAAGCTTCCGTTGCCAGGAAATGGTTGGTTTTGTGTATCGGCAATGTCTGAGATGGGGCTCCGCGTCAGCGCTGCATTTAATTGTTAACACATGTAGGATGGCCCGTTTTTACGGGGGTGTTTTTTCTTGAAACTTCGCAAGAATTTTCAAGTTCGCAATTTGCAAGTTAGCATAGATTGATGTGATTCCGTCAGAGTTTGAGCTAGGATGATGAGGATGAGCTAGTTGTTGAGTGGCCACTTTATTTTCTCGCAATTTTCCATCGAATCCCTAAACATGTCATCTCTTGAACCAGTGTACTAATTGATTTTTTGTAAGGCTGACTTGGCAGCCCAAATAATCCAAGAGCTTTACAGCTTATGTGGCCTGAAGACTCAACTTGGACTTCTTTTGATGGACCAGGTGGAATTTGCGTAGGTGGGATAACACTCAACATCCCTTTGCACGCAATGTCTCCGCGACAGAGCATGCTATGCAAGCAAAAAAGGTGTATTTGTCTTCATGGACCAAAAAAGTCGCGTAGGTAGGTTAACATTTGACTTCCCTATGTACGTAAGGTCTTCGCGACCGAGCATGGTATGGGAGCAAAAACGTTTATTTGTTTTGGTGAAACAAGATCAAGTCGTGTAGGTAAGCTAGCACTTTCGATTTTGCACGCAATGCCTCCGCGACCGAGCATGCTACGGAAGCAAAAAGGTGTATTTGTCTTCAAGGACCAAGAGAAAGTCGCGTAGGTACGTTAACATTTGACTTCCCTATGTACGCAAGGTCTCCGCGACCGAGCATGCTATGGGAACAAAAACGTTTATTTGTCTTGGTGAAACAAGATTAAGTCGTGTAGGTAAGCTAGCACTCGACTTTGCACGCAATATCTCCGCGACCGAGCGACCGAGCACCCTATATAATGGAAATTGACATGCCAGCCCAGATAATCCAAAAGCTTCACAGCTTCTGCAGCCTGAAGTTTCAACTTGGATTTGTTTTGGTCGACCAAAAGGAAGTCGTCTAGGTAGACTAGCACTCGAGTTCCTTTTGCACGCAAGGTCTCTGCGACCCAGCATGTTATGGAAGCAAGAAAGGTTAATCCAAAAGCTTCACAGCTTCTGCAGCCTGAAGTTTCAACTTGGATTTGTCTTGGTCGACCAAAAGGAAGTCGTCTAGGAAGACACTAGCACTCGAGTTCCCTTTGCACGCAAGGTCTCTGCGACCCGCATGTTATAGAAGCAAAAAAGGTGTGGCTCTGAAGCCAGACCGAAGGGTAGGCATGTTATTTCATACTAACTCATAAGAAGGTACCGATTCCTTCCTGAAGGTACTGATACTGGTACCTTGGTACTGATCCTCAAGAAGTATCGACGAAATTTTGCGACTGATACTAGAAAAATATTCCTGAGAAATGTTTAATTCTATCATCCAGTCCCCTGGGTGGAGAAAGTTTGGTACCGAGGTGTCCGAAAACAGTTACGTGTTTTATCTTTACGCCCTTGTTCAACTCTCGAAGATCGAAAATTGGACGCATTGATCCGTCGCTTTTCTTACGCAGATTTTTTTTTGGTATTTGGTAACCATACATGGTTTACAAATTATTACAATTTTGGTGGCACTCAGTGCCTCCCGTCGGTGTCTTCAATTGCCCCCCTCTGGATTGTGCCAGATGTTACGGACTATGATTGTTTATAATGTTTGGCTTGCCTTTTGTACGAGGTCGTGACAAATAGGATTGTAGCCCTCCGAGGGACTGAATAGATTTTAATTTAGTATTATCAAACAAAAGATTCCTCAATGAGTAGTGCGTTGGCAACAGGATACTTTGTTAGAGACCACGGAAATTAAACTTTGACGTCTTATTTCTATCCATACAGCCCTTTTTTCCGTATACAATTTAAAACGCTTTTACGGGTAACTTGTACGACGGAGACGATTTGCCAAAGTTTTCAGTAATTATGTTACAAAGATTATTAGTTTAAATCTGTTGTGTTTTTGTCAAAATTTCCGTATTGACGAGATCAATTTGTTTACAACAATTTTCGTTACATTCAATTGTTACACACAATTGATGCATTATTAGATTTACAACGTCACTGACCTGGTGGGATAACGAGCCGATTCGAAGATCGACCGTTACCTTTGAATCCCGTCGTTTCTTACGCAGAGACTCCTTTTGTTCTTTTTCGCTTGACGAGCTGTTCGAACGCAAGGCGTCTCCATCGCGTCTCGCCTGGACATCTTCCCTCTCGGAAATTATGGAGCTTGACTCAACATCACCTCCAACAGATGACGCGTGATTCATGGCGTCCGATGATAGGATTGGTAAATAACACTCGTAATGATTGCAAAATAACACTCATAGAAACACAAAATAAATATTTTTTGCAATTAATAAGAAGTCGAATAAATATTTGTGGATTTGCGACTTCACAGTACGAAAGTACACAACGCTATGAAGATCAAAGATGGCTGCGCTTCCTTTATACTTGCTGGCAGCACCTAGCGGCTAAAGATGGAACTAAATTGACTGTCTATGGTTGGACATAGACAAGGAATTTAAACTAAGTACACACTGCTTCTTCATAATACAATGCTGTATGTTTTCCAAAGGCACATCAATACCGTAATTTATGCACAGGAAATTTCTATTAAAATATTTATATTAGCTATTACATTTTACATTATAAAATACAATTTCGTTCAAAACATTTTGTTTTGTTAGCATACACTCGGGTTTGAATGCCAATGGCCACGGTGGATGAATTTATAATGAAGATAAAGCACGCACCTCGCAAGAAAAAAAAAGCAATTTGTTCTACCACGTTTGATTTAGTCCTAAGTTTCAGAGCGAACTAAAAAAAATTATCAAATCATTTTTAAGTAAATTAATTCATATAAATTTTGAACATTTAATAATTCTTCTGATGACTCTCAACTCTGATGACTCTGAATATTAGTTCGTAGAACATTAGTTTAGAGCCATCAGAGTTCAGAGTCGTCAGAAGAATTATTAAATGTTCAAAATTTATATGAATTAATTTACTAAAAAATGATTTGATAACTTTTTTAGTTCGCTGAACATTAGTTCAGAGTCATCGTATCAGAAGTATCAGAAATACAGAAGAGGGAAAGATATACAAAAAGAAGATAACTCTGTATTAAAAACGTTGTGTAGCAAAACAAAATTTGGACGAATTAATTGTCATTATAAGACACTATGTATTAGATCGCAGTGGAAACTATTAAAATATGTTCGGTACGTTAATGATTTCGATCCAAAATCTCGCTTTTCCTGTTAAACCTATTTTTTTACAACTCCCATATCACCTCTTACGATCCTTCTTCCTTTTTGGAATAAAGATTCAACTCAATACGATTTAGGAAGAACGTATGAAACACAAAATCCTGCCAAAGTAATCTAAACAGCTTTACAAAAGCAGCGCTACCGACAGGAGTGGTTGGAGACATGTCGCAAGAGTTGCAGTAGCGATCACCACGTACCATCGACTTTTACCACGACCACTAAATATTGAGAATGAATTTTCTTAACACAATTTTGGAAAACATTGTAGTATTTGGATTGTTATGGTCTCAACGTGAAGAATCTTAAATGTAAAATACGTCTCTGATGTTGTATCCTATTGGATTTACAAGAATATCAGTTGAGTTCAACCCTCCAACGTACTGTCTCACTTTGGGATTAATTCACAACTTAAGTTTAAGCCAAGCATTACGGACTTCTTCGAACAAAATGAGTTAACGGTAGAGCTTGGGTCGCAAAAGACCGTTACGAAAAAATCCCGCTATTTTTGTATCAAAAATTTAAACTGTTTTATACTTTGTATAAGTGTCTTATTTTAGCAGTTCAACCTGTATTCCTGTCAGAAAATATTTACAATGCACATTGTAATATTACAAAATACTGCTAGTTCCAGAGAGAGGGAGAGCTAAACGCTTCATTTTATTCATTGAAGTCATTCGACCCGATGAGAGAGATTCAGTCAATTAAACGACTGATTGGAATCAATTGAGTTGATTCGTTACAAAGGCAAACGATACGTGTTTGAAAACTATTGGAAAATAGTAGAAATTAATTGTCGTTGTCATCGTAAGTAGCTCTTTTCATGCTTGTTTGGAGATGACCACGTCATTACGTTATTTGTTCAAAACACTTAACGAAAGGTTCCAATAGCTTTTTTTTATTGCTTAGATGTGTGGACGAGCTCACAGCTCACCTGGTGCTACGTGGTTACTGGAGCACATACGACGTAAATGCGCCACCCACCTTGAGATATACGTTCTAACGTCTCGAGTATAGTTACAACGGCTGCCCCACCCTTCAAACCGAAACGCATTACTGCTTCACGGCAGAAATAGGCAGGGTGGTAGTACCTACCCACGCGGACTCACAAAAGGTCCTACCACCAGTTAAATTTACGTTACGAGACAAGAGGGATACTTCTAGTGAAAATCATCAACTATACTCATGGTGTAGGTTGAAGATGAAAAGTGAATTGATGCTCGAAGCTTATGACTCGCTTGGCATGTATAGATTTGGACATAAAAACGTCAATGTCAGTTTTGAAAATAATACTCGAATTATTTAAGGTTTAACCACCAATTTAGTTAAGAATATCAAGAATATATACATACGTATTAGTAAGAGATTCGGAGGTATAAATACCTCTTAGATTTTGATTAATTTACGTGCCTTAATTTTAGTTTTTCACAATTCAAAAGGGACATTGGTCGGGATTAACCATTAAACTTACAATTCATTATAATTTGTAACTTATTAATACAATATATAATAACGTATGTTGATGTATGGAATCACTTATTATATAATATGCACCAGTCGATTTTAATTCCCGAAAATAAAGTAAGATGATGTTAAAAATGTAACCAGAACTTTTTACGATGAGATAGTCATTAAAAATCTAAAACAAACTCTGAAATTCGTAAATTGAGAACATGCGAATGTGTCGTGTGGTCTATAAGTGAAGTCACGACAATACATCATATGAGTTTGTCCAATTACATGTTTAAGTAACGAAATATGTCAATATTTGATCATTATAATCGTCACCGATATTTTTTGTTTACTTTATCGTGAATGTTTTCCCTCGGCCATGATACAAAAAAAAAAACAGACTTATATTACTTATATTATTTTAGGTAAAAAAAATATCGTAGCGCTTAAATCAAATATTAACATAACAGTAAACAAATTGAAAATTTCAAAATGAGACACCAATCATTTTGGCACACTTATAAGTACCTAATTTAAAAAAAGATCCATTATTTCCGCACCTCGAAAATATTTGTAATTAAGGACTTATTATTTTCACACGCAATTTGGTAATATTTTTTTGTTCACAATATCATCGTCCAACATATCACAGACTGTTCTATTCAGTGATATTGGAACGTTTTGTGCACACACCTTTATCGACACGGTGAGTAAATACATTTTACAAAAAAACCCTCTACAATACTAATCTAAGATACAATGTCAATAATAAAAAAACTTTATTAAAATAAAGGAAGTATTTATGATTAAAATACGTCTACACCTAAATATCTACTTAAGTAAAAACTATCTTAAAAATAAAGTTCATTACGCATTCTAACAAAATTGGTCTTATAATGATTTCAACAATTTTTTTTTGTATGTATGCCTTCCTCTTTTGGTTCCTCAAAGTAAATACCGTCTTTCACTTTTGGCCATAAGGTCTATGTTTCAATTGCACTATAATAATAACTTTCCTAAATCTGAATATAGGTGTGAACTAGATGTGAAAGGATAGCTCTCGTAGTGGAAGCGACGATACACCAGCGGTTCCCAAAGTTATTTTGTCTACTGCCCACTTTGGGATACATTATTTTTTAGCGCCTCCATTTTTTCACCTACTTATAAACCACTATAGCGAGAGCTCAGTCGGTATCTAAGAGTGTCCTAGATGAAACAAAATCGCCTCCCAAGCCTCTACACAACGCCCCCATTTTTTTCTGTGCTTATTACCGCCCCCCATTGGGCCTGCAGGGCCTACAAGGGGCGTTATCGCCCACTTTGGGAAAGGCTGCATTACACTAATGTAAGTCAAAGGTAGTTAATATTCATATGCAATAAGATTCATTTTTATTACATAATGTTGTTTTAGTTATTTTATGTACTGCAGAAGCCGCAATGCACACCGAAGGCAGGGCGTTTCATTACACTGCGCGCTGATCTTTTGCAGTACTTTGAGTGCAAATAAACAGATTTACACGTCATTACGGATCCTCCCGATTCATTAACGGTGCTTTTAGGTACCACAAGTACCGGTTAGGGCTCGACGAGTGAATTAATCCATAGACACAGCCCACTGAGTTTATCGCCGGATCTTCTCACGTCGCGTTTCCGATCCGGTGTTAGATTCTGCGAAGCACTGCTCTTGCTAGAGCCAGTATTAGCATCACTCCCGGTTAGAGCCCCGTGAGCTCACCTACACGGAAAAGCTGAAATAGCCTCTCAAAGCTATCAGCATAGGTATGAAAAAAAACAGAGTTTGATTTTTTAATTAGGTCTCAAGGTCTTTTTCAGAACGCATCTATTGCACCTGATGGATACACCGAAATTATGTTTTTAGCAATGAACGAATCTGTCAATAATCTGAGATTCTCGCAATGATCCGACATAGAAACAACTCGAAGTTCAGGTCCGCGTACCTACCTTAAGTTACTTGATATGTTATTTCGAAAATTTAAACATGCATTTTTCATTATAAATATTTGCACTTTACAAAGTTTATTTTAATGTATTTAAATAATAAGTTTTAAATATTATGTTTATTTTTGAGTAACACAAAATTTTAAGTTATTTTTTGTGTTTTTTTTTCTTAATGGAATTACATCCTCCATATTATGAGGAGTGAGTTGGGCGCGCCTCACGCCTATAGTTTCATTCATGGTAGTCCGAACAATAACTATCATCTTCAGATAGAAAATCGAGGGCCAAAAGGCTATATAAGGTTTAATGTTTAAATTTGGAAAAAATATCGTAACAAAAAAACCGCTTCAGCTATTTAAATGGGGTAAACATATAGTTGAAGTTCATTTAAAAGCGTAGAGTTGTTGATCCTAATACCAAAAGAAACGGACCTTTAATTACAAAGATAAATGTCGCTTAAACCAATAACCTTTTACTCCTCGATATAGAGTTACATTAAATATATTTAAAATTAATTTTGAAACATCGATCTATTACCACGATGGTGGTGATGGTGATGGTAATAGATCGATGTTTTGAAATAACACCTTTGACATCACTGCCATATATGAAACACATGGAACTTATCAAGATTTCGTAGTATCGTGGATTCCGATTAATTTTTGAGAAAAATATAACAAAAAATTACTATTTTTTGTAATTTTAACGTGAAAGTAGTAGAAAGTAGAGTAACGTGAAAACTACAGATCATTCTCAATCATAATGTTGACAGATCGCCCAATGAACGACACACTTTGAACGTATTGATGGCGAAAATTGCTGTAACTTGATTTTTAATGTCACACAAAATCAACCTATGAAAATAAGACAGGAATAAATTCGGCTAAGCATACCGAATTATTGAAGCCTTTACGCGGGATATTAGGGCGCTAGGGCGCATCCAATAGCTTCTCACTTATTGGGATAAATTATTTATAAGAGAACAGACGAACTGGTCTACTAACAAGGAGTGGTAAATAAATATGTATTCTTGAATTGACACTGCCGGCACGCAGTACGGTCTAAATAACAATGAACCAGTAATGAAACTATACAGATTAATAATTTAAATAATAGTTAAAAAAAACTAACAAAATACGCTTTTATAGAAAATTCAACTAAAAATAGAAAATAAATTTGAATAAAAAATAGTGTAAGAAAAAATGATTTTATTGTAAAAAATTATTTATTTTTCATTTTTTTAGTTGAATTTCAATTTATTCATTTTTCAATATTTTTTAAAAAATATTGAATTATCATCGGTCCTTAATAAGTATACCAAATTTCGAGTTAATCCGACGTTTTGAAAGGGATCAAAATCATGTTTAAAGATTCCGTTACATACTAACACATATACGTCTCTAATAAAAGCGTATTAAAACATTTCCAATTATTAATTGAACTTCAGATATAACTCATCCTCGCACTCGTTCTGAAGGAAGACAGTCCGATTTAATAATCTTGATACTTGGCGCGTTCTTTCTCACTTGGGGTCTTAACTAGTCAAATAAACCATTCCTCATAATCTACAGAAGAGCAGTTTTCGAAAAAAAATTAACTTGTTTGATCCGTCGTGGTCCGCGCATCCAGTGCGCTCAGTGCTATCCCAAGCTGTCCCAGGTAGTACGTCGACATCACCAGTACCTTGAAGACCAAAGCCATGTAAATATTTTACTTACAATGCATCATAATATGTCTATCAGATTCAGGAGATACAATTTCATTATGTCCAATGTGACGGTACTATCTCTAAAACTATGTACTTCGTCTATTTTCTGATGAGCGTGTAACATTATTTGACCGCCAAACATCTGTGGCTAAACTATAGTGTTAATTATTTAATAACAAAATTATAGGAACCGACTATAAGTTTGATCTTATTCTAAAACCAGCTGACCCGGCAAATGTTGATTCGCCATATAAATGATTTCTAGGAAAGATAAATAACGTAGATATCGACTGCAGCGTCCTCTGACGGGCCGATTTGTGAATCTAAACCATCCAGGGTGCCACCCAAACGCATACAAAAAAATCATTCAAATCGGTCCAGCCGTTTAGGAGTTCAGTGACAAACACACGCACATAAGAAATCTATACTGATATATAAATCTACAGTGGTTTTTACGGATGTTCCGTTATAACTACTGAACCGTGCATCCGATTGACTTGAAACTTGGTGTCCATGTAGAAAATACATTTACTTAATGGATAGGCTAATATTTATATGAGTGTTGGGCTCCCTACACAAGTTGCGAGGGCGTTAATGATGAAAAACTTTGTGGGGGTGAGAAATAATAATGTTAATTTTAAATTCCGAGCGAAGCCGACGGGTACAGCTATTATATATAAAAAGATGTTCACCTTCATCATGTGAAAAGCCTTCGAATGAGAATTTTTAAATTTTAATGATGCTCGGATCGGCCAAAACTGCTCATTTAAATACAGAGCGCAAAATTTGAATTCAACCGAAGACTAATGTCATTGTCATTTATTTCGCAATCTTAACGAAATAGTATATTTAATGATATGGAATATTCTAAAAGTGATAAAACAATAATAAAAGACTCAATTGCGTTTTCTGTACAATATTAAGAAAAGAACATTTAAAGCCTTTATTTTCCACAAATTATTTTATTCTTGAATTAAATAAAACTGAACTCGTCTTTTTTCTCAATGACAGAGAGTTCAGTCAACCTATTTAGGGAAAATAATAAAAAAAAAAACTAATAAGTTTTTATAAAAAAAAAACTAGCCGTACTCGCCCGCTTCGCTGGGCATTTAAAATTAACATTATGATTTATTGTCATTATTATTAGGGAGTCCAACACTCATATAAATATGAGCCTATCCATTAAGTACCTACATGTATTTTCTACATGGATACCAAGTTTCAAGTCAATCGGATGCACGGTTCAGTAGTTATAACGGAATATCCGTAAAAACCACTGTAGATTTATATATTAGTATAGATTACATAAAAAAGGTTTTTCTTTATATATAAAAATACATTTTAAACTACGAATTGTGAGTAAAAAACAGCGGATGCTCCGACTTGCCAATTGGAAAACTTGTTTTAACAGTACTTAGCGCAGCGGTGTTAGGGGGAACCGGCCTCGGCACTTTCAATGAACCTGTTATATTTGTACCTATTCCATTTTGAACGCGCGCTTACTAGTGGGGCTTGGGTAATTAATATATTTTATTTATTTATTTAGGTGGTAGGACCTCTTGTGGGGCCGCGCGGGTAGGTATCACCGCCCTGCCTATTTCTGCCGTGAAGCAGTAATGCGTTTCGGTTTGAAGGGTGGGGCAGCCGTTGTAACTATACTGAGATCTTAGAACTTATATCTCAATGTGGGTGGCGCATTTACGTTGTAGATGTCCATGGGCTCCAGTAACCACTTAACACCAGGTGGGCTGTGAGCTCGTCCACCCATCCACACAAAACATTCAAGCTTAAAATTAACATGTACAAAATTAAGTACTGGTATGTAAGCCAGTTACAGGCATGTACAGCAATCTCTTATAACATGTTACAGCAACATGTCACAGAAACTTGACAAACAGCGGAAAAATAGTCTAAATTTATTTATTTATTTATAACTTCTTATACTAGAAAGTATAAAGGCGGACTTAATGTCATAGGCATTCTCTAACAGCCTACCTTAGGGGAGTGCAGAGATGAAGCTTGGTAGGTGTAGTGTGAAGGTGATATTACTTAAACATATGTGTATATATAACATACATAATATTTATAGATACAAATATAATAATAATAATAATAAAGCCTTTATTCAGACAGATACATTTTTTTTTTTTTTACATATACAATTTTTTTTTTCTTTTTTTTAGATAGATACAAATACTCGTACTTAAATAAATACATATACATAAATATATACATATCATAAATATATACATATAAAAACATATAAACAAATATTATCAATTAACTACTTAACATTCTCTCATCAATTATAAACAAAGGAACTTGGATACTATAGTTTCTTTTTGAGACCAGGACACGTGTCGTTAAAAATGTCGATGCCGTCAATAATTAATGCTCATATTTGGTTATGATCGCACACGGCCGTTACATGGGCTAGAGACACCTTTGGGTCCAAAACACGCGCTACCAACATTCAAGATAGGGGGAGGGAGAGTATTAGAGGAAACAGTTATATCATGGTAATAATACTACAGCCAACTTATGAAGTTTGTGATGGAAGTCGGAAGCCCGTATCATATAATTCGTTATCAGATTTTTTTCCCTACCTAATCTTTGATAGTATAGATAGCTTTTGTTAGGATTTAGACAAATAATTTACTGGTGGTAGGACCTTTTATGAGTCCGCCCGGGTAGGTACCACCACCCTGCCTATTTTAGCCGTGAAAGAGTAATGCGTTTCGGTTTGAAGGCTGAGGCAGTCGTTGTAACTATACTCAGACCTTTGAACTCATATCTCAAGGTGGGTGGCAGCATTAACGTTATAGATGTATATGGGCTCCAGTAACCACTTAACACCAGGTGGGCTATGAGCTCGTCCACCCATCTAAGCAATAAATAAAAAAATACTATGATACTACTATAAAGAACAATGATAAATCTTACTTGTTTGTAAGGAACCGGTCCTCCAAATAGGCTGTACCCCAGTATAGCATCAGATATCAGGAACAGTACAGCACCGACAGCCGCCGCCCGACCCCTGGCCAGGCCCCTCCATGCCATTGTACTCAATAACATTCCATACACCGGTACCAACACCTTCAATCCATCAGGCGGAGTTATCAAGGTCATGTAGTACCCGCAACCCGAGTAGACGATAGGAGCTAATGGCTTCACGAGCGGCGTGAACCGGAAAGCTGATATGTAGGATATGTGGGCAGCCGCAAACGCCGCCATGCCCGCGATGAAGTGCTGCGGCCAGACCAGGAAGGCATCACCCAGGGCTGATAGAGCCAGACCGGCCGCGATCCGTCGCGCGTACCAACCTCTGTGAACGTAGACGTTTAACTATTGTTTCTGCGCCAGTCAATCATAAACATACTCTCATATCATAGATATTACACATAAACTAGTTAGAGATAAGCAACTCAAGCACTCAACAAAAATGTTTACGGGCGTCGGCCACTAGATAGCTTCGCTTCGATTAGTTACTTAATGCTCCTGTAGATAGCAGTACCATATTACCTATCCTATATTTTATTTTTAATGAAGGATTTTGTAAATTTTCTACAACAAAGACTTGTATGATTTTTTATTTTTTTATTTTCTGTGTTTAGTTCATATCAGTTTAGGGGCATCCGCTACAAGATGTCGCTAGTTTCTATACAAAAAAAAAGTCTTATAGTATCGTAGTTTCAGGGCTTTGAAGCATTTGAACTGAGAATCTACTGTGGAGCTCGTGGTCATTATAACGTGTATATCGCCACTCGCTTTGAGACAGGAGGGGGAGGATCAAAAGGTATTGTAAAATGCTTGTGCCCACCCGTACAATACTAGAACACGTATGCTTCACAACAAAAATAGGCACAGTGGTGGAAATTCCTCATTCCGGTTCACTTTACACCACCTATCACCGTTTTTTGTACTATTGTTATGCATTTATTGTGCAGTTCATAATTCACATTTTTTATTCAGTAAACTTAACTCCGTTTTGGGATATAAAATAGAACGTTAATTGGTCTATAAAATTGCGTAATTTCTGGCGGTAGGGAGTCTTGTGAGCTCGGACCGTTAGGTACTACAGTCCTGCCTATTTCTGCCGAGAAGCAAGCAGTACACATCGATTTGAAGGGTGGGTAGGCCAGCTATTGTGCTATAAAAATTGAACATAAGCAATCTGGTCTTATCAATTTATCTTGTCGTTCTAAAACCTTGGCAACCTTATGACTGTACTGTGGACATTAGTATTTTCAGCAGTTTACGACTTTTTCTACAGACCAATAACAAGGTCGTTGAAGCGAGTTTAATTTTAAAAACAAACGGACTGACTGTCACAATAAATAAGTCGGTTATTGAACTTGGCCGGCGATGGCATTCAAATGTCATTGTGATGATCGTTCTTATCAAGTTTGATAATTAGGACTTATTCGTATTTACGTATGCAATGCAATTTGTTAATGTAACTCCGGTTTGTAAAACTACTTAATTGGGCAATTTTTGTTAGTTTCCTTTAAAAATAACTTAAGAATTAATAATAAATTTTGTTATCGAATAAAATTGACATTCAGTCGCTTCAGATAATAATGTTACGCGTTGAGATTCATTGTTTATGTTATCAAAGTGTGTATGTGACCTAACAGATAATATGCTTTACACTGGTTGACTTTTGTATTCCTTAATCTCTGTCTTGGAGGACATGTAACCCACCATGAGGTCTTCACTAGCGTTGGAAATTACAATGCTAGGTTCATTATCTATACTAATCTATTCTAAGATTATAAAGCTGAAGAGTTTGTTTGTTTGAACGCGCCAATCTCAGGGACTACTGGTCCGATTTGAAAAATTATTTCAGTGTTAGATAGCCCATTTGTCGAGGAAGGCTATAGGCTATAATATAACATCAGACTGAGACCAATACAAGCGGAGCACCAATAAGGAATGTTTCAAAATCGGGGATATTTTTCCCTTTTGAGAGCTTCCGCTGCGTGCGCTGCAGAAACGGTTAAGTTTCGCTAAAATAATGTATGACAGAATTGTTCCCTTTTAAGATCTAAAAAAAAGTCCGCGACAGCATATGTCTACATGTTAAGGTTGGCTCACTATAACGTTTTTTATGCTAACCAAATTTGTTCTAAAATAAAGCATTATTTGTGAACTATTCCACGCGGGCGAAGTCGCGGGCATAAGCTAGTGTCTAATGAAATAAATTATAGGCTAAGGAAACTCCTTAAATCGGTTAAATCTCGTTTTGCCGATAATCGGTCTGCCCATTCAAGTTAATTAAATAAGAACAAGTAAGTCTTACTTCTCATAAGGCAAGGATCCATGGTGTAGAACCACGACGAGTAGCAGGCAAAGTATCGGAGCGCATTTTGTTGCCACGCCGATCAGGGATGGATCGCTCCCACCCGCGCCCATGGCCAGGAAATACACGCAGACACATTTGAAGAATGGGACGAGACGACCGCCCACCCCCACCCTTTTTACCTTAAGACAAATAATTATTTTGGTAAGTTTTTTTGCCCGAGCAGGCAGACGAGCATACTGCTCACCTGATGGTAATCGGTTACCGTCACTCATGGACGTCAGCAATGCCAGGGGCAGAGCCAAGCCGCTGCCTACCAATACTCTCCACAAGCCTCGTTTGAAGAAGAACATGTCATAGCGCTCGCGAAACACCGTGGAGGGGAGCTCATTCCATAGTCGGATGGTAAGTGGTAAAAAAGACACCTGGAAACGCACTGTGGATGACCGCAGTGGCTCCAGGTAGTATGGATGAACTCTACTCCGGTGGCGGGCGGTGAGATGGTTAAAACGAGATGATGGTGTCATGATGGTGTCATCTCAAATAATTCCTCAGTGCACTCCCCATGGAACAGTTTAATCCAATTGAGACTTTCCATGTTTACCGTAGCCACTTCCCTCGTGTTTCATTCGTCCACAGCTACAGAATCATCTTATTTTCAAACTATATCCTCTCTTTTATTCCTATCTGTATTGCTTACGTATATTGTATTATTTTAACTATTTATATTACATTTACATTTCTGAATAAGTCAGTTCTTTTGCTAGTCGATCATTTCTCAACTTTGTTGCTTGACACAAGTAACGTGACTATTCTCTGCAGAGGTTGATTCTCAAACGAACGCATTTAAAATATAATCTAATTATAATATTATTAATTATATTTTGTATTTTTTTAAATATTATAAAGAAGCTGAATGACGCAGTTTATCATATAAATTTATATGATCAACGTTTTCTTTGTGAAAACGTGAATTGTTTATGGAATTATGATTTATCGCCATCTGTTATATTTCAATGTTGATTTATTTGTCTGTGTGGTGCGAATGTTGTTGAATACATTTTTGTTTGGCTAGAGTCATGAAGATAATGAAGAAATGTTTCGCAATCGATGGCACCGATCTACCATTTCATCTGTGTTATGGAAGCACGGCTAAAAAAGCCTTAAACATTCGTGCATTCGTATGTAGCGATGCACCGGTGTTCGAATCCCGCAGGTGGGTACAAATTTTTCTAATGAAATACGTACTCAACAAATGTTCATGATTGACTTCCACGGTGAAGGAATAACATCGTGTAATAAAAATCAAACCCGCAAAATTATAATTTGCGTAATTACTGGTGGTAGGACCTCTTGTGAGTCCGCACGGGTAGGTACCACCACCCCGCTTATTTCTGCCGTGAAGCAGTAATGCGTTTCGGTTTGAAGGGTGGGGCAGCCGTTGTGACTATACTGAGACCTTAGAACTTATATCTCAAGGTGTGTGGCGCATTTACGTTGTAGATGTCTATGGGCTCCAGTAACCACTTAACACCAGGTGGGCTGTGAGCTCGTCCACACATCTAAGCAATAAAAAGAAAAAAACACAGAGCCCCGCGTAGGGATACGCACTCGTCGGTACTTCTCTTCGCAATTTCGCACACTGCTAATAATCTCTAAAATGGCTGTGACGTACGAATAGTTATGACCACACGCCGGCCACAGACAACTAATTGCTGATAGTGGCACCTTTTACTTTTTTTTTCGGACCGGGGGCCATACCTCTTACGGAATTTTAGGGCCTAAAAGGCGCGCGGGGTACGAGGGACTCTGCAGCTGATTATATTACAATCCGGGCCAGACTCTACCATCATTAGACTCAATAAGCGACCCCAATGCGCTCTTGCCCGACAACCGATCGTAGTAGAGAGATTACCGCGGTAAGCACTACAACCAAAGATAGGTCTTCCCATGGACACTCAGCCTACGAAGTCGTCATAGTCGACGA
The DNA here is from genome assembly GCF_030267445.1 of Bombyx mandarina. Lineage (NCBI taxonomy): Eukaryota > Metazoa > Arthropoda > Insecta > Lepidoptera > Bombycidae > Bombyx > Bombyx mandarina. Next base: position 12,113,530 of record NC_143234.1, on the reverse strand, counting down.
CTCTACGTCGGCCATCACAGTACGGCAGCGAGATCAAGACGCAGCTGGTCAACCAGCTCGCTTGGAAGTGCGATACACTGCCAAACGTTTACACTTTTTCTACTTCTCGATCTATGGTTTGCAGTTTCGTAGAACTTCTGTCAGCGGCGCGCTAGAGTGCTGTGAGCGTGCCTCGCCTCCCCCCCGTCAGTCGTGGCCTTCACTGTCTAATAGTGACACCTAATAGGTCATTCGTTCTATTACATACAAAATCGACACTTTATATAACTCCTCACTGTCGCTATTCACGGTTGGCTGCATCTTGTATCCTTGGCTCAACGCGCCTCGTGCAATGTACCGTCGTATCATTAGGCTTCGTGAAAACGACGGAATTAATCTAGATGATACGTGGTTTACGTTTCCCCTCGTTTCCTCCCTAATGACCTCTATTTTTTTTAATTGCCCTTGTATATAGACGGGCTTACTGCCCACCTGAAGATGAATTTTTACCGGCGCTCATATACATCAGTAAAATGTAAAGTTTTAGGCTTTTAACTGCGTGACTTAACGTTTTTTTTATTGCTTAGATAGGTGGACGAGCTCACAGCCCACCTGGTGTTAAGTGGTTACAGGAGCCCATAGACATCTACAAAGTAAATGCGCCACCCACCTTGAGATAATAAGTTCTAAGGTCTCAGTATAGTTACAACGGTTGCTCTACCCTTCAAATCGAAACGCATTACTGCTTCATGACAGAAATAGGCAGGGTCAATAGGTCACGATACGTGGTCAAAATGCCTTATGGCATTAAATTTGTCATTTGTCCTATTTTGCCCAATAAATAAAAATTTAAACAATCGGACGGAGCAGCTCATACTTTGCTTGATATTAAAATTTCTGTGGTACAAATAGCGTACGTTCCCGCAGATAACAGAGACGACAACGACAAAATGGGGTATTAGTCCGGACAAACAGACAGATTGACAGTGCAGATGCTTAGCACCAATCTCCTAGTCTCCTACAAGGTGTAGTTGAAACCAATCTTCAGTCTCCTGTATATTTCTATACTATTCCATTATATCTCTACCGTGCACGTTATAAACATCAGTTCGATTCGAGTAATACTAAGAATTTCCTAGTGGCCAAATGTATTATATGGGTCACACAAACACGACTTTACGCCAAGAGCACTGGGTGGGTTTTGCCTTAACTATTGTTTAGTACATACGATATATTGTGTAAATACGACTAGTGAGGTGCTTGCATTCAATAAACCCAAAGGAGGTTAACATTTACAAGGTTTCACTGTGCACTAGCGATAAGATTGCCAGTGCAGAATCATTTCACGTAATTCAAAAGGTTTTAACCTTATACGTTAACTATTTTAATCGCTCTAGAATCTAGAAGGTAGACACACTCGCAGCCGATCTGATATTAAGCTATTAATATAGACCATAAAAATCACAATAGGAATGGCGGCTTTCATGAGACATGAGAATGATTTATAATTTGTATTGTGAAATTAATGTGGCACCGTTCAATCCTTAGCTGGACGCTTAGCAGATAAATAGGCAGGATGGTGGTACCTATCCGTGCAAGCCCACAATGCATCCGCCGTACCGCCATGAATAATAACCCTATTAATTTCGTATGTTTCATTTTTACAACACAATGTTTTTAATTCAACGTAGAATTCGTTCAAGTACATTCATTAAGAGAATCGGTATAGATCTCTGGTGGTGGTATAGTGATAGCATAAGTAGCCCACTGAGATTCTCGTCAAATCTTCTCAGTGGGTCGCGTTTCCGATCCGGTGCTAGATTCAGCGAAGCACTGCTCTTGCTAGGGCCAGTGTTAGCAAATTCTCTCAGGTTGAGCCCGTGAGCTCGCCTATCCATCCGGGCTTAGCTGGAATAGCCCCTTAGGCTACCAGCGAATAGGTAGGGAAATATTAGCATCTACTTCAAAAGCATGAAATTGAGGCGACTGTATGTGGTTTCGATGTAAGGCTTTCCAAACTTTAATTGATCTTAATCTACCAAAATCTTTATGTATATATACATCCCGAAAATATTTTGGACTAATGTACAGAAATTAAAAAAGATTAGAAGAGATTTTTTTCGTTTAACGCAGCCTACATCGCAAGCTTTAATTATGCATGCAAATAGCTCGAACGCCTTGTCGGAGTAGAGGTTATAGTTCGAAGGTGGTCGACAGCAGTAGATATATTTATTAAACACATTTTGTCTGCCTAATTTGGGTGTTCTGATGTTCTCTCATCTATACTATTACTAGCGACCCGCCCTCGCTTCGCTCCGGAAACTGTAATTTATTATTAATTTCTCCACTATTTAATGGATGTTATTATACATATAAACCCTCCTCTTCAATCACTCTACCTATTAAAATAGCCGCATCAAATTCCGTTGCGTAGTTTTAAAGATTTAAGCATACATAGGGATATAGGGACAAAGAAAGCGACTTTGTTTTATACTGTGGTTTTTACGGATGTTCCGTTATAACTACTGAATTATGCATACGATTGACTTGAAACTTGGTATTCATGTAGAAAATACATGTACTTAATGGATAGGCTAATATTTATGTGAGCGTTGGACTCCCTAATAATAATGACAATGAATAATATAATGTTAACGTGCGGCTAGTAACGTATATTATATATTACTATGTACATTTATCTGAGAAAAAATTTAAGCAATCTATTTAGAGCAATGTCCCTAAAGTACATCCGCGTAGATTTTCGACCGAGAACCAAACATATAAGTTGGCAAATCAACTGATTACGTTAAAACAAAAATAACTAAAAAAAAAACAAAATTGTCTAAAACTTGGCCAAGGACATCTTGAACCTGTTTATGTAAACAAAAACACGTTTAGATACTTGTTTTTGCGCGTTTGTTTCCAAACAAAAGTATTTTGATCCAAACAAAACGCAGTTTTGTAAATATTTTGCTGATTGACGACTTTTGAAGCTGATAAGCCTACACATGTGATAAGCCTATACCCCTCGTCACTACAAACCAATGCTCAACTAGTACCATGCTTCGGTTTCGATGAATGATAAAGGATTAAAGCAGCGGTCGTGGAACCGGGGTAAATTACCCCAAATGGGGTAAAATGACATTTTGGGGGGTAAAAGTGAAACTTTTGTGACTAAAAAGTACCTATATATTGAAGTGAAACTTCTTTACAATCGTTAAATTTTTAGTTATTGTTTCCTTTTCAAAATTATCATGGAGGCTATAATATGAAAGATGCTAAAAAGAAGCGATTTCGTTTTTATTTTGTTCTTCGCCATGGGGTAATATCAACTTACACAACAATATTTTGGGGTAATAATTAAAAAAGTTCCCCGACCGCTGGATTAAGGTAACCATCATTTTCATTGAAGTTATATTTTTGGGACCCAATAAAATGATTTACGGTTTTCGTTCTATCGAAATTGTTATGTTAAAAATTAAAAGTATTACGATATAATAACGTAATATTTTTTATAATAAATGGTCTTGCCCAACCCCCGTTAGAGCGTTATTGCATAGACTTATTAAACACATAGGTAAAACATTTAATATTTTTGAAAGATAGTGACAGTTAATTCGAAAACTATCTAGTGATGCGTGATACTCGGTAATTATTTAAAAAAAATCCAGTTTGATATTGTTTCATTAAACTTTTTTTTGTTTACTACACAATTAATCATATATTTTACTATAAACAATATTTTTCCTTAATTAAATTCACATTGAGACTACTAGCTAATTCAAACAAAGAGAAGACGTGAACATGCGAAAAGTGTTTATAAATAATACATTGTACGTACCAATGCAGTAGGGGAAATCATCTCTCCCTCCCGACGATTATAGAAATTAACTGCGCACGATAAGCCGGAGACACGATATTATACTAGACATTACACGAAGCATATGCACTGAACCCCACATAGCACCACGCACATACAAAACAGGAGTATAAATAAATGTGTTTGTTTTGAGTGGCGGACGAATGCGTACTTGCACGCCAACCGAATGAAAACATTGACGCCGGACTATTAAATTTTCCATCACTGCGCATATTTTTGAAATTGCCGGGCTATATTTTTCGTCTAGTAAGCGATGATCAGCTGTTAATATTGTTCTTTAAAGGATTATTGTTAAATATCAGAAACTTTGTTTCAAGTTTTCGGTGGCTAATTTTTTTTAAGCCCCGCCTTTTTTATCCATAGTTATTCGATACAATTAAGCAAATATAAAAAATAAATTGGAAACTATTGTGAATTTCTGAACCAAAAGGTTATATTATTTCTTCACAATGTGAAGGTGATGTCGGTGTCCAGTAAATTTAACAACTTCAATTACCTGATTACTTAATGTACTGTTTTCATGGAAAGTTTATTTAATTGCTAAATCTTAAACAAAGGTAATAATCGCAAGAAGCCTATTGCCATATTGCAAAAAGCATACCAAGAAAGGAATAATTAGCGATTATCACGCAAAATAAAAAATTAAGTACCTCTGTACTCACGGCTTTCAAGTATGTAATAGGATATTTTTTTTGTATGACTAAAGCAAACTGAAAAGTCGGGGTATTTTAAAATTCTCAATAATCAGAAATGCGTATTTTTATTTTTTTTATTGCTTAGATGGGTGGACGAGCTCACAGCCCACCTGGTGTTAAGTGGTTACTCGAGCCCATAGACTTCTACAACGTAAATGCGCCACCCACCTTGAGATAAAGTTCTAAGGTCTCAGTATAGCTACAACGGCTGCCCCACCCTTCAAGCCGAAACGCATTACTGCTTCACGGCAGAAATAGGCGGGGTGGTGGTACCTACCCGTGCGGACTCACATGAGGTCCTACCACCAGTAATTACGCAAATTATAATTTTGCGGGTTTTTGATTTTTATTACACGATGTTATTCCTTCACCGTGGAAGTCGATCGTGAACATTTGTGAAATACGTATTTCATTAGAAAAATTGGTACCCGCCTGCGGGCCTACGGGATTCGAACATCGACGCATCGCTAGATACGAATGCACCGGACGTCTTATCCTTTAAGCCACGACGACTTTAATAAAAAGTGGAATAGAAAAAGAAGCTTACACACTTTTTTCTATTAGGGTTTCAGTTATAAAAAGTGTCTATCAAAAGATCTTAGTCAAGAATAGGTTACATATTAAGAATCCAGATTGGCGCCATACAGCTGTTACACTGTTCGGTCCATCTATCAACTAACGCATTTTTGCATTAAATCTTTGGACTTCCGTCTACGCGTTGGGCCGGTGGGGCGACTTGCATAAAATTTAAGTCGACTAAAACCATATGTTGCTCAGCAATCTGCCTCCGAGCCTTGAGCCAAAATTCATTAAGCCGGCTGGGGGTAGAGTGACACGTCTCGCGCATAGCGCATATCTCCCCGTTATTATGCCACGATCGTCGTGACTCTCGATCGGCGGGCTACCTGTGTGCTTAGTGCGAGTTTGTTAACGTTCTCGATAGCGTAAAAGTTAACTCAAATTTGTATGCAGATGAACATTTGCCTACGTTTGCCGCTAGGGGCGCTGTTCATGGCCCTGTACGGTGCACCTGTGTGGGCTGAGTCGCGCAACCGGGCCACTATGGCTCGGTTCCTGCGCCGGCCGCAGCGCACCGTTGCCATCAGGGTCATTCGCGGATATCGCACCGTCTCCTTCGAGGCGGCGTGTGTTTTGGCGGGGACGCCGCCATGGGAGCTGGAGGCGGAGTCGCTCGCTGCCGACTATCGGTGGCGCAGCGAGCTTCGTGCTCGGGGCGTGGCGCGTCTCCCCGAAAGTGAGCTGCGGGCGCGGAAGGCCCATTCTCGGCGGTCCGTGCTCGAGTCGTGGTCGAGGCGATTGGCCAACCCCACGTGGGGGCTACGGACCGTCGAGGCGGTTTACCCGGTCTTTGATGACTGGGTGAATCGTGGCGAAGGACGTCTCACCTTTCGTCTGGTGCAGGTGCTGACCGGGCACGGATGCTTCGGGAAGTACCTGCGCCGGATAGGGGCTGAGCCGACGACGAGGTGTCACCATTGTGGACACGACCTGGACACGGCGGAGCATACGCTCGCTGTCTGCCCCGCTTGGGAGGTGCAGCGCCGTGTCCTGGTCGCAAAGATAGGACCTGACTTGTCGCTGCCTGGCGTCGTGGCGTCGATGCTTGGCAGCGATGAGTCATGGAAGGCTATGCTCGACTTCTGCGAGTGCACCATCTCGCAGAAGGAGGCGGCGGGGCGAGTGAGGGAAAGCTCTCCTCACTACGCAGAAACCCGCCGCCGCCGAGCAGGGGGTCGGGACCGGGGTCGTATCCGTGACCTGGCCCCCTAAGAGCTAGGGGTCCCACCCGTTTTGTGCGGGGAGGGACCCAGACGTGGGGTGGCGTGCTCTGCACGCTCACCCGCAATAGGAAGCCGGGTGATGGTAGACCGCGTTCCCCCGACCGCTCTGGGGGAAGGTGTAACGCGGCGCCATCAAAGCGGGCTCTCGGCCCGCTGAACGAGGGAACCGGTGGTCGTGTCGCTGGCGGCCACCGGTCCGGCGTCCGTGGGACGGTGGGATGGATGTAATGTGCTCTGCGTCAACCCTGTCCCGCCGTTTCAATAGCCCCGACTGGGCTCCGGCCCGGTCCGAGGTAGGGCGCCGGTTGTGAGCGGCAGGAGTTTTTAGTGAGGTTCAACTCCCACATACCCCACCTGCCGCGCGGGTGGGGATCCGGCGATTTTCTACTGTGGAAAAAAAAAAAAAAAAAGGGGCGCTGTTCCACTTCAGTCTTGAAGCCAGCCTTAAACGGTCAAGACCAGTGCAACAAGAAGCGCGTTAATCGGTTTTAACTAACTTCAAAAAAGGAGGAGGTTCTCAATTCGACTGTATGTTTTTTATGTTTTTTTACCTCATAACTTTTGACTGGGTGAATCAATTTTGATGTTTCTTTTTTTATTAGAAAGCTGACGCTTCCTGTGTGGTTCCATTTCGATTTAGTCCAGTTCTGATAATGGTATCCATGAGAAAACCGTATATGGCTTTTGCATTAAGTACGTGCGCGTTGTTTTGGAATATCTTTTTTTTCTATTTGAAGTCGGTTTTTGTTAAAGCATGCCTATTTATAATTATTATATAAATTTTACATTCACAGTAATGCTATTAGTGACAAGTGGTTCTATAGATTATACAATAAAAGAATTGATGTATAATCTATGTCTCGGTCATCAGCTGTTGCTATTATGTGCCTGTCACGGATATAGCTTCATGCATGTTTTTTGATGATTTTGAACTGAGATTCCAATTGTGTACGTTATTACATCTGTAAATAAAACAAGAACATGCCAAAGAAAAAGACCGGTCAACGTAAAAAAGCAGAGAAACAGAAGTTGCGCCAGAAAGAGATTCGGGCCGCTCGCGAACATGTAGATTTAGCTCAACATCCCTGTAACGTTGCTATGGAGTGCGACAAATGTCAGAAGTAGGTTATGATGCTCATAATTTTTATATAATTAAAAAGAACAAATATATTTTGTTATCGTGTTAAATGTGGATGTACATAACTGTATCTCTTTGCCACGTTGTTATTATAACAATAATGGGGTTAAAGAAACAACCATATAATATTAAATTCTATTAAATGTATAAACTTTACGATACCGCTATTTTCATCCGCAGTGTATTTACAGAAATAGCTTTTTTCCTCTTACCACTTTGTTTTGGGATGGAGGGACTCCCAGTGTGTGTAAGTAAAAAAAGTCCTGAAATGTGGACAATGGCTATGCTGTGCTTTTATCATTACCAAAAACATACTTGACAATGAGACGCTGTAAACTTATATTATTATATTTCTTTTTCATAGAAAACAGAAGACACGTGCATTTTGCTACTTCTGTCAAGCTGTACAGAGACTTCCAACATGCGCCCACTGTGGGAAAGTCAAATGCATGTTAAAGTCTGGAGATTGTGTTATTAGACATCCAGGTGTCTACAACACGGGAATGGGAATGGTGGTATGTAATGCATTTTGTAATTTTCTGTGAAAAGCTATAGAACTGATTCTTCTTGATTTTTTTTATAGCCATTTCATGCAGATAATTGTTATGTAAATGCAAATAGTTTATGTAATGGTGAGAGATGACTGTCGCTCATAGATGTCATGTTTTATGAATGAAAAATATTACTGGTTAACATTAATAGAAACAATTTAAAAGTTAACCATATGACAGACAAGCTAAATATAATGTATATAAATAATATGATGTAATGTTAGCTACATTACATGATATGCTATACATCAAATACCAACATGAAGTCTTGATAGAGTTACCCACATTTATTAACATAGTCAGGTTCGACTCCCTGGGCTGATCTAGACCAGTGATTCTCAACCACTGTTCCGCGGCACTTTTGTGTGCCGCCAAATTTTGCGAATATATAATAATGTAAATATTATTAAATTATATAATTTTAAAAGAAAAATATTTTAAACATGAATATATATATTTAAATCCACAAAAAAAAGTTTATAGTATATTTTAGTTTATTTCGTATATTAAAATTTTTTGATAAACTATTTATGCAGTGTGTTGTAGTAAGTGAATAATTTTTCTTTTTTTTTGTGTGCCGCCAAATTTTGAAATCGTTAAATATGTGCCGCAACAAAAAAAAGGTTGAGAATCACTGCTCTAGACCATCAGCTTCTAGGTAGGAAAAAAAAAACACATTTACTACATACAGCAAGCAGTAGTATGTGGAGATACTCTAACAATTTCATGTCTATTTTTTTTGTTTTCCATTGCTAGATTAATTTATTAATTTATATTTTTAATGTCTTCATCTTGATGCATTGTCATTTTAATGTATTTTCATCAACAAAAGAATGTTAATCATTAACATAAAAAAATTCCAGGGTGCTATATGTGACTTCTGTGAGGCATGGGTGTGTCATGGTCGAAAATGTCTCACGTCCCATGCGTGCACCTGCCCTCTCATGGATGCCGTGTGCTTGGAGTGCGAGAGAGGTGATTTTTTGACCCTACACATTATCTTAGACATTTAGACATGAATCCTGTCTGCTATTGTAAAACATAGACCTAAATATCTCAATGACACTATAAATATCTACTGTTCTCACATAGTAATATGTTTTTGATCAACAGCTGACCTGTCAAGAAATAGTGACAAACCTCATGGTCTTATCCTGTTCCTCTACTGATGAAATAACTATTCTATTGTAACTAATTAAGAAACGATACTTTTATTTCTATTCCAGGTGTATGGGAGCACGGTGGCCGGGTTTTCCGGTGCTGTTTCTGCCAAGGATTTTTGTGTGAAGATGACCAGTTTGAGCATCAGGCCTCGTGTCAAGTTCTGGAATCGGAAACCTACAAGTGTGAGTATTTCATAATAAAAATACATATTACAGCTGGAGAAAATTGAATTTGTGTGAGGATGTGGTTAAGGCAAATTTATAAGACGCTGTGTGGTGTCATGACCTAGAATAATGATCACCCTATCTATATCTGTGAGTGTCATAAAATCCCACAGATAGTGTGATGTCCCTGGCCCCCTTTCACTAGTATGCGCGGACCACTGTCATTTCATAATGTCGTAACTGTCGGCCATATTTAGCAAAATAAAATTTCACGGGATAAAAAGTATTAAATATTGATTTACAGGTCAATCATGTAACCGTATTGGGCAGTACTCGTGTCTCCGCTGCAAAACGTGCTTCTGCGAGGAGCACGTGCGGCGGCGCGGCGTGCGGTCCGCTGACCGGCGAGCCGCCCCGCCCTGCCCCAAGTGCTCCTACCCCACCGCGCTCACGGCCGACCTTTCCATGTCCAGTGAGTGTCTTCTGCTTATGTACCTGCCACATTTCATGATGTTTCCATTCGGAGAAGAATCTCTAATGGAATGTTTACTCTGGAAAATTTATTAGCCGATCTGTTTCACAACATTTTCTCTTCTGCTGTAATGCGTTGATGACTACTACTGACGCTACTGCGTTTGGCGTACACAATTTGAGATTTAGATCGGAAGAAAACACTTATAGTCAAAGAATATCCGTTTATTATATACTTCGTTAACAAGTAACTAATTCTACCTATGTTGATGTGGTGAGTACCGCTGTATATGAGTGCTGCACATGTACTAGCGCTTTATACTACGGTTTGAGTGCGCGTGCCCTGTACGATATATGACCCGTACAATATCTGTGGTTACTGTTAAATCGAAACTACTTCAAAAATATACAAAATTAAATTCTAATGAACAAAATTTTGGATTTATAGAAATTTGAAGTAATATGTAAAAAATGTACTTTTAAAGTTTTTTACGAAACTATTAACATGTAGAGGAGTGGACAGCGTATCCGTTGTTAAGTGGTTCTGGAGGATAAATAGTGCTGTGTTAAAAAATATTTTTCTGATTGTCAGCCCGTTCTCATCGCTACGGAAGACAAGGCACCGCACCAGCGGACGACGACGACGGCGATTACTCCGGATATGGAGACGACGGTATATATAACATGAATTTGATTTTATTTCATAATTAATAACATTAAAGTACCAAAAGCATTCCCATTGTGTATATAGTACTGGGAAATCAAATATATTAAGCCCAGTGGGTTTACTAGCAGACATGCTAAGCTTTCTATACTTGCTAGATTCAATGTAAGAGTACCACTGAATTACTGTTTTATTAGAAACTAGCTGACCCGGCAGACTTCGTAGTGCCTCAATCGATAAATAAAAGACCTAACTTTTGTATAAAATAAACTTAAAACAAACAAAAGGAATCCGTCCGAAAGGGGGACACATCAAAGGAAAAAAAAAAATATTATTTTTATTTAATTCCCAGCATTTTCATATCTATCTACCTTTTAAGCCTTCTCTGGACTTCTACAAATAATTCAAGACCAAAATTAGCCAAATCGGTCCAGTCGTTCTCGAGTTTTAGCGAGACTAACGAACAGCAATTCATTTATATATATATATATAGATAGATACACTAATCACGAGGAGATAATTAGTAGGGTAGATTGTAAGTCACGTGATCAAGTGAAAGTGATGTTGCTGTGAAATACAGCGGAGACTTGGGAACCCTGCCTATGGTCTTCAGTAACTACTAGAAGCATTCGGTACGTGCGGTTTTTTAGGAATGCAACTCATTGGAGTAACCACTTTCCCAGCATGCAATTCAAAATGCATAATTTGCTCGTTGCAGTAATTAAAAAAGGCGGAAGCCGCTTTAGCTGGACCGCAAAACCAGCAATAGAATAGCTGTAGAAATTTATCATATATGATTTTCTATTCCGAATTCTTAAAACTGGTGGTAGGACCTCCTGTGAGTCCGCACGAGTAGGTACCACCACCCTGCCTATTTCTGCCGTGAAGCAGCAATGCGTTTCAGTTTGAAGGGTGGGGCAGCCGTTGTAACCATACTTGAGACCTTAGAACTTATATCTCATCTTATATCTATGGGCTCCAGTAACCACTTAACACACGTTATCAGGCGACTACGGTGCTGCTGAGGGAGGAGATTATTCGTACTGTTCCTCTGAGTCCGACGACGAGGACGATGACGACGATGAAGACGACGACGAAGATTCTGATGATGAGGAGGAGACTGCCGCAGATGAAAAGGGAAAAGGGAAGTCTACTTCCTGAATGGACTTTAATGTACCAAGTGCTTAGACATTGCTTATATAATAATAAATGTTTATCGTATAAATATTGTTGGTTTTTTCTTACATGTTGAGAAACACTTAAGGCGAATTTACATTACGAAATTAGTGGCATGAAATTAATTTCGTGACATTAGTTTTACCAACAGTTTCACGTGTAATTTAATACTTTCGTAATGCATGCATTAATTTCATTCATGCAAATTAGTTTCGTGCCCTGCGCGATTTTTTGGTGAAAGTAGTGTCATGCAACTAATTGTGTAGACGCGACGTGAAACTAATGTCGCGAAAGGGCCTGCGTTGTGCTGACGTGTGTATTGTTAGTTCGGACGCGCTTCAAGCGTTGAAAATGGCAAATCAACGATGGAGTACAGAAAAAAAATAGATCTTATTAATAAATATCAGCGACAAGGGTGTCTCTGGGACCCGAAACACCTACAGTAAAAAATCAAAATTATCTTCACTCATTCGAAAATAGTTTATATAACTCTCAGGATCTTCATCTGCTAATTCAGAGACTAACTACATTGCACCTAAATGCCTTCTTGTTGACCATCCTCGAATCTACCAACTTTTTTTTTTCCTGATAGACTTTTTTTAAGTTAATAGGTATATAAGCATTTCTTTAGCTACATTGAATATGGTAAATTATAGCTTTGATGCTGTTGACGCCATGGTTACTGCGATACTGTGGATTTCGCGACACTAACTTTTTAACGAAATTACTTTGGCATATATCGAAACTCCTTTCGTGAAACTGAGCTCAACATGCATGACACTAATTTCGTAATGTAAATCCCGCATAAGAAAAAGTTTGTGTCAGTTATGAAGTTCTTGTGTGATTGCTTTTAACAATTTTTATTATTCTATAAGTCACAAATGCAAAGACATTTCGAGGTTTTTTTTTATTGCTTATATGGGTGGACGAGCTCACAGTCCACCTACTGTTAAGTGGTTACCGGAGCCCATAGACATCTACGACGTAAATGCGCCACCCACCTTGAGATATAAGCTCTGATGTCTCAACTATAGTTACAACGGCTGCCCCACCCTTCGAACTGAAACGCATTACTGCTTCACGGCAGAAATAGGAGGGGCGGTGGTACTTACCCACGCGGACTCACAAGAGATCCTATCAAATAAAAACTAAAAAATGAGAATGAGAGATGAGAATCCTAGTACGTAATACCTACACAACCGGTACAATGTTTATAAATATTGTTTTTAGTTTATGTAAGTTATATTGCTATAAAGTTATTCATAGTTTTTTATTTGGTTTAATGGTGGAAAAAGTACTGTGAGGGAGTGCATCTTGCCTTAATTAATAACCGAACTTTACTCGTCCCTTCCGTCCGTCAAGTCCATCAATTTAGGTTTTTATATCATTAATTCTCTCAAAGCGAACATGCTTTGATACCTTCTACTTAATAAAAATGTAATATGCGTTTGATTGAACTAAGACCAATATACCAGACTATCTAATCTATATTATTATCTATGACTAAGACATAATAAATGATCTGCGTGAAACGTAACTAGCCACATGACTATTGTGTTACCAATTCTCAATGTTATGTTTTGGTAGTTATTATTTTAAATTAAACTAAAACTAAAAAACTAAGCAAATAAAACTAAACTAAAATTATTTTTTGGTAAAATCAATAGTAATGGTTAGTCTGAATCGCTACTGTTAATATTTTTTAACATAATTACCAGTAAATTTACTTAAATAAAACGTTCAATTAGTTTTTCCTATTTTCTCCCTCGACTTTTCGAATTGCTTATAAAGTTTTGAGTTTTTTCACACTGAAATTATCTTGTTATAGCCTAAGACAGTGGTTTTTAGGAGAATCAATTGAATCAATTTAACGACTTAATGTTTTATGGTAGTTTATCAAATCAAGACGCTTATGACCCAAAAAGCTACCTTGTGTTGACAGTTTGACAGCTACACATTAATCGTGCAGTATTGTCGGAATTTTACTGCCGTATTTTTTTCAAATTTTTTGTTTATATCATCGTAGATAAGGGTACTAAAGTCAGCGTAATAACGTATCAGTGTTGTTAGCTGTGTGAAGTGGTAAAACGCAATGTCCCGCGCGATAGGCGGTCGGTGAAAGTGCAAGGTGTTGTGACCGCGAGTGATCATAAAACGAGTGGATAGTGGATGACGATGGGCGTGGGTCTGCAGCCTCTAGAGTTCACCGAGTGCCTCGCGGACAGCCCTCAGTTCCGCGAGAATCTCCAACGTCACGAGAAGGAACTAGAACGAACCAGCCAGCAGATCAAGCGGCTCATCAAGGAAGTCAAGGATGTCGTGCAGGCAGCTAAACGTGAGTGCGAACCCTTCACCTGCGACCGCGCACCGCTCGAAAGTGTTAAGGTCAAATTATTCACGCGACACAAAGAATGCTCTACGTGTTGCATAGTTCGGCATTGTACATCCCCGCCCATTATAGTTTATCATACAACTAATACAGAAATGTGACGATATTACGTCTGTACATTAAAATCATTACATTTAACTTTTTATGTTATCCTATGTCAAGCCAAAGATATATATTACTTATTATAATCACAGAACCAAGCTATCAATATATCAAGTTATTTCATTTATTCTTGATTTAATACTAGTGAAACTGCAGGTTATAATATATTTATAACTCTTATAATATATTTCAACTATGATAATGATATTTGAGATGAGTGAGTTTTGAGCTGACAGCTGATAGAAGAGAATGGAAGAGAAAAATTAGCTCTGCCAATCCCACCTAGTGGGATAAGGTGAAGAATAAGAATGATATTTGGGTTATAATTGTGATGAATTAAATCGACATAATTGAATTTGTAGTCAATAATTGCACATAACTTAATCAATGTTAGAGCAAGTGTCAGTAAACTGACCATGTTTGGGCAGTTTATTGATACTGTTAATAACCATAACAACCAACATAGTCCATAAGTAATGGTGCCAAGCTAGGATCTGTCTTTATGTTATTACTTCAAGAACAACTAAAAAAAAAAAATTTACACCAATTGAATGTCTGTGATATTTTATAATGGACAGTGAAAGGCTAGTTGGTTTAAGTGACATTTTGCTTAATACGTGACATTTACCTTTGTAATTAAAGGTCCGTTTTATTTATTATTAGTATCAACAATTGGATGTTTTTAATTGAACTTCAATTAAGTTTACCCTATTCAAATGACTGAAGAAGTTTTATGTTATGATATTTTTTCCAAATTTTAAACTTTAAATGGCTCACCTGTAAAGTTGCAAAAATTTTGCTTAAACCAAATACTCTTTCCCCTCTCGATATCATATATGTGATGAATTTTTATTAGACGAGGGAACAAGTTCATGGCTCACCTGGTTGGTTCAGCGGCTACTAGAGCCTAAAGACATCAGCAACGAAAATGTGCCACCCACCTTGAGACATGATTTCTAAGTCTCGAATTTTTCTTTACAGTACAGGTTTTTTTTATGGCAGTCAGGTTTGAGGAGGTTAGGTCAACAACCACCAACCAACAATCAATCATCCACTAAAAAAGCAAATGGTTAAGGAAGTAGTTAAAGTTTACTTTATTGGGGTATAAAACTATCAGAACTTTACATAATAATGATAATTAAATAACAAAAATGAATGAGTAATGTAATTGTATATAATATAATTAATATATTTAAAGTTACATTTAATTAATGATCATTAGGATTTATAAGGAATTCAAGTAATTATAAAATAAATTATCCTTTAATAAACATTACAAATAAAATAATAAACATTACAAAAACATTACAATACATAATTACAAATAATAATTATATTACAAACATTTATCCTTAATTGAAGGTCATCTTCCAAAATAAACATTTCATTATTAAAGAAACATTAATCCTACCTCTTTTAATGTGTATTTCATACTGTTTATGTTTTATGCTATATTGATCATGTTCCACTTGGTATTGAAGCCCATTGATATCTTAAAATGGATGCTGCTACTCACCCCGGAGGTCAAAATATCTATTGTATTGTACATATATGTATATGTTGACCCACCACAAATCAGAATGGTTGTTTTTCAACCAAATTAATATGATGTTACTTCGTTACAGGGTTTTACAAAGATTTTTAATATCAAAAGGTGAAAGACTATTTATTCGGTTTGAGCGACAATTTACAGGTTAAAACTGAGAGCCATTTAAAGTATGAAATTGGGATAAAATATTTAAAAAAAAAAATTCGGCCATTTGCATGGTGTAAACTTAATTAAGTTTAAATTAAAAACATGAAATTGTTGATGCTAATACCAAGTAAAACGCACCTTTAATTACAAAGATACATTTCACTTATTCAGCAAAATGTTGGTTAAACAAAATAATCTTTCAGGACCTTTACTGGTGGTAGGACATCTTGTGAGTCCGCGCGGGTAGGTACCACCACCCTGCTTATTTCTGCCGTGAAGCAGTAATGCGTTTCGGTTTAAAGTGTGGGGCAGCCGTTGTAACTATACTTGAAACCTTAGAACTTATATCTCAAGTTGGGTGGCGCATTTACGTTGTAGATGTCTATGGGCTCCAGTAACCACTTAACACAAGGTGGGCCGTGAGCTCGTCCAACCATCTAAGCAATAAAAAAAATATATATAGGTGATCAGGTAGGACATGTTGTAGGTGGACTTGGTTTCGGTCGGCGGTGTATCGCGTTCCGACCCGGCAGGCTGGTTCTGGCCCAGCGGGGTATCCCGGAACACCAGCGGCATCGCCCGGGCGGCCTGGTAGGGCCGCTGTACCGCGGAGACTGACGTCGTTGGTCGTCGACTATCGCCTCGACGACCCATCGGTCGGGCGTCCTCGGGATGGCACCGCGTGTCTGGTTGTAGTGTTGACCGCGTGAACCCCCCTACTCTGACCGGGTTTTGACCCCAGACGGAGATCGGACGCCGGGTGTAAGAGTGCAGGGGAGTCGTTTAGTGGGTGGGCCCTAAATTCCTTGGGCCCGCGGTCTGCTCTCAACACCTGCAGATCGTTGAGTCTCACATACCCCGCGCGCCCCCTAGGCGCGGGGACCTCGTAGGAGGTTCGGCCCTCGGCCCGAAAAAATAAAGGTGGACTTGGTTTATTAGTAACTGGAAGCCATAGACATTATAATGTGAATGCTATCACCCAACATGAGGTCTAAGTTTCAATTGTACAGTAGGTATCACTGACTTTGCAACATTACTAATTATGGAAATTTATTAAGTTTAATTCATTTTAGCATTATTCTTCTGCATGATGGGTGGTCTGGCTGTGCATCTGTTATTGATAATGTCCATGAATGATGATAATTACACAATATCGGGTGGGCCATACACTTGTGTGCTTACTAAGGTGATAAATAAAAAACATATTTCAACAATGAAAGATACACAACTACATTATTTGATATGTCAATAGGTCAATTAAGGCCATCCATTTCTATTTAAAATCACTAAAATTGTCATACAGAATTATGTACAGTTGATATAAAGTGCCACTAAAAAGGCACAGATCGGTTTTCATACTGTGTAGTTAAATTGCGAATCGCTTGAAGATAAACGCCGCTATATAAGTAGATGAAATTTGAAAAGTAGGCGTATTCTATGATCATGATCAATCGAAATTCGAAAATAAAAATTAAAGGCATGATATGTATTTCAATTAATAAGGTCCCAAAACTGCTGTGGTGTTGTCTTATGTTTTGTTTGAGCAATATATAGGTATCGATAGGGAGCGGAAGTTATTTTACAAAAAGCTAAATTGTGCTTATAAGTATATTGTACCTATCTTCTCAATAAAAGATTTTTTTGTCATTACCTATAGATTTAACAGTTTAATTGATGACTTTTTTATTGTTGTGTTATTAATAATATTATTACGAAAAATACTTTAAAGTTTAAGTGGAAGTAATATCCCCTAAAGATGTGGTAAAATTCAAATTGAATTCACAAAGTTAAAGTCGACCACAAAAGATTGGAATGCAGTTTATATTACCCTGCTGAACCACAAACACGGTGAATTAATGGACCACAAACAAATTACTCCGAGAATATTTAAATGTAATTTTATAAATAAAAAAAAATTATTAGGTTGACAAAATTATGGGAAGAAAGTCTCAATATTGTCTCGGGTCTTCGGGGGATATTTGTTTCCTTTGTATGAGTATTCTAAAATGATTCATTTTCAGCACTTATACAATAAAATATCAGACATAATTAATAATTGTTTTTAATGTCATATTTCTGATGTTTCGAATACTTTGTGGCGACTCACTTACCCGCCAATACTTGTAGAGCAAGAGCCCGCGACAGCCAGACCTTCGTTATTTTATAAAAGCTGAAAGTTTCTCTGTGTATGTCTCCAACACAGGTAAGAACGACCCGCGATTATAGAGTTCCGATTGTGGTTACTTGGGCAGGTAACAGGCAGTAAAGGTATATAAAATAGTACCTTAAATTCGTTAAAGTATAAAGGTTTTTTTTTTTAATATTTACTCCAGAATATCTTTAGAAATCACGATATCCGTTGCCGGACACTTTTTCCAGTTGTTACCCCCTGCCAGACACCCTTAAACTTTAATAAATTTTAATTATACCTTCGTTATACTATAAAAGCTAAATTTTATATATGTTACTTAGGGACTTATAAAAATATGTTACCCCAATAGCCGGACAGTTTTAATGGTTCTTACATCTTGCCAGACACATTGAGAGCCCGCTGTAGGTGCGAGCGCGAGGTAGCAACTGTTCAAGCGGGTGTGAGCGAGATAGAGTGCTTAGTCTATTGTGATCTTTTACTGCACATCAGCTGTCGTTTATAGGATTTATCCGTTCTAAGCAGTAATATCGAGGCGCTACTCGGCATGGGAAGCTCTGTCATTCTGGCGGGCGACCTAAATTGTAAACACATCAGGTGGAACTCACACACCACAACCCCTAATGGCAGGCGGCTCGACGCGTTAGTCGATGATCTCGCCTTCGATATCATCGCTCCGCTAACCCCGACTCACTACCCGCTAAATATCGCGCATCGCCCGGATATACTCGACATAGCGTTATTAAAAAACGTAACTCTGCGCTTACACTCGATCGAAGTAGTTTTAGACTTAGATTCAGACCACCGCCCCGTCATTATGAAGCTCGGTCGCGCTCCCGATTCCGTTCCCGTCACGAGGGCTGTGGTGGATTGGCACACGCTGGGCATTAGCCTGGCTGAATCTGATCCACCATCGCTCCCGTTTAGCCCGGACTCTACCCCGTCTCCTCAGGATACCGTTGAAGCCATAGACATCTTAACGTCACACATCACCTCGACATTAGATAGGTCATCGAAGCAAGTTGTGGCGGAGGACTTCCTTCACCGCTTCAAATTGCCCGACGATATTAGGGAACTCCTTAGAGCTAAGAACGCTTCGATCCGTGCCTACGATAGGTATCCCACAGTGGAAAATCGTACTCGAATGCGTGCCCTACAACGCGACGTAAAGTCTCGCATCGCCGAAGTCCGAGATGCCAGATGGTCTGATTTCTTAGAAGGACTCGCGCCCTCTCAAAGGTCTTACTACCGCTTAGCTCGTACTCTCAAATCGGATACGGTAGTAGCTATGCCCCCCCTCGTAGGCCCCTCAGGCCGACTCGATAGTTCAATATCGACGACAATGAGGAAAATTATAAGAACGATTAAATATTTTTCTTTGACATGTAATATTTTGTTTGTACTTTATAATATTAAAATAACCTTTTTTATTTTCTATAATATTGCTATGAACGTAATAAAATATTTTTTTTATTGGATATCTTAAAAGATCACAATAGACTAAGCACTCTATCTCGCTCACACCCGCTTGAACAGTTGCTACCTCGCGCTCGCACCTACAGCGGGCTCTCAATGTGTCTGGCAAGATGTAAGAACCATTAAAACTGTCCGGCTCTTGGGGTAACATATTTTTATAAGTCCCTAAGTAACATATATAAAATTTAGCTTTTATAGTATAATGAAAGTATAATTAAAATTTATTAAAGTTTAAGGGTGTCTGGCAGGGGGTAACAACTGGAAAAAGTGTCCGGCAACGGATATCATGATTTCTAAAGATATTCTGGACTAAATATTAAAAAAAAAACCTTTATACTTTAACGAATTTAAGGTACTATTTTATATACCTTTACTGCCTGTTACCTGCCCAAGTAACCACAATCGGAACTCTATAATCGCGGGTCGTTCTTACCTGTGTTGGAGACATACACAGAGAAACTTTCAGCTTTTATAAAATAACGAAGGTCTGGCTGTCGCGGGCTCTTGGGCCATTGGGCAACCGTCTTACAATTCGACAAAATCGCTGTCGCTTATGAATTTAGGCAATCATCCATTATTGTTGTTTAACACTTCGGAATCTTAAAAAACTGAGGGCAGTACATTTCGATATTCGCTGTGTTACCCATCGTTCGTGTCAGTGCCTTTACTACTCCTATATGTTCGTTCTTTTTCATACCACTTGTGATATAGTTCGTTTGTGTATATTTTTATCTTCAATAAACTATTCAAAGCAGTTTTTTTTTTTTTTTTTCTCCTACCTACGCTGGTAGCCTGGAGCGGCTATTCCAGCGTAACCGTAACTAGTAGGTGAGCTCACGGGGCTCAAACCGGAGTGATGCTAGGAAACGTAGAACCTACCACCGGATCGGAAACGCGACCCACTGAGAAGATCCGGCCAAAAACTCAGTGGGCTGTGTCTATGGGTTAATGCGCTCGTCGAGCGACTGCTGAGTAGTCTCCACGTCCCGAGTTTGAAGAAGAGCATGTCGTAGCATTACACGGTATTCCTTTATCGTGGAATTTGTTCAGGACAACGTTATCATTCGTAAATTTGATACCTGCTGCGTGATTCGAACCTTGGCATATAGTCTTCTACTTATCGCTTCATAACCGGCCGAATTAAACAGTAAATTCGAAATCGCAAAAATAATAATCTTAGAAATTTCACTTTCTTAACTTTATCGAATTCCTTTTTTTTTCTAATGTACAAATATATAAGAGATAACTTTCGTATTTTCGATCTTCGCGAATCTTAGACGTGATGAATAAATCATTTAATGGCTTAAGTTTATAATGTTCATTTAATTATTTCCGGCACTTTCGAGTACTTCGTAGACTTGGACTGCGATCAGTGTAGGTACATTTCTGGACGCGGTCTAGGTGTATTGCATTCGACTCTCGCGATAATAGGCTCTCATTCGTTTTTTCAAAATATATTCCCAGTAAAGAATACGCGTTGTTTTAATTTAAACAAAGTGTCATATTTTGTGTGTTTTGTGTGTTTGTCAATTTTAATCACATAAAATGTTTTTTTTTATGTGGGCACCTAGATTTTCAACCGGTGACCATCAAACGGGAGATTAATCGTTGTAGGTTATTTTTAAGGGTATTTCGTAACGAATTCGTAGAATAAAACTTATTTCTAACAAATTGAAAAATTATCTGATAGGAGATTCAAAAATTAAATAAATAAATCATTACAGACAAAAAATCCAAACGAAAGCGCCGCTTCTTGTAAAAAGTATGTACTATATATGTCTTGTAAGACGTAAAACATATACCTCTGATAATGACAAACGCTAACTTCCTTGCAACCTAACCTTCTTCAATCTTCTCAGCGGGTCGCGATTCCGATTCGGCAGTAGATTCATTCGCGAAGCAACTGCTCTTGAGTTGTTCGGTTTCCATCGGAGGCGTTCGGGCAGCTGTTAGAAAATCCCACCCCTCCTGGCTGAGTCTTTTATCGTCCACCTGACCTAGTTAAACTGGAAAGGCCTCCATCCATCAATAAAAAATTATACTTAAATCATAAAAAAAACGTCAACTTCGCGTATTGATTCCGTATAAATAAACACTAAATTACGTGTCCGCTACGAATGTGAGTCTCAAATACTTCATCTAAGTAATCCACTTCATTATCAATGTCATCGGATGATTTGTTGTGTTTCTTGGAATACTCGTTGTCTGCTGATGCAACGCGGTATGTGTGTGCCGATGTCTGCCGGTGCAACGCGGTATGTGTGCGCCGCCGATGACTTTCATAATTGAGTCGTCTATTATCAAAGGTGGCAATCTGTGCATTTGGACAAAAAAATGTTATTGATATGTCAATACAGATTGATTTGAATATAATCGTCTCCTTCAAAGAATACGGTTCAAAACCCGCATTAAATAAAGGTTAATACTTAACCTGTTATTTATCTAAAATGTCGTTCAGAAGAGTTTTGTGACTGCCAATAGAATACAAAGTCAATAATTCGTTTTTCTGATTTACCAATAATTGTCCAAAAGTCACATTGCCGGCTTTGATAATAGTCGACTCGATTACTGTGTCTCACTAAATATCACACGGCTTACGTCCGCTCGGCTTATAAGAAAACGAGAAAAAAGTCTTTGTGAGTCCCCATGCAGGATGCACGGAGAACACATGGCGTAAGTTGTATTTTATATAAATAAAAAATATCAATATAGATAGGCGTTTCTTACGGTTCGCTTTGTTAGTTTTTAAAACAAGATTGAAATTTCAATTCATAATGAAATCCTTTGCCAACTCTTCTCGTCCCCAGCGGGACTTATAAAGCACAAGTCTTAAAGCTTTGAAATAAATCTTTACGGAGATCGTAGGTTTCTCGGATGCATTAGATTATTGAAACGATCTTGAACTTTTAGATATGAATGTTATATTATATATGTATTTACTTACTTAAATAAAAACTTTTTTTTATGTAATTTTTATGCTAAACCTTTGAAACTTTTTAGTTTTTAAAAAAAAATTGTTCTTGTAAGTAAGTATATATTGACTGAACTCTCTGTCATTGAGAAAAAAGTGGAGTTCAGTTTTACATAATCCAATAATACTGTGTAAAATAATTATTTTTCGAAAATAAAGGCTTTAAATGTTGTTTTCTTAATACGAGTCTTTTACAGAAAACACAATTAAGTCTTTTATTATTGTTCAACCATTTTTAGAATATTCCATATTATCATTGTATATTAATGGTATATATGAGTGTTTACTGGTGGTAGGACCTCTTGTGAGTCCGCACGGGTGGGTACCACCGCCCTGCCTATTTCTGCCGTGAAGCAGTAATGCGTTTCGGTTTCAAGGGTGGGGCAGCCGTTGTACTGTTAAAAATGAGACTTTAGAACTCATTTCTCAAGGTGGGTGGCGGTTTTTACGTTTTAGATGTCTACGGGCTCCGGTACCTACTTGACACCCGGTGAGCCGTGAACTCGTCCACCCATCTAAGGGCCTGTGCACACCACGTTTTTTAAACGCGCCGTCGACGCGCGTTCGTAGCAATACAGACGCGATACGCATGCAAGTCAGACGCAGCCTGTAGACCTTTGCACACCTGTATAAATTCAAATACGCCATAAGAAACCATTCTGTGGGATAAAAACGCGCCGTCGACGCGCGTTTGTAGCGATACAGACGCGATTCTAACGCGCGTTTGTATCGACAACAAACCGCTCTGTAGGATAAAAAACGTGGTGTGCACAGGCCCTAAGCAATAAAACAAATTAAAAATAAGTTTCTTATGTTCTTATTAGATCTTAATTGATGAAGCTTCCAGTCAGAAATAAATGCGATGCCGTCGCTTGCGTCACCCACGTTCGTAAGCCCCTAGTTCAGAGACATTTCAATGAATGAGTCATCGTTATTGTGTTGATCAGACGTCTTGTACGAACTATAGCAACATGTAAGGAGAAATAGTATTGATGTATTCATAATGACCGTGATATTTTAAATTAATATAAATTATAATGTTTTAGTGCAGATTTTATGCAAGTTTTATTTTTCGATAATCACGATTCTCATAATTAGATAGAATTAAAAATGATTTTAGGTTTCAAATGATATTGGTGGAGTGTATTTTTTTTTATAATTTCCTACATTGCGATTACCCACTTTAGTTTTCGTTATCACTGATGATTCGTCATTTGAATACTGTGCTGACCTGAGCCTTCGTCGCAAGCAACGGGTTCGACGAGAACGATGACCGGTGCTTGGGGTACCTAAAAGCACCGTTAGTGGATCGGGAGGATCCGAAATGACGTGGTTCTGGCACTCGATCTTGACAGCTTGGAGTCGTCGTGGCCTAAACGATAAGACAACTGGTTCATAGGCATCGAGCGACGCGAGAGTGCCGGTGTTCGAATCCCGCAGGCAGGTTCCAATTATCGTAATGAAATACGTACTTAATATACGTTTAAGAATAAGTGCAACGATCAGGCTATACCAACGTGTAATAAAAATCAATCCCCAAAAATTATAATATAAAAAAAGATAGAATATTCAATAAATTAAAAGTACCTAATAAAGATTGTATTCACTAAAACCAATTGACACATAGAATTCATATCATTCACGTTCTTACAGGCTCCGCTAATCACTTAACACTAGATGCGTCGTCAGCTCGCTCACCCGTTTAAGCAATAATAATAAAAAAACGTTAGATAGATTAGATGTTCACAGGATAATCCCAAAAAAAACGAGATGTATCGTCTCAAGTACCAAAATCTGTGAAGCGCGAATCCTCTAATTACCATACTGTACCTAGATATCACGGGCAATTGAAACGAACGCAAAGTTCAGTTCAAAAAGATTTATCTTCAAGTTACAAAAGTTTTTGTTTAATACGTGCATTATCGTGCTTAAGCAATTAATGAGTGAGGAGTGTGGTTGGTTTGCTAACGTTACCTTGTTACCTTGTGGAAATTAGTGCATACCTGTTACTGGGTCGTCGAATGATTAAGTTCGAGCAGGTCTAGTCCTTAGTTCACCTACAGACCACCACAAACAATCGTCGATCACACACACACGGAAATCAAACCTATTTCTCTTCAGTTATTAAAGTACCAGTATCATTAATATAATTCTCTAAATATGCTTGTATATGTGGATAGTTTTTTTTAAATCAATAATTTAATAAAATTTAAATCAATAATTTAAAAAAATAAGCTAATAAATTTAATTATTTAAATTATTGCATTAATTATATGCGTGACTACACTTATATAAGTACTTCATTGCGTCTTGTTCCACTACACATTTGTTTAGTGAAGCAATTTTTTTGTTCCGATATTGAATGACACGCCGTAATATCGATGCGGTAGTAGATTCTGCGAAGCGCTACTCGTGCTAGTGCTAGTGTTAGTAATCTTTCCCAAGTTGAGCCCGTGAGCTCACCTATCCATCCGGACGTAGCTACCAGCGGACAGGTAGGCGAAAAATCGCTGTCTAGTTTGGCCTCCTACACGCTGTGGGTTCTTGTTTTAGGTCAGGCTCTGCGGTGTGCCGGTACCACGAATGGATTTCTTTACGTTTTGCTTAGAGCTGTGTTATTTAAACGGGTTCTGTGTTTAGATATGTCACTACGAGCTGTACACATGGTAGGTCGTATGAAGCCTGTGACTTGGCAAACTTGGTCGATTGATCGTATCACGGCGTCAGGGCTCGATCCCGGTCAAGTTCTCAATTATATAGGTAATATCTTGTAGGTTTTTGAATAGATGGATTCATCTGCCAATGAAAGTCCCTTTAGAATCGGAGATTAGACCAGACAGACAGGCCCTATCTGTTTGTGTGGATGAAAATAATATTCATATGACTGCTTTGTGGCACAATGAGACAGGACGGCGGTACCAAATCGTGCAGGTTCACGGCCGATCACGATAATACCCAGAAATAAACGCTAGACTCGGAATGACTAAGAACTGACTCATGCACACTCAGCCACGCTTTATTTATTACTATTTCAAAGTCTGAGTGACAATCAATAGCGTTGGGTCTTCATATTTTATACGGTATATTCAGTGTCTTGGTACCAGCACCCCGCTCACTTCCACCACGGAGCAGTAACGTGATCCGGTTCGAAAAATTGGATTGGACGTGGTACTGTTAAAACTGAGACTTACAACTCATATCTCAAGGTGCTTGGCGACATTTACGTTACTGGATCTATGGATCGTTCGCCCGTCGATGTAATAAAAAGCATTTTTGTTAAACATTACTTAAAATGTTCATAATGACCTCAACAACAACTGTCGTCAGCCTAATTAACATAAGAACCGGTCATTCATTCATATGGCACGTATATTATGATATAAGCTGTCATCCGAATTAGTATTATATCTCTATACTGCTTAGGACTCGTTTTGGGTGTCGTGAAAGTTTCTACGAGCCCGTTATATCGGGTGCATCTTAAAAATAAGATGATTAGCACTAGCGATGGCCGCTATATCCGGTATCACGAATATACTCGTTGTTTCTCTTATTAATCGATGGCATGATTTTTGGAATGCTATATTTTCATTTTTTACTTGTGGTAGGACGTCTTGTGAGTCCGCACGGATAGGTGCCACCACCCTGCCTATTTCTGCCGTGAAGCAGTAATGCGTTTCGGTTTGAAGGACGGGGCAGCCGTTGTACTGTTAAAAGTGAGACCTTACAACTCTTGTCTCAAGGTGGGTGGCGGCATTTACATTGTAGATGTCTATGGGCTCCGGTAACCACTTAAAATCAGGTCAGCCGTGCCTCGTCCACCCATCCAAGCAATAAAAAAAATGAATATTGTTTTTTTATAACTTAAAATTGTGTGCTTTTGCTTATCTGACCAAATATTTGAGTGGACAAAGCAAATAAGGCCTCATCGAGGGTATCTTGTTCAAATCTTGGGTAAACGTCGAATAACTTTGGGTATACACGAGAAAGATAGGTACATTTTAGAATTATTTTCTCTGCAGCCCAACAAACTCTTATCTATATATTAATACGTGAAGCAAAAACTTTGTATCCCCTTTTTACGAAAATTGCGCGGACGGAGGAGTATGAAATTTTCCACACTTATAGAGAATATAGAGAAGAAGTGCACAATGCTAATATTTTTTTAAAATAATGCATAAAAGATACATTAAATCAATAAAGAATACATTACACACACTACATACCATGTATTTGACGCACACACGCATGCATACTATTTATTGTCAAACTTTTGTTCTTGACGTCTGTTGTCAAATTGAGAATGGATTAAATATTGTTTGCCTTTGTTAATATTTTTATAGCGTAGTCTTGGCGAAATTTGTGATTATAGAAGTATAAAATACAATCATAATAGTGTACAAACTTACAATTCCAATTATTTAGAGTCGAATTTCGACTACTGCAGGACCTCTAGTATTAATTATCGCAGTTCATAAACATCACGGTACAGATACCGCCACCATACAGACATGAGATCGGAATCTGAGTTGCATTGTGTTGAATGTAAAGGTGTCTCAAGCCCATTTAGCGCCCGTGTGCAATCATTACCCTCCTCCTCCTCCTTCAGTCGATTGCTCATTGTTGAGCATCGTGATGCGTCTGTGACCTTTTTTGTAATTTGTAGCCACTTATGTCGGTCAGTGGCTAAGTGAAGTGCATGCTCAGTCTCGCGTCCAGATGTTCGGACCCTTGGTCACTCCATCTTTTTTGGCTCCGACCTCTGGATCGTCTTCCATCCACTAATAAACGCCTGGGCAAAATTAGATAGGTACAAATATTGCAGGTTCATTGATAATGCCGAGGCCTGCGCTCCCAAACATCGCTACGCCATAAGTAACCATAGGTAATTCCGCAATCGAAGTCGAAATGACTAATTGTGTCGCAGCTTAAAAAGCTAGATAGGCATACCAACCAGTGGGCTTATAGAGGCCCTACTGACAGTACTCAAGATTGTACTTTAAAGAGTTGGAGTTAGTAAAGAGATATTTGGGTGACTTCGGGCGGGGGTAATGGGGAAGTATCGGCTGGATTAGATGAGCTATTTTTTTTACCTGACACTATTGACATTGTTATTGAACTGCTAAGCCATGGATACTGGTGTACAGATTTCATCTTCCTCTTTTTGGTCGCTTAGCAATTCATACCCCGTTTAGCCGGTTCGTCGGGTCAGCCAGTGCATCTAATGAATACTTCGTATCTCGTGTTCCAAACGAGACTGCGATATTTTTCATCAGATAAATCATATAGGTCAGTGATTCTCAACCACTGTTCCGCGGCACTTTTGTGTGCCGCCAAATTTCAAAAGTGTGCCGCCAAATTTTGCGAATATATAATAATGTTAATATTATTAAATTATATCATTTGAAAAGAAAAATATTTTAAACATGAATATATATTTAAATCCCCAAAAAAAGTTTATAGTATATTTTAGTTTATTTCGTATATTAAAATTTTTTGATAAACTATTTATGAAGTGTTGTAGTAAGTAAATAATTTTTCTTTTTTTTTGTGTGCCGCCAAATTTTGAAATCGTTAAATATGTGCCGCAACAAAAAAAAAGGTTGAGAATCACTGATATAGGCCGTCGAATGACCACGTTGTCTGCGAATGTATTCGATGATTGCCCTCCGAGGTACTACGTACGTTACAAATACTAAAAACTGAGCGTTCTTATCAATGCGATAAGTTTGTTCATTGATAACGCACGTATCCTTGCTTCTTACGCCCGTTTCCTTATCATCAGTTTGTATGTTTTCACGGTAAATCGTAAATCGATGCCTCCAATGAACACTACTCCAACTCCAAATTCGTATGTTTACAGGAGGAGAGTTTAAACGAAAAAAGTTGATAAACATATCTGTAATAATAAAGATTTTATGGTTTTTTCTTGTGTAACTAGCTGATTTACTCTTGCTTCGAACCCCATTAATAATGCATTTGTAATACTTTTAAAATAGTGAAGCGATTTGCGTGAAAAACGAAAATTTCAAAATTTTGAGTTAGAGTTAGTGTTCATTGGAGGCATCGAAATGAAACCTTCGACACGCGAGTTCGTTTTGTGAAGATTCTTCTTATTTTGACAATTATACGTTTAACTATGTTTTCCAAAATACAAAACTACATTAAAGAGTAATAGTATACTAGTTATGAGCGTAAATATCCTAATTTAATAAACTACCGAAGAAATTAAGAGACTTAGACGATTTTCATTTAAAAACTAAAAGATAATCTTATTAGTGAAAATTATTATCACATAAATGATTTTCTTAGGGACGACATTGAAAATAAATGAATTTTTTAATTATTAGTTGAATTATGGATGAATGAATGGTAAATTATATAATATTATAACTATGCACTGCACTAAAATTCGCATGTCAAATAATGACAAAGCACACACGCTGCTTTTAATTTATGTAATAATAATATGTAAAACTCATTTTCACTATGCTTGGCGAATAAATGATTTCTATCTATCTTTCTTTCTTACGACTTTTTGCGACCAATAGCTCGATTGTATTGGTGAGAATGTTCCCCGCGGAAGGGCTTTTTGTGTCGTAAGACGCTTTGGCTGATATTAACCTTGGATCTTTTAAAATAAATACAGAATTTTCTTTACTCAATTACTCCAATTTGAAATTTTATCGTATGCTATTTGCACCAAGTGCTGATAACACTCGACATGTGAACAATTACATCTGGATCACGAATATAAATTATCTATCATAAAGTACTTGCTGCGAGTAGACCGAATCTGAACACCGTGGCGTCATAGTCATGGTCATTAACCACTTGACCAACTACTATTAGTTGCTAATGTCTACAAGCGACCATAACCATGTGGTTACTTTCCAATTTGTTTTTTTTTCTGTATCTACAAAACGAAGATCACAGCTTTTAGTGCTTGACTGTTTTCATGGACAGTACACAAGATTTTACGTGCAACTGATAATTTTTATTTTTAATTTTTTTATTTCTTATATGGGTGGACGTGCTCACAGCCCACCTGGTGTTAAGTGGTTACTGGAGCCCATAGACATTTACAACGTAAATGCGCCATCCACCTTGAGATATAAAGTTCTAAAGTCTCAAGTATAGTTACAACGGCTGCCCCATCCTTCAAAACGACACGCATTACTGCTTTACGGCAGAAATAGGCAGGGTGGTGGTACCTACTCGTGCGAACGGTTTGATTTTCAAACTATTCAACATGGGCGTGCCGGATAGTCTCGTGCTCATCATACGGGACTTCTTGTCGAACCGCTCTTTTCGATATCGAGTCGAGGGAACCCGCTCCTCCCCACGACCTCTCACAGCTGGAGTCCCGCAAGGCTCTGTCCTCTCACCCCTCCTATTTAGCTTATTCGTCAACGATACTCCCCGGTCGCCGCCGACCCATTTAGCTTTATTCGCCGACGACACGACTGTCTACTATTCTAGTAGAAATAAGTCCCTAATCGCGAAGAAGCTTCAGAGCGCAGCCCTAGCCCTAGGACAGTGGTTCCGAAAATGGCGCATAGACATCAACCCAGCGAAAAGTACTGCGGTGCTATTTCAGAGGGGAAGCTCCACACGGATTTCCTCCCGGATTAGGAGGAGGAATCTCACACCCCCGATTACTCTCTTTAGACAACCCATACCCTGGGCCAGGAAGGTCAAGTACCTGGGCGTTACCCTGGATGCATCGATGACATTCCGCCCGCATATAAAATCAGTCCGTGACCGTGCCGCGTTTATTCTCGGTAGACTCTACCCCATGATCTGTAAGCGGAGTAAAATGTCCCTTCGAAACAAGGTGACACTTTACAAAACTTGCATAAGGCCCGTCATGACTTACGCGAGTGTGGTGTTCGCTCACGCGGCCCGCACACACATAGACACCCTCCAATCCCTACAATCCCGCTTTTGCAGGTTAGCTGTCGGGGCTCCGTGGTTCGTGAGGAACGTTGACCTACACGACGGCCTGGGCCTCGAATCAATTCGGAAATACATGAAGTCAGCGTCGGAACGATACTTCGATAAGGCTATGCGTCATGATAATCGCCTTATCGTTGCCGCCGCTGACTACTCCCCGAATCCTGATCATGCAGGAGCCAGTCACCGTCGACGCCCTAGACACGTCCTTACGGATCCATCAGATCCAATAACCTTTGCATTAGATGCCTTCAGCTCTAATACTAGGGGCAGGCTTAGGGACCCCGGTAACCGTACTCGTCGAACTCGACAAAGAGGTCGACGTGCAACCTAACCCATGCATCAGCCCGCTGAGTTTCTCGCCGGATCTTCTCAGCGGGTCGCGATTCCGATCCGGTAGTAGATTCATTCGCGAAACAATTGCTCTTGAGTTGTTAGGTCTCCTTCGGAGGCGCTCGGGCAGTTGTTAGCAAATCCCACCCCTCTTGGCTGAGCCTTTGCTCGCCCACCTGTCCTGGTGAAACTGGAAAGGCCTTCGGGCCACCAGTAAACTTTCAATCATAAAAAAAAAAAAAAAAACCTACTCGTGCGGTCTCACAAGAGGTCCTACCTACCACCAGTAATTACGCAAATTATAATTTTCTGTGGGTTCTGTGTTTCATTTCTGTAGGTAGATATTAATTTTACTAGAATAGGTACCGGAAAAAAACCGCTGATTACCGTGAAACGGTTGAGCTGGCTCCGCTAATGAAGCATACGTTTGACACGACCCTGGTGTGTACCCGCGCGGACTCACAAGAGGTCCTACCACTAGTAAATCGCTACCTCGCATTGAGGATCAGACTAAAATGACTACGTCCATTCCAGGTCTCGGCAGCGCTCAGCTGGCGCTGGCATCGAGCATGGAGCAGTTCGAGTTCGCCTGCATCGGTGCATCCATGACGGAGGACGAGCGCGTTATAGGACGCTCGCTGCATCACTTCGCCCATCTAATAAGGACAATAGAGGAAGAGAGGGAACGAATGGTGAGTTACGGACAAACTCTCAATATCAATATTTTTTACTGGTGGTAGGACCTCTTGTGAGTCCGCACGGGTAAGTACCACCACCCTGCCTATTTCTGCTGTGAAGCAGTAATGCGTTTCGGTTTGAAGGGTGGGGCAGCCGTTGTAACTATACTGAGACCTTAGAACTTATATCTCAAGGTGGGTGGCGCATTTACGTTGTAGATTTCTATGGGCTCCAGTAACCACTTAATACCAGGTGGGTTGTGAGCTCGTGCAACCAACTAAGCAAAAAAAACAATTTACGTACTGATAATTGAAGATGTAGATGGTAAAATGGTGTTTGAAGTTTATCGCAGGATATGTCGTTAGACTATTCGCCCTTTTATGCAAAAATTATAAGCTATTTTCATGATGCGAAGTAATGTCTTCTTCTTCCTAGCGTTTTCTCGGTCTAGTGCCCAGGGTCCGCTTTCCTACTTAAACTTCTCTACTTTGCCTGGTCTCGGCATCCTTCTGAGTGAGGTTAATATATGTTAAATAAAATTAACATTACGTAGCAGATATTAAGTTAGAAATCAACTTGAAACATCAATACATATTCATAACAGTGAAACCCGATCGTGTTTTGCTGTTTTACCAAATTTATCTTTTTATTTCTACTATTATTAATCAACATACGCCCAGAACCAATAACTAATATATTCGATTTTGTTTGTTTTATAATGAAAGTTCATTTTTCAATGACAAACAGGGAATATTGTGACACTTGTCGTCGACGTTGGAAAATTAATTAAATCAATTATTTAAATGCGAGAGTACTCGGATATTGAACAAGTTTCAAGTATGCGCGTTCATGTTTATCAACATTCGTGTTTTTTTTTCTCTCTCATGAATAGGGTCATCACAATCCATGAAATTTACGATGTCATTATCGTAAATTTCATTACAATACAAGTAATTGCCAAACTACAAATAATGTTAAATTAATTCATTTGAAATTTTAGCGTTGCTATGCCAAATGTATTTGCTATTCAATATCTTACCATACGCATAGTAATCAGGTACGAACCCAGTTGCGAAACATGCCTGATATTACGGTACTTAATTTTATTTTTTATTGTGTTCATTAGACGCCAATACGTCACTATTAACCCAATTTCGGATCACTAGCGCACAAAGCATTTGGTACTATAAGAACAATCAACATTATACTAAAAATAAACAACAGTAATATAAAAAAAATACGAACATTTTTTTTTTTTGTTGCTTAGATGGGCGGACTAGCTCGCAACCCACCTGATGTTAAGTGGTTACTGGAGCCCATAGACACCTTGAGATATAAGTTCTAAGGTCTCAAGTATAGTTATAACGGCTACCCCGCCCTTCAAACCGAAAGGCATTACTGCTTCGCGGCTGAAATAGGCAGGGTGGTGGTACCTACCTGCGCAGACTCTCAAGAGGTCCTACCATCAGATTTACATAAGTATGGACTTATGAGATAAATTAATTGCAGTGTAGGCAACCCTAATGTTCGAAACGCCTACCGGCGGTGGGAGTCGCCCCGTTCGTGATTAGAAAATACTGTATTCACAATTAACTGGTTTTCTTAATGGTGTTACTTTCGTTGACCAATGTCAAGGGATTTGCAGTTAGACTCGTTTGCCAATATGTACGGTTATAAAAAAAAAAAACGGCCTTGATAAAGTGAAACTATTAACCAATATATTTCCAAAAGGCGGGAATTTGTGAGGCTGAGTTTATGTTTAATGTTTTTATTTTATTTTAATCGGTTCATGAATATAAAATTATACGTCCTTGTAAACAGCTACGCGCCGTATTGTACCAATATGCCTAGTGTTTAACACTTGCCTGATCGCGGTCATCAATAGATTAAAATGTAAATTAAGGTATAAGAAAAAGTATTGAAAAAAAAAAACCGAAAATAAACGTAAATATTTAGTATTTCATCCAAACTGTAACCTAGCGTTAAACATTCACGAAAAATGGAGAAAATAGGTAGTTTCAGGAAGATGATACTTGTAAAAATTTTGGTTACCAGTTACTACTTTTAACTGGTGGTAAGTCCTCTTGTGAGTCCGCACGGGTGGGGCCGCCACCCTACCTATTTCTGCCGTGAAGCAGTAATGCGTTTCGGTTTGAAGGTGTGGCAGCCGTTGTAACTATGCTGAGACCTTATAACTTACATAATATATCTCAAGGTGGGTGGCTGCACTTACGTTGTAGATGTCTATGGGTTCTGGTAATCACTTAACACCAGGTGGGCTGTGAGCTCATCCAACCATCTAAGCAGTAAAAAAATAAAAATGCTAGTTACACAAAGCTGTCAATTCACATTGAGCTTCCTCGCCATTCAGGTATGTCTTATTCAAACGAAATTCGAATTAAGCTTAAATCATGATTCTTGTAATCATTGTTTATGGAAATTGACCAATGGAAACCCATTGGTCAATTTCCATGACATTGACAGATTGTTTTCGAAATTAATGAAGAAGAATGTGTTATTTGTTCTACGCACACTCATCACTTTTAATTATTATTCTCGTAATCCTCTCGCAGGTCGGCTGGAAGAGATTTCTTAAAGAAATAAGCAGCGCCTTTGTACATAATTTTCCTATTACTCTGTACTATGTCTTCTTTTCTGTGTGTACATAAATAAATAAATAAAAGAAATGAAGAGCGAGGTGTTTTGTCCGCTTTCTTTAAAAAAAAAAAGAAGATTATATAGGAACTAACTTTTGTGTGTGTGTGTGTGTGTGTCAAATTTTAATGATTCAGTTACTTATGTACCACACGTGAATACCAGTCGGTGATGGAATGATAGCGCAACAATTAAGCCGTTAATACATTATTATTTATTTAAATGAAAGTAAAGTTTACTAGAAATCCTTGAGCTTTTGTGTGACGAGAACGCGCATCTGATTTGCACCTGAACAATTAACATAATAACGACCAATGTTCGTTTTACAAAACCAAACCACTAAATGATAAGCCCACTGAGTTTCTCGCCGGATTTTCTCGGCGGGTCGCGTTTCCGATCCGGTGGTAGATTCTGCGAAGCACTGCTCTTGCTAAGGCAGTGTTAGCAACACTTCCGGCTTGAGCCCCGTGAACTCACCTACACGTCAAGAAGCTGAAATAGCCACTTAAAGCTATCAGCATAGGTAGGGAAAAAAAACTAAAAGATCATTTACAATTATTCGATAACAACAGTTACTGGTGGTAGGACCTCTTGTGGGTACGCACGGACCACCACCCCGCCTATTTCGGCCGTGAAGCAGTAATGGGTTTCGGTTTGAAGGGTGGGGCAGCCGTTGTAACTATACTTGAGACCTAAGAACTTATATCTCAAGGTGGGTGGCGCATTTACGTTGTAGGTGGGCTCCAGTAACCGCTTCACACCAGGTGGGCTGTGAGCCCGTCCACCCATCTAAGCAACAAAAAAATAATCTAATTGATTCCAGTTTGAATACGTGCGCGTGTGCGTTAATGTGAAACGTAAACAAACGTGTGTGACCTTCGGAAACACTTTCTATAATGTCGTTCGTCCACTTTTACTGGCCCGTCCGGTCGGTCGGCTTGCCAGGGCTGCGCGGCGCTGACATAATTAGGCGGTTGAATAACCAGGTGAGGTGCCGACCGCAGGTGGACGGGCCAGAGCCGCAGTCAGGGTATATTTTACTTGAGCCCTCGTAAAGAAGTGAATAACGAGTGTTTTTCTTTATTTATTTATTTTATTGCTTAGGTGGGTGGACGAGCTCACAGCCCACCTGTTGTTAAAAGTCCATGGGCATCTACAACGTAAATGCGCCACCCACCTTGAAATATAAGTACTAAGGTCTCAGTATAGTAACAACGGCTGCCCTACCCTTCAGACCGAAACGCATTACTGCTTCACGGCAGAAATAGGCAGGGCGTTGGTACGTACCCGCGCGGACTCGCAAGAGGTCCTACCATCAGTAATTACGCAAATCATAATTTTCTGTGGGTTCTGTGTTTTATTTCTGTACGTAGATGTTAATTTTACTAGAATAGATAGGGGGGGAAAACCGCTGATTACCGCTAAACGGTTGAGCTGGCTCCGCTAATGAAGAATACGTTTGACGCGACCCTGGTGCGTACGCGACACACGGAAGGTCGCGTCAAATGTCGCTATGGACGCGCAGGCACGCCGTTTGACGACGCACCTTGAATCTTAAACACGCTGTGACGTGTGACGTGCAGCGAGACAGCGTTTAGAAATATATCTACACGTAGTTATTTATCATTCGAGTTGCAATATTATATATAACCCTTTGAGCGCGAACGATAGATCGACTCTTTAATGCGTATTTAATGCGGAGCGTCGGAATACCGATTATTGCATAGTTTGATTATAGGTATAAGGTATTGAATTGTACGGACGTGTCTTAGCGCGCGCACTTGCTCTAAACACGTCATTACGGATCCTCCCGATCTATTAATGGTGCTTTTAGATACCTCAAGAACCGGTCACCGTCCTCGCCGAAACCGTCGCTTGCGACGTAGGGCTCGACGAGTAAATTAACCCATAGACACAGCCCACTGAGTTTCCGGATCTTCTCAGTAGGTTGCGTTTCCTATACGGTGGTAGATTCTGCGAAGCACTGCTCTTCCTAGGACCACTGTTAGAAACACTCTGGTTTGAGCCTCTGGTTTGAGCTTTTTTTCCCTACCTATCAGCATAGGTAAGGAAAAAAAGCGCGAGCACATATAACTCTCTTAATAAGTTCTAAGGTCTCAAATATAGTTAGAACGGCTGCCCTACCCTTCAAACCGAAACGCATTACTGCTTCACGGCAGAAATAGGCAGGATGGTGGTACCTAGCCGCGCGAACTTACAAGAGTTCCTACCACCAGTAATTACTCAAATTATAATTTTGCGGGTTTGATTTTTATTAAACGATGTTATTCCTTCACCGTGGAAGTCAATTATGAAAATAGTATAACAGCAGTATCACATAATTAGAACCACCGATACGATATAATCCCGCGTTTTTTACTGTCTACATTAGACCCGAGGTTTACAATATTTTACACTTTCAAAGACTTCTTCTTTGTCTTTCCCTCGTTTCTGAGGAACGCGACCACATGTATGCAAGTATTTCCATAAATATCTGTCCACTGCATGGTGGACAGCCTGGTTCCAAAATACATTAATCAAATCTCATGTTGTTCTAAGGTCCTCTATATGTATGGTATTTGTGTATCATGTATATGTATTTACCTATGTGTGTATGTGAATATATATATTTCACTGGATTGGTACATCACGTGTAATTCGTTTCCAAATGATTCTTGTCCACCTGATGGTTGTCTGGAATAGATCGTTCTTAGCGATAAGACCGTCAATTGTAATTTTTTTTGTATTAATGTTTGGCTTTTTTTTTCTGTACAATAAAGCATATTCTCTCTCTCTCTCTCGGCGGATACTCAGGAATTCGAGGAGAATTTCATTTTATGATTACAGTTTCACACGAGACCGCCACGTGACAACACCAGTCGTCTGCAACGAACCTTGAATGTCAATGAGATCCCCAAGTGGTGTACGGTTTCATGAGACGTCTTAGTGCAATTGCGTATGTATTTTATAAGTGTAAATTTTAAGTAAAGGATATTGCATAGCAGACAAACGAGTTATGACCAACACTGTCTTTATGGGAAACGCTAAAATGTTCCTTCGTGCCCTCTTAATTTGTTTTCATGTAACTTAAGAAACACTTTGACTAAGCCCTTTAAATTTGTTTTGTAATCACTAAATTGGCATATTCTTCTTCTCAGTCGTACACTCCTGGCGGAGTGGTCGTGGTTACGTATGTCTTCATGTTTGGTTACGGCTTTTGAGAGACTTCTCCATCTCTCTCTATTTGTGGCGGTACGTGTACACTCAGTAAGGGAACACTTCGTAGATAACTTAACCAAGTCTGTCCACCCTGTAGATGATCGGCCGCGAGAGCGTTGACCGTCTACTCTTCCTTGAACCACTAAACGTTCCAATGAGCTTTCATTACGAATGATATGTCCAAACATATTAAGGATTCGCAATTGCACAATCGACGAAAGCCTTTGTTTGATTTGGATACCTGAAAATGGCGCATGAAATAGTTTTTTGCGTCTTTAGTCGTAATTTTGTAAGGCTCTTGATGTTGATAGTCATAAAATTACTTTATAAAGAAACCGACTATAGCTCCAGTATTTGTCTATTCGTAAAATGTTTGCAACAGAATCAAAGTCGTAGCTTTTGGGTTGTTAAGGATTTGGTGATCGGCTTACAAAGTGTGTTTCCTGAACTTAAGTCAAAAACTTGTGATCAATGGTGAAGTTTTAACGGTGGCCTGTATAAACTAATATGAACAGGTCGAAAAGAAGATGTGAGCTAGAATAAGAAAACAATGAACATTATCTGTTTTGTTGAAAGAAAGAATCTAACATTTAATTCTAACGCAGTAATGTAACTCGTGCAACAAACAAAGTGGAGAGTATTAAGCGGTAGGCAGCGGCTTGGCTCTGCCCCTGGCATTGCTGAAGTCCATGGGCGACGGTAACCACTCACCATCAGGTGGGCCGTATGCTCGTCTGCCTACAAAGGCAATAAAAAAAACAAAAAAAAACAAAACTTGTTGCTCCACTTCAAATACTGTCAAATGTAGTCAAAGACGCTAAAATACGAAACGCATGCGATAAAATTCGTCGTGCAAGATAAGTTTAGTCAATAAAATGTTCACACAGACCGTTGTCTGAATGTGGCTAATTGACTCGAGCTGTATATAAAGTTCCGTAGGTCAGCACCGTGTCGCCTTATGTGGAACGTGCACCAAGCTAAGACGGTTTGCCCGCGTCGAGCCTTACGTCTAGAAGCGTACGTTGTTGCAATGTAAATGGCAATTCGACTTGCCCAAAAACAAACGGTGTACCGTAAAATGAGGGGAACTGGGACACTTTTTAAGTTCAACTTTGAGTTTTATCGTTCTTTTTTTATTGTTATAGTAATAAAACGTAGATTGAAATGGTTGCGGAGGCTTAAATTTTTATATACGATGCGTTATTATAGTCCATTACAAAATATAGGAACACAAAAACTGAAAAAATCTAGTTTGACCCGATTCACCTTAGCTTTGGGGTGAATCAG
The DNA here is from genome assembly GCF_030267445.1 of Bombyx mandarina. Taxonomy (NCBI): domain Eukaryota; kingdom Metazoa; phylum Arthropoda; class Insecta; order Lepidoptera; family Bombycidae; genus Bombyx; species Bombyx mandarina. Next base: position 12,074,938 of record NC_143234.1, on the reverse strand, counting down.
GTTACGTATGGGGACAATAGAGTTTTTCGATAGGGCTGGCACTATTTAGTTGTTAGGTAGGTACCTAACTTTAGGTAATTAACTTTTTAATATCTTTAATGAGTTACAAAACTTTGATGACTATAAATTAAACTGTTTAATATTCTTAAATACTAAATAAAAGTAATTTTCAGATCAATAAAGTTAAATCACTAACAATCTGACAAAAGTATTGTGACATCCCAGATTTATCCGTATTCTATCTCTAGTCCTTGTTCCCCCAATCTACTAAATAAAGTAACTACATTTTTTTAGTTTACCAATTGGAAATAATCGCCTCAAGTTACATAAGTTAAGTTACTCATCAGCATCATCATGGTCGTTTACTCTTGGTAGAGCAGTCGTGATCATGTGGAAAATGTCATGAATCGTGTCATGTGTTAAGTTAGGTAGTTACAACGGCTTAAGGCCGCCGTACCGCGAAGACGGACGTCGTTGGTCGTCGACTATCGCCTCGACGACCCGTCGGCTGGGCGTCCTTGGGGTGAGCCGCGCCGTCTGGTTGTAGTGTTGACCGCGGTAGCCCCGCTACCTCATCCGGGTTCTGACCTCGGAGGGGATCGGACGTCGGGTGTAAGAGTGCAGGGGAGTCGTTTAGTGGGTGGGCCCTAAAATCCTTGGGCCCGCGATCTGCTCTCAACACCTGCAGATCGTTGAGTCTCACATGCCCCGCGCGCCCCTTATGTGCGGGGACCTCGTAGGAGGTTCGGCCCCCGGCCCGGAAAAAAAAAAGGTAGTTACAACGGCTGCCCCACCCTTCAAACCGAAACGCATTACTGCTTCACGACAGAAATAGGCAGGGCGGTGGTACACCACCCGTGCGGACTCACGAGAGGTCCTACCACCAGTAAAACCAGTTCATTGTCACTCACGTGTAAATCAATGCATATTACAATTAGAATCACTTTTATGATTTAATCTTTCGTTAATATTTCATTTAATTATTTTCGACGTTTCCATATTCGACATTGTCCACATTTGATTATTCTTCTTCCTTTTCTTTTTTTCCTATTACCCTGGGACATAGGGCTCGAATTTAATTTTTCCATCTGCACCAGTCTTGGGCAGTCTGTTTTACCTCCTTCCACGTCATGCCCAAGACGCCCAATTTCAGCTCTACTGAGCGACACCAAATTCTTCTGGGAGGGCCTCTCTTCTTTCTGAATATGATGCTAACTAAATACCAAACCAAAGAAAGTATTACAATACATCTGAAGTAAGAAGTACCGAAGTAGTCTTCTATCGGGTACTGCCTTAGTTTAGTGGACGACTAGCCCAACGAGTGGTACGTGAGGCATCAATAAAACATAGGATTGCGCTGAAGCGATCTTTAATCTCGTCTCGTACGTGATACGTCACGTAGCGCCACGTAACACCTAACGGCTGGCACGTCCCAAGGATTACGACGTCGGCCCAATAAAGCCATCTATCAGCGTTATGTACTAATGAACTTCAGAATACATTTTTCTTGAGTACGACGATGATGCGTTGATCGGATTTTTTAAAAGAAAAATTTAGTGATCGCCACTGTTTCATTTTACTGAAAATTCAAGATCGGAACTTATGAATGTGGAAATAACGACGACGACGAGAAGATCTTCCACCGAGCGGGTGATATTGCTCGGTAGACCGGCGGTCCAAATGTTGTTGTTCGAAACTTTTATATATGCAAGCTTATCTTGAAAATGTCATAAGCGAGATTCAGGCATGTGTTGAATATATCTTCTGTGATGGCTACCCGTCACACGAACGTACGCACTCACGGCCGAACTGGTTCTTAACTGTGTGCTTAGTGCGAGTTTTTTAACGTTCCTGATCGCGTAAAAGCTAAATCAAATTTGTATGAAGTTGGAACAGCGCCCCTAGCGGCAAACATAGTCAAACGTTCGAACTCCATGCACATTAGTTAACTTTTACGCTATCGAGAACGTTAAGAACTCGCACTAAGCACACTGGTTACGGAATGACTGCTTCGCGGTAAAAATGACCAGGGCGGTGGTACCTGCCCGTGCGGGCTCACAGGACGCTCGACCATCACGTGTTATTTTCTTTCTTTCTTTCTTGGACTCTGGACCGCTGAGGTTATCTTGTTTAGATCAATTTATAAATTTTATTAAAGATTTCGATTCGCGTTATGGATCACATTTCCTTTTTCGTTTTAATATCGATTTCATTAAAGATACAACTAACCATTTACAAGTTTCAACAACAGTAAGACCTTTAGTCAATCAAGCTATGACCATGACCTTGCTGTCAACAATGATGTTATGACAAAAAATGACACTATAAAATGCTTGATAGTTGTTTGTTGTTATTATGATAAAAAAAGATCAAACTACTTAGAATCATCAAATGATTTTATCGGTCCATGGTCCACTGGAAGAGTGAACGACGATAAATAATTGTTCTTTACACGGTCCGACAACTTCCGAATAAAATAAGTCCCAATGAATGTATCGCACGGGTAGGTACCACCACCCTAATGCGTTTCGGTTTGAAAGGTGGGGCAGCCGTTGTAACTATACTGATACCTTAGAACTCATATCTCAAGGTGGGTGGCGGTATTTACGTTGTAGATGTCTATGGGCTCCAGAAACCACTTAACACCAGGCGGGCCTTGAATCAATCCACACACCTAAGCTATAAAAAAACCCGTGTGTTGAACGCGAGCTACATGGTAGGCGGAGTGGGGGTGTATTAGGTTTTATTTTCGTTACGGAATTTCTCGATTCCGTCGCCGCGCTCAAAGCCCGCGATAAAAGCTATGCAATAGCTTAAATAATCGATTAAATTACTAATTTTTAATTGGCACACAACCGGTCATACTATAGTTCATTTTTTTATATTTCATTGAGAATGTGCTCTTTCGGTGCAAAATCACCGGGTACCTCGCTAAGTTTAGATTAACAATATCATGAATGATAATTCAATGGTAGCTAACGTCTATTATGCCACACCCTGTACCGAGCAGCGCAGGTCTGTTATACCATTTAGTTATGCCGTTGTGACTATACTTGAGAGCTTAGAACTTATATCTCAAGATGGGTGGCGCATTTATGTTGTAGATGTCTATGGGCTCCAGTAAACATTTAACACCAGTTGGGCTGTGATCTCGTCCACCCATCTAAGCAATAAAAAATAATAATAATAATACCAATCACCGTTCGATTCCGTAATCGAGTAGGGGCTCACGATAATTTTGCAGTCGGTACACGTAATAAGTGAAAATAACAATTGCTTTTTGTATTCTCATATTATGTGTTTACTTTGACACAGTTTGCGTTTCGCATTAGCGTTGGGTTTGCGTCACGTAAATTCTGAGACGTTTGCTCAATTCGTACTAGCCGCAATAAACATTGTACGGCTTGCAAAAACATTTTTTTTCTTTTCTTTAAATATCAGTTGTAAATGTTGGTTTCTAACATGTTTATTCACGTAGCGGTATGGACCTGTGAGTACATTAGCTTTTAAAAAGCCATTGCTTTTGAATAAATTAATAAAAATAATAATTTGGAAGCACGCAGGCAATAATTGAGAGCCAATGATTGCCAATAATAATTGGCAACAATTGAGAGCATTAGTGAGTTGGTGTATATTTTTAATCATTTAAAATTACATAGAATGTAAAATTACGTAGAATGTTCCAAGTTCTATTATTTAGTTACTAGCGACCCGCCCTCGCTTCGCTTCGGAAACATTAAAACACACATGAAACAAAAAATATAAATAAATAAATAAAAAGTAGCCTATGTTCATCAGGGACAATGTGGGCTTCTAATGGAAAAATAATTTTTCAAATCGGTCCAGTAGTTTCGGAGCCTATTCGAAACAAACAAACAAACAAACAAATCTTTCCTCTTTATAATATTAGTATAGATGTAAAATGTGTAATATGATTCATTTCAAACTTGAGGCTTTTGACACCTCGTTAAACATGTATTGTTTTGTAAAATGAATATCAAATTAACAAACAACCAGCTAAACCAATAAACTCATTTTCCGAACTCAATTTACGACTACCATTTTTTTACTACTGATATGAAGCCTGTGAGGTAGGTACAGGTAGATTATACCAACCTGTCTATATCTACCGCGAAGTAGGAACGGATACCGGTTGAAAGCTTCGGTAGGCGTTATACTATACGACGAAGCTTAAGCCTTATGTCTCAACGTGAGTGGCAGCATTGACGTTGAGATGTCTATTGGGTTTGGTAACCACTAAGTGCAAAATAAGACTATAACTCGTCCAACTATATAAAAAAAAGATGCGTGGTGTCGTGGGACACCGGATAGGAACAAAGTTCCTTATTATAAAAATATTAATTTTAACTTCTATTCGAGGTATAAAGAAAATAATTATTCGGGTATACATTTTTTATTATGATTTTTTTATTGATAAAAAAAAACTACTTTACAAAGTTATCTTATCAAAACTTTATTTTATTCACAATGACTTTTAAAAATATATATAATAGTAATATACAAAGGAACAGCTATTTATATGAATAATAATAATAACCGTCATCACGTAGACTATACATAAATAATAAAAATCTTACGTTACGGACGTTTTTTCCCGGTTAGAGTACCCCTCTGCATCGTTCCAAAAATGTAAAAAAAATAATAATAATATAGTTCTCTTTTTACAAACGGTACAGCTTTAGTTCGACTTTTCATTTACCGCGGCCTAAGCCAAGTAATGTCAACTTGGTTTTATTTCTTCCGCAAACTTACAATGTTGCCGCTGCTAAACTTGCAGCCGAATATAACTCGTGTACATGGAGTTCTCTTGCCGCTTCGTCGAGATGACGACAAGAAAATTATAAATATAACTAGCTGACCCGACAGACTTTGAAGTCGTCGTGGCCTAAAGGATAAGACGTCCGGTGCATTCGTATCTAGCGATGCACCGGTGTTCGAATCCTGCAGGCGGGTACCAATTTTTCTAATGAAATACGTACTTAACAAATGTTCACGATTGACTTCCACGGTGAAGGAATAACATCGTGTAATACAAATCAAACCCGCAAAATTATAATTTGCGTAATTACTAGTGGTAGGACCTGTTGTGAGTCCCCACGGGTAGGTACCACCGCCCTGCCTATTTCTGCCGTGAAGCAGCAATGCGTTTTGGTTCGAAGGGTAGGGCAGCCGTTGTAACTATACTGAGATCTTAGAACTTATATTTCAAGGTGGGTGGCGCATTTACGTTGTAATTGTCTATGGGCTCCAGTAACCACTTAGCACCAGGTGGGCTGTGAGCTCGTCCAACCATCTAAGCAATAAAAAAAAAGACTTCGTAGTGCCTCAATCGATAAAATATAAAAGACCTAAACTTTTGTATAAAATAAACTTAAAACAAACAAAAGGAATCCGTCCGACGGGGGACACGTCAAGGGAAAAACAAAATTGTTATTTTTATTTAATTCTGAGCATTTTCATATTTATCTACCTTTTAAACCTTCTCTGGACTTCCACAAATAATTCAAGACCAAAATTAGCCAAATCGGTCAAGCCGTTCTTGAGTTTTAGCGAGACTAACGAACAGCAATTCATTTTTATATATATAGATAGATAGATAGATGTAATAAAATTGCATCTCTGCTCTTGTTGTACGTTCCACGATGGACCGACGACCTGGTGAAAATCACTGGGTCCTTGTTGGATGCAGGTGGTAACGGACCGACCGTACTGGAGATGGATTGGAGAGACCTATGTTCAGCAGTGGACAGCAGACAGGCGGAGATGATGATGTGATGATGATGGTGATGACGGTCTCATCAGCCGGACATGTTGTTAGCTATGATAGTTTAGTTTTCTATTGTGGCAATGTGATATGAATTATATTATGGGAATATAATTACGGAAACTCATTTTGACAGGACATAGGGACTCTATAATATTATAGTATATGTCGGCGTTAAGTCAGGATTTACACACATAAGTTCTTTTACAATGAAAATACAATACAATTCTATAAAACTTTAACATTACTTGTTTACAACAAAAAGCCACGCCTGAGTTATTCAGTGGTTCTTACACAATTAGCCATTTTGTGTTGGTTATAACAACTACAACTTCTTTTATACAAACAAATGTAATTACTGCGAAACAATTCACAAAACATAGCTTAATATTCAAAATACATATTTTAGTGATTTTACATGACTCACATTTAATTTAATTTACATGAATTACTTTTAAGTAATATTAACTAACATTGTTATTATCCAGCCTAATAATAGATGGCGCCAACAACATCATTGCATAACAATTACAATACTTAATTAAATTATTAGTACTGTTAATTATCATATAAATTATTATTAATATTTATGCTTTATTCATATTTAATCATTTATACAGTCATTTGTGTTTTTAAACAATAATATAAACATTAAACATATTCTGAACATTTTCACATCAAAACAGTGTCTGCTAATTATTAAATATGGTAGAATAACAGTTTTGTTGCTAATAATAAATAAATATTAACATATAATAAACTAAACTATATATTATTATGTTAATTATTGCCAACAGTGGCGTTTGCGCCCATACGGCCATACTGATTCCAGCGCGTCCCTTGCGCTGTTTTAGCATTTCACATAACAGTAAACAAGGCATATCCCCTACTGGGATCTACCCAACACACAAAGCACCATTCACCCTTACGAGATCTAGCTAACACACAAGAGGATTACCCAACGGGATTTACCAAACACACAAAGCATCACCCATACGGGTCTAGTTAACTCGCAAGCCATCACCCTTACAGGATCTAACCAACTTACCAGGCATCACCCTTACGGGATCTAGCCAACACACTCGGCATCACCCATTCGGGATCTAGCCAACTCACAAGGCATCACCCTTACGGGATCTAGCCAACACACTCGGCATCACCCATTCGGGATCTAGCCAACTCACAAGGCATCACCCACTTGGGATCTAGCCAACCCACAAGGCATCACCCTCTCGGGATCTAGCCAACCCACAAGGCATCACCCATTCGGGATCTAGCCAACTCATAAGGCATCACCCATTCGGGATCTAGCCAACTCATAAGGCATCACCCATACGGGATCTAGCCAACTCATAAGGCATCACCCATACGGGATCTAGCCAACTCATAAGGCATCACCCATACGGGATCTAGCCAACTCATAAGGCATCACCCATACGGGATCTAGCCAACAAGACCAGGTTTAAGGATTCGCATGGTGGCCCGCCAGCGTTTTAGGAAGGATAATTGGATAGGAAAATAAAAGTAGATACCATAACAAATTATAAATCATTTTACAGCAGAACAAATCTCTCTGCCCATACGGTCAATTTGTCAGTTATCAGAATCCTCTGACATTAAGAGGATAGATTTACCTATATCAAACCGTTACCATTACCAAACCTTTACCTTTACCAAAACACATTAGATGACAGAGACCGCTCGTCCATCCATTTTTTACCAGCTGATTCAACTTCCCCTAATTCATCATTCAGCGGACCATTTTCAATTTGCTTTATTTTAATGACTGGTAGGGAACATCATCCTTCTAATGCCTCTGCATTTTTGTTTTATTGTTGTGCTGCAGCTTTTAATCAACTAATTCTTAAAGCTGCCTGTCAGATCTTATTAATTGATATTACAAACATGTTACATTTATGACCCATCAATCGTTCAGCATGCCTGTTGGCCATACTCACTCTCTTTGGAAATAATGTAGTACTGAATTTCATACAGTTCACAAGTTTTTGAAACTCCTGAATTATCTTTTGTCTTGGTGAATTTTTAAAAGTGACAGGGTTCCAAAAATGTAACTAAGATTTTGAAAACAGAAATCAATACATAAATATCTGTGCAATCCTTTTTCTTGACTAATAATGAAGTGGCATCCCCACTAGAAACCTAGGGTGCAGAGAGTTAATCACTCATCCAAAAATAAATAATTATGAAAGGAAAAGTAATAATATGGAGCTGCTGAACAAGGATGAGCTGTCTCTTATTATGGCATTTTATTACAAGTTTATTTTTATTTTTATTGTAATATGCTTGAACTCCTCACAATAAACAGGAGACATACAGTATGTACAGCGTTATACTATGCTATCCAAATTAATTATTTCAAATCCAACTTTTATCTGCCTGATCACCATCTATGAGACATGATTTGCAAAAGTTACATGATGATTGAATAATTACTCCAAACTTGAGCATTCACTGGATAGAAACTTATAAAAATAGATAAGTTCTCTTCAAAGAGTGCAACACTGAGAACAGTTATTTTTAAAAGATTAAAACCTATTAGGATGTCAGCAAGACTGTCAGTATTACCATATGATTATGATTACCATATGAAATTCTATAATAGTTCTAATATTTCTCTCCATTAAAAGTCACAATGCTTTGTTTTGAAATCAGTTGACCCCTTATGCTCAAAAACTTTACATGAAGTTGTTTAGCTTACTAAACTAGATCTGCAATAATTTAAGTCTTATTTGTGGTGATAGGTTTGTCATCTTGACGGCGGTAACAAGTTTTCTCGAAATGACGCAAGTGACGCAGTAACCACATTTAAAACCTTAGTGTTACTAAAAGTGCCACGAAAACTGAGGGAATCATTATGTGATTGTGATAAAACTGAGTTATATTTAGATTATTAACATTATATTTACTGTCTATTTTCAATTTGACGCTTTCGGAACGTTTATAGAATCGATATTATTTAGGAAGCGAAATACATACCACCGCGTATTTCTCAATAACTTGGATCGAATAAATTTAAGTTAAATACCTGAAATCAGTATTTTTACCATCTCAGCGTCGGTAGCTTTTCTAAAACATCCACGGTCGAGAACTCATTTTAAACATCCAAATCCTTACTGAATGCATGGATCAGTTCGTCCCTCACTTGCTCCAATGTGGTCCAATACAAAGACCAGATATCGGCTTGTCTTGCTTGCTCTTTTGAACTCGATGTTCATGCGATGAAACAATTAGCATCATGATAGTTTCGTCCACATTTCCGCATCGGTCTTGATGTCACGCCCTCATCGGAACTGAACGGCGGCAAATAAAAGTTATAATGCCACCACAAGCCACAAGGGTACAGCATTTGCAGATAACATCACTTTTCGCCTTTTTAATACAGGTTGAGAGACCCATCACTTGTTCAACAGTGGGTTGCTTCATTCGGAGGCTTACGATTCATTTTGGGGCTGTGATCCCACTTCTGATGTCGGCGTTAAGTCAGGATTTACACACATAAGTTCTTTTACAATGAAAATACAATACAATTCTATAAAACTTTAACATTACTTGTTTACAACAAAAAGCCACGCCTGAGTTATTCAGTGGTTCTTACACAATTAGCCATTTTGTGTTGGTTATAACAACTACAACTTCTTTTATACAAACAAATGTAATTACTGCGAAACAATTCACAAAACATAGCTTAATATTCAAAATACATATTTTAGTGATTTTACATGACTCACATTTAATTTAATTTACATGAATTACTTTTAAGTAATATTAACTAACATTGTTATTATCCAGCCTAATAATAGATGGCGCCAACAACATCATTGCATAACAATTACAATACTTAATTAAATTATTAGTACTGTTAATTATCATATAAATTATTATTAATATTTATGCTTTATTCATATTTAATCATTTATACAGTCATTTGTGTTTTTAAACAATAATATAAACATTAAACATATTCTGAACATTTTCACATCAAAACAGTGTCTGCTAATTATTAAATATGGTAGAATAACAGTTTTGTTGCTAATAATAAATAAATATTAACATATAATAAACTAAACTATATATTATTATGTTAATTATTGCCAACAGTGGCGTTTGCGCCCATATATACTAGCCGCACTCCCCCGCTTCGCTGGGCATTTAAAATTAACATTATTATTTGTTGTCATTATTATTAGGGAGTCCAACACTCATATAAATCCCTATTCATTGAGTACATGTATTTTCTACATGGATACCAAGTTTCAAGTCAATCGGATGCACGGTTCAGTAGTTATAACGGAACATCCGTAAAAACCACTTTAGATTTATACCTAGTCAGGTCATAAATTCTGTCACATGTTTAATGTAAAATAATTGAAACAAGTTTATTCATTATGTAACCATTCATATACCAAAATGAACTTAACAAAACATAGATTCTTATGACACTAAAGTTTATTCAAAATGACCTCCGTGATTTTGAATACAGGCCTTCAATCTGCGCAGCCAGTCGTCTATCGCAGCACGAACGAGGTCCATGTCAATATCGGCGGCTGCCTTAATCAAGGATGTCTTGAGTGACTCCAAATTGGGATGAGGCTTTGAGCACGCCTTTTCCTCCAAGTGTTGCCATATCTTGTAATCTAACGGATTCAAATCTGGACTGGAGGAGGGCCAGTCTTCGTGCCGGATGAAGTCGATTTCACGCGCCGCCAGCCAGTCTTGTGTGCTCTTCGCTCTATGAGCTGGCGCCGAATCTTGTTGGAATACCCAGTGCCTGTTATTGAACATGGTATGAGAAACAGGTTCCACAAGGTTCGTCAGGACTGTATTTTGATACACAACTGCATTCGTTTTTACACCTTTCTCACAAAAATGTACCTCTGCTAAGCCCCAATAAGAAACTCCCAACCATACCATGAGCGAGGATGGAAAATGACCTCGTTGGACACGCGGAATACGGTTGCTCGCTTCTTCACTACTGTGTGCGTACACCTTATTATTTTGTTTGTTGTAGCTCTCTTCTACGGTAAAAAATTTTTCATCCGAAAAAAGAATTTCCCGATATTTTTTCCCGCGTACCGCTTCAACAAAGCGCGGCATCTCTTCAGTCTCAGGTCCATTAGACGAGCATTCAAACGATTTCCTGTTTTTCTTCGATATGCCCGAAGCCCTAAGTCTTCATTTAACACCCTTTTCACCGTGGTTCTGCTTAACCCCATCTGAAGGGCCAACAGTTTCTGCTTACGTTTGGGATTTCTTTGAATTCGCGCCTTCACAGCTTTTATCACTGCTGGAGTCCTAACAGACCGAGGGCGACCACTTCTTGACCTGTCATCTACACTAGAGTCTTCATTGTATCGTTTGATGGTACGATAAACGAATCTTTTGGTTATATTCAAATTTTTCAGTATGTTGAAAATTTGAATTGGCGCGTAACCGCAACGATGCAACGCAATAACTGCAACACGGTCTTCTTTAAGCGTCCACTCCATATTTAAAAATGAGTAAAATTCTAAAAGTATACATTTTTATTTTCATGAACAATTCGAAATTCGAATTCAATAAACTTTTTTGTGGCCAGCATTCTAAAAGAAAAGTTTTTACTGTGTGACAATACTTATGACCTGACTAGTTATATTAGTATAGATTAAGTACATACAATGTAAATATAAAATTTTCGAATACCTGGAAAGTTTATTGTCGTATATCATAAATGTTTTTAAAATAATCTTTCAAATTCAATTCAAATTCAAATTCAAAATCATTTATTTCAACTTAGATGTCAGTATGACACACTTGTTGAATGTCAAAATACAAATAACAATGTTAACTCTACCACTGGTTCCAAAAAAAGCCACAGTCCTGAGAAGAACCGGCGAAACAAACTCAGCGGGATTTTTTTTTTGTTTTTTCTCAAATATTTTCTTTTTTTTAAATAAATAAAAATATTTACAATAAAAGAAAAAACAAATTACAATTAAAAAATAATAATAATAATAATGAAAAATGAAAAAGGCCAGGAGTGAGCGCCTCATTTTCACGTAGTGCCATCTAGTAAATAATCCTTAACTTTATAATATGCCTTGTTGCACAAACGTTCCTTAACAGTTTTCTTAAATCTATGAACAGGTAGTAATTGAACGTTTAGTGGGATCTTGTTGAAAAGCTGTACACCCAGCACCCTAAAGGAGTTGCTTATTTTCTTAATTCGAGCCGCCGGCAACGCAAGCCCATGTTTGTTCCTAGTGTTCACATTGTGCAAATCGCAGACTCTGGGGAATTCTTCAATGTTTTTACGCACGTACAATAAATTTTCAAAAATTGGGACGCTAAAGTTAGAATTTTGATTTCCTTAAGAATGGTCTCAAAAATGTGTTAAAGTAATAAAAGAGTTGATTTCAACTACAATTTGTAAGTCGGAATCACGAGCCCAACATTATCATCTACAAAAATCCTCAACGCGAAATGACTTGTTTCCGATATTTTGGAATTAGAAAATAAACACTCGTGAAGTCGCGAAGCACACCTAGTCATTCCACTTATGCCCTACAAAAATGAATAGTTTTTGGAAGATTCTTTACTTATGTTCTTTGCGTTAGCTCCTCGTTTATTTAAATATTTTGATTACGTTGTAGCATTGTCCAGTTTTTGGCACTACAGTCGCTCAATTGTTTCAAGTATGGTGGTACCTTCACGCACCTACAAGGGGGGGGGGGGTTCAATTTATTAAATAATATTTTTTATTATACTAAGTCGCAGCAGTAAGTTGTTCAAGAAAACATAACATGTGCAGCTTAAAAACTTAATAAAACCGTTTAAATAGCAAACCAACTAACAATTAATTTAATTTTTATTGTAATCTGTCGTGATGCCGATCAGGATATAAGAGTGAAGTTATAAAATTATTTTATTGTCATCGCATCTATGCCTATTTTATTGTCATGCATTTGGGCAAATTAATTGGGCGTCTTAAAGTCGGTGACTTTCAAAGATCCCTTCACATACAAAAATAAATAATAAAAGCTAATAAAAAATATGTGTGGTGTCGTGGGACACCGGATAGGAACGAAGTTCCTTATTATAAAAATATGAATTTTAAGCTCTATTCGAGGTATAAAGAAAATAAAACTGGAGGTTTTACAACAACCCACGGTCATTCAGTAACGTGCGAACTTATTGTGGTACACTTCATTCACGGTTGTTTTCATAAGAGTTAGTGTATTGCGCAAACGAACGCTCTGAGATCGTGGTCAATGAATGATAAAAAATATTTTGTTTTTTGTACGTTATTACAAAGTTAAGTCGTACACTGTGTGCATTACTAATTTGTACGTTATTACAAAGTTAAGTCGTACACTGTGTGCATAACTAATAAAAATTTTTTACGTTACGGACGCTTTTTCCCGGTTAGGGTACCCCTCCGCATCGCATTAGCTATTTTTTGGAACGAAGTTCCTTATGGGAACCGCACAAGCTAATAAAAGTGTGTTAAAAACAATGTTTGATGAAAACGTTTCGTTCTTTTCAGTTGGGCAGAGCGCACGAGCAAATAATTCAGCCCCTGGAGAAGTTCCGGAAAGAACATATCGGTGCTGTCAAGGTAAAACACGTTAACATTTTGCATTTCATCTTTTTTTTTCAGATGGAAGGATTGGACATAAGAACGTATCTCTAAGTCGGCGACGGTCACTAGGTTCTGCATGAGCCGATTCCACGAGGCGGCTATCATGCCGCATCGCCTTATCGATGTAACCTTCCGGCGCTGGTTTCAACTTTTCCACGTACCACGAATACGGACATTGTAAAGCAGCGTTCTCTAAGTACTAATATATATCAGCGTTTATGGCATTTAGTGGTGGTAGATCGTATTGTATGTCCGCGTGGGTAGGCACCACCGTCCTGCCTATTCTTGGCGCGAAGTAGTCACATACCGGCATTTGTCGGTGGCATTGGTACTTAACGGTGGTAAAGCGTATTGTAAGTCCGCACCGGTAGGTACCACCGTCCTGCCTATTCTTGGCGCGAAGTAGTCACATACCGGCATTTGTCGGTGGCATTGGCACTTAATGGTGGTAAAGCGTATTGTAAGTCCGCACCGGTAGGTACCACCGTCCCGCCTATTCTTGCCGCGAAGTAGTCACGCGATCCATTTTGAAGCCATTACACAATACAATTATACCTCCGAACAATATAATGCAGACATTATTGGGCAGTGTGTACACATTAGCGCGATATCTATGCAGGTCACCTTATGACGCTTCGCTTTTGTTGTCTCAGTGCGATATCGATGACTAACAAACGCGCTTGCAGACCGGTTTTAAATTAATTGAGGGAACAATAAATTATTATATTATTTATTCGGCATTGACTTGTTGGTCCAGTTGTTATTCAACCAGGCGTCTGTACCACGTTGTTCGGGTTTGATTCAGAAATCATTATATAAAGCATTTTTTTTTGAAATGTTTGTATCGTTTGAAAATGTTTGAATTCACAGATACAAACATAGTTGTTTAAATCAAAGAGCTTAAGTTGAAATAAAAACAAATTTAACTGATTGGCCTCGTATAGACAAACGAAAAGAATATTTTAAGATTATTTTTATGCTTCATTTTTTATATTCTAAACTATAATTCTGTACACACGGCTTGAGGAATCATGTGTCATCATAAAATATCCACGGATTTCTCCGTTGGCAGCGGCTTGGCTCTGCCCCTGGCATTGCTGAAGTCCATGGGCGACGGTAACCACTCACCATCAGGTGGGCCCTATGCTCGTCTGCCTACAAGGGCAATAAAAAAAACCTATAAGTACAACTCTGTGACTATATAGTCGATCGAAATTTTATTTATGTTTGTTGTTTTGGATGGACAAGCGTGATCCATAAGTTTCATTGTCACTGAAGTATTAAAACTCATCAGTTTTTTTTCCTCGTCGAAACACACAATTGGGTCACAATACCGGGTCGAGCGCTCGATGGACCCAGACAGGGCCGGATTTAAACTTAATGCCGTTCCTGGGCACCGGCAAAAAACCCGCCCCAATACTGGAATTTTACTTAAACTTTTACTTTATATATTTTATTTTTCAAAATTAAAATAACTAATTGATTGCCGAAACGTTAACATAATATGTTATATATTCCAAAAATATAAATGTTTTTTTTTTCTAACAATTATAAATCTTGCACTAAGGGTGGCTCATAATTTTATTTCATCCAAAAAAAAACTAATTAAATTTCTTTAATTCCAGAAAATAGAAAAATCGATTATTATTTGAAATGTCCAAGGAAATAAATTTATTAAATCATTTTGATTTTAAATTACCAACTTTATAATTCACAAATACTTAATGGATGAATGAATTTATTGAATAATCAATTAAAATTATTAATTAATAGAATTAATTAATTAAATTGAGCAATCTCGATAAGACTAAAAAAAAAACTTTTCACTTTTAAAATTTTGCCGCCCTGGGCCCTTGCCCCGACTGTCCCTAGTGTAAATCCACCATTGGACCAAGAGTCCGGCGTCTGCATCCGGGGACAAGATTACTCATCTCGATTTATATTTAATTTTGTGTTTACAGGAAGGAAAAAAGAAATTCGATAAGAAGACTGCGAAGTTCTGTCAAACGCAAGAACGTACGCTGTCGCTGTCTTTGAAGAAACCAGAGACTGTCTTCCAAGAGGTGAGCGTAGAATGTTCGCGATTATCGAAGGCGACAAGTGATTCAGAATAAACCATAGACTGTGGTTTATATTTGTTTTTTTTTTTATTGATTTATATCAGTTCAGTAGTTTAGATAGTTCAGTAGTTATAACGGAACATCCGTAAAAACCACTGTAGATTTATATATTAGTATTGAAGTATAGATGTACGGCGTTGTATGTTATTTGTACTGTCTGCATTTTGCATAAGTGTTTATTTTTCAATGAAGCAATGCACCTACCACCCTCCATTGACTGGTAGTGAATACTTTAGGCATTATTACTATAAATTACTATATTTATGTGCATGAATTCGTTTTAAGGCTGATGCGGCAATGGACATGGCCGAGCGCGACTTCTGCCAGGCGTCCCTCGAGTATGTGTTCCAGCTGCAAGCCGTCCAGGAGAGGAAAAAGTTCGAGCTGGTGGAGACGCTGCTCGGCTTCGTCTTCGGCTGGTGGACCTTCCACCACACGGCGCACGACGTCCATGCCGACGCCGAGCCCAGGGTGCGCGATCTGCAACTCAGGATACAACGAGTAAGAGAACTACTATATTATCGATAGTATCTACTAGCGGTTTTAAAGTTTTACAGATAAATTCCTGCCCCAATAAATGTCAAATCAATAAACAACAACAACAAATTTTGGTAGGCATCGGCTTGGCTCTGCCCCTGGCATTGCTGACGTCCATGAGCGACGGTGACCACTTACCATCAGGTGGGCCGTATGCTCGTCTGTCTACAAAGGCAATAAAAAAAAAAACATAAATTACTTTTTTAATATCTATATCGACGCTTGAAAGGCAAGCGTGACTAAGCGACAATAACTGCTTTATATATAAATGATAGGCAATAACCAAATTCGATGCGCAAAAAAAATATATTTCTAGGTCTATTAAAATCATTTCAATCCTACCGCTAGATTCGTTAAAATATATTTTTTTCAGGTATTTCAACTTTAAATTAGTCTACTGTAAAGTTCACGCATTGTCGCTTAGTCACATTTGCCTTACTAGCGTCGATATACATAAAAATGAATTGCTGTTCGTTAGTCTCGCTAAAATTCGAGAGCGGCTCGACCGATTTGGCTAATTTTGGTCTTGAATTGTTTGTGGAAGTCCAGAGAAGGTTTAAAAGGTAGATAAATATGAAAATGAGCGGAATTAAATAAAAATAATAATTTTGTTTTTCCTTTGATGTGTCCCCCGTCGGATGGATTCCTTTTGTTTGTTTTAAGTTTATTTTATACAAAAGTTTAGGTCTTTTTTATGGATTGAGGCACTACGAAGTCTGCCGGGTCAGCTAGTTATGTATTAAAATAAACAGGGCGTATTGTCAGTCCGTACGCATAGATTGTACTACAATCTTGCTTTAATCCCTGCCGTGAAGCTGTCATGCTGACCATGTCGAAGGGTGTCCAGTACAATTGAGAATCGGACCTCACACGTCAAGTTGCGATGCCTACGGACCCCGGTGTGCTTACTACGAGTTTTTTATAAGTTAACTGAATGTTATGGATTTGGAACAGCTTCCCTTCTTTTGCCGCTAGGGGCGCTGTTTCGAGTTAACTTTTACGCGAGCGAGAAGTTAACTCGCACTTAAGCACACAAGAACTAGACAATTTTGTGCAAAAAGAAGGGCTAAATTTCAAAATTTATTAATTAAATTTACCAGGTTTAATAATTTGTATCTATTGTATGAATAACTCAACAGGTGGACTCTAATGATGACCTATAGTAGAATTGTACGTGTTTTTATCATTACGATCGCGTTGTTTTTTTTTTGCGTAACCGACTGAAGTTGTGTTTTGCGTCACTTTAATATAAGCTTATGTTCGCATCGAGAGCAGCGCCCCTGGCGGTGAACATTGCAGTTATAGTTGCAACGATGCTACCACCAGGGGCGCTGTTGATTTGATCTGAGACTAAATACTACATTTTTTAATTGATATTATAATTTGAAATATTAACTATGTATGGTATTGAGATTTAAATCTACGGATTTGCTTAGTGATGCGAGTTTTGAGCGATTTTGTTTTGATTGGCGACTAATTGGCGTGTGTTTTGAAAAACCTTTGGAATTTTGTAAAAAAAGATCAGAAGTTGTGTGTGCATGCGTGTTTAGTTACCTTGTGCGTTCGTGTGTGTGTGTGTTTGAATACTAACAGATGCATGCTTTACAGACGAGGAGTAATTTCGAAGAGACAAGCAAACAGACTGAATCACTCATGAAGAAGATGATGGAAGTACGGCAAATGGTAAGTTATTTTTAATTGAAATCGATTTATTCTGGATGCATGAACGGTAACCGTACTTATTGAATAAATACATATTATTATTGTGAATACTAAATACTTTGATAGGTTATTCTCTAATGTGCGACTATAGCTACTATAGAACAGAAGTTAATGACCAACATGTGAATCGCGTTAACGACATTTACAAAGTAGCCTACCATTTATATCAATATGATTGATTAACTTCTACGTAGACTAGGAGCATACTACCTGGGGCCACTGCGTTCATCCACAGTGCGTTTCCAGAGATATTTTTTGCCACGTACCATCCGGCTTTGGAATGAGCTCCCCTCCACGGTATTTCCCGAGCGCTATGACATAATCTTCTTCAAACGAGGCTTGTGGAGAGTTATTAAACTGTAGGCAGCGGCTTGGCTGTGCCCCTAGCATAGTTGATGTCCATGGGCGACGGTAACCACTCATCATCAGGTGGGCCGTCTGCTCGTTTACCTGCAACGGCAATAAAAACAACTATTTCCGAACGACAACATTATGACCTTCGGTAAATCGGGTCAGCAGTCAGTCAGGACACCCGCTCTGTCTATGACCGTTCCGTTGGACGTTCCCACAAATGTTCGAGGTTTTTAACGTTCTCGATAACGTAAAAGTTAACTCTAATTTGTATGGAGTTGGAACAGCGCCCCTAGCGACAAACGCAGAGAAGCTTGTGAATTAAAAGTTGTCATTCACAAACTTCCCTGCATTTCATTGAAAACTTATTCTTCGTGGAGCGTGTTCATGGTTACGACCTTATTACTTTTTATTTTTCAGTCCAAAGAAGAGGACGGAAGCGATGACGGCCCCGGGGGCGTCTCCAGGGCTGGTTACCTGTTCCTCATGGAGAAAAGTTAGACAACTTGAACCTTATAGTTTAGTTCATAGATGCTTTATTTGGACCCAAACTAAATTTGTTTTGCTATGAGAACCAGAAATTTATATTATTAATAAAAGTACCTACATATGCTAATGAAATATATTTTTAATGTGTACACCCTTATAAAACCAGACACGGAGAAAACAAATTCGTTCGTCACAATGTTTACCTGAGGCGGAAGTCGAACACATGGCACTTGGCACAGGGACGCTAATCACAGTTCCACCGAATCAGTTGTGACTTTATTCACAAAAATTGAGATTAGATTTTTTAAAATCATGAATTTTTAAAACATATATCCCGAAATAGATCACACCCTGTACTGTTTCATTAATGTTCGTTCACGAGATCTGGACTATACAGTGTGTTCCTAAACGTTTGTAAAGTTTTCGTAACGTAAATAAGAGCAGTCTGATTCGCGACAGGGGACTACGGTCTCATTGAACAAAATTTAGTTTTGTGTTGCTTATGCTTTTCGGCGACCGTGTCTGACATAGGATTTTGACGATGAACTGCCAAACATAGACTGTCAAATATCGAGGAGCCTTTGCTCGAAGAAAATAGTATTACTTCCGTTTGATTGCAGAGGCCTTCGGTACGACGACGTGGAGCAAGCAGTTCTGCACGTACGAGAAGAGATCCCGGATCCTGACCCTGACGCCGTACAACCAGATCAACGTCAAAACGGTACGTCCGGCGCGGCAGTGCTCGATGTTCCAATGCTGTTCTCGTTACAAGTGTGTCGTCTGAGTGAGTTGGCTGGTTCGCAGAGCTGGTCTCCCGAAGCCGTGTGTCTGTGCGGCGCCGTGGCGTGCGGCGACGCGGCCGAGCGGCGGTGGTGCTGGGAGGCCGTCCCCGCTGACCGCGAGCGGAGCCCCCTCACGCTGCAGGCGCTCTCGCAGCGGGACCGCGCCGCCTGGCTCGCGGCCGTTGACGAGCCCCCCGCCGAGCGACACCCGCAGGTACGTCACACTACCCCCCTTCCCCCTCCATCGCTCTGAAGTACTTCACACGGATTAAAGTTGAAGGTAGTTCAAGAATGTGTTCGAAAATGAAACGATCGCAGCTTTCGGCTATTTTATGTGACGAAATTCAAATAAAAATCAGTGATATTAAAAAAAAAATGAGATTTTTAATTGATAAAAATCTATCGTGGAACGCATCGATAAAATAAATCAGCTGAAAGAAGCTTGCATCAGCCGCATCTCTAAGACGGTTACGAAACTCATCCGACCGGCACCAAGGCTGCGCTTGCGGTCTCTTTTCCTTCCAATTCTTAGCATCCTTAAATGGGTGGACAAGTTCACAGCTTACCTGGTGTTAAGTGGTTACTGGAGCCCAACAAGGTATCAACAAATAAATGCCGCCACCCATCTTGAAGTATGAGTTCTAAGGTCTCAGTATAGTTACAACGGCTGCCCCACCCTTCAAACGGCAGAAATAGACGGAGTGGTGGTACCTACCCGTGCGGACTCACAAGACGTCCAACCAGACGTCCAATAACTTATTCTAACTAAATTATTCTAATAACCATCATCTCTTGTTTACAGAAAGCATCTGTGAACAGTGAAGAGTTTGCGTTAGACGAAACGGGATTCGCCTTCGTGCGGAAGCTGATATCCGTGATAGAGTCGAGGGGGCTGGAGGAGCAGGGACTGTACAGGTGAGGCAGCCGGCGGCGCCCCGGCGGCCCCCGCAGCCCCCGCAGCCCGGCGACTGACCCGACCGTGTGTTGCCGCAGGGTGGCGGGCGTGGCGTCCAAGGTGTCGCGGCTGGTGGCGTGCGCCGCGCCGGGCCGCCGCCTGCCGCCCGCGCTACACGACCCGCTGGAGTGGGAGACCAAGACCCTGACCTCCGCGCTCAAGAGCTACCTGCGCGCGCTGCCAGACCCGCTGCTCACCCGCGCGCTGCACGACCGCTTCATCGCCGTCGTCAGTCAGTACACTGCTCCTCGCACTGCAACTAGATGATAAGTATCGGTGGTCACCGTCGTCACCTACTGCGTCACCGACTGTACTCGGAGAGCTCCGGGGAGTGGCGCTCCAGACGTTGCGTGGGAAACCGTTGAATATAAGTTGTAACTTTATTATAGATATTTTCATAGGGATGTCATTAGTCAATGATAAATGAGAGAGAAAGCAAGAGAGGGTGAGAGAAAGAGCGAGAGAGAGTGAGATAGAGGGAGAGAGAGAGTATTGAGTGGGAAGGCGAGATGCCACTATTATTATCTCACTAACGTGTACCGAACACTGTATTCATTTACTTAAGCGTTTTGATAAATGTCTATTATTTGAAACGGTAATGTAACGCAAAGAATGGCGAGGTTGTGTAGTTATACATTGCGTGTATTATAAAATGCAAGATTTTTGTTCAGAAGTTCCCCTTTCGTAGTACGAATTCTTGCGCGGTAGAGTTTTATCACGTAATGCATTAGCGTGTCGCGTGACGCGTGACGCTAGCCGCGTGACGCGTGACGCTAGCCGCGTGATGCGTGACGCTAGCCGCGTGTCGCGTGACGTGCGCCGCGTGACGCGTGCCGTGTGCCGCAGAGTGCGAGAGGCGGGCGGAGCGCGCGGCGGGCGTGTGCGAGCTGGTGCGCGCGCTGCCGCCGCACAACCGGGACATGCTGCTGCTGGTGCTGGCACACCTGCGCAAGTACGGTTTTTTTTTTTTTTTTTTATTGCTTAAATGGGTGAACGAGCTCACAGCCCACCTGGTGTGAAGCGGTTACTGGAGCCTATAGACATCTACAACGTAAATGCGCCACACACCTTGAGATATAAGTTCTAAGGTCTTAAGTATAGTTACAACGGCTGCCCCACCTTTCAAACCGAAACGCATTACTGCTTCCTGGCAGAAATAGGCGGAGTAGTGGTACCTACCCACGCGAACTTACAAGTGGTCCTACCACCAGTAAAACGTGCTGCCGGCTAATACACACGCTGTCACTGAACGCACCTTAGAGCCCTTGCCCACGACGACTTTTTGTAGCGATACAGTAGCTATACTATCGCGCGTTCTCATCCATACAGCAGCGATGCTGCCGCTGGATGTGTACCTTCGCCCAGATTCTGTATCGCTACTATCGCGATGCTGTCGCGATTCAGGATCTACCTAGAAATGTTTGTAAGCGTTTACAGCGATACAGTCGCGCGTTTGCATCGCTTCTGTCGCACGTTACAAATGCGACTAACGCGCGATAGTAGCGATGCAGAAGCTCGCTTACAAAACGCGCGACAGTCATGCTGCAGAAAGTCGCCGTGGGCGGGACTCCTTAGGCTTTAAGGTTAAGCGAATACCAGCCTTGGGACGTTAACATAAAGCCTCAATTTGGGAAACAACGAAGAAACAAATCCCGCTGACCGATACGATCGTTCTAATGATACGTACTTAACTCGTGTTCATGGATGACTTTCGCAGTGAAGTAAAGTAGTACAATTGTATACTTGATGTGATTACTGTTGCTAGAGCGCGGTGTACTACCGTCCTAACTTTATTTTATTGCTTAGATGGGAGGACTAGCTCAAGCCTGGTGTTATGTGGTATTACCGGAACCGATAGATAGTAACAATTTAAATACCATCATTGACCTTGAGACATGTGTCCAAGTCTCAGTTCTACGGTACACCAGCTGCTCCACTCTTCAACACCCCTCAATCCGGAAGGCATTACTGCTTCAGGCCACTCATTTGTGTTGACTGTTGAACACCAGGGTAGCGGCGAAGAGCGATAAGAACCTAATGTCGGAGTCGAACCTGGCGGTCTGCTTCGGGCCCACGCTGCTGAGGCCGGAGCGGGAGACGGTGGCCTCCATACTGGAGCTCAAGTTCTACAACGTGCTGGTGGAGACCATGCTCGAGAACTACGACGAGATCTTTGAGGCCGGCCCCCCCGCCCCGCCCGCGCACAACGGCCTGCTCAGGTCAGTGGAGCTGCCCGTGGGCACAATACGCATACGTCGCGCTTAGAGTCGCTAATACCTTTGAGGCGGTAGCTATCACAAGATATCTGAAAGATGCCTGAACCTCGCTTACGGCATTTCCAATATAAGCCTGCATATATACAAGTTCCGAACAATAACATTCGGACCGTCGGTCTACCGAGCAATACCACCCACTTGGTGGAAGATCTACCCTTCGTCTTTATACCTACACCTTGAACGATATACCTATATGACACAATCTGGTCAAGAGGTTGAACTGACTTGACAATTTGCGCACGCGTTAATGACCGATGGCGATGCAATATTTTTTTAAGATAGCGTAACGACAACTTGAAGATCTTCCACAGAGCTGGTGATATTGCTCGGAGGACCATCAACCCTTTTTTTGCCTACCTATCCTGGTATCCTCGAGGGGCTATGTCAGGTTCACCGAGCGTGTAGGCGAGCTCGCAGGGCTCATCCTAGCGAATTTGCTAACACTAGTCCTAGCAAGGGCTGTGCTTCGCAGAATCTACCACAGGATCGGAAACGCCACCCACTAAGAAAATCCGGCGAGAAACTCAGTGGGCTGTCGAAATGTTGCTGTTCGGAACTTGTATATATTCAAGCTTATCTTGAAAATGTCGTTAGCGAGATTCAGGCATCCGTGAAATATGTTGTGCTCTGCAACGGCTATCGCCACAGATTTATTAATTGGGTCCAGATCAGGATAATTATTGCACCAACTCGAGTTTGTATTTATATTAGAGTGTTTTGGCAAGAAAATCAACCCTAAGCCACTAAAAATACGAGTTGTGTTTATGTCATAGTATAATACTCAGTACACCCTAATGGAACCAATGATAAAGTGTCTATGTTGCCCTGTGTTTTATTTTTGAAAAGATTCATTAAACTAGCATCCATAAGCTTCTAATATAGAAAATATACATTCAGTTTGAATTTATTTAAAAATACACGAGCAGACCCGGCCACACGTTGCTGTGGCTAAGGTTTTTGTTTCTAAATAACACGCGGCCGGCTATGCTAATACCAAAAATTGACAAAGTAAGAACAATTTGATTTCACTGTATTGCGTTTACTACGAAATAAATTTTACTTGTAATTTGGCCTCAGCAACACGTGGTGTTTATGCCATTAAATTGTAGCTTATATGAAACGTTGGTATTTTTAACACAGCGCCATCTATGAGATATTAATGTCAGACAGTATTACAGTTGTCTGTAAAAACTGATTTTAGGCGCCATCTGTTTTAGACTTATGAAACTTACAATTAATAACAATAATCAACTTAAGAAATAATTCTATTGTTAATTAATAAATATTGCGACCATTAAATAAAATCGAAATAAAAATCATCCCATGGCCTAAGTTGGAACAAAACACATATTTAAAAAAAAAAAAAAATCGGTTCAGTAGTTTAGGTGTCCATCGCGGACAAAATACGTGACACATAATTTATATATATTAAGATTATCATACGGATTTTTAGCTTGTCGTGATTGTATATTAAACAAGTTTTCTTTTAATTTAAATTCCTTTCGCGTCTGATTCTGATATGGCTCATGATTGAACTCCTCTCCAACGCGTTCCTTTTGGTAAGAGTTGAGTAGAGTGGTCATCGTGGCCTAATTGATAAGTTGCTCGGTGTTTGTTCACCCACTTTGTCGTATTTAAATAATAACTTGGATCGTTTTCTAGAATTTATTAATATTTACTTTAATGAGACACAAACAATTGATAGAAGTTTTACAGCAGTAATGGAGGGAAAATGCAATGACACAGATTATGCTGATGAGATAGTGTACGGACAAGCGCGCACATTATATTGCATACGGATGTATTTTATATCAAAGTCATTAATTTTTCGAGTCAGTTTTAATTCACTAATTTTAATTCAACTTTATTAAAACTTATACTATTATACTACTTCTATTTCTATTTTTATTTATTTATTTATTTCAGAAAAAATCCATAAAATAATAATAATACAATAGTCAGCACACAAACAGTTCAACAATACAAATAGAAAATGAACAATATACTAATTCAATTAATTAAATATACAAAGGAAATGAATTAGAAACACACAATTATATCAATACAGTAGTAACCACTCTATGTCAATATATCTATTATACTACTTCTATTTTTTAGTTGGATTTTCTATAAAAGCGTATTTTGTTAGTTTTTTTAAACTATTATTTATTTTTCTTATCATCTAAACAGCCACCAATCAGTATACGCATATCAGTAAACAATTACTCAATATTGGAGTAGTTATCATTATCACAACAGAGGGTTGTGTGGACAAACCGTTCAGATCGATTATACAAACTCAACACTCGGAGTATTCATTTCATAATTTTCCCCTATATTTATGCTGGTAGCCTGTTAGGCCATTCCAGCTACGCCAGGACGGGTGAGCTCACGGGCTCAATCTGAGAGAATTTGCTAATACTAGCCCTAGCATGGTCATGTTGCACGCAGGGATACCAGCAATTTGGAACGCCTTGTGGTGACCGGTAAAATAGAGGGAAAAAGGCCTAGGGGTAGAGGTCCCAAACGATGGTCGGACCAAATAGCGGAGGAACTGAGGGTATCTGTCAGCGATGCACTCCATCGGGCTGGAGGACGAGATCGATGGAGACAGCTGGTTGACGGAATCGGACGGAGTCACGATCCTCAGCAGTGAGGGACCGATCGAAGAGAGAGCCCTAGCAAGAGTAGTGCTTTGTAGAATTAATCAACCACCGAATCGGAATCGCGACCCACTGAGAGGATCCGGCGAGAACCTCAGTGGGATTGCCTCTACGATGTAGGAGGACTAGTGAAATTGTCAATTGGATCGCTAAACAATTATTGTTCTTCTAGTTTGAAGGGTCGGGACGTCCATTGTACTATATAATTGTGATTTTATCCACAAGTCTGACGGCGGTTCGTTGCGTTCGTTTTGTTGATGTCTATGGATTTTACGAACACTTAATACTAGATGGACCGTGAGATCGTCTACGCGCTGTAGCTAGAAATTAATTGTGAGTGAAATTATGTTGCCGGAACACATCACAGCGCCTTGACAAGCCCCAATTACATTCAATCTCAATATGTATGTCAGGAAACAGTTACAATTTACGATCTTATTCGCAGTGATGGATTTAGGTTTGATGCCGCCCCGGGACCTGTTTATCGCGCCGCCCTGAATGTTGCAAGTAAATTTTAATTCAATCTTTTTATTTTATATTTAAAATAGCATTATAATTTATTATGAAAATTTATCTGAACTCATTTTCAAAGGAATTTCAAAGGACAAATTTCTTTACTTTCATTAGTCTCTGAAAATTTTTCATTTAAAAAATTTTACCGCCCCTTAAATCATGCCGCCCTAAGCCCGGGCCTCACGGGCCTAGACTAGTGAATCCATCACTGCTTATTCGAATGGTCGCATCCGTGATGCAGTTCGATTAAAAATTCTCTCGATTATTTACAATAGATTCCGTCAATCGTCGTCAATGTATAATCGGATAAGAGAGATTTGTAGCGTGAAACATTTTTGATTAGACTTGTGCGCAACATTACAATTTTGTAGAGACCTAAGTATACCCGCATATTTTTTTGTGAGGTACCTGACGTTTTTTACTGGTGGTAGGACCTTTTGTGAGTCCGCACGGGTAGGTACCACCGCCCTGCCTATTTCTACCGTGAAGCAGTAATGCGTTTCGGTTTGAAGGGGGGGGCAGCCGTTGTAACTATACTGAGAACTTAGAACTTATATCTCAAGATGGGTGGCGCATTTACGTTGGGCTGTGAGCTGTCCAACCATCTAGCAATAAAAAAAAACCTACTTTTTAAAAAAAAAGGCTAACATTTTTTACAAAATGCTTAAAATTAAGTTCAGGACTAAAACGATTAATACTGGTTTCATTACTGGTCCAATTAACTCTGGGTGCGGTCGATATCTAGACGACCACATCATTATTCCAATACTCTACATACGTGTTGTTGTATATGTGTTCCCCTAATACGTCCGAACTTACTACGTACGCTTTAACGTTGTAATCTGTAAACTTCAAATGCCAAGCCAAGGTGGCCTGTACATGTATGAGCTTGTTTCCGAAGCGAGCAACACCGAAAAGGACTTTTTTACTGGTGGCAGGACCTCTTGCGAGTCCGCGCGGGTAGATACCACCACCCTGCCTATTTCTGCCGTGAAGCAGTAATGCGTTTCGGTTTGAAGGGTGGGGCAGCTGTTGTAACTATACTGAGACCTTGGAACTCATATCTCAAGGTGGGTGGCGCATTTACGTTGTAGATGTCTATGGGCTCCAGTAACCATTTAACACCAAGTGGGCTGTGAGCTGTCCAACCATCTAAGTAATAAATAAATAAATAAATAAATAAAAGAAGAAAAAAACAGTTCCTAACCCCCGGGAGCACGTTGTACCATCTGTCGCGTGCGTGACGTACTCGCAAGTCGTCCTTCTCACTCTGCACATAAATCTCATATCCTTTCCTTTCGTATTCAATACGTTTTAATTCGAACGTCCGGGATATTCAATATCGGTTCGCGTTTAAGGACCTCTACGTCAAAGGACCTTGTTTTAGAACGATTTTTTATTGGAAATCATCGTTTTTTTTTATTGCTTAGATGGTGGACGAGTTCACGGCTCACCTGATGTTAAGTGGTTATCGCACCCCATAGACATTTACAACGTAAATGCTGCTACCCACCTTGAGACATGAGAACACAGTTTTTACAGTACAACAGCTGCCCCGCCATTCAAACCGAAACGCATTACTGCTTCACGGCAGAAATAGGCAGGGTGGTGGTACCTACCCGTGCGGACTCACAAGACGTCCTACGACCAGAAATGACTGATATTTGTTCAAAATAGGTAACTAATAAACTTTGTTTTGAGCAGTCGAAATTACGTCCTCATTAGAACATTAAGAATGTTAAATTGGGAAAGTATAATAATACGGGCTTTCATTATTTATAGGAGATATTTACTATAAAACTAGAGGTCCCGCAGTAGTCGAAATTCGACTATAATAAATAATTAATTGGAATTGTAAGTTTGTACACTATTATGATTGTATTTTATACTTCTATAATCACAAATTTCGCCAAGGCTACACTATAAAAAAATTAATAAAGACAAACAATATTTAATCTATTCTCAATTTGACAACAGACGTCAAGAACAAAAGTTTGACAATAAATAGTATGCATGCGTGTGTGCGTCAAATACATGGTATGTAGTGTGTGTAATGTTTTCTTTATTGATTTAATGTATATTTTATGCATTATTTTAAAAAAATATTAACATTGTGCACTTCTTCTCTATATTCTCTATAAGCGTGGAAAATTTCATACTCCTCCGTCCGCGCAATTTTCGTTAAAAGGGATACAAAGTTTTTGCTTCACGTATTAATATATAGATATACATAGTGCGAAGTTCTAGCAAAAAAGTGAAAACTTCATCTATTTTGTTTAACGTTATTTTATTATGGATTACAAAGATCCAACCACGTCTGTTTGTATCAACCCTGTTCTCTGTTTTG
Source organism: Bombyx mandarina (assembly GCF_030267445.1). Taxonomy (NCBI): domain Eukaryota; kingdom Metazoa; phylum Arthropoda; class Insecta; order Lepidoptera; family Bombycidae; genus Bombyx; species Bombyx mandarina. Next base: position 12,046,759 of record NC_143234.1, on the reverse strand, counting down.
TATAATCTGACTAATCAATGGAAGTGATTTAACTATAATTAAGTGCGTATACAACAATTATCCCCTACTCCAAACACGAGCGAGAATTACTGAGACAACAGCTAAATAAATTCGTACTAAAAACTCGAGACTGCTGTTTGTTTTTTTTTTTCGTTCCGAACATTTACGTCATAGACAATGAATCGAAATCCGTTGGGTCCCGAAATCGTAACGGCCGCGTGACATCGGACAATGCCTCTAGAATGAATACGAAGGTATGGAGCTTAAGATATTATAATGATAGATGGGCAGGGTCGGACTCGGTCTTCGCAAACGGGGGGCGATGCCACATCAGTCGCACGATATCTACGGGTCGACCATAATGCACGTCACTGCGAGTGCGTATCTGAATCGCTCAAGATTATTATTTAGATATATAATTTATAAATATTAGCTTGTGAAGGCCACTGTTAAATTTTTATTTTTTATTGCATAGATGGGTGGACGAGCTCACAGCCCACCTGGTGTTAAGTGGTTACCGGAGCCCATATAAATCGATACAACGTAAAAGCCGCCACCCACCTTGAGTTATGTTCTAAGGTGTCAGTATAGTTACAACATCTGCCCCACCCTTCAAACCGAAACGCATTACTGCTTCACTGCAGTAATAGGCGAGCTGGTGGTACCTACCCGTGCGGACTCACTAGAGGTCCTCCCACCAGTAAATGGCGAGTATATAACGATTATTCCCGGGAGAAGTGATCCACTAACGCAGATTGAACGTGCATAGAAAAGTTAACTCTTTACTGGGTATTTTTTGTTAAACAAAAAATGTTAATATCATCGCATTTAACATTATTCGATGCTCCAAATAGTCCGCGATCATTAAGCGTATTCGTTATTCATATGAGATTAAAAGAAACAAAAATAAGGATAACATTTTGAAATTTTAACTCCACGATGTAATATTATAAAATCGTAACAGAAGATTTTTACAAAACACAAAAATGAGAAGTGGTGTAGAGATATAGACTCCTAAAACTCTCTACTCTTTGTCCATTTTTGCGCGTTAGTGTTATTTTGAAGATAATTTCTTCAACCCCCCCAATTCAGTACCTAAGTACGTTCAGTGAAGTCAAGGAACCCCGCGCTGGGAGGCTGCGCGCGTCCGACAGATGTTGCCGCAAAAAAAGAAAAGAAAAAGCAACTCGTTACAAAAACAAAAAAAAAAAGCGAAACGTCGCGTCGCCTTGTTATCTGCGCCTCCGCCCCGGCTCCCTTCACTTATCTTATACCTTTCATTACAGTAACATCTGGCCCTGTTATTTTCTTTATTGGATTTAAATACTGCTTACGTGTTCCAATTTTAAGTCGTCGCGGCCTAAAGGATAAGACGTCCGGTGGATTCGTCTTGAGCGATGTACCAGTGTTCGAATCCCGCAGACGGATACCAATTTTTCTAATGAAATACGTACTCAACGAATGTTCACGATTGACTTCCACGGTGAAGGAATAACATCGTGTAATAAAAATCAAACCCACAAAATTATAATTTGCGTAATTACTGGTGGTAGGACCTCTTGTGAGTCTGCGCGGGTAGTTATCACCACCCTGCCTATTTCTGCCGTGAAGCAGTATTGCGTTTCGGTTTGAAGGAGAGGGCGGGCAGCCGTTGTAACTATACTGAGATCTTAGAACTTATATCTCAAGGTGGGTGGCGCATTTACGTTGTAGATGTCTATGGGCTTCAGTAACTACTTAACGCCAGGTGGGCTGTGAGCTCGTCCACCCATCTAAGCAATAAAAAAGCTTAGTTTTTACCTATTCGCTGGTAGTCAAAGGGACTATTCCGGATTCTCGCGGACGGGTAGGCGAGCTCACGGTCTCAACCTGAGAGAATTTGGTAGTACTAGGTCCTAGCAAGAGCAGTGCTTCGCAGAATCTAATACAGTATCGGAATCGCGACCCACTGAGAAGATCCGGCGAGAAACTCAGTGGGCTGTGTTTATGGGGTGGGTCGCGATTAAGAGTTTCTCGTTTGGTTCATAGGATTTGAAGAGGTGCGGGAACTAATTTTACATATTTCACTTTGTTTCTTCCATTATCAAACTGTGAACGTGAATAAGCTTTATAAAGCCGTGTTGCTAGTTCAATTAAAACTGTCTAAAATATGTAGGGCATGAGCATCCGTGAACACGACGGGACGTCAATAAGAAAATTAAATAAAAAATTTAATCAACAATTAACAACGATTTATACCTTTCTTTTAACAAATAAGTTCTAAAATTTTAGAATGTATTTTTAATATGAGTCACTAAAGATCTATGTTATTGTATGTACGAGTATGATATTTGGTTAACATAGTATACATTTTGGTTCCAAATGACGTCAGAACGTAACAAAGTTGATCTATTTGTTTCGAATACGGCAAAGTAGTCATGTGTTCCCGATTTTAATGGTGTGATAGCCGTTCTATAACTGGGGTAGCGTGATGTCTATGGACTCCTTTAATCATCCAACACAAGGAGGCGCGAGAACCCGTACACTCAAAAAAAAAACAGCGAATCTTCATTGATTTTAACTTCTATTTACAGAGAGTGTATTAAAGTATCTCGTGTTATATTTTTCTACAACTGTTCAGTTCTAATAATTTAGTAATAACCTATTGACCTGTTGGTTAAAAACGAAAGAAAACCGGTCCGCAACGATTCTCATTAGCGCGCCTTCTTTGTAAATATTCATAAATCCGGTAAAAGTTCGCTTCGCTGCTGTGAATCCATTGATAAAGCCCAAAGATTTTTCGTAAACAAATGAATTTTTTTTTACGTTACCTTAAGGCTTCGTCAAACAGAACGCGTACTTAGCGCTGCGTTTTATCGTCGCGCTCTTTTCATGTCACACAAATTGACTAGACGAGCCCAACGCTCCTTGACGCAACGTAACATTCGCCAAATCATAGTGCCTTTCGATAGCAGTCTGAAAGTTTAAAAGTATTAAGATGTCGAGTGATTTGATTCTGATGCGGCATTGTATAAGCATGGGTCTTTTCTAATTAATTCAATCAATTTTTCGGGCATTATCACATTCACTCGGACGCTAAAATAAAATTTGTAAACAATTACAACGCCTGACGTCAAAGTGTCCTAACGCCCCGACAGAGTGTTGCGTACCTATAGCGCTGGCGTTCTGTTTGACAGTACATTGCCACAGTACATACAACATATCTCGGTGTCATAGCGCGCCGTCAGTTTAGCGTTCTGACGCGCGCTAATTATGTATGTGTTATGTTTGACGAAGCCTTAAACTGACGGGCAGAGCTCACTCTGGATCTGGTCTTAAACTACCGTCCGAACAACTGAATTGCAAATCGAAGCACAACCAGATACTATTAACACTTACTGGTGGTAGGACCTCTTGTGAGCCCGCACGGGTAGGTACCACCACCCCGCCTTTTTCTGCCGTGAAGCAGTAATGCGTTTCGGTTTGAAGGGCGGGGCAGCCGTTGTGACTTACTTGAAACCTTAGAACTTATATCTCAAGGTGGGTGGCGCATTTACGTTTTAGATGTATATGGGCTCCAGTAACTACTTAACACCAGGTCGGCTATGAGCTCGTCCACCCATCTTAAGCAATTAAATATATACATATAGAGATTCAGTAGCGCTACCATCTGTTGTTGTTATCAATTGCTTTCTATACCACCGTTAAGGAATGGGCAGGATAATGATACGAATCCGCGTGGACTTGCAGCACCCTGTATCAGTCAAAACTAATGGAAACTTTTTGTCGTCATGCAAAAAAAGTTTTGTTTGCGAAAGTCGTGTTTCGTTAAAGCTCTTGACGTGAATTCTGTAAACAAAATCCGGAAGTCTTTGTCTTCGCTTTAAAATTGCGTTCGAAAGACGCAGAGGCAATAAAGTCCTGGTCATAGACAACGGTTCCTCTTTTGTATGTTTTATCTATTGACCTGCCCTAGGTATTGTTAAGTAATAACGTATTGGTTTTGTGTTAACACCTTTTTTTTTGTTACAAGTTATTGTCAGACATCTTTGAGTTGTAAATAATTTATATGTTCACTTAGCTAGTTTTTAGTTTTCTTTTGTTTTGTAACGTTTAAAGAAATCAGGCGTGATTTGATTTAGAAAACACAACGAATCATTGTATTTTATCGTTTATAGGATAGTTAAATCTGTGCAGTCGAAGAAAAAGTCGCAAACATTGCTCTCCGGACAGATGCTGGGTCCCTAATTGTGTGTTGTACTGGTGGTAGGACCTCTTGTGAGTCCGCACGGGTAGGTACCACCGCTCCGCCTATTTCTGCCGTGAATCAGTAGTGCGTTTCGGTTTGAAGGGTGGGGCAGCCTTTGTAACTATACTGAGACCTTAGAACTTATATTATCTCGGGGTGTGTGGCGCATTTACGTTGTAGATGTCTATGGGTTCCAGTAACCACTTAACACCAGGTGGGCTGTGAGCTCGTCCACACATCTAGGTAATAAAAAAAAAATGAGGTCAAAGTCAACGCGTTGAATATTTCTATAGGTGTTTGGATAATAATTTCTCCGCGCTACCTCCATTGCAAATAATTTCTATCTGCACTCCCATAGTGCAAAAACATGCCCCCATCAACAGTATACCAGTTAATTCTCTAAAGTTCTTAAAGGCAAGACATCTGCTATTATTGAAGCCTTATTAGTCTCCGCAGTCCGGAGAATGTTAAGGCTAAAAGGGTGACATGTGTGTATGACCACGGCGTTTGTGGCTTTAGTTGTTGAAGCGTTTAATGGCGATTAAATTTTCACCTTTACTGGAGACATTTTGGATTAATTGGTTAAGCAAAGAATAGTTGATCAAATTTCTCATTAGTTAAATTTTGCGACATTTACCTTTTTAATTAAAGGTCCGTTTTATTTGTTATCAGTATCAACAATTTGATGTTTTTAATTGAAATCAAATCCGCAAAATTATAATTTGCGTAATTATTGGTGGTAGGACCTCTTGTGAGGCCGCACGGGTAGGTACCACCGCCCTGCCTATTTCTGCCGTGAAGCAGTAATGCGTTTCGGGTTGAAGGGTGGGGCAGCCGCTGAAACTATACTTGAGACCTTAGAACCTCAAGGTACGCGGCGCATTTACGTCGTAGATGTCTATGGGCTCCAGTAACCACTTAACACCAGGTGAGCTGTGAGCTCGTCCACCCATCTAAACAATAAAAAAAAACTTCAATTAAATTTACATCATTCAAACATCTGAAGAAATGTTTTTGTTACGATATTTTTCCAAATTTATATCTTAAATGGTAAAGTTGCGAAAATGTCGCTTAAACCAAATAGCCTTTCACCGGTCGATATGTAATTCAAAGTTTTAAAAACACTCACCTATATAGTTAAGATAATCAAACGAGAACATTCTTCTCGCGTAATTTGCAAAAAGAAAAAAGCCAACAAACCTTAACGTACTTGAAGTGAATGCAATAAAACCGAACGCGGAGGTTGCGTACCGCTGGATCGGCTCCGAAGCCCTACGGAGATAAGAATGCGGCCGGCAGCTGTCTCGCGGTATGCGCACCTGCCGCCTTGCGTCTCTGGGCCCGTCTCTCTAGTGCACTGTGCCTGCGAGATGTATTCAGCCCATATGCCATTATAAGGTTGGGCATCGCGCACGGTTAGCAACGTGTCTGACGCTCATTCAAGAGTTTGTAAGTTCGATACTGTATATAGTTAATTGTCTTTAATCATACCGCATACCCGATCCGGTAGACCGAATGGTCACACGTCATTACGGATCCTCCCGATCCATTAACGGTGCTTTTAAGCACCACAAGCACCGGTCTCCGTCCTCGTGGAACCCGTCGCTTGCGACGAAGGGCTCGACGTGCGAATTAACCCATAGACACAGCCCACTGAGTTTCTCGCCGGATCTTCTCAGTGGGTCGTGATTCCGATCCGGTAGTAGATTCAGCAAAGCACTGCTCTCGCTAAGGCTAGTGTTAGCAATTCTCTCAGGTCGGTTCGCGTGAGGTTGGAAATAGCCTCTTAGGCTACCAACGATTATGTCGAGATTCATTCGCGAAGCATAGGCTCTTGAGTTGTTAGGTCTCCATCGGAGGCGCTCGGGCAGTTGTTAGCAAATCCCAACCCTCCTGGCTGAGCCTTTGCTCGCCCACCTGTCCTGGTGAAACTGGAAAGGCCCATGGGCCACCAGTAATCTTTCAGTCATAAAAAAAAACGAATAGGTAGGGAGGAGAGAAAGATGTATTGCGTAAATAAACTGCTTTATATAAACTGTCTTCATTTTTACTCACTCAGGAGCATACCTGCAGGTAGCTTAAATACTAAGACTAAAAATGCTTTGTAATCGCTAAATTTTTAGATAGGATTTTATTTTAAGTTCATGTTCCTATTCAAAGAACAACAGAAAAGGTTTTTTTTTCTGAATGCACACGTTGAATTTTTTTTTCTTCTCTTTCATTATCCCAAGATGTTCTTGTGCCATCCAAGAATCGTAGTTTCGGGCAGGTGTCGAACACACGTGTCCCGCGCATCTGTCGTCGTGCGCCAATCACGCCGCCCCACCGACTTATAAATACCGTGCTCATCCCGGCATTACTTTATTTCGTGTCTTGTTCACGACGCGGCAGCTTTGCATACGGCATTTTTTGTTTTTGTGTTTTAAAGTGAATTCGGCGTTCGTAATTGCGTGTTTTTGATTTTGTGTCTCGGTTCACAGTGAGTCTCTTGTCGAAATGATCATCTGCCTGTCAGGATTTGTGATTGCCGGGTTAGTAGTATATTTGTGTTTAGTGATAGTTTGTATATATATTGTCGTTTGCGGGAAACTCAACTCAACAATATTAATAATTTAAGTTAGAATGCCTTAGACATTAAGTCTGCTAATGTAAATTTGATCATACATGAAGTGTAATAAATAAATAAAACGTATAGAGTCTGAAGCTTAAAGTTGAAAGCTCTAATTGTTTTATGTTGTCTTGGTACTGAACATTTCGAGGGCTGTTTGGTTTAAGCGACACTTTTGCAATTTTACAGCCATTTAAAGTTAAAAATTTTGGAATAATATCATAACAAAATAACTTCTTCGGATACTTGATTGGAGTAAACTTAATTGAAGTTCAATTAAAAACATCGAACTGTTGATGTTAATACCAAATAAAGCACACCTTTAGTTACAAAGATATGTCGCGTATTAAGCGAAATGCCGCTTAAACCGAATGGCCTTTCACCCCCTCGATTTATTGTTGAGACTTGGTTGTTCTTTTATTTAATGTTGAGGTGAAGACGGAAGAGCCCCTTGTTAAAATATACGCTTTATTAAAATGGAAACAACAACAAAAAAAATTATACTCCCACTTTAAATAATTTATATTCACTGTTATCACAAAAAGGTGGTTTAAGAATTGGCAACTCGCGATGCAAAATGCGTTTACGAAATATCAAGTTTATTTTTAAACCAGCGACTCGCCCTCACTTCGCTTCGGAAACATTAAATTTTATTATTGATAGCTGAGTCCCGCGATGTTTGCCGCGGTTATTATCGTACCGCGGGTGACGCCGCAGGGCGAAGCCTAAGCGAAAAAAGTAGCCTAAGTTACTCCTTATATCACCAGCTACCTATCAGTGAAAGTCTCGTCAAAATCAGTTCCAGAGATTAGCCAGAACAACAGACAGACAAAAATTGTAAAAAATGTTATTTTTGTGTATGTACCGTATTCATAATATGCATGTAGTACGGTTATTTCAATATTACAAACAGACACTCCAATTTTATTTATATGTATAGATGTCATCTGCTAATTATTAAGAACCAGTGCCGCAGAGGCTTTAAGACTTCGAATCTAATTCGATCAAATATAGATTATTCAGTTTGAGTATTTGTACTAAATCGTGGTACTTTGTTAAAGCAAAATCAATCTATTCCAATTGATATAAAGTCGATTTTGAATGTAGAAAATAGCACGGATACAAACGTATAAATGTGCCGAGTAATGTACAATCATTAGGAATCAGATCATCCACATACTTCTAAATCATGAACTTTCTTTGTGGCTCTAGTATTGTCGATTTGGGCGACCGTGAACACTTTCCATCAAATAAGCCTCATATTGTTAAACAAGCTTAAAATTGTATGCTTAAATTGTGCAATAAAAAAACTATAATATGAATAAATTTAATGTTTTATCTAATGTCATATGGTAATAGGAAATTTTCAACTAAATTATCTATGTAAATGTTATGTTGTTTGAATAACAAATTTATCCAATTACTATTTAATTACATGTACATACATATTTGAATCACCTAACCCAAACATTAGCCCGCTGTTTCTCGCCGGATCTTCTCAGCGCGTCGCGATTCCGATCCGGTAGTAGATTCATTCGTGAAGCAGCTACTCTTGAGTTGTTAGGTCTCCTTTGGAGGCGCTCGGGTAGCTGTTAGCAAATCCCACCCCTCCTGGCTGAGCCCTTTCTCGCCCACCTGCCCTGGTAAAACTGGAAAGGCCTCAGGCCACCAGTAATCTCTCAAACATAAAACATATTATAATCGCGAGTTCAGTGTTTTAATTTTGTATCTACATTTTTTTTATTGCTTGGATGGGTGGACGAGCTCACAGCCCACCTGGTGTTAAGTGGTTACTGGAGCCCATAGACATCTACAACGTAAATGCGCCACCACCTTGACATATAAGTTCTAAGAGAGATCTACATAATTATGTGCACGCATTTAAAATCCGTATACATATTTTTATACTAGTTGCAGACCGCTACTTGGCCCGCGTGGTCAAAGAAAAGATGCTAGTGTAATCCCCCGTATCAATTACATGTTTTTTCGGAATATATGGTAAAATCTCACACACCTGACCTAATATCAACGTTTTTAAAAAAAAAAACATATAAATCCGTTGTTTTGTTTCGACGTGAGAGAAGGACAAACAATCCCACTTTCAAATTCAAATATAGGAAGTTACCCAGCTATGAAGATAGACTTTGCCACTTTCATTTAGACTCTCTTCTAAACCGGAGAAAACTAATGGGGGGTATATTTCTGTACAAATTAATTCATGGAATAACCGACACACCTAATCTATTAACCCAGATAAAAATATCAGCACCTAAGTACCTACCAAGAACGAAGAAATATAAACCGTTTATAAGAAAGCCCGCTCGTTCGAATTTAGGTGCTTACTCTCCCTTAAACAGAATCCTTTGGGACTACAATAATGTCCACGGCAGCGCGGTCTCCGTCAATGTTCCTTCGGAGTTGTCCGATTGCGCTGAACTTATTGTAAGTGAAATAGATGTTTTTTCTGATTGTCTCACTACTTACAGGAAAAATCTGTCGCGGATCATCTCCCAATTAAATTAATCTTAAGCAATGAATGAAATGTATTCAAATCTTAGCTGTATATTTTTTTTATTTTTGATGTTAATGCACTGTCGATTGCACCTATAATTGAGGTGACATCTGCCATGAACTTTTGTCAATTTGTCAATGTTTTGTATTGATGATCACTTTGTTGGTGCGACTTAATAAATAAATAAATAAATATTATTGGATATATGGATTAAATATGTGGGTAGCCTTTTGCAGTGTCGTCCAGCCATGACTCGTGCAATTACACCTGTGATTACGGGACGAACACTGATAACTTCAATATGCTAAAGACTATTTGATTTACAGGAGAGCTATTCAAATTTTTAAAATATGGAAAATATAATTATAACAAAAAAAAACTTTTTTTGTTATTTGAACGGGATAACCTTAATTGAAGTTCAATTACAAACATCGAACTGTTGATGCTGATACCAAATAAAACACACTTTTATTTACAAAGATAAATGTCGCTTGAACCAAACAGTATTTCACCCCTCGAAATGTGACCCCTACCAAGACAACGTAAAACAATTAGAGCTTTCAACTTTAAGCTTCAGACTACGTTTTTTATTTATTTATTTATTACAACTTCATGTATAATCAAATTTACATTAGCGGGCGTAATGTCTAAGGCATTCTCCACCAGACAACCAAAGATAGTGCAGAGTAAATAGTGGTAGGTGTAGTGAGTTTTTTTTTCATACTTAAATTTTTTATTAGATGATGACTAGGTATTTCTTTTTTTGATAAATTGTGTTTTTTAGAAATTATATTTAAATACGAATTACATATTGATAAAATGATGAAATATGAAAATGATCAAAATTATCGATAAAGTTGATTATTGAAAACCCGGATAAAACAACATTTTCTGAAAATAAATCGTCGCCCCCGAAATCCCCCGTATACTAAATTTTATGAAAATGTTTGGAGCCGTTTCCGAGATTCAGGTTATATATAATATATATACATATTTATATACAAGAATTGCTCTTTTAAAGATATAAGATAACATATTGTTCGTACTCTAAAATACGCTTCCTGGTTATCACATTTGAGCGACCATACACGCAGTTTGTAAAAGCGTAAGAATCGGTAATTAATGGTAATAATGTGGTTCTAATTAGAACGAGCTCTCTAGTAAGTAGCAGTGCGATTTTAACTAGAGCTAATTAGTCTGTTTCTTTTGTTACAGAACGTCGCCGACCGCGTTACCGACAGCGTCGAGGAATGATATCGTAAGCGACCATATGTTATTTTATTAATTTGGATGATTAGGACGTAGTCGTCGTGGCCTAAAGGATAAGACGTCCGGTGCATTCGTATGTAGCGATGCAACGGTGTTCGAATCCCGCAGGCGGGTACCAATTTGTCTAATGAAATACGTACTTAACAAATGTTCACGGTTGACTTCCACGTTCAAGGAATAACGTCGTGTAATAAAAATCGAACCCGCAAAATTATAATTTGCGTAATTACTGGTGGGAGGACCTCTTGTGAGTCCGCGCGGGTAGTTACCACTGCCCCGCCTATTTCTGCCGTGAAGCAATACTGCGTTTCGGTTTGAAGGGCGGTGCAGCCGTTGTAACTATACTTGAGACCTTAGAACTTATATCTCAAGGTGGGTGGCGCATTTACGTTGTAGACGTCTATGGGTTCCAGTAACCACTTAACACCAGGTAAAAAAGAAGTAGGCAGCGGCTTGGCTCTGCCTCTGGCATTGCTGAAGTCCATGGGCGACATTAACCACTCACCATCAGGTGGGCCGTATGCTCATCTGCCTATAAGGACAATAAAAAAAAAGGTGGGCTGTGTGCTCGTCCACACATCTAAGCAAAAAAAAAAATGCGATTTGTTAATGTGTATTTGTCTTTTCCCCAGAGCTTGGTAGGCGCGGGCGGCATAGCGGCCGGCGTGGGGCCCGGCGCGCGGTATTCGCCCCACCACCACCAGCTGCTGCAGCACTTCACCCACCCGCACCCCCTCGCTCATGCGGGTTAGTACGATAACGCACTTAGACAACTGAGCAGTGTTTCCACAGTGGGGGGAAATTCCCCATTTGAGGGGAAATTAGGGTCCATAGGGCGAGAAAAAGGGGAAGACATTAAAAGGGGAAATCATGGGTAAAATCTAAAATTGTTTTTAGTTACTACACTAGGGCCAAAAGTAAAAACTACAGCAGAAAAATTTTTGAGGGGAAAAAAGCCCTGAGATGGGGAATTTTGAATTGAGGCGTGGGGACAGGAAATCATTAAAGTGGAAACACTGCAACTGAGTGACTCCCGCGTGAGGCCGCCAGTAACTGTCCCGTCGTGTTGCAGGAGTGGGGCGCTCCAGCAGCAGCTCGGCCGAGTCGGTGTCCAGCGCGTCGCCCCCGCCCGGCGCCCCGGCCTCCGCCCTCCGCCCGCAACGCTGCACGTGAGTACCGCGCGCCCCGCTACACTGTATTTTTTTTATTGCCCTTGTAGGCAGACGAGCATACGGCCCATCTGATGGTGAGTGGTTACCGTCGCCCAGGGACTTCAGCAACGCCAGGGGCAGATCCAAGCCGCTGCCTACCGCTTCATACTCTCCACAAGCCTCGTTTGAAGAAGCACATGTCACAGCGGTCGGGAAGCACCGAGGAGGGGAGCTCATTCCATAGCCGGATGGTACGGGGCAAAAAAGACCTCTGGAAACGCACTGTGGATGAACGCAGCGGTTCCGGGTTGTATGGATGAACTCTGCTCCGATGGTGGGAGGTGCGAAGATAAAAAGGAGATGAAGCAATCATCTCAAACAATTCTTCAGAGCATTCCCCATGGAACATACGTGTATAGTACACCAGGGGTGGCTAACTTGTCTAGAACCAAGATTTACTGTCCACTGACGAAACACTGCCATCCACTAATGACATTTCTTGAAATTTAATGAATCAATGTAGTTCAGTATACAAAATTAAATAAATAATATGTTTTCTGCTATTAAAAAAAATACATACTCCTATAGACCGAATGGTAAACAGTGGACGTCGCCCAAAACACGTCATTACGGATCCTCCCGATCCATTAACGGTGCCTTTAGGTACCACAAGCGTACTCCTGCTGTACGGGGACTGAGTGTGTGGTGTGGTCCACAGGCGCGTGCGCACGCTGTACGCCTGCCTGGGGGAGAGCGACGGCGAACTGTCCTTCGAGCCCAACCAGATCATCACCAACGTGGCGCCCTCGGGGGAGCCGGGCTGGCTGCGCGGCTCGCTCAACGGCAAGACGGGGCTCGTGCCGGAGAACTACGTCGAGCCGCTGCCCTAGGGCGACCCCCTCCCAACCACACCCCACCTCCAGACACACGCGACTATACGCTATATACTGGTGGTGGGACCTCTTTATGAGTCCGCGCGGGTAGGTACCACCACCATACCTATTTCTGCCGTGAAGAAGTAATGCGTTTCGCCTTGAAGGGTGTGGCAGCCGTTGTAGATCTTAGAACTTACATCTCAAGGTGGGTGGCGCATTTACGTTGTAAATGTCTATGGGCTCCAGTAACCGCTTAACACCAGGTGGGCTGTGAGCTCGTCCACCCATCTACGCAATAAAAAAAAAAACGCTATTGCAATTACGAAGTCCCTTTTGACACTTCTTACAACGTGACTTCAAGTTTCGTATAATTTGAATTAATAATAATTTTTTGTTCATGGTTCTAAATCATCGTTTAAAAATACACAATCAATCTAAATCATTATACAATTAATTAACACACAAGCAATAACATAATAATAACATCTGTCTCATGGGTTATTCGTAATTGTAATAGAGTATAGGATTTATACATTCCGCTGAGATGTTGGGGAGGAGATTCGGAGAGTAGCCGATGGGATATTGTACTGGCGCCCCCCGGGGGGACACTGGGGGGCGCTGCGGACTCTGCCCCCCCCGCATGATATTAGATTTGTTAGATGAATTGTGTTCATAAAGTACATTTATAATCCAGATACGTTCGTACGTAGACTTGTCTAAGTGCTTGCCATTCTGTACCTACACTCTTGTTACATTCCATTATCTTGTAGTCAGTGGCGACGTCGGGTGTAGCAGTATTGTCACGTTATTAAATCATATTTTTTTGTAAATATACTCTTAGATCGGCTTTATAGAGAACCTAATAAAATTTTAATATATTAATTTAGTAATAATTGTATTTATATAAAGCATGAAATATCTGCGTATTTGTGAAAAAAAATTTGGAAATCTTTACTGGATCTTGTCAATTATCGATATCGAAAATTTTTGGAGAATTTAAGTAATTTGTAAACGAACAAAATAAAATCACACATCAATATACATATCGTAACGATTGCCATAATGTTGTCTGTCCATTTGTGTTGAGGCTGTTTATTTGTAGTTGATGTGCGCGGGCGAGACCGCGGGCAATACTATGTGTTAGTCGATAGTTGCAGCGGAGTGCTGGTCCCGCGCGTCCGGGAGGGAACCCCGCCCTCCGGGGAGTCCCACGTTGCCACACATGTTATACCAGATCGGAATATAGGTCACATTTTATATCCGTGATCTGCCGCGCGTGCTCCATGACCTCCCTTCAACTGCTTTTCTACTCACCTTAAGGCCATTGTCTCCGTAAAAAATCCGACTCTTCAATTGGTCATTTAATGTTATCAGATAAAGTTCCTTGACCCGAGACAGATTAGTAAAGTGGAGAAAATAGATGATGGCCAATTAAAAAAACAATTCGTTAATTTAAAAAAAAAACTACTAGTTTTTTAATCTACAAAAATCTGGTGTATTTAATACATATTAATTTATCTTCACTGTAAACTGTTGAAGTTTTGAAGCAATTTCAATTTTTTTTAAGTTCCTACCATAGATCTCGTGTGACCAGCACTGAAGCTAAATATATTTCCATTTTTATAGTATTTATAATTATTAACGTACGCATTAAAACGCGACACCAAATAATATTTAGTTTTTACGTTGTTGATTCTTTTATACGTCTGTATATTTTGTAAATAAGAGTTTGTTGATATTTTAACTATTTATACATATATATTACATATACATTATGATTATTATACTTTGTTGTGAAATTTCTACCAAATATACTGTAAACTGTATTAATGTGTACGCGAGTTGGTACTTGTGAATGCCTAATATTAAACTAATTTAAATATTTTTTGTTGTATTATTTGTTTCAAATATTAATACGTGAAGCAAAAACTTTGTACCCCTTTTTACGGAAATTGCGCGGACGGAGCAGTATGAAATTTCCCACACTTATAGAGAATATAGAGAAGGAGTGCAGAATGTTAATATTTTTTTTAATTATGCATAGAAAATACATTAAATCAATTAAAAAAAAAATTACACACACTACCATGTATTTGACACACACACGCATGCATACTATTTGTTTATTGTCACACTTTTCTTATTGCCTAAAGTATGTGGTCAAATCACTGAAGGGTCAAATTGAGAATAGATTAAATATTGTTTGTCTTTATTGATATTTGATTAAAGAAGTTTAGTAGTCTATGACAATAGAATCATAATAGTGTACAAACAAAATTTCAATTAATTATAGTCGAATTTCGACTACAGGGGAACCACTAGTTTGTTTCAAATTGATAATGTAGCTACTGAGGTAACAGTAGAACTTTTTTTAGAAGTCACACATGGTCACCTAGTCCTAAATTAGTGTTTACTATCCTCTGGGAACCAAAGACATATACCCGGTTATATACGTTTAAATATATTTGTAAAGAAAATGATTTAAAAGTCTTGCTTAAAAAAAAAAAATTTTTTTAAACGGAATCACTCACCTGTTTGTCATTGAATGATAAGAGAGTTCAGTTTTGTACAAAATAATAATACTATTTAATTTTTTATATTAATTTTAAGAGATTAAGGGCTTTAATTGATGTTTTCTTATTATTAAGTCTTTTATTGTTTACTAGCGGTCCGAACCGGCTCCGCTCGGGTCTTTAACAAAAATTTCAACGATATTTGATGTTGTTTTATTTTTTTTAAATAAAAGAATACTTATTGCAGCTTAAGTTTATTAGTTAGACATATGCTGTTGCTACACTTTTTGTAAAGTAAATTATTTTATTCTATCATCAATAGTTTTCGCAGGGCACGCGATGTAAAGAATATTTTAGGTAATTTTTTTACACCTTGGGTTACATTATTGGAGTTTTAGTAAGGATCCCTAATTTTTTTCAAAAAAGATTATAGCCTATGTCACTCGGGAATAGTGTAGTTTCCAAACAGTGAAAGAATTTTTCAAATCGGTTCAGTAGTTTCGGAGCCTATTCAATACAAAGAAACAAACAAATCTTTCCTCTTTATAATATTAGTATAGATTTATTCTGAAGTATTCCATGTCATTTTATTATTATATTTTTTTTACTTATTTTTTTCCTTCCTATGCTGATAGCCTTGAGAGGCTATTTCAGCTTCACGTGTAGGTGAGCTAACGTGGCTCAAACCGGAGTAGTGCTAACACTGGCCCTAGCAAGAGCAATGTTTCGCAGAATCTACTCACTCAGAAGATCCGGCGAGAAACTCAGTGGGCTGTGTCTGTGGGTTAATTGGGTAGCGGTGCTTGTGGTACCTAAAAGCACCGTTAATGGGTCGGGAGGGTCCGTAATGACGTGTTTTAGGCTGTCATTATATATAATATATATATACACATATAGATATGAAACGTCCAGACAAAGTGTAAATAAAACAAACTTGTTCATCACACAGTCTTTTCCAGTGTGCTTAGTGCGAGTTTTTTAACGTTCTCGATAACGTAAAAGTTAACTCAAATTTGTATGGAGTTAGAACAGCGCCCCTAGCGGCAAACGTAGGGAAAGTGAAACCTAAGTAAGTGATTCCGTCTAAAAAAACTTTTTAAACGAAAGTTTTAATGGTTTTGAATGATAAAGATTTTTCTTTACAGATATATTTATTTTAATCGAGTAAAACAATTTTCAAAGGCGTATATTTAATCAGCCAACACATTACATTGTATAATGAATGCCTTAGAAGTTATGTTACATTGCCCTTTCATTACATTGTGTACGTACAAAAACAATAACCAAAATGTAATAACCAAGAATAGGGATGGACCTCATGCAGCGTGTATATATATAGTATGTACGTGTGCGCAGCTCGACGCGGCCGGCGAGCCCGTGTTCTGGTAGCAAATGTTATATAGTAGGATTTATTTGTATAAACAGTCGTCAATAGCTCCGGGGCATGTGACACTCCTAAACGAAAGCTATAATTAAATTAGACTACATAGTGCGATATAGAGGAATATATTATAGATCCAATTTATTTTTGTGAAAAATTACATTTCTTAGTACATTACGACATTTATTACATTTGGATTTACGTCGTGTCGTGACGTCCCTTACAATGGCTCCGAATTATTTGCCGAAGAGGGACGAGAGCGTCGTGCACGCGATCAGTCGCACCGCGTCGGGCCGTCAGCCGATGGCGCGGCCCCCCGCGGACAATTAGCTGGGGGGTGGAGCGCGCGCGGGGGGCGGCGGCTGCTCGGCCCGCAGCTCCAGCTGTCGTGCGTCCGCGGCCCGCAGCAGCCGCAGCAGCGACGAGTACTTGTCCTGCAGCGCCTGCAGCCGCGCCGCGCCCTCCTCGGCCGCCGCGCGCGTGGCCCTCTTCAGCTCACCAATGGCGGCGTCGCGCGCGGCCAGCGTCGTCTCCAGCTCGTGGGCGCGGGCCGCGGCCAGCTCGGCGCGAGCAGTAGCCGCCTCCGCCTCCGCCTCGGCGCGCGCCAGGGCTGCTCGCGCAGACCGCTCGTCGGGGCGCGGCGCGGCGGGGCGTGGCGCGGCGGGACGGGGCGCGGCGGGGCGGGTGGCCTCCCGCACGGCCTCGCTGAGCCGCGCCTCCCGCTCCGCCAGCACCAGCAGCTCGCGCCGCAGCCGCTTGACGTGCTCGGCGCGTCGCTCGGCGGCGAGGGCGGCGCGTGCGAGCGCGTCCACGTGTCGCGCGACCTCGAAGGCGTCCCCGCGCTGCCGCTGCAGCTCGGCGGTCTCGTGCGCGCGCATGGCCTCGGCCTCGTGCAGCGCGGCCTCGGCGCGGAGGCGGGCGGCGCGCTCCTCGTGCAGGGCGGCGAGCGGGTCGGCGGGCGGCGGGGGCGGGGGCGGCGGGTCACGGAGGGCGCAGGCTCGCAGCTCGTCCCGCTCGCGCGTGAGGGCGCGGACTCGCTCGGCGAGGGCCTGGTTCCGCAGCTCCAGCGCGCGGACCTGGCGGCAGCGGCCCAGCAGGCGCCGGTTCCTCTCGGCGTGTGCCTCGCGGCGCCACCGCTCGTACATGAGCTGCGCGTGCAGGAGCGCGACCTGGTCGTCTCCGCTGGAAGAGCAGGTCCGGCCCGCGTACAGCTCAGCTAAATATGTCTCGAGGCGTTCGCAAGGGGCACTAGACTCACCCTGAAAAATAAACATATTCTTTATTATGATTTCATAGGCAATTCTACGATGAGCAAGATATCTTAATTAAAAATTGATTTTTATTAATAAATTGTAAATGTCGTCAGTTTTCAAGGTGTTAACATTAAAAGTGCCGTAAAGAAACCAAAGCCAAAAAAAGCTAAAAAATTTTACCAGTGACACCGTGTTCTTTCCATCCCTCTATCAATCTCAACCATTCATCTAATGGATAATTTCTATATTTTCTACGACCAAAGTACCATACCTCTGTAAACAAGTTCGAATTGTTCTACACCCCATTCTTAAAAATACTAGGTTTGAATACTGTCATTCAAGTCGTGACTACCTATGCTTTGAGTTGAAGTAAATTAAGTGTTTTGATGTTAAAAGGTAGTAGTTTTATTTTTTCAACTGGAAAAACAAAGGCATCGTCCCATACAGCCTAATTATTATTATTTTATTATGATAAATTTTTATAAATTTGAATTTTACTTGAAATTTTTTTTTTGATTTATTATTTGAAGTGAAATGAAATGAAGTTGATTAATTTGAAACATTAATCAATTAATTGGCATGAAATTAAATGAACTGAAATGAGATCAGATAATATGGAATGAAATATAATCTCAATGGAATAGTGGTTATTTACTGAGACATTTTGGACGATCCCGGGAAGTTACGTCCAGGGGCTTTGTTTGATTTTCTCACATTTGTGCACTTTCACAGATATTAAACAGTTGATAAATCACCATTATTACACATTTAAATATGAAGAAACACTAAATAGACAAAATAAAACAATTCACACAACTTCGCTCCTCGCGTTCCCGCCAAAAAGTCCCCGGATGTTATCAATAAAATTATAACAAAATTGACATTTGGGTTAATACAATTAAATAAAAATTTAGGCTAAGGTATCCGTTTCAATGAAGCCAATAATGGCGGTATTTGTGCACAAGCAATGGTCAAACAAATTTGTTTAAAAATATTTGTAATTAAAGATTCTCTTTCATACAAATATAGTTTTTTTTATAATCACCTAGCTTATTTCTTGATATTGTTTATCAAACAAAGACAAATATATAAAATCAACCACCAACCAATTTAAAAACCAGAAGATCCGGTACGGATCTCTGATCTGAGCAGTTACTGCTAGATCAAATCTGGTTTGCGTCTAACATAGCTGCATTACCTGCATAAGTCCTATCCCCTTAACAATGAATTAGTCATACTAGTGGGAGTTGTGAGTTTTGTACAAACATTTTGAACTTCGACTTCATATCTCTAAGCGGGCAGCGGTGTTCACTGTGTCATATCTATGGGTTCGGTTAGATCGCGGGCTCGGCTGGCCGACAGAAATAACAAATACTGTGATGGAGGTTTAGTTTCTCACTCACCTGGCGAGCAGTGTCGTCGGGTAATGTTCTATAGAAGTCGGCGATTATGAACTCGTACGGTTCCGGCCAGAGGTCGACCGTTTGTACGGCGACAGAGCGACGGGCGGCGCCGGAGTCCCGGTCGCAGGACGCCGCGCGGTACAGGGAGCCCCGCTCGCGCCCGGCCGCCGCCCCTCGGCCCGGGGACCGCGCACGGCGCCGCGCGTCCAGCACTACCGCTCTCTCACTGGCGCCTCCGCCCTCGGGCCACTCCTCGTCGACGTCGGCGCAGCGGGTGAGCTCCAGCACCTCGCGGTCTTCTACATTAAACGGCTCCATGTCGAGCAGCGGTGCGGGGCGACTGGGCTCCGGCCTGGTCACGCCGGCGGAGGGCTGAGTCCCCGAGAAGGGCACGGGCGAGTCCACCGCCCGACGCTCCTGGACCACGCGCGCCAGCCGGGACGAGTACACGTCCGCCGCCGGGGACGTCTCCTTGCGGGGAGGGGACGCGCCGCGAGACTTCCGACCGATCGCTCGCACCGCGCCCGAATCCATAGGGAAGCGAAACTGAGCCCGAGTGTCTCGAGCTGGTGTGTTCTCCGGGGTTGCTTCGACCGCAGCCTCGGGAGGCTCTCCAGTATCGGTGTCCGCTGGTAATGGAGTCGGTGGGGCCGAATCCCCGCCACAACGTTCTGCAAGCGGGAACCAGGGCTCTGCCCCTGGGCGCAGCGCGGATGCAGCCCGGGCGGCGTGCGCTCCGGAGCCCGGGGCCGGGGAGTGTGCGGTGGGTGCTGGGGGTAGCATCGGCTGCGGGGAGGGCGCTGGGTCATCGCGAGCGGGAATAGAGAGCCGACGCGTCTCCGCCACTACATCGTGTATCTCTCGCCTGGCCCACCGCGTCGTGTCCGCCTCCTGCGTCTGTGAGCCGGTGAGGATGGCGGGGTGGAGGCGCACGGACGACGCGAGCGAGGCCACGGCGCGCTCCCAGGCGGCGCGGGCAGCTCCCACGTTCAATTTGGAGCCGTAGTCGCGTAACATTTTTAGCAGCGTGCAAGGATGCGTGGCGTAGATGGCTCGAAATAGAGCCAGTTGGCCAAGATGGAGGTGAGCGCGAGTAGGCGGCGGAAGATTCTGTTCGAGATGGGCGGGACGTAGCAGAGTCTCGGTTAGGTCCTGCGGGTAGGAAGTGGCGAGGGCGGGCGCGGCCGGCAGCAGGGCGGCCAGCGCCAGCAGCGCGTGCAGGAGCGGCAGCGCGTCGGTCTCGCGCAGGGCGGCGCGCACCAGGTCGCGGGCCAGCGGGTGGTCGGGCAGGCGGTGCAGCCAGGGCGGACGGCGCGCCACGAGCGGCGCCAGGGCGGAGAGCGCGTGGTGGCGGGCGGCGCGGTCGGCGCGCAGCTGGTCGTGCAGTTGGTCCAGCAGGTGGCGCACGTGCGGCTCGGGCGCGCGCGCCAGCAGCTCGAGGGCGCGCGCGGAGCCGGTGCGCGCGTGGTACAGCAGCAGGGCGCGCGTGAGCCAGGGTTCGCGCACGGAGCTGTACAGCGCGCAGAGGGCGTCGCCGGCCGAGCGCGCGCCCTCCGCGCCGCCCTCCAGCAGCGCGAACACCTCGCCCGCCTCGCACGCCGTCAACATCTCCGAAAGCCTGGGGAGGTGTATACCTACATTTTATCTTTATAGTAAAATGTTATTTACTACCTTCTAATAATAATGAAACACTTTTATATATATGTTAGACATACATATAAATTAAGCACAAGAAAATTGCAGCCTTACACAGATTTTAGTTATTATTCTGTAAATTTTTTTTTTCATTCATATTATAACTTATTTGAAAAAAATATTCAATTTAAAATTCCAGACTTCAGACTTAGTAGTTTAAATTAATCTTTTGTGCTGGAAAGACATCCCACACACATTTTAATGGTTTTGTCATACAATCATCAAAGACATGCATGGTGTCTGATGAGATTATTTGACAGGGCACAGACTATCATTGCACAACATAGCATACAATTTCAACATTAAACACATAATCTAAAATAGAAAGCAAAAGTGAAGTTAACATTATTATGTACAAAAATAAAACAATTGTAATAGCAAGCAAGAGCATTGATAAAAAAAATCACATTTTTTTATTTTTTAAGGCTTAGGTGGGTGGACGAGTTCATGGCCAACCTGATATTAAATTGTCACTGGAGCTTATAGAAATCTGCAACGTAAATGCCACCACCTACCTTGAGATATTAATTCTAAGGTCTCAGTTTTTACAGTACAACTGCTGCCCCACCCTTCAAACCGAAATGCATTACTGCTTCACGGCAGAAATAGGTAGGGTGATGGTACCTACCTGTGCGGACTCACAAGACGTCTTACTACCACTAATTACGCAAATTATAATTTTTCGGGTTTGATTTTTATTCCTTCACCATGGTACTTAATAAAATCTTGAACATTCGTTAAGTACGTATTTCATTATGAAAATTGAAACTTGCCAGCGGGATTCGAAATCTTATCCTTTAGGCCACTACAACTTTACGAATTGGTATGTAATTGGTTTATAATTTTATCTGTAGGTAGGAAGGTAGTGGATTTCACAATCTTTACAATCTATAGATTTTAAATATAACTAAAATTTAGATATATGCACAAAATCCAAAATTAATTTTACCATTTGGGCAAAGTATAAGATTTTTTGAAGAAGCAAATGCAATACTAAAATACTAACGGAAATCTTAGGAAATTATTGTAACAGAAATGAAGCATTCCATGAGTCAGTTATACCCTAATGAAAATCACACATTTAAAAAATATAAAGACAATTTTGGAGATATAAATGAGGAGGACATAAAAGCATATTTAACTTTATGCATCTTGATGTCACAACTCATACTGGACTATTTTGGTACATACATTTTTGAATTAATTGCCAGCATATAGATAAAATAGAATAAATATAAAATAGAATAATAATATGGCAATTTCTGAGTAACATTCCAATGGGTTCCAAAACTCTATTCTATTTTTTTATTGCATTGACACTCTTTTCTTGTCTGGTAAATATAATGTGTCTTTTCTATAGGCAATCAATAAATCACTCTTTGAGTTAATAGTCCATAATTAAACTATCATCTCTGTTTAGTAAAAAAACTGACCTATTTGACATCAGCATCATTGAAACAACTAAAAACTTACGTTTGTAGAATATTTTCATTCTAACACGATTTACAAAAACACTTTTACAATTGTAAAGAATAATACCTTCACAAATGTTCCTATTTATAAATATGTGGTTACTTTTGCTTTCAGCCATTTCAAATACTACTTTTTTCCTATCTACTACTAGTAACTTCGAGGGGTTATACTAGCTTCACCGAACTTGAATATAGTAGGTACAAACTATACAAACCAATTTATGTACAATAACTATAATTTATTAAAATATTTCGAGTGTCTGACTATCTAATACAATACCGGACTATTTATATATCTATGTACTATCTTCAGATTCTAACCACAGAATGGAAAATTGTTTAAAAGCTACCATAACATAACTAACAACACAAAAGCCGATAAATTTTTATCACGCACCAGTCAGTGCTTCGGAGAGATGTGCCTTGATTGATCGCAGCTGGAGGAATTTTGATATATTTCAATTAAAACGCTTCCAAAATTTAAAAAAGTAGACTTCAATAGTTTTTTTAATCTCAATGTTTTATTAATTTACAATGCAGTGCGTAAAATATTAAATAATTTCAATGCAATTTCTATTTTCTTTCTATATTGACAATTGACATATCTGTTCAATCTGTTGTTCTTAATTTTTTATTTACAAATTTATGGCCAACGGCTACATAACCTTAGAGTCTAGTACAGATGTAAATTCTAATGACATTCACGAAACGAAATGAAATGAATTTGAATAATTAGAGTATTTAATAAATTTGGATGAAATGAAATTTAAGGAGGTGAGAAGGGATAAAAGTAAAACTTGATTATTAATTTTTTGTCCTACGGACTTTTTGGCAGAGCCTGAGAAGCCACATTCACGGCTTTGTTTATTTTTTCCACATTTATACACTTTCACAAATACTAAACAGCTAATAAACCTCCTGTATTACACCTTAAACTGGTAAAAAGATACGCAATTGACGCAAAAATTCTGTTCACACAACTTGACTTTAAGTTTAGCATTTGTGAATATGTGAAAGTGTTGAAAAATATAGAAACAAAATCAGCTTTTCAAGCACTGCTAAATAATATTATCGGTATATTCCTACTATTTTACTCAGAGGTTATTTCATTTCATCATTACCATTTACTATATTCCATTTCCACCTTTCTTTCATTCGAGTTTTGTTAAAATAGATATCATCGGTCTTTGTTACAGAAGATTTGGCTTTAAGTGCGACTTTCCCTATGCTTGTCCAATGGACAAATCAAACAAATGATGTCAAAAATATAAATTTTGATAAAGAAAACTATAACCTAAATCTGGCGAATAGAGACTTTTTAAATTTCGTTAAATAGAAATACCTACTACTGTCAGAGCAGAAATGAAAAATGTTTACGAATGATTTCAATCTTAAATTAAATTAGGGGATTCATAATTTTAATGGTATATTTTAATGAAGTGTTAAGTGATTTTTAAATAGTTAAGCATGCTCAGAGCGGTTTCCGTGTTGTGTGGGGAAAGTCAATCTTTTTTACTTTATACCACCGCTAGGAGAGATGCCTACAAACTCTTCCGTAAGTTCTGACATCGTGTAAATAAAAAAAAATATATTTATTATTTAGTAACTAATCAGTAGCGGATAATTTTAAAGCAAAGTACTTAAGTGAATTGCACTGTTAAAAAAGAACTTGTTGCAATAGGCTAAATCATGTAACGTGTTTGAAACTTACTAAAGAAACACTAAATGTTCATTCTAACAACCGGTAACTGTTATGTGGTGGGCAACGACATTGCTCGGTAACCACTTAACATCGCGTGGCCCCAATGCTAGTCTCTCTCCATTCCTAATCATAAACACACATGAGAGTGAAAGAGAAAAATGTGTTTTTTTTATTTATTTCATGTTGAAATCTTTGTTTTATTTGTTATGTAAATATTTTTTTTATAAATAATAGACCACCCTATGTTTCTGGTTAAGTTCAATAAGTGATAAGTGATTATTTAGATCCTTCATACCTATAACCCGCAGTGTTAAAAAATCAGTGCTGTTTGTAGAAGACTTTTCATTATTTGATTCCTTGGATCTATAATCTGTTACATCAAAAGAGTTTCAATTGGTAGGTAAAAAAGTCATAGTTTATGTAATTTTTTATATAATAATGAAGGAAAGTTACAGAATCTAAATGTTGTTGTAGACCTAGGGCACCCCACTGTTACATAGGGCCCTAACAAGTTGTCTTCGCTTGACCTGTTTTATGCTTGCTCCTTCTGGCAGTCCTAAATACGGAAAAATTAATAAATTATGTAATCGTGCATCTTATTATACTTTTTTTTTAATAAATGACGGATTAGGCTGGCACTATCTGAGCGTTCCACTTTGTTCGGCTGCTCAAGCTGAAATGTTTTAAGAAACTATAGTCACTTATATTTATAGTAGAAAGTGGGGGTAGCTTAGTCATGAATTCTCTTGAATACCGTTTTAAACATTTTTTGACATGCGTAACAACAAGGAAACAAGGAAACTTTAACTATTTTTAGTTTAAATAGTGATGTTGCACTGACCTATATTCCAAATAATGTCAATTACAGGTAATACATATGCTGCTGCCTCGACATCATCACAGGTAAATATATATACCTAAATAATCTTGTTCCTAATTTTGCTTATTCACTGAATTTATTTTTATTAGGCTTACACTAAATATTTAAAATGATAATATTTCTTATTAATGTTTAATCAATATGCTATGTAATAAATCCTGTAACGTTTGAATTACAAGCGGCCAAGGAAAATTAAGAAATACCGAACTGTAAGTATTTTTTTTTATTAATTAAATAATTGCAGAATTATTTCTGAATTTTACAGTATTACCTTTATATAATACCATAAATATATAACAAATAAACTACACAATCAAGCTGAACCTAGAATTTTTGCCATGTTCTGGGCAACAAATACACACATAAGTCAGTAAGAAATACACCCAAACCCTGGTTTTTAAACATCGTGGTTATGGCTGTAGTACCATTAGACCTTAATCAACCAGTAGAAAATATTAGATGATTATGCCTCATTATGATGTCAATAATCTGTTAAATGAGTAGAGACAATACTTGTGTGTTGTATAAGGACCCAGCTACAGGTTAACATATTTTCACAGACTGTCCTTACATCGGAAGCATCACAAGCATCACATAGCCCCAGTGTACATTCACCCCCTCCTGCACAATCAAGTCCACCTCCTACACCGCCATCACAGTCTCCGCGGCGATCATGGACCATTGCAGCAGCCCTAGCACTCACCGCATCGGTTGGTGGAGTAAGTTTAGATAAAATATGCTATTTTTATAAAGCCATTGAAATCATTTTATTTTTAAAGCTAAAAGATTAATCATAAAAATAGTAGAAAAGATAATATTTGTAATATCTTTAAAGTTACGTAAATAGATTATTAGATGGTTGGATGAGCTCACAGCCCATCTGGTGTTAAGTGGTTACTGGAGCCCATAGACATCTACAACGTAAATCCGCCACCCACCTTGAGATTGAAGTAATTCGCACAAGCTAAAACAGTCATGTAGGTACCATTCTGATATTTTGAGTTGCATTCAGCATCAGTATAGGTATTAATCTTGTGCTCCTCTCTATTTAATAGAAAAATATATTTATGAGTTCATGAACAATAAGTGAGAATGCAAGAATGAAATTATTTGTCTACGTGACATTGAAATTATGTCGTCATGAGCGTTATAGTTTAGTAACTAATTTATATATTAGGCACACAATACACATTAAAGCTAAAAAGATACACAAAAAATAACAAGTAAAAAAATCTGGCTTGGAACATGATTAAATATATTGTGAGCTTACACAGCTGGGCTACACACTCCTTCCGATTCTTAAACCATCCGAAATATCAGTAATTTTGTACAATATACAGTAGAGTTTAATATTTTTACAGATATATTTCTTTCGTAAGCTGAGTGAAGAAGAAAATAAAATAATACCCTCTGGTAAGTAGTTGCTATTGTAGAGTTCGCCTGGGAAACATTCTCAGATGTTAGTCAGTCCCCAGTTATCTATACTAATATATAAATCTACAGTGGTTTTTACGGATGTTCCGTTATAACTACTGAACCATGAATCCGATTGACTCGAAACTTGGTATCCATGTAGGAAAATACATGTACTTAATGGATAGGGTAATATTTATATGAGTGTTGGACTCCCTACACCAGCTGCGGGGGCTTTAATGATGAGAATCTTTGTGGGGGTGAGAAATAATAATGTTAATTTTAAATGCCCAGCGAAGCGGACGGGTACAGCTAGTTTGTCATGTATTTTTTGTTTTATTTCACCATATACATTTTCCACAATAGAAGATGCACCAAAAAAGAATGTTGAGCCAGTACGGACACCCATCCCGGCGTCTGCGGATCAGCTCCCGCGACACGTGCAGTTCCTGCTGGTCGGTGCTGGTACTGCCTCGTTTGCAGCCATGAGGGCGATACGCAGTCAAAAACCCGACGCCCAGGTAAAAAATATTCGTTATTTAAATTCAACATTTCAAAATTTGAAGTCGTCGTGGCCTAAAGGATAAGATGTCCGGTGCCGTGTTGAGCGATGCAACGGTCGGTGTTCGAATCCCAGGCGGGTATATCCTTATTCTTATCCTTTAGGCCACGACGACTTCTAATGTTTATTCTAATCATTGACAACACAGGGTGACTAAGTGCTAGAATTAGAGTGGTGGAACCTATATAACAGTATGTCTGTGCCGGGTCAGGTGCTGATGGTGGGTTCGGAGTACCAGCTGCCGTACATGAGGCCTCCGCTCACCAAGGAGCTGTGGCGGGAGCCAGACCTGGACAAAGTCACAGACCTCGACTCCTTGACCTTTAAACAGTGGAACGGCAGGGTGAGAAGGTAAGTAAGGTACTTTAATTATTAGATGAACTTTGATTTGCTGAAATTAAAAGCGGTCTTTTTTTTAATACCCTTGTAGGCAAACGAGCATACGGACCGCCTGGTGGTGAGTGGTTACCGTCTTTAGCAATGCTAGGGGTTGAGCCAAGCTGCTGCCTACTGTTAAATCTTAAGTCGTAAGTGAATGTCTTAAGTGAACATGCGATACAGATATTATTTTCTGTTGATTATAAAATCTCTTTTTATTCATAGGATTCTAATCATAATTCCACCATCGCAACATGAACCATTAAATTTTTCTTGAGTCTTTTTTTATTTTATTGCATATATGGGTGGAACAGCTCATAGCCCACCTGTTGTTAAGTGGTTACTGGAGCACATAGACATCTACAACGTAAATGCGCCACCCACCTTGAGATATCTAAGGTCTCAAGTATAGTTACAATGTCTGTCCCACCCTTCAAACCGAAACGCATTACTACTTCACGGCAGAAATAGGCAGGGTGGTGGTACCTACCCGCGCGGACTCACAAAAGGTCCTACCACCAGTCTCGCTAGGGCAATTCCAGTTTTGTCGAATTTATTATATTCGGTGCTAGCTGGTGCTGCCGACTCGGTATGGCACCAGTGAGGGTCGCTTGAGACAGTGGTGCGTGTGTCCTCAGCCTGGCGTACGAGCCGAGCGCGTTCTACACGCCCGTGGAGCAGCTGGAGGAGCGCGGCGCGGGGTGCGGGGTGGCGCGGGGCTGGGCGGTGCGGCGCCTGGACGTGGCGCGGCGCCGGGCCACGCTGGAGGGCGCGGGGGGCACGCACACGCTCACGTACGACTACTGCCTCGTCGCGACCGGTCAGTCACACGTCACGCGCCAGTAACAGTGCTAGTTCTGTATATATAAATGAATTGCTGTTCGTTAGTCTCGCTAAGACTCGAGAACGGCTGGACCGATTTGGTTAATTTTTGTCTTGAATTATTTGTGGAAGTCCAGAGAAGTAACAACATTCAGTCCTATTGTACTGAATGTTCGGATGTTACAAATTATAGACCTTTTATGATTACCAAATAAACTCTATACAAGCTTACTTTAGATTTTTTTAAATGTATTAATAAAATTAATTAATATTTACATTTTTAATTATAACTTATACGTACATAATTGCACCTTTTTTTTTGACACTCAAACATATACAATATAATATGGTACTTAGAACAGAAAGCAACAGACAACGGACCTCTAGATATGATCCGACCATTGTATAATATGTTCTGCAGATATGAATGTCATGTTTAGTGTAATGTGACATGCTAAATTTTGCCGGGTAATAGGTAGTGTTACAGTACGCCAGCGGTCGGGGAACTTTTTTAATTATTACCCCTAAATATTTTTGTGTAAGTTGATATTTACCCCATGGCGAAGAACAAAAAAAAAACGAAATCGCTTCTTTTTAGCATCTTTCATTTTATAGCCCCCATGATAATTTTGAAAAGAAAACAATAACTAAAAATTTCATTTAAACATCATTTGTTCAATAATTAATTAACGTGTTCTATCTTGTTCTCTCGCCGGCTGAATCCTATACATTTATGTGTTTGTGTCTCTATGGACTTATTCGTTTCGTTTCATCGAGTTTGAAATCACAACGATCCTAAAGAAGTTTCACTTCAATATATACTTTTTACTCACAAAAGTTTCATTTTTACCCCCAAAATTTCATTTTACCCCATTTGGGGTAATGTACCCCGGTTCCCCGACCGCTGCAGTACGCGGTCGTGCTATATAACGCCTAGTGCACGGCACACAGTAGTGACACATGTGTAGTGCGCAGGCGTGGTGGCGCGGCGCTCGGCGGCGCTGGCGGGCGCGCGGGGCGCGGGGCGGGCGCGCACGCTGCGCACGGCGGATGACGTCACGCAGCTGGCGGCGCGGCTGGCGGGGGGGGACGTGCAGCGCGTGGCCGTGCTGGGCGGGGGGCTGCTGGCCACCGAGCTCAGTGCCGCGCTCGCCGCCAGATGTGAGTCCACTAGTCATATTGCATGTTCTTACTGTCGCCTACTCTTACTACTTTATCCTACTACTAGCGGCCGCTTCGGCTCCGCTCGGGTCTTTAACAAAAATTGCAACGATATTTGACGTTGTTTTATATTTTAAATAAAAGAACACTTATTGCGGCATAACTATAATAGTTTGACTTAAGCTGTCGCGACACTTTTTGTAAATAATATTGTGTTGTACAAAGTCGTAGTACATTATTTTATTCTATCACCAATCGTTTTCGCAGGGCACGCGATGTAAAGAATATTTTAGGTATTTTTTCTACACCTTGGGTTACATTATTGGAGTTTTAGTAAGGATCCCTAATTT
Organism: Bombyx mandarina; assembly: GCF_030267445.1. NCBI lineage: Eukaryota > Metazoa > Arthropoda > Insecta > Lepidoptera > Bombycidae > Bombyx > Bombyx mandarina. The sequence goes on along the minus strand of NC_143234.1, from coordinate 12,017,131 downwards.
TTTTCAAAAAAGATTATGGCCTATGTCACTCGGGAATAGTATAGCTTCCAAACAGTGAAGATTTTTTTAAATCAGTTCAGTAGTTTCGGAGCCTATTCTATACAAACAAACAAATTTTTCCTCTTTATAAGTAATATATAAGTATAGATTTCCTATAAATTGCCGGCTGGTTTGTGTGATCCTAATGAAATGGTATTGATTATTAATACTTTTTTACTTCTTTTCCTTTTTTTCTTATTTCATGTTAAGTTAATATTTATTCTAATGTAATAAAATATATTAAAATAAATAAATTAATATTAATTAATTAATCATCATTATTATTATTCTATTATTAATACATATTATGACCATGTCTAGTGATATATAAACAAAAGAAAGTACAAACCATAATATAAAAGAAAAAATTAAAGGATTTGTCTATAGAATTTACAATTTATTTTCAGTAAAGGATACGGGCAAAACCGTATTAGAATTGTACCGAGAGAGTAGTCCTCTAGCGTCCATCCTGCCCTCCTACCTCGCGGAGGAGGCCGCCCGGAGGCTCCAAGAAGCGGGGGTCACACTCCTGCCTGAAGGTGAGCCGCTGTCTCTACAACCTAGGGGACATACAACTAGACAGAATAATTAACACTTAAAAAATTAAGATAGTTCAGACACCTCAGTTTTTATTTGGATTAAGATTCTTTGGGCTCTTAAATTAGTATGACAGCTGCCAATAAAAAGCAGTTTGACCACATCAACACATTTAACAAAATATTAAGAACTAGCTGACCCGGCAGATTCGTAATGTCTCAATCGATAAATAAAAGACCTAAGCTTTTGTCTAAAATAAACTTAAAACAAACAAAAGGAATCCGTCCGGCGGGGGACACATCAAAGGAAAAACAGAATTGTTATTTTTATTTAATTCCGAGCATTTTCATATTTATCTACCTTTTAAGCCTTCTCTGGACTTCTACAAATAATTCAAGACCAAAATTAGCCAAATCGGTCCAGCCGCTCTCGAGTTTTAGCGAGACCAACGAACAGCAACTCATTTATATATATATATAGATTAGTAGCAGTCCCATCTCAATAAGTTTGTTAGGAACCGTTCTGATAACCTACTCCCAGTTTCATCTTCTGACTAGCCCTGTGGTGCTTGGCTAGATTGTGTTGTCAGCAACACTGACATTGGGAACAATAGTTATACATCAAAGTCAAATCAGAAGTTTGTAAAAAAATTTTTTTTTTCCAACAGCGGACGTGGTAGATTCTAGAGTTGTTGATGACAAAGTGCTGATGCGACTTGCGAGTGGTGCCGAGGTGGAGGCAGACTACGTGGTGGAGTGTGTCGGCACGGAGTTCGACCCCGCGCTGGCCGACGCCTCCGAGCTGGAGGTGCACCCTGAGCTGGGCGGGGTGGTCGTCAACCCTGAGCTGCAGGTGGGACTGTTACATATGCCCCTCAATGATAACGCAATGCAGTCTAAGGCACGTCTTGTGAGTCCGCGCGGGTAGGCACCACCACTCTACCTATTTCTGCCGTGAAGCAGTAATGCATTTTGGTTTGAAGGGTGCGGCAGCCGTTGTAAGTATACTGAGACCTTAGAACTTATATCTCAAGGTGGGTGGCGTATTTACGTCGTAGATGTCTATGGGCTCCAGTAACCGCTTAACACCAGGTGGGCTGTGAGCTCCTCCACCTATATAAGCCTAATTAAAATCTTAGCTTCAATCTAATTGAATATGAAATTTCGAAAAGGTCACATTTCGTATATTTTGTCAAATACGTTTTTTCATAGACATGTAGTTTTGAGACTTACCTACCTACACCCATTTTATAATAATTCCAGTAATTTTCAATTGCAAATTAACACTAAAATATATCTCAAAAGTTAATATTTTAAATTTTACATTGCTTTAGAAAATAATCAGTTTTTTCATTTCCTGAACATTTTACATCTTCAGAGATGTGCTCTTTTCGAAATTGCATATTCAATTAGTTTAGTCGTCTTGGGTTGAATTATAAAGTCTTTACAAACACAAAAGTACACAAAGAAAGTTTTTATTCAAGACGAACACAAATATAAAGAAAGAAGGAGAAAGTAACAAGAAATAGATAGTCCAAGCAACACAAGCAGTACACGAAACAAAAAGCAATAATTAAAAGGCGTAGTACGAAAAGAATAACACGGGATGCGCGCTCGCAAGTCAGATTTCGACTGGTGCAGTGGTGGCGGTGGATCGGTAAAAATGCGACGACCGGTTCGTCTATGCACCGATGTACTCGCGAAATATTATCGCCGCCGCTATACTGCAGTTATCGCCTGACTTTGCTTGTGAATTTTATTTTGTTTAGTGTAAATAATGTTTTGTATGATTGTGTGATAAATGAATGTGTTGATATAAAATAAAGTATGTATGTGTTGTTGTGTAGTGTAATTATAATAAAATATTATAAAATAAATAAATACATGTGAGTCACCCACAATTAGTGTGAAATATTTGATTTATTTTTAGAAAGTAATAGAGCTCCAGTCTGAATTGTGTAGGATAGTCGTTATTGTACTGGGCTGGTGTGCGCAGGCCCGGCCGCGCGTGTGGGCGGCGGGATCTGCCGCGTGCCACTGGGCGCCGCGGGAGGGGCGGCGGCGGGGCGGGCTGCACGACCACGCCGTGACGTCGGGGCGCCGCGCCGGGGACAACATGCTGGCCGACATGCTGGGCACCGCGCCCGCGCCCTACACGCACCCGCACATGTTCTGGACCGACCTCGGGCCCGACCTCGGATACGAGGCGAGTGTACAATGTTGCGACATCTATGAGTACCCGTAGTCACTTAGTGCCAAGTGATTTTAGATCTTATATCTATATATATAAAAATGAATTGCTGTTCGTTAGTCTCGCTAAAACTCGAGAACGGCTGGACCGATTTGGCTAATTTTGGTCTTGAATTATTTGTGGAATTCCAGAGAAGGTTTAAAAAAAAAAAAAAAAGATAAATGAATGAAAATGTTCAGAATTAAATAAAAATAATAATTTTGTTTTTCCTTTGATGTGTCCCCTTAATGTGTCTTTTATTTATCGATTGAGACACTACGAAGTCTGCCGGGTCAGCTAGTAAAGAAATAAAATTACTTAAGTAAGCTTGTCTTGAAAGTTGGTTAGCGCTAGCTAGCTAGCTTTGTCGCTCCAGTCACACTAACCGCACCGGGGCGCGGGGCGGGTAGCGCGGGTGACCGTACCACACGTTGTAAGCAATTACATTTTATGAATGGATGTTTTATGAATTATGTTTAAATATTCAGGCCATCGGCACCATCGACTCAAAACTAAAAACCGTCGGAGTGTTCTCTGAGGACGCCGTCACGGAGCTCCGGGGCCACGCCGCCGCCGCCGGGGAAGGGTACGCGGGGGGGCAGGAGGGGGACGCGGGGGAGCAGGGGGAGGGCGGGGCCGGGGCAGCGGTGAGGCTGGAGGGGGGCGCGGCGGGGGGCTGGCGGTACGAGCGCGGCGTGGTGTTCTACCTGGAGGGCCGGCGCGTGGTGGGCGTGCTGCTGTGGAACCTCTTCAACCGGATGCACGTGGCCAGGCAGGTGAGTCCCAAGGGATCCGACATCGCGCACTGCTGGAGACGGTTTGCTATTGCTTAGGTGGGTGAGTGAGCTCACGACCCACCGTTAAGTGGTTACTGGAGTCCATAGGCATCTACAAATTGCCACCTTGAGACACGACTTCTAAGGTCAGTTTTAACATTAAAACGGCTGCCTCACCCTTCAAACCGAAACGCATTACTGCTTCAAGACAGAAATAGGCAGGGTGGTGGTACCTACCTGTACGGACTCACAAGACTTCCTACCACCAGTAATTTCGCAAATTATAATTTTGCGTAGTATCTTATCTTTACCTTGTGGTGTGCTCGCGAGGCTGCAACTGCTAGCTAATCCACTGCCCCCCAACCCCCCGCCCCCAGGTGCTGGCGCAGGCGGAGTTCGAGGACCTGTTCGAGGTGGCCAAGCTGTTCGCGCTCCACGAGGACGAATAGGCGCTGCATTTAGTTCTTGTTGTATATATTTATGTTAAAATAGATTAATAAAGATATGATGAAGTTTCGATTGTTTTATTTTATTTTACTAGTGGAGTGGGACGTGCGAGCGCCGCCGTCTTGTCTATTGTATAAATAGGTAAACGAGCTTACGGCTCGTCTGGTGCTAGGCGGTCACACTGTAGACGCCACAACGTAGCGACCCACTTTGACACATGACGTATTGTCACTTGTCAAAATGCCGAATCACTGCTTTGTCACTACCTTATCTCACTAGGTGGGATTCGCCAGCATTTTTTCTATTTCATTCTCTTCTACCAGCCGTCACCTCAACTCTCTCATATCGTCATTCACACACTCCATCCATGTCTTCTTCGGTCGATCTCTTCCCCCTCTACCTTGCACTACCATTTCCATACATCTCCTAGTCACATGCATCTTCTCTCTACGCATCGCATGTCCATACCACACTAACCGTCCGCTCTTTAATTTATCAATCACTTCAGCTACTTTCACACTTTTTCTGATATATATAAAATGCCGAATCACAAAAAATAAAATATATTTATAAAAAATGTTGGTATCTAAGTTTTATCTAAGATTTTTCTTAGGGTAATACTAATAAAACTGAGATTAAAATGGTTCCGGAGGTTAAAATTTTCATATACGATGCATTATTATACATAGTTCATTGAAAAATATACACAAAAACTTAAACTAGTTAGCCTGACCTGATCCACCTTCGCTTTTGGGGTGAATCGTGTCACGTCTGGGGACAATAGTTTTTCGATAGGGCTGGCACTATTTAGTTAGGTAGGTACTTAACTTTAGGTAATTAACTTTTCAATACCTTTAATCAGTTACAAAACTCTGATGACTAAATTAAACTATTTAATATTCATAAACACTAAATAAAAGTCCTTTTCAATTCAACAAATTTAAATCTCACAAAAGCATTGTGACAATCCAGATTTGTCCCTACTCTATCCCTAGTCCCTATTCCCCCAATCAACGGTAATTGGCTTTTCATAATAAATCTCCGATTTCGAAGTTATTTCCATAAATTCCTGTTATATTCCATTAATATTAGATAAATGACATCAATAAATTCCTGCATTGGAAAGTGAACACTGCAGACAAGGACCCAGGATTCTATAGTCAGTCACGCATGCAACACGGGTGAAAAACCAGATCCATTAACGGTGCTTTTAGGTACCACAAGCACCGGTCACCGTCCTCGTCGAACCCGTCGCTTGCGACAAAGGGCTCGGCGAGCGAATTAACCCGTAGACACAGCCCACTGAGTTTCTCGCCGGATCTTCTCAGTGGGTCGCGTTTCCGATCCGGTGGTAGATTCTGCGAAGCACTGCTCTTGCTTGGGCCAGTGTTAGCAATACTCCGGTTTGAGCCCCGTGAGCTCACCTACACACGTTAGGGTGAAGCTGGAATAGCCTCTCATAGCATAGCATAGGTAGGAAAAAAAAGGGTGAAAAACAAACAAAACGAATCAAATTTAAATAACTGTATTTCCTTAATACGTACATAATTACTCATAATAACTCGGCCGCTCGTCCTTAATGCCTAAGCCGTCCCTACGTTTACATTACATTACGCATAAACTAATTATACGATGTGGTTTATAAAACATTTATCAAATACGTTTGTTTGCATACTGGCTTTCCAAGTTTTAGAATCGGTGCGTTTAAAACTATTACAGATCAACAAAGCGTCTAAAGTTTGTTTGCGACAGTTCCCTTGGCGTTTCGTGATCTGTGGCGTGTTGCTATGGTTACCGAAACAAATAATGTACACAGATAATACAAACAGTATGCAGACTATATATAGACAAAAGATTCAGATATACAGATGTTTTTAGAGAACTGCCGTAAAATCCGTGCCGATTTTTCGCACGGGGAGTTGTGAATTAAAATAAAACAAAAAAATTAAATTAAATACACTTATTTCATCAATAAATTTACATCCAAAAGTACCCCATGGCACGTTAGTGTCGAAAATACATTTCTCAAAAATAATTGTCGGTGTTGCCATAAAGCCTTAACATTCTTAATGTTGCTAGTTGTGCATTTGTATCGAAATGCTTCTCTAAATTAACAGTGAAGATTTTTCATTCGCCTGTCACAGATGATAATAATCAACATTCGACTTTTTAGATTACAAAAATAATAATTCTTAAAACATAATTGTGATTTTAGGTCAGTTTTAATTGTGTGTAAAAGTACATCTTTAATCAATTACACCCACAGACACAGCCCACTGAGTTTCTCGCCGGATCTTCTCAGTGGGTCGCGTTTCCGATCCGGTGCTAGATTCTACGAAGCACTGCTCTTGCTATAGCAACACTCCGGTTTGAGCCCCGAGAGCTCACTTACACGCTAGGGTAACGCTGATATAGCCTCTCAGGGCTATCAGCATAGGTAGAAAAAAATTTGGATTGCATAATTTTCATAATTGCACATACGAATGTGTTTTTGTGATGCAGTACCGGGGGAACATTGCGCGCGCTACACATGCTCCGGCAACTTAAATAATTACAACATTACAACGGAATGAATTGGTTTCTTTACGTAGACCTAACTCGGGTGTAAGGGTCTCTAGGCCCATAGACATCAGAAGGTAAACGCCGTCGCCAGTCTTGAGGCATGAGGTCGAACTCTCGTGTCTCACCGTTCGGACCGTGCGAGTATATATTTATTTAGTAGAACTTTGAGCGCGAACCGTCGATAGATCGACTCTCAATTAAAGCGTTACCGACTATTACGCAGTTCGATTATAGATATTAAGTATCGACCTGTACGGATGTGTCTTAGCGCGCGCACGTACAACACTTATAATAAGATAATAACATTTATAAATAGCCATATTCTTTCAAGTTTTTTCAAAAATCCATTCAGCAATTTTTGCAAAATATGTGTAACTTATTTTCAGTACTAATATAACTAAAAAATAAATAAATACTCGCATAAGCTCAAACAAAACCGAGTGTAAATGTGACGACTAGTGTCGTGTCGCGGTCCGCTGTCACGTCGCTACACTGCAGTGTACGGTCGCCATGGTCGCCACTGTAACCAGCTTCAACTACATCCCATAAACGATATACAAACGTGGTCGAACAAACAACAAACAAAAAGACATACATTTGTATACGTCAGATACCGAATTGGGTTATAAAAATGCATTTACTTCTCTTAAAAAAAAAACAATATTATTAAATAACGATACAGTAATACAATGTTGTGCTGTCGACGGTACACGCACAAAAACCAACATACTGAATCAAAACGAACTAATATTAATGTCATGTATTGCACGTAATTAGTCTAGACTAGTGGTGGGCAAACATTTTTAATGGCGGGCTACAAAGTCTAACAAATTCTAGAGGAGGGCCCGAATTATAGAAAAAATGCATTCTGTATTAAAGCTTTTTAAAAAACAAAATACCTTTTATTTTTACGCCTTTTTAGGCGTGTGAGATGTGAGGCGTGTGATAGATAGGTGAAAAGAATGGCATTTTTTCCCAATAAATAAACTAATACCTGTGACAGACTGCCGAGATACTTATAATGATGGCAAGTTAATTATGAGATAATGAAAGCTCAAAACACCCCGGACGAATTGTAGCTTTCATTAAAAATTCGAAGATTTTCAATTATAAACGTCAGATTTTATTTTACGCGCCAAAATGCTGACTAGAATATTTAGGATGGATGGACTCTCGGCGGGCCGGATTAAATACTTCCGGGCCGTACTTTACCCATCACTGGTCTAGACTAGGCCATTCATGTACGATTAAGTACTTTAAGATACAACAACTCTCTTGCTAATGAACTATCAGAGTCACGTTCGTCATTACTCGTTCCAATATATTTATAATAATAATAAATAATACTTTTGGAGTCATACCAAAGCACCTCCACCACTCCATCAAGCTATTAGGTTTACCCAAAAACATTTGTTTTACCATGCAAAAAGCCACAATTTTAAAAACGTGCCGGATTGTTCGGAAGTTTTTGCTGGACGAAACATCAGACGAAATTAAAACTGATAATGAACTCCACTTGGCCTAGACCCGTGGTTTTCAGTCCTCACCGAAATTCATAAAATATCGAGAATAAAAACTTTGTACATAATAAATAATACATTAAGTATGCGAATTAAAAAAAAAGTTAGCAATTGGAATCTAAGTAAACAAAGTTTCTGTCGAAATGTGCGTGGAGCGATTTCAAAGTGTCAGAGATCGGTGGGAGGACCACAGCAAGGGTTAATGTGTTTGACTTTCAGTGTCATCCAAGGATAAAAATGAAGATGAGCAGTATATCAATTTTAATGTAATATCATTTAATAGCTTTATCGTATTTTAAAACGAAATACATCTATAATTAAACAATACGTAATCTTTTTAGCGACGAACGGAACTGAGATAATACATAATATAATTTATCTTCATAATTAACTATTCGAAGCTAAACTATACAAAAAAATTATAATTAATTAACTTAAACAATCGTTGTTAAAGCAAACAATGGCAAGATCCGGTGATATCACTTACATTATAACTAAAATAATTGTAACAATAATAATAGACGAGTGATTTTCGTTTAAAATTTTCAAGAAATAATCTCTTAAAATATCGCGTGAAAGTCTGTGCGCGTGGAGTGATTGTAGTCTGGCAACAATCACAGAGTCTGTGCCGTAGACATGTTATTTATTTACTAAAGAAACCGAAATACTGATTTGGCTTAAAAGACTTTGTTTCCAAGACAGTAAAATATATTAAAAATAAAAAAATTACATGTATTACCTACTTATCGACGAGTGAGAGGCTATTTTGTTTAGGCGACATTTTTGCAACATTACAGGAGAGCCATTTAAAGTGTAAAATTTGGAAAAAATATAACAAAAAAAAACAACTATTTGAATTGAGTAAACTTAATTGAAGTTATAACGAATTAAAACTATCCCAGTTTAAGGTGTATAGTTTTAATGATGTCGATGTAAGGCAGCGGTCGGGGAACTTTTTAATTGTTACCCCAAAAATATTTTTGTGAAAGTGGATATTACCCCATGGAGAAAAACAAAAATAACGAAATCGCTTCTTTTTAGCATCTTTCATATTATAGCCTCCAGGATAATTTGAAATCACAACGATTCTAAAGAAGTTTCACTTCAATATATACTTTTTACTCACAAAAGTTTCATTTTTACCCCTCAAAATTTCATTTTACCCCATTTGAGGTAATTTACCCCGGTTCCCCGACCGCTGATGTAAGGTATAGTTCGATGGTTCTATATCGACCGTAGGACTGACTCCTTTCTCGTAGCTTCGTGCGTGCGAAGCTGCCCCTCCGCCCGCATGCATGCCCCTCCGAGACCCACGAGGAGAACAAATAGGGATGTGCGCGTTATAAAGTTCAATTAAAAACATCGAACTGTCGATGCTAATACCAAATAAAACGCACCTATATTTACAACTAGCGACCCGCCCTCGCTTCGCTTCGGAAACTGTAATTGATTATTGATTTCTCTACTATTTAATGGATGTTATTATACATATAAACATTCCTCTTCAATCACTCTATCTATTAAAAAAATCGGTTGTCTGTAAAGTCGGTTTACTGATAGTTGAACGTGACAACGTCATAAGAAAATACTGATGAAATGTTTTGTCAATTACGTACGTACCATCCGGATATGGAATGAGCTCCCCTCCACGGTGTTTCCCGAGCGCTATGACATGTCCTTCTTCAAACGAGGCTTGTGGAGAGTATTAAGCGGTAGGCAGCGGCTTGGCTCTGCCCCTGGCATTGCTGAAGTCCATGGGCGACGGTAACCACTCACCATCAGGTGGGCCGTGCGCTCGTCTGGCTACAAGGGCAATAAAAAAAAAAAAAAAATATATATATATATATAGCATAACCTACAATCGCTGTACTAGCGGACCGGTGCTATTTATTTTAATGATGAAAGCACGAATATTCGACAATATATCACTGAACATATATTTAATATCGAAAGAATCATTACCTTTATCGCCGCAATTATCGTTGCTATAAACAATTGACGAGCGTTACCATGCGGCGTTACCTCGCTCTGAGGTCATGTTTTTTCGTGCGTGCAGCCGGCTCCATCGAATTATAAGACGTTGTCACGTCAAAAAACCGCATCAAAATCCGTTGTGTAGTTTTAAAGATTTAAGCATACACAGGGATATAGGGACAGAGAAAGAGACTTTGTTTTATACTATGCAGTGAAGATAAATGTCGCGTATTAAGCGAAATGTCTCTTAAACCAAATAGCCTTTCACCTCCTCGTTATGATGTTTATCTTGAGTATTTACTTGAAGTGTCTATCGCGACATGGTCACACAATATCATAAAGTCAAAATTAATTAAATTGTATCCTATCATTAAAATAATTGTCATTTAAAATCAGAGTATCTTCAGTTTTGCATGATCACGTTATTTCGGATCCTCCCGATCCATTAGCGGTGCTTTTAGGTACCTCAAGCACCGGTCATCGTTCTCGTCAAGGGCTCGATGAGTAAATTAACCCACAGACACAGCCCACTGAGTTTCTCGCCGGATCTTCTCAGTGGGTCGCGTTTCCGATCCGGTGGTAGATTCTGCGAAGCACTGCTCTTGCTAGGGCAACTACTAGGGACTAGTTAGCAACACTCCGGTGTGAGCTCCGCGAGCTCACCTACTAGCTCGATGAATCTAGAATAACCCCTGGAGGTTAGTAGAATAGGTAGGAAAAAATGCATAATTTTTTTTTAATGCCCTTGTAGGCATACGAGCGTACGGCCCACCTGATGGTGAGTGGTTACCATCGCCCATGGACTCCAGCAATGTCAGGGGCAGAGCCAAGCCACCGCCTACCGTAGTCACGACGGTCAACAGTGACTTTTGCCGCACAAACGCGCTAATTCGCCCGCGTTACAATCTGATGATTTTATGTCAAAATAATTTTGTTTGAGCACCGGAATACAAAATCGATTGATGGTAGGACCTCTTGTGACTCCGCACGGGTAGGTACCACCACCCTGCCTATTTCTACCGTGAAGCAGTAATGCGTTTCAGTTTGGAGGGTAGTTCTAAAATTTATATCTCAAAGTGGGTGTGTCGCATTTACGTTGTAGATGTCTATGGGCTCCGGTAACCACTTAACACCAGGTGGGCTGTGAGTTCGTCCATCCATGCAATAGAAAAAAAACAAAAATCGAAAAATAATAAACAATAATAAATATATAACTATGAACAAATAACGCGCGGTCATCCGGCCCCAAAAAAAAGTGCTCCCTAGTTTATGGGTACCAGAGACTGACATATGTACTTATATACGTTTAAATATACAAATATATAGAATAATATAGATAATAGTTTGCCTGACGCGGGAATCGAACCTGCGACCCTGGGCGCAACAGTCAGGGCCGCTAACTACAGCACCACTGAGTCAGTCAAAAATAAACTAAGATTTTCGTCTTAATCGACATTTATAAAAACATCGTCTGTCGCATATTGTGTTCTATCGTCTATGGACGCGCGCATTATCAACGAACAAACACCGAACCCTCTAACGAATTCAATCTATTTAAAACCAAACATTCAAAATCGGCAGCTTTTTTTTAATTTTTTTTTCATTTTATTTTGTACCAACGTGAAAAATTATATGTTTAGTGTTGTTTCCCGGTGATTCGCACGTATATATTGTAAAGACTAAAATTATCCACTACCCTACATACTGTAATTATTAAATACTAGTGTGTCTCTAAAAAAGAAATAATATATATATATATATATATATATATATATAAATATATATTTAAAAAAAAAATTGTTTGTACAATGTACATGAAACTACAACATGTGATTACTTATATCTAATATCTTATTTTGTCAATCAGCAAAATTTGTTGATCGCAAAATTTTTTGAGAATCGCATTCTTCGGATGCGAGTCGTTTTTGTTGACGGTACTCGGCTCGTGTCCGTGACGTCACCGCGACACCGCGCTCGGAAAATACACAAATAGTTTCCGCAACCGGACATCGACCCCCCCCTCCCCCCACCGGGGGACCAGGGGGACACGTCGGGGGGCGGGCTGTTGTCTCGCATCGTCGTGCAAATTCTTGAAATAAGTAAATAAACAAAGCTATTCTGTCCTCAACACATAGCGCCGCATTGAGATTCCTAAGGAGTGCGCATGTCTACATGATCTGCTAAAACGTGTAAAAAAGGGGGCCTAATATCAATTGTCAAATTACAAAACTAAATATTATCATTGTTAACAACAGACTAAGTCGTTCACATAGTACACACAGTTGTGAGTTCAGGTAAATGTGGAGAACGCGAATGGGTCTAGAACCAACTGAAGACTGCAGGGTCGTCGCCGGTATTTTTTGAAACCGATAACTATTGTTCCTCGAGCGGTTACCCGATGAGCCTGGGAGCGTGGAGTCCCCGCAGCGGGGGCGCCAGCGGGGGCCGGTGGGGGGCGGAGGCCCACTCGGACAGCCTGCCCCCCGCGGCCAGGCGGTGCGTCAGCCGGTGCGCTATGGAGAAGCCGCCGCTGCCTTCCAGCTGCGTGAGCACTATTATCACTTGTCTGTGGAACGAAATCAACAGGTTCGTCAGTTCCGTATGATCATTGTTGAGTTTTATTTTTATTGCTTAGACAGGTAGACGGGCTCACGGCCCGCCTGGTGTTAAGTGGTTACTGGAGCCCATAGACATCTACGACGTAAATGCGCCATCCTTACATCCATATCTTGAGATCTAAGTTCTAAGGTCTCAAGTGTAGTTACAACGGCTGCCCCACCCTTCAAACCGAAACGCATTACTGCTTCACGGCAGAAATAGGCAGGGCGGTGGTACCTACCCGTGCGGACTCACAAGAGGTCCTACCACCAGCAATAAATAGTAAATAAGTAATAGTCATTTCCCGCTGCGGCGGGTCACCTGTGCAGCGGCGGCACCGAATCGATGGTCTTGAGCTCCCCGCGCGTGGACACCACGTTGTAGCTCTCCTGACAGTCGCACTTCACGTGGATCCACTTGTCCGCGTGCCTGTTCTCCACCATCACCACCAGCCCGGCCCAGCCCTGAGGATATTCGAAATGACCCTTAAAGTAGTTCTTCTTCATCATCAAGCCACCGGCAGGCGCTAGGTACCTTGGTGAGATAGTACGCGGTCATGCCTTGGCGGCCCTCGTGGCGCTGCCCGCGCGCCAGCGTGAGGCCGATGATGGCGTCGGCGAGCAGGTGGGGCGGAGGCCGGGGGCGCCGCAGCCGCAGCGGCTTGGAGGCGTGCGCGGCGAGCACGTGGCGCGGCCAGTCGGCGCCGCCCGCCGCCTCCAGCCCCGTGTGCCAGTGGTTGAAGGCGAGGCACACCACCAGGTACCAGCCCTTCTCCAGCATCTTGTGGCATCCCACGAAGCCGCGCACCTTACACCGGGAATTGTTTCTTTAAAATGTGGGGCATCGCAGCAACGGAGGGGGGCGGTGGGGGAATGGGAGGAGTTCACAAGCTTGCTGAGTAAATGTTTCCTGAACAAGTATTCTACGATAAGCGTTTGCTATGGCGGCCCCGAGACCACACCTCACGCCCGGCATGTATGTATAGAACAAAAAACTTCTAAAAAGAAAATATATTCTGTGGATATTTAAAAAAGATCAGCTGTATGAGCTCCCCGGCGGCGCTGATGGTCTACCTGTCGCTTGCTGTGCGCGACCAGCTTCCCGACCTGCGCGGTGGGGCCCGACCTGGTGCGGAACACCACCACGCACAGGTCCAGCTGGGACCGCTGGCTTTTTGCAGAGTTCCTTGAAAAAAAAAATTATATTACCAACCTGCAAATAATTTCGCTAAATCTACTTAACTAAAGCGACTTCTCTGTGCCGTTAGCATTGCTGAGCCCACGGTGACTAACCGCTGACCATCAGGAGGATCATGTGCTTCTTGTCGGTAGTGATAACAACAAAAAAATCGATTCTTCGCCTGTTTACGAATGACTTATTTTTTATTAAAAATAAATGGTCTATAATTTTTGAAAAATATTTCATGGGCGACATGGCAGACCCTCGTAGCCATTCTAGGCTGCGAGGGTCTGCAGCACACCAGCTGGTCCCCTGGCTGACTTTGTACTGCCCTAAAAATACAGTAATCCTCCCTATAACACGGTAGGTTGGTTCCCCGTTATAGGAAACGCGTTGTAGGACTATGCTCACTTAACGCGCTTCTCGACCTCATATAACGCGTTATACACAAACATAACACAATATAACCAATATTTTTACAATTCAAAAACTAAGAACGCAAATTTTATTTAATTTTACAACAACACAATTGACACAATGTGCAAAGGTACGCGAAATTAATTATAAACTATACCAATCATTACAAAATTTCACAGTATAGAAATATAATGTGTGAAATCCCCGCGTTATATGGGGGAATACCCGTGTTATGCGAGGGAATGAATTCGCGTTATATGAAAATGCGTTCTAAGAGTACCGTGTTATAAGGGGGACTACTGTGACAAACAAATCCTGTAGGGCGGAGTAGAGCGCAGCGCCACCTGTGTAATTTTGCAAATGACCCAGCTCGGTTTACGTACCCACTGCGGGATGCTTTTTTTTTTTTCTTTGATTGGTGGACGAGTTCACAGCCCATCTGGTGTTAAGTGGTCATCGGAGCCCATGGGCATCTACAACGTAAATGCGTCACACGGTCTCAAGTATAGTTACAACGGCTGCCCCGCCCTTCAAACCGAAACGCATTACTGTTTCACGGCAGAAATAGGCAGGGTGGTGGTACCTACCCGCGCGGACTCACAAGAGGTCCTATCACCAGTAAATAATTTGACCTTATGGCTCAAATATCGAGAGTTTATTACAATTTACAGATCGAAAAAGTACGAGCCGGCGAGGCGCACCTCTGGCCTTCCTGGAACAGCGTGAGGTCGAGCTCGGTGGGCTGGTCCGCGGTCAGCAGCAGGCACGTGAGGTGGCGCGTGGAGGACATGGGGGGCAGGATCCCGGCCAGGCGGACCTCGTGCCACCCGGAGCGGACCTTGCAGATGTCGATGCAGTCGAAGTACCTGAAACCGAATACAGGTGGTAGGACCTCTTGTGAGTCCGCGCGGGTAGGTACCACCACCCTGCCTATTTCTGCCGTCAAGCAGTAATGCGTTTCGGTCTGAAGGGTAGGGCAGCCGTTGTAACTATACTGAGATCTTAGAACTTATATCTCAAGGTGGGTGGCGCATTTACGTTGTACATATCAATGGGCTCCAGTAACCACTAAACGGCAAGTGGGCTGTGAGCTCCCCCACCCATAAGGGCAATAAAAAAAGGGTTGAGTCATCCGAATCGGCGCGGCCCCGCTGACCGGTCCACTACTGGACCGTGGAGAAATAGATTAAATGGTTCGCCATTATAAGCAGGTGAACGGCCCGTCTTCCACTAAGTACTCTCCGCAAGCCAAGAATGGACATGTCATAGCGTTTGTTAGTAACTCATTCTCAGTTTATTAACGTCAATTGTTGTCAAAAGTTGGTTTTTAAGCATGAAGACTTAAAATTATTAGAGACTAGCTGTACCCGTCCGCTTCGCTGGGCATTTAAAATGAATATTATTATTTCTCACCCCCACAAAGATTCTCATCATTAACGCCCCCGCAACTGGTGTAGGGAGTCCAACACTCATATAAATATTAACCTATCCATTAAGTACATGTATTTTCTACATGGATACCAAGTTTCAAGTTGACTTGAACCATGCATCCGATCAATCAGTAGTTATAACGGAGAATCCGTAAAAACCACTGCAGATTTATATTAATATATAAGCGATACTAATGTACTAATGTACTAGCGACTCGCCCTCGCTTCGCTTCGGAAGCATTAAATTTTATTATTGATAACTGAGTCCCGTGGGACCTCATATAACGCGAGTCCTCATACAACGCGGGACCTCATACAACGTCATACTTTCTTTTTGTACTTAATATATCGCATTGTTTATTTATTTTTTGGTGTACAATAAAGAATACTCTCTCTCTCTCTCTCTCTCTAAACATCCCTAATTGAGTATAGCAGTATGTAATAAACACGGGCCGGTACTTGAGCACGTCGTCGAAGCTGATCCAGAAGACGCCGTGGTCCCGGTCGTGGTGCGGGGGCGGCGCGGGGTGCGGGGGCGGCGGCGGCGGGGGGCAGGCGCCGCGCCACGTGTAGTGCCCCCAGGGGTTGCGCAGGCGCAGCAGCCGGGCCCCGCCGGCCTCCACCACGTCCAGCACGGAGTACGCGTGCCGGGGGCGAAGCCCTAGCCGCTGGTACTCTTCCTCGTCCACCTGGGAGCGTTACATTCGATTTAAAAGTTTTCGTTACTGGCCTTTATAATTTGATGGCAAAATAAATTGATTTTAAATTAAGCAACGTAAAGTTTTATTTACTATTGACTGAACTCTTATTAAGGATTTTACAATACACATTAAAGTTTCAAAAGGGACCAAGTAGTGAGGGCATGTCCGCCGGCTGGAGGGCGGTACCTTCATGTTGCCGCCGCCGCAGCTGGCGCCCATGAGGAAGCAGGCCTGGCGCGAGGACAGCAGCTGCGCCCACACCAGGTCCCGGTCCAGCTGCTCGAGGGGCGCGGCGCCGGCCTGCAGCGACACGGACTCGCACGCCGCGCCCGTCAGCGTGCACAGACCTGTGGGCCGCCAGGTCAACATTTATGTATCCCGCAAAACCATACCCTCCTCAGGGCTTTACTGGTGGTAGGACCTCTTGTGAGTCCGCACGGGTAGGTACCACCACCCTGCCTATTTTTGCCGTGAAGCAGTAATGCGTTTCGGTCTGAAGAGTGGGGCAGCCGTTGTAAGTATATTTGAGACCTTAGAACTTATATCTCAAGGTGGGTGGCACATTTACGTCGTAGTTGGGCTCCAGTAACTACTTAACACCAGGTGGGCTGTGAGATCGTCTATCCATCAAAGCAATAAAAAAAAAAAGAAAAAAAAAGGGCTCCACGAGTAAATTGACCCTCAGACACAGCCCACTGAGTTCTCGCCGGATCTTCTCAGTGGGTCGCGTTTCCGATCCGGTGGTAGATTCTGCGAAGCACTGCTCTTGCTTGGGCCAGTGTTAGCAACATTCCCGGTTTGAGCCTCATGAGCTCACTTGCACGTCAAGGAAAAGCTGAAATAGCCTCTCAAGGTTATCAGCATATGTAGGAAAAAAAACCGATGCAACTGATGTTATAATTATAGAAGTACTTATCAATAAAGGTACAAAACAAAAAAAACTGAATTTGATTAGAAAAAGGGAGGTTTGCTCATCCCTGGGATGATTGAGACCAAATTTTTTTTCTCAGTTCGAAACTATAACCGTAAATACATTCGTGAAAATCGGTACAGTATTTTGGGTATAATATTAGTACGGGTTAACTTCGAGTTATTTTCTCAGGAGACAGACAGCCAGCGCGTTGCTGCCAGCGCGTTGCTACCACCGAGTGGCAGCGGCAGGAGCTCAGCGCTCACCTTCGATGGCCCTCCCGGAGACCAGCGCCTCGTAGCACCCGTGCAGCTTGGCCACCGCCTTCTCTATCAGCGGCACCCACAGCTGTTTCCTTTTCGCCTGCAAACCATTCTACACGTAGGATCTTGGTTTCTGGTGAAATGCGATCAGATAGGGATCAGCTACTGACGCCGCTAGGGTCCATGAGCCATCAACGGCAATAAAGGATCTATATTTAACATTGAGACTGTCGTAATAATCTTGTCTGATTCGTGTCCCACCCAGCTAACTTTGAACTGTACGTAACAGCCGGGATGTCTGTCTGTGCGCCCCCGGTCAATTGCCTCTAGGTGAATATCCTGCAGTACCTGCTAGCCAAAGTCGACCATCCATCTAACTGTGTCCCTGATTGAATATCCCTCGACAGTCAATTCGGGACTGTATTCACCGCGCACCAATCTTGTGTCACCTTCGAGAAACCTTGATCACGACGGTCTCTGCGTGTCTCCTTAGCACGAGGAGTACCGGGACTGTAGGTCTGCCGACCCTGACTGCGGTTAATATCACCCAAGATTTGTATTCTTCGAGGTCTGGTCTGTAGGCACGAGACGGAAGGTACCTGCGAATAGACGAGGTGTCCCTTTTTGTTGGCCGGCAGCAAGTCGTCCAGGGTGAGGGTCCTCCAGCGGCCGTCCTTGCAGAGCCGCAGCTGGTAGGCGCCGATGCTGGGCTCCGCGCGCAGCAGCACCCCCCGGACCAGCGACGACCTCTCCGCCAGCACCGCCAGGGCCGACAGCAGCCAGCAGTTCCCCAGCACGCCTGGGGATCATGGTCATATTTCTCTTTAAGAAATTTTAAGTGCTGTGGTTTCCAGTTACCGAGTAATAAGTTCAGTGTACGATTGCATACAGAAAATAAAGCTTTCATAGACCTTACGTATATGTATAGTAACCGGCAAACTTCGTGAGCAAATGACCTTGACTGCGCAGAACCGAATTTTAGATCACTTTGGTGGTGAGGGTGAGGCGCGACGGCAGGGGAAATCGTATCGAGCGCGTTATTGGTAGAATCTGGTAGATCAGTCGAACCTTGCGTCCCGCACCGCGCCTTCGTTCCGCTTGCTCCCAAAGGTACGCTTGCGTACAGTGAAAAGTCTATTAATATTAATCGTTGAAGTTATTTGTTATAATTATTATTGTTTGTTGATTTTGTTGTTATTGCTATTTGTTGAGTGTTTCTTGATTTTTTATAAAAAATATACTATGCCACGTCAAACTGGTGTAGTATTAAAAAGACAAGCTAGAAAAATGGTGTACGACGTATATTGCTTTCTTAAAAAGCAGGGAAATAATGATATGGAAACGGTAAAAGAGACTTCAGAGGCAACAAAAACATCAGTCAGTACTGTTAGGCGTATTATTAATGAAGCGAAGGGCTCTAACTTGCTCGCCGTGTTTCGTACTCCAGGTAAAAAAAGATCAGGGAAGAAGAAAGTTACCGGAATTGATAGTTTCGACCAATCTGCAATAAAAAGATGTATTCATAATTATCACATAACAAACAGCGAACTTCCTACCGTCGAAAGACTTCGTAAAAAATTGAAAGAAGATATAAATTTTAATGGCTCGGAACGAAGTTTACGACGAATTATGAAAGAGCTAGGCTTCAGATGGAAAAGAACAGAAAATAATCGGAAGCTATTAATTGAAAAAAGTTATATTCGACTACTAAGGATCGAATATCTCCAAAAAATAATTAAATATAGGCAAGAAGGAAGACCGATAGTGTACACCGATGAGTCCTATGTCGACTCATCACATGCAAGTGGTATGTCGTGGTCAGATGGATCAACTGGGGGTTTAAAAAAACCAATTTCGAAAGGACAGCGTGTAGTAATAGTGCATGCTGGCTCCGAAGATGGATTTGTTCCCAATGCCCTTCTTTTGTTTAAAGCTGGCACAAAATCTGGTGACTACCACGATAACATGAACTATTTGAACTACGAAAAATGGCTGCGTTGTCAATTGCTACCAAATCTGCCACCAAATTCCGTTGTAGTAGTCGACAATGCGTCATATCACAATAAACAGTCTGACCCCGCCCCAACTGCCAATGCCAAAAAAGTCTATATGAAGAAATGGTTACAAGAAAAAGAAATTCCATACGATGAAAACATGTTGAAACCCCAGCTTTTTAGCTTGATTAAAGCACATAAGGAACAACACAAAACATACAGCATCGATAAAATTTTATCAAACTACAACCATTCAGTGCTTCGCTTACCTCCATACCATCCAGACCTCAACCCAATTGAAATGGCTTGGGCAGCTATTAAAGGGTATGTCAGTAGCAAAAATGTCAACTGGAGCACTGGCAAAGTAATAGAGCTAGTGAAGGAAAAGGTCGCGGCGATGGGTGCTCCGGAATGGGGTAGATTATGTCAAAAGATAAAAGAGATTGAGGCGGAGTATGTAAAAAGTGATCATGTGGTAGATTTAGTCACTGATGAGTTTGTAATTTTTGCTGACGATGATTGCGACACGGATGAAGAAAGTAGTGATGATGATGATGGTCATGATTATGATAGCGAAAAAACAATTACAAATACCAGCTCAGCTTCAGCTGATCCAAGACCTGGCACCAGCTCTAGTTTTGACCTAATGGAAGGAATATCTATTTTACCCCTAGATTAAATTACTACAATTATTAACCTGTATTTTTTGTTCATGTACTAATAAATATATAAATAAATACATATTATGTTGTTTTTAATAACTTAATAACATTTTTGTACGTAATTGTACGATGCGCGAACTTACCCCCACTACGTCAACTAATGCTCAAGAAGTTTGCCGAGTATTATACTTACATTTTAAATTTATACGCAACTAGGCTCTTTTTTTCTCCAAGTTATCCCACTAGGCGGGGTCGACACTGTTAATTTTTCTCTTCCATTCTTTTCTATCGGCAGTCATCTCAACACTCACTCTCTCATATCGTTATTCACACACTCCATCCATGTCTTTTTCGGTCGACCTCTTCCCCCTCTACCTTGCACTACAATTTCCATACCTCTCCTAGTCACATGCATCTTCTCTCTACGCATCACATGTCCATACCACGTATTAATTTTTTTTTATTGGACCCATGCGTTACGAACAGATTAAGAATATTTGGCACCTTGCGAGATGTCGGAGGGGCGCGGGTCCCGGGGCAGGCGGGGGCTCACCTTGCGAGATGTCGGAGGGGCGCGGGTCCCGGGGCAGGCGGGGGCTCACCTTGCGAGATGTCGCAGGGGCGCGGGTCCCGGGGCAGGCGGGGGCTCACCTTGCGAGATGTCGGAGGGGCGCGGGTCCCGGGGCAGGCGGGGGCTCACCTTGCGAGATGTCGGAGGGGCGCGGGTCCCGGAACACCGCCCAGGGCAGGCGGGGGTCGGCGTCCACGTGCAGCTGCCGGGGCCGCAGCCACCTGGTGCCGCTCCCGCAGGACCCCGCGTAGTACAGCGAGCGCGGGCTCGCGGGGAACATGGGGTCCACGTACGGTTCCCCCGTCTGAATGGTTATAATGAGGATGAAGTTATAGTATCGTATAGGGTTGGCAGACAGATATCAGTAATTAAATTTATATTTTTTAGCTTTTATCGATAATTCCATATTTCCTTCAAACTCACCGCGGCGCACTGCGCGAGCACGTCCTGCCACTGCGCCCACGCGTCCCCGTCGTCCTGCAGCAGCTCCACCTCCCCCCCCTCGCCACCCTGCCACGCACCCTCCGCGCCCTCAGCTATTAAACAAATTAACATCATTTTCATAGCCTTGACTGAAGCCGCACAACACCAGAGTACAGCTCTATCCAATCAGCTCTCCGGGCTCACCACAATCGGTAACCGAGCCAACATATAAACTCCATAGAATAAATCTCCCCCTGTATATTACCCTACATACAGCGTGTTGGAGGGCGACTCACGCGAGAGCGGGTCCTCGGGGGGCGCGCGGTCGGGGGGCGGCAGGCGGGGGCTGGTGCACATGTCGCAGCACGCGGCCGCGCTCGCGTTCATGTACGTGCACTCCGTACACGACCACTCCGAGCATTCCGCCCTGGGGACCACAACGAGCGTGAGCACTGGGACCAGACGGACAACCCACACACCTCAACGTGGCTGGGGACTGTCGATGGAGGGCAACTGCAACGGATTTAAATGAAATCTAATCCACGGTCTACCTCAGGGCTCAATGAGGACTGGTTAGGAGCTAATCAACATTGGTTTTGTTGATTAACCACATAACAAATTCCAACAAGCTCGATTTCTACTTCTAGTTCTAATGAGATATACCGGGATAAAGGGATATACTGTAAGAAAGAAAAAAGTTTATGTATTACAGTGAACATATCTTACTTGGGCTCCGGTGGTGGCGTTTTGTGCCTGGACCCCCGCCTCGGCAGCGCCGGCGTGGGCTTGTTCCGTCGCGGAGACGGACTTCGACCAACTGGAGATGACGAAAAGCGGGAAATGATGAAGAGGTCCGCAGGCGAGAAGGCGGGTATTTACTGGTCGCGTTTTGTTAGCCCCCAGCGACACCACCACTCTACATGTTTCTCCCGCGAAGCAGTCTTGTGCTCTACTTTGGAGGGTGGGACAGCCGTGATACAATAAAGTGGGGACTTCGGACCTCGTGATTCCAGGTGGGTGGTGGCTATAACGTTATGGAATCTGTGGGCTCCCGGAATCACTTAATTTATTTTTGGGAGTATGTCAGGGTTACCAGGTCGGGGGTAAATGACATCAGGAAGATCTTCCACCGCGCGGCTGGTACGGCTCAGTGGAGCGAAGATCCTAATGTTGTCGTTCAGAACTCGTATATAAGAAAACTTATTCTGAACAATATGATTGAACTTGAAAGTATACACTTGACACCATGACGGTCAGAAAAATGGACCAATTTATTTTCAAATTTATTTTTGTTAAAATGATATTTTGATTATATGATGCGATGATAATGATATTTTTTTATTGTCTTGATGTGTGGACGAGCTCACAGCCCACCTGGCAATAAGTGGTTACTTGAGTCCATAGACATCTACAACGTAAATGCGTCACCCACCTTGAAATATAAGTTCTAAGGTCTCAGTTTAGTTACAACGGCTGCCCCACCCTTCAAACCGAAACGCATTACTGCTTTACGACTGAAATAGGCAGGGTGGTGGTAACTACCCGTGTGGACTCACAAGAGGTCCTACCACCAGTAAATTGATATTTTAGATAATGGTAATTTTTTTAAAAGAACAATCGCATTGAATCTCACCGGGCCCGTGGACATCAGCCGAGGTCGTTGCGTGCCTGGGTACGGGCGGCGTCTTGCAGGCAAGGCACAGCGCGGCGGACGCCGGATTGCGGAGGGTGCACGAGCTGCAAGACCTGGACGTGGATTGTTGTACGCATTCATTATTTATTCAGCTTTATGCACAAAAGTACATTTGCGGACTTATGCCTGAAGCATTATCTACCAGTCAACCAAGGCTGGAGTAGAGTTCTATAGTAGGTGCATTCCTTTTTGAGAAATGAGGCCGTCAGCGCAAAAGTGGCCTAAGCTTACTATAGTTATAATGGAGTAATGAGGTTTAAGTTTTCATGAATTTGAATTTGAGTAGGGAAAAAAACAATGGGCCATCACCGACTTTTTGTTGAAACCAATTATTATTATGCTTTTTACTTTTTTTTTTCTTAGCAGACGCTGGTACCTATTTATCATTTACGGGCCTTAGCCAACAAGTAAATAATAAGGAATAAATATTTTTAATGTCCGTTGGTTGAGTTTTCTTCCATTTTTAAAAACTTACGAACAGTTCTTCATTTTTGTATTTAATATAGCAGCTTTTTGTAGTTGCATGTAAGTATTGATAAAAAAAAATATTATTTTTTGTACGTTATTACAAAGTTAAGCCGTACACTGTGTGCATTACTATTATAAATCTTACGTTACGGACGTTTTTTTCCCGGTTAGGGTATCCCTCCGCATCGTCCCATAAGGAACTTCGTTCTAACAACATAGACATATAATACGTTCGTATGAATGTTGTGTACAGTGAGGTTGCATGCTCACCAGCAGTCTGCGGGCGGCGGTCTGCTGGCAGCGCAGGCGGCGCACGCGGCGGCATGGGACTCGTTAAGCAGCGTGCAGCGCCCGCACGGCCACGCCCCGCCCTGCCCCCCGCCGCCGCTGACACCCGCCGACTCTGCGGAGCCGACTGTCCCGTTACCCTGCCCGAACCCCTCAGTCTTTACAGTACAACGGCTGCCCCGCCCTTCAAACCGAAACGCGTTACTGCTTCACGGCAGAAATACGCAGGGAGGTGGTATCTACCTGCGCGGTCACACAGTATCCCCCAGTTTCCCCTTCTGATTAATGACCAATTACACCAAATATTTTCTATATCAGGTGATCTGGTCCATATCTTCTGTTGCCAGATGGCACTTTCTAAGCAAAAAGAAGATTGCATTATTAGAACGTATTAACCGTTAGAAGCCCTTCGCAAACAGAAGGCTGGGAGCGGGGGCCGACATAGTTACGACATAGTCCTCACCGACAGCGAACAGCAGCTCGTCACTGTTGAGGTCGTGGTCCAGGGACGCTATCGGCACCGTCAGCTTCTTAGGTACATCCGAGTGACTTGCTTCTGCAGCTGTGCCGCTAGTGCTGGGGTCAGAGGGGTTCAACGACCGCGACCTGGACAAATAGTGCATTTTTTTATTTCCCTTGTAGGCAGGAGAGCATACGGCCCACCTAATGTGGAGTATTTACTGTCGCCCATGGACTTTAGAAATGCCAGGGGCAGAGCCAAGCCGCTGCCTACCGTGCCTTTAATTTTCTCATCTAAAGCAAACCCACGACGGCCCTATCGGGATTACCGTTACCATTCACAGGCGCTCACTAAGAACGGATCTAATGCAAATTCTATCCAGTTAATAGAAGCTATATGACACAAAACCTCTCTTTACCCCGAGTGAATAAAAAGTTATATTATTGTTGAAAAACAAAATTCAGACGGACGAAGCCGCGAGACACGTCTAGTATACTGATATAGCGGGTTGTTTTGAGTTATTGATATAATTTAATTATTATTGTTACCAAATATTGATATTCATTGAGGAGCTGAGTTGATATCTGGACCCACAGATAGGGGTTATCTGTGTCTGAAGCAGTCAACTGTATCTTGATATATATTGTATATTACAACAATAATTTTATGCACGCGTGTCTGTGTGTGCGTATGGAATATATTTTGTTAATGTATAGGTATGTAATCTTTTTATTTTATAGCTTAGTTGGTTGGACGAGCTTACGGACCACTTGGTGTTAAGTGGTAACCGGAGCCCATTGACATCTACATCGTATATGTCGCCACCCACCTTGAGATATGAGTTCTAAGTTCTCAGTATAGTTACAACGGCTGCCCCACCCTTCAAAACCAAAACGCATTACAGCTTCACGGCAGAAATAGGCAGGGTGGTGGTACTTACCCGTGCGGACTCACAAGAGGTCCTACCACCAGTAAGTCTTGCGTATATATTTGTCATATAATAATTATTTTAGCATATAATAAATGTCTGTTTTAATACGAAAATGGGAATGACAAAATTTCTGTATGTATGTACATACAGGGTGTTCTATGTATGAGAGTAAAAACTTACGGATTATTAGAGGAATGTGCGTGTAATGTAACAGAGGCGTGTGGAGGCCTAGGGCTCCGGCACACGTCGCAGGCTCTGGACGACCACGAGTTGTAAGCGAACCAGCACTCGCCGCATTGCCACAGCCGACTCTCTCGACTAGACAGAGAGATTTCTTGTCACACTTTTTTAAGCTATACTTGTGCCATTACAAACGTGCGAACCGAGTCATAAATCATTTTTATCAGACCTCTCGCTCACACTTATAGACAAATCGGATCGCTCGCTCACACTTCTAGTGTTGTGTGTATAAAAATGAAATCAATTTAATTACACAAAAAAATACGTTATTTACAGATAATAATACAAACTAGTGGTCCTGTAGTGGTCGAAATTCGACTATAATTAATTGAAATTATAAGTTTGTATGTTATCATTCTATTGTCAAAGACTAATAATATACTTCTTTAATGACAGATTTCGCCAAGACTACACTTTAAACAGATATTAAAAAAGACAAACAATATTGAATCTATTTTTTAAGGAATTTTATGACCTGGTAACTAAGACCTTTAAGTCATGTATTCTTTTAATTTATTTTCTTATTCTTATTTTTATGAAAAATGATAATATGGAGATAAATGAAATGAAATGAAGATGATTAATTTGAGACATTAATCAACTGGGATGAAATTAAATGAAATGAAATGATATGGGATGAAATATAATCTCAGTAAAATGGTGGTTATTTACTGAAATTTTTTTAGTAGACTTTTTGGAGGATCCCGAGAAGTTACGTCCAGCGGCTTTGTTTCATTTTCCCACATTTGTGCACTTTCACAGATATTAAACAGTTAATAAACCACCATGATTACACATTTAAACCTGAAGAAATACTAAATAGACAAAATAAAACAAATCACACAACTTCACTCCTCGCGTTCCCGCCAAAAAGTCTCAATATTGAAACTATTCTCAATTTGACCACAGACTATAAGCAATAAGAAAAGTTTGACAATAAACAAATACATGCATGCGTGTGTGTGTCAAATACATGGTAGTGTGTGTAATGTTTTTTATATTGATTTAATGTATTTTTATGCATAATTGAAAAAAAAAATTAACATTCTGCATTCCTTATTTATGTTCTATATAAGTGTGGGAAATTTCATACTCCTCCGTCTGCGCAATTTTCGTAAAAAGGGGTACAAAGTTTTCGCTTCACGTATCAATATATAGATCATTCTAAACAATTATTAATCAATTGAGAATATTAATATATATCTATGCCATCGTCTGTGCAGCAGTCTTCATGTAAATTTATTATCAGATTCTGTATTATAATGCTTCCATGGTTCGCGTAGGATTGTCTAAGATAACGCAGTTTTTACAAACACCTACAACCTTACATGTACCAGTCATCAACGACCACGTCATCTGACTAGCTGAACCTGAGCGGCATACCTTTATCGATATCGAGTTGCGCGGCATTGTCACATCCCTTTGACGTAATGTTTTATGACTGAGTTTGCACGTTTATAATGACCCAAGTATAATAAAAATTCAGACATCAAAGCATGTGAATCTAATGTATAAAGGATTTTATCATTAATACGATAATATGAATTAAAAAGCAATTAATATAATTATTATTGTAATGTTATAAAAAGGTACTGAAGAAATGAATATTACAGAGTCAGACTTCAAGTAAAAAAAAACCTTAAATTGACATTGAGGCGCTAAGTTCTACTCACTTGGTCTGCTGTGTCTCTTTGTTGACCTCCCGAGGGTTATGAGAGACTTTCCCCACAGAGGGCAGCATGTTAAACTTAGGGCTCCCGGGACGCTCCTTCCCAGCTCCGCAGATATGCGAGGTCCTGATGTTACTGGCCGTATCGGGTGATATACAATTCTCGGCGCCCAAGAGCTCATCTATCCTCGCGTAATCTCCGTCTCCTATGTCATTAGAGTAGAGAGCCTCGTTCTGGGAATTGCTCATCACGTTTCTTGTATCCTGAACGGAAACGTACGAGTACCTGGTCCCGTTGTTGTTGACCTGCAGCTGAAGATTCAGGTCTTTGTATTTACCTTTGTTCGGTAATGCGTAAATAACGCCTTCCGCATTCGTATCCCAGCTGACTTCCTTGTCGATCAGCTCCAGATTGTCCTCTTCGATTTTGGACTCAGCCAATTCGTTCCTGTTCTCAGTCTTGCCGAGACTGCCGCAGTAATTCGCCAGCGACTTGTGGTAATCGTTGAAGCTTCGTCGGCTCGATATGACTTTGCCTGTGGGTCGTTCTGCGTTCGTCTGTTCGGAGAAGGACCGCCGGTAGGTGGGCCGGATTTCTGGTGAATTCTGGGCGCTGATCGAACGACGCAACGACGAGCCTAACGCAGAGGTTTCTGTTTGCGGCCAATCGGGAACTGTTATCATAACTCCACCTGACGACGGAAGCGATGTGGCTCCTTCCCTGCCCAAGGTTCCGTGGCGACCTAAGGTGGTCACGCTCAAGCCTCGGGAATTAGGAATTCTTGCTTGTGCGTATACTCTCGGAGACATGCAAGCTTCACAATGCGTTCTTATTCCAGAATTCTCAAGAGTACACTTGCTGCAAGACCACTTCTTTAAATGCAAACCCCTGCTCTGCTCCCTTTGATATTCCTTCACGTAATTCAATTCCCAATTCGATTTCGTCTCATTGCATTTTTTAGGTTTTCTCGTAACAGTATGGAGGCTCCTTAAAAACGACTCTCTAGGGTAATGTTGGGCAGTATTCGAATATCTTTCTGAGAGCATTAAGCTTGTCGGCCGATTGATGGTACTCCTGTTCTCATCCAAGTTCCACCACTTATGAGAGTTTATCACAGAGCCGTGGGAAAGGGATCTGGAGACGCCATGAGCTTGGTCTGTTAGCTGTGTTGGTGATAACCTGAGGGACTGGAGGTCGAGGTTGAGTCTCCGGCTGTCGGGGTGACTCGAAGTGGGTCTGTATGCTGGTACAGCCAGGGTGTTGGACCTTATCATAGTGTTGTCTGATAAAAAATATATTATTAGAAGGTAAGTAAATCAAAAACATAACTCACAGTGATATAGTTAGCATTCATTACCTTCACCTGATTTATACTTGTCTGTCATCCCTGGACCTTGATCCTCGTCATCAGAGAGCCTGAAATCAATTCAAGTACTAACTATAACAGAATAACATATTCAAAACCTTATTAATGATACCACATAAATCATCAGCTATTTGAATGGAGTAAACTTAATTGAAGTTCAATTAAAAACATTGAATTGTTGATGCTAATACCAAATAATACGGACCTTTCATTACAAAGATAAAAGTCGTGTATCAAGCGAAATGTCGCTTATACCAAATAGCCTTTCAGCCCTCAATACGTATTCTTTTTTTTATTGCTTAAATGTTTGGACGAGCTCACAGCCCATCTGGTGTTAAGTGGTTACTGGAGACCATAGACATCTACAGCGTAAATGCGCCACCCACCTTGAGATAAAAGATCTCAGACTACTTACAATGGCTACCCCTACCCTTCGAACCGAAACGCATTACTGCTTTACGGCAAAAATACGCAAGGTGGTGGTACCTACCCGCGCGGACTCACAAGAGGTCCTATCACCAGTAAGACCACTTTTGTATTAGTAGTATCCATTTTATTGAAGTTGGGATTTTCATTCTATGTACTTAAGTACTAGTAATCAGTAATTGCTGACCTGTATACAGGTGCGTGGGGAGCGAGAGTGTCACAAGCTGCACAGCGCCAGGCGGCTGATACGTTGCGTAGTCCGCACCCACAGCGCCACGCTCTCGACGCCTCCGGTGCAGACCCCACGCACGACCATCCACTGTATGTCACAATACACTTTATATGCATATAATATCCTATTTCCTTTTCTAGCATTTCTCCTACTAAATGAGGAAAGGAAATTGTAAAAAAAATATATTATTATAAAAAATAGACCTAAGAAGAAATGGATGGATTGCGTGAAAGACGATATCGGTAAGAGGGCAGTGAGCGAAGAAATTGTATATGATAGAGGAGTATCGAAGGAGAAAACATGTTGCGCCGACCCCCCCTGACTGGGATAATGTTGATGATAAAAAAAATATTTATCTGGAGATACTGTGAGCCTGATCGCTATTTCTTGAGGGACAATGAAAAGGGCAACAGGTTAATGTTAAGCGTTCAACAATCAAAAGCCTGTTTTGGTGTAGTGTTCAATTTTCTTTTAGTTTACTATTTGAAAACAGCCACTTGTCTGAGAATTCTCTTTGTTAACAGTAAGTTTGGAATTGGCAAATAAGGATTTGTGAAACTCATAAAGAAGCTAAGGATATTTCTACTGCGCAGATGTTGAAAACATAGTAGTAAACTAGGTGATTGGAGTATTTATCAAATACTCTCACATTTGTTATTCAGATATTATGTCGACAGTTACAAAAGCAGATTTAAATAAAAAATTGAAATACTGGTATAATTGAGACTACACCTTTTTTGTTTACTGCACTAGATAGATAAACGAGTTCACGGCCCACGTGGTAATAAGTGGTTAGCGATTTCCGTCCGTTTCCGTTCCATCACAACGTCAATTCATATTGTTAATTTAAGTGGACTTCCACAGAACTCAGAGTAACTATGTTATTTATTTGACTGGTATAGTTTAACATTAATCATAAAATGAGCTTGTGAATTACATTTTTGTCTATAAATGCACCTGTCTATTGCCAAATTCAGATCGTGACTCCCGTGGATACCCAACGAGCATTATGTCAATTTTAACAATGAAAACTACATTTTAATATAATTGCCCGAACGCGTCTACTAATAAAAGGGTGTCAGGCATTAATTTCGTTAATGAACTTGGTTACGGCCCGCGCAACAATGGAAATATAACCTAAATTAGAGGTCGCGAAAAATCAATAACTGAACAGCAACAAAGGCATCAGGACGCACCTATGGAATGAGTTTTCTGTCGGTATGACGATGGCTTCCGACCCTGGCGTGGTGCCCTCGCTTCTTCCCGTACGCGACGTGTATTCAGACGATGAATCTCTACAGTTTTCCCTGGAGGATCCGCCGTCATGACTCGAAATTCTTTTCGTTTCGCATTTTAAACACTTTACACTCTCCGTTGGGTTGATTTGGCCACACACCTGACAGTGCCATTGTAGCACAGATGCGATTGAACCCATTTTAATTCACACATGGCTATTGTACCATTACAATACGTTTTTCACGAAAATAATCCCCAATTTTCGAAAAATGAAAACAGCTGATCCACCATGTTGTTTGTATATAGCTTTTTTTTGTATTTGTATAGGGCATAGGGATGTACAGAGCTGAGATCATTGAGTATGTGCTTAATTTGAGAATAATTTATTTGATTTTCCAATATATTTTTATAATGCACTATTTCAACTTATTAAAGTACATAAAAGACAAAAATCCTGAAATTAAAAAGGCTGTTAGCTTATTCTGCCATCTACAGGAATCATAAATAACTATTTTTGAATTTTTCGAAATTCGCCATTATATTTTAGATAACAGCAGATAGATGACGCTATATTAAAAAAGTTTTGTTCCTTCAGCATTTTTCCATTATATTTTGTTTATTTATTATATTTTACTAGTTTTAATTGTGATACTGAAATATATTATATTAGGTACGTTTTGTATTCAACATTTTGAGCATTTAAATATGTTTCACATTAAGTTCGTTTCAACAGGAAATCTTTAACATCAAATATATTCTTAAAGTCTTCGTAGCCACATTTTGATTTAACATAGAGGTTGTGCAAATTAGCGAAATTAATAAATTCTGGACAGTGTAATTTTAAGTAATAATTACGGAAACATTAATCCGAGTGGCCAGGAGAGGCAATTCTGTTCAGTCCAGCGTGTGCGAGCCTGAATTATTGCTTGCATCTGTCAAACGCAATGCTTTTGTCAAGGATTGTGAACAGTGGCTCTCAACGTTTCGATGTCAATTTTCAATTTTATAGAACGAGAATGTAATATCTTATTTTATAGTAGAACATAAATTTATCATCGAGATCGTGTTAAAAAGCACGTAATTTCATGTTACCTATGCAGTTTTGCCTATTTTACGAGATATTGTAAATACAGTCAAACCTGGGTAAGCGAGAACTGGATAAGTGAGAAAACCCTATAAGTGCGAGTAATAGCCAGGACCCGTCATTTTAAGCTCCCAAAACCTCTATTAGCGAGAAACAGAAACCTCTGTAAGAGAGAGTCGTTTTTCCCTCATGGACCTCCGTGAGACTGCTACTTATCTATACCTCTATAAGCGACAGTCGAGCTTTATTTATTTATATTATTTAGGAGGAACAAATGACAAAACAAATTACAAATTTAACATCTGCTATTTTATGACTCATTATTAACTTTCGTGGAACTTCCTACCATTGTTTTTGTATTGTTTTCTCATCAATATTGAACCTATTCTATTTCGTGGAACTAAATAACGTTGTTATTTTATCGCATTCTTTTCGAATGGACCCGTGTGCCTGTGTACCGTCCTGTTTGTCGGTCTTACTCAGTTTATCGTTAATCAATTGCGAAGGAAAGTTCTGTTCTGCATCATGTCAAAACGGAAAATTAAAGTCCTGTCATTAAATGATAAACTTAAAATAGTGAATGCGTTTGAAAATCGCCAAATGAAATTCAGAGGGTGCATTAGCGAGAAATTCGGATTAGTGAGAAACCTCTATAAGCGAGAATGAGATTGTGTTCCCTTGAACTCTCGCTTATCCAGGTTTGACTGTATATATTTGATTTAAACCAAATCACGTACACGACGCTATTTGTGTTTTTTTCTCCACTTATTCACTTGTAGCCCAAGGGCTTTCAGCTTCACGTGGACGGGCAGGTAAGCTCACGGGCTCAAACTGAAAGAATTTGCTGACACTATCCCTAGCAAGAGCAGTGCTTTGTAGAATTTACGACCGGATTGGAACCGCTGCCCACTGAGAAGATCCGGCGAGAAACTCAGTGAGCTATCGCTTAACCAACTTATCCATTCATCGCGCGTTCTTAAATTATAATAATTAAATTATATTTTGTATTACAATTTGATTGTGCGTATACATAATGATGTACATGCCTGGTTTTTCAACTATCTATCCCCTGGTATTTTTTTCTTATTGTTTTTTTCATCTAACTAACGACCAACGATAGATATATAATTACATAAGTTTTACGATGACTACGATTGATGATTGATTTCTCCCGCATAAAACATATGTATATAACGTGAAAATTTTAGAAAAATACAAAACTACGTCCTTGCAATAATATAAAATGCCGTTCACACTAAAACGTCTAATTAAACAGGTCCTATTTATATTCGGAAAATTTTGGAAAATGGTTACTAGTTTTACCCCCTCTTTGGATGAAAATTTGAGAACCGAGTGTCGCGTTTGTAATGATTACGTATCGTTATGTAAACATTTCTTCTGTTTCGGACAATAGGCTCGCAACTAGAGTAATAAAAGAACACCTGGGTATTAAAATTATCAGCTAATTATTCTGGTATGCGTATATAGGTGTTTGTGTAAATGAATTTTTGACTGTCATTTTCAGCGGCTTCAAGCTTCAAGTCAGATTAACATGATCCACACGCATCCAGGTCCGATGACGATGCAATAACTTTATAAATTCGTCCTTATATCTTGAGCGGTATCAACGGGATAAAAATAAACATTTATATTAATTCTTGTTTCGGATTGCTACTTAAATATAATTTTAAATTATGTAATTATATTGCACTAAGCGGGTTATTGAGGTGTTAGCAATTACAGAATTTCAAAGATGTCGTGCTGCCGTCGTCCACCTCGAGATATATAGTCGAGAAACTGAGTGGGCTGTGTCTATGGGAGACTGCCTCGCGCTTGCTTCACCATATTAATAGACGGGATTCGCGCGGGCTTACGACACGCTCCACTATTAGCCATTACGTAAATCCAATATCCTACTAATATTATAAACTAGCTGACCCGGCAAACTTCTTAGTGCCTCAATCGATAAATAAAAGACCTAAACTTTTGTATAAAATAAACTTTAAACAAACAAAACGAATCGGTCCGACGGGGGACACATCAAAGGAAAAACAAAATTGTTATTTTTATTTAATTCCGAGCATTTTCATATTTATCTACCTTTTAAACCTTCTCTAGACTTCCACAAATAATTCAAGAACAAAATTAGCCAAATCGGTTCAGCCATTCTCGAGTTTTAGCGAGATTAACGAACAGCAATTCATTTTTATATATAGAGAAGAAGAAGAAGAAGATGTCAAAGTTTGTAAGAACGTATGGATGTATATTTGTTCACGCAAAAACTACTGAATGGATTGTGATGAAACTACAATAATAGGTATAGCTTACACATCAGAATAACACATAGGGTATAATTAATAAAGAAATAGTTTAAGTTACTATAACACATAGGCTATAATTTATAAAGAAATAGTGTAAATTACTCAAAATATAACGATAAGTGTAAAGTAAGTAGGAAAAAAACCAACAATCTATGAGTTATTACTATATAAGCATACGCTGCAAAATCGTTAGAGTTAGATGTTTCAAGGAAATATTTATTTTAAATAATTCTACCAAAAACCCGCGACAGTATATATCTCCTTTTTATGTGTAAGCCATTATCGCCAAAAAAGTGAAACAAAATGCAATAAAAATTGATAATTTATAAACGCATATTTTTGATAGTTACAAATTGATCCTTATATGAAAATAAATACTTTTATCACGTCTGATAATTAAAGTATACAAACTTTGACTTTTACATTACATCATTGGGACAAATATTTGAATAGTTATGACAATAAACAACAGAGTGGGCGATATCATCAAAAATAAAGATAGAAAATTTCATAAGATCAATAATAAATTACAGTTCTCGAAGCGAAGCGCGGTCGGGTCGCTAGTATAAAAATGAAGTTGTTTATTTGTTCGTTTTTAATGCGCTGCCACGTGAACATTTTTTTCTCTTTTTTTTTATAGCCTTTGTAGGCAGACGAGCATACGGCCCACCTGATGGTGAGTGGTTACCGTCGCCCATGGACTTCAATAATGCCAGGGGCCGAGCCAAGCCGCTGCCTACATATCGGGATCAGACTGTATCAAATTGCTAGTTACATTTGCGCGGATATTGAATGCGTAATATCAACGCACAAACAGTCTTCGGTGTAGTTTACGTAGTTATTATACAGTCACAATATTATTGTGTATAATATTATTGTTTCATCTGTGAATTTCGTGATGGGCTCCGTAGCTATTTTGTTAAAAACCTTCGACCCGCCTTCAGGAATTGAGCATCGGCGCAGTGGTATGATACCAGTATCCCTTAGACCGATGTTTCCCAACCTTTTCTGTGCCATGCCATGTAAAAAAAGTTTCTAAAAATTTTTATGCCCCCATACTTACATAATTTTTAATATTAAAAAAATATATTTGTTCACTTAAGAAACATAAATTATAGGTTTTAGGAAGAAATCACTATGAACTATGTTATCAAAAAACAGTATGTAATATTTCAAAAGATATAATAAAATAGTGAAGTGCGAATTCAAAATAATGATAATACAGATTTTCTATATTAATTTAGTGAGATTGCCCATCTTAATTATCAAATCGCCCCCTTGCGGGGCGTGGGCCCCACGTTGGGAAACACCGCTTTAGACAATGGCTTCTAGATGTTTCTAGATGGACCGCTTAATTTACGTTGTGTATCTATCCATTGCTTGCTGAACCGGCTAGTGAGCTCGACGGCAAATTCGACGCCAGTATAATTTTATTCAGATTTATCTTATCTTTTGTGTGTTTCGTCAGAGACAGAAATAGATGGAAAAAAATCGTGCGAGAGAAAGTGGTCAAAAAGGGTGGTCGCGACCCTCTGCATTGACGAATACGATGTACGGAGAAGGTACCTTATATTATATTAAAAAGGTGTCTATTTTGTGGGTAGGCCTCCCACAAAGTGGACCCACGACCTGTTGAGGGTGGTGGAAATTGGCTAGATGCAGGCACCGGTCGTTGTGGCGAGGCATAGCGGATGTGAGGCCTATGTGCAGCAGTGGAAAGTAATAGCAAGTAGCATCTTCAATTGTGAAGTTGTGTGATTTGTTTTATTTGACATGACATAAAGGTCTTAGTTATCAGGTCATACAATCCCTAAAAAAAATCGCTCATTGCTTTGAGTAAAAATAGGTTTCAAAGTATTATTTATGTCATTTTACTGGACAGTATGAAAAGCGATAATATATACTGCAGACAGAAGCCTACTGGGAAATGCAGGTAATGCACTCTCGTTGTTGGGGCATTTTATGATGAAGTAAAATATAATATTTTGAACAGCCAGCGGCGGCCATGATGGATTAGGCATAGACGTAATGGCGCCAAATTCAAATCATATTTATTTTGTATGAAACCTAAAATGTTTTTTTTTTATTGCTTAGATGGTTGGACGAGCTCCCAGCCCACCTGGTGTTAAGTGGTTACTGGAGCCCATAGACATCTATAACGTAAATGCGCCATCTACCTTGAGATAAGTTCTGAGTTAGTTCTAAGTCAGTATAGTTACAACTGCTGCCTTACCCTCCAAACCGAAACGTATTACTGCTTCACAGCAGAAATAGGCAGGGTGGTTGTACATACCCGTGCGGACTCACAAGAGCTCCTACCACCAGTATGGCTGTGAATCAAGTTTCAGCATTTCAATACTAGATTAATGAACATTGAACACAGTTAAGTGACTCTGGTTACCTTCGGCCGCGGTTCTTTTATACCTCTAATACATCCGCAGTCACTCTCTGTTCTCAAAGTGTTCTCTCCTCTTGCCAAACTTCTTGTGGCGACCCACTGTTATTTATTATTTGCATCTTGAATATTATTAATACATCTAGTGTTTCTATCAGCCTGCTAGGATAAATAATAAATAAATAATAAATAAATAACACCACACCACAAAGCAGTTGGAACGTTTGCCTGCGTTTGCCGCTAGGGGCGCTGTTCCAAATGCATACAAATTTGAGTTAACTTTTACGCTATCGAGGACGTTAAAAAGCTCGCACTAAGCATACAGATCTAAAGCGTGGGATTACCGTAAGTACTTTTGATACGTCCACGCCCACAGCATCTCAGGGTGGGAGTTGTTTGACGTTTTGTGGTATCTATGGGTTCCTTAACCAAAATAACACCAAGTTGACCGAGAGCTCAGTACCAACTCAGCATCAAGACTAGCAAAAATAAAAATTTTCGTTTATAATAAGGTGGATTTCGGGACCTTGGCTTCTAAACACCCTTTTTGTTGCCCTTGTAGATAAATGAGCATACGGCCCACCTGATAATGTTAGGGGAACCGCCAAATCGCTGCCTATCGCTATTACCCAGAGAAATCATTGATATCTATACTTTACTTATTACTTATACTTATATATATATACAATACAATATTATAAAGAGGAAAGATTTGTTTGTTTGTTTGTATTGAATAGGCTCCGAAACTACTGAACTGATTTGAAAAATTCTTTCACTGTTTGGAAGCTACACTATCCCCGAGTGACATAAGCTATATATTTAAATAATAATAATTAGGAATCCTTACTAAGACTCCAATAATGTAGCCCAAGGTGTAAAAAAAATACCTAAAATATTCTTTACATCGCGCGATCTATGAATACTATTGATGATAGAATAAAATAGTGTACTACGACTTTGTAGAACACATCATTATTCACAGAAAGTGTCGCGACAGCATATGTCTAACTATTACAGTTATGCCACAATGTGTTCTTTTATTTAAAAAAATAAAACAACGTCAAATACCGTTGACATTTTTGTTAAAGACCCGAACGGAGCCGGAGCGGGCCGCTAGTTGCCTATAAATGTAAGATGAC
Source organism: Bombyx mandarina (assembly GCF_030267445.1). Classification (NCBI taxonomy): domain Eukaryota; kingdom Metazoa; phylum Arthropoda; class Insecta; order Lepidoptera; family Bombycidae; genus Bombyx; species Bombyx mandarina. The sequence goes on along the minus strand of NC_143234.1, from coordinate 11,979,950 downwards.
TAACTGTTAATAGGAAATATGTTAACGCACCTCTCTGAATAAATTTTCGGTGCAAAAGAAACTTTTTCCGGTTAATACTTGATGTTATTTAGATTTTTAAGGAAATCTGCCGTACGTAGGCCTACATCAGCCCGGATTATCCTATACTGGGTGTCTTATAGCGACATCTGTCAAAGCTATTCGGTTTGAAACGTAATCCTTCACAGGGCTGCCACAAAATGATAGGCCCTTCGTTTATCACAATAAAAATTTAACGCTTATTGTTATAAAGTGCATTATTATGTACTCCATTAAAGAACGGTGGAATTGTTCTGAGTCTATTTTCATAATGGTACCGTATTTTTTTGCTAGGGGGTAAGTATTAATGGGTTTTTGATAAATTCACAAAACGATCACCCGCAATTTAGTTTGGATTGATTGTGGATGGATGAATTGATTGTCTTGATTGGATTTTATTTTGATTTTATTTTTGGACTCAGGGATTATCGGTGGCGTGGAGACCTTTCCAGTTTCACCAGGACAGGTAGCAAAGGCTCGGCCAGGAGGAATGGGATTTGCTAACAGCTGCCCGAGCGCCTCCAAAGGTACCTAACAACTCAAGAGCAGCTGCTTCGCGAATGAATCTACTACCGGATCTGAATCGCGACCCGCTGAGAAAATCCGATGAGAAACTTAACGAGCTGATGCATGACGAGTACGGTTACATGGAACGTAATTTTATCACAGTGCACTGACAATAAGGCCGTTGCAACGTAACCAAGTTGTACTCAACGGCGAGTTGGAAGAAAAGAGCTTTCACACAACCCAGTATCGAAACAGCAACGTCATGATGGAGACGAACGCCAAAAGCCTAAGGTGCACCAATCTGTTTTTCTACGTTTTATCCTTAATTAACATCTGATTTGGTTTGGTTTAGCTAGCGCACATGTCGTACGTTCAAAGCTTCTCCAAGCTCCTCCGTATCTCCTGCACGAAGGTCGCAGGAGTATGACGTATGCTCCTGTTAAATACGAGCACGATGAATACCGATTACCCGACCGCCTTCTAACTCTCTCTCTCTCTGTCGAGCTAGTAAGTTAAAAGCAAAATCGAAAGAGGAGAAAATTTCAGTGCGATGTGATTGTTTTTCATGGATGTCCTCAATAACTGATATTTGCAATCCTACTATATTATTGTCTAATTTAATCATACCAGAATAAAGACAATGCGAATTCTTAAATCTATCTATATATAAAAAGGAATTGCTGTTCGTTAGTCTGGCTAAAACTCGAGAGCGGCTGGACCGATTTGGCTAATTTTGGTCTTGAATTATTTGTGGAAATCCAGAGAACGTTTAAAAAGTAGATAAATATGAAAATGTTCGGAATTAAATAAAAATAACAATTTTGTTTTTCCTGTGATGTGTCCCCCGTCGGACGGATTTATTTTATTTGTTTTAAGTTTATTTTATACAAAAGTTTAGGTCTTTTATTTATCGATTGAGGCACTACGAAGTCTGCCGAGTCAGCTAGTTCTATCATAAATGTAAACACATTTGGAGTTCCCTTTCATTAATTCGAACATTAAATTTTATTCTAGACGTGGAATCATCAACCCTGACGTCAGACAATTTAGACAAAGCCATGCAATTTTCGTCTTTATAACGGTACGACTTAAAGATCCTATTTTCAGTAAAGCAACGGGAATTAACGTTCGAAACGGGTGATTAAACCCGGATCCCCACGTCCGTGATCCATCAATGGCCCTTGTTTCAATGGCTTCCTTATTTCGAATCAAATTAGTAATGAATGGTCAAACAAAAATTGTGGGTTGATTGTTTAATCAAGTGTCTTTGGTATACTGATTCTTTATGTAATGTTGGGCCCATTGATGTTAAATGACGTAAGAGACTTCGACAAAATAAACACAATAGACGGTCTTATTGCTATATATGCATGGAAGGTATAATCAATAAGGTATTTTTTTTTATGATTGATGGTTTACTGGCCCGGGCCTTTCCAGTTTCACAAAGTAAGGTGGGCGAGCAAGGGCTGAGCCAGAAAGGGGCGAGATTTGTTAACAGCTACCTGAACGCCTCCAAAGGAGACCTAACAACTCAAGAGCAGCTGCTTCGCGAATGAACCTACTACCGGATCGGAATCGCGACCCGCTGAGGAGATCCGGTGAGAAACTCAACGGGCGGATATCAATAAGGTGCTCAGTAGCTATTTTAAGGTAATCCCGGTTTGACACGGTTGCTTAGAGTTTTTTTTCCGGTACTTATTCGCTGGGAACCTTAGGGGCTTTTGTAGCTACGCGCGGATGGGTAGGTGAGCTCATGGGCTCAACTTGAGAGAATTTGTTAACACTATCCCTAGCTTGCTAGGCTTGCTAGAGTCTGCTCTTGAGCAGTTATTGCAGAATCTACCACCGGATCGGAATCGCGAGCCACTGAAAAGATCCGGTGAGAAACTCAGTGGGCTGTGTCTATAGAATTGCTTCGAGTAGTTTGTTCATGATGGTCTCAGCTAGGTCATTATTTCACATAAAAACATATATTTAATATTAGTTTTACGAAGCCAAATTAGTCACACAATATTCTTTGACGGCAAACACTATCATGATCCGTTTTATCAGACTATCGAAGGCAGTGCTTTTAATCAATTACAAAAAAGGATGTTGCCATGAAAAATACAGAAAATAAATTTATAAATTATAATAAATTAATAAAAATTCGAATTGAAAAGTGTGGTATTAAATGAATTTTTAAACATTGTAGAAAAACTCGACATCATTAAAAATACTGCAAGCTACTTCAATCAATGATGTCTAAATACAAATGTTTAACTATATAGTGCATAACTACAATCTCTTTGCTAACATAACATTGATTTTCGCATCTTTTTTTTTACGCAATAAGGTATTTTGTTTTGATCATTAATTATTATTTTTATTAATACGTCATCACGTTTACATAACATATTTTTACAACGGCAAGAGTAACGTCATCTATCGCCGAATGGCCGAACGAATATCGAAGGATCTAGTAACATCTAGAATGCTCGAGAAGTACAGCGCCATCTATTGTCAAGTAGCGGAAACACAATACTCGAAATGTGTGAAATATTTTCGACGATTCTAGGGATTTCGTCTAGACTATAAAAGCGTTGCAGAGATGGCACGCAGTCAGTCAGTAATCGGAACTACTCGAACCGAAAGTTGTGAACGGATCACCTGAAGCGAAGCGGAAGAAGGGGATTGAGAATTTTAAAGTGTTTGGGAAGTGTCCTAAGTGTTGAATATAGTTTTCAAGTTGTACTCTGGTAGATTTTTTATTTACCCCGAACCCTAACGCGTAACAATATACAACAATACTGCCGCGTGAACTTCACAATCTAGAGCTAGACCGAATTGAACGGCGTCAGTAGGCGTTAAAATTGTGTTTTTTTATTTATTTAATTTTTATTGCTTAGTTGGGTGGACGAGCTCACAGACCACCTGGTGTTAAGTGGTTACTGGAGCCCATAGACATCTACAACGTAAATGCGCCCTCCACCTCGATATATAAGTTCTAAAGTCTCAGTATAGTTACAACGGCTGCCCCACCCTTCGAACCGAAACGCATTACTGCTTCACGGCGGAAATAGGCGGGGTGGTGGTACCCACCCGTGCGGACTCCCAAGAGGTTCTACCACCAGTGATTACGCAAATTATAATTTTGCGGGTTTGATTTTTATTACAAGATGTTATTCCTTCACCGTGGAAGTCAATCGTGAACATTTGTTGAGTACGTATTTCATTAGAAAAATTGGTACCCGCCTGCGGGATTCGAACACCGGCGCATCGTTACATACGAATGCCTTATCGAACGTATATAACGTAATACGAACGTCTTATCCTTTAGGCCGCGACGATGACGTGATTGAATTATTGTTTTCATTTGATTAGTTCGGCATCTTTATCAGCTCATTTTAAATTGTTTCGTTATTGGTTTCCGCTTGCAACGGCGATATGAGTTACGGATGCCCATAATATCGGGTTAGTAGCGATTTTTGGTCCAGCTTGGCGCCGATTACGGGCAGCTGTGCTACTAGATTTATACGAGTCAACGTTTGATAGATCGCGTTAAGAGTTTACGGCCTTAAACCACGCGCACAGTGGATGGGCGATGCTATAATATGTATAGCAATGTGACTATACCTGAACTATACTATACTAGACTATTTTTTATTGGTGGTAGGACCTCTTGTGAGTCCGCACGGGTAGGTACCACAACCCCGTTTTGTTTCTGCCATTACTGAGATCTTAGAACTTATATCTCAAGGTGTGTGGCGCATTTACGTTGTAGATGTCTATGGGTTCCAGTAACCGCTTAACACCAGGTGGGCTGTGAGCTCGTAAGCCCATCTAAGCAATAAAAAAATCTGAATAACTATTTTCAACAAGTTAACTCAATTCGTGTTCACCAATGACTTTCACGTTATAAGGCTACATTATTTAATAAAAATCGTTTTATATAAATCAAAATCAAACATAAATAATTTACGAATAACAGTATAACACATCCACATTTCCTTTAGATTGTTTATAACCAAAGCGCATAGTGTCCAAGCACATGTCGATTCTCTTTGCTATCTCTATTTTATGCTCGCGCTGGTAGTATAATCATCCTGCACATATTTCTGCCATCATGAATCAGTCATGCGTTTGGGTTTGAAAGGAATTAAATTTGGAATTTAATCGTATTGTGTCCAACTATAAACGCCATTCACGGATATCTGTTGTGTCTGATAAGTACTCAGCAAATGGATGAACAGTGAACTCGTCTGCACATCGCGTATCAGTCCTTCAGACCGGGTAAGGATTTTAGGTGCGTACTTAGAGTATTGTTACGCCGGTATTGAGTAACGCCATCTATCGCCGAATAGTCGAACGAATATCGAAGGATCTAGTAACACCTAGTAACGCTCGAGGAGTACAGCGCCGTCTATTGTCAGATAGCGGAAACACACATCGAAAATACTCGACTTGTGAGGAATGTTCTCGACGATTCTAGGAATTTCGTGTCGACTATAAAAGCGTTGCAGAGATGGCACGCAGTCAGTCAGTAATCGGAACTACTCGAAGCGAAACAGCGAACGGATCACCTGAAGCGAAGCGGAAAAGCGAATTTTAAAGTGTTCTGTGTGTGTTCTAAGTGATAAATACAGTTTTAAGTTGTACTTTGGTGGAGCATTTATTTATCCCGAACCGCAGCACGTAACAGTATGTACTAAATAAAACGCAGCCTGTGTAGGCCTTCGCTAGAGGTTGCTGGAATCCGCTTTATGCCAGCTGCGCAAGCTGATCATTGTGGGGAGCTTTGTGTAGGCTGATGCTTGGTTTTGACCCTAGCACTATAATATAAACGACCATTGGGTGCCCCATATAATCGACCATTTCAGAAGTCAATTGAAGAAAAGCCAGCAGGATGCCTATGATAACAATAGTATAGCTCATTCACTGGACCCTAATCTTAATGACATCGCTGACATAAGGGCTGGTATCTGAATAAGGGAGCACGGAGATAAATCTCCCGTCGCTCGCTGTTGGGATTGAATTCGTGAATGTTTTTATTACATTTGATGTCTTCCTTATAAATATTGTGGGGGTGAATTTGTTATTGTGAGTTTTTCTGACCTTGTTTTTAGTTAAGAACTAGGCTATTCGAAACATGTTTTAAGTTGATTAGGTAATTTATAAATTGTGTTTATTTTTTATTGCTTAGATGGGTGGACGAGCTCACAGCCCACCTGGTGTTAAGTAGCTACTGGAGCCCATAGATATCTACAACGTAAATGCGCCACACACCTTGAGATATAAGTTCTAAGGTCTCAAGTATAGTTACAACGGCTGCCCCACCCTTCAAACCGAAACGCATTACTGCTTCACGGCAGAAATAGGCTGGGTGGTGTTAACTACCCGCGCGGATTCACAAGAGGTCCTACCACCAGTGTTGTGATATGGGTGCGTATGGGTCAGAGAAAGACGTTCAATGCGCTGGTCGGACCAGATACGCTCCAGTCTCAACACTTCAATCCACGTTGATATCCACACAGCCGAGGATAGGCAGGAGTGGCGCAGGATAATCCAGGACAAAGTTATTATTACCCTCAGCATTGACGATTATCCACGCAAGGAGACGGTGGGTGGGTTTCTAGGTAAGAGTGAGTCGCGGAAGTCTCTTTATGATACCCTTAGCTTAGGTATCCTAACATTAGAGGAGTTCGTCTGCCTATTAATGAAATAAAAAAACACGTGTGCGACTCGGGAATTGCCGCGGCAAAGCTATTGCATAGCATTTTTTATCAACTTATGCAATTATAATTAGACAATAATAATTTAATTCACACTCATAAGCTAGACCGCGCGAGAGAGTGATGGGCAGACTTTTCATGATGGGCATGCAGTGCGACAACACGCCGCGTGCTTATTCACAAACACTACACAAGCGCAACGTGTGAATGTGTTGAACGCGAGCTACATGGTAGGCGGAGTGGGGTGTTAGGTTTTATTTTTGTTACGGAATTTCTTGATTCGGTTACCGCGCTCAAAGCCCGCGATAAAAGCTATGCAATAGCTTAAAAATACCTTACATGCACAGGATGTGGGCCTTACATGTACTTATTGCTCCTGTAAGCTCACCTGGATGGAAAAAAAATCATATATGTAGTATTTAATGAACAATAATTAAGCACATATTGCTTAAGTAGCTGCATACATGAACCCGCAACGGAACGCAAAGCTAGTTGACCTAACTGCGCACTTTTATTTATGTTACATTGACCGCAAAGTATGGAGCATTGACTAACATCCATATTTTCGTATTCACATTCACCAGCTTGTTTCCAAAGCGCCGTGTGTAAAAAAATGGTACCGCATTTTAAGCTTTAACCATTGTTAATCTATCTATCTTCTGTCTTCTTCTTCTATCTTCTATTCATATATAAATGAAATGCTGTTCGTTAGTCTCGTTAAAACTCGAGAACGGCTGGACCGATTTGGCTAATTGTGGTCTTGAATTATTTGTGGAAGTCCAGAGACGGTTTAAAAGGTAAATAAATATGAAAATGCTCGGAATTAAATAAAAATAATAATTTTGTTTTTCCTTTGATGTCCCCCGTCGGACGGGTTCCTTTTATTTGCTTAAGTTTATTTTGTACAAAAGTTTAGGTCTTTTATTTATCGATTGAGGCACTACGAAGTCTGTCGGGTCAGCTAGTTATATTTATAATTTAAATTAAATTAAAAAAAGACGTGATTTGTCCGAATATTGATGAGTTATTACGCGGGGACCGAAGCGAGGGTCTCTGAAGTCGTAAAAGGGCGCTTCTGGAAATTGCCTAATCAAAAATGTTTCCAATGTCACCCGGCACGGTCGGTTTTACCCGGGAATCTTACATGTATAATGTTTTACCCGCAATAGCACAGTATGATGCAGTGGTGGATTTAGTCTTCATGCCGCCCTAGGCTCTGTTTGTCGCGGCGCCCTTAATGTTAGAATAAATTTAATTAATTCTGATCCAAATATTTTTATTTTAAATTTAAAATAACTTTTTTAAATTAGTTTAGTTAAATTTAAAGTCATCGTAGCCTAAAGGATAAGATGCACCGGTGTTCGAATCCCGCAGGCGGGTACCAATTTTTTTAATGAAATACATACTTAAGAAATGTTCACGATTGACTTCCACGGTGAAGGAATAACATCGTGTAATAAAAATCAAATCCGCAAAATTATAATTTGCGTAATTACTGGTGGTAGGACCTCTTGTGAGTCCGCACGGGTAGGTACCACCACGCCTATTTCTGCCGTGAAGCAGTAATGCGTTTCGGTTTGAAGGGTGGGGCAGCCGTTGGCACTATACTGACCTTAGAACTACCTCTCAAGGTTGATGGCGCATTTACGTTGTAGATGTCTATGAGCTGCGAGAACCACTTAACACCAGGTGGGCTGTGAGGTCATCCACCTGTCTAAGCAATAAAAAAAATTGTCAAGTTGGTCATTAAGTCGGTGATAAATGACGTTTAAAACTTCTGTTTTAAAAACAAACGAACTAAACTGCATGCAAACTAAGCTGATAAAACTGTGCTCAATCGAATTTAATTAACAAGCCGCCGGAGATCCAGCTGGCCGGCACGCGGTGTAATGCAGGTGCGCACAGCACTCCTCCACGGCAGAAAATGGCGCAACGCCAGCCCCCAACTGATTATCGGATTAATATTTAAAATCAAATTCAAAATTCGAAATCATTTATTTCGACTTAGATGTCAGCATAACACACTTGTTGAATGTCAAAATATAAATAGCAATGTTAACTCTACCACCGGTTTCAAAAAAAGCCACAGTCCTGAGAAGAACCGGCGAAACAATCTCAGCGGGCTTTTTTTTGGTTTTTTTCTCCAAAATTTTTTTTTTTAAATAAGTAAAAATATTTACAATAAACGAAAAAACAAGTCAAAAAATACAATTAAAAAAAATAATAATAATGAAAAATGAAAAGGCCAGGAGCGAACGCCTCATTCCCACGTAGTGCCATCTAGTAAATAATCCTTAACTTTATAATATGCCTTGTTGTACATGTTGATAATGCTGATGATTCGCTGGAACTCGATTGTGGAATATATACCTCGCTTGTGTATTGTGTACGATATTAACACGTGAGCACAAAGCTTTGCATCCGTTTTTAAGCAAACCGCCCGCCGGCATTTATCGTTATTGCCTCGATCAAACGAGTGAATTAAATAAATGAAATTCTAAGTTAGACATTTTAATGAAATTTCCTTTTTATATCTAAACTAGCGGCCCGCTCCGGCTCCGGTCGGGACTTTAACAAAATTTTCAACGATATTTGACGTTGTTTTATTTTTTTAAATAAAAGAACACTTATTGCGGCATAACTATAATAGTTGGACATATGCTGTCGCGACACTCTTTGGAAATAATAATGTGTTCTACAAAGTCGTAGTACATTATTTTATTCTATCATCAATAGTTTTCGCAGGGCACGCGATGTAAAGAATATTTTAGGTAATTTTCACACCAAGGGTTACATTATTGGAATTTTAGTAAGGATCCCTAATTTTTTTCAAAAAAGATTATAGCCTATGTCGCTTGGGAATAGTGTAGCTTTCAAATAGTGAAAGAATTTTTCAAATCGCTTCAGTAGTTTCGGAGCCTATTCAATACAAACAAACAAACAAATCATACATACATTTCTTAATTTTGATATCTCTAGGGTAATGAAACAATTTTCGTAATCCAAGTAAATTAAACATGGATAATAAAGGATAAAAACACTTCTGTTCAGAATCTTAGTAAAGTTTAAATGTGACCACAGATTAAAAAAACAAACAACAAAAGAGGTTCCCCAAAGAAAAAATATTCTGAGTTAACACCCATAAGAATTACAGTCGAATTGAAAAACTTTTAAAGAATTAAAACTTATAAATGATTTAAATCGATCGGATACACCATATTATTAATATACTAGCGACCCGCCCTCGCTTCGCTTCGGAAACATTAAAACACATATGAAACAAAAAAAAAACAAAAAAAATTAAAAAAAGTAGCCTATGTTCATCAGGGACAATGTCGGCTTCTAATGGAAAAAGAATTTTTCAAATCGGTCCAGTAGTTTCGGAGCCTATTCGAAACAAACAAATCTTTCCTCTTTATAATATTAGTATAGATATGAGACAAACAAATATTGATATTGATATGTTTATTGAATGTGTTATGCGCTCATCAGATGTCAGACAACAATACTATTTTTTCACTATAATATTAAATGTTTTTTTTAATGATGATCATTAAGACTTGAACCTCGTGTCTGAAGGGGGTAGGACCTCTTGTGAGTCCGCACGGGTAGGTACCACCACCCCGCCTATTTCTGCCGTGAAGCAGTAACGCGTTTCGCTTTGAAGGGCGGGGCAGCCCTTGTAACTATACTGAGACCTTAGAACTTATATTTCAAGGTGGGTTGCGCATTTAAGTTGTAAATTTCTATGGGCTCCAGTAACCACTTAACACGTGGTGGGCTGTGAGCTCGTTCACCCATCTAAGCAATAAAAAGAAAAGGCCCGAAGTTACTTTGTGGATCTTAGTGGACTCCAGTAACTGTTGCACACCCTTAAGAAAGTCTAGATTCATCAATGCAAAGAAAACAGATGTTATGAATCCGTTCACACCGTAACCACGGCCTAACCCCAATAAAAATGTATATTTTCCACTCAATTATTCGAGTCGGGTCGTCACGCACAATCATTAATTCAGCGGGCGGGACAGCGAAAAATTTGTCAAATGCAAATCGCTAGAGCTCGTCCACTCTAACCGACGCCTTAGAGCCTTTGTTTCAAACAAATTACAAATAGGTCTTTTTTTAACTGGTTTTCTTGCATTTAAAACTTTAATTCGGTTGAAAAATATCTGTTAGAGTGCTGAATGGGTCACACAGTCCGAAGACCCAGTTTTTTTACGCTTGAAGGTTAACGACTTAGATATATGTATAGGTACGGCTCATCACATGACTAGTGGTTATTGTCGCTTATGGACATCAGCATAATAATATATCCTGAAGTGCCGTGAATATCATTCGTCACATGGTAGTGTGCGACAGAGACCGCGCTAATTACTAGCCGGTTGTCTCTTTCCATAGGTCGATTTGTAATACAAGTATAACACGGTATTTTATAACACGGTTCCACTTTAACACGAAAAGAAAATTTCCCCAAAACCTTCTTATAACACGCTACTTCTACAACACAATAATGAGATTTTTGTTTAAAATTATTTAGGAAATTACATTATGCACTTAAAATATTTGGAAATAATCGAAATTTTACTGGTAATTTTTTATGTATAATAGTAAATAATACATACAGGCATAGTTGAGATGTTTCATTCAGAAAAATAGGTTACTACTCTAAATAGGCTACTCTCATTTTTATACTGGCTTCTCTAGTCTCATTTTTTTCCTCTACCTTTTCTAGTAACCTCGGTGGGTTATTCTAGATTCACCGAGCTGGTAGATGAGCTCACGGGGCTCAAACCGGAAGTGTTGCTAACACTGGCCCTAGCAAGAGCAGTGCTGCGCAGAATCTACCAGCGGATCGAAAACGCGACCCACTGAGAAGATCCGGCGAGAAACTCAGTGGGCTGTGTCTATGGGGGTCTCATATAACACGGATTCGCACAACACGGGACTCTTTAGGAACGTATCTGCCGTGTTATAGGATGGTTACCTTTATTTATCGTCGGATACTGTGCGTATTCTCTTAGTTCCGTTACCGTAGAGATCACAAATAATGTAAACATGAAAAAAGAAAAGCGACTATTTTCAGGCAATTAATTACGTTCTCGCTTCGTAATTAGTACGTGCCTTGCTGGAACAAGTTCAGTGATAGCTCAGTTCAAATGTAATTGATGGTTTGGTCTATATTGTTTTTTGGGATTAGCTTAAAAAGTTTCCGGATGGTTTCGAGATGAACTAATTTTAACGCCATTGTTTCAGCAATACAATGCTATTGATAAGTTAAGCGCGTTAAGCCGCCATTTTGAATGCCTGTGCGCCATCTTGAGACGCAAGCGTCGATGTAGATTCGGTTCAATATATTCTTTGGGTTTCTCTAGTCGTAGACGATTAATGTAAAAAAACTTTCACTGCTTACAACACCTTAGTCGTCTATGACTAGGAAAACTGTAAAGTATTCAAAGCGACGGAAATAGTTTAATAATAAATATACAATAGATAACTGGGAAAATAGGCGACAATGGGATAATAGGCAATTGTATGTAGCAGAGATGCGAATGTTGCGATGGATGTGTGGAGTAACGAGAATGGATAGAATACGGAATGAATATGTTAGAGGAAGTCTGAGAGTGGTACCTCTGACAGAGAAGCTGAGAAGTGCGCGTTTGGGATGGTATGGACATGTGATGAGACGAAATGAAAATGAGGTTGATAAGAGAATGTTAACTATGAATGTGGAAGGATATAGAGGGAGAGGTAGACCTGAGAAGAAATGGATGGATTGCATGAAAGGCGATATGGGTAAAAGGGGAATGAGCGAAGAAATGGTATATGATAGAAGAGTATGGAAGGAGAAAACATGTTGCGCCGACCCCAGGTGACTGGGAGAAGGGCAGGAGAATGATGATGAGATAACTGGGAAAAAAATAACGCACGATCATCCGACTCCAAATTAAGATTCCGTATGTTACGGATACCAGAGACTGACATACGCTTAAATATATACATTTACAGATAATAAACACCCAGACAAAAAGCTAACAAACCTGTTCATCACACGAATGTTTGCCCGATGTGGGAATTGAACCCACGACCCTTGACGCAACATTCAGGAGCGCTAACTAATGCACCACTGAGTTATAATAATGACTATAAAGAACGCGAGGTTGAGCCGTAAAAATATAATAATTTTGATTAATATTTAGTTTGATTATATTTTATATTTTAATTTAAATAATGCAAATAACCGAATGACGTGTTAATCTTGTTTGCAAACAAAAAAGAAATTCCTCTGAAAGAGTTAAAGTCATTTAGCCTTGCTTCTCGAACACACGAAGTTTCCAAACGTCATATCAATGTGCTGCTAACGGCAAACGCTTATAATTCTTACAATTCTATTTACCCTAAAACGATAATTTAGTCGTGAAGCACAAATTGAAATATGCATGAGTTATTTTCGCAGATTCTATTAAATACTTATGAACTAAACACCACAGTGTAGTCTAAGACAGTAGATTCAAAATAAAAGTAAAGCCATACATTCTTTATCGGATATGGCGATAGAACCCGAAAGCATACTATCTGGTATGCATTCTGTTACTCTCTAGAACCCTCAATCATATAGTGTAGCGGCTGTCTCGACCGTTCCAAGCCCACTGAGTTTCTCGCCGGATCTTCTCAATGGGTCGTGATCCGGTGGTAGATTCTGAGAAGCACGGCTCTTGCTAGCCCTAGTGTTGCAACATCGTCAGGTTAGAGCCCCGTGAGCTCACCTACTAGTTAAGGTTACGCCGAAATGGTCTCTCAAGACTTAGGCTTAGACTCAAGGCTTAGGTAGAAAAAAAAAACCGTTCCTTTCAGGTTAGAGTCCGTGAGCTCACATAGTAATTCGTCGAATCTAGTATAACAACTCGAGGGTACCATAATAGATAAAAAATAATAATTAAAATACCCTTTCAGCCGGATCGCATTCTTGCTTCGCGACAGAAACGATCAGGATCGTGGTACCTACCAGTGGCGGCCCTCAATGCGCCCTACCACATACGTAAATACGCGTATTATATTATATTATTTCGGGTTTGTTCATACACATTTAAATTTGATAATGCAATTATCGCAGTGGAGGGAAGACTGACTCGGTGGTGCAGTAACCCTGACTGTTGACACGAAGGTCGCGGATTCGAATACCACACGAGGAAAACATTCGTCTGATGAACAGATTTGTTTTGGTCTTTGTCGGGGTGATTATTATCTGTATACTTATGTGTATATTTAAACATCTATATCTATACTTCTATATCTATACTAATATTATAAAGAGGAAAGATTTGTTTGTTTGTTTGTATTGAATAGGCTTCGAAGCTACTGAACCGGTTTGAAAAATTCTTTCACTGTTTGGAAGCTACACTATTCCCGAGTGACATTGGCTATAATCTTTTTTGAAAAACATTTGGGATCCTTACTAAGACTCCAATAATGTAACCGAAGGTGTAAAAAAATTAGCTAAAATATATATATTACATCGCGTGCCCTGCGAAAACTATAGATGATAGAATAAAATAATGTACTACGACTTTGTAGAACACATTATTATATACAAAAAGTGTCGCGACAGCATATGTCTAACTATTATAGTTATGCTACAATAAGTGTTTTTTTATTTAAAAAAATAAAATAACGTCAAATATCGTTGAAATTTTTGTTAAAGACCCGAGCGGAGCCAGAGCGGGCCGCTTGTATATACCTAGTCAGGTCATAAATTCTGTCACATGTTTAATGTAAAATAATTGAAACAAGTTTATTCATTATGTAACCATTAATTTACCAAAATGAACTTAACAAAACATAGATTCTTATGACACTAAAGTTTATGCAAAATGACCTCCGCGATTTTGAATACAGGCCTTCAATCTGCGCGGCCAGTCGTCTATCGCAGCACGAACGAGGTCCATGTCAATATCGGCGGCTGCCTTAATCAAGGATGTCTTGAGTGACTCCAAATTGGGATGAGGCTTTGAGCACGCCTTTTCCTCCAAGTGTTGCCATATCTTGTAATCTAACGGATTCAAATCTGGACTGGAGGAGGGCCAGTCTTCGTGCCGGATGAAGTCGATTTCACGCGCCGCCAGCCAGTCTTGTGTGCTCTTCGCTCTATGAGCTGGCGCCGAATCTTGTTGGAATACCCAGTGCCTGTTATTGAACATGGTATGAGAAACAGGTTCCACAAGGTTCGTCAGGACTGTATTTTGATACACAACTGCATTCGTTTTTACACCTTTCTCACAAAAATGCACCTCTGTTAAGCCCCAATAAGAAACTCCCAACCATACCATGAGCGAGGATAGAAAATGACCTCGTTGGACACGCGGAATACGGTTGCTCGCTTCTTCACTACTGTGTGCGTAAACCTTATCATTTTGTTTGTTGTAGCTCTCTTCTACGGTAAAAAATTTTTCTTCCGAAAAAAGAATTTCCCGATATTTTTTTCCCGCGTACCGCGTCAACAAAGCGCGGCATCTCTTCAGTCTCAGGTCCATTAAACGAGCATTCAAACGATGTCCTGTTTTTCTTCGATATGCCCGAAGCCCTAAGTCTTCATTTAACACCCTTTTCACCGTGGTTCTGCTTAACCCCATCTGAAGGGCCAACAGTTTCTGCTTACGTTTGGGATTTCTTTGAATTCGCGCCTTCACAGCTTTTATCACTGCTGGAGTCCTAACAGACCGAGGGCGACCACTTCTTGACCTGTCATCTACACTAGAGTCTTCATTGTATCGTTTGATGGTACGATAAACGAATCTTTTGGTTATATTCAAATTTTTCAGTATGTTAAAAATTTGAATTGGCGCGTAGCCGCAACGATGCAACGCAATAACTGCAATACGGTCTTCTTTAAGCGTCCACTCCATATTTAAAAATTAGTAAAATTCTAAAAGTATACATTTTTATTTTCATGAACAATTCGAAATTCGAATTCAATAAACTTTTTTGTGGCCAGCATTCTAAAAGAAAAGTTTTTACTGTGTGACAATACTTATGACCTGACTAGGTAAATATGTTTATCAATCTCTGGTAGGTAACCCATAAGAAGGGGAATCCTAAATTGGGGCCGGATGACCATGCGTTATTTTTTCCCAGTTATTATTATTATCATTATATTATCTGTATACACTGTGTGCCAGGATTATCCGCAGTCCCGGGACCAGCGTAAGTTTTAATTGGACCTTTGTCGCAAAGTTGAGTATTATCCGTGAGCACTATATTTAATTTTTGGCTCATCTCCGTCTGAAGCTCGGACATGCTTTTAGCGGCATTTAAAAAGACATACATTGGATGATGACTGAAAGCCCGTCTAGCGTTAAGCCGACGCCAACTTTCACGTTTAATAACGTAAAAATATAGCTTCTATAAATTAAGATTCGAAATAACTTCTCTTCAAGCACGAGTATATAGTTGTCCTATTGGCAAACGCAGTGAGGGACTCGCTCAGGGTCGGTGGAGTGATGACCTATACACCCTCGTCAGGTTTTAGCCCCGTGAGCTTACCTATTAATTCGGTGAATCTAGAATAACCTCCGAGGTTACTAGAATTGGTAGGAAAAACATGCAGCGTGACTAGCAAGAGCTGGATGAGAGCAGCCGAGGATCGTGCTGAATGGCGTGCAATCGGAAAGGTCTATGTCCAGCAGTGGGCTGATGATGATGATGATATAGTGCCTTAGCCTGATTTGAAAATTAGTAGATCACTTGGCACATCTTTAATGAGATCTAGTTGTGTTCTTGTATGTGTAGTGGTAAAGGTTCCTTAATAATAATAGCACCCTTTTATTGCTGAGCTTTTTTTTTAATATTTTGCATAAATTATTAAAGGACTTTTGAAAAAAGGTTTTACATATTTTGTTTAAAAAAAAATACTATATTTACAGCAAAATAGTTTTAAATTGTTATTTAAAACTATCATTGACTTATTTAAAAAGGTTATACGTACACGCGCTAAGACACGTCCGTTTTGATTGATGCTTAACATCTATAATCAAACGGCGCCATAGTCGGTATTGCGACGCTCCGCGCTTGGTAAGTGGAAAGTCGATTTATCGCCGGTTTGCGCTCAAAGGATTAAGGTAAGAATATAGCGTTAAATATAAAATTAGCGAATTAGCGTAACAAAAAAAAAACGAGTGGTTACCGTCGCCCATGGACTTTAGCAATGCTGCCTACCGCTTAATTAACTAATGCCATCCGAACATCACGTAAACAATGCGAATACCCGTACCTTACATTATACGAACATACGTATGAAAACGTAAAATTTACGAGTAACGTAAAAAGGTTACGACGTAACGTTACGTTCGCGTTACGGATCCTGAACTTTACGTTCCGAACGTGTCGTGATCTTGCCTCAAGAAATGAAGTATTTTATTGCCTTCGAAGAGATGAGCGAACGGCTACCTGATGGTAGGTGGTAACCGTCGTTCAAGGTATTCACGAACGCCAGGGATAGCGGGGCAGCTATTGGCGTGCAGCGGCGCTATCTGCCCCCCTGACAATCGGCTAATTTCGGCTAATCGCAGTAAAGCTATCTCTGTCGCACACTAAGATCTGTGAGGACTGCATAATACGGCACTTGGGTCCTATGGGTAGTTGCGACAAAGATAATGCTCTACTCTAATAACTGCTAATCATTTCTGTTTACAAACGTTCATGTGCAATCTTTATTGCCAGGCACTGTACACATTAACGTATGAATACCATTAATCTAAGTGCTAAGCCACCACCACCTAAAGCCAGGTGCAGTTAAGCTACAAACAAAGCGGTCAGTTCACAATTAATGCAACGCAGCAAGCCGAGCTGAGTCGTCATTACCAAAACTAATTAGCTAGTGTCCGCTTCGGGCCACTAAACCAGAGAGTTAAACGTTTTATTGTAGCGAAGCGTTGATTTTGATTTCCATTGTATATAAGTAGCCAGTAATTGTCGATTTATCAAAAGCTACTGAAGTCCGATTGTGTTCATCTGGGTCTATTTTTATAAGACATCAACAACGTTTTTTTTATTGCCTTGGTAAACAGACGAAAATACGACCCATCTGATGGTAAGTGGTTATCGTGCTTCATGAACGTCAGAAATACCAGGGACAGAGCCTAGACGCTGCTTATCATACGTAAATGTCACCAACCATGAGTTCCAAGTCCTATAGTACAATGGCAGCGGAATGTATTACTGCTCGGCGGTATAAATAGACAGGGTGGTGATACTTACCAGTGCGGGCTGTTACAAGACAGTCTACCGCTAGGGCCAATAATATATGAAGTTAACTGGTGGTATATTGTGGACCCACACGTCTAGGAACCATCGTCTTCTTCTAGTAGATTCTAGTGGTACTCTCTAATTTTGTGATTCTTCATAATTGGCCGATTCGTGATCTGGCCCTCATCCGATATTGTCAATGACAGAGGCTTGTTAATACTATAAAAAATCATCAAGCATGTGAAATAAGTAAATATAGTAAAAAAACAGACTTATAAGAAATATAAATTTTATATTATGTTGTAATAAAAAAATTGTATCGTTATTGTATTGTTGTAAATATTATTATATTGTATTGTTTTGACGGACTGGGTTGTGCAGTGGTTACTGCGCCTAAATGTTGCGCCCAGGGTCGCGAGTTCGAATTCCACACCCGTCGAGAATTCGTGTGATGAACAGGTTTGTTTGCTTTGTTTTCCTGGGCGTTTATAATATATATGTATATACGTATATATTTAAAGTTATATAGATAACACACGTAACATAACACAGGGAATCCTAACTTGGGGCCGGGTGATCGCGCGTGGTTCCCATTTTTTTATTGTACGGTTGCGCAACCTTTCAAATCGATGATCGATCAAACGTTTTGAAATCGGTGAGAATTACGTAAAAAAAAAAACTGCTAACTAATAAACTAACATAGTGCTTAAGTTATTGGTATATATTGTATTATATGTATTATATTGTATTGTTTTGACGGACTGGGTTGTGCAGTGGTTACTGCGCCTAAATGTTGCGCCCAGGGTCGCGAGTTCGAATTCCACACCCGTCGAGAATTCGTGTGATGAACAGGTTTGTTTGCTTTGTTTTCCTGGGCGTTTATAATATATATGTATATACGTATATATTTAAAGTTATATAGATAACACACGTAACATAACACAGGGAATCCTAACTTGGGGCCGGGTGATCGCGCGTGGTTCCCATTTTTTTATTGTACGGTTGCGCAACCTTTCAAATCGATGATCGATCAAACGTTTTGAAATCGGTGAGAATTACGTAAAAAAAAAAACTGCTAACTAATAAACTAACATAGTGCTTAAGTTATTGGTAATGCTAATACACTATGCGACTGTCATGTTTCGAAATAAAAGATCTTTATGTTATGTTTATTTTATATCTTTATTTATTACCTAAGTAATCAATCTTATAAAAACGCGTTATTAAGTGTTTTTGTGCTCGTGGCCCCAACGCGAAGCGTCCATTTTTCAATGCGGTCTAACTGGGCTATCTCGAATTCTAATTCGTTAGCAAATTTACATTACAGTTCGTCCCAAAACGTTTCTAAATCTACATCGAGTTTTGTACTTCACTCTTGTGTGTTCCAAGTTAATCTGTAAAGGACTTTGGCATTTCCAGTTGTTTTTGTCTTTATAGGTTAACGTATTTTTTTTTTTTTGCTTAGATGGGTGGACGAGCTCACAGCCCACCTGGTGTTAAGTGGTTACTGGAGCTCATAGACATCACAACGTAGACGCGCCACCCACCTTGAGATACAAGTTCTAAAGTCTCAATATAGTTACAACGGCTGCCCCACCCTTCAAACCGAAACGCATTACTGCTTCACGGCAGAAATAGGCAGGGCGGTGGTACCTATCCGCGCAGACTCACAAGTGGTCCTACCACCAGTAATTACGCAAATTATAATTTTGCGGGTTTGATTTTTATTACACGATGTTATTCCTTCACCGTGAAGTCAATCGTGAACATTTGTTGAGTACGTGTTTCATTAGAAAAATTGGTACCCGCCTGCGGGATTCGAACACCGGTGCATCGCTTCAACACGAATGCAATGGACGTCTTATCCTTTAGGCCACGACGACTACCTAAAAAATAATCTGTAAAGTAATCTGTGATCGGTAGCTTTTCGGAGTTTTTATTTACAAAAATTAGATTATTATTTTTTTAAATTGGAAGAAGCAAATGGTTCTTAAAACACTAATTCTTTACGTTAAAGACTTGTGCTATTGACACTGCCATGATTCGTGATGAATTACCCTGACAATGAGCATCCGTGATCTTAACACGGCTTGTTATAACAATTTAAACTTATTGTATTATTAACCTAAATAGAAAATGAATAATTGAATATAAACTTATATAAAAATTTCACAAAACAAACTTGCATCACTTGTAATGTCAGTACGTACCTACATTACACGTCACGGCTTAAATAAAAACGTCAAAAAATAGATTAAACATTTCCTGTGACGTCATACGCACCATTTGTTTGACAGCATCTGCAACAGTGTCCGCAAATAACAATCAATTCATTCTTTAATTTAGTTTGCAATGTCCTCAATAGATGGCGTTGTGCGTTTTTTACATCGCGCTATAGGTTTATGCTCAACCAACCTATATATTCTAATAACCATGAGTTAATGATTCGTGCCTCAATCTAATGAGTAAGGAAATTATTGGGCCTTGGTAACACTTGGCAATTGTCCTTATTAGGGCGAACTTATTTTTGCTGGGTACAGGTCGTCCCCTTGAGCTGCTCGCCTACTTTGCAAGCGGCTCGGGTGAAGCGATTTGCCCTCCGCGGTCCTCCTTCGGTTCCTGGGTAATGGGACTAGTGAGTGAGACGAGTGAGTTGACATTTTAACTTTATCCGATAACTATAATGAGTTCTAAATTTAACATCGACCAAGCGTTAAGCTCATTTGTCAGTCGGTAAGCTGTATTGCATTCGTCCATCGAAAGGGGTCTTCTCTTGCCTATAGGAGTAGTAGAGTTTTTTAAGCCGTTTGTAGTCCATTGAAAAGTTACCTTTTAGGATAGCGTTTTTCAAATAATTCAATTTTATTTTATTATTAAGTAGTAGTAGTAGCTAGTATATAAAAAAATGTAACAATTCAATGGACTAATTGTAGCTTAGTGAACCCGAAATTTATTGAACTAAAATTGAATGCGTCTCTTTTTTTATTGTGGTTTACATGGTGGACGTGACTACGGCCCACCTGCTCTTAAACGGTTACCGGGGCCATAGACACCAACGTAAACACCACTACCCACCTTCAGACATGAGTTTCTCACAGGATCTTTTCAGTGGGTCGCGCTTCCGATCCGGTAGTAGATTTAGCGAAGCACTGCTCTTGCTAGGGTTAGTGTTAGCAAATTCTCTCAGGTTGAGCCCGTGAGCTCACGTACCCGTCCGGGCGTAGCTGCAATAGCCTCTTAGGCTGCCAGCGAATAGGTAGAGAAAAAAGGGACATAAATTTTTTTTTATTGCTTAGATGTGGGGACGAGCTCACAGCCCAACCTTGAGATATAAGTTCTAAGGTCTCAAGTATAGTTACAACGGCTGCCCCGCCCTTCGAACCGAAACGCATTACTGCTTCACGGCAGAAATAGGCGGGGCAGTGGTACCTACCCGTGCGGACTCACGAGAGGTCCTACCACCAGTAGAAAAGTTTTAAGTCTCAGTTTTATATGTAGTATAATAGCTACCCACTCTTCAAGCCGAGCATATCTGTATATAACGATACGCCCGCTAATGATAACAGATAACGCATTCTTTTTTCTCTTTCAGCTATTGGTTTTTTGTCCCTACCTAATCGTGATCAATGATTTCAAGGAATTATCCAGAAATTATTGCATCGATTTCACTGCAATGCATTAGAAGCAATTTATCTGAATTATTAAGAGGGCTATTGGCGATTAGTGTAATGAAAAAAGAAATTTGTACGTCTGTCTATTGGAGAGTCGATTCAAATAAAAACAAAAACTACATATATGTAAAATAGTTCCGCCATTGCGACAATAAATAAACACACTGTCTCCTTGAATATATAAATTTAATATGCATGAACTCAATTGCATTCCTGCACCCGCACATATAACTAAATAGGCAGAACAGTTAGCCTATTGTCTTACAAATATGGTCTAATCGTAGATTCTGACCTAGACTAGACGCCGCACGTCCTAAGTGTTGCGTGGTGAGAATGTAATGACGCCAATGCTGGGTTTGCTTAAGCTGTATTAAATCTAGACTATTTTGTTTAGTAGAGCGTATTGAGAATGCCTACGTTAGAAGCGCGTTTAATCGCGATCTAGTTCTTGGACACGATGAAGCCAAGAATGTAGTGTGATATCCATTGAACCTTAAGTAAGCAACTTAAGCTGTCTTTTCGCCCATCTATACTAATATTATAAAGAGGAAAGATTTGTTTGTTTGTTTGTTTCGAATAGGCTCCGAAACTACTGGACCGATTTGAAAAATTATTTTTCCATTAGAAGCCGACATTGTCCCTGATGAACATAGGCAACTTTTTTTTATTTTTTTTTTATTTTTATTTTTTGGTTTCATGTGTGTTTTAATGTTTCCGAAGCGAAGCGAGGGCGGGTCGCTAGTCGTGTAATAAAAATCAAATTCACAAAAATATGATTTGTGTAGTGATAGTAGGACGTATTTTGAGTCCGCATTAATAGGTACCACCGCCCCAGCCTATTTCTGCCGTGAAGTAGTAATGCGTTTCGGTTTGAAGGGTCGGGCAGCCGTTGTACTGTAAAAACTGAGACCTAAGAACTCAATATCTCAAGGTAGGTGGCGCCATTTACGTTATAGATGTCTATGGGCTCTGGTAACAGCTTAAAACCAGGAGGGTCGTGAGCTCTTCCATCTACCTAAGCAATAAAATATAAAAATGTATTTCATGGACATGACGCGGTGAAGGATAAAGCTGTCGGTTTAATAGCTAGCTTTTAGTGTCCGTATTCATTTGAACATCGAACGTTAGAGCACAAACATGAACGGTGACGTCATTGTGTCAAAGAACCCAACGAAAGCCCCAGGTTATGCTCAAAACGGTAATATATCTCTGTTACCCTCCGCAGTAGGGGTGGTTTTCACTTCCGTAGGGGAGTTTCGTAATTCTACGAATAGTTTTTGTCAATGATAGCAATGTTTTGTTTAGCGCGGATGGGCTGGTATTTTCTGATGATAAGCGGTGGCAGTACGGTGGCCGGTGTACACAAATCAATGCCACTATGCGGCGAATAGCTTAACATATCTAAGATGAGGATTTGTTAGCATCGATGGCAGTGAAACACACGGCCTGCCTGATGGTGAGGGGTTACTGGCGCTGATAGACATCCAGTACTACTAATCTAACGTGACTATACGTCCCGCTTTGGGCGGGATTGTCCCGCTTTCAGGCTGTCCGTCCCGCTGTCCCCAACGAGAACAAAATGTCCCGCTTTCATTTGTCTGTTGTGGATGTGTTTATTAGAAACTTACCGAATACTTACTTATCTCAAATCCTTATTGTATTACAAAATAAATACTAAAGTAGCTCTAATTTTGCTGTAGAAAAGTAGTTGCGAAATTATTTATCTATATATTAATACGTGAAGCAAAAACTTTGTATCCCTTTTTACGAAAATTGCGCGGACGGAGGAGTATGAAATTTCCCACACTTATAGAGAATATAGAGAAGTGCACAATGCTAATATTTTTTTTAAATAATGCATAAAAGATACATTAAGTCAATAAAGAAAACATTACACACACTACCATGTATTTGACGCACACACGCATGCATACTATTTATTTATTGTCAAACTTTTGTTCTTGACGTCTGTGGTCAAATTGAGAATAGATTAAATATTGTTTGTCTTTGTTAATATTTTTCTATAGTTTTGTAGTCTTAGCGTTGAAAATACAATCATAATAGTGTACAAACTTACAATTCCAATTAATTATAGTCGAATTTCGACTACCGCGGGACCTCTAGTAAATATTATTTTATGGGCAAGTTGGTGTAAGAATTAAGATGTTAGTGAGGGTAAGATAACATAATAAATTATTTTAAGTCATTTTTTAAAACATATTTTTTTATTTTGCACTTAAATATTACATCTTACCCCGACGTACCCAATATATGTATTTACATATTTATATACGAAGGCCCGTAGGCGTGTCCCGCTTTGACACGAAAAAAAAGGTCACGTTTTGAATACCTCCTACTACCTTGAGTCATGAGGCTAACTTGTTCATTGTATAACAGCTATCCCACTCTTCAAATCTGAAGGCATGACAGCTTCGCGGCAGAAATAGGTAGAGTAGTGCTATTTACTCTTTCTGGGTTATCAATATACTATAACACGAGCAGCGCCTAAAGATCGGCGCTTAAAACTTATATCTCTCCTCCAGGTCGAAGAGTTTGCTGCAGCGCTTCCGTCGAAGCCACAATCATCATCAGCGCGTGGATGACTTGAACAGGAGAAGCTTTAAAGATAACCGCAAAGATTTGACTAGTTCATAATATTAATCTTTAAATTAAATTGTCAGGTTACTGGTGGCAGGACCTCTTGTGAGTCCACACGGGTAGGTACCACCACCCTGCCTATTTCTACCGTGAAGCAGTAATGCGTTTCGGTTTGAAGGGTGGGGCAGCCGTTGTAACTATACTGAGACCTTAGAACTCATATCTCAAGGTGGGTGGCGGCATTTACGTTCTATCTACGGGCTCCTGTAACCACTTAACACCAGGTGAGCTGGGAGCTAGTCCACACATTGATGCAATAAAAAAAAATGATATTCATGGGGGAAAAAAACTCCAAATATTATTATTCCTTCATACTATTATAATAACGAAACATACATTTCATTCGATCCGTGTTACAGTCAAACAACAACAACGTGACGTGAATAATAAAGAGTAGGGCATAATTGGAAAAGTCCAGAGAGTGGTGGGCGAATTTATGTCGTTTGGCAAACTTGCCGAGTTCGGAGCCAACATGTAAATAAATGGCATTATTATGTTCGTTAACATTTTTTTGGTTCGTTTTAATGCTTGAGGGTTATTCGTAAGTTCTGCGCTAATCGCCAATAGATCACGTAGACATTATCTTCTCCTAAATCTTCCACCGAGCGGCTGGCATTTTTCTTTATTCTTACACACAGTTAATACAATACAATAATTGCGAAAAGTTATAAAATGGCGAGCTTAACTCAACAATTGAGTTATCTACCAGCTAAGCTACCAGCGTTCTTAAAGAGGGCTTTACGTAAACTTTACGTAAGTGGGTAGAAGAGTACAATCTAATCTAATCTTTTTCGGCATGTCGTCCGGCAAAATGCTCAAAATTGGTATTTAATACAGGATTTCTGATGTCCATGGGCCCCGCAATTACTCAACAGCCAA
Source organism: Bombyx mandarina (assembly GCF_030267445.1). Lineage (NCBI taxonomy): Eukaryota > Metazoa > Arthropoda > Insecta > Lepidoptera > Bombycidae > Bombyx > Bombyx mandarina. The sequence continues at coordinate 11,955,229 of NC_143234.1, read as the reverse complement.
CGGACCGTAAGCTACCTGCGCATCACGAGTTACGGAATTAAACATTTAAATCATTATTCATACTACGTCTGTTTGATCAATGATAGTAAATAAGAACATAGTTTAGTGTTTTTTTTTTTAACTCATGAACGGTTTTATCTGGCGTCATTCATTACTTTTTTTACATATCTAGTATAATAAGCAATAAATTGCCAGTTTCACAGAAGACCCACCTGGTTGTAAGCAGAGATTTTATGTAAACAAACTTATATTTAACGTTCGACTCACACTAACTGTGTGCAGTGACTATTCACACTTGCGTCACAGTCTAAATAGTATGCCAGTGATTCAAGTTTTCATAAATTTCCATTTCATTCTTTCAAGTTTAATTTACGCTAGCCGGTCATGGGTTTTCACTGATAAAGTAAAATACAAAATTTTGATTTTGCCAACACGCAACGGAACGAAACACGAAACTGAGAAATAAACGAGAAAAAACCGGCTTCACCCATGGTCCAGGGTGTGGGCACAGCGCCCTTCAATGAACCTGTTATAGATATTTGTATCTATTCCATTTTGACCGCGCTACGCTAGGTTAATGATTGCACACGGCTGCTACCTACTCTAGAGACGCTTTTGCAGTAATTCACTTGAAAACTAAATTAAACAGATGCCCTTCGTTGTAGTCTGAAACAGAAGTAGACCTGGGCAAGGCACTTAATATTACTAAGATAAGATAAGTAAGGGATGGACTTGTAGATATACGCCAAAGGGAAGATCTTCCAACAAACGGGTAATATTGCTCGCTAGACCGACGGTTCGAATGTTGTTGTTAGAACTTGTATATGTGCAAGCTTATCTTGAAAATGTCGTAAGCGAGATTCAGGTAACTGTCAAATATCTTGTGTTTGTATGATAGCTATCCGCCACAGATTTATAAAAGCAAATGGCAAAGCTTAAAGGTAAAGGAACATGGGAAGATAGCAGAAACGTTTGGTCGATGACTAACACAGCAGGAAAGTAGTAGGAGATATACGGGCAAAGACAGGGGAAGTTGGAAAGGAATGGAGGTGGCTTATAACCGTAGGCGAGGGGGAGAGAGGCACACAACAAAAAATATAAAAAAAATATGGCAAAGACCGTTATTAATTTAAAAAAAATGCGTAAATGTATTTCCCGTAGCTAATAGAATAAATAAACTGTAAACTCATTTATTTAATAAATCAAATATTTACGTAGGTATGATGTGTGAATTAAATACTATTAAACTTCAAACTTATAAATGGGTACGGAATATCCAATTAAGCGAACATACGCTTGTGTTTTCGTTAAAATTAAATCTGTGAAGTACTTAAATTACTGCGTTAATATTGAACTGGCTCCGAAACGATCGTTCGACAGATGTAGCGGCAATTATACATGCGCGCGAGGGGGAGAAGCTTAATTAGTCACAAACGGACACGTTACAGACCATCTACAAATATTTGAGCTAAGTTGGAGTTTGGCTGTTCCTTTCTTAAGATTCGTTTGTTAGTGTTGGAATGACAAACAAGAGGCGTTCTACTGTAGCGGGCGAGGATCCTATATATTCTTTTCGTTCGTAACTTGTGTTTAAGTAAGGCTTTCTTTGAAATTTCGGTAACGCAATTCAAGTCTTTAACGCGTTCCTTTAATTCTGCGATACAGCTATATTAATTGTAGCTTTAATTATGAAAACATATAGTTTTAATAGCTGTCTTTTTGAATAAGTTTTTTCTTGTAAAATGCAAACGGCAAATCCATATTTGAAAACGGACCATACCACTGCGGCGGTGGATAAAGACACCACACACGCCATATCATAACAAAAAAGCAAATAAATTGAAGAATCTTAAAGGCAGAACTCAAATTCAATTGGCTTATTATAGCGTTACCAAAACCAATTTATCCGTGTTTTTTGTTTGTTTGACCGGGCTAATCTCCGAAACGGCCAAGTGACTCAGACAAATCAGATGTCCCACATACCCCGCGTGCCTCCTGGGCGCTGAAGGAGGTTCAGCCCTTGCCCGAAAAAAATTTACTAATCAAAGTAAGTTTGAAGTCGTCGTGGCTTAAAAGATAAGACGTCCAGTGCATTCGTTTGTAGCGATGCACCGGTGTTCGAATCCCGCAGGCGGGTACCAATTTTTTAAATGAAATACGTACTCAACAAATGTTCACGATTGACTTCCACGGTGAACGAATAGCATCGTGTAATAAAAATCAAACCTGTAAAATTATAATATGCGTAATTACTGGTCGTAGGACCTCTTGTAAGTCCGCACGGGTAGGTACCACCGCCCTGCCTATTTCTGCCGTGAAGCAGTAATGCATTTCGGTTTAAAGGGTGGGGCAGCCGTTGTAACAATACTTGAGACCTAAGAACTTATATCTCAAGGTGGGTGGCGCATTTACAATGTAGATGTCTTTGAGCTCCAGTAACCACTTAACACCAGGTGGGCTGTGAACTTGTCTACCCATCTGTGCAATAATAAAAGAAGCTATTTTTAACTTCACCATTTTTTAATGTAATGCTTTAGATATAGATAAACAGTTTTGCTATCTTACTTCAGATAAACAAGGCGGACGAATATATAATTAGTAAGAAGTACTTTTACTACGTAAAATGTGGTAAAACAATATAATGTTTTAATATATTACTAGTAGCCGCCAAGTAGTCGAAATTTGACTATAATTATTGAATTAAATTATAAGTTTCAACATTGTTATGGTTCTATTGTCATTGTGATTGTTAATCACGGATTTCGAGAAGAACACTATAGATAAAAACAAACAATATTAATCTATTCTCAATTTGATCAGAGACTTTAACAATAAACAAAAGAGTATACATGCGAGTGTGTCTCGTGTTTTTTTTAATCGATTTAATAAAAAATTTATCTATAATTAAAAAAAAAATTAGCATTCTTCACTCCTTCTTTATATTCTCTATAAGTGTGGGAAATTTCATACTCCTCCGTCCGTACGATTTTGGTAAAAAGGGGTGCAAGGTTTTTGCTTCACGTATTGATATATATTTACTAGCTTTTGCCCGTGACTTCGTCCGCTTGGAATAGTTCACAAATAATACTTCGGCAGACCGGCAGACTTCGTAGTGCCTCAACCGATAAATGAAAACCTAAGTTTTTGTATAAAATAAACTTAAAACAAACAAAAGGAATCCGCCCGACGGGGGACACATCAAAAGAAAAACAAAATTGTCATTTTTATTTAATTCCGAGCATTTTCATATTTATATACCTTTTAAACCTTCTCTGGACTTCCACAAATAATTCAAGACCAAAATTAGCCAAATCGGTCGAGCCGTTCTCGAGTTTTAGTGAGACTAACGAACAGCAATTCATTTTTATATATTATATAGATTAGATTATTTGGAATTATTTTCCAATCACCGAGCCACTCAGACACTTAAGCTAACTTTAATATCCTGATTAAACAAATTGTCATGTTGGTGTAATTTGACAAACAATGTTGGCCAATCATGTTTGCTTCCACGATTAGTTCGACCTAATGTTTGTATAGCTTTAGCTAACGACTTTCGTGTGTTTTGGGTACGGTCCGATAGAAAATTATTTAAATGAATGTTATTATGATGTTTAGATATTCGGTTTAAGCAATTCGGGTTATAGAACTGCCGCACAGTTCAGATTATATCTTATAAACTGTTTTTAACGTGAAAAAAGTGTTTAAAAAAACAGTTTGAACATAAAATGCAAGTATGGTTCTAGTGTTGAACAAAATCAAAATTAAAGTTATTTTGAATTTGGTTTTATACATTTTTCACGTCTAACCGTGTTTAGTTTTGCTCATGGACGTCAACAAAGCGAAGGGCCAAACCAAGCATATTTTTCGAAGCGATTTCATTGTCCACTATCATTTTAAGATTTGTTGAGGATGTGGTAATAAAAACTAAGGGAAGATCTTCCACCGAACGGGTGTAATTGCTCGGTAGATCGACGGTCCGAATATTTTTCCCCTCCCTATGCTGATAGCCTTGGGAGGCTATTTTAGCTTCTCCTTAACGTGTCGTTGAGCTCACGGGGCTCAAACCGGAGTATTGCTACCACTGGCCCTAGCAAGGGCAGTGCTTCTCAGAATCTACCACCGGATCGGAAACGCGACCCACTGAGAAGATCCGGCGAGAAACTCAGTGGGCTGTGTCTATGGGTTAATTTAATTTACTTGTCGACCCTTCGTCGTAAGCGACGGGTTCGGTGAGGACGGTGACCGGTGCTTGATGTACTAAAAGCACTGTTAACGGATCGGGAATGGGAGGATCCGTAATGACGCGTTTAGGGCTCCGAATGTTATTGTTCGGAACTTGTATCCGAACAATAACATTCGGAGTGAGCTTATGTTGAAAATGCCATAAGCGAGATTCAGGCATCAGCCAAATATCTTGTGTTGTATGATAGATATCGTCGCAAGGACACTGCGTGCCTTTATTGCCCGCGCGGCGAGTAGGGTACCTATGTGGGATCCTAAAAAAAGGCGCCAGTAGTAATTGAGTAAAACAGCAATGACCCACAGACAGATACGACCGTCAGAGTTTGCCTGGTCAGATGGAATCCTAAGTATACGATCAGTTTTCCCTGCCTAATTGTTGATAGCCTAAGGGGCTATTCCAACTACTCATGTAGCTGTAGAAGAGCTCACGGGCTCAACATCAGAGTATTGCTAACGCTAGCCCTAGCAAAAGCAGTGCTTTATTGAATCTACCTCCAGAAGTAAATTGCTACCCACTCCAGATCCGGCGCGAAACTCAGCGGGTTGTTTCTATGGACTCTCTATCTGATGGGCTGCTTTTTATTGCTTTTATACACAGGGCCTTTTTTTTTTATTGCTTAGATGGTTGGACGAGCTCACAGCCCACCTGGTGTTAAGTGGTTACTGGAGTCCATAGACATCACAACGTAGACGCGCCACCCACCTTGAGATACAAGTTCTAAGGGTCTCAGTACCTATAGCTACAACGGCTGCCCCACCCTTTAAACCGAAATGCATTACTGCTTCACGGCAGAAATAGGCAGGGCGGTGGTACCTACCCGTGCGGATTCACAAGTGGTCCTACCACCAGTAATCACGCAAATTATAATTTTGCGGGTTTGATTTTTATTACACGATGCTATTCCTTCACCGTGGAAGTCAATCGTGAACATTTGTTGAGTACGTATTTCATTAGAAAAATTGGTACCCGCCTGCGGGATTCGAACACCGGTGCATCGCTTCAATACGAATGCACCGGACGTCTTATCCTTTAAGCCACGACGACTTTTACTTATCTAGGTGAGAATGTCCGCTCTCACAATAACTAAAATTGTTAATGAAACAAGCTAGTAATAACTAATATTCCACCCTCTTTGCGATAAGTAAACAGCGCTAATTCAAAGCTAATCCCATTTAATGCATTAAATCAAATCGTTATCATAATGTTCTATAATGGGTTGCCTCTGACGTTACATTACGAAGTTGCACTTGTACGATACACACGGGTAAAGAGAATGCACAGCTCAGTGTTCATTCTCAGGTGCTAGGCAGCGGCTTGGCTCTGCCCCTGGCATTGCTGACGTCCATTAGCGACGGAACCACTTACCATCAGGTGGGCTGTATGCTCGGGCAATAAAAAAAAACGTATTATTGAATTTTTACGTTGAAGACCCGCCGGGAAGTAGGAGTAAACGAGCTTACTGTCCACCCTGTGTTAAGTGGTTAGAGAAGTCCGTGGAAATCACGCCGTCCACTGACCTTCATATTGTCTATACCTCAATTGTGTAATCGTTATGAAAATCATAATTTTGAAAGTTTGATTTTCATTACAAGATGTTATTGAAAAATTATATCTTTCGGGGGGATTTGAACACCGGCACATTCGCATTGTTTGAAACGACTGAACCGGACGTCTTATTCTTCAGGCCACTTTATTAGAAGTCAAGAAGAAAACTCTTTTTATTATTTCCAGTCTTTTACTGAATGATTAGATTAGGTGAAACGGTGAGCAACATTTAAATGGGTACCTATAGTGTGTCGGTAACGTGTATTTCTGTAAATTAAACGGTTGTCTGGAAGAGATCGCTTTTAACGATAAGACCGCCTATTGTACAAATGTATCTTGCTTGTTGACTGTTTTTTAATGTTGATCGTGTTTTGGTGTGTAATCAAGTGTATTCTCTCTATCTCTCGCTCTCTCTCCTTCTCACCCTTTCTCTCTCACTCTATCTCTCTCACTCTCTCTCTCTCTCTGCCCGCCACACCGACGCATTCCTTGCCCCTACATTTAAAATTGACGGAACCCTCAACCAGTTTGATTAGAAAAAAGAACCTGCGTACCGATTGACGACCTGCTGGCCCCTGTGTCCCGACCCGGACGGGCATTAATAAGATCCACCCTATAAATCAGGCACCGAGCATAATTAAATGTTAAATCATTTTTATTCACACGGTAAATCACAAACTCGAACCCACCGAACAAGGGCCCGCGATCCGGCGCTCTTTATTGTTTGCGGACGATCTGGATAAAAGTACAACTTTTGAAACTCACACGGTTATTTATTTTTGTTGGTTTAAACAAATGTATAATTTTGTGTGCCATTTTTACTGGTGGTAGGACTTCTTCTGAGTCCGCTCGGGTAGGTACTATCACCCCGCCTATTTCTGCCGTGAAGCAGTAGTGCGTTTCGGTTTGAAGGGTGGGGAAGCCGTTGTAGCTATAGGTACTGAGACTTTAGAACTGTACTTTAGTATCTCAAGGTGGGTGGCGCGTCTACGTTGTAGATGTCTATGGGCTCCAGTAACCACTGAACACCATCACTTTTCGAATGTCATGATTAATGAGACTCCCTATTATGTTCACACTTTCAACATTAATGTATATAAATACACACATATATGTCAAGAAAAACCTTTATCGTTTAAAACTCTTTAGTTTTTAAAAAGGATTTTTCTTCAGTGTCACGGAGTGAAGTCTGGTATTCGGTAAAAAGAAAGTTCAGTTTTGTTTAGTTTATTAATACTGTTTACTGTTTAATTTTTAATATTAATTTTAATAGAAATTAATGGCTTTAAATGTTGTTTTCTTATTATGTCACAGAAAACATAATTAAGTTTTTTTTATTGTTTATTCATTATGAAGGGATAAGACATTTGTACCTTAAGTAGAGTCATAAAGAGGTCGTTTAGTAAAATTTGTCCCCTGATTGCAAATTAGTTTTTGGTTGAAAGGACACCTTTCAACATCCGGAACGCCAGTATAAAAGTTTAATTGGAAAGCAACAATTGTCATGTATATTTTTATAATTTTTAATTTTGTTTTATCTAAAGGTATCAACAATATACTGTCAGCTACGAGATGTGCATCCTATTTTTTTTTTTGTAAAATCTTCCTCCTCACAAACCCAAAACTATACATACTCCATATAATTATATCGTCTTCTCGCATTAAAACTGTATTATCTAAAACTACGCTAAAACTTACTAATTTTACAGGAGAGTTTTTTAAAGGTTTAACATGTGATATTTATAATAATAATAATAATAATAATTTGTATTTATTTTTAAAGTAAGATAAAATTATATATTAATTTTGTTAATAGTACTCAAAACACAGGTAAACCAAAAAAAAACTAAAACTAAACTACGCTCTTTTGACAGTATTTATGAGAAAAATACTGGTAATACCAAATGATTCCGCATATTAACTCAATTTCGAATACTTTTGGAAATTGTACACTTTTAATGCGAAAATACGATATATGTATGTACATGCATACATCATATATCTAGATAAACCGTATACAGTCAGAAATAAAATAATTATTCTCTCGAATAGAAACGTTAATCAGCCTCCACCCGTGTACGGAGTCTTCATGAAAATGTAAGGAAGCACAGAAAGAATGTTATCCGGAGGTCCACTTAATGTGTAATGCGCCGTGCACTGTATTACATTGCATGGTCGTACAGTGCCCCGAGTGCTCTGCGGGTGTTGTGTAGGGATGGGAAAGCGTTTTCGATAATATCAACGCTTGAAAGGCAAACGTGACTAAGCGACAATAACTGCTTTATACATAAATGATAGGCAATAACCGTATTCGATGCGCAAAAAAATATATATTTCTAGGTCTATTAAAATCATTTCAATCCTACAGCTAGATTCGTTAAAATAGAATTATTTTCAGGTATTTCAACTTTAAATTAGTCTACTGTAAAGTTCACGCATTGTCGCTTAGTCACGTTTGCCTTTCAAGCGTCTATATATATTTTTATTGCGCTGTGGATGGGTGGACGAAGTCACGTCCCACGAATTGGTTGCCGGAGCACAGAAATACCACAGTTTTGAGGCCGTCGCCACTCGCATGAGGTCGAAATCCGATTTGTTTTATTTAACCGCTTTCTCTCCGTTCAAGCTCAAACACTTCGATAGTATGCAGCAGATATGAGCAGCGAGTGAGTTTTCAGAATGGGCTTGAATGTAGTTTATCAATTTCTCCCACTAATAAAGTTACAAAATATTGTTACGCCGGTAAGAGTAACGCCATATATCGCCGAATAGTCGAACGAATATCGAAGGATCTAGTAGCACCCAGAATGCTCGAGAATTACAACGCCATCTATTGTCAGATAGCGGAAACTACTACTGGAGACACATCTCCGATTTTATCACTGGTGGTAGGACCTCCACCCCGCCTATTTCCGCCGTGAAGCAGTAATGCGTTTCGGTTTGAAGAGTCGGGCAGCCGTTGTCACTATACCGAGATCTTAGAACTTGTATCTCAAGGTGGGTGGCGCATTTACGTTGTTGATGTCTATGGGCTCTAGTAACCACTTAACATCAGGTGGGCTGTAAGCTCGTCCACTCAAGTAACCAATAAAAAATAAAAAAGTTTTTAGTGAAGTACTATTGTTTGTTGCTCTATAAATCCTTCATTTATTTAATTTTGAAACGTAGCGCCAACGCTTACGTTAGAAGTGACATGTCAATTATCAACACTAGCCTTAACTAATTCAAAGAGTAAATTCCAAATGAATGGTGCGATTCGTCTCAAATGGATAAGATGAGCGATCATATAGGCAGCGGCTTAGCTCTGCCCCTGGAATTACTGACGTCCATGGGCGACGGTAGGTACGAACGATATAAAAACGCCATTTAAATCTTTAGGACCTCAACCTTCGACCTACGGCAAAGTGGATGTCACCTATGTCAACGACACCATGATGTGCTTCTGAGATAAACTTAACAGTATGAAAAAAATGTATCTTATCAATGTCGTTTTAATTTTTATTTTCTAAGGCCGATAAACTAGCTTTTCTTAATTGTATGGTTATCACATAATTTTATAGGCGGGTTTGATTTTTATTAAATAACGTTCTTCATTCGTGGAAGTCATCCGCGAGCCTGTACTAAGTGCGCATTTAATTACAACAATTGGCACGTGCCTGCAGGATTCGAGCACTGACACCGAGAAAGTTTTCATTACAAAATAATCGTATCTATCGATACAGTTCTGTGGGTGTCCCATCCCTATAGCGACTTACTACTTGCGTGTTCAATCAAGATGCACCGGACGCCTCTTGAGAAATCCAAACGGGAAAATTCCAACATTGAACTGATGCCAAACAATCCACCTTGTTTCTACCCTACGTTTTGGGGGTAATTTCTCTTCAACCCCCGGGCCTGGAAATTGGGGGCACTTAGTGAATGAAATGTATGTGTGTGTGTGGCGTAAAATTTATTTGGCTCTACAGAAAAAAATGTAGATTTTTATTCTGCTCTTTTGTTACCTCGTATCTGAATGTGATGCCTTATGACCACTGTGGCGTGGTGCTGTTCTTAGAGGCTCTATTTATCTGACAGAATCTAAGATGGCAATTTGACGGCTTATATATCATAGTTCGATCAAAGATGAAGCCGATGAGACATGGTTACAAAATAGCAGTTAGGAAGTTTTTCAAAAATTACCTATTCCCATCTTAATGTATCTTTTAACTTTAATAGTGGTTCCGGTAATACGGAATACTATGACGATATAACCGAATTAATAGGGAAGGAATGGCAAACTATCGACAAGAACAGAGATGAGTGGAAAAGACTGGAGGAGGCCTACACCAGAGGAGGGGTCCATATCCAATAACAAAAACTAAATCTTATTAACATTTAGGCAATAAGCAAAACATTAATAACCAACTAAAAATTAGCAAACAGATACCACCTTGGAATGGAAATTAAGGATAAAGAAATACAAGATTTTTTATATTATTTTATTTATACTGAACGCTCACACAGTAACTGTCCTGACATTATGGACACCTTCGTTTAAATTTCAAGGTTATGGTGGCGGTTTACGATGTATGTATTTTAATAGGACTCCTAAGTCCTATACTGGTGGTAGGATCTCTTGTGAGTCCACGCGGGTAGGTACCACCACCCCGCCTATTTCTGCCGTGAAGCAGTAATGCGTTTCGGTTTGAAGGGTTGGGCAGCTGTTGTAACTATACTTGAGACCTTAGAACTTATATCTCAAGGTGGGCGACGCATTTACGTTATAGATGTATATGGGCTCCAGTAACCACTTAACACCAGGTGGGCCGTGAGCTCATCCACCCATTTAAGCAATAAAAAAAAAAAAGAACTCGTTTTTGGAGGCAACATGCGGTATGATATGACCACGTATCGCGCCAGCTATGAGCGCGTCTACCTAAGTCAAGTCAAGCTAAAAAAACCTATTACAAAATACGTATGCTCAGCTAGTCCCCCGCGTCGTGTAATAGACTGCCTAAGGCCTTGCATTTTCTTCAGCCCGACGATTCCGAGAATCGAATACTGGATTTACCATCGTGCTTCGAGCTTCAATCACGAGAACGAAATACGATATCTGCAGTTGCGTATGATTCAGAAATGGATTCAGAAAATATTTGTTTCGAATTTCATTTCGATAGACTTTATAGTAAAACTTTATAGTAAGGAGATGTATGGAAATGGTAGTGCAAGGTAGAGGGGGAAGAGGTCGACCAAAGAAGACATGGATGGAGTGTGTGAATGACGATATGAGAGAGAGAGGACTGAGTGTTGAGATGACGGCTGATAGAAGAGAAGGGAAGAGAAAAATTAGCTGTACCGACCCCACCTAGTGGGATAAGGTGGAGAAAAAAGAAGAGACTTTATAGTAAACCTAGCGACCCGCCCTCGGTTCGCTTCGGAAACTGTAATTTATTAATGACTAGCTGTCCCGGCAGACTTCGTAGTGCCTCAATCGATAAATAAGATCTAAACTTTTGTGTAAAATAAACTTAAAACAAATAAAAGGAATCCGTCCAACGGTGACACATCAAAGGAAAAACGAAATTGTTATTCTTATTTAATTCTGAGCATTTTCATATTTAACTAACTACCTTTTAAACCTACTCTGGACCTCCACGAATAATTCAAGTCCAAAATTAGCCAAATCGGTCTAGCCGTTCTCGTGTTTTAGCGAGACTAACGAACAGCAATTCATTTTTATATATATAGATTTCTCCACTATTTAATGGATGTTATTATACAAATTATAAACCTTCCTCTTCAATCACTCTATCTATTAAAAAAGACCGCATCAAAATCCGTTGCGTAGTTTTAAACATTTAAGCATACATAGGGACTGACAGATATAGGGACAGAGAAAGTGACTTTGTTTTATACTATGTAGTGATTTAGTTTATGTTTTTGTTATTTAAAATATTATTTATGCATAGATATTAGCATCTTGGGACAGCGTTTCTACAAAAAAGTGGAATACCCAAAAATGTCGATGACCGCAAATGCAATTAGTAAGGCAGCATGTTGGGTTGTGACGATACCGTCTTTAGGCCTCTAGGTCTTATTTAATAAAGATTATTCTGCCCTTAAAATCAGAATGCAGAACTTTTAGGTTGAAATATGATTGTGCCATCTTCCACACATAATTTCCTGTCGGTACGGTAAATAGTTAAACAGACTGTGACTTGACTGCTTACGATTTGGAGGAACGTTTTTATTTTTTTATTAACGTAACGTAAATGCGCCACCCACATTGAGATATAAGTTCTGAGGTCTCAGTATAGTTACAACGGCTGCCCCACCCTTCAAACCGAAACGCATTACTGTTTCACGGCAGAAATAGGCAGGGCGGTGGTACCTACCCGTGCGGACTCACAAGTGGTCCTACCACCAGTGATTACGCAAATTATAATTTTGCGGGTTTGATTTTTATTACACGATGCTATTCCTTCACCGTGGAAGTTAATCGTGAACATTTACTGAGTACGTTGCTTGTTTTTATACAAAATTGTAATTACTAATTATAGTACACGGCGAAAGTCAAGGCGTTAACAACAATATAATAATATATTGGTTAATAACAATGGCGATCTATTTAGAACTATTGTTTTATTTGTTGTTTATTTGTTATATAGTTTTTATAGTATGTTATATAGTTATTACAGTTTATTTGTTACTAGCGACCCGCCCTCGCTTCGCTTCGGAAACACTAAATTTTATTATTGATAGCTGAGCCCCGCGATGCTATCCGCGGTACGACAATAACCGCGGGTGACGCCGCAGGGCGAGGCTAGTCTAAAAAAAGTAGCCTATATCATCAGCTACCTATCTGTGAAAGTCTGGTCAAAATCGCTCCAGCCGTTCCAGAGATTAGCCGGAACAAACAGACGGACAGACAAAAATTGTAAAAAATGTTATTTTGGTGTATGTACCATATAGAAATTCATATGCATGTAGTAAAAATCGGTTATTTCAATATTACAAACAGACACTCCAATTTTATTTATATGTATAGATTAGAACTATTGTTCTAAATAGATCGCCAACGTAATTTTTCATCGAAAAACTCTTATTCATAACTCTGTTTTAATTTAAGGCAGAAAATTGAAAAAAAAAAAACTAATTCATTTGGTTGTCGTCCGCGGAACTTTGTGCTTAATTGCGAAGTTCGCGGAACAACGGAAAAACGTTTCAAAAAAAAAAACGGATAAAGCTTGCCTTCTACTAAATACTTTTTTTTTTTTTTTTTATGAGTGAAGGATTACTGGTGGCCCGGAGGCCTTTCCAGTTTCACCAGGACAGGTGGGCGAGCAAAGGCTCAGCCAGGAGGGGTGGGATTTGCTAACAGCTACCCGAGCGCCTCCGAAGGAGACCTAACAACTCAAGAGTAGCTGCTTCGCGAATGAATCTACTACCGGATCGGAATCGCGACCCGCTGAGAAGATCCGGCGAGAAACTCAGCGAGCTGATTCATGGGTTAGGTTGCACGGCGAACTCTTTGTCGAGTTCGACGAGTACGGTTACCGAGGTCCCTAAGCCTGCTCCTAGAGCTGAAGGCGTCTAGTGCAAACGTTATTGGATCTGAGGGATCCGTAAGGACGTGTCTAGGGCGTCGACGGTGACTGGCTCCTGCATGATCAGGATTCGGGGAGTAGTCAGCGGCGGCTACGATAAGGCGATTATCATGACGCATAGCCTTATCGAAGTACCGTTCCGACGCTGACTTCATGTATTTCTGGATAGATTCGAGGCCCAGGTCGTCGTGTAGGTCAACGTTCCTCACGAACCACGGAGCTCCGACGGCTAACCTGCAAAAGCGGGATTGTAGAGATTGAAGGGTGTCTATGTGTGTGCGGGCCGCGTGAGCGAACACCACACTCGCGTAAGTCATGACGGGCCTTATGCAAGTTTTGTAAAGTGTCACCTTGTTCCGAAGGGACATTTTACTCCGCTTACAGATCATGGGGTAGAGTCTACCGAGAATAAACGCGGCACGGTCACGGACTGATTTTATATGCGGGCGGAATGTCATCGATGCATCCAGGGTAACGCCCAGGTACTTGACCTTCCTAGCCCAGGGTATGGGTTGTCTAAAGAGAGTAATCGGGGGTGTGAGATTCCTCCTCCTAATCCGGGAGGAAATCCGTGTGGAGCTTCCCCTCTGAAATAGCACCGCAGTACTTTTCGATGGGTTGATGTCTATGCGCCATTTTCGGAACCACTGTCCTAGGGCTAGGGCTGCGCTCTGAAGCTTCTTTGCGATTAGGGACTTATTTCTACTAGAATAGTAAACAGTCGTGTCGTCGGCGAATAAAGCTAAATGGGTCGGCGGCGACCGGGGAATATCGTTGACGAATAAGCTAAATAGGAGGGGTGAGAGGACAGAGCCTTGCGGGACTCCAGCTGTGAGAGGTCGTGGGGAGGAGCGGGTTCCCTCGACTCGATATCGAAAAGAGCGGTTCGACAAGAAGTCCCGAATGATGAGCACGAGACTATCCGGCACGCCCATGTTGAATAGTTTGAAAATCAAACCATTGTGCCAGACTTTGTCGAACGCTTTTGCGACGTCGAAGAAGAGAGCTCCCGTGTATAACGGTTTTGGTCGATTAAGCCCCACAAGAATGTGCTCCGTGAGGCGGTGCACCTGTTGAACGCATGAGTGATTTGTACGGAATCCGAATTGTTCATCGATGAGAATGCCCTTGGATGAGACGAAGTCTCTGAGGCGTTTGTAGAGCAGACGCTCATACAGTTTGCCTAAAGACATGAGGAGGCTAATCGGGCGGTAGCTCGTCGGATGATTTTTTGGTTTACCGGGTTTATGTATGCCGATAACGTCCGCTTCTTTCCACACCGCGAGAAAGATACAGTTCGCCATAGCGGCATTGAAAATAGATGCCAACATCACGATGAGTTGGACCGGTAGAAGTTTAATAACGCGGTTGGATTGGATTTAATAACGCGAACCGGTGGCAAGGAGACTCTGTGTTCTACCTCACTGTCTACTAATTCTACATGAACAGGGTCCACGGATTGAGTGCTGGGCGTGCACTGGGTTTGCAATGTATCGGCCAGCAGCTCTGCTTTTTCATCATCATCGAACGCCGCGAGTCGGCCTGAGGGGCCTACGAGGGGGGGGCATAGTTACTACCGTATCCGATTTGAGAGTACGAGCTAAGCGGTAGTAAGACCTTTGAGAGGGCGCGAGTCTTTCTAAGAAATCAGACCATCTGGCATCTCGGACTTCGGCGATGCGAGACTTTACGTCGCGTTGTAGGGCACGCATTCGAATTCGATTTTCCGCGGTAGGATACCTGTCGTAGGCGCGTATCGAGGCGTTCTTAGCTCTAAGGAGTTCCCTAATATCGTCGGACAATTTGAAGCGGTGAAGGAAGTCCTCCGCTACAACTTTTTTTTTTTTTTTTTTTTATTGCCTTTGTAGGCAGACGGGCATACGGCCCACCTGATGGTGAGTGGTTACCGTCGCCCATGGACTTCAGCAATGCCAGGGGCAGAGCCAAGCCGCTGCCTAATTGTTTCGATGACCTATCTAATGTCGAGGTGATGTGTGACGTTAAGATGTCTATGGCTTCAGCGGTATCCTGAGGAGACGGGGTAGAGTCCGGGCTAAACGGGAGCGATGGTGGATCAGATTCAGCCAGGCTGATGCCCAGCGTGTGCCAATCCACCACAGTCTTCGTGACGGGAACGAAATCGGGAGCGCGACCGAGCTTCATAACGACGGGACGGTGGTCTGAATCTAACTCTGAAACTACTTCGATCGAGTGTAAGCGCAGAGTTACGTTTTTTAATAAGGCTATGTCGAGTATATCCGGGCGATGCGCGATATTTAGCGGGTAGTGAGTCGGGGTTAGCGGAGCGACGATATCGAAGGCGAGATCATCGACTAACGCGTCAAGCCGCCTGCCATTCGGGGTTGTAGTGTGTGAGTTCCACCTGATGTGTTTACAATTTAGGTCGCCCGCCAGAATGACAGAGCTCCCCATGCCGAGCAGCGCCTCGATATCACTGCTTAGAACGATCTTATCCGGTGGAAGATAAACGGACGCGATAACGATCGGCGCGTGTCCCGTCAGTGAGATTCGGCACACTGATGCTTCGATATTAGCGAGCGCGGGAGGATCGAGCGGAACGCAATACAGGGCTCTTCTATAGTAAATGACGGTACCACCACCACGAGCAGAGAGCCTGTCGTTCCTGACCATGTTATAGTTCGCGATTTTAGGGTCACGGCGCGCGGGCTTAAGTAGGGTCTCCTGCACTAAAAAGATATCAATTTGATGGTCACGCAAAAAGTCAGAAACCTGATCACGTTGATTTGCGAGACCGTAAGCGTTAAAAAATCCTATCGTTACGGATAGGGGCTTTATTCTACTTATATACGCCATTGATTACCGGCGGAGTGAGGGGAGGACGTACGTATTTAATGACGCGTATACGTCGGCGTATTCTTGCACAACGGCGATAAAGTGTTGTGCAGTGGAGGCAGCGCGAATGGCGTCGCCCAAAGCGTTAACGCGCTCAAAGTTGATCGACTGAAAGAAGTCGATCGCTAAAGCGAGATTGTCGGACGCGGTCGGAGGGCAAGTCGCGGGAGAGGGACGAGTCGCGGGGGCGGGACGAATTGCGGAGGAGGGAGTTGTAGCCGTGTTCGTGTACGGCAGCGGTTTCGCCCAGGCCGAGACACTGGGCACCGGCGCCGGAACGAACGCTGGCTTAGCCTGCGACACAGAGTGTGCCGAGGCTTTGATGTCTGGGCCGGAAGCTCGGAGGCGGTTTTGGCGGGCGACGCGTCGATTTATTTTAGGGGCTCGGGGGCATCCGCGGTAATTTGCGGGGTGACCCTGTGTTCGACACAGGACGCAGCTAGGCGGTTCCGTCGCGGTTTTTTGATCGCGAGTGCATAGGGCCGTGGCGTGATCGCCTAAGCACTTGACGCATCGGGGGCGCGCGTGACAGTTACGGGAAGAATGCCCGTATAATTGGCAGTTATGGCACTGGCTAGGTGTGCCTTTCTTGTGTGGGGTTTCGACTGCGATTCCGGAAAGGCTACAGACCGTTCGGATGTTGAATATTTGCTTACCCTCGGGGGTAGGCTGGAGGGCGACGAGAACCATATTATATGGCTCCCTTCCGCGGCCTGTATGCATGCGGTGTACGGAGTTAACCGGTAGGCCTTGTTCGAGAAGGTCGGCCTTAACGAGCTCGGCATCCAGCTCTTTAGGGATGCCACGTATAACGACACGGAGTTCGCGCTCCTCCTGGAGCGTATACGTGTGGAAACTTATACGCTCCTTACGGAGGTAAGAAGAGAGGGCCCTATGGTCGTCGGGTGTTCGAACCTTAATTTGAATGCCGTTCGCGAGGTTACGGGCATTCGTGAAATTGATATTTTTGGCCTTAAGGGCCAGAGAAACTCGTTCCCAAGCTGCCTTCTCTTGAAGGATTACCGGGGGAGGGGTCTGGGTTTTATTTTGTGCCACCGGACACGGCGACGGAGTGGCACGGGCTGGAGGCGCAACGGGAGTCTGAGGGCGGGGGCGCGACGCGTTCGCGGCTTTGCTAATTTTAGCGGCCGCGGGAGCTCGAGACTCCGCGGCACGCTTCTTACCCTTTTGCACCAGGGTGAATCCATCCGTCGATGAGGCGGGGGCGAGGTCGACCTCCATCTCCGAGTCAGAGTCGGAGGACGAGGAGGCGGGCGCAGGTGACCTACGAGTAGGTGTTTTGGAGGGTGCGACGGAGGCCGCGGATGATCGCGCTGCTGGAACGGTGACCACGGCGGACGACGCAGCAGTTTTACTCGCCAGTATAGGCGACGCGGGAACGGCAGGCACGACGGAGGCTGCGGTGCTCGATGCAGAAGCTTTGCACGCAGGTACAGGCGACGCAGGAGCAGCGAGCTCGGCGGAGTCCACGAGAGGGCTCGCGGTGTGATCGGCCTTGAAGGCCTGAAACTCGGAAGTGAGCTTTGGGTAGCGAAGCCGGAGAAATTCCGCAAATACAGCGTCCATGATGGCTACGTGCCCAGGTGGGGCTACCCTGGGTCTTAGAAAACACTCGCCTTGCGGCGAGGCCCCAACTTCTCGGACCTGAGCGGTTCTATTGAACACAGGTGGCGATGCGGCACGATTACTACAGGACAAAGAAAAAAACACAACAAAACGGAAATAACAAAAAGAAACAAAACAGTTAAACACTTCCAGGAAGACAGTTTGTCGGCAGATGTACCACGAACACAGAAATAACAAAAGGAAACAAAACAATTAAAAACTTCCAGAAAAAAAAACACTTGGTCGGCAGATGTACCACGAACACAGGCCGCGCGAACAATGGCCGGGCTAACAAAAGCCGGGCGAACAAAGGCCGGGCAATCGAGTGGTCGATGAGCACGTCCGCACGTGACGGGTGCCTCTATCGGAATGACTAAATACTCCAAGTAGACGAATACTATTGTATAGTGTAGTATTTAGGATCGCCACCCCAGGTGGGGTATGTGGGAGTCGAACCTCACTAAAAACTCCTGCCGCTCACAGCCGGCGCCCTACCCCGGACCGGGTGGGAACCCAGTCGGAGTTATTGAGACGGCGGGACAGGGTTTACGCAGAGCACATTACATCCATCCCGCCGTCCCCCAGACGCCGGACCGGCGGCCGCCAGCAACATGACCGCCGGTTCCCTCGGTCGACGGGCCAAGAGCCCGATTGATAGCGCCGCGCTACACCTTCCCCCGGAGCGGTCGGGGGAACGCGACCTACCACGCCGCCCCACGCCTAAGCTCCTCCCCGCACAAAGCGGGTGGAGCCCGAAGCTCTTAGGGGGCCGGGTTACGGACGAGACCCCGGTCCCGACCCCCTGCTCGGCGGCGGCGGGTTTCTGCGTAGTGAGGAGAGCTTTGCCTCACTCGCCCCGCCGCCTCCTTCTGCGAGATGGTGCACTCGCAGAAGTCGAGCATAGCCTTCCAGGACTCGTCACCGCCAAGCATCGACGCCACGACGCCAGGCAGCGACAAGTCCGGTCCTATCTTTGCGACCAGGACACGGCGCTGCACCTCCCAAGCGGGGCAGACAGCGAGCGTATGCTCCGCCGTGTCCAGGTCGTGTCCACAATGGTGGCACCTCGTCGTCGGCTCAGCTCCTATCCGGTGCAGATACTTTCCGAAGCATCCGTGCCCAGTCAGCACCTGCACCAGACGGAAGGTGAGGCGTCCTCGGCCACGATTCACCCAGTCATCAAAGACTGGGTAAACCGCCTCAACGGTACCACCACTCTGCTTATTTCTGCCGTGAAGCAGTAATGCGTCGTGGCCTAAAGGATAGTGCATTCGCGTCGAGCGATGCACCGGTGTTCGAATCCCGCAGGCGGGTACCAATTTTTCTAGTGAAATACGTACTTAACAAATGTTCACGATTGACTTCCACGGTGAAGGAATAACATTGTGCAATAAAAATCAAACCCGCAAAATTATAATTTGTGTAATTACTGGTGGTAGGACCTCTTGTGAGTCCGCACTGGTAGGTGCCCACCCCGCCTATTTCTGCCGTGAAGCAGTAATGCGTTTCGGTTTGAAGGGTGGGGCAGCCGTTGTGACTATACTGAGACCTTAGAACTACTTAGTCTGGCCATAAATACAGTTACAAAGGAAAACAAAAAAAAATCTATGGCAAATAACATTTATTACTTTTACAGTGTGTTAGTTTAATACATAAATATAAAACAATTTAAAGTATAAAAAGCTTATTCAAAGTGGTGTCCATTGGCTGCAATACAGTCCTTTAAACGTTGAGGCCAGTCATCAATAGAAGCACGCACTCTTTCCATGGGAAAATTTTTCACTGCCAATCGTACGGATTGTTTAAGGGACTCCAAATTATCGTGGCGTTTAGAGCAAGCCGTACTCTCTAAAACTGGCCATAAATCATAATCCAGCGGATTAAGATCGGGACTAGACGACGGCCAGTCTTCAGCTCTGATGAAGTCCGAAACGTTCGTTTCCAACCAAGACTGCATAGACCGAGCTTTATGACCTGGTGCCGAGTCTTGCTGGAAGGACCATTCTTGATTATTGAACATGGTGTTGTTAAGGGGCTTCACTACTTTCTCAAGAATGGTATCTTGATACACTAGTGCCGATGTTTTGATACCTTTTTCACAAAAGTATGGCTCAGTCACTCCTTCATAGCTAATACCCCACCAAACGATCACTGAAGCCGGATAGTGCCCTCGTTGCACTCTGTCGACTAATTGGGAAGCTCCCTTAGAGCTTTGAGCATAAATACGGTCATTTTGTTTGTTAAAATGTTGCTCAATTGTAAAAAAAATCTCATCCATAAACAAAATACTTCTATGACCTCCCTTTGCGTACCGCTTCAGTAGTTGTTTCGATTTTACCACCCTATTCTCTTTTAAATTATCAGTTAAGAAATTACCAGTACGTCTCTTGTAGGCTACAAGTCGTAAGTCATATTTTACAATACGCGACATGGTTCTAGGTGCTATCTTCATCTCCCGAGATAAAATCTTTTGCTTTCGGACAGGATTTCTTCGAATTCTTTCCCTTACTGCTTTGACCACCTTTTTCGTACGAACACTACGTGAATGACCAGATCTTTTTCTGTCACAAACAGAGGAGGTCTCATTGCACCTATTAATAGCCCGGTACACAAACATTTTCCACACAACAGATTCCAAATTCAAATGTAAGGTTTTGTTTATTTTTAATTGTAACAGTATTTATGGCCAGACTAAGTATAGGTATATATAAAAATGAATCGCTGTTCGTTAGTCTCGCTAAAACTCGAGAACGGCTGGACCGATTTGGCTAATTTTGGTCTTGAATTATTTGTGGAAGTCCAGAGAAGTTTTTAAAGGTAGATAAATATGAAAATGCTCGGAATTAAATAAAAATAACAATTTTGTTTTTCCTTTGATGTGTCCGCCGTCGGGCGGATTTCTTTTGTTTGTTTTAGGTTTATTTTATACAAAAGTTTAGGTCTTTTATTTGTCGATTGAGGCACTACAAAGTCTGCCGGGTCAGCTAGTATTTTTTTTTTTTTCTGTCTATCTAAATTTACAGCAATTCTATCGATGCATCTCTGCTAGCGCAGTTGTAATTTTTCAAAGCCCTTATAGAAGAAGTCAGGAGAGCCAACAAACTCATCAAAGGCATTTCGTATGGCTTCTCAGGTATTTAATTGTTACTCAGCGAAGATGTTGTCAAGCTTTGGAATAAGTAGAAATCTGTTGACGCGAGGTCTGGTGAGACATTTTGTTAGGCTTTGCAACGAAAGAGATCAGATGACGCGGACCAAACCAGCACTAGGTGGAGAAAAAATCTTTAGAATTGTCTCATCAGTATAGCTTAGCTTAGCGTAGATTATAAACTGGAGGAGCAGCATTATTGTGGCTAAAATTTTAACAGACCACCATAGCGAAACAGAGGTCCACGTAAATATTCACTAAAGAAACGTTTTGGCTTAAATAAAAATGAGATAAGTGTCCGTTTTTTTAAATGTGATAGACGCTAGATTTATCTTGTTATCGTAACTGAGTTTCTTATAACTTCAGTATACAGTGCGGCTTTTCTGTTTAATTGTATATTAAAAAAAAACTGCCGCTGCTTATAATTCATTCAATGATGTTTCTTAGGTCCTTTAGATTAAAATACACTCAACAATAATTGTTTGTAGGTGCATTTATTTATGTTCTGAAAAATATCCACGGCAGCTGTGTGTGAGTTCGTTAACGTTCTCGATATCGAGAAAGTTAACTCATATTTGTATGCAGTTGGAAAAGCGCCCCTCGCGGTTTTTACTGGTGGTAGGACCTCTTGTGAGTCCGCACGGGTAGGTACCACCACCCCGCCTATTTCTGCCGTGAAGCAGTAATGCGTTTCGGTTTGAAGGGTGGGGCAGCCGTTGTAACTATACTTGAGACCTTAGAACTGGTATCTCAAGGTGGGTGGCGCATTTACGTTTGGAAATACCTATGGGCTCCAGTAATCACTTAACACCAGGTGGGCTATGAGGTCGTCCACCCATCTAAGCAATAAAAAATAAATAAAAAAATTAGCGACAAACGTGTGCATGCAGCAGAGATGCGAATGTTGCGATGGATGTGTGGAGTAACGAGAATGGATAGAATACGGAATGAATATGTTAGAGGAAGTCTGAAAGTGGTACCTCTGACAGAGAATCTGAGAAGTGCGCGTTTGGGATGGTATGGAGATGTGATGAGACGAAATGAAAATGAGGCTAGTAAGAGAATGTTAACTATGAATGTGGTAGGACATAGAGGAAGAGGTAGACCTAAGAAGAAATGGATGGATTGTGTGAAGGACGATATGGGTAAGAGGGGGGTGAGCGAAAAAATGGTATATGATAGAAGAGTATGGAAGGAGAAAACATGTTGCGCCGACCCCAGGTAACTGGGAGAAGGGCAGGATAATGAATCAGCGACAAACGTATTATATTGTGAGTGCGAGCAGCATGCTAACGTAGCGGTCTCGTAATAGAGTAACTTTACCGAAGTGAGTACGGAACACTTGTGCGAGTGCGAGTTACAAATTAGTAGATTTTGACATTTCATTCGAGTATTTCTTTAGTAGTTCTATTTTTACAACTAGAGAGACAAAAGTATCATACCATAGAGCCAAAATCTTTTTTAATCGTTTTTTATGAAAAATGATAATGTGGAGTGAAATGAACGCCTTAAAGAAAAAACACTAAGTGCTACCAGTATACGAGAAAAAATTATCGCTGCTCACGGTGAATAAACGTCCTGTGAATATACAGAAACTTGTGTCCACTCGCACTCAGAGTTCACTTTTCACCGTGAATAACGATTTACACAATGGTTAAGTCATTCGATTCGGCTTATGAAACTCGCACTAAGCACACTAATTGTTGTGCCTGATGAACGTAGGTCATTGTTAGCGTCATTGACATACTATGTTAGCGAACTATATGGCTCCGGGTTAATCGGTGAGCGTTTAATGCTAATAGTTGAGCAAATACGTCACTGACTGGTTGATTTTCCATCACAGTTACGCCGACGCCATGCGCAGAGCGGTCACGGCCGAAGACCGCCTAAACGCGACGTTCGAGTACATCGACGTCATCGAGTCCGTCCAGCGCACGCTGGTTTGATTACCGGTAATCAATGGCGTGCAACGCGAGATTAAAACCCCATTCTTTGAAGTTAGCATTCTACAATGCTAACGGACTCGCGCGTCAGCGCGACCAGGTTTATGAGTTTCTACGTGACAATCTCATCGACATCCTTCTGGTGCAGGAGACCTTCCTAAAGCCCTCGCGTCGCGACCCCAAAGTCGCGAATTACGTCATGGTTAGGAATGACAGACTCTCCACCCGCAAGGGCGGGACTGTCATTTACTATAGGAGGGCCCTGCACTGCGTCCCTCTCGATACTCCCTCGCTCTTACATATCGAGGCGTCAGTGTGCCGCATCGCGCTGACGGGACACCAGCCGATCGTCATCGCATCCGTATATCTCCCTCCTGACAAACCCCTCCTGAGCAGTGACCTCGAGACACTGCTCGGTATGGGGGACGCGGTCATTCTGGCAGGCGATTTAAATTGCCACCACACTAGGTGGAACTGCCATCGCACGAATGTGAACGGTAGGCGTCTCGACGCGTTCATAGACGACCTCACATTCGAAATATTCAACCCCCCGACCCCCACGTGCTATCCGTACAACGCCGCGCGTCGTCCGAGCACAATAGATCTGGCACTGCTGAGGAACGTAACTCTGCGCTTGCGCTCCATCGAGGCAATGTCAGAACTCGACTCAGACCACCGACCTGTCGTCATGCAGCTCGGTCGCCCCCTCAACCGCGAACCAGATACGAGGACCATGGTGGATTGGAAGAAGCTAGGCACGTGCTTAGCTGACACCGCTCCACCAATCCTCCCTTGCGGCCCGGATTCAACTCCATCCCCCGAGGACACCGTCGAATCCATAAACATCTTCACTGATCACGTCTCGACGGCGATCACAAGATCTTCAAAGCAAGTCGATGTGGAGGATAGCTTCCACCGCATCAGACTTTCCCCCGATCTTAGGGACCTCGTTAGAGTTAGGAACGCGGCAATCCGGGCCTACGACCGATATCCCACGGATTCAAACCGGACTCGGATGCGTCGCTTACAGCGGGAGGTCAAATCCCGCTTGAGCGACGCCCGAAACGAAAACTGGGATAGTTATTTAAAAGAACTCGCGCCCACTCACCAAGCATACTGGCGACTAGCTAGGACCCTCAAGTCCGAAACTATCGTCACTATGCCGCCTCTCGTACGCCCCTCAGGCCAACCACCGGCTTACGATGACGATGACAAGGCAGAGTTGCTGGCCGATGCACTGCAAGAACAGTGCACCACCAGCACTCAACACGCGGACCACGAACACACCGAGTTCGTCGACAGGGAGGTCGAGCGCAGAGCTTCCCTGCCGCCCTCGGACGCGTTACCCCCCATTACCACTTCCGAGGTTAAGGAGGCGATCGATAGCCTACAACCACGGAAAGCTCCCGGCTCCGACGGCATCCGCAACCGCGCGCTAAAACTGTTACCAGCCCAACTGATAACGATGTTGGCCACGATATTAAATGCTGCTATGACGAACTGCATCTTTCCCGCGGCGTGGAAAGAAGCGGACGTTATCGGCATACACAAGCCGGGCAAACCGAATAACGAAACCGCGAGTTACCGCCCCATCAGTCTCCTCCCGGCGATAGGCAAATTATACGAACGGCTCCTTCGTAAACGCCTCTGGGATTTCGTATCCGCGAATAAAATTCTTATAGACGAGCAGTTTGGATTCCGCGCCAGACACTCGTGCATCCATCAAGTGCACCGCCTCACGGAGCACATCTTACTAGGGCTGAACAGGCGGAAACCCATTCCGACAGGAGCCCTCTTCTTCGATATAGCGAAGGCGTTCGACAAAGTCTGGCACAACGGTTTGATATTCAAACTGTATAACATGGGAGTGCCAGACAGACTCGTGCTCATCATACGAGACTACTTGTCGAACCGTTCGTTCCGATATCGAGTCGAGGGAACGCGTTCCCGGCCCCGTCACGTCACAGCCGGAGTCCCGCAAGGCTCCGCCCTCTCCCCGTTACTATTCAGTTTGTATATCAACGATATACCCCGGTCTCCGGAGACCCATCTGGCGCTCTTCGCCGATGACACCGCCATCTACTACTCGTGTAGGAAGAAGGCGTTGCTTCATCGACGACTTCAGACCGCAGCTACCACCATGGGACAGTGGTTCCGGAAGTGGCGCATCGACATTAACCCCACGAAAAGCACAGCGGTGCTCTTCAAAAGGGGTCGCCCTCCGAACACCACGCTGAGCATCCCCCTCCCGACTAGGCGCGTCAATACCCCCGCCCCCGCCGTTCGCCCGATCACGATGTTCGACCAGCCCATACCGTGGGCCCCGAAGGTCAAATATTTAGGCGTCACCCTCGACAGTAGGATGACATTCCGCCCCCACATCAAGACGGTACGCGATCGTGCCGCCTTCATTCTAGGACGTCTCTACCCGATGATATGTAGGCGAAGTAAAATGTCCCTTAGAAATAAGGTGACACTCTACAAAACTTGCATACGCCCCGTCATGACCTATGCAAGTGTAGTGTTCGCTCACGCGGCCCGCATACACTTGAAATCATTCCAAATTATTCAATCCCGTTTTTGCAGGATAGCCGTCGGAGCCCCGTGGTTCGTCAGGAACGTCGACCTCCATGACGACCTGGACTTAGAGTCCATCAGTAAGTATCTGCAGTCGGCGTCCATGCGCCACTTCGATAAAGCGGCACGACACGAGAACCCTCTCATCGTGGCCGCCGGTAACTACATTCCCGATCCTGCGGACAGAATGGAAAGCAGTCGACGTCGCCCAAAACACGTCATCTCGGATCCGCCCGATCCACTAACGGTGCTTCTAGGTACTTCAAGCACCGGTCACCGTTCTCGTCGAACCCGTCGCTTGCGACGAAGGGCTCGACGAGTAAATTAACTCTCAGACACAGCCCACTGAGTTTCTCGCCGGATCTTCTCAGTGGGTCGCGTTTCCGATCCGGTGGTAGATTCTGCGAAGCACGACTCTTGCTAGGGTTCGTGTTAGCAACATCGTCAGGTTTGAGCCCCGTGAGCTCACCTACTAAAGTTAGGGTTACGCTGACATAGCCTCTCAAGGCTCTCAGTTTAGGTAGGAAAAAAAAAAAAAAAAAAAATCACAGTTACTGTAAAAACTGAGACCTTAGAATCTCATAGGTGGCGGCATTTACGTTGTAGATGTCTATGGACTCCGGTAACCACTTAATCTCAGGTGGCTCATTACACACGGTTCACAACCACGCCTAGATTTGGTTTCAACGGAGCGTAAATGGCCTGGATTTAGCCCACTGAGTGTCTCGCCGGATCTTCTCAGCGGGTCGCGATTCCGATCCGGTGGTAGACTCTGCGAAGCACTGCTCTTGCTAGGCCTAGTGCTAGCAAATTCTCTCAGGTTGAGTCCTTGAGCTCATCTACCCGTCCGGACGTAACTGGAATAGCCCCTTAGGCTACCAGCGAATAGGTAAAGAAATAGGACTTAGATTCGAGGCTATTTTTTCCCTTCTAAAATATAATCAACGCCTAGGCCCTACACTTGTGAAGGCATTTATTTGTGATGGATCAGCACAGAACATTACAGGTAGCATATTATTGATTTCACACTAAATGCTAACACAATTATAGGTACCGACTGCATGCATTGGTAACAAAGATATCCATTGATAACATTATTTAGTCACTTTTAAAGGACATCTGTCGACTCCGTCATAGGCTACGTCATAAATTGCTCATAGATAACTTCATAAATTCTTATATGTCTCCACCTTATCCCACTAGGTGGGGTCGGCATAGCTAATTTTTCTATTTCATTCTCCTCTATCAGCCGTCATCTCAACACTAACTGCTCTCTCTCTCTCTCTCTCTCTCTCTCAAATCGTCATTCACACACTCCATCCATGTCTTCTTCGGTCGACCTCTTCCCCTCTCTTTATAAAGGTAGCTTCATAAATTGCAGTATAAAATTTAATGAAAAACTTTAGAAACTACCCGCAAAACCAAATCAATCACAAGGTTTTGACATCCAATACATATTCTGTTACTAAAACGAACTGCTTAATTAATACAGCTATCGTATGAATGAGTACTTCTGTTTGTAGCCGACACGAGTAGTTTACAAATAACTTCTGTTCAATGTAACCTGGTTAGAGCTAATGTTAAACTTGTTTGTGTATTTTGTTGACAGTTTTATTGTGTTTCAGTTCATTTTATCCGATCGATGGACTGCCTGTGTTAGTGTCGATGGGTCGCTAAAAACGCTGACAATGTCAGAGACAAAAACCGCTGACACTGGAAATTAGCAAGTCTTATTTCAGTTTAAGGAACAATATGTTTATAGCGTGTGTTCTGTTGTTTTATATAATAGATTAGAATAGATATTGTACTAGTGATAGGACTTGTTGTTACTGGTGGTAGGACCTCTTGTGAGTCCGCACGGGTAGGTACCACCGCCCTGTCTATTTTCACCGTGAAGCAGTAACGCGTTTCGGTTTGAAGGGTGGGGCAGCCGTTGTAACTATACTGAGACCTTAGAACTTATATCTCAAGGTGGGTGGTGCATTTACGTTGTGGATGTCTATGGGCTCTAGTAACCACTTAAACTAGGTGGACTGTAAGCTCGTTCCCAACTAAGAAAAAAAAAAGAAAAAGATAGTTGCGTTGCGCCTATGTGGAGAGGGTAGGGCAAATGTGTTTGTTTACCGCCAACCGATGCGACACTCTTACAAAACACAAGTTGCGCACTGAAACCTATAAATAATAAAATTCATTATAAATCGTTTCGAACGAAGCACTAAAGCTTTTACGCGAAGCCGACAATATTAAGCTTCCTAAAACTATAAGTTTTCAGAACAAAGGTCAATAAACAACAGCTTTGATTGTTTGTTAAACACGACCCTTGACAATAAAATCAGAGAGTCAGATTACCTGAATTACTAATATCAACCTTACATTAATACGACTAAGGACTATAGTCATTTAATTTATAATTCATATTTCCGACTGTTTGTCTTGGATACCATGAATTCGTCGTTTATGTACGAAGCCAATTTATATTGTCTCTATCCTTTCATTAAGCTGAATGCCTCAAGAAAACGATTAATCATTTCCATTGACGTTAAATTTGTAATAGCGAAGCGATTTGTTTGTGATACGCTAAACAATACGGCCGTTTTAGCTCGGGCCCATAGTGTACAGTACCCGACGAAATATATCGCACATCGACCGTAGGAAAGAGATAATCGGCCAATTCCGGCTTCGTAGAGCGCTATCTCTGTCTCACATTACCCATGTGACGTTTGTAAGTCGCGACTTCGCTCTGTAAGTGCGGCAGTGTCCCGTAGTGTGAAGTCTTAATAGATGTTTCCACAGACACGCCCACTGAGTTTCTCGCCGGATCTTCTCAGTGGGTCGCGTTTCCGATCCGGTGGTAGGTTCTGCGAAGCACGGCTCTTGCTAGGGTTCGTGTAAGCAACGTCGTCAGGTTTGAGCCCCGTGAGCTCACCTACTAGTTAAGGCTACGCTGAAATAGCCTCTCAAGACTATCAACTTAGGTAGGAAAAAAAAAGATGCCGGTTAGCGTTTCGTGCGACAGAGATAACTATTAGCCAAATATCTCTTTCAGCTTTGTTCCTCTATCCCTTTCTAATGCGAACGAACGAAGAAGAAGAATGATCCGTTAGAAGATTGCGAAGACTCCACATCATGTATACGGAGAGTGTTTTCGAACACGTTATAAAATTTTACTCGATTTTCATTAGTTGTTTATATAATTAACAATAAATTGACGGTTTTGTATCGCTTTTATTATTATCTATTAATTATTTCGGAAGTTCTATCGTATGCATAAGATACTACGAGAAAACTTCTTCTGGAGGGCGAATAACAATTGTTTATCTATACTTCTATACTAATATTATAAAGAGGAAAGATTTGTTTGTTTGTTTGTTTCGAATAGGCTCCGAAACTATTGGACCGATTTGAAAAATTCTTTTTCCATTAGAAGCCGACATTGTCCCTGATGAACATAGGCTACTTTTTTCAATTTTTTTTTTTTTTTGTTTCATGTGTGTTTTAATTTTTCCGAAGCGAAGCGAGGGCGGGTCGCTAGTAATATTATAAAGAGGAAAGATTGGTTTGTTTGTTTGTACTGAATAGGCTCCGAAACTACTGAACCGATTTGAAAAATTCTTTCACTGTTTAGAAGCTACACCATTCCCGAGTGACATAGGCTATAATCTTTTTTAAAAAAAAATGGGGACCCTTACTAAAATTCCAATAATGTAACCCAAGGTGTAAAAAATTTACCTAAAATATTCTTTACATCGCATGCCCTGCGAAAACTTTTGATGATAGAATAAAATAATGCACTACGACTTTGTAGAACACATTATTACAAAAAGTGTTGCGACAGCATATGTCTAGCTATTATAGTTATGCCGCAAAGTATGTGCTCTTTTATTTTTAACAATAAAACAACGTCAAATAACGTTGAAATTTTTGTTAAAGATAAGACCCGGGCGGAGCCGGAGCGGGCCGCTAGTAGTTTTATAATAGGTTTAAGAGCACACTGAGGAGAAACAGATATTGATTTTTAGTTAAACTAATAATAATTAAGTACCCTAAAGTCCGATGATTTATTGTGAACAAGATTGTAGAGATTTTCGAAATATACGTGGTATATATAAAAAAAATATCTGTCATGTACTTATTGGCAATTTGTCAATGTTTTGTGTATTGATGATCACTTTGTTTAAGCACCTAAATCAATAAATAAACATATATAATGATATGGAGTATTTCAGAATGTTGTCTAATCTATAAGAAAACAACATTTAAAGCCCTTAATCTCTTTTAAAATTAATATTAAAAATTAAACAGTAACCAGTATTAATATATTTTACAAATCCGAACTTTTTATTTACTGAATTCACTCCGTGACACTGAAGACAAATCTTTTTTTAAAACTCAAGTTGAGTTTTAAATAATAAAGGTTTTTCTTTACATATATATGTGTACATATATACATTAATGTTGAAAGTGTGAATGTGACGCGCTCAAACATAATAGGGAGTCTCATTAAGCATGACATTCGACAAGTGATTTCGCTTGTTCAGATTTAAATTCGCAATTCCGCTCGCACCGACACGATTTGTGCCAAATCATTTGTGTTTAGGAGAGCGTTGTGTGACAAAATATAATATTACATTGCACGTAAAGGTAAAAGTTTTATGTGTTACAAATTTAAACCTTTTAATGCTGATTCTAATTGAATTTTTTACTGGTGGTAGGACCACTTGTGAGTCGGCGCGGATAGGTACCACCGCCCTGCCTATTTCTGCCGTGAAGCAGTAATGCGTTTCGGCTTGAAGGGTGGGGTAGCCGTTGTATCTACATATACTGAGACTACATAACTTGTATCTCAAGGTGGGTGGCGCGTCTACGTTGTAGATGTCTATGGGCTCCAGTAACCACTTAACACCAGGCAGTGAGCTCGTCCACTCATCTAAGCATTAAAAATAAATAAAAAATATGCAATTTCGAAAAGGGCACACCTCTGAAAATGTAAAATGTTCAGGAAATGAAAAAAAACTGATTATTTTCTAAAGCAGTGTATAATTTAAAATATTAACTTTTGAGGTACATTTTTGTGTTAATTAGCAATTGAGAATTACATTTTAGCGGCAGGTAGCGGCTTGGCTCTGTCCCCGGGATTGCTGACGTCCATGAGCGACGGTGACCACTTACCATCAGGTGGGCCGTATGCTCGTCTGCATACAATGGCAATAAAAAAATACTGGAATTATTGTCTTAAACCTTACCAGGGTCGCGTTCAATCGCTTGGCTTATAACCCTTCACCGGGAGCAATTTGTCACGGCTCCATCGTGCAACAGATGCGGAACTCATTTGAATTAATGGTGCTTTTTTTTTGTTTTTTGTTTTTGGCGTTTGAAATAGCGTCTTGATTTATTGCTCTGCGAATCAGGTTAGTAGGTCATCGGTTATTTGAATCGGAATCCCTTGTGATAGGATTAGGAAGGACACCTACTTCACCGCCCAAAAGGGGTTTGGTGACGGAAAGACGAAACGAAACTTCAGATGAAAAAGAAAGCGAAGACAATGGAATTTTTGCATCAAAAGTAAAGGAAACTAATATAGAAAATAAAAATAAGATAAAATTTTCGGCATAAAGGTTTTTTACGTATCCGTGTTTGCTTCTTTTTATGTTTTTGTTTTGGTGTTTTTTTTTTTAGGATTGAAGGATTACTGGTTGCGCAGACATGTGGGCTAGCAAAGGCTTAGCCAGGAGGGGCGGGATTTGCTACCAGCTGCCCGAGCACCTTCGAAGGAGACCTAACAACTCAAGAGCAGCTACTTCGCGAATGGATTATTTTATTTATTTATGTACACACAGAAAAAAAGACATAGTACAGAGTAATAGGAAAATTATGTACAAAGGCACTGCTTATTTCTTTAAGAAATCTCTTCCAGCAGACCTGCGAGAGGATAATGAGAATAATAATAAAAAGTGATAAGTGTGTGTAGAACAAATAACACATAACTAAAATAACAAATACAACATGAGAATTATAGTAATGCACATACACATACCAAATATTGTTAAACTTGAGTACAAAATATTATAAGTAACACAGTAACACTCATATATACGATATAGAACCATGATCATTCGGTTGATGAGAGATAAAATTGTTTGACCTTGTATTTAAAAACAGAAACAGACTTGCAAACTCGGATGTCAGCCGGCAACGAATTCCACAGTCTGACCGCGTGCACAGTAAAGGAGTGAGAATAGAAATTGGTTTTGTGGGAAGGGAATAACAAAACAGAACGTTGGTTGGACCTGCAGGGAGCATCAGGAGAACGAATGAAAGAGAATCGCTCACGTAAATATAAGGGAGAAGTGGGCTTATGTAGGATATTGAATAGGAGACATAATATTCGAGTATTCCTACGAAGGCCATTTAAGTTCTTTGCGAAAATGAGAAACATGATCGAATTTTCTGAGATTGTATATAAAACGGATACATAGATTTTGCCTCCTCTCAAGCTTGTTTGAGAGCTCCTCAGTGGCATCCAAGTAGCAGGCATCGGCGTAATCAATTATGGGTAGAATGAGAGTTTGGACGAGAGATATTTTTGTATGCTGAGGTAAGAAGCCCTGCAGACATCTCAACGAGTGCAAGACGAAGTGCACCTTCCTACTAATCTCAGCAACGTGAGAACTCCACGAAAGATGTCGATCCATAATAACACCCAGGTTTTTAACTGAATCGGTTAGAGTTATTTGAGTCCCATCCAAATAAATTGGGGGGAGTATAGGATCACTGAGTCTACTGCGCAATTGTTTACCCCCTATAATGATAGCCTGTGATTTTCCCGGATTAATGTGCAGACCGTAGGCTTTTGCCCATTCACTGATAGACTTCAGATCACTGTGGATGGATCTACCACCGGATCGGTATTGCCACCCGCTGAGAAGTTCTGGCGAGAAACACAGCGAGCCGATGCATAGGTTAGTTAGTTGCATGTCGAACTCTTTGTCGAGTTCGATGAGTACGGTTACCGGGGTCCCTAAGCCTGCTCCTAGTGTTAGAGCAGAAGACGTCTAAAGCTAAGGTTATTGGATTTGAAGGATCCGTTAGGACGTGGTTTTGGTGTCTAGAGGCTACGAAACTATAAATTTTCGATCAATTATTTTAATGAATCTTATCGTATGTTGTTCACTTGTAATTATAGAAATTTCGACATTTAGCCTCTAATGTCAGATACTGTATTCTTAAAAGCACACAGTATGGTAATTTTAAAAGTGATGAGAGCTGGTGATTTTAAAATAAAAAATGTTAGCAGTTGAGTATCCGAATGATTTTTTGCGTTTTTCTTTTGTTGATCCGACGAGTGAACAAGCTCACCAGGCCTTAAGCGTGGCTAACAGGTGCTATCGCACTCTGGCAAGATCCACTTTCACTGGTGTTGGTTGATACACTATACGAAAATATCCCGACTTCAGCTCTCTAGGAGGACGGAATATTCACGATGTCATCTCTTTGTAATCCGGTACCCACTTAACTTACCATATCAGCTGTGAGTTAATTAGCGCCTCTTAGAAATTAATAACTTTTTTCTAGCCATTCATCTGACGTTTTAAAGTATCTATATATTAATACGTGAAGCAAAAACTTTGTATCCCTTTTTACGAAAATTGCGCGGACGGAGGAGTATCAAATTTCTCACACTTATAGAGAATATGGAGAAGGAGTGCACAATGCTAAAATTTTTTTTAAATTATGCCTTAATAATACATTAAATCAATAAAAAAACATCACACACAATACCATGTATTTGACACACACACACACATATATGAACTCTTTGTTTATTGTCATTTTTTATTGCTCTAAACTTTTATTGTCTGTTATTGCAGTCTGTGGTCAAATTGAGAATAGGTTAATATTGTTTATCTTTAATATTATTTGTCTATAGTGTAGTTTTGGCGATTATAGAAGTTTAATAGTCTTTGACAATAGAACCGTAATAATGTTCAAACTTATAATTTCAATTAATTATAGTCGAATTTCGACTGCTGTGGGACCACTAGTTATTTTTAATAGGCATACATTTATTTTAAAACAAAATTAAATCCGGATTTCGTCGGGCGAAGAACGTTTGATTTCGCCATAAAACCAATAGCAACACCATGACTAAAGCGCTACAAGGCTTTACGGGGGTCACGGTGTTGACAACGAGCCATAAAACAGAGTCCTTGGACTCGAAAAAGTTTACAAGAGAAATCGGCCGCGGCACAGGGTCACCAGACAATAATCTGTTAGTCAAATTATTGTTATATTGAACAAATATATTTTTTCATAATTTTGAATAGTTTTATTAGACGTTCATTTGGTTCGATGGAAGTTAAAATATATTATATACTAGTTTATATTATATATTAGTATATACTAGTCAGGTCATAAGTATTGTCACACAGTAAAAACTTTTCTTTTAGAATGCTGGCCACAAAAAAGTTTATTGAATTCGAATTTCGAATTGTTCATGAAAATAAAAATGTATACTTTTAGAATTTTACTCATTTTTAAATATGGAGTGAACGCTTAAAGAAGACCGTGTTGCAGTTATTGCGTTGCATCGTTGCGGCTACGCGCCAATTCAAATTTTTAACATACTGTAAATTTTGAATATAACCAAAAGATTCGTTTATCGTACCATCAAACGATACAATGAAGACTCTAGTGTAGATGACAGGTCAAGAAGTGGTCGCCCTCGGTTTGTTAGGACTCCAGCAGTGATAAAAGCTGTGAAGGCGCGAATTCAAAGAAATCCCAAACGTAAGCAGAAACTGTTGGCCCTTCAGATGGGGTTAAGCAGAACCACGGTGAAAAGGGTGTTAAATGAAGACTTAGGGCTTCGGGCATATCGAAGAAAAACAGGACATCGTTTGAATGCTCGTCTAATGGACCTGAGACTGAAGAGATGCCGCGCTTTGTTGAAGCGGTACGCGGGAAAAAAATATCGGGAAATTCTTTTTTCGGATGAAAAAATTTTTACCGTAGAAGAGAGCTACAACAAACAAAATGATAAGGTGTACGCACACAGTAGTGAAGAGGCGAGCAACCGTATTCCGCGTGTCCAACGAGGTCATTTTCCATCCTCGCTCATGGTATGGTTGGGAGTTTCTTATTGGGGCTTAACAGAGGTACGTTTTTGTGAGAAAGGTGTAAAAACGAATGCAGTTGTGTATCAAAATACAGTCCTGACGAACCTTGTGGAACCTGTTTCTCATACCATGTTCAATAACAGGCACTGGGTATTCCAACAAGATTCGGCGCCAGCTCATAGAGCGAAGAGCACACAAGACTGGCTGGCGGCGCGTGAAATCGACTTCATTCGGCACGAAGACTGGCCCTCCTCCAGTCCAGATTTGAATCCGTTAGATTACAAGATGTGGCAACACTTGGAGGAAAAGGCGTGCTCAAAGCCTCATCCCAATTTGGAGTCACTCAAGACATCCTTGATTAAGGCAGCCGCCGATATTGACGTGGACTTCGTTCGTGCTGCGATAGACGACTGGCCGCGCAGGTTGAAGGCCTGTATTCAAAATCACGGAGGTCATTTTGAATAAACTTTAGTGTCATAAGAATCTATGTTTTGTTAAGTTCATTTTGGTATATGAATGGTTACATAATGAATAAACTTGTTTCAATTATTTTACATTAAACATGTGACAGAATTTATGACCTGACTAGGTATATCTCGACTACATCTTAGCACTGGATGTATTACTCCGCAGTGCGCCACATTGAATGATTCTCAGACACACTCTCTCTTTGTTTTTTTTATTTATTTTATTGCTTAGGTGGTTGGACGATCTCACGGCCTATCTGGTGTTAAGTGGTTACTGGAGCCCATAGACATCTAAAACGTAAATGCCGCCACCCACCTTGAGATATATGTAAGTTACCTACCCGTGTGGTACCTACCCGTCACAAGAGGTCCTACCACCAGTAATTACTCTCCTATTCACTCTTACTAACGACGGAAGTTTGAAAATTCCTAATTGATTAGCAACAGCACAATTTGACCACCTTTGACGACCACACTATGAATACTAAGACTACAAGACTAAAAGATTTACTAAAAGTTCTGGATCACAAAAAAAATGATCAAGTCAAAATATACCAGAACAAATAAATATGGGTAAGACTGTACAAACAATGGCGACTCCAAATAAAGAAACTGTGTCATCTAAAATAGAAGAGACTGAAATCACGAGAGAATACATACATTCAACACTCCTTGAAGTTGAACAAAAATTGATGAAGAATATCTTTCCTAAACACACAGTGAAGGTCAGGATAAAACTCAAAATGATAAGGCTAGTGCTGAAAAAGTTGCAATGGGCTTCTGCATATCGAACTCTCAAAATATATCTAGTAAACTGTCGATTTTTGTAAACCAATTCAAACGAAACAAATATATGCACAAATTGTTATCGCAATGTTATCTGAACGCACCATTGAGAATCGTATGCAAATTGAATCCGCCATTACAGAGTAATGGCGAATGCAAAGCTAAACAAACATCTCTGTCGCTAATTTTTATAGTGTTACATATAACATATCGTGACTTTTTTTTTTGTTTAAATGATTGGACAAGCTCACGGCCCACCTGATGTTAAGTGGTTACTGGAGCCAATAGATATCTACAACGTAAATACCGCGACCCACCTTTAGACATGAGTTGTCTCACTTTTAACAGTACAACGGCTGCCCCGCCCTTCAAACCGAAACGCATTACTGCCTCACGGTAGTTATAGGCAGAGTAGTGGTACCTACCCGTGCGGACTCACACGACCTACCACTAGTAATTACGCAAATTATAATTTTGCAGGTTAGATTTTTTTACACGATGTTATTCCTTCACCGTGGAAGTCAATCGTGAACATTAGATTGTTAAGTGAATGAAAATAGGATAGTAAATCTAATGTTTTGTGTTGTGTTTTAACTTTTTGTTTTGTGTTGTCACACCCTTTATTTTGTAGATAGCCGTTAGTCCAATGCAACTGTGACTTTGACCTAGGGAACTGGGTTCTTCTAAGCTAAGCCACGCATAGAGTGCGAGTTCAGCAACCCTAAAGAACACAAGTTATATACAATACAGACGCAGAGTACATAATGTTAATATTAATTTAAATCTCCTGCTTCCAAATTAGCCGGCATATAAATACCGTCGGTCTGCCAACCCTGGTCCCTCCATTCAGAATGGCTCCATTGTTATTTTACAGCCCAATTTTTCACGATCAAATAACTTTTTCAGTTTTTTTTTTAGTTGGTCGTTCGTTGAATTTTTTTTTTATCGATGAAATAATACAACTTTTTGTTTCGTCGGAAAGAGAATATTTTGACGAGTTTCGGATTGCTTCTGAAGCGATTCGATCGGGTTTTGTGATCTAATTTAAAGTTTAAACGACATGTAAATTGCATTAATAATTTTTATTTTATTTTTTTATTGCTTAGATGGATGGACGAGCTCACATCCCACCAGATGTTAAGTGGTTACTGGAGCCCATAGACATCTACAACGTAAATGCGCCATCCACCTCGAGATATAAGTTCTAAGGTCTCAGTATAGTTACAACGGTTACCCAACCCTTCGAACCGAAACGCATTACTGCTTCACGGCGGAGATAGGCGGGGTTGTGGTACCTACCCGTGCGGACTCCCAATAGGTCCTACCACCAGTGAAATAGTAATTATTATTAGAATAATTATTATTAGTTTATTGTATAAAAATGTTGTTTGTTTATCGGATCATTAGTAACTATTCAGAAATATAATCATTAATTGATTGTAATGAGATAAGTATTGGGGATATCAAAATATCTAACTTCAATCCAAATATGAATAACTTGAGGTAGCGTGACCATCATTTATTTTTGCTATTGTTAGTTGTTAAGTGGGCAGGCACCTCTATCCTGCAAATTTGCTCTAGCAGCCATGCATCTTTTTATTTTTTTATAGCTTTGCTGGGTGGACGAGGCCCACCCGGTGTTAAGTTGTAACCTGAGCCCATAAACATTAATGACGTAAATGGCGCCACCCGTCTTAAGACATGAGTTTTAAGTCTGTTTTTAGTACAATATTTGCTCCTTTCTTCAAACCGAAACGCTCTACTTATATTAATCTTTCACGGCAGAAATAGGCAGAGCAGTGGTACCTACACACTTGAGCTCATAGAAGCCCTACCAATAGTAAAAATCTCAGCATTTTGGCCATTATTACACTGATATTTTAAGTCACGATATCTGCTTACCTAAATGTGAACTCCATAGTAGTTCAAATTGTAATTAAATTTAGCTTTAGCTTTATTTTAGCTTGGACTTCGTCATATCAATGGCTCCATTAGTGGAATAAAAAATACTTTGCTAATTGAGGAAGACGGCAGAGACTGATGTCAGCATTTTCCAATCTTCAAACCTTAAGGCAAGGTTGAGAAGTCCTTTGCGACAGGCGACCGATTATCTGAGCCCTGTGCGTACTGTTACAGACTCCCCATGTTAGTTAAAGAGATGTTACATCCTTTTTAATAACCACTGATGCTGAGTAAGCATAGTAAGAAATCACTTAGTAATAGTTACCGACTGAGAGTCAGTCAGTCGTATTTGATCACCCATCGGGAGCGGTCTTAGACAATATCTCCTTTCTGCCAATCTCTATAATTCAGTTGTTCGTGTGATTGAATCAATAAAAGTGAAATCTCTTCTTCAAAATATTTTTGAAGTGAAAACTTCTTTAGAATCGTTGTGATTTCAAACCGGATGCAACGGAAAAAACGACAGGTAAGAGACAAATACAAAAATGAGACAGAAATCTACATACTATTTAATACAGCGCCATCTGTGAGATTTTTTAATACTAACGTGTGTATGAAAGCTCTTGTAGTAAATTTTAATTTAGGATTATACGTGAAATTAAAATATCAATTCACAGAGGGCGCTACCTTACAATTATTTACTAATGACAAAATTTTACATATACTTAAGACGTTTAGGATAATTGTATTTTAATTTTGGAAGGTTTCACTTCTACCACGTGTGAATTGCACACATGTATTTTTTTTTAAAAACCTAATCGTGAGACCCCGCGTAACAGTACGTAACCTGCGTGCATCTTCGGTGGAAATCAAAATAAAACAACAACATACTGAAATATAGCTTTTAATATAATGTCTGTATTTACATAGCTCCTTATAAACTATATAAAATTGGTTTGCCTACAGTAAACGTTGTATAAATATTACGTACGCTGTACATTCTCGTGATCGGATAAAAAAAAAGACTTTTACATTAATTAAAACAGCTTTAATGAGAGCTAAACTTTGAGCGCAATCGCAAACGAGCCTCTTCAACACAAGTCTCATAGAGCACTTTATTAAAACAGCTTAAAGCACGTATGTGACACTGCATACATATACCCATTTGGAATTGAAGAAGTGTTTGGTTAAACTAATGCGATATGACCGAGATTATTATCTTCGGTTTTCATGTGGTATATAATGTTGAATCCTTTGACTTAGGATGGGTAATAAATACTAAATGGGTAATAAAAACCTACATATAAGAATGTCACAAGATTGAGGCTACAAGAGTAGCTAT
Source organism: Bombyx mandarina (assembly GCF_030267445.1). Lineage (NCBI taxonomy): Eukaryota > Metazoa > Arthropoda > Insecta > Lepidoptera > Bombycidae > Bombyx > Bombyx mandarina. The sequence goes on along the minus strand of NC_143234.1, from coordinate 11,916,071 downwards.
TATTTTTTAGGGGGTCGAACCTCCTAAGAGGTATCCACGCCTAGGGGGCATTCGGGGTACATGGAACTTGACAGTCTGCAGATGTTAGGACCAGACCGCGGCTCAAGGATATTTTAAGGTCCTACCGCACCAAACGGCTCTACGGAGTAGCTGTCGCAACCTCCCTCACAGCCAAGGAAATGTTCGGACTGGGATTTAAAAAGTAGGTATTTATTTAGGACTACGGTATGATTAATGGAGAATTGTCACAAGTTCAAAAATCGGCACTCGATACTGAAAAACAAAAGAAGGCATTATTTTTTAAAACTAGTAGACTTTTTAATCTCACGTTTAAACAAAGTTTAGCTCTTTCAGATGAAGTTGATTATAAAACTCATTAACTTAATGAACATTGTAGTACGTATAAAGTCTTAATTCATTATTACAAAATAAATGTACAAGAATTCCTTTAATACATGGAATATTTAGCAATGAAATTCTGTTAACATTTCAACGTATGTCGCTTATTTATGATCTTTACATTCAAAATCCAAATGTAAATAAATAAGTTGTAAAAAAAATTACAGAATGAAGTTCGTGTTTAACATTACTAATAGAAACTGAATGTAATAGTCTAATTTTAACATCGGCCAAGATCTGTTATATATGGGAGACGAGCGAGTAGATCATCAGATAGTCTTCTCGCATTAAAACTGTATAATCTCAAAACTTACTAATTTTACAGGAGAGTGTTTTAAGGGTTTAACATGTGATATTTTTAAAATCGTCTATGGAACTATATTTTTTTATTTTTTACCCGTTACATTATCTGTCTTTTAAAGTAAGATAAAATGATGTATTAATTTTGTTAATTGTAGTCAAAATATAAGTAAACTAAAAAAATATATGAAACTGCGCTCTTTTGACAGTATTTATGAGAAAAATACTGGTGATACCAAATGATTCCGCATATTAACTCAATTTCGAATTTTTTTTATCACTTTTAATGCGAGAAGACGAGATGATATTCAGACTGTAGACCGCGGAAAGGCACCTCGGATGAGCACCAAAGAATTTCATACTCCGCATTCATCCAAATCCGACTGGTCCGACCAAAACCGCTCCACTCTGGATACCACAGTCTACGATGCCATACACACCGCCGAGAACAGAGGAAGATGGCGAAACATCATCTAGAGAAGGATACTAGGAGGAGATGGTCACGACCCTCAGACATGAGGAATGCGAGGGAAGTGGAGGTTCATCCAAATATAAATACCCATGGAAATGTTTTTAACATCAAGCCACCTCTGGTGTTTTGAGAATATTGGTTTTCTGAATCGATAGGATATCAGATATAGATATGTTTATCCAATAGATATAGGTATGTTCCAGAATTAATATGCCGTCGTTATTAAGGACATTTCTTTATTAAAAGCGGCGCGTCGGTAGACCGGTACACGCGTTGGGAGGACGACATTAGAAAAGTTGCTGGACCACACTGGATTTATGTCGCCAGAGACAAAACAAAATGGAAATCTTTGGAGGAGGCCTTTATATACTAAATACACTAAAAAAATATTATGTAATTGCATGGAATAAAGGCCTTTTTTATTTTATTTTATTAAAGACATTACTGAATCAGCGAACCTAATATTTAGTATTTAATGAGTGCGGCAAGGAACCGACTGATGCTTTCGAAGTTAATAGGTCTTAACGATTCTCCTACTCAAGGCACTGCTGGAGTTGTAGTAGGCTATTGTTGCGAAGAAAACATTAACATAGCTGCCCTGTTGTGGAATTTATCGCCTATCAAAGTTAACTGACAAAAATGTAAATGCCACAGCTCAGCTTGAGACAACATCGCGTTCTTAACTACACAGTCTTAATAGCAAGTGTTTCGCGTTTCAGACAACATCTGCTCACAACCTAAGGATATTTGTACCGACCCGCTCAGGGTCTCCCACTACTTGAACTCCCAACTTCATTGAATATAGATTTCGCTTATTTATATTCTCAAAGCCGACGTACCTCGTTCAATTAGCTAAGTACTATTGGTTAGCCAATTCAAGTGTCTTCATGGCCGATGTGAAATTTAGACTGTATTCCCCTAAACGTCACATTTAATATAATCAAAAAGTGACATGTAATTTCTAACCTCTGTTAAAACTAGGCTTTAAACTACATAATCATATGAGGTCGTCAGCACCAAAGTGACCTAACCCACTTTTCATATTCGTGCTTAGATAATGCAATTTATTTAAAACATGATAATTTTTTATGCAAAACCGGCCTATCCCTAGTTTGACCCATAGATAAATAGATGGATTTGTAAAAACTTATTTTGGCGCGTATTGTTTTTGCCAACGAAGCAGTGTAAAAGTAAATTCAAATCTCATTATTTCCATACTAACTATGATAAGCTTAGTCTACTTTTGCGCTGACGGCCTCATATAGCTTTAGGAACTGTCTTAGCGAGTAAACAAACTCAATGTTGCGCGGAAAATATAATGTCGCCACGGTTGTTTGTAGAGAAACGACTATACATTAGTTATTATTTTTAGTCGTAATAATTTAACTTAAGCACTGGTTCTGTGATACTCAAACAGTTTTAGTATGAACAGTGAAACTCTTAAGAAATCTTACGAACTGGATTGAATCGGAAGCTCTGAGGGTGACGATAGCATCGTGGTAATATAATCACCCTTGAGACATTCGAGTTAATTTGTTCATGAATGTTTAACATTTCGGAGTAATTACTATTTGCCCGGTGACCGCAAATAAATGTTTATTATGAATTCTATTTACTTGATTTATGTAGCTGAATTAAAAAAATTCGTTGTGAGTTTCTCGATTCAATTTCCATTTGGTCTATAGGTGTATCATTACTAATTTAGCTGGGCTGTTTTGCAGGAATATTGTATCGGTCACATAGTATAATGTTAGTGGTGGAATGTCATTGGGAGGTATTTGTAAAGCATGATTTTAGGGTCTAACAAATGATCGTCGCCGGGTTTGATCAAAACTAACCTATCGATTTAATGTATGTACTATCACTGAGTCAACGCCCTTAAATCCCAGAAAAACATGAATTTCCCGAAAAGCGTGACGTATTATCGCCTATCCCATTCGCACTAAGCCGGGGAATGTGATGTGCAAACGAGACGAGTTTTGTAACTGTTTGTTATAAGAGAATATTTAGATTTTACTGATTTAATTTTTAACGAAACAGAAAAGCGATGGAACTAAAATCAAAATAACTTAGGATAAACGAAAGTTAATAGTTTTAGTGCGTCATTTGTTTCGAACAAAACGCTACCACTGAGTCTCTTAAAACACTACAGTAAGATCATGTTGAATTATTTTACTGAAATAATAACGCTTTGATCTAACTATTGACGTAACCAATGGTTAAAAAGCGATTATATTTCGGTACCAAAGAGGTTAAATATGTTTTGAACCTAACGAATGCGAGCGATAATGCACGGTATTACTAACGCGATCCATTACTGATGCTTTTCGTATTACACGCAATGTACGACAACTAAAATTGAGTTGAAGGGCGAGGTTAACGACCTCTCGCGTCTCGGGGCTCCAGTTTACTTTGCTTTAGATTGCGGTTCACGAAATATCCTAAAAAACGGAAATGAATAGTGTTTGGTAAAATAATTCATAATTCCCCTTTCAGTTTCAACAATAGCCATTTGGTTATAACTTGACATTTTGACCGTGATCACTATTGAGTACGGCTTAAGAAATGTCTTATATTTGAAATCATAATGTTTGTGACTCCAGTATCGAACCCGCGATGTAAAGATTGAGGCACAGTACAGTACCGCCGAGTCAGGAGCGCATACAATTCACTTTGTATAACACTAACTAATAATCATTAAAAATCGTGTTTTTATCATAAAAATGAAGTCCATTTTACTTCTTGGGCCAGCGAAACGTCCAAGATATTTAATTTTGTGAGCAAAAAAAACCTTTACAATGTAGATTTGTAAAACTAAATTTTGATTGCGCTTATAAATGAACGCTCGAGGGAATGTCGAAATAAAATTGCTCGATAAAAAAATCAGTCTTAAAACAGAATAAAATTTCAAAAAAACAGTGCAAGTCATAGTTAGCTACCAAAGTAATAAACAAGTACAAATAAATACTAAATACAAATAAAAAAAGTCATTACAATTAAAAATGGTCCGTAAACTTTACTGGATAAGGTATAAAATCTATGAATAGTTTATGTACACCTGAGCACCTTACGTCACTTGATTGCACGCTACTCATTGTCAGTTGTCACTTCGATTCGATTCTCGATCACTTTCACAACACTATCATTCTTCGTTTATTTAGAAGTTAGTTGTTATCACTAAAAGCTCATTGGCACTTTGGTAAGCTAAGAGTATTTTTAACTACACTTCCGTTCCGTCTTCGCCTTCATCTTCGAATAAGGGCTCGCTTGTGTTTACTTCGGGGTTTAGCTTCTTTTTCGGCTTTGGTGGAGGTCTGGGTGGGATCTTCCCGCTCCTGCCCAGGGTTCCAGATTGGTTCATGGATATGTTACCCTCGTTCTTCTTAATTTCTTCCTTGGAGGGTGATCTAAGTTCGTCCTTATTGGGGTCAACTGGAGGTCGTCTTAAAGACCCGGTCTCGGGTTTTCCTTTTCGGTTCGGGGTGTCTGTTGGTGCGTCATTAAACAAAGCTTTCCTTGGTTCAGTTTGAGGGGTCGAAGTGTTCTTTGCAGTCCAACTCATTCTGTTTATAGGCTCCTGCGGTCCTGGTGTTGATAGCTGAGAGCTGATACTGTTCCGAGGGTTATGTTGTGGAGGGACCGGGGATGGGGCTGGTTCTTGTTCTTCGATCGGAGCATAGTATACTGGATGGGGAGTTTGATAGCTGGTCGGTGTGGCTGGCAATGGCCTGTTCCGCATAGGAGAAAACTGGCTTTCTAAGCCGGCTTTATTCAAAGATAGTACGGAACTTCCGTCAGCTGTTGTTCTTAAACCCAAGTTATCATACAAAGGCTCTTGAGCCTCCGAACTGGGTAGGATTTGGGTACTCGCAGTGCTGGACCAACTGGGTACTCTAGGTCTTCTGGGTATCGTAACGTAGCCTTGTCGAGGGGTCACCACTGGGGAAGTGATCGGAGCAGTAAACGGTGATTGAGATCGTGAGTACGGTAAAGTTCTAAACATGTTCGGGTTTGGCGTTATGCCGTATATCGGTGAATGGATGGGGCTGACCGGGTTGAGTTGGTGGGGAGGCAGCCTTGTAGTATCAGGGACAGTTGAGGCGTTGCTCGCAGCTGGCGAAATTTGCGCGGCTCTCGGTGGGAAAGACAGCAGATCAGGGGGGTAAGCTCGGCCATCAGTCCGGCCGTACTCCACGTTCAGTGCATCTTGAGATCGTTTCATCAAATGGTCGTAGCCCAGCGACCGCTTTTCGTCTTCGTTGTGTGCTGTAAAACAAATACAGCGCTTAACAATCGATCCACTTAAAATAACTACACTAGAAAGTATTACATTCTCTAGTGTGTTACTTTTACATTTATTGATCTGTTGAAAGAGTCCTACAAATAATATGTCTGTGAACTTGTCGTTTTACATTACTGACCATTCACAATGGTAATTTATGTATGGCTGGCAATTGATTCTAATTATATTTGTACTTTTTTCATCAATATGAACATGATACAGTTTTGGAATACGAGTTCCGTCGTGGCAGCAATGTTGCACAAACGGCTGGCATTAATGACGTGTAAGCATCATATCAGACGTCTTAAGCATCAGATAGTCCAAAGATGAGCGGTGGGGTTTATGTGAACTCACTGTCGTATAACGCAATGTAAAAGACATTTTTTACTAATGGTAGGACGTCTTGTGAGTCCGCACGGGTAGGTACCACCACCCCGCCTATTTCTGCCGTGAAGCAGTAATGCGTTTCGGTTTGAAGGGTTGGGCAGCCGTTGTAACTATACTTGAGACCTTAGAACTTACATCTCAAGGTGGGTGACGCATTTACGTTATAGATGTCTATGGGTCCCAGTAACCACTTAACACCAGGTGGGCTGTGAGCTCGTCGACCAATCTAAGCAATAAAAAAACATTATTATGGCCATTCATTTAAATAAAAACACTTACCAAACACAGAATCATTGTCCAGCAATGTTTTATTCAACTCAGACATCTCAGTACCACTGGTGATTGAAGGTGGAACGTCGTAGCGTCTCGGAGGTTTCGTCACTGGATTCACAGCTGTTATCAAACTCTTCTCCATTTCAGGTATAACAGAACCTTCGATGAGTGCTTCCCCGTTAGTGTTCTCCGCTTTCTTATCAGTAGTCCTTCTTCTACAGCAGCAGTAACACAGTATGACGAGGATGATTAGTATGATGGCTGCAGTGCATGATACTCCGATAAGAACTGGCATCATGTTATTGTTCATGCCGGTCGGAACAATCACGCCCGGCGGAGTCTGGACCACAGCTAGAGTTACGCTCCTCTCTTCTACTCCGCCCGGGTTTTTGGCAACACACAGATACTCTCCATTGTCAGTTGTACCCACATTCGTTATTGTCAAATTCACCCACTCGGTGTTCTCGCCTTTACTTTGCGAGATGTAGTATTTTATTTCCCCTTCGTATCGGTACGTGCTGTCAATGATTTGTGCGTTCAACACCCAGTTGACTTCTGGTAATGGATTCCCGTTGACATGACAAGCTAAGGTGATGTTGTTGTCTGCTGATCTCAGAGTGGTACTCGTCGACGGGTACACAATACTGGGTCTGCATGCGAAATCGTTGGTGTCGAGTTCTTTCCACGTTTTCCCATGTACCTTCGGAGGATCAGCGCAGTAAACGTTTGAAGTGTATAACTTCTTGCTGATGACCCAGTTTCTGAACGGTTGTAGGTAGCAATCGCAACGCCAAGGGTTGTCTTGCACGTCCAGGTTAGACAAGGAGCTGATGCCTTCTAACGTGTCACCTTTCAAGTATTCCAGCTTATTGCTATCTAGCCTCAAGAAGTTGAGTTTTGGGATGTTAACGAAAGTTTTCATTCCGATGTGTACTATTCTGTTGTTGCTCAGATCGACTTTCTGCAGATAGGCCAAGTTGCTAAACAATCCGTCGTCTAATTTCTCTATTTTGTTGTCGTTGAGTAGGATCCATCGTATTTTCGGGGTCTCCTTGAAGAGGTCCGGGTGTAGTGACTTGAGGTCGTTCTTTGATAAGTCCAATTCGATCATGATTCCGAGGCCGAAGAAGCCGCTCCTCTGTATCGTTTGCAGTTTGCATTCACTCAGCGTCAGCTTCCAGAGGTTTATGAGACCGACGTCGTGGAAGGCGTGTATTGTTATTTCGTACACGTCGTTGCCGGTTAGGTTCAGTTTCTGTATATCCGAGCTTAAAGTTTTCGGGATCGCATCGAAGTGGCCATGGGAACAGTCCGCCTGCTTGTCGCCGCCAGCCCAGCTGCATTTGCATTGCTCCGGACAGTTGTTCGTGAAGTCTGCAGTTATCGTTACGAAGAGTATGTTGAGTATGATAATCCTGCGAATCGTTCGGTCTCCCATTGTGCCTGGAATAAAAAAATATACCCTTGAGTACATGACCGGCACAACAGACGCAATGCAAGTTTATTGACCAAAAATAGACATGACCCGGCGCTTGTTTCATGGCGTCGGGAATGCAGCGGGAATTATTTTATGTGCTTTAAATAACTATGCCGCAGTTTACAAATGCATTTTATCAACAGTCTTTAAATCTAACTTTGGCCAGATAGTAAAAAGGAATTGCATTTTTATTGACGACCGCACAAACACATCAACGCACCATTGTGTAACGTTCACATCTCGATGTGTGCTATGATTTATTTGATGGCTCCATAAATGAGGAGTTGTTGATTGACCTTTTTAGAAATAAACACTTTGATGGTATATATAGAAGAGGTAGACCTAAGAAAGAATGAATGGATTGCGTGAAAGACGATATGTGTAAGAGGGGAGTGAGCGAAGAAATGGTATATGATAGAAGAGTATGGAAAGAGAAAACACCCCGACCCCATGTGATTGGGAGAAGAACAGGAGAATGATGATGATGATGATAGGCAACGATGTAGTCAGTTACTGGCATATGCTGATTTTCTTTTCAATATTTATTCTGGAATGGTAGTGAGCATTTTAAGGAAAGCTCTCGACTTTGCCCTTTACATTGTTGATGTCCATGCGCGACGATGACCACTTACCAATAAATAGGTCGTGAGTTCGCTTTTTTAAAAATATTTTTATTGCTTAGAGGGGTGGACGAGCTCATAGCCCACCTGGTGTTAACCTGTAATTACGCAAATTATAATTTTGCGGGTTTGATTTTATTAACGTGTTTAAATTGTTATTTATTAATTCAATAGTGGTCTAAAAATAAAGAGATTTAAGTTAGATCACCTACATATAGCTTACTAAGTTTGACTTGTCGATCATATTTGCGTCTACAATTGAATACTGTTGTCAAATTGTGAGACTGATTGAATTGGCGGTTGATTATTGGTATATTTACAGTTTTTATTTTATTTTGTAGTTAATGCAACACGCGGTAGGCAGCGGCTTGGCTTTGCTCCTGGCATTACCTACTAAAATTGCTAAAGTCCACAGTAACCACTCACCATCAGATGGGTCGTGTGCTCGTCTGGCTACAAGGGCAAAAAAAAACGCTTGAGAATGCGGTTTGATGAAAATGAACTTAGTGAATGCGTAGTACATATTTACATATTTTTAAATGGTCAATTAGTTTATCTGTGTTAGCTTGTGACTTCGACTACGCCCTGAGGTGTGAATTCGCTCAACGCGCAGAGTCCTTTATCAAAGATATTTAGTTCATGTTTTATTTTGTCCACTACATAATACTATTCGATTTGATAGTGTGAAATTTATAGTACGTGTTTTTTTAATTTTAATTAGCTTAGCATTTTTTTTGTTTTCAAATTTATCTTCCACTTACACAGCAATGTCTAATAATTGCTTTATTTCAGCGGCTTTTAGGTGACTTCTTTATAGACAAGTAATTTTTTTTTTAAGCTTTCAAATCGTATTAAAGTACCGTTTTACAGATTTGAACATAGCTCGTTAATCTGTCTTTTCTTTCGGAGGGGCCCGAGTCACGACAATTAAACGCGTGGCGTGTAAGGACGCGCATAAACTTGAGCAATTGAGTCTCAATTGCGTTCCACTGTGTGATCTCTGCCTTAGGTTACATTAAAACGATCCTATTCATAAGCGTCAGCGTTTAAATAAAAAATTACAATTATTATATTATGTTAAATACTTTAAAGTTGAATCGTAAAGTAATGAAGTTATCAAATTCTTTTTTTAACTGTTTTTTTTTTATAATTTTAAATCTCCGTCTAAATTCAAATTCAAATTCAAAATCATTTATTTCAACTTGGATGTCATCAAAAACACACTTGTTGAATGTCAAAATGTAAAAGAAAATGTTAACTCTACCACCGGTTCCAAAAAAAGCCACAGTCCCGAGAAGAACCGGCGAAAAAAACTCAGCGGGCTTTTTTTTTTCTCAAATATTTTCTTTTTTTTTCTCTGTGTTTTTTTGTCTCTCGTGTTCGTCGATGACGTCATCAGCGAAAGGCTCGAAGGAGCGATATCTTTCTCTCGTGACGTCACGTGCCTCTTATTCCTCAGTAATTTCCATTAGACCGTGTGTATTAAGCCTTTTATTTGAAGGCGTTCTCTGGGCGGGAAACATTTAGTCGCTTGAAAGGAAGCGAGTATTTCTTAAGGGAATTTTGCCTTAACTGAATATAGCCTTCGAGATTTGCGACAAGTCGTTCGTTGAACTACCACCGAAAGTAATTTTTGAAGGAATTATTTGTACGAGCGAAGATTTCGCAGCTTTCGAGATCTCTTAATTGGTGGAAGTAAATTTATTTCGGGATCTAGCTCACCCGTTTGTTCTGTATATTATAGTAGCTATGCTTGTAACTATACGTGAGACCTTAGAACTTATATCTCAAGGCGGGTGGCGCATTTACGTTGTGGATGTCTATGGGCTCCAGTAACCACTTAACACCAGGTGGGCTGTGAGCTCGTTCACCCATCTAAGCAATAAAAAAAAAGCTGTTAGAGCAGTAATGATTTGAAAGGTTTGACAGCATTTCTGTAATTATTATTTTTAGTAGTTATTTATTGTTTATTTATAATTTTATATAATTTAGTAATTAGTAAGACAAATATTTTTTCACGTTATTTAGATAATTATCTCGATTATTAACAAAGAAAAATTCGGTAAGTAATAAATTGTTAAAATTCGTCGTAAAAAATCAACATATTTTATCCTTTCTACCCCTAGTAAGCTACCATTTACCAACGTTACTGTAAGGAACAAAGTTGGGCGTCTAGTCAAAAGGAAGTTACTCACGAAAAATCAGCTTGTTAGTAATAAATGATGAAAAGTATACCAGGGATCCTGTACTAAATGCTTTGATTACATAGTAGCAGTAATGATTTGAAAGGTTTTTGTTAACCCTTGTAGTATAAATTTGAGACTTAGTTATGTCTAACGGGGCCATTCACGCAACCGTAACGGCTTAACAGCGGTTGCGACGTGAGCACGTTCATCCGTTCAAGAAATTAAAAATAAAATATATGAACACGCAACAAGGTTTAATGATTTTATTATAAAGCTTATTAACGTTTTTACGTTTTTATTGGTGAACTTTCCAAAGAGAACAATGAAGTTTAACAACATAAGCTGAAACATATATTCGCGCTAAGTCATCGATTGCTTTTGTTTTTAACCGACTTCAAAAAAAGGAGGAGGTTCTCAATTCGACTGTATGTTTTTTTTTATGTTTGTTACCTCATAACTTTTGACTGGGTGAATCGATTTTGATGATTCTTTTTTTATCAGAAAGCTGGTCCCATTTCAATTTAGTCCAGTTCTGATAATGGTATTCATGAGAAAATCATATAAGTCTTAAATTTGCATTATGTACGCGCGCGACAAATAGATGAATAACTCAATAACTCAATATCACGCCAACCGATTTCGATGATTATTGTTTTTAGTGAATATTAATTTGTTTTGAAATATATTTTTCTTTCTATTTGAAGTCGGTTTTTGTTAAAGCATGTCGATTTACAATTATTTTTAGACGGGTCAATGAGCTCACAGTGCATCCGATGTTAAATGTCTGATATGCGGCGATACAAAAAGCCCTACTAAATCAAATCAAATCATATCAAATCAAAAATTTTTATTCAACATAAATGAAAGTACATACTTGTTGAACGTCAAAAAAAACTACCGCCAATTCACAAGAACTAGCCTCCGTCCTGAGAAGAATTGGCAAGAAACTCAGCGGGCATGTCTTTTTTTTTTTTATATATGAAATTATTATTTATTTATTTTTTAATATTAGATTTTTTTTTAAATATGAATTTTTTACAATGAGTAATATAACGTAACAATTACTACAATATTGAAATGCCTGGAGCGAGCAACTCATTCCCACTAATAAAACTTTACGTTGAAATACATATAGACAGACGGACTCATTCAAGGCTTATCTAGAAAACGTGTTATCATTTCTACAGTTGTTTTTTGAGACAACAAGGGATCTTAAGAAGTAAATATCTTGGACGTGAGTGTCGTTGTTTTAATGACCACAACTGGTCACTGTTTACTGTGAAAGACTTTTTGATAAGCACTACACATTAAGGTTACTATTAACCCGTAGACACAGCAGTTTCTCGTCGGATCTTCTCAGTGGGTCGCGATTTCGATCCGGTGGTAGATTCAGCGAAGCACTGCTCTTGCTAGGGCAGATGTTATCTCGCAGGCTGAGGCCCGTGGCTTCGCCTATAGGTTCAGTGAAGCTAGCATAGCTTCTCGAAGTTACTAACAATAGGTATTGGAAAAAAGTTTTTTTTTTCTATAGATGATTTTCTCTTTCAACTTCTTTTTCTCCACCTTATCCCACTAGGTGGGGTCGACACAGTAATTTTTCTCTTCCATTCTCTTCTATCAGCCGTCATCTCAACACTCACTCCTCTCTTTCTCTCATAGCGTCATTCATACACTTCATCCATGTCTTGTTCGGTCGACCTCTTCCCCCTCTACCTTGCACTACCATTTTCATACATCTCCTAGTCATGCAATGCGAGAAAATCAATGGTTTTTTTATCGTATTTTATTGTAACATTAAACATCTATTGCCGTATCGAGTGTGCACTAAAGTGTACGCACGGAACTTTCATTGAAGCTCTTATTAAACCAATTTTATTTAATAACAAGCATTGTGTAGTTTAATGATGGATGAGCGAGTTCTATTCGGCCGGTATGCCGTGTACAATGAGCGCCTGTTTACAGAGGTCGCATGTATTAACCTCTTCATTGAAGATAGTGACGTCGGCCTAATATGGATATGCCTACTAAAATAATTTTTTTTATTGCTTAGATTGGTGGACCAGAGCTCACAGCCCACCTGTTGTTAAGTGGTTACTGGAGCCCATAGACATCTACAACATAAATGAGCCACCCACCTTGAGATATAAGTTCTAAGGTCTCAGTACAGTTACAACGGCTGACCCACCCTTCAAACCGAAACGCATTACTACTTCACGGCAGAAATACACATGGTGGTGGTACCTACCCGTGCGGACTCACAAGAGGTCCTACCACCAGTAATTACGCAAATTATAATTTTGCGGGTTTGATTCTTATTACACGATGTTATTCCTTCACCGTGGAAGTCAATAGTGAACATTTGTTAACGATTTACTTCCTATATAGTTCTAGGCTAGTTAGGATTCGAACATTGGTTCATCGCTAGATACGAATTTACCGGACGTCTTATCCTTTTGGCTACGACGACTTCAACTAAAAGCTGATTATCAAGTGTTGTTTAGTACAAGCTATATGAGAAGCCTAAAGTTTAATTATAATAATATTTTCATCCTTCGCTGGAAGCCGTCAGGAATTATAACGAAACATTATTCTAACATTACATATATATCGAATTTCTGTTTCAGATTACTGACTTCAGAGAAGCATGCGAACTTTCTTTTTATCCCTACTTATTTGTTAGTAGCCTAAGGGGCTATTATTCCAGCTACGCCCGGACGGGTACGTGAGCTCACGGGCTCAACCTGAGAGAATTTGCTAACACTAGCCCTAACAAGAGCAGTGCTTCGCAGAATCTACCACCGGATCGGAATCGCGACCCTCTGAGAAGATCCGGCGAGAAACCGGACTGTGTCTTTATTGGTTAGTTCGTTCGTCGAATTCTTCGTCGTAGCGACGAGTTCGACGAGGACGGTGACCGGTGCTTCAGGGTTCTAAAAGCAGCGAGAGTGAATCCGGGGGATCCGACAAGACATGTTTCGGGAGACGGCGGCTTTGGGTAGTCCCGTCGTGGTCGGATTAGAGAACTGTGCGAATAAAATTTTTACTGGTGGTAGGACCTCTTGTGAGTCCGCGCGGGTAGGTACCACCACCCCGCCTATTTCTGCCGTGAAGCAGTAACGCGTTTCGGTTTGAAGGGTGGGGCAGCCGTTGTAACTATACTGAGACCTTAGAACTTATATCTCAAGGTGGGTGGCGCATTTACGTTGTGGATGTCTATGGGCTCCAGTAACCACTTAACACCAGGTGGGCTGTGATCTCGTCCACCCACCTAAGCAATAAAAAAAAAATAAAAAAAAAAAAAAAGGATTGGTTTAGAATGAATGTATACGCACATGCAGGATGTTGATGATCATTGTGACCACGCGAAGTAATAATACATCGAACTTCGGGGCGTATGACTTAACTAAACTTAACAATGTCTTAACATTGTCAATGTCATAGAAGCTTGCCATTAAACCGTTTATTGACAACACCGGTTAATAAATAACCATTGTTTGTTTGTTCCGTAGCTAACTGTCCAATTTACATGTTAAACATTTAAAACCCTTAGTACGTAACAGACAAAAAAAGAAAAAAATACATAAATATTTAATGAATAAGTCCCCGGGCGAGAGATCTAGTAGTATATCATAAAAGTTTAAAGCTTTTGAATTCATAAGAAACAGTGCAGAAGACATTTGCATGTCTAAGTCGCATTTCTTGTAGCTTTCTCGGCAATGTCGTGGAAAGCTCGGAGGGAAGCCGCTAGGGGCGAGCGAAACGATTATTCGATCCATTTGAATAATCGATTTTTACGTGAATCCCTTCATCGTCATACAATTAAATAATCGAATGACAAAATATTTTATTGAGAGAATTGGATAGTCTGCGAAACAGAGATATTCTATGCGAAAAATTGCAGATCACGCAAAAGCGAAACGGGTCAATTTATTTTGTCGTCGTGAATCTAAGGTTACTAGTGGTCCCGCAGGAGATAGTCGAAATTAGACTATAATTTATTGAAATTATAAGTTTGAACATTATGATGGTTGTTCCTTGCTGGATGTCTTATTGTACTCTTCAATGAAACGATTTGGCTCGTATTTACAAGTATATTAAAAGATAAAAACTGAAGAACAAATAATAATGAGGTTGAATATTGTAGTAGATAATGTATGTAATCGTTAAAGAAGTATATGCGTTCGCGATCGCTTGATGAAGTGAAGCTCGGTGGTGGGCGAGAATAAAAACTTGTTTGGAGGGGGATTTAGAGATCCTTAACATCCTCCGGGGCCTTGGAAGCATTTGCTTCCAATGAAGAATCTTCTGCAATATCCAATAGAGGACAAAGATATCGAAGTCCACGCCGATAAACGCCAGTCGAAGTTTTGATTTCGGCTACTCGCACGATATTGTCCTTTCCTGGAAATAGGTTGATGACTCGACCCGTCCGCCATTGCATCGGTGGAATATTCTCGTCCTTCAGTAGAACTAAGTCACCATTCTGGATTGATCTTGCTGGTACGCGCCATTTGTGTCTTTGCTGTAATTCGTTCAAGTACTCTAGCTGCCATCGATTCCAAAAATGTTGACGAATCTGCTCCAAGTGTTGGTATCGGCTCAATCTAGAGGTACTAAGTTGCATGTAGTTAGGTGATGGCAAAGACGTCAAAGGTCTTCCAATGAGGAAGTGTCCGGGAGTCAGAGGAGCAAGGTCATCAGGAGAGGAAGATAAGGGACATAAAGGCCTGCTATTGAGTATGGCTTCGATTTGATTAAACAAAGTAGCTAATTCTTCAAATGTGCAGTGAGTGTTATCGAGAATTCTTTTCAAATGAAATTTGGCTGATTTGACTGACGCCTCCCATAGACCCCCGAAGTGTGGTGCATATGCCGGTTGAAATTTAAAATCAATCCCTTCACTAGAAAGGAATCCACCGACGCCATCAGCATGAGAGTTCACAAATTCTGTAATCTCTTTGGATGCAGATACGAAGTTTCTGCCATTATCGCAGAAAATCTCCTTCGGCTTACCTCGGCGAGAGATAAAACGACGCAACGATAATATGAATGCCTCTTTGGTGAGGTCGCTTACGGCTTCTAAATGCAAACATTTGTATCTGAGGCAGACGAAAACGCACATATAACATTTCGATATCTTACACCCTCTACCCTTCCTATCAGTTATTAAGAAAGGTCCACAAAAATCAATACCAGCACTTATAAAAGGGAAGTCAGGATCACCGCGTTGACTGGGTAATGCGCCCATCATAGGTGCAAGCATCTTAGCACTTGCCCGCCTGCATACAATGCATTGTCTCACAGTAGCACGTGCCAGATCTCTGCCCGCTATGGGCCAGACGAACTCTCTGACAGTGGACAGTAGTAACTGTGGGCCAGCGTGCAGAAGACGTAAATGTTCTTGCTGGAACAATAGTTTTGTCAATTTATGCTTCGCATGTAGTAGCATAGGATGACGTTTGTCGTAAATCTGACAAGAATAATTTAAACGACCACCTACACGTAATATACCCTTATCATCAATAAACGGGCTTAAGGAAATTAAAGGATTGTTCGGACTCAGCACGCCTTTATTATCGATTGTGGCTAGTTCAGCACTAAAACTATCCTTCTGAGCTAATCTCACTAAAGTTTCAAATGAATTGATGAGCTCATCAGGCTGCAATATACCATTCTTTCTATTGAGTTTGTTTCTGCAATTTAAAACGAATCTTAAAATATATGCACAAGCTCTTTGCAATATGCGCAAATTAGAATACCTATCAAAATGTATTAATGTCTGTATCATGTTTTTAGATGTTTTCACTAAATTAATCTTTATTTCCGGCAAATCATCAGTGGAATGGCGGTGGTTAAACAATGCTGGCCACTCATTTTTCCTTTCTTTCAAGAACTTTGGGCCGTTCCACCAAAGATCCATCTGAGGAGGTGCAGACACATCCAAACCACGTGAAGCTAAATCTGCAGGATTACACGACGTTGGCACATGACGCCACTCAGAAATGTCAGTCGATTCCAAAATGGTACCTACCCTGTTTGCCACAAAGGTTTTCAGTCTATCACATCTCATACTCAACCAGGTCAGCACAATAGATGAGTCAGTCCAAAATATTTTGTGGGAAATTGCGCATCGCAATGCGCGACACACGGCACTCACCAACTGTGCGCCCAGGACGCACGCGCATAGCTCGAGTCTTGGAATAGTCATCGGATTCACAGAAGCTACTCGAGCTTTGGAACATAACAAGCGTACGCGCACGTTGCCTTGCGCGTCGTGAGATCTGAGATAAATGCATGCTGCGTAGGCAGACTGTGAAGCATCGCAGAAGCAATGCAGCTCTGTGTTAATCGACTCGGGACATAAGACATGTCTAGGAATTCGCAAGTGTTGGATTTCAGACACGCTGCAAAGAAATGATTGCCAGGCTCTGCTTATGTCGGCGGGAACAGGTTCATCCCAATCGATTTTAGTCAGCCAAAGTCTTTGTAGTATGATTTTAGGTTTAATTGTGAATAAACTCAGCAATCCAAGAGGATCGAAAACTTTACATGAATCTGATAAAATTGATCTTTTGGTAGGAATATTTTTTGTAATTTTGTAATTGCTAGGAAAGCTAATGTAATCTTCGTTGGGGTTCCAGCCTATCCCTAAGGTATGTGACGATGAACTAATTATGAGTTCACGTTGAACAGACTGCGGCTCGATCAAGAGAGATGGTATATTTGAACGGTACTTACGTAGATTGAAACAGCCGGCTGCTAATGTACTCTCTACGGTTTTTTAAATATAATGTAGCTCAGTCTCACTGTCACTTCCGGTGAGCATGTCGTCCACCAGGAAGTCGTTCTGAATAATATTTTTAATTTTAGGTTCACAAGAGTCCTCGCCCAACTGCCACAGACAACGTGTGCTCAGGAAACTTGAACTAGAAAGGCCATAGGTAACTGTATAGAGCCGCAGTGATCTCAGTGCCTCCGTACTTGTATCACGCCAAAGTATCATTTGCAAATCGCGGTCATTGTTTTGTATTTGTACTTGTCGGTACATCTTTTCTATATCAGCTGATATTACGTAGGTGTATTGACGAAATCGAAGCAAAATGTTAAAAAGTTTATCTTGTATATTTGGGCCAACCATTAATAAATCGTTTATGGAAAATCCAGATGTTGTCTTCGCACTACCATTAAATACGACGCGCAGCTTGGTTGATTCGCTAGATGGTTTCAGTACCGCGTGGTGAGGTATAAAATAAGATTGCCGAGGAATCAATATCTCCGACTCAGACAAATGGCCTAGCACAGAATATTCATGTATAAACTGCGAATATAAATTTTTAAGGTCACTGTTTTTTGACAAACGTCTCTCCAATGACAAGAACTGGTTTCTAGCTAGTGTGAATGAGCCGCCTAAGCAAGTGGGCTCTGAAACTAACGGCAATCTCACACAAAACCTGTCTTCATCATTACGATATGTGTTAGCAACGTAATGATTTTCACATTCTATTTCTTCGTCTGTTTTGAGGGAATCGTATTGAGGTACTTGCTCAACTTCCCAAAACTTAGCTAGTTGCTCATTAAGAGACCTATTTGAAACTCTCGACTCGCGCGATTGAATAAAAGCATAATTACAATGTACAGAATTCTTGTGATTGTTTTGACTGGTTGAGATTGGACCAGATAATATCCAACCTAGTTTGGATTTATGCATAACGGGCTTGTTGGTTCCTAAAGAAATTTGTCGCGGTTCAATTAAAGTCCAAAAAATATCGGCTCCTATTAGTAAATCAATAGGTGCCGAATAATTGAATTTAGGATCTGCGAGTTTTAAATGATATGGAAGTTGTATTTCTGAAATATCTACTGTCTTATTAGGTAGGTTGGTTGTAATTTGAGGCAGCACTAAACATGAAGTTTCAATATTATAATCGTTACACTTTGAGGCCAACACTATGTTGCAACGATTCAACGACTTCAAGCATGTGTTTTGATTACCAATCCCTATAATGTTTAATTTAGTCGGTAAAGAACTTAACTGTAATTTCAATTTTAAATTCTCTGTAATAATGGACGACTGACTGCCGCTGTCTAGAAGTGCACGAGCCGTGACATGATGTCTTGTGTTTGGATTGTATATTTCGACCATCGCCGTTGAAAGAAGTACATTTGATTTGGAACCCACTGACATACTGACAGCGCTATTGCACGTAGCCTGCTCACCCTCAGACCCCGCCTCGGTTGTCGAGCTTTGTGCTTGAACGTTGGATATATATGCAGCCTGAGAATTATCCCTATGTAGTAGGGTGTTGTGAAATAATTTGCAAATGTAACAAGGACCTAACCTACATTGTTGTACTGAATGCCCCTTGCGTAGGCAGTTAAAACATAGTCTTAACCTCACCACCTCGGCGGTCCTGTCAGCGATTGATTTTGCCAAGAAGGTCGCACAATCATATAAGCGATGATCACCACCGCACAGGACGCATATGGAAGTCGACGAGGAGGAGGATTGGCCAGCTGAAATCACAAATGATCTTGTTTGAGGCCGTTGACCTTTGCTCAAATCGAAGGAATTTAGCGGACGTTTATTAATTGAAGCACGCTCTGTCCTATTCAATTGTATTGATTCCAAAATATCGGCTCGAGCTTTCAGGAAACAAAAAAAATCTTTAAGAGAAGGTGATCTCTTGAAATTGCTCCTGTGCTCCTCCCACTTAAAATTAGTGCTACTATCGAGTTTTGAAGTGACCAGATGTATTACTAGCGTATCCCACGACGCCGTTGGTTCGCCCAGGGTGTTGAGAGCCCGTAAGTTTTTCGAAATGTGATCGATTAAAAATTTTAAATCTTTAGATGAATCGCGAGACACGGGCTGAAGGTTACAGAGCGAGTTTAAATGATTGCTTATCAGTTGCTTTTCGTTGTTGTATCTCTCGCAAAGAAGTTGCCAGGCTTCATCATAATTGGCAGAACTAACTTCGAGATTGCGGATGACGTGAGCAGCCTCTCCTTCAAGATAAGAGTTGAGGTAATGAAATTTATGTACTGATTCAATTCTGTTGTTGCTATGGATCAATGAAGTAAAAGTGTCTCGAAATTCTAGCCATTTAAAGTAAGTGCCGTCAAAGTTCGCAATTTTTATAGTAGGCAATTTGAAGCCTGATATATTATTATGTTGACTTGGGTTTGAACAATTGGAACAAATCTCAGAATTTGCGGGCCTAAAGTCCTCGCGTTGCGTCTGATTAGCCTCCAAAAATAATTGAGTTTTTGCGATAAGTGATGAAAAATCTGTCTCAATATCATCTCTTATATCTAGTTCAGCTTCTAGATTAGCAGTGTTCATTATTTCTATCTGCGTCTGCAATTCATCAAACTTAGAAAACATATCTCTCAAACTTTCATATCTTTGATTAAGCATACACAAATCAACCTGCAAGGCCGGCTGCGTTTCTGAGATCTTATTAAATAAATTTTTATATTTAGTAATACGACCCTTGACGGAACTACGACGAGCGTTGAGTTCTTTTAATGTGCTTACTGTGCTTGCACTGGGGACATCTAGTTTAAGACTCCCGATTGGCGAGATAGATCTCTCAGTATGAGACATAATGGCAAAGTAATGAGCAATACAAAATTGAAAGCAAACGAGAAAAATAAATAAAATTAAAATAGAATGTTACGTAAATTATGCAATCCGGTCAATGCCCTCAATTAACAATGGGTCAAGGTCAGCGCAGTGTCTTATAAAGTGTAGTCGGCCAGATGCGGGAACGAACGGCTTTGAAATGACACACGTAGTGCGACACGAAGCGTTTACTGGAATGCAGAAATTGAACTATTCAAAACAAATGTTATGATTAAATGAATGCGTATGATGAATAATTTAATGTTAAATTTTTACGCTTGTTATTAAAGAATTATTTCGAAATGTATTGTAACAACTCGTTGTACTGCAATCTCAGCGTTAACAAAATGTAATATTATAATAATTTGTTGTATTTAATGAAGTATTGATTACGAAATGATATTTGACTTTACTAATGTGTAATAATCAACTTTTGACTGTATTTCACTCTTAGTTATTAAGATGGAGGTAGTTTGTTAAAGTTTAAAGTACATTAAGCTAACTTTCGTTCGAGTCTAAGGCCTATGGATGAATTTATGGATGATTTATGATGAGAATAGATATAAATCAGGAATGGACACTTCCCTGCTGTTTGATGTTGATCACGTTGATCACGTCGAGGTCACCAATGTTCCTTGCTGGATGTCTTATTGTACTCTTCAATGAAACGATTTGGCTCGTATTTACAAGTATATTAAAAGATAAAAAACTGAAGAACAAATAATAATGAAGTTGAATATTGTAGTAGATAATGTATGTAATCGTTAAAGATGTATATGCGTTCGCGATCGCTTGATGAAGTGAAGCTCGGTGGTGGGCGAGAATAAAAACTTGTTTGGAGGGGGATTTAGAGATCCTTAACAATGGTTCTATTGTCAAAGACTATTATTATACTTCTATAATGACACATTTCGCGAAGACTACACTATAGACAAATAACATTAAAGATAAACAATATTAACCTATTCTCAATTTGACTTCAATTTGACCACAGACTTTAAGCAGTAACAAAAGTTTGACAATAAACACAGAGTATATACATATATGTGTGTGTATCAAATACATGATAGTGTGTGTAATGTTTTATTTATTGATTTAATGTATTATTAAAGCATAATTAAAAAAAAATTATCATTATGCACTCCTTCTCTATATTCTCTATAAGTGTGGGGAATTTCATACTCCTCCGTCCGCGCAATTTATGTAAAAAGGGATACAAAGCTTCATGTATTAATATATAGAAAACGGACGGAACAGACTCACAGGACCACTGGTGGTCGGACCTCTTTTGAGTTCTCACGGGTAGGTACCACCGCCCTGCCTATTTCTGCCGTGAAGCAGTAATGCGTTTCGGTTTGAAGAGTCAGGCAGCCGTTGCAACTAAACTTGAGACCTTAGAACTTATATCTCAAGGTGGGTGGCGCATTTACGTTGTAGATGTCTACGGGCTCCAGTAACCACTTAACACCAGGTGGGCTGTGAGCTCGTCCTTCCAGCTATGCAAATAAAAATAAATAAAAACGTCCCAAGACCAGGAATCAGTAATGTTTCATGAACATCATTAACCTCAGCACTGCCTCAAAATTTCCTTGTTAACATTACACCAACTAGTCCGCTCCGACATTAAACAAGTAACAACTATCTTTACATTGAGACGTATTGTACAAGATTTCCGTTCGTTATTATTTTGGCGAAATGCCCAATAAGGAAACATGACATTCACATAGATATCTTTTATTTATATTAAAATAAACGAGAATAATATGATTGTCTGTCTGTGACTTTTATTATCAGATGTTTTAGGAAATATGAGAATTATTTTCCGGTTTTTTTTTATTGCTTATATGGGGTGGGAGAGCTCACAGCCCACTTGGTGTTAAGTGTTTACTGGAGCCCATATACATCCACAACGTAAATGCGGCACCCACCTTGAGATATAAGTTCTAAGGTCTCAAGTATAGTTACAACGCTGCCCCACCCTTCAAACAGAAACGCATTACTGCTTCACGGCCGAAATAGGCAGGGCGGTGGTACTTGTGGTCCCGCGCGGACGCACAAGAGGTCCTACCACCAGTAATGATGGTGATAGGTACCAACTACCACGAGGCCGCACGGAATCGTACGGTCTAGTTGAAGTTCAAGACTAACATTCTTCCCCATAGTCATAGATTCTGCCCTGATGGCGGATTTTGCATTACTAAAAGATAATGATTTCAAATAATTTCTTAGGGTATTGAAACATTATTTTTTATTGCCTTGTACTGTACGTTCCATGGGGAGTGCTCTGAGGAATTGTTTGAAATGATTCCATCATCTGGTATTTACCATCGCACCGCTCGCCACCGGAGTAGAGTTCATCCATACTACCTGAAGCCATTGCGTTCATCCACAGTGCGTTTCCAGAGATCTTTTCTGTCACATACCATCCGGCTTTGGAATGTGCTCCCCTCCACGGTGTTTCCCGAGCGCTATGACAAGTCCTTCTTCAAACAAGGCTCTTGGAGAGTACCGCTTGATTATGCCCAAGGCATTTCTGAAGTCTATCTGCCTCATGGCCCACCTGACGGTGAGTGATTACCGTCACTCATGGACGCCAGCAATGCCAGTATCGCTTAAGCATCTTCAACCGCTCAAAACCTGAGCCATATCCGCAAAGATATTCTTATGTATAACTCCGCAGAATCTGTGTATTTATGGGAGGACGGTATCAATGACCGCCGTAATATACCGCGTAAACTCACATAACATATCCAGTATGGCCACATAAAACTTTATTCACAGAAACCAGAGACATATCGAAGGTGATTTTACGGGTTTTTTTTTTACGATGCAGGTAAAGTTTACTGTTTGGTAGCATTGCCGATGTTTAATATGTTTTACGGATACTTCATAGGTTTTTACTTACGAGTATGTATCATTTACGCTAGATACAGCAGTTATTTTTTGTTTTGTTTTGTCGTTATCTATATATTAATACGTGAAGCAAAAACTTTGTATCCCTTTTTACGATAATTGCGCGGACGGAGGAGTATGAAATTTTCCACACTTATAGAGGATATAGAGAAGGAGTGCAGAATGCTAATATTTTTTTAATTATGCATTAAGGATACATTTAATCGATAAAAAAACATTACACACACTACCATGTATTTGACACACACACATACATATAAATATACTATTTGTTTATTATCAATTGTCAAACTTTTGTTAATGCTTAAAGTCTGTGGTCAAATGGAGAATAGTTTACATAATATTGTTTGTCTTTAATGTTATTTATCGATAGTGTAGTTTTGGCGAAATCTGTGATTATATTAAAGAAGTATAAATATGTTTGACAATAGAACCATAATATGTAATGTTTAAGCATACAATTCCAATTACTTAAAGTCGAATTTCGACTACTGCGGGATCACTAGTTAAATATATAATAAGCCACGACATATTGAAGCAGCCAGCCAGCCAACTTTTTATAAATATAAAAAAAATCCGATTTCCTTCAAAGACGCTCCACTAGAAATGTCATGGTCGCACATGGTCATTGTCAAAGCTCAGGCTAAAAACCAAATCGCTGTCTGTCCGCTTACGATTCGTATCAAACCTCGGGAAACACCGTAGGGATAAATTAATTCCAGATATTGTGTTTTTATTGGCTTCTGTTGATAGTACGCTAACATATCAACAGAACAATATTAAAGTTAAAGGCATATTTTAGTTGGGGTAGATGAAAAAAAAATCAGTTTTCACAAGAAACTTCAGTAACACAACAATGTATTTATACGATAGGGGAAGTCCGAGAATCGATTGAGCTTGCATGTCACAGTTTCCCACGGGAATTCCCCGTTTACGTGTATATTCAGTTAGGTATACATACCGCCAGAACGCTCTAGACACTGATGTACTATTATTAACAAAACGTTTGACATTCTTATTGATTTACTTTGGTAAAGGAGTATACAGTGATATAAGGTGTTTGATAAAAATAATCCAAGGAAGAGGGTAGATGCAACTTAAAATATTCAAAAAACAATTTTTATTTTCTCGTTGACAGTCGATAAAGTAATTCACTATCTTGCTAAGCCTTACGAAACTACGATACTTTAAGACAAATATTTTTTTTGTCTGAAAACTAGCGACATCTTGTAGCTAATGCCCCTAAACTTATATGTTAAACACAGAAAATAAAAAAAATAAAAATAAAGTCTTTATTAATTATAGACAAACTGATTAAATTTTATCAATTTGTGGTTTATGAAAATTTACAAAATCCTTCATTAAAAATAAAATATATGATAGGTAATATGTTACTGCCATCTACAGGAGCAATGAGAAACTAATCGAAGTGAAGCCATCTAGTGGCCGACGCCCGTAAACATTTTTGTTGAATGCTTGAGTTGCTATAACTAGTTTATGTGTGTTATCTATGCCGCAATCGAAAGCGCACTCAGTTAGCGCGGACGAGGTCGTTGAACCAAGCCTTAACTATTTTTAATGTTATATCACTAGATTTTGCTAAATTGCATGAGTAGTTATTCCATAAATTTCAATTGGAATTTCTTTACGAACTTAAAATCCCCTTAAATGGAAATTATGAGAACGATAGCTCACGGTCGGTAACATGTAAATTAAGCTGACTTATTTAATAGCATTAGTGACGATTCGTCTGTATCCATTTGCATGTCTCCGAACTTGAGCAAGTTAAATATGTTAGTCACAACTCTTAGCATCCAAGTAGGAGATTAGTTTCTTAAATAATTTAACTTAAGCAACTCTTGTGGAAGTCTATTACTCACATCCGAAAACAATTTAAAGAGCTAATTTTTGAAGTGAAACTTCTTTAGGCGCATGAGGGTAAAATTTTTACAGAACGTCACGCAGGTATGCAACGGAAGTGACATCAAACTACTATTGAAATTAAGTACTTGTCAAATGTCAGTAGTAGTAGTTGTTGTATTTTTCCAACTGGAAAGGCAAATGTATCATACCATACAGCCTAATATTTTATAATTTTTTTGTGAAAAATGTTAATAGGATTTTTATTAGCATGAAATTATATTAGTCAATTCAATTGGCAAAATATTAGTCATTTACAATTTAGAAATCTAAACATAATGTGACTGTCAACACTGAGGTTTGAGATTGACATTTGACAGACTTTTGGCGGGAACATATCTTCCTTTTTCCCTTCCTCTAAGTCTCGGAAATCTAAAGTGTTAGATTTGTATAAATATAAGCAAGACTTATAAATTAGTTCGCCAAAAAAGTTTCACTTCTGACATGTGTACTTTGTACGTACGCACTTTTTTTTAATACGATATGATGCGATGTAAAACTCAAAAGTTTTTTTTAAAGAAAATAATATTTTTTCTTGCTTTCATCTAAAATATAAGGGATTTAATACGGTTCGACACTTAAATATAGAGAGATGGTTCATGCAATTTTCTACACGATAACTTTTAGTATGACTTATTTTACAAACATGTCATAAGCGATAGCGAGTTAAGATATATTTTAAGATTTTGTAGTTTGTATTGCTTGGAGAACGTTAACCAGTATCTATAATTTACAGATGACACCGCTGATGAACTCAAATTACGAGGCCAAGGACTCAATTCAATTGGACTCACTGACAGCTATCCTTCTTACAGGGCACAAAGTCTATAACAACGACGCGCATCGCGTGGTAGCGTGCGACGTAGGTAGGAGCAATCAGTGCAGGAGCAAGCAGTGTTAGATAGCCCATTAATTGAGAAAGGCTATATACTATATAACATCACGCCAAGACCAATACAAGCGGAGCACCAATAAATAATGTTTCAAAATCGGATTTTTTTCCCTTTCGAGAGCTTCCGCAGCGTGCGCTGCAGATACGGTTAAAGTTTCGCTAAAATAATGTATGACAGAATTGTTCTCCTGTAAAAGATCTAAAAAAAAGTCCGCGACAGCATATGTCTATATGTTAAGGTTGGATCACTATAACGTTTTTTCTGCTAACCAAATTTGTTCTAAAATAAAGCATTATTTGTGAACTATTCCACGCGGACGAAGTCGCGGGCAAAAGCTAGTTCTACATAATTCATGTCCTTCATTCGATGATCTGAAGAATTCAACATGAAACATAGCCCATAGCTGTGGATGCTGAGTTCCTAGCCCGATCTTCTCAGCAAACCGCGTTTCAGTTTCCCATGAAGTGTTAGGATTCGTTCAGAAACACTCGGGCAGCAGGCACTTCTGGCGGAACTGGGAAGACCTTTGGCCCACCAGTTGACCTTTTATGACGAAAAATATTTACTTTAATTTGTATTCTATTCAAACTACAACAAACAACACGTGAAGTGGGACAAACTCGAATAAGGACAAATTATTAATTAATGTCAAATATTATTGTTAACTGATAAGCAATATAGTTTCATTTAAAATAACATTTATTCAATCATTTTAATTTTTTTAGCATATTTTTATGAAACAGGTTATTTACCTGCTCTATCTAGAGATCCATAGACATCCATACCATGAGAAACGAGGTTTACAAATAGAGCAGTCTCTACTGTTAATTCGCCAATATTTTTCGTCGCCTCTCTTAAAACTTACACCAAGCCCATTTTTCATGACACGGTCTACTGCAACTTCAAATATGGATCCATTGTGTGCTTTCACCGCAAAGCTTTCCTTTACAAAAATTTTTCTTTATTTGTTTTGATATGCGATAATTTATTGGGAATCGTATTTTATGAACAGACAGCGAGTGCCCTCTATTTCGTATACATATACATACATATACATATTTATTTAGGTATCTTTTCATTTTATTATACGGTGCTATAACATCACTTATGCAAATTATGTACTTTTTCAGAAGAAGCGTTGAAAATTCAACATCTTAGTACAATTATATAGTTCTTCTCGACTAAAGAAATAAAATTATAGTAACTACAACTTTTAACGTTATTATTAAAAGCAAAAATCTCACTAATCTTCTTCTACTATCTTCTATATATATAAAAATGAATTGCTGTTCGTTAGGCTCGCTAAAACTCGAAAACGGATGGACCGATTTGGCTAATTTTGGTCTTGAATTATTCGTGGAAGTCCAGAGAAGGTTTAAAAGGTGAATAATATGAAAATGCTTGGAATTATATAAAAACAAACAATTTTGGTTTTTCTTTGATGTGTCCCCTTTTTTTAAGTTTATTTTATACAAAATCGATTGAGGCACTACGGAGTCTGCCGGGTCAGCTATAACTATTAAAAAATGGATTTTCTCAGATTGGCATCAAGAGCAACGGTATCTACTCTTGGACAAATAATCTCCTCTTTGTCGCAGCTCACCAGGTTTAATTACGACCACTAATCTAATAGAACTTTTTTTTTTATTGCTTAGATGGGTGGACGAGCTCACAGCCCACCTGGTGTTAAGTGGTTACCGAATTAATCATCTCTAGAATTAATAACCGCGCTTCGTACCGACTAAGAAATCGAAAATATATCGCATTAAAACATTTGTTGTGAATTTCATAATATGTTTTATGGCACGTCTTTGCCAGATGCATTTAATTCACACCCCACCTGGTGTTAAGTGGTTACTGGAGCCCATAGACATCCACAACGTAAATGCGCCACCCACCTTAAAATATAAGTTCGAAGGCCTCAAGTATAGTTACAACGGCTGCCCCACCCTTCAAACCGAAACGCATTACTGCTTTACGGCAGAAAATAGGCAGAGTGGTGGTACCCACCCGCGCGGGCTCACAAGAGGTCCTACCACCAGTAAAAAACTTATAGAAATCATGACATAAAATTCGACACACACCATGCGCCGTGATGGCTATTGTGCTATTAATAATGCAGGTATGACTGCTACTTTGTAAAACTATGTATTTGTTCATATATATTCTGTAATACAACTTAGTTTATTCATTATATTTGAATCCATTAATGCTCCATTTTATTACCCATCAAAATGTCTTACGGGCGAGGCTTTAAACCGATATCAATGGAAACTGATTATTAAAAAGTAAACTTTAGTAAAAACGATTTTCCAAAGAGGCTGATACATCTTTAGGGCTTGTAACGGTCGAGTTAACACTTTTATATACGAGATTTTGGAATACATTTTATGCTAAATAAAATGGCACGTCGTACCCTAAAAAAACCCTCATAACATAACACGACCTCTGAAATCCCTCCGAGCTGATAAAAAACCTTTATAACATCCTTGTCAGATCCATGGTTATTGAAATCCGATTTGTAAGACGGCCTATTGTCGCCATTTACATTTAAAAGGTTAAGGTTCAAACTGTTAGGGTTATCTTTTCTTTTGATCATAATTTGAGGTTATGGTATGTTTTGATATGAAAATACATTAAGCTTGGTAGACAGCAGTAGACAGTGGCTTGGCTCACATCAGATGATACGTATGCTCGTCTGCCCTCGCAAGCAAACTCAGTATCGTAAACGCCTATGTTCCATTCAAACTGGAAAGCATGATTGGTTCGGGCCGAAATAGGCTAAATATCATATGGTGCGAGGCAGAAATAAGCTAAATTTCGTGGTGTTTTCGTTACTCGATAAACATATGCCATTAATGATTGCATCGAAATCCGCTCGAATAATAAACAATAAGACCGCAAGAAGCAGCTCTAAACTGTCTCGTCAACGAGTGCTCAGGAAAAGCCGCGGCACGCGAGGAATGACGACGTCTTGTGAAATGCAGCACCACCCGAAATTATGACCATGACCACTCTGCCAAGAGTGCAAACGACTGAGAAGTTTATAATTTTCGTTCAGCATCATCATCATCATCAAAAGCCCACAGTCGTCCACTGCTGGACATAGGCCGCTCCCAATCCACACCACTGAGCCCGATCTACGGCTCTCCTCATCCACTTCTAGCCGGCCACCGTTCGTAGGTTATCGCACCACCTAGCCAGGGGGCGTCCCACGTTACGTCTCCGCTGCGCGGTTTCCACTCGAGAGCCCATCTGCATTTCGTTCATCAAACACTCGAAGCTTGATTCACAGTATACATGTAAATATCACTACATAGTATAAAACAAAGTCGCTTTCTCTGTCCCTATATCCCTATGTATGCTTAAATCTTTAAAACTACGTAACGGATTTTGATGCGGTTTTTTAATAGATAGAGTGATTGAAGAGGAAGGTTTATATGTATAATATGATCATTAAATAGTGGAGAAATCAATAATAAATAACAGTTTCTGAAGCGAAGCAAAGGCGGGTCGCTAGTATATTATAATTACTATATTTTAGCCGACTTATTTTTCGTAAGGTGTTCTTTCAATCAACAGGTTGACCAGAAATCCTCGGCAACGTAAATCGTCGGCGTGGCCCCGGGAGAAATCTTCAGATAATAAGCCCCGCTGTTTCTCACGTACAATTTGAGTTCGTCTCAAATTAATCCTGGGAGGATGTCATTTGTGTGGTGTTTTTTAATTTACTTAGTACTGACAAATGGATTTTCACGTTCACAATTCATAATGCCAATGGAGATCTAAAATGAGATTGTCGTAGTTGCAAGAATTATTTTAAGCTGCCAATGCACGCAGGGAAACAATCGTGTATCATAAAGTAATAGCGCTCCCGGAAAAATAAGGATATTTAGCTAACCGAAGAGATATGACAAAAAACTGAATCTCTTTTAGTAGTAGTAAAACTTATGGTAACGTTACGTCGGTAAGAGCAACATCATCTATCGTAGAATAGTAGAAACTATTATCATAAGAACTAGTAAAACCAAGAACGCTCGGAAGTACAACGCCATCTATTGTCAAAGGCGGAAACGCATATCGAAGGTACTCGACTTGTTAGGAATGTTCTCGATAACTATAGGAATGTCGTATCAACTATAAAAACGTTGCAGGGATGACACGAAGGCAATTAGTAATTGGAACTTCTCGAAGCAAAACAGCGAACGGATCACCTGAAGCGAAGCGGAAGAAGTTAATTACGAGTTGAAAAGTGTTCTGTGAGTGTTTTAAGTGTTAAATAGAGTCTTAATTTGTACTTTGGTGGAACTTTTTTTTATCCCGAACCCCAGCGCGTAACAGTAACAACTAATGCGGTTGAAGTAATCACGCGAAGGTTGGGACCACCGATACAATACAAACGAGACTGTACGTGGACTCCAGTAGTGACGACCAGAATTGGTCTTGGTGACTAAGATATTAGATCTAATGAGTAAAACCAAGACGGAATAAGCCAAAGATCAAGACCAAACTCATCCACTAACCACCATCAAGTATACTGGTCTTGTTCATGCTTTGCTCATCATTAGGGTCCGGTGACTAATTAACAGCAAAAGGAAAATAAGCTTGCTCACCCAGCGACGGTATCACATTAATACAAACCTAATATTTATTGACAAATCTTACGATATGCTTAAAGTTGCACTTATGTGTGGAAATAAGCATAAATTTGGTAAGATAATTTGGTAAGATAATAAGATGTTTTCGAATAACGTGAAGCAGTAGACGGTATTTTTATCGTGATGCTGAGCACGATTCTTGGATCAAAGTCCCGAACCTGTCTTGGAAAAAAAAAGCCATTTTTTCTAATAACACCCAAGAGGTGATTATAGAGTATAACGGTGTTATATCATCGAATTTGAACTGCGGTGTTATGGTGGATGGCGGTATTCCAATGGAGACATTTATGGGTCCGTAACCTACAACCACCGTTACCGCAAGCGTCTATGGATGAACAATATAGCTAGCAGCCATTTTAAAACAAATGATTGTTTTATCTTAAGCTGGACATAAGCTTTCATGTCGTAGTGGTACATCCAGCAATAAGTAGCAAACAATCTTGAAATATCAACAACCTATCATATCCTCCAAATAATTTGAGAACCTAGGGCACGTAAATCCTAAAACAATTACAGGCAATAACCTTGATAATTGTAGGGTATCCAGCGATTTATTGGGGCCCTTAATGGTTCTTTGGCTTCGTACAGTTCCACATTCAAGCGAAATACGGCTGGCTGTAAAAATAACTGGAGCGTTTGGATTGATCAGGCTTAGACCTCGATACGGTCTGGATAGGTTTAAACTTTATTAAGAAGTTTTATTAAATTTAATTTTTTCGGTTGTTTGAGTTCGTTTCTTCTTGAAATTTTGACCACGTTTAATCATAGAAGAGTGTGGTAGAATGCTTTGTCCTCGCAGGATGTATTTACCGTTGCCCTGCCTATTTTTAACGAAAATCCCGCAAAGTAATCATGCGTTCCGTTGCGAAGAGTAGGGACAACCGTTACACAGTGAAATTTCTACATCGACTTCATGCGTTATGAACGGTGGTCGCATTGATTCTGGTAACCACTTAACACCGGCCTCAGCTCATTCATCTTCAAAATCAGGTCATGTGTCTTATCCAAAAGGTTTCTGGTTTGCCAGACCTTTGCCAACAAAAATACAGTATGCAATGAGACGTAAATGTCAAGAAATGATTTTTATTATATATAAGAGGGTAGTTAGCAAAATTTTCAAATGTCTACAAAACACAGACGAACCCTACAGTACCATAGTCCGCAACTATCAAAACTATAAAGTATACGCAACGTTTTCCGTAAATGAAAGAATAATAAAAACGTAGGACTAGTTAAAATTTATCTATTTACCTTATTCACAAACCATCAGACCTAACTGCTCCAGATACTAGTGAACCAATCTAGATTCTATCTGCCTCTAAGCCGTTCAAACTTCGACAGCGAATATAATTTGCATTTCAGCCCCGGCATTGTGTAGGGCGGTCTGTTACCAGAATAACTTTGCAGAATCTGTGTGTAATTCGCAAAATTCTTAACAATATCGTGTGCTGTAAGGCCTCTTGTCGGGTGAGGTCGAGAATTGAATATATTTATTGATTTACATTAAAACCCATACGAAAGATTCCATTTTACTATAATGACCACTATTCTATCATTCAAGTCCAATAAACGACTTTTTCAGGGTAGAAATAAAGTGATATCGTGAGGGCCATAATACGACCTACTTAAAAAAGCCAAAAAATTTAAGTTAACAAGAAAGCTAATTTATTTTGTTAGAATTTGACATTCCAGGAGTTAGCTAGTCCTGACGCTTGGAAGTCGTTAGAATTCTACATTGTTTTGTTTAGGTAAAAGTAACCCGGCTGTCACCGTGAGAAAGATGTGCCCGTTTTTTTCAACTAATACGCTTTTGTTTTCAATAACGCTTTACGAATACTATCCGATGCCGTAAACACTACAATAACCGTTCGTCAATACTATTCGCTTTCCTCAAAGAGTTTGTTTATTATAAACAACTCTTGGTAAGAGGAAAGAGATACGATAATATTCGATCTTAATAACCCATCGAATATTTAACATTTTCTCCGAATATCCGACGACGGATATCGGAAAGCAATCAAGCGCGGAATTTGGGCGTTCTGTTAATTTCTGGGCGTGTACTGATAACTTGTTATGGTTTGTTAATGCTTTATTGACCCTTCGATTGGAAATTTGTGACAGCGATAATGGTAGTATCACCCTTCAAATAGGAGGTCATGATGGCTTCGCGGCAGAAATAGGCAGAATAGCGGCACACTTGCTCGTTCATAAAACTCCGTATCCACCAGTGATTAGCAAAATTTTTGCAGATTCTATTTGAAGTTATTTTTTGAATGTTTTTATGTGTGACCGCCCAATGGATGGCTGAGTGGCAGTTCTTTCGTCGTTCGTATTCGGAGAACTGAATTCATTGCAATAAAAGTTAATAAAACCTTTTGATTAATAATTATTGAAACTCTCAAATAATTTGGCAAGATAGTTAACCGACAGTTTCCTTTTTGATTGACTAGACTCATAGCCCTTTGATTGCCACGTAGCTCACTGAACGAAGCAGATATGACTGTTACTAATCGCCTCGATTGCCTAACTTTGCTTTCCTTTATTTTAATGTACATATGTTTTACGTTATAGATTTTTTATAAATAGATCCATTCTCAGTACCTTTGGATGCGTCTTTCCCAATGTTTACTAAATATTTAGGTGTCTTAGTAACAGAAATCGACGAAAATACGCGCCACGTAGGGCATCGGTGACCTATGTGGCAGTCAAACGGTTCAATATTAAGTGTATCTGTATCTATGCTCGACTCTGTCCGCGAACCGCGTTTTTATACTGACGTCACGGCGTCTACCCTACATTTTTTTATATAAATCACAACAAGATCTTGTCTATACTCTATACGAACATTATAAAGCTGAAGAGTTTGTTTGTTTGAACGCGCTAATCTCAGGAACTACTGGTCCGATTTGAAAAATTATTATAACTATATATATTATAACATTACGCTAAGATCAATACAAGCGGAGCACCAATAAATAATGTTTCAAAATCGGGGTTATTTTTAACTTTTGAGAGCTTCCGCTGCGTGCGCTGCAGAAACGGTTAAAATTTTGCTAAAATAATGTATGACAGAATTGTTCCCTTTTAAAAGACATAAAAAAAATCCACAACAGCATATCTATATGCTAAGGTTGGCTCAGTATAACGTTATTTATGCTAACCAAATTTGTTCTAAAATAAAGCATTATTTGTGAACTATTCCAAGCGGACGAAGTCGCGGGCAAAAGCTAGTCATTGAAATAAAAATCAAAACAATGTCTTGATTGTTACACAAAGTCATTTTCCACGACATATGTAAGTATATAATATATCTCAGTCTATTAGATAATGCGGATACGTATCAATGACCATCTGTCCCCGGTACCCTTTTAAGGTCTTGCATAACTTTCGCCTTCATCATGTACGATTGTGGAGTTACAAGAAGAAGAAGAAGCGTTAAGAAGTCGTCTGAATGCAACATTCAAATCTGTTGACGTCTTCCTAAGGGAACCGTTTATTTAGATAAATAAATAAAGTCTTGATTGACGAAATTCCAGCACAGCCATCGCGATGTGAATCCCGCAAATAAATTGCCAATTATAAACACGTTCTCCTCTTTCCCCGGCGGAGATTAGCGATAATGCCTCTTGTATATATTAATTTAAGTGGAAGAATCTCTTAAAATAATCTGCAAAAGGCTATGTCTTTGGACTGAATCGCACCTCAAAAGGAGATCACGATTACATCTGGATTTTTTAGTAATCAATATTTGTATGATTTAACTGAAGTTAAATGCGTTTATAGATTATATAAAGAAATGAGCATTGTTTTATTGATATTTAGCGGTTGTCAAAAGGTACCACGCGTGCTTAAAAACTTACATACACAGCATTAAATTAATGTAATAAATTAAGGTAAGTAAAACGGAACGTATGTAAGTTTTTTTATATTTATTTATTGCATAGACGGATGTAAGGTATCACGCGCGACTTGGTGTTATGTGGTAACGACGGTCCATAGACGTCACAGCGTGAATACTGTCACACACTTTGAAGCGAATAGAAGTAGAATACGTATTTCACCAAAAAAAAATGTGTGTGTGTGCAAGTCACACACGGTAGAAGTGAAACATATAAAATATAAAAATAATCGCAAGGGTATGCAATACCGCAATATTGCAATATGCAATACCGGAGCAGCCGCACCCTGGGGAACCGCTTGCACAGTATCCCGACGCCAGGTAGGTATGATTTAGCAAGAGTAATACAAGAACGTCTATCAACTGTGTCACATCTCGTCACCGCGATTTAGGAATTGTTGAATTTACGTGCAGCGACATCTGTTGATAACAAACTAAATAGAAATAAAATAAACATGGCGCGTAACGGAAAATGTACAGAAATTAAGATGGCGCGTAACCGAAAAAGGTTACATAAGTTTTTTTCTCCATACGTCGATAAAGAAGTTTCACTTCAAAAAAATCGTTCTTACACAAAGGGTTTTCAGTCCCAGAGGTGTTTAAAGAAAGAGAGCGAGAGAGAGAAAGAGAGCACCTCATCGGGGGTTTAAGGAGCACGCAAAAATATTACCTTAATAGAATATTTAAGGACCTACTCGTCAAATTTCTCCGCAGCCTCAAATATTTTTACGATGTTGTTGATGAGCCAATTAAGAAAGCTACCATATTTGTTTACTTATAAAACAGCGGAACACAAAAAACGCTGTTCGTTTGTGAATTAGAACGTAAACATCTCCCCGCGGCAATTTATTTCCAATTTACTCTGATAAAAACAAATCTCTCGAGTGTGTTAGTTGTATTAGCGGTCGTCGCTACGATTTAGACTTTGTCTTCATAAGTCTAGACTCTCTAGACTAAAAAAACTTGGCGTTTATTTGATTTGGATGCAGACAGCGCAGAAGCGGTCTTTGTGGCGAGGCTTGGGGGAGGCCTATGTCCAGCAGTGGACCTCTGTGGGCTGATAAGAAGAAGGAGAAGAAAAGCGCGTCCATATTGTGTAATTTCGCAACTCACATCCCTTTTTTATGGTCGAGGCGTATTGTGAGCCCGCACGTGCTTATTTCTGACGCACAGTAGTCATGTTCCGGTTTGAAGAGTGGGGTTTTACTATTACTAGCTACTACTATAGTAACAGGGTCCCTCCCCGATATTGCACAAATCAAATACATATTGTACTGAAAGGATATTAGAGCAATTACAGATTTTACTGTTGGTAGGAAGTCTTGTAAGTCCACACTGGTAGGTACTACCGCTCTGCCTATTTCTGCCGTGAAGCAGTAATGCGTTTCGGTTTGAATGGCGGGGCAGCCGTTGTACTGTAAAAACTGAGGCCTTAGAACTCATATCTCAATGTAGGTGGCGGCATTTACGTTGTACTTGTCTATAAGCTCCGGCAACCACTTAACATCAGGTTGGTCGTCAGCTCGTCCACCCATCTAAGCAATAAAAAACACGTATTATTTCGAAAAAAAAAATTCTAAGCTTCATTTGAGAAGTTTTAATGGTGAATATCATGCTTCTGACTTCAAATATAATGAACTTCCTATATAGCATATAAAGTACTTTCAATCTCAAATTCATCCTCTTAGAGGGTGAAAGTTTCGGAGAGCAACGATATCTACGTGTAACTACGCTTATTTGTAACCAGAAATAGATATATGAAATTATTGTGCCACTTTCTTTGAAAAAGTTTTAAATTCCTTGCTAATTGCAAGGTCATGGTGTTAATAGACAAGCAATGTAGATACTTTCTATCTATGATATGTGTATAGTCTATGGGAAGCATCGTGACTGTCTTTTGTTTTCTCTTCGCATTGCTTCGTCTTTGTGTGTGGTAATGATTGTTCATTAAAACATTTCCATATTGTAAAATACAGTTTCATTTACTCAAAGAACAATAGGTTATGGGCCCAGACACGGCTACCTATTTAGAAGAAAGAATAAAAAATACATCGTGCGGTATTGAAGACTGACTAAAAGTGAGGTTAAGTTGGCCGGTACGTGCCGACTGAAAATTGTAGTCAGGAGGAATATTAATAACGTTAATTACGCAAGATGGAAGTAAATAATACCACTCATGTGATGAAACTGGAAGGTGCGAAAAATTGGAATGTTTGGAAGTTTCAAATAACAGTATTGTTGAGAGGTCAAGGATGGTTGGACGTTGTTGAAGGGCGGACGATAAAACCAGAAGACGCTGTTGCAAGAGCTGCCTGGGAAGTAAAGGATG
Organism: Bombyx mandarina; assembly: GCF_030267445.1. Taxonomy (NCBI): domain Eukaryota; kingdom Metazoa; phylum Arthropoda; class Insecta; order Lepidoptera; family Bombycidae; genus Bombyx; species Bombyx mandarina. Next base: position 11,879,439 of record NC_143234.1, on the reverse strand, counting down.
CTAAGGCTCAATCATTGATAGTCACCAGGATGTCTGAGGATGTCATGCTGCATATCATAACTTGTACATCTTCTGCTGAAATGTGGCAAAAGCTGTTATGTGTCTACGAACAAAAGTCGGAAACAAGCATTCACATTATACAGCAACGTTTCTTTCAATATAAATATGAGAAAGGAATTGATATGTCGGTGTTTATATCTAAAATCCAAGAAATGCAGAGTCAGTTGAAGCAATTGGGTGAGGAGATCTCAGACAAATTTACAATAACTAAAGTTTTGATGAGTTTACCAGATGAATATAAACATTTTATATCGGCATGGGAGTCCGCACCCGATAATAAACAAACATTTGATAATTTGGTGGCAAGGCTATTAGTAGAAGAGGAAAGGTTGAAGGAAAAGATTGAAGAAAACCAGGAGACGACGTCAGCGTTCGTAGCCAAGAGAAATGTTAAGTGTTTTAAATGTGGCAAACCGGGACATTACCAGTCAGAGTGTCGAAATAATAGAAACAATGAGAAAAACGTGGACTTTAATAAGTGCTTTTATTGTGGTAAACCGGGACATGTTAAGGCGCAGTGTCGTTATAGAAAGCTAAAGGACAATAAGAAAATGAGTAATGCGTTCGTTGTGTGTAACTCAGAAGACGAAAAATATGAAAAATCAAAGTGGCTAGTTGATTCAGGGGCTAGCGAACATATGTGCTGTGATAGGTCATTGTTGTCATCATTTTCGAGTGTCTCGCAAAAGTCGGTAATTGTAGGTAACGGTGCTACTATTAGTGTATTAGGATCTGGACAGATGGCGGTACAGGTCCATAATGGGAGTGAATGGGTTGATACAACCTTAGACAACGTATTGTTCGTTCCCGAACTAAAGACAAATTTATTCTCTGTGAACCGCGCTGCAGACCGTGGCTATGTCATGATGACAAACAACAATACTTGCCGGTTTTACAAGAATAACATTGTTTGTGCTGTTGCGAATAGACTCGATAACTCATATTATATGGAATTTCGTTTTAAAAGTGAGCATGTAAATGTAGCTAAAGTAGTAAAGAATGACTTATATAAATGGCATCAGAAGTTAGCACACCAGAACTTTGATCATGTAAAGAAAGTGTTGGCGAAAAACAACATTGTTGTGAAACAAACCAATGTGCCACAATGTGAAAGCTGCTTAAAAGGAAAAATACATAGGCTACCATTTATGAAAAGCGAAAGTGTAAGCACTAGGACATGCGAATTAATACATGGAGACACATGTGGACCCATGGAAGAAGAGTCCATTGGTGGATCGAGATATTTTGTAGTCCTGAAGGATGATTACTCAAATTTCCGAACTGTGTATCTTGTCAAAACGAAGGACGAAATAAAGAAATGTCTGGAGAATTTCTTAAACAGAGCTGAAAATGTAACTGGTAACAAGGTCAAGACTTTTCGAACAGACAATGGGCTGGAATTCATAAACAAAGAAGTGAAAGAAATGTGCTCTAAGAGGGGTATCATTCATCAAACAACAGTATGTTATACTCCTGAACAAAACGGTAAGGCCGAGAGGGAAAATCGAACTCTTGTTGAGGCAGCAAGAACAATGTTACACGCTAAGAACTTACACAAGAAACTATGGGCAGAAGCAGTTAATACTGCTGCTTTTGTATTAAATAGAACTGGTAAAGGCAGAGAAGGGAAGTCACCGTTTGAATTGTGGACAGGCAGAAGTTATAATATTCACCAACTGCAGGAGTTTGGTTCACCAGTTTATGTCCACATTCCTAAGGAAAAGAGAAGGAAATTTGACATGAAGGCTGAGAAGGGAGTAATGGTTGGCTATGGCGAAGAGACCAAGGGTTATAGAATCTATTTCTCTGAGAAAAATTGTGTATTTATACAGAGAGATGTGGTATTCTTAAATAAAGAGGAAGATAAGGAGGAAGAAACTACTGTTATGTTGAATCTAGATAGTCAACCTACAAATGATATGGTTGATTCAGTGACAGTGGAAGAAATAACTGAAAGTGAAGTATCTCAACCTGACCCAAGTGATACTCATACTAGTCTCATTACAGATACGTCCTCAGTGGAAATTGAGAGTGAGTGTTCAAGTGAATACATACCTTCGGAGGATGAATCGTTGAAGGTTGATGAAATAGTACAGGTACGAAATGAAAGGCCAAAGCGAACAAAGAAACAAACATTGTTTTATGAGTGCAATAATGTAGCAAGTGAGAAATATGAACCAGCCACATATGAAGAGGCCATTAATAGAACTGATTCAAGTAAATGGAGAGAGGCAATGAATAAAGAATTGCAAACCTTGAGAGACAATAACACATGGGACTTGTGTAGTGTACCAGCAAGTGGAGAAATTATAAACAGTAAGTGGGTCTTTAAAATAAAGGAAAGTAAGGACAACATTCAGCAATATAAAGCGAGGTTAGTCGCTAGGGGATTTGAGCAAAATAGTGAATTTGATTTGGGTGAATTATATGCACCAGTAGCAAAGTTATCTACTTTCCGAGTCTTTGTAGCTATAGCAACTAAGTTAAATTTGCCTATACATCAAATGGATGTTACTGGAGCATTTTTGTATGGTGATATAGATAGGGAAGTACATATTAGGCTGCCAGAAGGGGCTTTCTCTGGGAAGAACAACATTGTTAAATTAAATAAAGCTTTATATGGGTTAAAAAGTTCTCCTAAAAGTTGGAATGCTAAGTTTAATTCAGTGATGGCAAGAGAAGGATTTACAAGATCCAAGTATGACTCATGTTTATTTAAAAGATGTAATGACAATAACAAGACCTATTTGTTACTTTATGTCGATGATATATTGTATTTTGGGTCAAGTAAGAAAATTGTTTTACAAGTTAAAGCTATTTTGAACAAAGAATTTAAAATGAAGGATCTTGGTTTTGTATCTAATTTTCTTGGTATAAATGTAAAGCAAAATTTGGAAACTGGCACTACAGAGTTAGATCAAAGAAGTTATTTGGAGAGTGTATTACAAAAATTTAATATGGAGAATTGTAAGAAAATGCTAACTCCTATGGACCCTAACCTAAATACTAAACTATTTTCAAATGAAACCATATCTAAAGATAAAAAATGTGAAACATTGTGTAGGCAAATTATAGAATGTTTAATGTATGCTTCATTAGGAACTAGGCCTGATTTGTGTTTTCCAATATCTATGTTAAGCAGGTATCAAACATGTGCAAATAATGAGCTACTAAGTGCATTAAAGAGGATCTTAAGATATGTAAAGTATACTTTAGATTATAAGTTGATTTATAAGTGTAACTCTCAGTGTATAACGGGTTATTGTGATGCTGACTGGGGAGCAGATCTTAAAGATAGAAAGTCTACCTCAGGTTATTTGTTTTTATTGTCAAATTGTTTAATTTTATGGTGCTCTAAGAAACAGGCTTCAGTTAGTTTGTCATCTACAGAAGCTGAATATGTGTCAATGAGTATGGCTGTGAGCGATGCTTGCTGGCTTGCAAATCTACTAAATGATTTTGAATTTGAAAGCATTTACCCAATTAAAATATATTGTGATAATCAATCAGCCATTATAAATGCAAAAACAGATAATATAAAGCGTTTGAAGCATGTAGATATACGCTACCATTTTGTTAAGGACTTAGTTAAGGAAAATAAGATTTGCATTGATTATATAAACACTAGTCAACAACCAGCAGATATGTTGACAAAAGCTTTGTGTAAAGAATTGATTATAAGACACTTAAATATGTGTGGTGTCCAAAACAAATATTAAAACTAAGTTCAAGAGATTGTATTGTGTGTTAAAATTAGAAGTTGATATGTTTGTTATTGTATTATTGAAAGGTATTTACATTGAGAAGGGGTGTTAATAGACAAGCAATGTAGATACTTTCTATCTATGATATGTGTATAGTCTATGGGAAGCATCGTGACTGTCTTTTGTTTTCTCTTCGCATTGCTTCGTCTTTGTGTGTGGTAATGATTGTTCATTAAAACATTTCCATAATGTAAAATACAGTTTCATTTACTCAAAGAACAATACATGGCTTATTTTATAACTTTTGGTTTGAAATTTAAAAAAATCATTGATAGATGCTTAAAAAAAAACCGAATCGAATGCCCGAATTTTAACTCTGCAGACATAGCGATTTAGTCTGTGCCTTGATTCATCAGTCAGGCAACATAAGTGCCTATGCTCGTTAAACAACGAATTTTGTCAAATCTCCAGCTGGTAACGCTGTATGGAGCGAGGCAAGTAAGCTTGAGGTTCGTTCCAAACAATATTAACTATTCTCTGTCCAAATTGAGGTCGAGGTGAGCAGAGCTGCCATAGTGAGGAACCAATGGAAGCAGTTTATTCGATCTAAATATCTCGACTATATGATGATGATGACGATCCTCAAATATTAAGAACTGCCTCTAGAGAAAGACAGACCGCCCGATTAGCCTCCTTATGAGCATCTGCTCTACAAACGTCTCATAGACTTCATCTCATCCCGCTGAGTTTCTCGCGGGATCTTCTCAGCGGATAGCGATTCCGATCCGGTAATAGATTCATTCGCGAAGCAGCTGCTCTTGAGTTGATAGGTCTCCTTCGGAGGCGCTTGGTGGGCTGTAAGCAAATCCCGCCCCTTCTAGCCGAGCCTTTGTTCGCCCACCTGTCCTGGTGAAACTGGAAAGGCCTCCGCGCCACCAGTAATACTTCAATCCTAAAAAAGAGATGCCATGGCTATGATCTTATCCACGGTCCAATATCCACCTTAACTTATGTAAAAAAATAGCTTTTTTTTCTACTTTACGCCAGTGGCCTCGGGGGGCTATTCTGGCTTCTGACATACTGAGAAGATTCGGCGAGAACACATCGAACTCTTCCTGCGACGGTCCTTCGAATGCTTTAAAAACAGCACGTGAAGATCTATGCAAATATATCCCTAACTCTAACGCAGAATAACCGCAAACATTAGGTATATTGTTGAACAAATACTCTGTTTATCGGAGTACACCATCAAAACAAACATCCTAAATGAAAGTTGGGAAAGCAGCGCGACTCGCCGAACAGTTTCCGGACCGAGTTGAATGGAAAACAAACAGCGGCAGTTGTACGAGGGGTTCGTCCGTGACACTTGCCGGCATCCAGACGCGGATATAGTACGCTGCAAACGAATCGCTCTTGTGTCTATGTCTTTAAAGACCATTTTCCGTCCATTCGAAACTGTAAAAAGTGTTCGCATCAGTCCTTCCAGTAATAATTTAATGGATTTAAAACAGCTGTCGTATCAGCAAAAACATTATCACTCGAATTGATCAATTAATGTATGATGATTTAATTACGAAATAAAAAATACTGGTGGTAGGACCTCTTGTGAGTCCGCACGAGTAGGTACCACCGCCCTGCCTATTTCTGCCGTGAAGCAGTAATGCGTTTCGATTTGAAGGGCGGGGCAGCCGTCGTAACTATACTTGAGATCTCAGAACTTATATCTCAAGGTGGGTGGCGCATTTACGTTGTAGATGTCTATGAGCTCCAGTAATCACTTAACACCAGGTGGGCTGTGAGCTCGTTCACACATCAAAGCAATAAAAAAAAATTGATCCATGAATGCGTGATGCTTCAATCACGAAATAAACAAATAACTGACTAAAAAGTTGTAAGCCAATTGGGAATCCACCCGACGCGGATACAGCACGTTGTAAACGAATAGCTCTTGTGTCTGAGTCTTTAAAGATCATTTTCCGTGTATTCGAAACTGCAAAATGTTTTCACAACAGCCTTTCACTATTCATTTAATGTATTTAAAAACAGCAGAGACTTTATTGCTGTCGTATCAGCAAAAACATTATCACTCGAATTGATCCATTAATTAGTGATGACAATCTCATTTTAATAATACCCTCTGAAAAGTCGATGCTAATGAAGTCATTTTTTATAGTACTCCTATACCACACCGTGTAGACTTTGGATAGAGGTTCACCAAGTCAATTGAAGTCAAGTCCAGAGTGAAGACATTACTTGTTTTTAAACACTGATGTCTTCAAAGGCGGAGTAGCGTAACATGATCACTATTGCCATAGACACGCTCTAATTGTCCTAGTTGACAGTACAATTTAATTAATAGTTCAATGTACATTTCATTTACGTTGATAGATATTGAATATTGCTAAAATCGAAACATAGCGGCCGTATTCTTTTCAGGATTTCTCTTGATGAAAACGGTGTCTGGAAGTTTTTTTTTATTGTCCTTGTAGGCAGACGAGCATACGGCCCACCTGATGGTGAGTGGTTACCGTCGCCCATGGATTTCAGCAATGCCAGAGGCAGAGCCAAGCCGCTGCCTACCGCAGAATACTCTCCACAGGCCTCTTTTAAAGAAGGACATGTCATAGCGCTCGGGAAACACCGTGGAGGGGAGCTCATTCCATATTCGGATGGTACGTGCTTAGATGGTTTGACGAGCTCACAGCCTACCTGGTGTTAAATGGTTACTGGAACCCATAGACATCTACAACGTAAATGCGCCACACACCTTGATATATAAGTTCTAAGGTCTCAGTATAGTTACAACGGCTGCCCCTCCCTTCAAACCGAAACGCATTACTGCTTCACGACAGAAATAGGCGGGGCGGTGGTACCTACCCGTGCGGACTCACAAGAGGTCCTACCACCAGTAAACTCACAAGAGGTCCTACCACCAGTAAAAGATTTCGCCAAGACTGCACTATAGACAAAAAATATTAACTATTCTCAATTCGACCACAGACTCAACAATAACAAAAGTTTGACAATAAACAAAGAGTGTATATGTACATGTGTTGTGTCAAATACATGGTAGTGTGAGTATTTTTTTTAAATTGAATTAACGTATTTTTATGCATAGTTAAAAAATAAATATCAACATTCTGCACTCCTCCTCTATATTCTCTATAAGTGTGAGAATTTTCATAGTCCTCCGTCCACGCGATTTTCGTAAAAAGGAGTACAAAGTTTATGCTTCACGTATTAATATATAGATTAGTTCGCTCAGCACTATCGCAAAAGCCGAATGGAAAACAAACATTGTCGAGCATATTCCGACCGCCTCACACGTGACACGGGTTTACACACGTCGCGCGGACTATTTCCTATGCACTAGACAATATAATGCGGTTACAGAAGGACGAATTTCCGTAATTAACTTATTAGAACGAAACTAATCAGCCTTTGTATTCGTCAAATGAATACAAATCGTCTTCTCGCATTAAAACTGTATAATCTCAAAACTTACTAATTTTACAGGAGAGTGTTTTAAAGGTAATATGTAACATTTTTAATATCTTAATTGCAACGCTTATTTTTTATTTTTTACCAGTCACATTATCTGTCTTTTAAAGTAAGATAGAATGATGTATTATTTTTATTATTTTTTTATTGCCTATATGTGTGGACGAGCTCACAGCCCACCTGGTGTTAAGTGGTTACTGGAGCCCATATACATCTACAACGTAAATGCGCCACACACACCTTGAGATATAGTTCTAAGGTCTCAGTATAGTCACAACGGCTGCCCCGCCCTTCAAACCGAAACGCATTACTGCTTCACGGCAGAAATAGGCGGGGCGGTGGTACCTACCCGTGCGGACTCACAAGAGGTCCTACCACCAGTAAAATTTTGTTAATAGTAGTCAAAACATAGGTAAACTAAAAAAAACTAAAACTAAACTACGCTCTTTTGACAGTATTTATGAGAAAAATACTGGTGATACCAAATGATTCCGCATATTAACTCAATTTCGAACATTTTTGAAAATTATACACTTTTAATGCGAAAAGGCGAAATAAGCTAATATTCTGATACCGTTATTGGTTGCGCTGGGTTACAACTGTTTTGGTTTCTGAAGATAGCAACATTTAATTTGGTTTTGCAAATCCTGTCCCATCCCTCTCCCGCACAGTACCTACCGACGCGTGCAAGCGAGGTCAACTGGTGACATCGACTAAAGAAGAAAATGTAATGGCTGAACTACCGCGCGCGCGCTACGTGTCTCTGCTGTATTTTATAGGTAAATAAGTGAAATTGTTGTTGTTTGTCATCGCCTATCGGTACGAGTCTGCAGTAAGGACTACATAAGATACTGTGCATCCTTCCTCTACCGCAGAATTGCCGCTTCATCTCTTTTCTGTCCGGAGTCTGTGTCCTAAAGTTTGCAATGACGAAAATTTTTAAATATTTCGTAGAATATCGCTTATTTAAGCTTAATTTTAAGTCGTCGTGGCCTAAAAGATAACACGTCCGGTGCATTCGTATCGAGCGATGCACTGGTGTTCGAATCTCGTTGGCGGGTACCAATTTTTCTAATGAAATACGTACTCAACAAATGTTCACGATTGACTTCCACGGTGAAGGAATAACATCGTGCAATAAAAATCAAACCCGCAAAATTATAATTTGCGTAATTACTGGTGGTAGGACCTCTTGTGAGTCCGCACGGGTACGTATCACCGCCCCGCCTATTTCTGCCGTGAAGCAGTAATGCGTTTCGGTTTGAAGGGTGGGGCAGCCGTTGTGACTATACTGAGACCTTACAACTATATCTCAAGGTGTGTGGCGCATTTACGTTGTAGATGTCTATGAGCTCCAGTAACCACTTAACACCAGGTGGGCTGTGAGCTCGTCCACACATCTAAGCAATAAAAAAAAAAAAAAAAAATTCGCGTCTGCAGTTATAGACACCGGCAACACATACGAAACATGTACAGTCAAAATCAAAATTCCTTCGGTAATTTACTGATTACGTCAAGGATTCGATTCTAGACTCCTCGTGCGCTAGACTACGTTACTAACCATTTGATTCAGCAGACAAATATTAATTTGTACTAATTAACTTGCCAGCCATGAGCGAACACTATGGAGGAAAGTCACAAGTGGTCGCGATGCTCAGCAGTGAGGGAACAATGAAGAAAAAGAACAACTTGTATGTTAGTTGGTGGCGAGACTTTTATATTTATTAAGGTGTGTATAGTATAGTGCTAAGATACTGCATAACTATTACTCCTAGCCCTTTAAAAAAATGCAACGATCATTTTTTTTTTATTGCTTAGATGGGTGAACGAGCTCACAGCCCACCTGGTGTTAAGTGGTTACTGGAGCCCATAGACATCTACAACGTAATTTTTATTTTTTTTATTGCTTAGATGGGTGGACGAACTCACAACCCACCTGGTGTTAAGTGGTTACTGGAGCCCATAGACATCCACAACGTAAATGCGCCACCCACCTTGAGATACAAGTGCTAAGGTCTCAAGTATAGTTACATAGTATAGTCCGCGCGGGTAGATAGATACCATCATCCTGCCTATTTTCTGCCGTGAAGCAGTAATGCGTTTCGGTTTGAAGTGTGGGGCAGCCGTTTAAAGTGTACTGAGACTTAGAAATCTCAAGTTGGGTGGCGCATTTACGTTGTAGATGTCTATGGGCTCCAATAACCAATTAACACCAGGCGGGCTGTAAGCTCGTCCACCCATCTAAGCAATAATAAAAATTAAAATAAATATATTTTTTATGTTAAACTTGTCCCTTCTGTAGTAAAATGTTTGTGGCAGCTTCTTTTGCTTGCGTTTCGCGTGCACCCAACACCGACCCGGGACCGATATAACTTAGCTTACATGACCGCTTTACAAAAACATGTAGAAGGGCGAATCGAATGGACTTACAGACGAGTCAAATTCTTCGGGGAGCTCACCGGATGTCGTGGTTAGCGGGCATCGAGAAATTCACTAAATCAGTTTAATATTCTGAACGGGTTTTCGGCAAATCTCTCGTGCAATAGGAAATTTTGCGGAAAATTCAGCTTTCCGAACTAACGCTGTATGAGCTTGGTGCTAGTTGGAATTCATCAAGGCCTACCTTATTCTCAACAAGAGCAAATTAAATTCAATGAAATATCATGCACTGTGTATTTAAGCAGATCAAACAAAATCTCATTAAGTCCTAAAGTTGTGTGTTCTAGATTGAAAGCTATTTTTTTATTGCGTTTGTAGGCAGACGAGCATACGGCCCACCTGATGGTGAGTGGTTACCGTCGCCCATGGACTTTTGCAATGCCAGGGGCAGAGCCAAGCCGCTGCCTACCGCTTAATACTCTCCACAAGCCTCGTTTGAAGAAGGACATGTCATAGCATAGCTAGGGGTGAAGTTACTGCAGGGGACTTCCACAGTGATATTTCAGTAAGCAATTTGCTTTTGCTTTGTAGTATCCTTGGCCGTAAGTAGCCTCTTACAGTCGGGGGGGAGACAGAGCTCGCTACCCATCAACGTCAGTGGACCTTAACACAACTGGATATTGAATGGAAATTCATGGAGCAGTAAGTGTGTTTTGATTCAGCAGACGTCACACACGTCAGTGTATTTTCTTTTAAAATCGTCCCTTAAATAATGAACACACACAAGTCAAATAGTTTTTGAACAGAGACAAAATTAGTGAATATCTAATTGATATTAATATGAGATGCGTAAATACAACAACTATTATATCGAATCGTTTATCTATTTATGGAAGCATGACAGAAAAATGACAATGTACGTGGAAGATTTCAGTCTTTTTTCCTTAAAGCAATTTCAACTTGCGCGGCATAAGAGACTGACTTGAAAAGGGGAATGCCCACTCTCCATAGTGTGCTGGGCCTAAGAGGGACATCAAATATTACTATAAAAATGGACTGATTCAAATTCTTAAATGTACTGGATATCTAAAACAGATATTGAAATTGACGCCACTATTATAAAAAATATAATAAAAATAAAAATTCGTTTTAAGGTTAATTTTCTATATAAATAAGTGTCGGATTGTGAGATACTTCAAGAACTTTTCTTTTCTTAATGATTATGATGTTCCTAATGTATTTTTATCCAATTGTAGTTATTAGGGTATAAAAAAACACACATACTTCTTTTAGTATCTATATTTTCTTCATCTTCATACACAATTAGTAAATCATCTAAAAATAGCACAGGGAGCATATACACGGTTTTAAATCTCGGTCAGGTTAAAACCACAATTCACACAATGTTTTTCAGTCGTAGTATGAAACGTTATTGATAAAAGTAAAATAAATCGACGAAAAATCAAAACACATCCATTTTGTACGCAAGCACACCACAAGCAGCAAGCGAAGTGTCAGTCAGTCAGATTAAATTCAGTATTGTCAGTATAAAGAAAAATAATTACATGAAATTCATATATCGATTTTTTTTTTAAATAACCGATAATTATTGATTTATTTCTTAATCTTTTTTTTACGACTACACATTATTTTTTTATGTTTTATGTTTTTGTTTTAGTTGTACATATTTAAATAAGAATACAAGTAAAGTTTTTTTTTATAGCTTAGATGCGTGGACGAGCTTACAGCCACCCTGGTGTTAAGTGGTTACTGGAGCCCAGAAACATCTACAACGTAAATGCGCCACCCACCTTGAGATATGAGTTCTAAGATCTCAGTATAGTTACAACGGCTGCCCCACCCTTCAAACCGAAACGCATTACTGCTTCACGGCAGAAATAGACAGGGTACCACAACCTACCCGCGCGGACTCACAAGAGGTCCTACCACCAGTAAAATATGTCTTTGAGTATTTTGTTCGTGTCTAGGACTATAGATTTTATACATTCATTGAATTCTGATTTGATCTGATTGAAGTCTTCAATTCGTTTCGATCGACGACCGGTCAATGTTCGCCCAATATTACCTCACAAATATCACAACCAATAAACCATTGGAAACAAACGAATGGCGCCCGTCATCTATCCTAAGAAGCCTCTCTTTTTATGAATCATCGTTGCGAAATTCACTGCGGAAAAAATAATTTGCAGGCACTTTAAAAACATTGTAATCGGACTTTTATCGAAAATCAAATATTTAAAAGTAAATAAATGTACATAGTGTTGTCTTTAAAATGGTTTCTTCTTTTTTATTTTTTTTTTTCTTTGTACCGATGAACGAGATTACGGTCCGCCAAGTGTCAAGTGGGTATCGGGGAGGAGGTAAGTGGGATACAATGGAAATACCGTCTCTTATCTGAAAACATAAGGTCAAAATCTCTATTGGCTAGGCTTTCCTATCCTTAGAACCAAGAACAATGCTGTTTCAAGGCAGAAATAGGCACGGAAGCGGTTCCCACTTATGCGGGCTCAGAAGACGTACTATCATCAGACTTTAATTAATAATAATTTAATCTTAATAGAAATAGTTTGTGATAAGAAATATTTTATGCTATTAGTAAATAAAGATAAAACATACGTGCTCGAAATTCCCCGAAGTTAAGCGGTTATTGGAACCATCTATATATGTTGTGCATGTCAGATTTTAAGGTCTTAGGTATAAAAAATTGGCCAAACAGAAACAGAGCCTCGACTGCGATTTACTAAAAAAAAAAGTTTTTTATTTTATGCATTTACTATGTTTTCTGCGATGACACTCGACTTAACGATGGAGGCTTTGACTTAATTGGAATAAAGTATCAGAACCGGATTAAGGGGGAGACCGTGATGAAAAGTGGATTAGGTGATTTTTATCCGTCCGATCCACCTTATTTAGTGGATCGGAACCATTAAGCTCGGTTTTTTGAGAATTATTGTCTTCAATCGAGACTAGGTACTGTAAAATTTTGGGAACATCGGAAATTATTCAATAAATGTTTATGAGTACATGCTGTGTCTTGTCAAAATTATTTATAATGCCTGATCCGTTATTAATTTTCTTTGACATTATCCATTATGACACTAGACATTAAATAAATAAATAATTAAATAAATAAATAAATAATAAATAAATATTTACTAACAATCACGCCACGTTAACTGGTCCCGTGATAAGTTCGTAAAGAACTTGTGTTACAGGTACCAGATAACGGAAATAAATGTAAGATTTTTATTATACCTACATATACATATATTTAATATACATCCATAACCCTGGAAAATACATTTATTTTTATCATACAAATATCTTCCCTTGGCGGGATTCGAACCCACGACCCCCTTGTGTACTTACCACTACACCAGACGGCCGGTAAATTGACATTGACATTGACATTAGACATATGGCATTGATACCGAAGTATACTTATTTTAATGTATCAGCTCGTTAGCCTTACGTAACTAGCAGACCATTCCCATCGCGCAACGAAGACCAGCCACTCCTTTAAGATGTTAAGTGAAGCATCTGGCAAAGACGTGCCAGATGCTTCACTTAACTTCACTTTTGACCGATGGTAGGACCTCTTGAGAGTCCGCGCGGGTAGGTACCACCACCCTGCTTATTTCTGCCGTGAAGCAGTAATGCGTTTCGGTTTGAAGGGTGGGGCAGCCGTTGTAACTATACTTGAGACCTTAGAACTTATACCTCAAGGTGGGTGGTGCATTTACATTGTAGATGTCTATGGGCTCCAGTAACCACTTAACACCAGGTGGGGTGTGAGCTCGTCCACCCACATAAATAATAAAAAAAAAAAAATGCATCTGGCAAAGACGTGCCATAAAACATACTATGAAATTCACAATAAATGTTTTAATGCGATAAATTTTCGTTTTCTTAGTCGGTACGAAGCGCGGTTATTAATTCTAGAGATGATTAAGGGACCCGTTACAGAGATAAGCGGTGTAGTGCGTCCGGCATCTGACACCGGGTCACATTTAATGCACTGCTCTACTTAATTATTCATTTTATTGCAGTAATGTTCATACTGTTACGCGCTGAGGTTCGAGATAAATAAATGTTCCACCAAAGTACAGCCTAAAACTGTATTTATTACTTAGAACACTTAAAACACTCGACAAACACTTTAAAATTCTCAATTCGCTTCTTCCGCTTCGCTTCAGGTGATCCGTTCGCTATTTCGCTTCGAGTAGCTCCGATTACTAACTGACTGCGTGCCATCCCTGCGACGCTTTTATAGTCGATACCACATCCGTAGAATTATCGAGAATATTCCACAAATTTCGAGTTTCCGCAATCTGACAATAGATGGCGTTGTACTTCTCGAGCGTTCTAGGTGCTACTAGATCCTCCGATACTCGTTCGACTGTTCGGCGACAAATGGCGTTACTCTTAGCGGTGTAACATAGCTTTTAATCCGTCGCTAGAGTGGCTATTTCATCAATCCCAGTTCGAGTCGGCTGTGATCTTAATTTATAGATTTTTAGTCTTTCTAAGACGTTGAGTGCATCTTGTTTAAGTTAAATATTTTTAAAGTGAATTCAGAGTTATTACTTATTCTGAAGGTACGTAATTTTTATTTATTGCTTAGATGGTTGAACGAGCTCACAGCCCACGTGGTGTTAAGTGGTTACTGGAGCCCATGGACATCTACAACGTAAGTGTGCCAGCCACCTTGAGATATAAGTTCTAAGATCTCAGTATAGTTACAACAGCTGCCCCACCCTTCAAACCGAAACGCATTACTGCTTCACGGCAGAAATAGGCAGGGCGGTGGTACCTACCCGAGCGGACTCACAAGAGGTCCTACCACCAGTAAATGTAGCATAATCAAGGATGCTCGTGCTTGTCACTTTGATGTCAACATCTTTCTCCTCCACATATCAGGGGGTCGTCCTAATCATCCTGTCTATGCCTACTCGAAGAGCATCCTAGGCAGTGGAATCAAGTGTGATGCGGATCTGGACGGACCGTTAATGGCAATATATTCACATTGTTATTGGCATAGGCTAATTTAAGCTGCGAACTCGTCGACCATTAAAACACAAACATATTACTCAAAAAATTTCAAAATTTGTAAACTATAAACATTGATTTACACAATAAACCAACGATTACAATAACCAGCACTTGTTACAAAAGATAATTGATGATAAGAAAACATAAAGGTACCGAAAATACTCGCGATGCTCAAGTAAATTCTGTTTTTAATGATTTGAGAGTTTCGCATCAATAACCCACGTTGATTGATTATATTATGGCAAACATCTGCGTGCCTTCCGCGAGCTTAATGAATAGAGCTTTGAGCTTGAAATTTAGTAAATGAATCGCTAATTAGATTGCTAAGTGCTCCCGGGATCGTACTGCTTTTTTGGTTCAATGAAAGAAGCTTTTCAGAAAAGTTTTGGCTAATTTTATTTGTGTTCACGATTTAGAGAGGTTTTGGCCTAGTATCTTGTGACATAATTATTAAAATATAAATAACAATGTTGTAATAAAGTGATAATAACTGCTTTAAACTGAGACTGCAAATATAACTAGTCAGGTCATAAGTATTGTCACACAGTAAAAACTTTTCTTTTAGAATGCTGGCCACAAAAAAGTTTATTGAATTCGAATTTCGAATTGTTCATGAAAATAAAAATGTATGTACTTTTAGAATTTTACTCATTTTTAAATATGGAGTGGACGCTTAAAGAAGACCGTGTTACAGTTATTGCGTTGCATCGTTGCGTTTACGCGCGGATTCAAATTTTTAACATACTGATAAATTTTAATATAACCAAAAGATTCGTTTATCGTACCATCAAACGATACAATGAAGACTCTAGTGTAGATGACAGGTCAAGAAATGGTCGCCCTCGGTCTGTTAGGACTCCAGCAGTGATAAAAGCTGTGAAGGCGCGAATTCAAAGAAATCCCAAACGTAAGCAGAAACTGTTGGCCCTTCAGATGGGGTTAAACAGAACCACGGTGAAAAGGGTGTTAAATGAAGACTTAGGGCTTCGGGCATATCGAAGAAAAACAGGACATCGTTTGAATGCTCGTCTAATGGACCTGAGACTGAAGAGATGCCGCGCTTTGTTGAAGCGGTACGCGGGAAAAAAATATCGGGAAATTCTTTTTTCGGATGACAAAATTTTTACCGTAGAAGAGAGCTACAACAAACAAAATGATAAGGTGTACGCACACAGTAGTGAAGAAGCGAGCAACCGTATTCCGCGTGTCCAACGAGGTCATTTTCCATTCTCGCTCATGGTATGGTTGGGAGTTTCTTATTGGGGCTTAACAGAGGTACATTTTTGTGAGAAAGGTGTAAAAACGAATGCAGTTGTGTATCAAAATACAGTCCTGACGAACCTTGTGGAACCTGTTTCTCATACCATGTTCAATAACAGGCACTGGGTATTCCAACAAGATTCGGCGCCAGCTCATAGAGCGAAGAGCACACAAGACTGGCTGGCGGCGCGTGAAATCGATTTCATCCGGCACGAAGACTGGCCCTCCTAAAGTCCAGATTTGAATCCGTTAGATTACAAAATATGGCAACACTTGGAGGAAAAGGCGTGCTCAAAGCCTCATCCCAATTTGGAGTCACTCAAGACATCCTTGATTAAGGCAGCCGCCGATATTGACATGGACCTCGTTCGTGCTGCGATAGACGACTGGCCGCGCAGATTGAAGGCCTGTATTCAAAATCACGGAGGTCATTTTGAATAAACTTTAGTGTCATAAGAATCTATGTTTTGTTAAGTTCATTTTGGTATATGAATGGTTACATAATGAATAAACTTGTTTCAATTATTTTACATTAAACATGTGACAGAATTTATGACCTGACTAGGTATATATGAAATACTATTAGATATTTTTTTTCTAAAAGGCCAACACTTTTATCAAGGTTTCATAACAGCCTTAAAATGCATTGCTGATAAAGTCATGACTAATATTAACAGGGACCATCACAATATTCTTGAATAAGAATCATTTTGATTTTGTTATTCAAAGAAGTAAAATATTAAAGGTGGAAAAAAACACAAAAAGATATAGCTTTTGTTTAGCTTTTGATTTAGGTACATCTTTGTAAATGAACCTTTCAAAATACCTACGTATTTATTTCGAGACGGTACGGTCGCAAAGCTAGCGGATGTTATAAGGCGAAGAAAACGAAAATAGCCTGTACTTGAATTAAGCTATTCTGAATTCTGTCTAGACATTACTCAGTTGTTGTTTTGTAAGCCGTGTTTTATAAATACTGTTCTAATTGTATTAATGGCTGTTGTGAATATACGTATTATTTTTAAAGTAAATTGGGAGATGAAGCTCGTATTCAATCTGGTATTAAGTTGTTTTTTTTTATTGCTTAGATGGGTGGACGAGCTCACAGCCCACCTGGTGTTAAGTGGTTACTGGAGCCCATAGACATCTACAACGTAAATGCACCACCTACGTTGAGATATAAGTTCTAAGGTCTCAGTATAGTTACAACGGCTACCCCACCCTTCAAACCGAAACGCATTACTGCTTCATGGCAGAAATAAGCGGGGTGGTGGTATCTACCCGTGCGGACTCACAAGAGGTGCTACCACCAGTAATTACGCAAATTATAATTTTGCGGGTTTGATTTTTATTACACGATGTTATTCCTTCACCGTGGAAGTCAATCGTGAACACTTGTCACGTGAACACGTCCCACCACAAAATGAGCTAAGTTAATTTTGTTAGTGACAATAACAATGTCGCTTAACAAACGGGAAGTCCTTCGCGACCTTTAGTGTAGGGTACATATTGTGCGCTAAATGAATGAATTACCTTGTGGATTCCACGTGACTTCTTGATCACAATGCTTGATTACTATATTCGAATACAATCAATGGTTAATTAATTTCACTACGGAATCGGTTATGACTGTTTTAGACTCCTGATGTAAGCACATTTGCTATGTAACCGAAAGCCGTTGATTAGGATTTTATTTACGGTTTTTATTCGGAAAGCAATGATGCGGCTTAAAGATATAAATTTCCGAAGCCTAATCGATCTATAAGAGCCTCAATGTTTAGATGTATAGATTGTGCAAAAATGCTGTTTTATACCATGTTTATTTATTTATTTTTTTAGTTCCACCAACAAAGTGATCATCAATAAAAACATTGACAAATTGACAATAAGTACACGACACATGTAACCTTAATTACAGGTGCAATTCACAGTGAAATAGTTGACATTATCTTAAAATTAGAAAAGCTATTATTGCTGTTAGCGTGAACCTTTATGTTACTTATGACGACGCTTGCAGCTGAAAGTAAGTATTGTACTTTTTGACGAAGCATGTTGCTGATAACTTTATTTCTGTAATCTGACGAAGCATGTTGCGGATAATAACATGTACGTTTAGGTTAGGAATATTGTGTTCTTTTTTTTAAAATAATAAATAAAATGACAGCTTTTCTAAAATTAGAAAAGTTAGATTAATTGAATGAAAATGCAATGAATAATTTAAAAAAAACACGAAATCCTGAGTAATGTTTTTTTCCCTAAATAACAAATATTTTGATATCTACACTTATTAGAAAAAAAAAAAGTAAAACTAGATTACATTTGATTATTTAAGATTAGGTTACATTCAGTTAGCAAATTATCTACAATTGGAATATAATTTATAAGTATATACAGAAATACGAATTCAACACGTATTCACGAACTGTTTTTATCGTCAAAGGATATGCCGCAAATCAGCTATGAGTCCCGTATCATGAATAAAACAAATTTTTAATATTCGATTGAATCACATAACACAAGATGGAAGATGAACTCATCCATATCTTTAATTTAAAATTAAAACATCGATTTCGCAATGTTTGAAGTTCAGAAAATGTAATGAATGAATGAATGAATTATTTTATTTCAGACAACAACAAGTCCACATGTGTACATAGTATCATTGAAACATAATTAAAATTAACAAACTAGCTGACCCGGCAAACTTCGTAGTGCCTCAATCGATAAATAAAAGACCTAAACTTTTGTCTATATCTATACTATAATATAATATTATAAAGAGGAAAGATTTGTTTGTTTGTTTGTTTCGAATAGGCTCCGAAACTACTGGACCGATTTGAAAAATTATTTTTCCATTAGAAGCCGACATTGTCCCTGATGAACATAGGCTACTTTTTTAAAAGAAAAAATTTTTTTTTGTTTCTTGTGTGTTTTAATGTTTCCGAAGCGTTGTTGTATAAAATAAACTTAAACAAAAGGAATCCGTCCGACGGCGGACACATCAAAGGAAAAACAAAATTGTTTGTTTTATATAATTCCGAGCGTTTTCATATTTTTTCAAACTTTTAAACTGGACTTCCACGAATAATTCAAGACCAAAATTAGCCAAATCGGTCCAGCCGTTCTCGAGTTTTAGCGAGACTAACGAACAACAATTCATTTTTATACATATAGATAATTATCAGATGAATATATTTCAAATATTCCATTCAACTGATACTCACTTCGAACCAACCATTATTATTATTTTTATTTAGTCTGCAACTGTACCATGGTACAATGGTTCAAGTACCGGCAGTTATAACGGTCTGTTAATGCCTATAATGTGGAAGCTTCTAAAATGCTAACACGAAAACATTTTTTTTAAATACAAAACCAATGTTCTGTATCAGCAAAATGTTTCAGCGGTGTCTGTTCCTATAACGCGGGATTGACGAGCGTAAGATTTATTATTCTGTTTGTTGCCGGCACGAGATCCCGGGGAATGGAGGGGGCAGTCAAACCCCACATGTGTTAAGGGTTCGCACTTTATAATATCGTTGCGTTAGAGCCGTGTTCATTGATTGAATAAAATGTTCATTAAAAAAAAAACATGATCTGAGATTTGAAATGATGCTGTGCATGTTTGGGCAGGAAGTTCAACGTGGGACGAAAAACGTCAACAACAGACATCGATAGCGTCATTAGTGAAGTCTAATTCTGATTGTGTTAATACGTACTTAGCAACTGAGTTTTTAAAGTTCTCGATAGCGTAAACGTTAACTCGAATTTTTATGGATTCGAACGTTTGCCAACGTTTGCCGCTAGGGGCGCTGTTCCAACTCCATAAAAAATTGTGTTAACATTTACGCTATCGATAACGTTAAAATAACTCGCACTAAGCATGTCATGGTCATGAATGATTTCCACGGTGAAGGAATAACATCTTGTAATCAAACACGTAACCAAACCCGCAAAATTTATAATTTGCGTAATGGCGTGGTAACGCGTCATGTGAGCCCATACGAATAGATACCAATTATCTGTTTCGGTTTGAAGGGTAGAAAGACCGTTGTACTGAAAAACTGAGTCTTGGAGCTCATGTTTCAATGGGTGGTGGTTTACGTTGTTGATGTCTATGGGCTCCGGGGACCACTTAACAACAGGTCCACATATCATAGCAATAAAAAAACACCTCCATAGGTATTTTTTCTGTTACATCTTTAGATATTTCATTCCCTTGATCGATTTTGATTCTATGCTTTGTATTTTATAATTAGAAAAATTTACGCTAAAATTTCGATTTTCATAAAACATAATGACAAAAATATCACATTCTAATATATTAATACGTGAAGCGAAAACTTTTGTTCTTGACGTCTGTTGTCAAATTGAGAATAGAATATGGTTTTAGTCTTTGTTAATATTTTTTATAGTGTAGTCTTGGCGAAATTTGTGATTATAGAAGTATAAAATACAATCATAATAGTGTACAAACTTACAATTCTAATTAATTATAGTCGAATTTCGACTACTGCGGGACCTCTAGTTCTCATTATAATGTCAATTGTTTCTTATTGTGAGCTACTCGCTACAAGGGTTCAATAGAATGCGCCTTAACCCTGCGTCCCGTGTAGGTATTTTTACACGCTACACGCTTAATAGCTTTGACGATATTGTTCCTCCTCGAGGAAATGCCAGGGGAAAGGAGTATCTATTCTCATTTGGAAATGTGACGGGGAAATAGAATATAGCTTAACATAAGGTATGTATTTATTATTATATTCTATACGGTTTGCACAAGTCGGGATGGATAGGATGCATGACCACGAAAATTTACGTATTCAAAAAGTCCGAAATGATAGACGAGATAATGATAATGACAATGATAAATGAGAGATTAATCCGTAAATACATTTGTTATTTAGATCAATGAAATAAGTAAGAACTTCTGTGTTAAAGAATTTACTAAAAAAAACAGAGTTTCTCAATGAATTTTAGTAACGTAGTAGAGTATATAATAAAGAATGGTTACAGAATAAAGTATACTAATATAAAATCAAAACAAATGTAAAAAGTTATAATATGGTGGGCGGTGATATCAATAAGAGCGACACCTTCCAGACAACCGATCAGGGGGAAAAGAACCTCTCTTTTTCCACCATATCCCACTAGGTGGGGTCGGCACAGCAAATTTTTCTCTTCCATTCTCTTCTATCAGCCGTCATCTCAACACTCACTCCTCTCTCTCTCTCATATCGTCATTCACACACTCCATCCATGTCTTCTTCGGTCGACCTCTTCCACCTCTACCTTGCACTACCATTTCCATACATCTCTCTACGCATCACATGTCCACACCAGGGGGACAAAAACCATAAAAAAAAATGCGTACTTGGCGATTCCGAAAACAGTTATTAAATAAAATATTAAATATTACTATTACGACAATTTGATTTATTGCGTACGGCAACTATAAATAGTGAAGGAGGAATTCAGTCCGTTCTACCAGCGAATCCATCCACTGTTTTGTAGAAGGAAAAATAGGCAAAACGATGATGCACGGGTTCACAGCTACCCTCCACAACAAATTCCCAAAACTACGTAACTTCAAGCATAACTTACTCTTATTGAATTGCCCTGTAGCCTCAGCATCTCATGTTAACAACGACATATACGACCAGACTAAAGACAATATGTGTAAATAAAGCTCCCTTGGCCCTTAATTACTTTTAAATTTCCCGCGCATTAGCTTCGACTATCATAATAATATTATCTATAGTGGCAGCTACGTTAATTCTATAATTGGAATTGGTCTCTGGCTTTGTACATTCAAAAAGATAAAGTGATTTCTTAAAAAAATTAAAATACTTAATAAAAAAAGGTTTAAATATTGAAGCAATAGCTTTCAATGTTGTTTCTCTTTGCAGGTTCGAAAATAATTATGATAATTGTAAGTGTAGAAATAAGTTAATAAATTAAATAACTCTTTGCAGAGCAACAACTTGGTTTTTTGTTTCATTAACAACTCATTACATATGTATATGTATATGTATAACGCCGTGTGATATTTGTTTAAAATTAATTTTGTGATGTTACAATTTATAAAATCGTTGGTAAATTATTCTGGTTTTTTAATAATGGTTAATCATTTTAATCAACTAAATGGTAATTTTTATAAAGATCTGGTAACACTGAAATGAGTTGCGTTTGTCTTTGCGGGCGAAAGTAAAACTCATTCTATTCTCTTGTTGACAGCGACCGCACGTGGCGGTCATTCACAAAACCGTTGGCTCTAAATCACTAATTATTGTTGTAATCCCTGATTGTTTAAGTAATTAAAACATCTGTATAATTAAGGTAGTGATAAGTCAACACTGCAGTCTACATATTTCAACGTTTTCTGAGGTTCATCGCCAATCTGAAAACTCCTGTGATTAAGGAGTTTGCTAGTCAATAATCATACAAGGCAGCCTTTCGATGCTCCAATATACGTAGGGTAGGTAGGAGTGCCGGGTACTTTAATTAAAACAAGTCTGCTATAACTACTGAAAACATAGTTTTACACATTTCATTAGGTTGTTTTGCTTAGATGTGTGGACGACCTCACAGCCCACCTGGTGTTAAGTGGTTACTGAAGCCCATAGATATCTACAACGTAAATGCGCCACACACCTTGAGATATGGTTCTAAGGACTCAGTATAGTCACAACGGCTGCCCCACCCTTCAAACCGAAACGCATTACTGCTTCACGGCCCCGCCAGCGAGATTCGAACACCGGTGCCAGAGCAGTACTTCGCAGAATCTACCACCGGATCGGAAACACGACCCACTGAGAAGGTCCGGCGAGAAACTCAGTGGGCTTTGTCTACGCATTAGTTGCTCGTCGAGCCCTTCGTCGCAATTCGGCGAGGACGGAGACCGGATACACAATTCATTAACTTTTTTAGGACGTCCTCTCCTCACATTACTACTACTTTAATTCTTCCATTCTTTATTTTCTTGGTCGCAACTTTCAGACTTCTTTTTACTAATTTCTTACCTAAATCTCAATATATTTACATAGGCATATTGCATTTATTCTCCTACAACATATCTATCGTGCTACTAATAATGTCCACAGTCTCTAGTTCCTGTGGTGTAACCTTTTATAATATAATGTTACTTAACCCATTAACGGAGACATCATCGTAATTAATATTACATTCCCTTTTCTATGATTTGTTCGAGATAACATTAGTCAGATGGTTATTTGATATGTGACGATAGACTGACCGGTTCACATTCAAGTGACACGTGTGAGCTTCAGCGCCCTGTCTATCATTAGTTTCACCGTATAGTTATATAAGTTTTTTCCTTCTAAGTTTGCCATCCAAGATTCCGCCACCCGAAATCGATCGACCAATCTATTGCTCGCAATAATTTATTATCTGCATGGTTTTTCCTTCTATGCGATCCTAAGCCAATGTTTTATGAGCTTTGTTGTAAGTACTTCAGGGAAGGTTTTTTTTCATAGGTCGACAGGTGTCGCACGTGTATTTTTTAACATTCAAGTATATTTCATTCATTTACCACGTAATCGAGTTTCATTAGTAACGAACCAAAACTTCAAGGCGTCAGGCAGATCGAAACAAACTTTTGTCGACTCTGGTACCCAGCGATGTGTTTTTGGGCCTATGGGGCTCATCCCCCTTTTTGATTAGTGCAACGGCCCGCTTCAATAGTCCATGTGACGCTGAAAACAGGACCTATACCATATGAGGTCCGCGGCACATTGAACAAACCACGGTGTGATTGTAACAAGTCACTGAAGTATTTAGTTACCTACCCAAACAAAATCAAATTTCACAAGTATAGGTATTACGCAATTGTAAGGTTTGTTGTAAAATAACTGATATAGAAATTAGCATGTTCAAATTAAGACAATTTTCGGATTGCCAAATAGCACACTATTGTGGGAGCAATGGCAGTAGTGGGGACGAGACATAATAAAAAAGGCAGTAGTCTGAAAAAACGGCAGAAAAAGCGGTGTATTCTGTAGTGAGCACACATCTAAACATTGTACAAGTGGAGTTGCAAATAAAGTAATACAAAATCAAGTGAATTATTGTAATCTGTGTATTTATTTCCTGGCTGTTGGAAGCGAAGCATTGGAATTTTTAGTTACATTTAAATTGATTTTGAGCGTGTATTTAAATTTTATAATTTTTACTTTGAGTTTGCGACCTCCTGGGGCGGGGGTCCGTGGCATTTTACCAGCCCTCCCATCCTATAATTACGGCACTGGCGACACTATATACGCCCACATTCAGTACTCAACATATAACTTACATTCAGATTTCTGTGGATATAATTATGTACATAAATTAAAAGGAGATTAATCTACATGTATATGTCACGGTTAAATACACCTGGACGGAAACAGCTGGTCGGGGCGATGAACTGTACAATGCAGAACCGCTGGTCATCAATCAATTATACTCGCGACAGGATGGAGCGACTCGCGCGGTATACAGTTTAACGATCGTAATATGGCTACGCGAGTCGAATTGCCCAGCGGTATGCTCACATTTAATTCTGAAGAAAATTTATGCTTCATAGAAACTTCGCATAGAAACGAGACTGTCGACGATTTGCTACCAGAAGGTTAGTTTGGTCACATTGCTCGGCGGCCACTAAACAACCTTGAAAAGTTGACTGTGGTGGGCAAGGTAGAAGGGTAAAGACCCGCCGGCCGGTCGCCAAACTGTTGGTCAGATCAGATAACTGCGCTCACTTGACTCTCTGTTGCGACCGCACTGACAGAAGCCGAAAACCGAAGTAAATGGAAGCTGATGGTACAAAGAGCCACGAAAGGCTTTCAGGGACACGACCTCCAGCAATGAATGACGACTAAGAAGAAGAAGATTTTTTTCACCGGAAAATATCGCTGGATCCCCCACCCGTGCGGCAGTTGGGGTATGTAAGAGTTGAACCTCACTAAAAACTCCTACCGCTCACAGCCGGAGCCCTACCCCGGACCGGGCCGGAATTCAGTCGGGGCTATTGAGACGGTGGGACAGGGTTTACGCAGAGCATATTAAATCCATCCCGCCGTCCTACAGGCGCCAGACCGAAGCTTCATAGATAGAAGGCTCTTAAAATCTTCCCGAAACTACTCGAAGCTTTCAGTATAGAAATGTTTTTTTTTTATTGCCCTTGTAGGCAGACGAGCACACGGCCCACCTGATGGTGAGTGGTTACCGTCGCTCATGGACGTCAGCAATGCCAGGGGCAGAGCCAAGCCGCTGCCTACCGTTTAATACTCTCCACAAGCCTCGTTTGAAGAAGGACATGTCATAGCGCTCGGGAAACGCCGTGAAGGGGTCGTGTGGTCGTGAAAGATGGGCTTAAGTGCGCTTCGACTTATTATGAGTGGTTTATCAAGGACATCGGTCGCCAACGTCAGAGGCACAGTCAAGCGCATCAGAAAAATGATATAACCGTAAAACTGTAAACTTGATTTGGGAACGTGGAATTGGAAACTCATTTTTCTTAATAACTGCGAAAAAATCACGCACGGTCATCCGGCTCCAATTTAGGATTCCCTGTGTTATGGGTAGCAGAGACTGATAAACATACTTACTGCCGCTAACTACCGCATCGCCGTTATTTTAATCTATACTTATCTATACTAATTTTATAAAGCTGAAGAGTTTTTTTTGTTTGAACACGGTTATCTCATGGAATACTTGGTCCGATTTGAAAAATTATTTCAGTGTTAGATAGCCCATTTATTGAGGAAAGCTATGGGCTATATAAAGTCAGGCTAAGAGGAATACAAGCGGAGCACCAATAAAGAATGTTTCAAAATCGGGTTTTTTTCCCTTTTGAGAGCTTCAGCTGCGTGCCCTGCAGAAACGGTTAAAGTTTTGCTAAAATAATGTATGACTGAATTGTTCCCCTTTAAAAGTTCTAAAAAAAAGTCTGCGATAGCATATGTCTATATATTAAGGTTGTCTCACTATAAAGTTTTTTATGCTAACCAATTTTGTTCTAAAATAAAGCATTATTTGTGAACTATCCCACGCTGACTAGGACGCGGGCAAAAGCTAGTATATTTATATGTTAGCAGCAATATATTTATATATTAGTAGCCTACGTTTTCAACGAACGTAGTTCGTACAGAAAAGCATTTTTTCAAATCGATTCAGAGGTTAATTTTTAATTATTATTTACCTGTTTGTAGCGTTAGATTTATTTATTTATTTAGGTGACTGGGAGAAGGGCAGGATAATGATAATGATGATTATTGTCTTGTATTCGACATGCAGTATTTTTATTACGAAGTCTTTTTGTATTCGTTACCTGAAACAAAAAAAATATATATTGCAATTAGCTACAAATTAGTTACAACATAACCGTTAATTTTTAGTTAATAATACACAACATATAAATTAACGTGACAATAAAATTAAGTTTTCATTTTAAAATTCATACTGATCCATAAAATATCGATCGTTTCAAATTGTTTTTTTTTTGAAGTCGCTCAGCAATAAAAGAAACATTTTGAAAGTGACTATTTACAAGTGCCGTGAACCGTAACGAATTGATAGTCTTATAATACTTGCACTTTCTAGACGAGACGGTAAATTACAATTCCAGCACTTTCTCTTTGGAAACGTTTCTGATTACTGGTTCGAGAAGAACGTTCCGATGCGAGGGCAGGACAATGTTCTCTCCAAAGCGATAGACACCTCGACCTCAGATATATGAAGATTTTTGACCATATGAAGTTTTTTTTTGCTTTTGAAGTGAAAACTTCTTTAGAATCGTTGTGATTTCAAACCGGATGCAACGGAAAAAACGACAGGTAAGAGACACAAATACAAAAATGTGTGGGATGAAGCCAGCAAAGAATGAGACAGAAATATACATACTATTTAATACAGCGCCATCTGTGAGATTTTTTAATACTAACGTGTGTATGAAAGCTCTTGTAGTGAATTTTAATTTAGGATTATACGTGAAATTAAAATATCAATTCACAGAGGGCGCTACCTTACAATTATTTACTAATGACAAAATTTTACATATACTTAAGACGTTTAGGATAGTTGTATTTTAATTTTGGAAGGTTTCACTTCTACCACGTGTGAATTGCACACATGTAATTTTTTTTTTTTATTTGACTCGTAGACGATCATATAGCCTACCTGAAGGTGAGTGGTTACTCTTAAGTACTCTTCACAAGCCTCATTTGAAGAAGGACATGTCATAGCGCGCGGGAAAAACCGTAGAAGGGAGCTCATTCCAAAGCCGGATGGTACGTGACAAAAAAGACCTCTGGAAACGCACTGTGGATGAACGCAGTGGCCCCAGGTAGAATGGACGAACTCTACTCCGGTGGCGGGCGGTGCGATGGTATAAACGAGATGACGGTATCATCTCGAACGATTCCTCAGAGCACTCCCCATGGAACATACGGGACAAAATACAAGAACCGAGGTCCCTACACCCCCCCTCCCCCCCAAAAGTGCTAATCAAGTCAAGTGCTACTGACTCGGCTGACGTCCACGGCGACTTATAATCAGTTAGGCTCACCTGCTTCCCGAATCTTTCTACATCGTTGTGGTCTTCGGTTACTGCTTAACATCAGATGGGCGATCACTACGCTAGACAATACCTACCTTCATTAATAATACGCTAACATAAATCGTAATAACATTCTTATACTTAATTTAGCCAATGTCCTAGAGAGTACAAAAAATTAATAAAAAAATAAATGTTTTTTTTCTTTCTGATCGAAATCTTAGGTCTAATTAATCAAATTATTGTATCGTTAATAATCCTTGCTACGTTGCTAATAATCGTGATAATTAAGCTAAAACTAGATGATGACCGAGCTTTGCTCGTTTTTTTTTTTGATAACGCCATCTTGTTGTGTCTTTAAAGCGGTTAGTTGCCCTCAATTAAGAAAAATAGTATTATTATTCGCCAATAGATGTCGGGAAGAGTTGATTATTGAAAACACGAATAAAACAACATCTTCTGAAAATAAATCGTAGCTAGATCGATTTATCGCCCCCGAAATCCCCTGTATACTAAATTTTATGAAAATCGTTGGAGCCGTTTCCGAGATTCAGATTATATAATATTAATATACAAGAATTGCTCGTTTAAAGGTATAAGATATTCCGTTACACACGTAAATGAATCAATCAACATAAAAACTTGTTAAAATCCCAGAAATCTCATATTCACATGATTCAATTACCACTAATATTATTTATCTATAACACAATAAAAAAATGCACTTAAATCTTGCAATCTTAATTCACTCTTCGACTAAGATGAAGTGGCAACTTTTAGAATCGCGCACACTTCCAGATGTACCACATCGAAACAGCAATAAAAACAAATAGATATATAATATTGAGGTGCTTAGTACACGTCTGTCGGGTATAAAATATGGGTTTTAATGTCGTTTTTATGATGAGGCAATAAAAACGACATTAGACGTTAATCGATTC
Source organism: Bombyx mandarina (assembly GCF_030267445.1). Taxonomy (NCBI): domain Eukaryota; kingdom Metazoa; phylum Arthropoda; class Insecta; order Lepidoptera; family Bombycidae; genus Bombyx; species Bombyx mandarina. The sequence goes on along the minus strand of NC_143234.1, from coordinate 11,850,970 downwards.
GGATAACTTGAGACCGGTATAGGGATGGATATCACAATCTGTCGAGATATTGCATGTTTTTGTTACATGCAGAACCTACGGGTTTTATTGATTTTATAGGTTGACGAACTGGTTGGTGGTAAGCAGTCGCTGCAGAAATGAGAGGAGCATAGCCGCTGCTTATTTCGGAAAAGTCTCCTCGAACCTCGTTCGAAGAAGGACATATAGCGCTCGGCAAACACCATGGAGGAGGAGTTCATCCTAAAGCCGGATGGCGTGGTGAAAATTGCTCTGAGAAGAGACTGTGGATGAAGGCAGAGGTTCAGGATAGTTTGGATAAGCTTTGCTCCGATGGGGAGAGGTGTGATGGTAAAACGATGATGAAGGGATCATGTTCAACAATGCCTCAGAGCAGTTCATTGTCCATCTTCATAAAAACTAGGCAAAGGTGTGTTTTTTTTAAATCATCACGACGACCTACATTTGTATCCATCCGTAAGTATCTGAGGACAGCGTCGGAACGCTTCTTTGGAAAAGCGGGGTGGCAATAATGCTTGTTCTTATCATGGCCGTCGGAAATTACCCATTCCAGACGATCGAACGACAAACAGTCGCCGTTACTCTAAACACGTCATGTCGAATTCTCCAGATCCACTCTTGGTGCTTTTAGGCATTCCAAGTACCGTTCACCGTCCTCGTCGAACCCTTCAAATGCGATGAAGGGTTTGTCGTGCAACTGAACCCACAGACTTAGTCCATTGACTTTCTCGCCGGATCTTCTCAGTGGGTCGCGATTCCGATTTGTTGGTAGATTCTGCGAAACACTGCTCTTGGTAGGGCTGGTGTTAGCAAATTATTTTATGTTGAGCCCTTGAGCTCACCTACACTTCCGTAAGAATCTGGTATAACCCCTTAGGCTATCAGCGAATAGGTAGGCAAAAAAAAGAACAAAAAAATCAGAGCTCTCCCCGTGGAAATGATTAATTGACAGTCAATTAAACAAGTTTGTATTGTTGGGTCTAATTAAAAAGTTTGTTGAAGCATTAGCCAAAGTGGCTTTTAAAAAGGACCAAGAGTCTGCCATTCTAGCAATGTGGGCCGATCGGGTAAGTGGGAGACACAGAGGTAGAGAGAATTTTGACACCGACGGGCCCGTTTGACAACTTTCAGCGTGGAAACCCTAACGCTATTGCTATGGTCGCTATGGATTGAGTATTAATATAATTAAAAACAGTGTCTCGTATGATCTGCTATCCAGCTCAAAGCAGACATATTTTATTAGAGGAAGATAAAAAGTTTGAAAAGTAATTGAACATACAAATACAAAATATTACATCCGGAAATCAAGATTTTATTAGCCACTTTATATAATGCTTCGAATAGTGGTGATCCATTTAGATATTTGGCACAAAAGCAGTAGCCCGCTTTTTTTGTCTCTCGTTTAAGTGATAATGCAATTTGAATCTCATTTCCGCGGTTTCGAACGTTTTTTCCTTTCCATCCCGATCGGGATCTCCGAGTCGGAAGTTGTATTGTCCTGCCCTTTTGTATCATTCAGATCGGGCCGGTGTTTCCAAGAACAATGGTACACGCTCCCAACAAATGACGATTTGTTCAAGCGTATGATTTATAAATTAAAATAATAAATTTCCTCTTTTGATAATAATGACACTTCATAAAAAAAAAAGTATGTATATTGTTTTTATCTTATAGAGCAAACGATTTACTTTATATGGAATGGTTTTTTTATTGCTTAGATGGGTGGACGAGCTCATAATTCATCACGTGTAAAGTGGTTACTGGAATCCATAAAAATCTACAACGTAAATCTTGCCACCCACCTTGAAACATGAGTTTCTAAGGTCTCAGTTTTTACAGTACAACGGTTGCCCCACCCTTCAAACCGAAACGCATTACTTTTTCACGGCAGAAATAGGCAGAGTAGTGGTACCTACCCGTGCGGACTTACAAAACCTCTTACAACCTCTTACACAAAACACCGGTCCTAACAAGAGGAGCGCTTCGCTGAATCAACCATAGGATTGGAATCGCGACCCACTGACCACATCCGGCGAGACACTGTGTCTATGGGTTAATTTACTCGTCGAGCCCTTCGTTTCGACAACGGGATTGGACAACGTAATATGATTTCAATTTCCCAGATGTTTCTTTTGTATCTGAAATACGTTCAAGGTATGATTGAAGAAAGATGTAGCGCTGAAAGACAAGAGGGAATGCAATGTTGCTGATGAGGATGTCGAAGACAGAGCCAAATGGAGGAGAAAAATAAGGAAAGCTGATCCCACCACCTTGCAGGATGAATGGCTAGAAAGAGAGAGAGGAACACGTTCAAGTTCTTGCGTTTGGTAATTGGCTTTAGAAATGTGTTTAGATATTTATCAGTGGGGTCCACTCCCACTTAATTTCAGTAAACCGCCTAAAGTGCCAGAAAACAGTAAGTTACATTTGGCTCAATAAATCTGAAGACAGTTATCGTGCCAAGTACGAGTCAGCGAGTTCGCGATTTATATGATTCGTTCTAGCTTCATGAATATAAAGGCTGTGCTTTTTTGGGTGTAAGTCGCCCCACATCACGATTTCTCGATACTTGAAAGCTAGCTACGAAAAGGGGAATGCCCATTTCAGGCCCAATGCGGACAATAGACTAGAGAAAAAATACCTAGTGCATTAATTTTGTCATAAATAAACATGCATTTACTTTCTTCCAAATGAGCGCCACTACAGTTTACAATAAGTAGTTTTAAAAAAAGCAACTTTATTGAAAAAACAAGGTTTTTTATTTTTGCGGGAAAAATATTGCCAGCATCAAAACCTTTTACGTATTAAGTAAACCTTTTAGATATCCAATACATTTAAGAATTTGAATCAGTCCATTTTTATAGTAATATTTGATGTCCATCTTGGGCCCAGCACACTATACCCAGAGTGGGCATTCCCCTTTAAACATAATTATCGTTTGACTAGCTCGGTGGTGTAGTAGTTAGCGCCGCTGAATGTTGCTCCGAGGGTCCTGGGTTCGATTTTTACAACGGGCATTGATTCGTTTTTTGTTTTATTGCTGATATGGGCGGAAGAGCTCACAGCCCACCTGGTGTTAAGTGGTTACTGGAGCCCATAGACATCTAAAACGGAAATGCGCCCCCCACCTTGAGATATAAGTTCTAAGGTCTCAGTTTAATTACAACGGCTGCCCCACCGTTCAAACCGAAACGCATTACTGCTTCACGGCAGAAATAGGCAAGGGTACCTACCCGCGCAAACTCACAAGAGGTTCTACCACCAGTAAGTCGTGTGATGAACAGGTTTGTTTTGCTTTGTCTGGTTGTTTATTATCTATATATGTATATATTTAAACGTATATCAATATGTGTTTCAGTCTCTGGTACCCGTAACAGAGGCAATCCTAATTTGGAGCCGGATGGGCGTTATTTGTTCCCGGTTATTATCATTTATCATTATGAGGTTCTCATTGATATCAGCAACGCCAGTGGTCGTTTACTGTATTTTTGGGGTTCGCTTGAAGATCACATTACCCCATTTAAAAAAAATGGCGAAACGGAGTTAAGACATTTTTACTGGAGCACTCCTCAGCGAAGAAAGTTATCATCGCAGGGCTAGAGGTTCAAAACGCTCCACGAGATTCGAATCGTAAAAACGATTCCGATGCGGTAGTAGATCAATTCGCGAAGCAATTGCTCTTGAGTTGTTAGGTCTCCTTCGGAGGCGCTCAGGCAGTTGTGAGCAAATCCCACCCCTCCTGGCTGAGCCTTTGCTCGCCCACCTGCCCTGGTGAAACTGGAAAGGCATTCGGGCCACAAATACTCTTTCAATCATAAAAAAATAAATCGTAGAAAATCCAAACGGTCTTATCCATTATGAAATAAAACTAAATATGAAATTATTAAACTTTCTTTGATGGATAACTTTGTGTTGTAAAATTTTCATTACATTATGAGAGTGCATTTTAATGTAATAAGTCTTGAAGTTACACGTTTATTAAAGCCCCAAATTGCTTTTGTAACTTTCTTCAAATTGTACTTTTGAAAGCAGGGTTCAGCCTTAATACCCAGAACATTGGTGTACCGACCGAATCGGGCGAAGTACCTTTAACATCCAGAGCGACGGCGATCACTCACCATCAGGTGGATCTTCTTAGTCGCATACTTCATTGCTGAATGTCGTGTCCCTGAAAGGCCTTCGTGGCTTTGTACCATCGGTTTCCATTTCCTTCGGTTTCGGCTTCTCTCAGGGCGGTCGCAACAGAGAGTCTAGTGAGCGCAGTTACCTGATCTGACCAACGGTTTGGCGGCCGGCTGGCGGGTATTTTCCCTTCTACCTTGCCCACCATCGTAAATTTTTCAAATATGTCTGGTAGCCGCCGAGCAATGTGACCAAACTACGTAGAACAGTATTTACGACAAACTTCAAAATTGTGTTTGAGTTGCCTCTGCGTCATGGTATCCAGGGTCTTGCTTAACTAATGGTCTTCGATTGTGAGCTCATTTGGCCATACGCGACGAATACAAAGATCATTCCCAGAGCACTCCCAGTGGAGTGGTGAACAATCGCCGGGCGTGAAAAATCATTAACTACGTCGTGTTAAAAAACTAGTGCAAACGTCTACCTTGCATGGACAGGATACATTAATTCAGTTCATCATCCGACCTTAATTACACTCTGTGGACGCTGCGAACATTCCATTTATCAACTGAGTTTAAGAGATAACATGTCGTTGTGCATCTGTGGGCTTCGTTGTGCGCATTTATCGAATTTTGAACTCTACAGTCGGCCGATTTAAAGATAATTTCATGAATGGAGTGAAAGAATGTTATTCTATGCGAATTATTAACATTTCTATTGGACATGCTCAAATATCAAAGGCCTGTGTCAGTTATATTGTGATCTGTCTCGCAATTTAGACCAAAACAAAGGAGAATGGTGTTAAAAGACAATAAAGAATGCGCTACTTAACCAAGACTCGAAAATTAGAAGTGAGAATTATGATATTTAGGTAGAAATACTATTTATTATACGAATTTATGAAGTACTACTAGTATACTATTTTTAAGTCGTCGTGGCCTAAAAGAGAAGACGTCCGGTGCATTCGTATCTAGCGATGTACCGGTGTACGAATCCCGCAGGCGGGTACCAATTTTTCTAATGAAGTACGTACTTAACAAATGTTCACGACTGACTTCCACGATTAAGGAATAACATCGTGTAGTAAAAATCAAACCCTCATAATTATAATTTGCGTAATTACTGGTGATAGGACCTCTTGTGAGTCCGCACGGATAGCTACCACCGCCCTGCCTATTTTCGCCGTGAAGCAGTAATGCATTTAACTTATATCTCAAGGTAGGTGGCGGCATTTACGTTGTAGACGTCTATGAGCTCCGTTAACCGTTAACACCAGGTGGACCGTGAGCTCGTTCACTCAACTAAGCAATAAAAAAATTACGAGTCGTAAAGTAGGGTAGTTATAAAAACGAGTTAGTGCTGTGACCGAGTTTTTGCTATACACGAAGTATATATATATCTCTCTCTCTCGCTTTCTCTCTCTCGATAGGTAAATTTGAACCTTGCTGCCATATTCCGCGGATGATTCAGGGACCGAACCCACGTCTCGCACGTGACTAAGCCGTTTAAATATACACAGTGCAACGTCTCGTTAATGCGGACGAATTTAGCTTGGTAATGCATTTTGTCTGTGCTGGACTAAAACGAACAAATTTATGTGGAAATATTGTTGTATCGTATTTAAGTAAGTGGCTATTAGAAACAAAGGTAATTTGGTTCTGTTTGACTATCTATTGAAACATATTTAAATATTTACGGACGCCTGGTTCCATGTTTTTTTTATTAAAATGATGACGTCAGCGTCTCTGACGCCATTTTCTTCATCTTTGCCACTGGCTTACATGGTGACAGTTATTAAAACTTACTTTTCCAAACAATTCCTTTTACTGAATCTCAAGTATACAACAATAACAACAGCGAACTCCACACCGTTCGGCTGTGCTGAAGCTGATAGCCTAAGTAGGTGAGCTCACGGGGCTCAAACTTGACGACGTTGCTAACACTAACTACCACCAGATCGGAAACGTGACCCACTGAGAAGATTCGGCGAGAAACTCAGTGGGTTGTGTTTGTGGGTTGATTTACTCGCCGATCAAAGGATCGGCGAGTAAATCAACAAAAGTGTCGCAAGCGACGGGTTCGACGAGAACGATGACCGGTGCTTGAGGTACCTAAAAGCACCGTTAGTGGATAGGGAAGGTCCGAGATGACGTGGTGTGTTGTGCGACAATAGTCACACGTATTTATAGTAGAAAGTGGGGGTAGCTTAGTCATGAAATCTCTTGAATAAAATAAAAAATCAAATAGCATTTCACCCCTCGATCGATATAAATATATATGCGTATTTTTTTAAAGATGAGATTTATTCAAATAATGAATCGGAAAGTGGACCTTACTGTATATATGGTTACATGCAGCGATCCATAATAATATAATGAACATGAGACCGGTTCTATTGGTCTGTTACGATTTCACGTCCAAATGACTCGATTTTGACGAAATGGGATATGGAAATTGTTTGAACCCCAGAAAATAATACAAGGTACTTTTAACTTTTAGGCTGCGGACGGAAAGCTTAAGCTAAAGCGATCCAGGGTATAAAGCCACTAAGTGCTTCAGAAACTTAAATGGCAATGCAAGGCATTATTTTGAAAATTCGGATTTTATTTTGTCCGGCGTCTCATCTATGTCTGTGACAGCTAGTGGTAGGACCTCTTGTGAGTTCGCATGGGAAGGTGCCACCACCCTGCCTATTTCTGCCGTGAAACAATAATGCGTTTCGGTTTGAAGGGCAGGGCGGCCGTTGTAACTATACTGAGACCTTAGAACTTATATCTCAAGGTGGGTGACGCATTTACGTCGTAGATGTCTGTGGGCTCCAGTAACCACGTAACACCAGGTGGGCTGTGAGCTCGTCCACCCATCTAAACAATAAAAAAAAGCTATAAATCTATTTTAGAGGCTGGAAAAGCACTCCGGGACTGACTGTAATAATAATAATAAAAAACCTTACAAATAGAGTAACGAGTAATTCCAGTGTCGATGACCTTTTTAAGTAAACAAAATAACGACTGTGATGTATAATGACAATGGAAGAGTTTTTTTTATATGTATGTAAAGAAAAACATTTAATATTTAAAACTTTTTAATTTTTAAAACGATTTTTTCTTCTAGGTCATTCAGTGTCATGGAACGAAGTCTGTCATTTAATAAGAAGAGAGTTCAGTTTTGTTTAGTTTATTAATACTGTTTACTGTCTAATTTTTATTATTAATTTTAAAAGTGATTAAGGGCTTTAAATATTATATTTTTTCTTATTATATAACAGAAAACGCAATTAAGTCTTTTATTATTTATTCATTCTCAAATACTCCATATATTATATGTATGTATTAGTTGTATTTTTATCGTATATTGGCTGGGTTGGCGAGGTTCTCCCATGGGTCCCATCGTCTTACCCATATCTGCCACGAAGCAATCAAGTATCATTCACTGACATTAACAAAGTTGCACTGCGCGGGTTGGAATACCCACAAATAAAATAAAAATAATAATTCACAGAGGCACAATTCTTAACGCATGAGCAGGCTATAACTAGGTCATCTGGAAAGTTCATAATCAGCATTCAATAGCAAAAGCCTGCGAAGAGACCTGCCCAGAATCGAACCCCTCTTACGTAAATAAGCCATGCCTTCAATGTCGCAATGTCGTCACTTAATATCATAACAGAGATCCGGGCCCCATTGTTCATTCCGCACAACAAGGGAATTACAGACAGCATCAGCAATATATTTAGATTAGATAAATATTTAGAGACTTATTTTTGGGTCCATTTTTTTTTTTTATTGCTTAGATGGGTGGACGAGCCCACCTGGTGTTAAGTGGTTACTGGAGCCCATAGACATCCACAACGTAAATGCGCCACCCACCTTGAGATATAAGTTCTAAGGTCTCAGTATAGTTACAACGGCTGCCCCACCCTTCAAACCGAAACGCATTACTGCTTCACTGCAGAAATAGGCAGGGTGGTGGTACCTACCCGCGCGGACTCACAAGAGGTCCTACCACCAGTATATAATAATAATTTTATAGACCATATAATAATTTTATAGACCACACCAGAAACTAAGCCAGTTGTCTGACATCTGTTAAGTGTATCATACCTTTACGGGGTCCTGGTGTCTCATTTCGTGCTAACTCCAACGTTATCTCTATACGTAACTAAAACATCGTGTGCCATATGTTTTGCAAGAATATTGTACACGACGTTATTACCGAATTAAAGGAAAACTTTACTAAACAATAAATAATGTTAGATAAGAAAAAAGTTCGTATCAAAAGATTTTTTTTGTTAAAACGTAAATAATTTAAACCATCCTTCACGAACTAGATCTTCAAAACGACCGAAAGTGTAAAAAGAATAAAATATATATTATCTATATAATCTATACCTAGTCAGGTCATAAATTCTGTCACATGTTTAATGTAAAATAATTGAAACAAGTTTATTCATTATGTAACCATTCATATACCAAAATGAACTTAACAAAACATAGATTCTTATGACACTAAAGTTTATTCAAAATGACCTCCGTGATTTTGAATACAGGCCTCAATCTGCGCGGCCAGTCGTCTATCGCAGCACGAACGAGGTCCATGTCAATATCGGCGGCTGCCTTAATCAAGGATGTCTTGAGTGACTCCAAATTGGGATGAGGCTTTGAGCACGCCTTTTCCTCCAAGTGTTGCCATATCTTGTAATCTAACGGATTCAAATCTGGACTGGAGGAGAGCCAGTCTTCGTGCCGGATGAAGTCGATTTCACGCGCCGCCAGCCAGTCTTGTGTGCTCTTCGCTCTATGAGCTGGCGCCGAATCTTGTTGGAATACCCAGTGCCTGTTATTGAACATGGTATGAGAAACAGGTTCCACAAGGTTCGTCAGGACTGTATTTTGATACACAACTGCATTCGTTTTTACACCTTTCTCACAAAAATGTACCTCTGTTAAGTCCCAATAAGAAACTCCCAACCATACCATGAGCGAGGATGGAAAATGACCTCGTTGGACACGCGGAATACGGTTGCTCGCTTCTTCACTACTGTGTGCGTACACCTTATCATTTTGTTTGTTGTAGCTCTCTTCTACGGTAAAAAATTTTTCATCCGAAAAAAGAATTTCCCGATATTTTTTTCCCGCGTACCGCTTCAACAAAGCGCGGCATCTCTTCAGTCTCAGATCCATTAGACGAGCATTCAAACGATGTCCTGTTTTTCTTCGATATGCCCGAAGCCCTAAGTCTTCATTTAACACCCTTTTCACCGTGGTTCTGCTTAACCCCATCTGAAGGGCCAACAGTTTCTGCTTACGTTTGGGATTTCTTTGAATTCGCGCCTTCACAGCTTTTATCACTGCTGGAGTCCTAACAGACCGAGGGCGACCACTTCTTGACCTGTCATCTACACTAGAGTCTTCATTGTATCGTTTGATGGTACGATAAACGAATCTTTTGGTTATATTCAAATTTTTCAGTATGTTAAAAATTTGAATTGGCGCGTAACCGCAACGATGCAACGCAATAACTGCAACACGGTCTTCTTTAAGCGTCCACTCCATATTTAAAAATGAGTAAAATTCTAAAAGTATACATTTTTATTTTCATGAACAATTCGAAATTCGAATTCAATAAACTTTTTTGTGGCCAGCATTCTAAAAGAAAAGTTTTTACTGTGTGACAATACTTATGACCTGACTAGTTATATATAAAAATGAATTGCTGTTCGTTAGCCTCGCTAAAACTCGAGAACGGCTGGACCGATTTGGCTAATTTTGGTCTTGAATTATTTGTGGAAGTCCAGGGAAGGTTTAAAAGGTAGATAAATATGAAAATTCTCGGAATTAAATAAGTTTAGGTCTTTTATTTATCGATTGAGGCACTATGAAGTCTGCCGGGTCAGCTAGTTGCTTTTATTCATGGAAAATTACCTAAGAAAATACAATGTGTATTTAATTTTTTTAGATGCTCTGATGATTCTTAGGACTGATTCACATTTTCGAAGTCATGGGTAACGTGCTTACCTATAAAAGCAGCTGTTAGCTAACTACAAAAAAACAACCATAGAGAATATAAAAAAAAAATTCGGGTCATTATTTTCTTAAATAACTTTATTTTGCATTAATCCCCTTCCATTCGTCGTGTATCTACGCAGGAAGCCCAAGTGTTTTATTACGGACGCTTCCTTTAAGGAAAGTATACGAGCTTTATTTACATTTAATTAGAATTGTATGATGTTTAATTAATATGACGCTCTCGGGAGCGTTTTGTCTTTGTTTTTATAGCGTTTTCGACGTAATCACGAGATGCGAGACCAGGATACTTTTGTTGCTTCGTTTTATTGCGTAGATGGATGAAGGAGCTAGAGCTAAGAGCCCATAGATAACATGAATACCGTCGCCCGCTTTGAGACAACAAGGTGGAAGTCTCGATCTATACTTCTATGCTAATATTATAAAGCTGAAGAGTTTATTTGTTTGAATGCGCTAATCTCAGGAACTACTGGTCCGACTTGAAAAATTCTTTCAGTGTTAGATAGCCCATTTATTGAGGAAGGCTATAAGCTATATAACATCACAATGCAAGCGGAGCACCAATAAAGAATGTTTCAAAATCGGGGTTTTAATCCCTTTTGAGAGCTTCCGCTGCGTGCGCTTCGGAAACGGTTAAAGTTTCGCTAAAGTAATGTATGTAAGAGAATTGTTCCCCTTTCAAAGATCTAAAAAAAAGTCCGCGACAGCATATGTCTATATGTTAAGGTTGGCTCACTATAACGTTTTTTATGCTAACCAAATTTGTTCTAAAATAAAGCATTATTTGTGAACTATTCCACGCGCACGAAGTCGCGGGTAAAAGCTAGTTGTATTATATAACGGCTCTTCCACGACAGAGTTCCAAAGCGCCTCACGACAAGTAAATGGCGGTTCACGACTGAAGACCTATGTTATTATATTCACACTGCTGTCCGTAGTCCAGTATATCTCTTTTATAACATCTGCAGGCAGAGGCGAGGTGGTGCTATTATCTTTATGAGCATATGCCTTTATCGAATGACCAATTTTGTTTAACCGAATAATAAATCAGGTTCGATTCGATGCCAAGAGTAATTTTCACTGGTGGTAGGACCTCTTCGGAGTCCGCACGGGTAGGTACCACCACCCCGCCTATTTCCGCCGTGAAGCAGTAATGCGTTTCAGTTCGAAGGGTGGGGTAGCCGTTGTAACTATACTGAGACCTTAGAACTTATATCTCGAGGTGGGTGGCGCATATACGTTGTAGATGTCTATGGGCTCCAGTAGCCACTTAACATCAGGTGGGCTGTGAGCTCGTCCATCCAACTAAGCAATAAAAAAAAAAGATCATTGTCAAATTTAACTTTTTAGCGGGAACCGGAGGTTTTCATGTAACATTTACAACAAATCTTAATGTATTCCTGCTTTATGAATTTTATTGACTTAACCGTGTACCCAGTTTGAAGGTTTGTTTATATAAAAAAACCCATAGGTCGCTCTACTGACTTCTGAGTTAGGGGCGTAAAGTGCAAGTAATAGCGTCAGCGGAAGCGGTTTTGATTAAAATACGCTAGGTGCGATTATTTATTTTTGAACAGTAACTTCAACGGCTGTACCACCTTTTTAATTGGATCGCATGGTGAGTACGCGCTAGGGATAGGCTGAATTGTGGTAATGAAAAGTACTCACTACGTACTACACGGTTTGGACGGTAGGCAACGGATTAACGCTACTTTTGGCATCGCTGATGTCCATGGGCGACGGTAACCATTCATTCACCAGGTGAGCCGTATGCTCGTTTGCCTCCCAGGGCAATAAAAAAAAGAAAAACACGTCCGCATCCAATGAAACAGTTATTTCATATTTGACGTGTATTTGGTACGTATGATTTAGTAAAGACGGCGGCGTCTATAATAATAATATTATGCGCGAACCAGTCGATTACTTTGAGAAGAGAATCCTGAATTAACCAATGTACCTCACAAAGCTACAAAAACTCATCATTGAAGTTATCATCGTGACTTAAAGCAAGGTCTACATTAAGTTGCTTCACGTAAGGTTTAAAATAGAACGAGAAACAGCGACTTGAATGTACCCTGGTATTGTCGATGTCCATGACCACGGTGACGGTGGCGATAAACATAGGGGGCGAGCACGAATGACTATCGAAAAAGTATTCGTATCGCTATCGAGAAAAAATGTGTAGGTTTTAAACAGCGCCCCTACTGCCCGTAGAAAGAATTAATTTTAGCAGCACGAATGAATTTACTTTCTCTCGTGTCGCGATGGAATCGTCAGGTTCTCGAAACTCGAAATTTATACTCATAATCGAGAGCACGACAATTGTTTTGACGTAAGGTAACGTAAATCTCGAAGGCTGACTATCGAGTACTACCATTTAATGCAATGTGTTTTTTTTATTGCTTAGATGGGTGGACGAGCTCACGCCCACCTGATGTTAATTGGTTACTGGAGCCCATAGACATCTACAACGTAAATGCGCCACCCACCTTGAGATATAAGTTCTAAGGTCTCAAGTACAGTTACAACGGTTGGCCCACCCTCCAAACCGAAACGCTTTACTGCTTCACGGCAGAAATAGGCAAGACGGTGGTACCTACCCGTGCGGACTCACAAGAGGTCCTACCACCAGTAAAAATGTTCCGTTTTCGTATCGAAAAACCGTTTTCGTATCGAGAAGTCGATACATTTACATTACGAATTCGAGAAATTACAAGAAATATAAAAGCGCCATTGTGTCCTTGCAGTTTAGACCGCACTGAAATCTTTGGCCGCGCGTATTTCGCTAGCAATGTAAACATTTTTATATAGGCCCTATTTCACGTGCACGGGCAGTTAGTGTTGGGCAAACGTGTAGTCTGCTCCCGTATACGTTTATTAAGCGTGCTCTACGACCTTATCTTGTAAACGTCGTTGATTCATGGCCGTGGAAAATGAGAATGTACTCTATTCACTGATATTAAGGGTGGATAGAGTTTGAGTTTTAGTGAAAAGATACGTCTTTCCAGTCCCGGTCTCGAAATGTTGTTATTTCCCCATCATCCGTTTATATTAGTGATGTCCTGGTCTTGGATTCTTATCGAAGCATCACTGTAATTTATTCCATCAACCCGTAGGCTGCTATTTATTGATTTTCGATAAGCCCATGATCGCTGCAGATCATGGACCGCTTTCCCTGAATATTTTTTTAATGGCATAAAATGTAACGGAACGTAAGGTCACCCATGTGCTAGTAAACCACAATTTCCTATGAGCATCAGAAATGTTGTTGCTACCAAGCTGTTGTTATCTGTCATCTTTCAGTCCTCATTTGAAGGACATGTCATAGTATTGCTGAAACACCCTGAAGAGTGCGACTTCATTGCTGAGCCGGCAATAGTGATCTCTAGTAAAACTGAGATGACAGGAACATTTAAAAAAATCTATAGTCCACTCCAACCTGAAGTAACGTGAATGAATGAATGAAATGCCAGTTTCAATCTGAGTAAACTAGATTCGGTTTGATAATAATACTATCGTGATTGTTAAGAGTTGCTACCGGCGTAGCTACCGGTAGAAACCCTGAAAATATATTTTAAAACTATCTACGCAGAGAGACAAGTGACACGACTCAGTCGTTAATTAATGTGGTCGTTTTGGTATAATATCAGAGATCAAGTTAACAATTTTTTTTGACAATTTTGTGGCGCTTTTCTTTTTGAATATTTCGGGGGGAAGAAATGAATGAAAATATTTAAATGTTTTTGTAAAAATCTCGGACATTTAAAGGTTTTCTTATTTGACGTTAACAAAGAATCTCTTTTGAAGACATTTCGAGGGTAATTATATCAAAACTTGTTTTATTTTTGCAGTGGAAAATGTGGAAATTGTATTCTATTTTTCGCAGCAGAGTCGGAATATTGGTACCTACCAATTCGGGCTCGCGCTCATTTCGTGGTAGGACGTCTTTCTTGCCTACCACCAGTAATAAAGAAGAAATTCGTATCGAGCGATGCACCGGTGTTCGATTCCCACAGGCGAGTACCAATTTTTGTAATTAAATACGAACAACATCCTATACTAATATTATAAAGAGGAAAGATTTGTTTGTTTGTTTGTTTGTTTCGAATAGGCTCCGAAACTACTGGACCGATTTGAAAAATTATTTTTCCATTAGAAGCCGACATTGTCCCTGATGAACATAGGCTTTTACTTTTTTTAACTTTTTTTAATTTTTTTTTTGTTTCATGTTTGTTTTAATGTTTCCGAAGCGAAGCGAGGGCGGGTCGCTAGTCGTGTAATAAAAATCAAAAAATTACAATTTGCGTAATTACTCATGGTAGGACGTCTTGTGAGTCTGCACGGGTAGGTACCACTGCCCTGCCTATTTCTGTCGTGAAGCAGTAATGCGTTTCGGTTTGAAGGGTGGGGCAGCCGTTGTACTGTAAAAACTGAGACCTAAGATCTCATATCTCAAGGTGGCTGGGAATTCACGTTGTTGATGTTTATGGGCTCCGGATACCACTTAACACCAGGTGGGCGGTCATCCAACCACCTAAGCAATTAAAAAATAAATAAATAAAATATATGGATAGTACCATCCAGCATACTTCACATAAAATCAGTACGTAATTGCGCAACATTCATTCTCAGCAAGGTGTATCTCATCTTCTGTAGGCGAAGCGAATCTAATCATCTAGCGTACCTAAGTAACCTGTGTCTTCGTAATAAGGTGACTCTATAGGAAACATAGACTCTCTCTCTCTTTTTTTTATTGCTTAGGTGGGTGAACGAGCTCACAGCCCACCTGGTGTTAAGTAGTTACTGGAGCCCATACACATCTACAACGTAAATACGTCACCCACCTTGAGATATAAGTTCTAAGGTCTTAGTATAGTTACAATGGCTGCCCCGCCCGCCCTTGAAACCGAAACACATTACTGCTTCACGGCTGAAATAGGCAGCTAGAGACACGGTATCCACACCAATAGCAATATCTAGTTTCAAAAATAACTTGCCTAATATTACTAAAACAATAAAAACCGTTGAAATTTCAACCGAATCTCTCAGTCAAGTTGGGTGACGCTGAGATCTTTTTTCCCCCTTCCTATGCTGATAGGCTTGAGAGGCTAAGTATATCAGCGTCTCCTTGACGTGTAGGTGAGCTCACGGGGCTCAAGCCGGATCGTTGCTAACACTGACTCTAGCAAGAGGAGTTCTTCGCAGAATCTACCACCGGATCGGAAACATGACTTACTGAGAAGATCCGACGAGAACCTCAGGGGACTGTGTCTATGGGTTAATTCACTCGTCGAGCCCTTCGTCGCAATCGACGGGTTCGACGAGGGGAGATCAATACCTCAGCGAACATTCTAGTATGATGAATGTGATAATGAAAACACGATCTGAAACACTTTGAAGTTTTTTCTTCTAAATGAACTTTGAAAGTTTAAGCTTTCAAGGCTTAGTAATCTAATTGCGACCAGTTCCTTTCAGTAAAATTTAATTACCTGTCGGTAAAAGAAACCTTTTCTTTGTCTATTAAAATAAAAATTCTAAGACTCATAGCTTGGTAGCAGAATACGTGCTTCTCAAATATTCGACGGTCAATCAGAGATTTCTTTTTATGCTTTTGTTCGTTCGATCTGTATATAACCGAATCTTTCAGTCATTTTAACCACCTTCAAAATGTTCGATTACTTGGAGATTTGTACACGCCTCAAGGACATTCGACAAGGAATGCAACGTTCTGAATACTCTGGCCTAATACGCTGACCAGGATAATTAGGATACAATTTAATATATTGAAATCTTAAGTATAGTTCACTATTGAAGCAATTTTTTTGCTTTTTAAACTTCGTAATTTAGTATTTGTTTTTCAAAATTCCAGCATTGTTCATTTATGTAGTCATTATCTTTTAAAAGCCCGTACGGGTAAATGCCACTAATCTTTTTTTTTTTTGCGCCTGGACCAAACCTTAGCCGTGGTACCGGCGCATAAGGGGCGCGCGAGGTATGTGGGACTTGTCGGTCTCAAAATATAGACTGTCTCCTTACAGGAGTCGGAGCCGGGTGAACGAGCTTCTCGGCCCCCCGAGGTATCATCACCCTACCTATTTCTCTGCTGTAAAGCAGTAATGCATTTCGCTTTGGAGGGTGAAGCAGCAGTTTTACTGTAAAACGTGAGAGTTAGAATTCATGTCTCAAGCTGGGTAGCAGCATTTACGTTGTTGATGTCTATGGGCTCCGATGACCACATAACACCAGGTGAACCGTGAGCTCATCCACCCTTCTAAGAAATCAAAATAAAATAGAATGGTATGCGATGTACGACTTTGATCGATTTACCATAGTCCCAGGGAAGGGAGACCTACTTTAATTCACTAAAAACGGTAACTAAATGAATAAGTTAGTTAAAATTTACGTTGACGGACGGTACTTTGGCGGAAAGGGTCAAACTTTCAACTCACATAAAGTGACGTAGTATAAAAGCATTTCGTGTTGTCATAATAAAGCTGTTTTACACTGAAGAAGTTGCTCGAATGTGTGAGATTCATTTATTTTATCGCTTTGTTGGAATTCACGCTTGAAGTCATTGGGTTCTTAACCCAAATTAATCTTAGCCCGCTAAGTTTTAGTCCAGATTTTACCAGGGAGCGTTTCCGATCCTGTGTTAGAGACATTCGCGAAGCAGCTGCCCTGGAATGAACTCCCCTCCACGGTGTTTTCCGAGCGCTATGACATGTCCTTCTTCAAACGAGGCTTGCGGAGAGTACTTTATGGTAGGTAGCGGCTTGGTTCTGCCCCTGGCATTGCTGACGTCCATGAGCGACGGTGACCACTTACCATCAGGTGGGCCGTATGCTCGTCTGCCTACAAAGGCAATAAAAAAAAAGCTGATATGCCTCATTTAAAGGAGCTCATGCAGTTGTTAGCAAACCCCACCCATCCCTCCTACTTTGATGAAATTGGGAAGGCCTCCAAACCACCACCCAGCTTGGCCAAACCAAATACGAATGAATCATTTCTGACGATTTTAATTGGCGTCATAGGAAACCAGTATACGTCTTAGAACCCGTCACGTGCGGTCACGGTAGGCAGCGGCTTGGCTCTGTCCCTGGAATCGCTGACATCCATGGACGACGGTAACCACTCACCATCAGAGGGGCCGTATTTTTTTTATTGCTTAGATGAGTGGACGAGCTCAAAGCCCACCTGGTGTTAAGTGGTTACTGGAGCCCATAGACATCTACAACGTAAACGCGCCACCCACCTTGAGATACAAGTTCTAAGGTCTCAGTATAGTTACAACGGCTGCCCCACCCTTCAAACTGAAACGCATTACTGCTTCACGGCAGAAATAGGCAGGGCAGTGGTACCTACCCGCGCGGACTCACAAGTGGTCCTACCACTAGTATGCTGCCTACAAGGGCAATAAAAAATCCCTCTCCACCTTCGAATGCCATTTCGATATCTCAGTTAGAGTAACAGTAATTTGTGTTATTTGAAACATTTCACGACTGGATGAAAGCCATGCCGTCGTGGACTTACCACACGCCCCACCAATCAAATAACTCTAATTCTATAATGCTATTTAATTACAAAGTGAATATCGCTAATCGTAGATCATCCTGTCATTTCGCAGCAATTAGGCGACAATCCCGAAGCGATACTCGTCATGTTCATACAATTCGATATTATTTCCTATAGTCGATGCGTAATCGAGAAAGCCTTCTAGTGTGACCCAGCCTTAAGGGTGAGCGGTAAGTGACAGTACAAAAACATCATTGACGGAGGTTTAGCTCGGCGAGGTCTTAAGAGCATTGGTACAGGGAGTATTGTGTTACGTGCCCGTGTTTACATCCAGGATGGTATTTTAATAAACTTTTCAACTTAGTTAGTCTTCCCGTGAGGGCATTACGTGCGTACACTGCCTATATCTGTCGTGAAGCAGTCGTGAGTTCCTATCTGAAGGGATAAGCAACAGCGGAACAATCCCTGCTAGAACACAATGGAAGATCTGATGCATCGATTGGCTTTGTATTCCTATTTATGATAAGTCGTCGTGGCCTAAAGGATAAGACGTCCGGTGCATTCGTGTTGAGCAGGTAATAATGAAATACGTACTCGACAAATATTCACGATTGACTTCCATGGTGAAGGAATAACATCGTTTAATAAAAATCATCACCTCGCCTATTTCTGCCGTGAAGCAATAATGCCATTCGGTTTGAAGGGTGGGGCAGCCGTTGTAACTATACTGAGACCTTAGAACTCATATCTCAAGGTGGGTGGCGCATTTACGTTGTAGATGTCTATGGGCTCCAGTAACCACTTAACACCAGGTGGGCTGTGAGCTCGTCCCCCCATTTATGTAATAAAAAAAAGATAAGGTGATATCGTCAATCGAACGATGAAAATAAAAAAGTAATAACAAACTGTTAACATATCATAACAAAATAAATCAATATTGAATTATGGGTATTTTTATTAAGCTTATAAATGACTTCATTACATTTAAGTATGAAAATATTATGTAGCTTATTTATATGTTCTTATTGTATGATACTTATGCGTATTTACAGTCCATTTGATTTAAATAACTATCGGAGTCCACATAGATGTGTACATCACACCTGATGTTATGTACAGGTAACATTTTTTTAATTTTTTATTGCTGATGTGGGTGGATGAGCTTACGGCCCGCCTGGTATTACCGGAGCCCATTGGCATCAGCCACATTAATCTATCCATCTTGAGACATAAGTTCTAGTTCTAAGTCTCAATTTCTACAGAACAGCGGCTGCCCCACCCTTCGAACCGATACGCATTACTGCTTCACGGCAGAAATAGGCAGGGTGGTGGTACCTACCCGTGCGGACTCACAAGGCGCCCTACTATCAGTAAATGTTCGTGAGTTTCATTCAGCACAAACGAGAAACTTGCCACCATCTTGAAACATGAAATCATATGTACTACAGCCGTTCCAACCTTCAAAGCTATAACGCGATAGAAATATGCAATGTTTAAAAAGAAATTAATTACATTAATATAATGCTTTTGAAGTGAAAACTTCTTTAGAATCGTTGTGATTTCAAACCGGATGCAACGGAAAAAACGACAGGTAAGAGACACAAATACAAAAATGTGTAGGATGAAGCCAGCAAAGAATGAGACAGAAATATACATACTATTTAATACAGCGCCATCTGTGAGATTTTTTAATACTAACGTGTGTATGAAAGCTCTTGTTAATTTAGGATTATACGTGAAATTAAAATATCAATTCACAGAGGGCGCTACCTTACAATTATTTACTAATGACAAAATTTTACATATACTTAAGACGTTTAGGATAATTGTATTTTAATTTTGGAAGGTTTCACTTCTACCACGTGTGAATTGCACACATTTTGTTTTTTTTTTATAATTTTGTAATATAACAAATCAAAATAATTTAACATAAATCAACTCACACAGTAGAACAAATCTTCCAATGCGCTTGAAAGAGGCACAGTTCCCAAGATACTGGCTACGTTACCTCGTTGGACAGCCAGACTCACTCTCTGCGCAAAGTACCAGCCAGCCTTAGCATCAGGTGTAACCTCCTTCAAGCCATTCTCCTTCATTACATTAAAGTCTTTAAAATTGATTTAAAAACACAATTGTCTCATTAAGTGTATACTCGAAGGTAACTTGCCCAATCTATTCATAGTTTGAATTTCGGTTAATAATGATATTACACTTATCAAATAAAGCGAACATTTTCTTTTGTTATAGACTAACAAATCGTCACATTCACCCTCAAAAGCCGACCGAAGATTAATCAGAATTCGTTGCGAGAAAACCTCTCGTGTTACTAATTCCATTGATAATAGACTATTGTTGAAATGAAATACAAAACAGATACCCTTGTGGGGGACCTTGAGCGATGCTCTTCGTCACCTGTCGACCTTGTAAGTTAGAGGCATAAGCTCCGAAAAATAATGACAATATGACCAAAATATTAATAGTACCGGCGCCCAAATTAATCATTTGTAGATGTCATTATTTGAAAGTATTTTTACGTTTTTGTTGGTTAAAGTATATAATAATAGAGCCCTTTATTCGGAAAACAGATATAAAATTAAGTTTCTTATATTACTGCACTTATACTGATATATGTATATATATATGTATTTTAGAAAATTAAAATTGGTGTATTTGGTGCTTGTTTACTCTCTGTAAGTCCGTTTGCCAGTTGGCAAAGGCCTCCTCTAACCTACTCCATTCTGATCTCTCTCTGGCTACTCTACTCCATGTTATGCCCGCAACCTGCCTGATATCATCGTCCCATCTTTTTTGTTGCCTGCCTCTTTTCCTCTTGCCTTCCCTTGGGTACCAATGTGTAGTTATTTTGCTCCATTTTTCTTTTCCTCTGACCATGTGTCCCGCCCACTTCCATTTTAGCCTTTTTATTTTTAGAGTTACGTCTTGTGTCTTAGTATTTTTCCTAATGTTAGTGTTTCTTATTTTATCCTTCCTTTTTACTCCTATCATGCTTCTTTCCATTGCTCGTTGGCAAATAGCAATTCTATTGGTTATGTTTTTTGTTAAGGCCCATGTTTGGCTTCCATACATTAAAATTGGTAGAATGCAAACATTGAATAGTTTGCCTTTTGTTCCTATATGAAGGTTTTTATCTTTCATTATTTCTCTTAGATCCCAATACCTCTTCCAACTGTTTGCAATTCTTCTTTTGATCTCTTTGTTTATATTATCTTTAGGTGATATCAGCTGTCCGAGGTATATATATTCTTCGACATAGGTAATTTCTGACTTGCCTACATTTATGCTGCTTTTGGTTCCGTTGGTCATTACTTTTGTTTTTTCGGGATTTAATTTTAGTCCTACTTTTTCACTCTCCGAGGCTAGTTCGTTTAACATTCTATTTAGGTCTCCCGGTGTTTTTGCGAATAACACAATGTCATCGGCAAATCTTAAGTGTGTTAGTGTGCGGCCGTCTATATTTAAACCCAGATTCTCCCAATCAAGGCTCCTGAAGATCATTTCCAAAACAGAGGAGAAAAGTTTTGGAGAGAGAGGATCTCCTTGTCTTACTCCTTTTTGTATCTTAAACGAATCTCCTTTCTTTTCTAGCTGAATGCACGCCGAGCTGTTTTTGTAAACATTTCTAATCAATCTTATATATTTTTGTTCTATTCCTTGTTCTCTTAACGCCTCCCAGATGTTTGCATGTATTAATGAGTCAAATGCTTTGGTGTAATCGACAAATGCTAGATAGTATATGAGTTGATATTCTGTATATTTTTCAATGATTTGCCTAACAGCATGGATATGATCAAGTACTGAGTAGTTTCTTCTAAAACCTGCTTGTTCTATTGGCTGTTGCTCGTCGAGTTTGCCCTCCATTCGCTTGAGCAAGATCTTTGCAAATATTTTGTACAGGTTGGACATTAAACTTATAGGTCGGTAGTTTCCAATATCGTACTGATCACCTTTTTTGTACAGAAGGATTATATTGGATTTAGTCCATTGCTGGGGAATCGTTTCTGTATTGATGATATCGTTGAAGATTTCTTTGAGAATAGGTGTTATTGTTTGTTTCGCTTGTTTTAGTACTTCGTTACTTATTCTGTCGGGTCCTGGAGCTTTATTGTCTCTTTGAGTTTCTATAGCGAATTCTATTTCATCCTGTATGATGCTGGGCACGGATGAGATTTCCAACAACTCTATTTCTTTTTCCTCTATGTTGTTTTCATATAATTTCTTGTAGTAAGATCTAGCAATTCCTAATATTCCTTGCCTTCGATTTTCCTTCAAGCTATTACTATCTTTCATCTGTACGATCCAGTCCTTTTTGTTTGATAATTCCTTATGTGCCTTTTTTATACCTCCTGTTTGTAAAATGTGTCTCTCTATTGTTTCCATTCTTTTTTGAGTTCTATCTTTTCTAATACTTTCTTTAATTTCTTTGCTGAGTTTTGCTATTTGCTTTCGATTATCGTTACTATTTTTTTCTTTAATTAAGTTAGCTCTTTGTTTGAGAAGGTTGATTGTTTTGGTAGTCATCCACTTGTTAGATAGGTCTTTGTTATTAGTCCCTTGTTGAATAGCTGCTTTGATTGCTCCTTCTAACCAGTCGTATTTTTCTTGCACCTCCATGTTTGTTGTCTCTTTTTTGTAATCTATAAGTTTTGTCATTACAGAGTTGGCTATTTGGGATATTTGGTATTTGGTAGGTTTTGTGTTCATCATATTGTTTCTTGGTCTTGAGTTTTTTGGCGGGGTTGTCGTTAGTTCTGCTCGAATAATTCGATGGTTTGTATTGAAGTTGAAATTGCTTATAACTTTCATGTTAGAGAAGTATCTACTTTTATTAGACATTATAAAATCTATTTGGTTTTTTGTTTTCCCGTCTGGTGATGACCAGGTCCACATCTTACTTTCTTTCTTCTTGAACACTGTGTTTAAGATTCTCAAGCCATTCTCCTGTGCAAAGTTTACAAGTCTTTCTCCGTTTCTGCTTCTGGCCTTTTTTCCATACACAAATGGTCCCAAGACTGTGTCTTCTTCTGGTTGTCGTTCTCCAATTTGGCCATTGAAGTCTCCTATCACAACAAGGTTTTTGTAAGCATAGTCTTGGATTGTTTTATTTAGGTCTAGGTAGAATGACTCTATTGATACTGTATCGGATTGTTCCGTGGGTGAGTATACTTGTATGATGGTCCATGGATCGGTTAAAGTATAATGCTTAATATAGTTTTTATAGTGATTACGGCGTGACGTGTAGTAATAAATATTGCTCGGACTAAAATTTCTAATTTTAGATATATGTCTATCGATATTTGCGATAGAAAAAGCGAGAATTTCCCAAGAGTATAGACTGTTTAATTTTTTTTAGCTTTGTTTGTGTAGATGAGCTCACCAACAGCCGCCTGTACCAGGTGAAAGTGATTACCGATGCCTTAGAGTACAGTAAATAGACAGGATGGTAGTACCACCAGGGCGGCCTTAGCACCAGCAAAACTCTCCATTCTAAGCAACCTAAAAGCTTGCGTTCCTCACACGTGTGGATTAGCAGAGGGTGTCTACCTATACATAAAACTAAGTGGCCGGTTTGTCATGCGTTGCTAATAGTAAATGTAAATAATAACAGGGAATAAATCACGCACGGTCATCCGCTCCCGAATTAGGATTCCCCGTGTTATAGTTACCAGAGACTGACATACATAGATAAATACGTTTAAATATATACATATATAGATAATAAACACCCAGATGAAGAGCAAGCAAACCTGTTTATCACATGAATTTTTGCCCGATTTGGGAATCGAACCTACGACCCTTGGCGCAACAGTAAGTCAAATACCGAGGAGTAATCTTCTTTTGTTTGTTGCTTTGTCGAGAGAACGACCACAGGGGCATCTGGATTCAAGTAAGAAAAAAATTTAAAAACTTAATTAAGTTAAATCACAATAAAAAACGAGGTCTAAGCTCCAACTTTAGAGTATACGGCTGCCCCACCCTTCAAATCGGAATGTTTTACAGCCGCGGAAATGAGCAGTGTTGATCCTTGTAACAAGTTCTAGTAAGATTTAAAAATGTTTTAAATATAAATATTACCCATTACCCGATCGGAATAGTCTTAAATTCTGGGTTAAAGTTAAAATACCGACATGTTCGTGTGTGTGTGTGCGCGTGTGTATGTGTGTATAGTGCGCAGTGTCCAATGTTGATTTTAGCTAATGAATTCTCAACATAGGCACGTTTTGATAATAATCTGATAACACGAGTCTCGATTTGTTTTTCTTTTACTGAGGTTTCTTCGGTAATGTGAGAATTTGGGCGAATTTAGAGGGTAGTTAATTGCGTTCAAAGGTATTTTAAAAAAATATTTTTATGCGCTTGTTATTTTCGCTCTTATTCCCATTTATTAATATATTTTGACATTCATCAGCCATTACACATTGATGCGGGTTATTTGTTCATACACTTAAGTTTGGAGTTATAGCTAAATGCAATTATGATATATCTCAAATAAATAAATAAAACCAGGTCACGTGATGACAAATGTAAAGGACGGAAACGTCTCGAAGAACCCAACTTTCAGAACTACTCCCAATGGAATATAGGGAAAGAAAAAAAAACAAATAGTTAATGGCCGTGATGTGGAAAATTGTTTGTGTTGTTTTTAAATGAAACCCACCCGTGTTTCACTAAGCTTCACGTCTAGAAAAACAGTCACAAACGACTGCCCAATACCAAGGAGCATAAATATATCGCTGGCTCTGGCTACCTCAGCAAAAAGACATTTTCGCCACTATGTTTGTAAGGATTGAGAAAAAAAACACATTTTCCTTCTACGCTTTTAATGTGACCGGGATTCGTTATCGGAGCCCCCGTTCTGGGTCGGAAGCCGGGAGCCGCGCTGATGGACCGCCCCGAAAGTCACACACACGAAAAGCACACAAATAACGTGCGTATGTGTGAGTGTTTCCAGAAAGTTCCATTTAAGAATAACGCTCGGGACCTGCGTGATTCCTCGTGGTATTTGTGTTGTGTAATAATATCCAACGTAGACTGGGTTAAAATTATTTTAATTAATTAATAATGATTACAGCAAACATTAGTTAATTTCGAATCGATATGTCCTGAGAAAGACCTAAGTTTAAAGGCTTCGTCAAACAGAACGCGTACTTAGCGCCGCGTTTTATCGTCGCGCTCTTTTTATGTCACACAAATTGACTAGACGAGCCCAACGCTCCTTGACGCAACGTAACATTCGCCAAATATAATAATGCCTTTCTATAGCAGTCTGAAAACTTAAAAGTATTGAGATTTCAAGTGATTCAGATGTGGCATTTTTAGGTATTTTCTAACTAATTCTATCAATTTTTCGGGCATTATTCAGTATTTTAATACACATTCACTCGGACGCTAAAATAAAGTTTGTAAAAAATTAACGCCTGACCTCAAAGCATCCTAACGCCGCGACAGAGCGTTGCGTACTTACAGCGCTAGCCCTCTGTTTGACAGTACGTTGCCACAGTAGTACATACAACACATGTCGGCGTTATAGCGCGGTTTCAGTTTAGCGTTCTGACGCGCGCTAAGTACCCTTTCTGTTTGACGAAGCCTTTATAGTTTATTTAGCATGTAGCGCTAACGATGCAATGAACAATGCATGTCCATAATATTCAACGTACAGCGGAGTTGTATCACGAAATAAAGAATGCTCAATTACTTTATTGTGGAACTGTACATCTACTGTATAGTAGGTTGTAAAATCCTAAGGTGCATAGCGATCGTTATTTTTATAATAGCTTTGTACCAAAGTCGAGTTGGGCACAATTTAATGCACCTTGTGATATAAGTCCTAAAGTTTCAGTATAGTACAACGGCTACCCCACTCTACAAACAGAAACGCATTAACTGCTTCACGGCGGAAATAGGCGGGGTGGTGGTACCTACCTGTGCGGACTCACAAGAAGTCCTACTATCAGTAAAATTGTCAATTCAATCTCAGGATTCAAAGTGTTGATAGTCTTATTCGGGGACTATTAAGGACTTACGTGGAGCGAGACCGTCGGATAGATTCGATGTCGTAGTCTTTTGAATACAGTGTTCTTATATAGGTCCTAATAAGTCAGACTGGCCAATATCGATTGCCATAGCCTCAGGGCTGAGGATCGGTTCGCACATAAACAAGCCGGATTAGATGTCGATTCTCTCACTCGATACACACAAATCGTCCATTGAACTTGATCGCGTCCTACGCCGGAATACATGTTTTGTAATATCCGCAATTTCCCTCGCAAAGACTGGCAAATGTCCTACATTTCGTAACATGAATAAAAGGGGCCACAAATAGAATATATTGGTCGAAAATAAAAGAGAAAACAAACGGCCAGTATGCATATGAGTACGAATACTAAAGAGGAAGGATTCTCTGAAAAAATTACAACACACGAACTGGATTCGTTGCTTTTGAGGGTTGTCGCGTGTTTATACGGACGCATATTGCACGATCATGATAGCAGTCCGTTAAGTTTCTGACAATGTTTTCACGGTGTAATATAAACAAAATATTGAAAGGGGTTGTGTATAAAGGCTAACAATGTACAAGAAATATTTCATAGATGGATCAACATACAGTTCATGAAGCACCCAATTGTAATTGCAGTTATTTTCTGTTTGTCCTATGATTCTCTCGCTTAATCTCTATTTCTATTAGATATGTAAATTTTCTTTGTCCTATGTGAAAAATTCTGATTTTTTATGTTGAATCACACTAAAGATGATATTTTTCGTAAGTATGGATAAAGAGAGATTGTATGAGTGCGAGTGAGTACGAGTTTTAGAGTTTTATAGTTAAATCATCGCGGAGGCAGATTTCATGCTGCCTAAGGGATTTTTCCAGTAGCTGCATGGATCAATCAACTTTTGAATTTAGATTACACTATGAAACCCTATAACATTGAAAGATTAAATAGGGCTGGCACTTGAAAAAAAATGGGAAGAAAATTATAACTCTTATTGAATTTTGTGTCATCAATTAGTGTGATATGCGCTTTTGAAGTCTTAAAAGCCACTTTCAAAGAGCATTTATCGGTTTGAGCAGAACGCGTTGAGTGGTTTTTAAGTCATTTTCGGTGTGACGCAATGTTCTAGTCCCAGCTGCGAAGTGACGTAACTACGATCCACTTGTCAGTCCGGTTTTAAACTTTACCTCAGTCTGCATTGGCCCAACACTTGGCGTATAAATACAGCCACTATAATACACTGGTGGTAGGACCACTTTACTGGTGGTAGGACCTCTTGTGAGTCCGCGCGGATGGGTACCACCACCCTGCCTATTTCTGCCATGAAGCAGTAACGCGTTTCCTCTCTCGTTTGAAGGGTGGGGCAACCGTTGTAACTATACTGAGACCTTACAACTTATATCTCAAGGTGGGTGGCGCATTTACGTTGTAGATGTCTATGGGCTCCAGTAACCACTTAACATCAGGTGGGCTGTGAGCTCGTCCACCCATCTAAGCAATAAAAAAAAAAGTCAAGAAGAACATCGGTAACATGATTTAAGTTATGCTAAATTATATAATCTCACATCATGGGAATAGCTAATGTAACCATAATGTTATGAGAATTTCGTTAATACGCTCACACTCAATAGGGTTGATATAAAAAAAATCTTAAAAAAAAAACCTTTTATTACCTCGATAAAAACATTCCAATTAACAATACATTAACAGATTGGAAAATGTGCGGCTCCTTATTGAGGAAAACGAATGTAATTAAATTTTGTTATTAAGTGTACTAGCGCGCCTGAATGTCGGAAGGTACTGTTTTAAGAAAAGCAAGGAGAATAATTTATGCTGTAGAAAAAACAAAATTGGTGTAAGTACTTTGATTTTCGTTTGGTATCTCCCACGGGAATCGCCTTTTTATTTTTGTTGACGCGCAAACTTTGTTTACGATTACTTTTAGAGTAGTAGAGAAGTGCTTATATTAGATGGTAATGTTAGGAGAGGGTGTCCTAAAAAGTCGTCGTGGCCTAAAGTATAAGACGTCCGGTGCATTCGTATCTAGCGATACACCGGTGTTCGAATCCCGCTGGCAAGTACCAATATTTAATGAAATACGTACTTAAAATAACATCGTGTAGTAAAAATCAAACCCGCAAAATTATAATTTGCATAATAATAGTTGGTAGGACCTCTTGTGAGTCCGCACGGGTAGGTACCACCGCCCTGCCTATTTCTGCCGTGAAGCAGTAACCCATTTCGATTTGAAGGGTGGGGCAGCCATTCTACTATACCGAGACCTTAGAAATCATGTTTTAAGGTGGTTGGCGGTATTTACGTTATAGATGTCTATGGGCTCCGGTAACCACTTAACACCAGGTGGGCCGTGAGCTCGTCCACCAACTTAAGCAATAAAAAAAAGACTTAGATGGACTTTGGAAAAAAGAATATGCGAGAGAAGGCGTGAAGGCAGAGTTGACGTATGACAGGTCTGAACGAAGGAAGAGGATAGTCTTTTTCGTGCCGAGGGCCGAACCTCCTACGAGGTCCCCGCGGCCAGGGAGGCGGATCTCGCCCAAGCCCTGGCCCTCTAAGTGTTTCGGGTCCCCCTCACATGTCGGTCTGGGGACCGGCGAGGGGGATCTAGGAAGACGACGTGTAAGCTGCTCTGCACGCGTTTTACGCAAGAGCATCCGGGTGATGGAAGACCGGCTATCCTCGACTCACGCTGGTTCTGACCCAGCGGGGTATTCCGTAGGATAAGTCACTCTAACCGGCGCCATCTAGGCGGGCTCCGAATAGCCTGCCGACCGAGAGAGCTGGTGGTCGTGGCGCCGACGACCGCCAGTCCGGCGTCCCGAGGGGAAGGGTGATGGGAGAGATGTGCTCCGCACTAAACACTTCACTTTCCCCCCTTTACCTTTTCATGAGTTCTGTCTCATGTGAGGTTTGGACGTTGGTTGATGAGCGACAGGAGGTTTTAGTCGGTTCGACTCCGACATGCTCCGCCCGCCGTCCCCAGTGGAGGCCGGAAGTCCGGCAATTTCCTCGTGACCAAAAAAAAAAAAAACGAGGTCCCCGCGCCTAGAGGGCGCGCAGGGTATGTGCGACTCAACGATCTGCATGTTGTTGAGAGAAGACCGGGAGCCCAAGGAGTTTTAGTTTTAAGGCCCACCCACTAAACGACTCCCCTGCACTCTTACACCCGACATCCGATCTCCGTCCGAGGTCAAAACCCGGTCAGAGTAGGGGGTTCCCGCGGTCAACACTACAACCAGACACGCGGACGCCCGACCGACGGGTCGTCGAGGCGATACTCGGCGACCAACGACGTCAGTCTCCGCGGTACGTCGGCACTACCAGGCCGCCCGGGCGATGTCGCTGGTGTTCCGGGATACCCCGCTGGGCCAGAACCAGCCTGCCGGGTAGGAACGCGATACACCGCGACCGGGTTGCTCTTCCACAGTACAGGCGACGACAGCGACAATGAAAATGCGGACCGCATCGCAGTCCGTAGCCGCCGACGCGCTGTCCCGTCCTCCGGATGCCAAATTTTATTTACTAATTTATATACACCACGCGTCTTCAAGGAACATATTAAATACCACAACTGCATTTAAATTCAATTAATTAGTGAAAATCAATTTAAGTTATCGCACTCGCTTGTGTGTACACAATCCGTCACACGAACGAGATAAGTTTGCGCGCCGGATACACGTTGCAGTAAGCACAGAACAGTATGTTAACTTTAGTTTTGTCTAAATGAAATATTCTTTGTAGGTAGGTGGAAATGCTCACAGTCATTGAATTGATTAACTGAGTTCATAGAATGTGTTTATTATTCATAGCGATGCGAATGTGGTGTTAAAATCCCACAGATAGAGACCAATTTTCCTATGAAATACATATTAATATTTGTTTACGAACGACTTCTACGATGATGGTATAAAATTATGTAACAAAAATCACTGGAGACAAACACGTCATGGTGGATATCAGTTATCCCGAAGGAGAAATGAATCACTTCGGATTTTATTTAAACAAACTTCAAGAGTGAAAGACATCAATTAAAGTCAATAATTAAAGTTAACAATTACAGACAAATATGAAAACATTTTCAAACA
Organism: Bombyx mandarina; assembly: GCF_030267445.1. Taxonomy (NCBI): domain Eukaryota; kingdom Metazoa; phylum Arthropoda; class Insecta; order Lepidoptera; family Bombycidae; genus Bombyx; species Bombyx mandarina. The sequence goes on along the minus strand of NC_143234.1, from coordinate 11,821,174 downwards.
AAAACAATTTTCAAAATTTATCCATTAATCACGGAAATACCTATAGTCGGATTTTTAATTAGACGAAGCCAGCTGACAGCAGCTAATGTCACTTTGTGAAATAATGTTACTATATTTAAAGTAATAGTGATGCTTTCAGTTCTTGTTCAATCACATGAATGAACAATGAGTGTGAAGAGTCATTAATTTCAAATTATAAAAGAATATTATTTATATATTACAATAAAATTGTATTAAAGTGCTCCAATATATGTTACTAGTAGTATGTAACTACAAACAGTTTTTTTTAATTTTCATTACCTACCTATAATTATTCTATTTTATACATCTATAGTTTCAAATATATGATGTATTGGAAATAGGACAGTCTTACAAGCTTCCTCGCAATGTTTTTCTTAATGTTTAAAACACTCGATATTCGGTACAGGTAGATACTATAGGAACATAATATTTCGTCGAAAAGTCGTTGGTATGTACAAAGCACGCCTAAAATTCGAACCCCGTACCCGATATCGGCAATTCGGCACAGCGACTATTCACTAGACAATCGAGGCAATTTCATTAATTCAGGAGTTTTTTCAATCGTTCGCTTTGTCACAACACTATTTTTATTTCATCAAAAACTGACAACACAGTAAACGTCAGTTGACTTCGTCTAATAAAAAATCCGACTATATAAACATAGGCCCTTTTTCATTGCTTTCATGGGTGGACGAGCATGGCCCATGGTGTTAAGTAGATACCGGAGCCCATAGATATCTACAGCGTAAATGCCACCATTCACCTTGAGGTTCTAAGGTCTCACTCACTTTTAACAGTACCTTCCTTTTTTTTACCAAACAGTTATATTCTTTAAATGATTGAAAATACTTATTTTATGTTTAAGCTACAAAACTTACATTATTATTAAAGGTCATTGTCGCAGATTTTTAGATTGCAGTGCTGATTTTTTCTTAATACCTATTAAACTAGTATAAAAAATCGGCGGTAATAAATCGTAATAAACATGTGTTACTGTTCTCTATATTTCGTAACTGACAAACAGAGACGTTGAACAAACTCCCAATTCAGGAATGTCCTAAGGGAGAAGCGATTAGCGATTACTCAACATGTACTAGGAACAGAAGGGTCTTCGATATTGCGGTATCTATAAAAACGACAAAAAATTAAATCATCATCATCATCATTATCAGCCTTTATCTGCCCACTGCTGGACATAGGCCTTCCCCAATGCCATTTAAAAAAATAAATGCGTTAACGAATTTCAACAAATCTTACACAAACATTATTCCCTTTGTCGTTTCCATGTTCACATGTAACGCTTGATAGTTCTGTTGCTATAGTTTTAAAACTATTCTTCCGGTTTCTCTTTTGAAAATTCGAAACAGCGTTTTGTCAACTATAGACAATATTGTGATGACTTATATTGAATTAATCTACTGAGTCTATTGACGGCATTGGGAACATAATGTTTAGAACGGTGACGTCGATAACGTAAGCCAATGACAGAGAAATAAAAACTTATTACCTGTCGGTGAGGGTATCTGATAATAATCTCATCAATCGTGCCGAAAAAATTCGATGCGCACACGCGACCCGGCATTGTACAGAAACGCTATTAATCTGTATCTTGTACCACAAAAACCCCAAACGCATTTATCACAAGCGATCTCCTAAGACTAATTACAGTGGATGATTTACGAAGTGCATTCTCGGATTGAATCTGCTTGTTTTTGAAGATTCTTTCACGTTGTGTTCCACTTCGAAGGATGTACACACATTGCTGCGATATTTTTAGATACGGAATGTGCCTTTTTTGTTCCACAAGGTCTGGGTTTAATGGGTACTAAAATAGTTATGATACATAAAATAAATATTTGTTTGTAGGTACGAGTTTCACTTGGATGCCTCGTTTAATCGATAGGATTAGCTCCTGGCATTTTATGGGAGGCTTCTGATATAGTACCATTGAAATACGATAGTTAAGGAGAGTTTTTGAAGAGAGTCCTCCGCAATTTGGCATTGTAATTGATGTCTGCAAATGACAGTCTACCCCTGCAGTTATTTTCCCTCTAACTATCCGTTGGTAAGCTAAGAGACTATTCCAACTACGCCCGGACGGGTAGGTGAGTTCACGTGTTCAACCTGAGAGAATTTACCAACACTGGTCCTAGCAAGAGCCGTGCTTCGCAGAATCTACCACCGGATCGGAATCGCGACCAACTGAGAAGATCGACAAAAAAAAACACCGAGGGTGTGGCCCGCATCTGCCTTCTGTGGTAATAAAAAAGTGATGCACAATTCGTGTAAACATTGTTTGTTATTTTTAGTCAAATAATCACCGAATGTGGCAATGATTCACACGCGGGGTTAGAAACATTTTGTAGTCGATGATTAGATAACAAGGTCGCCGCGTACCTTGAGACAATGTGACGACAATGAATGTGACTTATGTAACTTTAAAAATTAATGTAAACTGTAAATTATAGTTGTTAATGTAAACTTTGAAAATTAAATTTTGTTATTTTTCATTTTGTTATCTTCTATATATATATAACTAGTCAGGTCATAAGTATTGTCACACAGTAAAAACTTTTCTTTTAGAATGCTGGCCACAAAAAAGTTTATTGAATTCGAATTTCGAATTGTTCATGAAAATAAAAATGTATACTTTTAGAATTTTACTCATTTTTAAATATGGAGTGGACGCTTAAAGAAGACCGTGTTGCAGTTATTGCGTTGCATCGTTGCGGTTACGCGCCAATTCAAATTTTTAACATACTGAAAAATTTGAATATAACCAAAAGATTCGTTTATCGTACCATCAAACGATACAATGAAGACTCTAGTGTAGATGACAGGTCAAGAAGTGGTCGCCCTCGGTCTGTTAGGACTCCAGCAGTGATAAAAGCTGTGAAGGCGCGAATTCAAAGAAATCCCAAACGTAAGCAGAAACTGTTGGCCCTTCAGATGGGGTTAAGCAGAACCACGGTGAAAAGGGTGTTAAATGAAGACTTAGGGCTTCGGGCATATCGAAGAAAAACAGGACATCGTTTGAATGCTCGTCTAATGGATCTGAGACTGAAGAGATGCCGCGCTTTGTTGAAGCGGTACGCGGGAAAAAAATATCGGGAAATTCTTTTTTCGGATGAAAAAAATTTTACCGTAGAAGAGAGCTACAACAAACAAAATGATAAGGTGTACGCACACAATAGTGAAGAAGAGAGCAACCGTATTCCGCGTGTCCAACGAGGTCATTTTCCATCCTCGCTCATGGTATGGTTGGGAGTTTCTTATTGGGGCTTAACAGAGGTACATTTTTGTGAGAAAGGTGTAAAAACGAATGCAGTTGTGTATCAAAATACAGTCCTGACGAACCTTGTGGAACCTGTTTCTCATACCATGTTCAATAACAGGCACTGGGTATTCCAACAAGATTCGGCGCCAGCTCATAGAGCGAAGAGCACACAAGACTGGCTGGCGGCGCGTGAAATCGACTTCATCCGGCACGAAGACTGGCCCTCCTCCAGTCCAGATTTGAATCCGTTAGATTACAAGATATGGCAACACTTGGAGGAAAAGGCGTGCTCAAAGCCTCATCCCAATTTGGAGTCACTCAAGACATCCTTGATTAAGGCAGTCGCCGATATTGACATGGACCTCGTTCGTGCTGCGATAGACGACTGGCCGCGCAGATTGAGGCCTGTATTCAAAATCACGGAGGTCATTTTGAATAAACTTTAGTGTCATAAGAATCTATGTTTTGTTAAGTTCATTTTGGTATATGAATGGTTACATAATGAATAAACTTGTTTCAATTATTTTACATTAAACATGTGACAGAATTTATGACCTGACTAGGTATATAAAAATGAATTTGCGTAATGTACAATAGGTACGCGCATAACTTCAGAACGCCGGCAACAAACTGGATAATGCTTTTCTTCTTATGCTTTTTATTGAAATGAAACTTCTTTAGAACATCTGTAGTATTGTTTTCGCTATCTGACATTAGGTGGCGTTGTACTTCTCGAGCGTTCTAGGTGCTACTAGATCCTTCGATATTCGTTCGACTATTCGGCGATAGATGGCGTTACTCTTACCGGCGTAACAATATTGATAAAATGCGTGCTACAAATATCAGATTTGTATAGAAGAAAATTCAATAAAATCAATAATAAATTTTAGTCACCGAAGCGAAGAGCTAGTTTTTTTTATATTTTCACTATGAAAGGAAGGACACTTTTGTATCTTCAATAATAACAACGCTACGATGATTGCGACAATCAATATTCATTCTGACTCCTCCAAAACGATATTACAATGGCAATTGAAACTATGACCTCATTTTTTTTCTGTGCAATTAAGTGAAAGGAATCATGTAACTACTAACAATCGAAAGGTCTAGATTTATTTTTGCGCTAGTTACAAGAAGCTCACCGGCCATATGCTTTTAAGTTTTTATTAAATGTTCACTGTCGATAGATGAGCATACAGCGCACTTGACTGTCTATGCATTAATTGGGTCGTAACCCATGGATATCACATCGAGATATTGCGTATCAGAACCGGTATCCTTCACCATCTCGGGGAAGGAATTTTCAGGTTTTTTTTTATTATCCTTGCAGGCAGACGATCATACGGCCCACCTGGTGGTAGTGGTTACCGTCGCCCATGGAATTCAGCAATAACAGGGGCACAGCCAAACCGCTGCCTACCGTTGATATTTTTTTACAATTAATTATATCCAACTTGTATTTTTTGAGATTCTATGTATAATATATTATAGTCCCCAATTTAGGATTCCTTGTATTATGGGTACCAGAGAATGACAAATATACTTATATACGTTTAAATATTTACATGTATAGATAGCAAACAGCCAGACAAAGAACAAACAAACCTGTTCATCACACGAATGTTGAACCGATATGAGAATCGAACTCACGACCCTCGGCGCAAGTCAGATCCGCTAACTACTGCGCCACTGATTCAGTCTTAAAAATACGTTTTTGTGTCTCGACGCACAAGATTCAAGAGTCAAGTAAAAAGCTTTACTTCGAACGGTTAGAGGATAATAAGCTGGCGCTGATCCGCGTTTCTTGGGCTTTCAACTTTGTTATCACACAGGAAAAACGACCGGAATTCGCTCTTTTGTCTCCGCGATATCATATAACACAAGAACAATGAGCAACAAAAGGTACTGCATTGCAGCTAGATGTAGGCTAATGGATTGGGAGGAAGCAAAAACTAAAAGCTTGGCCGGGTACCCGACTTACTCGCGTTGCAGCGAAAGAGTGCATTCGTTAATTCCCTTTACCGTGACGTCACTAGTTAGTAGTTCAGTTCTGTGCGATCGATAAAACATAGGACAATAGAACTATCGCAGATTTCACTAAACACTCAATTTAGTGCTCGTAGGGCCAACCAAAACAATGTGTTTGCATTGTTAATTTAGAAAAACAATATATCATATTATAATCCAACTAGCCGTACTCGCCCGCTTCGCTGGGCATTTAAAATTAACATTATTATTTATTGTCATTATTATTAGGGAGTCCAACACTTATATAAATATTAGTCTATCCATTAAGTACATGTATTTTCTACAGGGATACAAGTTTCAAGTCAATCGGATGCATGGTTCAGTAGTTATAACGGAACATCCTTAAAAACCACAGTAGATTTATATATTAGTATAGATTACCCGAATATGTCGCACCTTTAACGTACTGACAAAGTCGTCAACTGAGTTGGACATTTTTGCTTGTAGGTTAGTGACGTTTATAAAAATGTTCAAGGGCATCCTTCACGTTAATAATAGGTTATTAGTGTAATTGTTTAATGCATACTAGACGGGTTTTTTTTGTTGATAACGCCATCTTGTTGTGTCTTTAAAGCGGTTAGTTGCCCTCAATTAAGAAAAATAGTATTATTATTCGCCAATAGATGTCGGGAAGAGTTGATTATTGAAAACACGAATAAAACAACATTTTCTGGAAATAAATCGTAGCTAGATCGATTTATCGCCCCCGAAATCACCTGTATACTAACTTTTATGAAAATCGTTGGAGCTGTTTCCGAGATTCAGATTATATACATATACATTAATATACAAGAATTGCTCGTTTAAAGGCATAAGATTTTGAATAAAATTATTTCCTTACATTATACGTTAGATTAGTTTTCCTTGTCGTGTTATTTTGTCGTATAGTTGTAAGGATCATTGTGTACAAATTCAGCACTTTGTCTTGCTTAGTCGTGCGCACATGGCTTATGTTGCAAGCCAGATTTTGTCTTTTTACTTGTGTTTTTTTATGTATATTTTTAGCTTGTGATGTGTATTGTGTGCCTAATAAATAAAAAATCGGTTGTCTGTAAAGTCGGTTTACTGACGATAGTTGAACGTGAAAGCAGTCGACGTCGCCCAAAACACGTCATCTCGGATCCTCAAGGTGGGTGGCGCATTTACGTTGTGGATGTCTATGGGCTCCAGTAACCACTTAACACCAGGTGGGTTGTGAGCTCGTCCACCCATCTAAGCAATAAAAAAAAAAACCTCCCGATCCACTGACGGTGCTTCTAGATACTTCAAGCACCAGTCACCGTTCTCGTCGAACCCGTCGCTAGCGACGAAGGGCTCGACGAGTAAATTAACTCTCAGACACAGCCCACTGAGTTTCTCGCCGGATCTTCTCAGTGGGTCGCGTTTCCGATCCGGTGGTATATTCTGCGAAGCACGGCTCTTGCTAGGGTTCGTGTTAGCAACGTCATCAGGTTTGAGCCCCGTGAGCTCACCTACTAGTTAGGGTTACGCTGGAATAGCCTCTAAAGGCTACCAGATTAGGTAGGAAAAAAAAAGGCAACGTCATAAGAAAATACTGATGGAATGGTTTCATTTTTTCAAAAGAAAATTTTAATTTTATTTGTTTGATAGATATTTTGTATGGACAATTGACACCACATTCACTTTTCACTGAACTTCATACTTGACGAAAACATGTAAGTAAATGTATTATTGTATAGCAGCTGTCCACGCGGATGCATCGCCCACTCTCTGCTTTTTTTATAGTTTGAATGAGAGTGTGGAACAGATAAGACAATATCGCGACTGGAATTGGATTGAGTGAATGATTGCCTGAGAGCGATTTGACTCTCAACTGGTTGCATGGCGTCTTGTGAACCCGCATGGGTTTATATACAACTACCCTTGTCCATTTTTAACGTAAGACTATCGAGATGGCGTGATTTTGATGAGATTCTGTCGTGAAGCAGTAATGCATTTCGGTTTGAAGGGTGGGACACTCATTGTACTGTAAAAATGGAGACCTTAGAACTCATGTCTCAAGGTGGGTGGCGACATTTATGTTGTAGTTGTATATGGGCTCCGGTAATCACACCAGTAGGGTCACGTGTTCGTACACCCATCTATGCAAAAAAACAATTAATAGTTTAAAAAAACTAACAAAATACGCTTTCATAGAAAATCCAACTAAAAAATAGAAAATAAATTTTAATAAATTTCAATTAAAAATAGTGTAAGAAAAAATGATTTTATTGTAAAAAAGCGGGGGGTGGATGGTATAAGTAGTTATAAATATTTTATGAACAGATATGAGTAGAAGGGTTATTTTGAAAATATCCTAAAAACCACCCCACGCTTTTTCAAATCATTTTTTCTTACACTATTTTTAATTCAAATTTATTAAAATTTATTTTCTATTTTTAGTTTAATTTTCTATAAAAGCGTATTTTGTAGTTTTATTTACATTATTTGTTATTTTCCTTTTTTTAATTTAATTTCAATTTTTTCAATATTTTTTTTAATTGTCATCGGTCCTTAATAAGTATCCCAAATTTCGAGTTATCCGACGTTTTGAAGGGGGTCAAAATCATGTTCAAAGATTTCGTTACAAACATACATACGTCTGAAGCTAATAAAAGCGTATTAATAATAACGTATTTAAGAAAAAAAAACACAATTTTTTATAATTCCAAAAACAACAGCATTCCTTTTTTTTTTTTTTTTGTCAGGGTGAAATCACCGGCTTCCGCCCTCCACTGGGGATGGAGGGCGGGGCATGTCGGAGTTGAACCGACTAAAACCTCCTGTCGCTCAACAACCAGCATCCAAACCTCGCATGAGACAGAACTCATGAAAAGGCAAAGGGGGGAAAGTGAAGCGTTTAGTGCGGAGCACATCTCTCCCATCACCCTCCCCCTCGGGACGCCGGACTGGCGGTCGTCGGCGCCACGACCACCAGGTCGTCGGCGCCACGACCACCAGTCCTCTCGGTCGGCAGGCTATCCGAAGCCCGCCTAGATGGCGCCGGTTAGAATGGTCTACCCTCGGAATACCCCGCTGGCTCTGAACCAGCGTGGGTTGAGGATAGCCGGCCTTCCATCACCCGGACGCTCTTGCATAAAACGCGTGCAGAGCGCTTGCACGTCATCTTCTTAGGTCCCCTTCGCCGGTCCCCAGGCCGACATGTGAGAGAGACCCGAAACACTTAGAGGGCCAGGGCTTGGGCGAAATCCGCCTCCCTGGCCCCCGCTCGACGGCGGCGGGCCTGCGCGTCTCGCTCGCGCCCTGCCGCCTCCTTCTGCGATGGTGCACTCGCAGAAGTCGAGGATCGCCTTCCACGACTCGTCGTCACCGAGCATTGATGCCACAACACCCGGCAACGACAAGTCGTTTCCTATTTTTGCGACAAGGACACGGCGCCACCCCTCCCATGCGGGGCAGGCGACGAGCGTGTGCTCCGCCGTGTCCAAGTCGCAACCACAATGGTGGCACTCTGCCGTCAGCTCGGCTCCGATCCGGTGCAGGAACTCACCGAAGCAACCATGCCCAGTGAGCACCTGCGTGAGCCGGAAAGTGAGGCGTCCTCTGTCACGATTCACCCAATTCACAAGAACCGGGCGAATCGCCTCGACGGTCCTACGACCAGCCGAAGGATCGGCCAGCCGTCTGGACCATGACTCCAGCAACAGCATTGCTTATCAATATTATGTAGTAAGTACCTCTAATAACAAAAAATATGTTTTGAAATATCAAAGTTACTACAGCTGAAATATTTAATAACACTAAAGTTGTATTATTTATTTGTTTACAGTACTGTGTACTTTCAGGTCGACTAGCGTAAAATCCTAGGATACCCAAATACCTCAATAAGAAAGTTGCGAGTCATTGCCGACACTTGTCTTCCGCTCCTCACTAAGAGATCTCGGCTGCTTTTCATCAGAACATTTATACGAAGTGTGAACAGATTTAGCGGTATATACGCTTCGTTGAGCTCGTAACACGTGGCATTGTACTGTTTATGCTTTTTGACTTTCACCCCGCGCCTGTCAGATATTGAGATGAACAGAGTTGAGAATTATTAAGCTGCTTTCTGACTACGCTATACTATAGTGCCATACAGTATAGCAGCGTATACTTAGCCAATGATGTATAGTACAGTACAGTTTCTTTTATGATTGAAGGATTACTGGTGCCCCGGAGGCCTTTCCAGTTTCACCAGGACAGGTGGGCGAGCAAAGGCTCAGCTTAGAGGGGTGGGATTTGCTAACAGCTGCCCGAGCGCCTCCGAAAGAGACCTAACAACTCAAGAGCAGCTGCTTCGCGGATGAATCTACCGCCGGATCGGAATCGCGACCCGCCGAGAAGATGCGGTGAGAAACTCAGCGGGCTGATGCATGGGTTAGGTTGCACGTCGACCTCTTTGTCGAGTTCAACGAGTAAGTTTACCGGGGTCCCTAAGCCTGCTCCTAATGTTAGAGCTGAAGGCGTCAAATGCAAGGGTTATTGGATTTAGTACAGTACAGTGTGAACGTGTGCTTAACAATGTATGGTGCGCGATTTTGTTGTGCTCTGAGCTATATACTATATGTTATATTATATGTTATCTATATATTAATACGTGAAGAAAAAACTTTGTATCCCTTTTTACGAAAATTGCGCGGACGGAGGAGTATGAAATTTCCCACACTTATAGAAAATATAGAGAAGGAGGGCAGAATGTTAATATTTTTTAAAATTATGCCTAAAAAAACACATTAAATCAATAATTAAAAAAAACATCACACACACTACCATGTATTTGACGCACACACGCATGCATACTATTTATTTACTGTCAAACTTTTGTTCTTGACGTCTGTGGTCAAATTGAGAATAGATTAAATATTTTTTTGTCTTTATTAATATTTTTCTATAGTGTATTCTTGGCGAAATTTGTGATTATTAGAAGTATAATAGTCTTTGAAAATAGAATCATAATAGTGGACAAACTTACAATTTCAATTAATTATAGTCGAATTTCGACTACTGCGGGACCTCTAGTACTACCTATATGTTTAAAGTTATTGCTGTTGCGTTGTCTGTTATTTCAGCATCCGAACCTTTTGTAGTGATAAATACTTCCTATCAATTTGCCGTTTTATGTACCAATTCAGTTTGCAATACGCTACTTTACGATACGCACTAAAGTGTACTGAACGCTTCTCTATTAAATCAACAATCATTAAATCAGAGCATTACCTATTAATTATACTCCTTTATTATTCGGCAACACAAGAAGCAGCTCACATCTGTAACAAATACAAACAAAATATAAATGTTCATGTTTATTTAAGACATTCAATAATCAATCACGAGTTAAATAAACAATAGTTTAAAAAAACTAACAAAATACGCTTTTATAGAAAATCCAACTAAAAAATAGAAAATAAATTTTAATAAATTTGAATTAAAAATAGTGTAAGAAAAAATGATTTTATTGTAAAAAAAGCGTGAAGTTTTTTTCAGGATACTATCAAAATAACCCTTCTACTCATATCTGTTTATAAAATATTTATAACTATTGATACCATGCGCCCCACGCTTTTTTTACAATAAAATCATTTTTTATTACACTTATTTTTAATTCATTTTGAAGGGGGTCAAAATCATGTTCAAAGATTCCGTTACATACTAATAGCATACGTATGAAGCTAATAAAAGCGTATTAAAAAGAGCGCTGGTGGCTTTTTGCTGGGTGGTGGGATTGCTGATAGACTAGACCAGACCAGCTTGTCCGTCCAGCTTGTCCGTCCGGAAAAGCCAGGCGAACTCAAAGGCAGTTTACATCGCGAATATATCTACCACCGGATCATAATTGCGACTTTGATGCTCTCAAGGTGAATGCTTAAAAAAATATTTGAGTATCGTTTTATTTCTTTATATCGCCTTTATTTTAGTTCTACCATCGCAACAGCCGTCGCCAGACCTGAGAACATTCACCAATAACCATAGCAATTGCCATACCAATGCTTCCATCGATATTTATATCACCTGAGAATTCTTTTTTTTTTGCCTATATGGATGGACGAGCTCACCATAGCCCACCTGGTGTTAAGTGGTTACCGGAGCCCATTGACATCTACAACGTAAATGCCGCCACCCATCTGAAGACTCGAGCTCTAGGGTCTCAATATAGTTCGACTCGAGATGGATCGCGGACTCGGCTGAAATTTTGCGTTATTAATAACCTAATATGCGGCGGGTTATGTGTCCCATACTACAACAATTGAATTCAACTAAAGAAATGACGGTCCAAAGATACAAGACTTAAATTAAATATAACTTGTTCATTGAAAGTTATATGAAACTAAATAAGAAATTAAGGAAAAAGCCTTAGTTTTTGTCGCCTATGCGCCATCATCGACATAGCTTCGCTTCAGAATTACAATGGCATATATTGTCTCATCTCATCATATAAAATGACACGACACAAGCGTATAAAATGCTTGTTATCGGAGATGTCTCGTTATCGTCAATAGGACAACACCTCGCGGAATTGAATGCCTAACATCGATACCGGGAATAACTCGGACAAGGTCGCAGGGAATCCAAGGATATCCGAGATAATTTGCGCGTTAAAGAAATCTCTCTGTAACTTCGGGTGGAAAATTATTCAATTCTATTCAAATGTCAATCATCTTCATTGGTACGTGCAGAATCTGAATTTAATACTATCGAAGTCCGATGAGCCTAGGTTCCACCAATGATGAATTGTTCATGTAGCTAAATAACTTTCGAGGACGCATTAGAATCGCTTCATATGTCTGAGAACTCTTGAACTCCAATTCCATCAAAGGCATCCGGTGAAATTTTTACGTGAATTCGAACCTGTGAAGTGTCGTTTGGCATGTCGCCGTAAAAGTCATATTTTTAAAATGGTAAATTGTGATTGTGAAAGAAATCACAGTAGAAGTTCATACATCAGGTAGAAAATGACTGGAGTACGTAAAAAGCAGTCGCTTGAACGCACTGGTAAGCTTGTAGAATAAATTAGCCAGGCCGTATCCTACTGTCGCTCGGGAATCAGGAATCAATTCGCTCTAAAAAGTTCTAAACTAAATGCAGTAAGCACCCAGTGCTATCCAACTAAAATACACGAACGACGTCAAATTCCACCTGCCGCAAGAATAGCATAACCCAGCCTCAAATCCTAAGCTAAACCCATAAAAGTTGAGGAACACAAGCCCCACCCCGGGGAATGTGACCACCGAAGAAAGATATCAATTTATGGGGTACCGGTTTATTGCGATAGTAAAAATAACTTTTGGGTCGTCCGTGCGTTTCGGTCTTCTAAATCCTTTCATCCGGGTCCTGGAAGGGTTTTAGTGCTTTAGTTTTGCTAATGACGATTTGTGGATATTATTTTTTTATTGGCACACGTGAAGAAGGGGCTCGTGGCTGATATTGGTTTAGGGACACAATTAATGCTACTCGAGATCCTCGTGGAAGGCGTGGAGTGTCTTGAGCAATCGTGAAACACTATGACCTGGAGTTTGAACACGTACCCTAGTTTGGTATCGTACTTTCCAAGGGCAGAAACATTTATTTGAGACGATCCGTCATCTCATTTAAGAAATATTAGCGTTCACCGGTGATTCTATAATAGCTATAATATATTTCGGAAATTTAAGTTTATATTATTATTTTTACAATACTCAAGAATATGGTAATAACAATAAAGCCTAGACAGACGTATAGGATTGGCTATCATATCTCACATGATGGTCATAGTGAATAGAAGGAGAGAAATAGAATAGAAAGGAATAGAAATCATCTGAATGCGTGGTAACATCAACTTTGGGTTATCAGATTGTAGCCTCAATGTCTTTGATACGACTGTTCTACCCTACAAACTGGAATAATCATGTATTCATGATAGAAATTCCTTAGACATAGGCAGAACCCACCCGTATGCGCTAGCGATATGTCTTACCCTCAGATAAGCCAAATTTAGTGGCAGGGAACATGTGAAATTTTGTACAGAGAAAATTATTAAGGAGGTGGTGGTAATTGCTTCTGTAGATAAATCAATAGTATTATTCAAAGTTAACCGGAGAGTATTTAATCACTGTCATTGTAATACGTTCGGAAATAACTTTACAGTAGTCGGAAGTGAGGTAGAATGAGTTAATTTACTATAGGGTATAAGAGATAGCCGTTTGATACAAAACACACGGGCCAAAACCAAACCCGGCATCCCATAAAAAACGTTTGGGCTTAATTTATTCGCGAGGTGTTGAGTGGAGTGGATATCTGTTGGACCGTATGTGCTTCTGTGTACCAGCAAAAGGATTATATCCGATGAGCTTATTCGTGGTTCATTACATTTTACGAACGATATTATAAATTGCAATTACATGTCATGTGTTTCGATTTGAAGGGTGGGGCAGCCGTTGTATTGTTAAACTGAGACCTTAGAACTTGCATCTCAAGGTGGGTGGATTTACCTTGTAGATGTCTATAGGCTCCGGTAACTTATCTAAGCAATAAATAATAAAATGGTATATTGGTTTTAACAATGTATTTTCGTACCCACCAATTAAATTAGGTATGAAATAAATATAATTATTTTATGTTGACGAATTTCATCAAACAATATACCTATGCTTTTGTAATACAATTTTATAAAAATATATATTTAGTATATTTTATAAAAAAAATCACTAAGCACATGCATAATGTTGCCTTTGAAAGCAGACGAATCCAAGGCCTGATGGTGAATAGTCATCATCAATGGAATAATGAAGGTACGGTCTATGTTTACAGACTTCAGTCTTCGCGAAGGATACGTCACAGCGCTCAGAAAACATAAACAGACATATATGAGTAGGTGTTCAGATACATAGCGTCATAAATATGATCCTCGAAAGCACACTGGATGCGTGTAGCATTTCCATTGGGATAAGCATGAGCCCTGTCTAGTGACGTGATATGACGATGAACCACCATGACCGGAATCTGGAATATTGTGTGGCGGGTAGCCATCATACAACGCAAGATATTTGACAAATGCCTGAATCTCGCTTACGACATTTTCAAGATAAGCTTGCATATATATATGCCTATGGCATTAAGTCCGCCTTTATACTTTATAGTATAAGAAGTTATAAATAAATAAATAAATATACAAGTTCCGAACAACAACATTCTGACCGTCAGTCTACCGAGCAATCTCACCCGCTCGGTAGAAGATCTTCCCTTCGTCGTTATTCCCAAAATTGTTAGTAAATAATTCAGTTGCCGATTGAGGAATACCATTTACACGGAGCGCTGTGAAGTTATTGTAGCACCGATGAGACCATTGTGTTGGTTTATTGCGGGTACGTGGGCCACGCAATGGAGCCGTAAACCAGAAGTTTCTGATTAGAATTTATAGTGTTCACGTTAATTGGATTTCATGATTTGAAAATTAATTAAAACGTTAAGATGATGGTGAAGAAGCACGTGATGCGTTTTGTCAGTTAATAAGTCATGTGATTCTGTATTCTGAGACCCTAAACATTATTATGGTCACTATTGCGCAAAATGTTAATGTAAAAAAAAAGAAACAACAATTCTGTTTACAAAATTACAGTTTAATTAAAATTATTTTTACATTATCATCTACACCGATTTACGAATTTACACCGACGTAGTTCCGTTTTTTTTATGTCTTAGATGGGTGGATGAGCTCACGGCTCACCTGGTGTTAAATGGTTATCGGCATAGACATCTACAACGTAAATGCCATCACCCACCTAAAGATATGAGTTCTAAAGTCTCAGTTTTTATAGTATAACGGCTGCCCCACGCTTCAAACCGAAAGGCATTACTGCTTTTTTCTATAACTCCATCCATATGTTTTGAAAAAAAAACCATGGTAACCCTAAATTCAAGAGTTCCCTGATCTATGAAGAAAGAAGCCTGCGTTTGTCTGTGGGACATCTATAAAACAAAGTTGTTATAAAACTATGATGTGCATCGTTCTTTATGACTTAAAATAGCATAGTAGAAAAGTTTCTCGTATTTCACAATATCTCTCTTGACTAGCCCTTCCTTGTTCTAAGTATTACTCACGTGTTTGTTATTAGCTGGGAGTGTGTACTTCTGATCGTTTTAATTATTACTTGTTGAGTGCTTTTATTTTGGGCGTTCCTTCGCCTTACTGACGCTAGTTCGACTTTGGAAAAGTATGAATCTGAAACGTGAGCCAATTGAATGTGAATACGTTTTCTTTTTTCAGAATAGACTAGAATAGAATTAGAGCCCATTGAGTTTTTTGCCGGATCTTCTCCGTGAGTCGCGATTCCGATCCGCTGGTAGATTATGCGAAGCACTGCTCTTGCTAGGGCCTGTAATAAATTTTTTTTATTGCTTAGATGGGTGGACGAGCTCACAGCCCACCTGGTGGTAAGTGATTACTGGAGCCCATAGACATCTACAACGTAAATGCGCCAACCACCTTGAGATATAAGTTCTAAGGTCTCAGTATAGTTACAACGGCTACCCCACCCTTCAAACCGAAACGCATTACTGCTTCACGGCAGAAATAGGCGGGGTGGTGGTACCTACCCGTGCGGACTCACAAGAGGTCCTACCACTAGTGAATACGCAAATTATAATTTTGCGGGTTTGATTTTTATTACACGGTGTTATTCCTTCACCGTGGAAGTCAATCGTGAACATTTGTAAAGTACGTATTTCATTAGAAAAATTGGTACCCGCCTGCGGGATTCGAACACCGTTGCATCGCTACCTACGAATGCACCGGACGTCTTATCCTTTAGGCCAGGACGACTTTTAAATAGCAACATCGTCAGGTTTGAGCCTCGTGAGCTCACCTACTTGTGTACTCAGACTGCGTCTGTGGGTTTATTTACTCGTCGAGCCCTTGAGTTGAGTTGAGAGCGACGGCTTCGACGAGAACGATGACCGGAGATCCTCATTGGTTGTCTGCCCACGTTTTAAATATAAATTTTATCAATGTTAAATCATAATAGTAGTAGTTTTAATTACGTCTGCGACTCGCAGTGGGCAAGATCGAGATTGTTTGGTTAGAATTAAAGACGAATAAATAATCGACGAACCTACTCTTTAAGGTTCACTAAAAGTAGCAATAGAACATACGACATTTTTAATATCTACATTAATTAAATAGTTATATGTACTTGTATATATGAAGGGTAATGTATTTCTGTAAATACCCGGAACGGAAACAATTGAACGCGGAACAAGTTACAAGAAAAATATCACAAAATCAAAGGATATTTCGACGTATCCAAAAAAAAAAAAAACAAAGAATCGTAAGAAATATCGTGTGCACAGAAATTTTTATGCTCAGACAGAAATATATTCTCAAAGGAATGAAATCGGGCATCAAAAAGGAAGTCTGCCTTTGTGGAACGTTGAATCTACGGAATACGACTAACGTGATATGAGCGATCGAAAATATTATGTACAATGTTTTTTTTCGGTAATATCGGCTAGCACACATTCGATAAGCAATTGCTGGAAACGAGACCACGCGATACCTTTTTTTTTTTTTTTTTCGGGTGGAGGTCCGAACCTCCTACGAGGTCCCCGCGCAAAAGGGGCGCGCGGCGTATGTGAGACTCAACGATCTGCATGGTGTTGTGAGCAGACCGCGGACCCAAGGATTTTAGGGCCCCACCCACTAAACGACTCCCCTGCACTCTTACACCCGACGTCGCATCCCCTCCGAGGTCAGAACCCGGATGAGGTAGGGGGGTTACCGCGGTCAATACTACAACCAGACGGCGCGGCTCACCCCAAGGACGCCCGGCCGACGGAGCCTTCGAGGCGAATCGAAGGCTCTGAAACGTCGGCCGTCTTGGTACGGCAGCCCGCCAGGCCGCTCAGACGGTGCCGCTGTTGTCCCGGAATACCCCGCTGGACCAGAACCAGCCAGCCGGATCGGGACGCGATACACCGTCGACCGGTCGCTCTATTACTCCACGGCAGCGCGCTAGAGTGCTGGTAGCGCGCCGCGCGGCCTCTACCCCCTCAGGTCGCCCCTTGACTTCACCGGGGGGAGGGCGATACCTAACCAATTCATGTTTACTACTTTTTTTTTATTGCCCTTGTAGGCAGACGAGCATACGGCCCACCTGATAGTGAGTGGTTACCGTCGCCCATGGACTTCAGCAATGCCAGAGGCAGAGCCAAGCCGCTGCCTACCGCTTAATAGTCTCCACAAGCCTCTTTTACAGAAGGATATGTCATAGCGCTCGGGAAACACCGCGGAGGGGAGCTCATTCCATAGCCGGATGGTACGTGGCAAAAAATACCTCTGGAAACGCACTGTCGATGAACGCAGCGGTTCCAGATAATATGAATGAACTCTGCTCCGATGGCGGAAGGTGCGATGATAAATAGGAGATGAGGGGTTCATCTCAAACAATTCCTCAGAGCGCTCCCCATGGAACATACGGTACAAAATACAGAGGGAACCAAAGTCCCTTCGCAGACCCAGAGGTTCTACAAAGGTAGAGGTACTACAATGAGTTCCATATTTAAATGTCCCAAGATATAATTCTCCTATTGAAAACAGGTACGAGATAGTAACAGATATATCATAAACACAAAAAGTCATTTCACATAAATGCTGACTATTATCAGGTTTTCATTTCGGAGTAAGCAGTAACAGTAATGAAGCGATCGAGTGGCGTTTGACATATTATGTTCAATTGGATCCCAATAGAAGTATATGTTGGTTACCTGTTGCGTGTCTGTCGCTATTGTTACGGCTTAATACGCCACGGTAGAATAACGGATCAAAGTGCACTCTGTAAATATTTTAATAAGATATCACGTTTACATAGCTTACGTTCAAGTTACATTTGCTAGAGCCTGGCATTCAATAATTTGCTTTAGTATAATTTGTTCAGGGATGTAACAAATAGGACCGATCTTTTTTTTTTATAGCTTAGTTGGGTGGACGATCTCAGAGCCCACCTGGTGTTAAGTTATTGCCGGAGCCCACAGACATCTACAACGTAAATGCCACCCACCTTGAGATATAAGTTCTAAGGTTTCAGGTATAGTTACAACGGCTGCCCCACTCTTCAAACCGAAACGCGTTACTGCTTCACGGCAGAAATAGGCAAGGTGGTGGTGGTACCCACCCGCGCGGACTCTCAAGAGGTCCTACCACCAGTAAAAAAAGTGTGGCGAGGCTGAAAAAAATGTACGTGTAATTATATAGTACTACGATGTGCAACTTGACCCAGAGACACAAACCGCTGTGGCGCCGTGAATTCGGTTGGTGTTGACCGCGGGAATCCCCCTATTCTGAGCGGGTTCTCACCCAAGTCGGAGATCGGACGTCGGGTGAAAGAATGCAGAAGAGTCGTTTAGTGGGTAGGGTTCTAAATTTCTTCCTTAATCCCTAGGCGCGGGGACCTCGTAGAAGGTCGACTCCCGAAGCGAAGAAAAAAGAGACAATCCACTGAGTTCCCGAGAGAGATCCTGTGATAGTTTCAGTGAATCACTGCACTTGCTAGAGCAAATGTTACGAAATTCTCACATGATGGGCGCCGTGAGCTTATCCACCAGTCAAGTTGGAGCATTGTTGGCAGAGAAAATAGATTAATGCGAACGAAGCCACAAGTGAAAGCTAGTGTTTTTGACTAGTCAGTACATTAGGTTTCGGGAATTGTACTTAACACACAAATTAGGTTCAAATGGAATCTAGACTTAACTTGTCGCAAAAAATGACTTCTGATCATTACTTTTGAAATATTTTTGTGAAACAACGATTTTTTAAATCCCTTTTGCGTTTCGAGCTCCACCTTTGGCCTACGTAAAAACACTATCCTAACAATCGACCCATATCGGGTAGAGAAGTGAAATTGCGACATAAATAACACGGATTCAAACCCCGACCCGAGTGAGCATCGATCAAGCACCGGTTCACGCATAAAGCTATTCTATTTGAAACGATAGGGTCTAAGAAGAATCGATTAATCGGCTTTATACGTTCACTTGCCTTCTGAAATAGAGTTGTACTCAGGATATTATAAGAAATCGATATTTTCCTTTCATAGTAACATTTTCTTAGTAAGTATTACTTATAATCTGTTAGTAACTTAAAAACCTAACACATAACGACTTGACTATTTATAACAATATTAATAATAACGATATACTTGGGGCAGGCGGTGTTGTAAGTTCGCACGGGTTGGTATCACCATTCTGCCTGTTTCTGTCGCGAAGCCGTCATAATGCAAATCTTTAAACGTACACATACACGCGAATTTAATCTGTATAAGCCACAACAATTTCTTAGTCTCCTTCGAAAATAGACTGAGTCGTGCGGACAAATTGATGGTGAGTATTACTCAAGACTAGGTTCGAACTCTATCAGATCCAATAACTCTTGCATTAGATACCTTCAGCTCTAACACTAGGAGTAGGCTGAGGAACCCCGGTAACCGTACTCGTCGAACTCGACAAAGAGGTCGACGTGTAACCTAACCCATGCTTCAGCCCGCTGAGTTTCTCGCCGGATCTTCTCAGTGATATTCTCAATCGGTAAATAGATGTGAAAGGAGTTGCTAAGCAAAAAAAAATATTGTACAAATATTTTGCGTTCGTAATATTCTGACTACTGGTAAAGTTAACTCAAAGATTAACGATAGAAGTGTAAATAACTGGTGACCGGTACCAGAAAGCCAAAATCAATAGCAGCTGACCGATACGGCGGGCTGATATCACTGTACAAACACACAAGTCAAATTCGAAGCTATTTCCTCTTTAAATATTAATATTACACTCAGTGTGTAGATGATATAATGACGAACGCAGATTTTTATTTCAATTAATGTAGGAATATTATTATATATGTAATCATATTATTATTATTTTTTATAGGCAGACGAGCATACTGCCCACCTGATGGTGAGTGGTTACCGTCGCACATGGACGTCAGCAATGCCCTCATGGACGAAAGCAATGCCGCAGTATCAGTGGTGGTGCGTATTTTGAACATGCACTGATAAAAAAAGTTATACAATGCAGTAGACTTGTACTTATGCCTCAAGGAAGCTGGTGGCCTCATGTCGCGATGCTTATAGGCACCGGTAACTAATACCAGAGAGACCGTCAGCTCGACAACCCGTCGATTGAAAATAAATCTCATGCACGGATCTCATCGTCAAATCGACTCAGTCATTCAACAAATCCACCGACAAACAGACAAGCTTTGTTTAAGTTCACACATAATAAGATATTTTCAGATCAGTTACATTAAAGACTTCAAAAGGATTTCAATCATTGATTCGTTTTACCACTATATTAATATCTATTTTTGGTGTTTGTACATTCGGAGAATATTCTTAGCTGTCTTCTTGGTTATTTCCTGGTGGAGCGAATATAAAAGTTATTGAAATTAATTCCGTTCTTAGCGAGCAAGTACCGATCCCTGAGTTGTAACTCCATGCAATTACTAGTGGTAGGATCTCTTGTGAGTCCACACGGGTAGGTACCACCACCCTGTCTATTTCTGCCGTGAAGCAGTAATGCGTTTCGGTTTGAAGGGCGGGGCAGCCGTTGTAACTATACTGAGACCTTATATCTTATATCTCAAGGTGGGTGGCGCATTTACGTTGTGGATGTCTATGGGCTCCAGTAACCACTTAACATCAGGTGGGCTGTGAGCTCGTCCAGCCACCTAAGCAATAAAAAAAAAGTGCAGTCGCGGCATATTTTTTTAAAAAAAAACCTACCTATGCTGATAGCCTTGAGAAGCTATTTCAGATTCGCCATAACACGTAGGTGAGCTCACGGGGCTCAAACCTGACGACGTTGCTAACACGAACCCTAGCAAGAGCCGTGCTTCGCAGAATCTACCACCGGATCGGAAACGCGACCCACTGAGAAGATGTTTTAAGTTAGTGCGGGCCGCGTGAGCGAACTACAATTGCATAGGTCATTACGGGGCGTATGCAAGTTTTGTAGAGTGTCACCTTATATCTAAGGGACAATTTACTTTGCTTGCAAGTCGTCGGATAGAGGAGTCGGCGCTAAACGCGGTGGTGTGTGAACTCTTGTGAGTCCACGCGGGTGGGTACCACCACCCTGCCTATTTCTGCCGTGAAGCAGTTATGCGTTTCGGTTTGAAGGGTGGGGCAGCCGTTGTAACTATACTTGAGACTTTAGAACTTATATCTCAAGGTGGGTGGCGCATTTACGTTGTGGATGTCTATGGGCTCGAGTAACCACTTAACACCAGGAGGGCTGTGAGCTCGTCCACCCATCTAAGCAATAAATAATAAAAAAACTCAATTAGTGATATTTATGAGATCTAGAAAAAAAAAACGATATCGCAGTTTTATTGAATTTTATTTTTTTTAAGAAATACAGACTCACCGCCAACTGCTGACTATTTCACGGCTGACTCTTTGGCGAAGATGGCGGCAGATTTCAAAATTTAAAACCCAAAATCGATCAGTGTACTTAGTGCGAGTTTTTTTATCGTTTCCGATAGCGTAAAAGCTAACTCAAATTTGTATGGAGTTGGAACAGCGACAAAAGTAGACGTAAGTGATTACAATAGAGCATTACTCGTACGCGACAGAGAAATAAGAAGGGGGGTGCTCACTACCTGTGTACACATAGATTTTACTAAAGTGGGTGAACGTCACCAGCTTTTGTGCGATTCGTATAAGGTTGCCTGGTGGTCGGGGCTCTCCCGAATGTGTCATGATTTAAATCTATATACGTATATAAATGGATTGCTGTTCGTTAGTCTCGCTAAAACTCCGGAACGGCTGGACCAATTTGGCTAATTTTGGTCTTGCATTATTTGTGGAAGTCCAGAGAATGTTTAAAAGGTAGATAAATATGAAAATGCTCGGAATTATATAAAAATAACAATTTTCCTTTGATGTGTCCCCCGTCGGACGGATTCCTTTTGATTGTTTTAAGTTTATTTTATTTAGGTCTTTTATTTATCGATTGAGGCACTGCGAAGTCTGCCGGGTCAGCTAGTTGAAAATAAAATTACCCATTTACCTAATTCCTATGAGATTTGGTAGTAAAAGTTCCATTACATTTTTAAGGTGTTAAACTTTCATAAGCAATTTCTTTTCGGCTTTACGAAATAATCGAGGGCCTTCGGCTGTAAAAATAAAGCTTTATTTTCGTAAGTCATTGGAACTTCTACTTAATTAAGTCACGTTTGGAAAGCACGCGATAATAGCGTTTAAGCTACAGAAAATCTCTTTTAACAGAAACTTGTTTGTATAATAAAGTGTATTACGGAATTTTGTTCGTTTTAATAGTAAGCCTCTTGTTAAGCTTGGCCTGAGCTTTTTTAATGAATTGCCTGCCACGATTCGTAACTGACAAAGTGCTTTTACGAGTAAGTTTATAATATTTCGGCCTTATTTGATATTTGAATGGTAATATGAAACTTGCCAAATTTAGTATTTTCTTTGGTTTTCACGACTAGTAAACATGACTAAAACAATATTTAGTTCCTTCCTAGCACCTTCCGTGCGTCACGAACTCTGCAAAAAATTCGAAGCGAACAATTAGTAGCCTTGATCTCAAATGAAGATGTTTCTAATGAATTAAAACAAATAGGGTAGAATTTATGGCGCCAGAACATAAACTGAACAACTTGAGCTCTTAAAGGCAAAATCAAGGTTTGTCATGGCGGGTCACTGCGCACGCATTCTGAGGTAGATCTCAGACGACATCTAGGATGATGCACGTAGAGATGAGGATGTGTCTTTTATTTGCAAACGAAAGAGACCGACTGCGGCCCAATGACTGTCAAACACGACACGAACAAGCGGTTTCAGGCAAACCTTGCCATGACAACGACAGAGTCAATCGTGATAATCACTAGTTATTTCTATAGTGTTTTATGGTTTTCACCATTGAAATTTTGACAGTTGTTATTGACAGTTCACGGAAAGTTTTTATCAGTTAAGCTAAAGCACAAACCTAAACTTTGATTTTTTTCATTAATGCCGGAAACAAATACGAGAAATAATCAGAGCAACCGGACACTAAATTCTAGACAGACTCCGAACGGATTCAAGCCCTGCACCAACCGAAGTCGATGGTTTGTTACTAAACTATCATTTACACATGACATATCAGATGGAAAAGTTTCAGAAATATTACTATATTGAATTCTGAACACAGCGAAACCTCATCGGCTTTTCAAAACCTACAGAATTCCACTAAATATATAAAACGTAAGAATCATAAATTTAATAGTAAATGTTGGACAAAACCCAACAAATTTCTGTATACAATTAACCCAAAACGTAGACAGGTAAAATGTAATAATGTATTTTTCGAACATATGAAAACAATATCGTGTTTACATCTACCCACCCACCCTGTCCTAATTGAGAGCGATTTGATATTTCAGGCGTGCGTGTTTGTTACAATTACGTGTAATTGTTCACGTGTGACAAACAAATATGATTTGGCTACCTATTGTTAGAACTCGACCACGGAAATGTAAAGGGCGGTTCTGGTTTTGGCATTCCTCCTTGCGTCGATAACCCTCAAGCCTGAGAGTCGTGGTTGCCTACTGAGTTTCTCGCCGGATCTTCTCAACGGGTCGCGTTTCCGATCCTGTGGTAGATTCTGTGAAGCACTGCTCTTGCTAGGGCCAGTGTTAGCAATACTCCCGGTTTGAGCCCCATGAGCTCACCTACACGTCAGGAGAAGCTGAAATAGCCTCTCAAGGCTATCAGCATAGCATAGGTAGGGAAAAAAAGGTCGTGGCCACCTCTAAAAACTTTCCTGGATTATCCTGCGCCACTCCTGCCTATCCTCGGCTGTGTGGATAACAACGTAGACTGAAGTGTTGAGAGTGGAGCGTATCTGGTCTGACCAGCGCGTTGGATTTCTGGCTCATGAGTGGATGAGCTCACAGCCCACCTGGTGTTAAGTGATTACTGGAGCCCATAGACATCTACAACGTAAATGCGCCACCCACCTTGAGATATAAGTTCTAAGATCTCAGTATAGTTACAACTGCTGCCCCACCCTTCAAACCGAAACGCATTACTGCTTCACGGCAGAAATAGGCAGGGCGGTGGTACTTACCCGCGCGGACTCACAAGAGGTCCTACCACCAGTGATAAGTTCTTCCGCATACCTTGCCCGTTACCAGCAGCTTTAAATTGTCATTAGTTTTGGAATTGTGGACGTTTAATAATCTGGTTATGCGGTGTTGTGAGGATAATTCATTACGCATAGAGGAGAAACTTAGCTAGCAGCAGAGAAACGTGATTATAGTCATAATGATGAGTGAAATATGTCAAAGTCCGTCGGATGTTACGTTGCTTTCGGAGCTTATAGACATCGCAACGTGAACGCTGTCATTCACTTTGACATATAAGGCGACGATGACCTAACTAATTTGTATACAGACTGGAATACGGATCTTTTACAACAGAATTAGCGGGGAAGGTGAATCTGCCATTTATATTGTATTGTAAGTTTTCATATATGTAATGAGTTGTTTATTGAAACAAAAAAAACAAGTCGTTGCTCTGCAATGAGTTATTTATTTTATTAACTTATTTCTACACTTACAACTATTATAATTATTTTCGAACCTGCAAAGAGAAACAACATTGAAAGCTATTGCTTAAATGTGTAAACCTTTTTATAAATTTGATTTTTTTTATTATTGACGTGTTTAGGGCGACGACGACTGTTTAACATTCGGCCTACAGTATCGAGTATGACTTTGTGCGACAATAGTCACTTGTGCTTATAGTAGAAAGTGAGGGCAGCCTAGTCATGAATTCTCTTGAAATACCATTCCAGTTATTGACATATGCAACACCATGCAAAAAGTTAACCTTTACCATTTCCAGCTAACTAAATAGTAACGTTGCGCCGACATATAGTATTTACATATATGTATCTCTGCCTATTTTCGGTCACCACATCGGTGGCACAAACGACCAACTAATCTGTTCTAAACATAATCTCCTAACAAATTGTATATCAATGTTTACCCGTGACTAATGTATTCGAATTGCACACGTGTTAACCTCCTGTGTGATTAGTGCGAGTTTTTGAACGTCTCGATCGCGTGAAAGTTAACCCAAATAACTAAGGGAAGCTGTTCCAACTCTATACAAATTTGAGTTTATTGTACGCGATCTAGAAGTTGAAGAAGAACCCACCATTAAAAATGCATCGATGTTACGCGGTAGAAATAGGCAAGATGGTGGTGCATTGTCCGCTGTATCTCTTGGTAGTTAGGCAACACCCACGGGAAAAATGGGGAGATCTTATGCTAGATAGATATTACACAGTTGTAGACCGAATTGTAGTAAGTTTTTAAGTCCAAAGCAAACAAACTCCGAAAGTTACTGCCAGCAATTTGATTAATTATACGCATAATATTAACTTCATTTAATCAAGAATAAATGCTTAATCACTTAATTGGTCCACGGCAAAACATTAGAAACTAAATGTAATTTTTTTAGATGAAAAAATAATCTTACAGCAGTGTTTTGTCAGATTTAGGACTTATCTTTTTTAATTGCATAGTTGGATAAACAAGCTCATGTTCATAATTCCTATGCTGTTATTCATATACGACATACAGTTCTCCAATAGCTTTCAATTGCTACCCAAATAAGAATGTTTTGAAAATCAGAACATGAATACCGTTAGCCACTGGTCCTAATTAGTATTTTGATAAGGACTCTGTGTTCCAATGATTGAAAAGGGTTATTATTTCCTGGAAGAACTAGGTAGAATAGTGGTATCCATCCTGAGAGTTACTAATCAAGAAAGCATCGAATAGTGTTCCTTTAAAAAAATTGTGCCAAATATCGGTAACTGCCGAAGACTCTATCCAAATCGCATTTCAAGAGGAACATGTCAAGGCGAGCTATTTAAGGACATCCTGCCAGGTTTTTCGTCAGCTCAATAGTTCCTTATTGTTAACAAGTTTGTTTAAACCATATTTTCACATTTACAAACTATGTATTTTACTGTATCATCATCCGTACTGCGTGATGCTTCCAGAGTTTTAAAACAATAAAATAGTCAAAACTAAGTTTAAATTGTCTTCTAAGATTTGTTTACGTAGTCCCTATTGAAGCGAGAAGGAGAAGATTTCAAAACAGTGGGTGCAATATTTAACAAATCCATTCTGTCAATAAAAACTAGTCGAAATAAACCAACAGCGCAGCGGTAGGGGTCATTTACACGGGCCCCTAATCGCGGATAGGGCCGTGAAATGCGTTTCGTTGCCTAAGAGGGGTAAAAAGTGCAGTTGTAAGAACAGATGGGGTGGTTCTGACAAAAACAGGGGCGGGCTATTGAATAGACAAATTCTTTGGGCGCGGACTTGATAGACGACTGTTACACCATCGAAGGCAGATATGCAATTCGCTTTTTTACTGACGTAATTGTGTAGATACGGTCACAGTGCGCTCTTTCATTAAGAAAGTCAATGTTTAGTTTTCATGAACACAAAGAGATAGATATTTCTTGAACTCCTCGTGGTAGACGTACCACTTATCATTTATCGAACCTTACTGGTACTGTGCCAATTTTACCAGAAGTGACATCATAATATCTAATTAAATGAATTATTTTAATTGATATACAAATATTTTGTATGAGTTTGCGTAACACAAATAAACTGATATTCGAAAATAATTTCTAAACTATATATATAATTATTATTATCGATATCACGAGCGATTCTATTTTGATGCGTTCTATCGTCTTGTGGCGCTAAACCGACATACAGAATTTCTCACCGGATCTTCTCAGTGGATGATTCCGATCCGGTGGTAGATTCAGCGAACCACTACCCCTGCTAGGGTATATGTTAGCAAGTTCTGCCAGCCCCACGAGCTCGTGGTGAAACCAGAACAGTCCCTTGAATCTACTGGCAGATAAGTCGAAAACAAAGGCTCTAAGCAATAATGTCACCAGTTTATAGCCTAGTCGATACCCATGTCTTTCGATATACTTATCGTGATGTCTGTTGACTTATAGATAAACCGAGGTGGCCCATGAGAATTCCTTAAAAGAGAAAATGAGGTCGCCCTGCTACTGTAAACATCAATCGACATTTGCAGTGACAGGCGATGTACCGGAAAACTCTTAAACCCCGAGGAAAGACTTTTCGTAAGGTGTTCGTTTTGCTATAAAAACTGCATCAGGTATGTTCGCTACGGTGTATGGCACGGCACCACCACTAACGTATGGGTACAAGCGAAGGGGATGAGCTGAAATAAAGGGGATTATAGGGGAATTACGTTGCCAAGGCGACGCCTCGTGTGACGTGCCTTTATAAGAAAATAACTTAACCAAGTCGATTCCTTATGACGCGATAATATCGTTTGGGTGTTGGAATAGCTAATTTCATCCAGCGCCGGATATTGTGTTCGATCGTGATTATTGGAAGATTGTAGGTGATTTTCTTACATTGAACTCAGTAATGTATTTACCAAGTTTTTATACTTCTTCGATGATGATTTTTTTTTGTCAGTTTCTTAAATATAATCATTTTTCTAAGCACGCAAATGAAAACCGATGATATTTTGCTGTTTTTTGCCAAATTTTCGATCCGAACGCGCTAGTTGAAGCAAATGACCGGGAAGAAACAAACTAAATACATAACGTAACAACTCGACTGCGCTTCTAACTATTTTTCTTTTTTTCTATTTATCTTGTTAACCTCGGGGGGTCATACTAGGCTCATACATCGTATAGGCGAGCTCACGGAGCTCAGCCTGGCGAATTTGCTAACACTAGCCCTAGTAAGAGTACTTTGCTGAACCTACCACCGAATCGGAATTGCAAATAGATCCGGCTAGAACCTTAGTGGGCTGCGTCTGTGAGTTAATTCACTCGCCGAACCCTGCGTCGCATTCGACAGGTTCAACGAGAACGGTGACCTGTGCTTTGAATGCCTAAAATCACCGATAATGGATTAGGAAGATCCGAAGTGACATGATTTCGACTATTGTTAAATGTATGTAATACACATATTTATTGCGACAACTAGCGTGACTCCGTCGTACTCTGACAAAAAACTCTTCCAAATTACCATGCCGATAACGTTACCAAGTTTCAAATCAATCATATATCTGTTGTTCGTTCGTAATATATCCCTAACAAGCGGACGGGTTTTCTTTCGACATCAATGTGCTCTAAGCATATTACCGCCAACCAACTTGAGAATCAAATGTCGCTTGTGTCGGCTTGGTAAAAGATCTTCTCTTTGATGTTTCCTACCCTTCCTCCACCACAATACCGGTGTCCAAAGCCCCCAAGTACAACTTTTTTCTCTGTAATACGTAATTAACTCATGTTCACCAATGACTTCCATCGAATAGTTAAAATCAAACATGCAAACAAATGTGCGTAATCACTATATTGAGACATCGGTCTCATAGTCGGTGGCAGCATCCACGTTGTGATTTATATCGGTTACGGTAAACACTTAACATCATTTAGACCGTGAGCTTTTTCGCTTGTCTACTCAATAAATATAAAATGATACCTATTTCTTACTAGTAATTACGAGAAAATTATAAATTTCGACTTTCCATATATTTTTGGTTTTGAATCGCATGCAGTCGCATCCCTTCTCACTACTATACCCAGCTACGTAGTAGTAGTATTGCAGTGAGTCGAATTTCGACTACAGACAGCTTAAGTTCAAACAAATCCATTGCCACTTCCAGCAAGTACTCTAATTTTTTTTCCTACCTAAGCTGACAGCCTTGAGAGGCTATTTCAGCGTAACCTTAACTAGTAGGTGAGCTCGCGGGGCTCAAACCTGACGACGTTGCTAACACGAACCCTAGCAAGAGCCGTGCTTCACAGAATCTACTACCGGATCGGAAGCGCGACCCACTGAGAAGATCCGGCGAGAAACTCAGTGGGCTGTGTCTGAGAGTTAATTTACTCGTCGAGCCCTTCGTCGCAAGCGACGGATTCGACGAGAACGATGACCGGTGCTTAAGGTACCTAAAAGCACCGTTAGTGGATCGGGAGGATCCGAAATGACGTGAATACTCTGCGTTAAGCGAACAGTGGACGTAAAAAGTCGTTTATCAGTCGGCGATGTGTATGAACGTGTGTGATCACATGTACGCGTTACGCGAAGGTCAATAACATCGGCAGTACCGATAAATCAACTGTATCGAAACAATTGCACGAGCTTTTGCTTCTTAATATAATAAATTAACTAATATTCGTAGCAAATAAAAATAATAATATCATACGTGCTCGAAACCCGCGCAAAAATTTAAATTAATTGGTTAAAATCAGTAAATCTCCAAAAAAACATACCCGATCCTACGGAACAAACGGGTTAAGAGTCGATGTTGCCCATAAAATTAACCCACAGACAGAGCCCACTGAGATTCTCGCCGGATCTGCTTAGTGGGTCGCGATTCCGATCCGTTGGTAGATTCAGCGAAGCACTGCTCTCGGTAGGATTAGTGTTAGCAAATTCACCAGGTCGAGCTCCGTGAGTTCGCCTACATAATCGGTGAAGCTAGCATACCCCTCAAGGTTAATAGCCTAGGTAGGCAATAAAGCCAAAAGACTGGTAAATTAAATAGTCTTTAGACTAGTGAAAGGGTTTTCTTCGTTTCTCACGAGTTGTACATAATTAAAACTAATTTTACGGTTTTATCTTGCGTTCGTTATGGTCAGAATAATATATTCCGTGACCACGAAAACTGTAAAACGTCGTTAATTATATGACAGTAAGAAAAACGCGAGAAAGTATCCGAACAGTAATTTTAATTATAATTCTGTCCACTCTCAAACTTTCAATTCGTTAATTCGTTTCAACTCTTCGGCAATAAATAAAAATAAAAAATTGCCAATAATATAATTATAAGTGCTTAAGTAATTACCTGAAAGTTGTATATGCGGCCTTATTCCAAGCAAGTTAACGCGGATATTCATTTGGCCGCATTTATTAGGTTTAGACTTACCATTCATCACTGATCATTCTGATAGACTGAACCATCAATAGGGGGTAACGTCTGAACGCAGCACCATTGTTCACGGGAAATTTGTTATATCCCATTAATTGCTATATAGATTATCTACTTCCACTAATAGCAGTTCTGTTTGTCTGTGGTTAATCGACATTAAGACTAGATTTATTACTAGTGAAGAGCTGTGGTCAATTAGCGGGCTAGGGGTACTGGTAGATATTAAAAAAATATATCGAGCATTTGTGTTGGATTTCTGACCGCATTGTAGTCTCAGTGTAACTATCACCTTATTCCACCGCGGAATTGTATGCGTCTCTGTTTAATCTATATATTAATACGTGAAGCAAAAACTTTGTATCCCTTTTTACGAAAATTGCGCGGACGGAGGAGTATGAAATTTTCCACACTTATAGAGAATACAGAGAAGAAGTGCACAATGCTAATATTTTTTTTAAATAATGCATAAAAGATACTTTAAATCAATAAAGAAAATAGCACACACACTACATACCATGTTTTTGACGCACACACGCATGCGTACTATTTATTGTCAAACTTTTGTTCTTGATGTCTGTGGTCGAACTGAGAATATATTAAATATTGTTTGTCTTTATTAATATTTTTTAATAGTGTAGCCTTGGCGAAATTCGTGATTATAGAAGTATAAAATACAACCATGATAGTGTACAAGCTTACAATTCCAATTAATTATAGTCGAATTTCGACTACTGCGGGACCTCTAGTATTTATAATAATCTTTATTATAATTCCGAATTAGACATAACACTTAGTGTACTGCATCATTTCCGTTGTGATATCAACACGGGATGATCAAGGATCATCTACATTAACTTTTGAAATAAAAAAAATCGTGTATAGCAAGTAAGGACTGTACAGAGCAATGTTCTTCAAATAATAATCTTTAGTTCAGGACTGAATCATATGGAATATCAACACATTGGTGCTTTTCATTTTTAAGACCGTTGTCTACAGATCGCTTGCTTTCACAGAACCCAGAGTTAGACTTCTAAAACAACTAAATTTACAAGACCAGAATAATGAAGAAAAGATAAAGAAAAAGTATCCATAAAGAAGCGGAGTTCATTTCCAATATTCATTCGCAACGAGCAAAAGATAAAAGAATTTATCGGAATAGCTTCTCTATAAAGGTGTAACTGAATGAATTCAAATGTAGTTCGAGAGTTGCACTGGAAGAACTGAAGCCATTTTTCAAGAGATACAAGCTTTCTTATATTGGAGAGGATTTTCTGCGTTTATAATTTTCAAAATTTACAATGTGCGTTCATATTTAGACATTACCAAATCAAGACTGTTAGATTAGTGGTAGGACCTCTTGCGAGTCCGCGCGGGTAGGTACCACCGCCCTGCCTATTTCTGCCGTGAAGCAGTAATGCGTTTCGGTTTGAAGGGTGGGCCAGCCGCTGTACCTATACTGAGATCTTAGAACTTATATCTCAAGGTGGGTGGCGCATTTACGTTGTAGATGTCCATGGGCTCCAGTAACCACTTAACACCAGGTGGGCTGTGAGCTCGTCCACCCATCTAAGCAATAAAAAAAAAAAAGATGATCATCGTTTCTTTTAGATTTGTTTGTAGCTTTTTTATTATTCTATTGTGTAGATGGGTGGAGGAGCTCACGGCCCACCTGGTGTTAAATAGTTACCGGAGCCCATTGACATCTATAACGTAAAGTGGGCTACCCACCTTGAGACATGAGGTCTAAAATCTCTGTTTTAACAACACAGAGCAGTACAGTTGCGAAATGTTCATTACTGATGTGCAAACGTCCTGTTTGTGAACGCAGCCTCCCAATTTGAGGCACAACATTGAAGTCCCGGAAGGAGAAACATGCAGAAAGATGATAAGGACACATTCACAGTTTTAAAATGCCGAAAAATCGTTTATTTCCCTCAACCTTGTTAAGCCGGAAAGACTTACGAACCACTAGCAATCCCTCTCGGCCAAAACATATCCATATTCGCAAATATTTGTGTGCAATTTACAAACTACATAATATGCTTTTCCCTCGTTCTGGAAATACCCAGAGTGTCTGTAGGAGAAACGTAACCTAATATTTTTGTCTGTTTCTTTGTATCTTGCGATTTCGTGGGTCAAGCTGCTGAGTATAAAGTATCTGAGTTGAAAAGCTTTCACATTGTACAATAGTTGACGGATTTCTGGCCTCAACATTGAGTAGTTTCAACAAATGAGTGCCTTTCGAGGTAGCCGTATTGTTAAGTTTAACTTTACTTTTTTTTTTTTATTGCTTAGATGGCTGGACGAGCTCACAGTCCAACTGGTGCTAAGTGGTTACTGGAGCCCATAGACATCTACAACGTAAATGCGCCACCCACCTTGAGATATAAGTTCTAAGATCAGTAGTTACAACGGCTGCCCACCCTTCAAACCGAAACGCACTACTGCTTCACGGCAGAAATAGGCAGGGCGGTGGTACCTACCCGCGCGGACTCACAACAGGTCCTACAACCAGTAAAAAATATATTTTATAAACAGTTAGTACCTGCTCCCAGATCAAACGTCTAAGAGTAATCCGAGTAAACCTATTAGATAGCGGCCTTAATGCTCCACCTGATGTTAAACTGTAATCCAAGCTTTAGCTTAATGTTTATGGTCTACCTCCATCTCATTAGTGCAGTCATTAACTTATTTAAAAACTAGATTAACTGCAGATCAGTACAAGCTGTTATCTGTAATACGTATTAAATGAAATTAACATGTTTCACCACCGAAGTTCGTCCATTAGGCGCTGGGAACTTTGCTCATTACCCTCGTTTTGGGGTGCATTCTTAATGTAAACGATTTAAGAGGAATAACAACTTTGAATCGATGAGAATAAAGCCTGGAATCTTTTGGAGGTATGTTACAGGTAATGTGGAGTGGCCTTATGTTACAAAGGAATTCAGTCTTTTTTTAAGTTTGTGCTAGAATATGATGTGGCTGTCTGAAAAGTATTCCTTGATGATAATATAGTGAGTACTACCCCTATTATCACGGGTTGATTAAACATTTAGACAGCGGCTTGGCTGTGACCTTGGCATTTCTAAGATCCATAAGCGACGGTAACCACTTACCATAAGACGGGCCAAATGCTTTTCTGCCTACAACGGCAATTAAAAAAAAAAACGAGGAGTACAGCCCCTAGTTTCACATTCAATCACTCATTCCACTATCTGGATTGTAATGCCAACTTAGCATCCCATATAGCAAAATCTGCACATGGGCCAATAGGTTTGTTCGGCTGCTCGGGAATACCGATGATTGGGCATATCCACTAAACGAGATCACCGCTCACCTGACGCCATAACCTGAGTTCCACCGCCCAACTAAACAGGAAAACTGTATCGATACGTGCCTGTTAAAAACAAGGGCCAGAGGTTCAAAAAAGTAAATATTAACTTCATTTATTGGCGTAATTAAGTTATACTGCAAAGGAGACACGTTCAGATCGTCAGGCATCATAGCATCATGTCTAACCCAAGATATAAGGTATATCAAGACATTTGCTTATCCAAATACTGCGTAGGATATCGTAAACTCTCGCTCCCCTCACAAGGCCGGTTTCTGGATATTCGATACTACACACCCTTGGAATACATAAACGATTACAAATCTTAAATATTTGATGATGTACAGACTACGCGTCGTCGCTTCTTAAGCCAAGATTTCCTTGCGTCACGAAATATTTGCTGGAACATTCTGTCTGGTGAATACATTACGAGTAATCGCTTCTTCGTACTTAGGTCTTCAATCTAGATTCCAATCTAATTAAAGTTCAACGTTACATATTAGATGACGCTAAGAACTCAAAGACATCCAAATGCCAAATTTCTAATAAGAAGAATTTGGCTCAGAAATTTCGTCCCGGTGTCAGATTTTATTTTGTATCGAACTAATAAAATAGCATTCATTTGTTAAAACTATCCGCGCAAATCAAACAAGCAGCTTCGGATTCGTTAATAAATATAATTTATACGAACTGATTTAGATTGTTTTTTGTTTAGACAATGTAACACAGATTTTTCATTGACTATAAATATAAAAAAGACGTCGTCGCTGAGTTTGTTCCGTCCATTAGTATAATTCTTGCACATGCATTTACGCACAGGACTTAATTAAGCATTTATGCAAGTGCCAACAATTGTACAAAACTTCAACTCAACTCAAGAACACACGCGAGCGCATACAGCAAATGACCAAGCCAACATCATACTGTAAATTAGAAGATTAATTCAATTGCACGCAACCTACAACAATACAGACTAAGTGACATAAACTAAATATTGTTTATCAGTAAAATGAACTATGGAAATTTCTTTCGAAAATCTGTCCGACTCGTTCAAGATTCATATTATAGACTAGCTGTACCCGTCCGCTTCGCTGGGCATTTAAAATTACCATTATTATTTCTCACCCCCACAAACGTTCTCATCATTAACGCCCCCGCAACTGGTGTAGGGAGTCCAACACTCATATAAATATTAGCCTATCCATTAAGTACATGTTTTTTCTACATGGATACTAAGTTTCAAGTCAATCGGATGCATGGTTCAGTAGTTATAACGGAACATCCGTAAAAACCACTGTAGGTTTATATATTAGTGTAGATATTACAGTCACTATTTACGTGCGCCAGTAAAAACAAGACAGTTCCACGCAACGGCAGCAGAATAAAGCGATTCAACCTTGCCATTGATTGCTTGTTTAAATGTCATTACGATTCTTATTTATAATTTAAAGGTATGGGCTGTTGTGAGCTCGAGAACGCGAAATGTTGTTCATGTGACTTTGTTCTCTCCGATTGGATACGCGGTCTGAGAAACAAAGGCTTCGATTAGTTGAGGGACTTTGTTGGTTTGGTAGGGCACAGGAAATGTTTTTGTGTCAAGGTCTAACGTGACGGCGTTTACCTGTTTAAACAAACAAAAAAAACTATTTAGATATGGGAGGTAATGTCCCTTTCAAATTGACCGTAATATTATTTTAATATGTGATTCATATAGTAGATTCCATTGAAAATAAAAGTTTGTGAAGAAAGTATAGAAAATAGCTGTAAGCAGCAGTATTTATATGATATAAAAATGGGTAATAGAAAGCGCGGGGGCGTGAGAACATCTTGCCATTACGTCTCCCGCTGTAAAAGCGGTGACGTTATGAACCTTTATGTAAATACTCTTTTTCTTATTTGACAACTACCCCATCACCATGAACACCTACATGAGTACATACCAAAAAAAACCTTTGTTTCAGTAGAAAAGTCAACATTTTTATAGTCTCGGTAATTTGATTATTTTGCGGGATTTTATGCCTTGAGAATTATGTAGTTTGTCGATACGTGTCACATTGTCAGAGCCATGTGGCAATATTTTACAAATACTAGCCTGGTGTATCACATCACATCCGTAGTCTTCTAACGCATTCTCTAAAGCATTTCGAATATTTCAAGCGTATTATTAAGGAAATGATTCCATAGAGCGCCTTGTCGCTCAGGGCAAAGTAGAAGTCACCAGACCGCGTGGAAGGTTGCCCATGCGATGGACCGACAAGATCTAGTCGGCAGTCGGCGGCTGTTTGCATGAGTGCACCAGGCTCACCACAAACCGACAGGAGTGGCGATTGCTCGTGAGGCGCATAACATCTGCCCATAGCTATGATGCTGAATGACGACCACGACCGTTCTGACAAGAGTGATACGACATACATACATACATTAAGTGGCATCTTATTTGCGACAGTAGACCACGGTTCAGTATGCCATATGCTTATACCTAAGTTCGAGATGGTCTCTCATTGTAACCATCAGCCAAAAGACGTCTAACTTGCTCCTCAAGATTGGCCATCATTCAAATTAAATTGGTTGTATATTGAGCCAACGGTTTTAAGTATCACTATTCTAGTTACCCCAAAAGTATTAGGTGTTTCCGTTTGGGGGGTTGCTATATATTACAGCTGATAAATTCGTTCTCATATCTCAATTTGGATTGACGTCGTTATGTGTAACAGGTGTGCAGACATCTCGTTTGTCATCTATACCAATAAAACATACCCTTTTACATATTACAGACAGGCCCTTGTAAGAAGCTGCAGTACTAAATCTAAAATTCCGTATTTAATATCGCTTAGAGAAAACAAAACAGAAAACAACAATTTGAGGATATTGCTTAAACAGCTTTTCGGGTCGCACATGCTCATATTAGGAAAATGGGTTCACATAAATAACATATTCAGTAAGTAGCGCCTGACCTTCAGCTGGGTCTAGACACAGCATCGTGCCTAAGTCGTTGTTAGTAGAGCAGCGATGAGAAGTGTTTTGTGAGTACGGTCGCGTGCGAGCCTTACGTCTACCACAGCTGTATTAAATACTAGTAGATTAATGTCGTCGATGCAATCTGACGCAAAAAAAGATTGCGCGATATGGAATCCTATCTTCTTCTTTGTCTCCTTATCGTGGGGTCGGCACAGCGAATTTTTCTGTTTTTATTTATTGCACAGAGCTCACAGCCCACCTGGTGTTAAGTGGTTACTGGAGCCCATAGACATCTACAACGTAAATGCCGCCACCTATCTTGAGATATAACTTCTAAGGTCTCAGTATAGTTACAACGGCTGGCCCACCCTTCAAACCGAAACGCGTTACTGCTTCACGGCAGAAATAGGCAGGGTGGTGGTACCTACCCGTGCGGACTCACAAGAGGTCCTACCACCAGTATAAGATTCCTATTTTCTATTCCATTCTCTTGTATCAGCCGTCATCTCAACACTCACTCCTCTCTCTCTCTCGTGTCGTCATTCACACACTCCATCCTAGTATTCTTCGGTCGCCTCTTCCCCCTCTACTTTGCACTACCATTTCCATACATCTCCTAGTCACATACATGCATGCATGTATGAAATCCTATGGGGCTGACAAAAGTAAGGCACGGTTCGAAATCGTATCTAGTTCAAAAAAATATGTCCGAGTTTGAGGTCAGATTCAGAAATAAACAATATATTCGTGAATGTAACGTGATTGCGAAGTTGCTGTCGCAGTTAACCGGCGGTCGGAGTTCGAAGCTTGCGGGGCGGGATAACTTTGCAAAGCGAACCGAAGTGATTACAGTTGATAAGTTTATGTAATTTCGGTTGGGAAGTTTACTTAACCAGCCTCACATGTGTTAGGATTATTATGTATTTTAGGAGCGAATGCCGATTTTTACGCGAGCAAAATTGGAGGTAGAACCGTCACTTCTTGTAGAACAGACTTGATGATAGCTTTGGAGGTAACAACAGTTGCGAATGGCGATTCACATCGGGGTTACTAGTTTCAGAATAACGACAAAGAGAATATTTTCTATTGAGCGGATAGTTTTGCTCCATACAGTGAAGGTTAAGATGTTGTTTTTAACTATATATGCGAACTTCTCTTAAAAATGTCATTAGCGCGATTCCAATATTTTCTATTCCGCGATATCTACGGCCGGTTATATTAATAAGTCATTATTAAATCAAATCAAATCAAAATTATTTTTTATTTTTTTATTTTACATATATGAAAATACATACTTGTTGAACGTCAAAAAGAACTACCGCCAATTCACAAAAACTAACCTCCGTCCTGAGAAGAACTGACAAGAAATTCAGCAGGCATGTAATTTTTTTTAAATATTAGATTTTTTTTAAATATTCATATCATTACTTACTACTACTGGCTGACGATTAGCAAGTAAAACTAATGCTCTAGAAACCGACATCCTATAATAAAAAGCCGGCCAGAATAATTGAATACAGTGTGGAGCACTAAATATTATATTTTCTTCAGAGAGTGACTCCTAGACGTGGGCGAAGTGACAGCTA
Organism: Bombyx mandarina; assembly: GCF_030267445.1. Taxonomy (NCBI): domain Eukaryota; kingdom Metazoa; phylum Arthropoda; class Insecta; order Lepidoptera; family Bombycidae; genus Bombyx; species Bombyx mandarina. Next base: position 11,782,984 of record NC_143234.1, on the reverse strand, counting down.
CGTGATAACACAACGTCGAGATAGTTCACCCACGCCCGCAAACAAACATCAAACTCCTAATTTATTGTGACAATCTGGAAATAATGTGTAACCATAGAGGAGGGATCCAGAAAATTTTCAGTAAGCACACACATCAATGTCTTTTTTGTAAGTAGTCGAAACATGTTTGGATTTGTCGTTCTTTATTTGACGCTTGAATGGCGTTTACCTGATAACATATAAACAACACCGATGGAAACGCCTGACTGACTCGGTGGCGCTGTATTCAGTGCCGTAAACGCTGGGCCAAGGGTCGTGGGTTTGAATCCCTCATCGAACAAAGATTCGCATGATGAATAAGTTTTTTTGCTCTTTATCTGGATTTTTAATATACATATATCGTCTTTTCGCATTAAAAGTGGACAACTTCCAAAAATATTTGAAACTAAGTTAATATGCGGAAACATTAGGTTTAACCAGTATTTTTCTCATAAATACTGTCAAAAGAGCGTAGTTTAGCTTTATTTTCTATTTTATTTTTTAGTTTACCTATGTTTTGACTACTATTAACAAAATTAATACATAATTTTATCTTACTTTACAAGACAGATAATATAACTGGAAATAAAAAAAAAATTGCAAAGATGATTAATATAAAAAATATCACATTTTAAACCTTTAAAACACTCTCGTGTAAAATTTGTAAGTTTTGAGATTATACAGTTTCAATGCGAGAAGACGATATTATGTATTTGTAATACGGAGAGCCTGGTTTGGAGCAGTGTTCGTGTGTGATTTTCTATTTACGATTGTTAAAAATGTTAATTATCTAAATAAAATTATTGTAAGATTAGTATTAGTTTTATGATTATGATTAATTAGGCTGCTTTTTAAATTGTTAAATTAGTCATTCTGAATATATTGCAATAGACACAAAATTTCGTTTAGATCATTGATTAATTTCGTCTCAGTTGATAAAACATTATTGAGCGTGTAGTTTAAATCAATTGCCCGTTAGCTCGCAATCTTCTGAATCTAGGTTCAATTAATTAAAGGTACAATAACGGTAATCCCAAAAATAATTCTTACCAGTAAAGCGCTTATCGCTTTAAGCTTTGAAGTAAGCTCTTTACGTGCTCCGCGATCGTGCGTCTCGACTATTTATCGCGACGGGCCTGGGCCGAATGCAAATTGCCGACGCGCCGGAACCCGTCTCGTTGTTTTGTAAATTCAACGTCTAAGTATTAATAGTTTACCCCTAAATTGTCGAAAATACGAATATAAATTCCGGTTTTCGGATCGAGCTTGGGATGTTAGTTGGGCCATTGTTTGTGTAATGGTTATGTGATGGCCAATGTTTGCGTAATTTCGGGAGGTTTGCAAACGACTATGGTCTGGTGTGGTGTTTGTAATGAAGGGATTAGAAATTAGAGGTTATTCATGACGATATATTGTTACTATCAGGTCATCTAGTAGGTATATATCTAACGAAAGTTTTCAGGGTAATTTTCAAAAAGTCCAATTAATCTGTAAATTTGCACATGTACAACATACAAATATTTATCGACAATAACTTGACATTCTGACCATAATCATTAAGATAAAAAAATGGATATGAATTTGTGGTTCGGCTTGCTGTTAAAGCATTAGTATTCTAGCTTTTAAACTTTTTACTTATTCAAAGGAAGAAGAAACCTTTCGCTTACGCTGTAATTTAGATCCGTTGTAACAACATATCCTTAAATTGAATCATAATCTATGGGCTGTTTAGGTCATTAACCACTGTCGAATTTAAGTAAAAAGCCGATAAATTCGATGAATCGCCTTTCCTAACGCAATTATAGGTCTTCGCTGGCCGCCTGTCACCGAATCCCCTAACTTCGTCTTGTACTGCAACGTCAAGGTATTATAACCTCTATAATCATAATCGCAGAGCTCTGTTTCCTTAAACACGTAAACGCTTTATAGATTCCGTGGACAGTAACCTTAATTTTATTATAGCCCGCCGATTTTTCTGCAGAAATTTAATTGTGGAGTTTTTATAGAGCTTCCAGTAGGCTTAAGTGTATTTTTTTTTCTACCTATTCTGGTAACCTCGAGGGGTTATTCTAGATTCACCGTACTAGTAGGTGAGCTCACGGGGCTCAAACCGGGAGTGTTTCTAGCACTGGCCCTAGCAAGAGCAGTGCTTCGCAGAATCTACCACCGGATCAGAAACGCGACCCACTGAGAAGATCTGGCGAGAAACTCAATGAGCTCATAAGTTTAATGAAGTACATAAGAATATAGGATATATGAATGTATCTTTAGGAATAGTTTTTAAAAGAATTTTGACATGTGTCATGAAACTGAAAGAAAAACCGAAAATTTATTTCTGTAACCGGTGTTTATGAACATTGGTTGAGTACGTATTTCATTAGAAAAATTGGTACCCGCCTGGGATTCGAACACCGGTGCATCGCAACACGAATGCGCCGGACGTCTTATTATCCTTTAGGCCACATTTGGGTGGTGTTGGCGAGATATTTCAAACAGTAACAGTAAGTAACAGAGATAAATTGAAACAGAGATAAAAAAAGAGTAGTGTAGAGCAGTGTGTGGAGTCTGATATACATGGAGAGTTCTTAATTAGTTTTACATTTAATTATTCAATACCTGGTAATATAAACGCTTTTTAAGTCATAAAAATCTGTTTATTTCTCTCTTCTGCCTGCTTGTCCTCTCAGTTACTTCTAAAATTATCGGGTAGAACATACAGCTAAAATAAACTTTCAAAGCCAATTTCTACGAAACTGAACTATTGTTGTTAATAGAAGTTTTCAGTTACGTAAATTTAAATTTTACCAACTATTTCTTTAATATGAATTTTATTTATTGTGAAAAATTTACTATGAATTTAGGCTTTGTGTTCGCTGTGACTACAGAACCCTAAGATTTACAATGTGTGATTGAATTAACAACGAAATAATTATTGATAACTCGCTGACCCGGCAGACTTCGTAGTACCTCAATCAATAAATAAAAGACCTAAACTTTTGTATAAAATAAACTTAAAACAAACAAAAGGAATTCGTCCGACGGGGAACACATCAAAGAAAAACAAAAATTTTATTTTTATTTAATTCCGAGCATTTTCATATTTTTTCACCTTTTAAACCTTCTCTGGACTTCCACGAATAATTCAAGACCAAAATTAGCTAAATCGGTTCAGCCGTTCTCGAGTTTTAGCGAGACTAACAAACAGCAATTCATTTTTATATATATAGATCAGATAACAGATAATAGATTTCGACTGTTGAGGAAAGCCAATGCGCATAATTTTTTTTCATCCATTTTCGTTGTGTCTTATCCTATGTATTGCATAGCATTTCCTTAGCCGGTCTTCGCTTAGTATTTGTGAATAAATATCACTGAGATACACTCAACAATGGCATTGTATTCTAAGTGACCGGGTTAGACCGTAAATAGGATTGTTTTGTGTGCATCGTCACATGAATCGTACAGTCGTTCACAGAAATTATTCTAATGATATTGTTCTTTATTTGTGTGAATTCACGTAAGATATGTTGTGAATTTATTTATGATTGCGCGACGTGTTGCACAAGCTTGTACGATCGTACAGCCCGTTTACTAATAAACTCGAATGGATATTTTGAACTTATACAGTGTGGTTAGTGTGAGTTTTTTAACGTGCTCGATAGCGTAGAAGTTAACTCAAGTTTGTTTGCAGTTGGAACAGCGCCCCTAGCGGCAAAGGTATGCATACGTTATAATTTAAAAAAAAAAGAGTTTACTTTTACGCTATCGAGAACGTTAAAACAGTCGCACTAAGCACGAAGTCGCATTGTTCACTGGTTCGCTTCTTAATTGTATTCCTGCTATCGAATTACCTGAAACAAAAAAAATATGTTGTTATTCACATATCAACTCTAGTTTGAAGTTCAATTTTACGATGCGTCCACAATATGCTGGTATTTTATTTGCGAAATATCTATCAACCGTACTCGTTTTTCTAATGAAATACGTACTCAATAAATGTTCACGATTGACTTCCACGGTGAAGGAATAACATTGTGTAATAAAAGTGAAACCCGCAAAATTATAATTTGTGTAATTACTGGTGGTAGGATCTCTTGTAAGTCCGCGCGGGTAGGTACCACCACAATACCTTGTGCCGTGAAGCAGTATTGCGTTTCGGTTTGAAGGGTGGGGCAGCCGTTGTAACTATACTGTGACCTTAGAACTCATATCTCAAGGTGGGAGGTGGGTAGCGCATTTACGTTGTAAATGTCTATGGGCTCTAGTAACCATTTAACTTCAGGTGGACTGTGAGCTCGTCCACCCATCTAAGCAATAAATAAAAAAAATCGTATCGTTCGATAATAAAGCGGTAACATTAACAGTTGACAGTGTTTGTACGCGACTGTACCACGCGTTCTGAACGCATCTGTTGTAAACGACCGGAGGATGCTCACGTCATGACTCACCCGCGCAGCTAGAGGAAGTCGCTCATTATTTTATAACAAACGCTAACGCGTATACACAGACAGGTAAATGATTTTCGGATCGTGATTTTACGAATTAGTATCGATTTATGGTATTTTACTGTTACCTCTAACTGTACTACCTGTAACTATACTTGAGACCTTAGAAATTGTATCTCAAGGTGGGTGGCGCATTTACGCTGTAGATGTCTATGCGCTTCAGTAACCACTTAACACCAGGTGGGCTGTGAGCTCGTCCACCCATGTAAGCAATAAAAAAAAACAGTCACAGACTAACTTATTTTAAGTTGTAGCTGACGGTAAGGCGTATTGTCCCAGACAGACCGGTATCACTAATCCTTACTAAGCATAACATCAAGTGGGCTGCGAGAGAGTGAGTCTATCTAGAGTGCGAAAAGGAATACACTGAACAGTGGTATAAACACATATTATGTTTAAGTAATATCACCTTCACACTACACCTACCAAGCTTCATCTCTGCACTCCCCTAAGGTAGACTGTTAGAGAATGCCTATGGCATTAAGTCCGCCTTTATACTTTCCCGTATAAGAAGTTATAAATAAATAAATAAATAAATAAAATAAACTTCTGCATTCTGTAAGTAATACCAGAATGAGTAATGAGAACCAGCGCACACACTGTAGTAGTAATTATAACAGATACACCAAACGTTACCCGGGTCATTTAACTACCAGTGGTATAAATATACTATGTGTTAATCGAGATTGTAAATTATATTTGTGCAAAATTTTATCTCAATCCTTTCAGTTATTTTTGCATAATTGAGCAACAAACAGACAGACTTTCATCTATACTTAAAATTATAATTATAAAGAGGAAAGATTTGTTTGTTTGTTTGTATTCAATAGGCTCCGAAGCTACTGAACCGATTTGAAAAATTATTTCACTGTTTGGAGGCTACACTATTCCCGAGTGACATAGGCTATAATCTTTTTTGAAAAAGTTAGGGATTCTTACTAAAACTCTAATAATGTAGCCCAAGGTGTAAAAAAATTACCTAAAATAGTATTCTTTACATCACGTGCCCTGCGAAAACTGTTGATGTTAGAATAAAATAATGTACTACGACTTTGTAGAACACATTATTATTTACAAAAAGTGTCGTGACAGCATATGTCTAACTATTATAGTTATGCCGCAATAAGTGTTCTTTTATTTTTTTAAATAAAACAACGTCAAATATCGTTGAAATTTTTGTTAAAGACCCGAGCGGAGCCGAAGTGGGCCGCTAGTATTTAATATTAGTGTAAATTTGAAAAGGAAGTACCGAGCCCATCTGGCTTACAACCATCTAATCCATTCTGAGTCACTCACGCGAGCACACGAAACCACTCATTACCGTATGTTATTAAAACGAACTCATTTACACAGTCTATAAACGTGGAATCGATAATGTTACTTTTAATCGAACTGGTGAATCGATTTTGTTATCGATTTTCACGGAAACTGTTTATGAATATGTAAGGTAAAGGATATTTTTTTGGTTAAAATAATAGCATGGGCCTTGTTCTAGAATCTAATGCCATTGGGATGCATAATTTGTATGTTATGTTTATTTTTATTCCCTTAGCAAAAGAAAAAGTATGTAGTCTATCTAGGTGATGATTCCTCAACTCTATCAGTAAACGATAAAAGAAAAATATATATAATGAAAAACTAACACAAGTAACACAGTAAGTTAAATCGATTTTAATCGATGCCCAACACCGATTATTCGTTATTCAATCGATACCACTACAACTCTAATGTAAACAGGCCTAAATGGGCTCGCGTTCCGATTATTTTGATGGTAACCAAATTTAGGCCAAACTCTCTGTGGAAATAGCAGCGTGAATTGTCTGTTTTCTTTCATAAAAGCAACGTGTAATGATGAACAGGCGCACTACCCTGTTTCGTTATGGGTTACATTGAGTAAGATCTGATATAATTACGAAACGTTGCAGTGTTTATATTTTTTAGTACGGAGAATAGGATAAAAGTGTAGTAGTTAGAAAAAAAATGTATTTGTTTATTTTGTTTTATTCCAGTGTATTTTCAGGGTTGTCATTCTTCATTTTTTCTATTGTGAAGCACAATCTTGCGTTCAGATTTGATAAGTAGGGCTCTCCTTACACTTTTTGGGTAACCATATTTGTTTTGTTTGGTACATTTTTGGTATGCCCATCCAAATTTGAAATTTTACATTAAACGATGTTAACTCGTTGATGAACACTATTAATTAACGGGTTCTTACTATAATTTTTAGTTTTAATAAGTTCCAGATATTTTGACAGGTCGAAAATGCCTGATCACGGGCAGATTGAAGATTGCGGGTGGGAAGCCCGGAGCATACAAAGTTGGCTACCTTCTTTTCAGTCAGGTTTTGTGAGTTACGACTGGAACTCGATGACTTAGTCTGACGTAAAGGACATTTGCGACACTGAGTCTTATTTTATTTTTTTCTACCTGTGCTGATAGCCTTGAGAGGCTATTTCAGCTTCTCCTTGACGTGTAGGTGAGCTCACGGGACTCGGAAACGCGACCCACTGAGAAGTTCCGGCGAGAAACTCAATGGGCTGTGTCTATGGGTTAATTCACTCGTCGAGCCCTTCGTCGCCAGCGACGGGTTCGACGAGGACGGTGACCGGTGCTTGTGGTGCCTAAAAGCACCGTTAATGGATCGGGAGGATCCGTAATGACGTGGTTAGGGCGTCGTCGACTGTTTACCATTCGGTCTACAGGATCGGGTATGGACTGCGTTGATGCTACGTCGACACTACGTGGCAAATAAACGCGTCCTTTTGTACTTTCGTCCTTTGACTTGGATGTACACTGCCATAAAGAGAAATATAAAGAGTAGTAGTATGTACATGTAGTAAAGTAAATGTAAATAAAGTAGATACAGTATAAATGTTCTCTGTTCTCAATAAAACACTTTGTCGTGTGGTTGAATTTCAAACGTAATTGAATCTAATTTAGCAGAAAGGACTCAATCCACATTATTATAAATAGCGGTCCTACAGAAAAGATCAAAGAATAAATCAAAGGCAACTCGCACAGAGAGCCACGGGCATAAAATATGACTGCTAGGGATGTGTGTGATAATTTCCTTCAGTACGAATATAATTTCGATAAATTAAATTCAACAATTAGTGGGCTCTTTTTATTTATTAGCTAATAATACTGTCGTATTTGTCGACTTTTGATGTTAGGCTGTTACTGGGCCCATAAATAAGCCTCTGCCCCTTTTAAAGAGCGGTATTGGAGCTTGAATTCAAGTGACAACACGAAGCTCATACTCTTCAGACCTGAAAATGAGGCCAACCCGAGCTTTACGGAGTAACATGTTTTTGGTAAACCTTTTCCAAAGGTTTACTTTGGTTTTTTAAAGAGAAAACCTTTAGCACCTTTATTTATAAATCGAAAATAGGTAAAACGATAAAACGAGACTAAATGAAACTAAAAGTAAAAACTAAAACCGAAGCAAAAAAAAAACAAATAAGAATTAGTCGAAGTCAATTGAACATGATTAAGAATAACTCATAAACTACTGTTCAGATTTTGATACCATTCAAAAGAGACTACTTGAAAAGCAACAGCTTTCAAATTCGAAGATAGAGAAATAAATAATCATCAAAATCGGTTCACCTAGAAATACAATCAAATTAAAACCAGTCGAATTGATAAACTCCCTCTTTTTCGAAGTCAAAGTTAAAAGACAAACACAGGTTTTAGTGTGCGAGAAAATCTAATCGAAAATGTACCTTTGAAGGTTTTACTTCTATTGCTTGTAAATTGCATACTTGTTTTTATTTTCCTCGTGGCTGACGAACTTACGACCGACCTGTTGGTCTGAGCTCACCGTCGCTCATAACCGTCAATGACGCCCGGAACTCAAAAAAACTGTTTCTTAACACTGAGTATATACCATTAACCAGATAATACCTCGGCTTCAATGCTACAAATACGGTACCGTCTGCAAAACTAACATCACGAAAAAATGTCTTAACAAAAAAAAAACAGCCACATAAAAAGTGTTTAACATCGAAAACAGCCCTAAACACGTAATGAAACACAAATCCCGGAAACACCCCGTAGAATTTCCATCACACGTTCGCATCTCCATAGCGTTTTATGGTGTCATTACCCCACTAGTCGCAGCAATGAATTCCTCTGCAAATTGACGCTTCGAAGATTTGTTCTAGCTCCCTTTGTTTAATAATGAGGGAAGATAAATACGTTAAGGGCGATATTCAAAGAAGAGTGGTTGTTGACTTTTAAAAGGTATACGTATGTTGGAATGGAACGTGTTTGAGTGACTGAAGAAGTGTGCGTTGGGAATGTGAATGATAATAAATATTTTTTATTGCCCTTGTTCGCAGACGAGAATTCGGTACACCCGATGGTGAGTGGTTACAGTCAGTCAGCCAAGCTGCTGCTGACTCTGCAGAGGGGGGGGGGGGGGGGGGGAGGAGGGGATTTCCTACCTAAGCTGATGGTCTTGAGATACCATATCAACGTCACCGGGCTATAGGCCACGAGCTCGTGTATAGGTTATAAAAAGAGTAAACACATAAATTTAATTAAAATGAAGATCGACTTCAGCAAAATCAATGTAGGAATTAGAAGTCTATTAATTTTTTTTTATTGCTTAGATGTGTGGACAAACTCACGGCCTATCTGATGTTAAGTGGTTACCGGAGCCCATAGACATCTATAACGTAAATGCGCCACCCACCTTGAGATATAAGTTCTAAGGTTTCAAGTATAGTTATAACCGCTGCCTCACCCTTCAAACTGAATCGCATTACTGCTTCACGGCAGAAATGGGTAGGGTGGCGGTACATACCCGTGCGGACTCACAAGAGGTCCTACCACCAGTAATTACGCAAATTATAATTTTGCGGGTTTGATTTTTGTTACACGATGTTATTCCTTCACCGTGGAAGTCAATCGTGAACATTTGTTAAGTACGTATTTCATTAGAAAAATTGGTACCCGCCTGGGATTCGAACACCGGTGCATCGCTCAACACGAATGTACCAGACGTCTTATCCTTTAGGCCACGACAACTTCAAAACTTCAGTACCTATGAATTATTTTAGTGCAGCCTTGAAACTTGGTCATTTAATGATGCACCATCGTTCTTACCACTCTCATTACTAATTACAATTTTAATTTGTAAGATATTGTAGCGTGCAACACTCGGTCGCACTCGGGCGTCATCGGATGCGATCGGAGTTCCCGAACGCGCAGGTGTCCCGTGACGTCATGCTACGAGATTCGCGCGCGTCGATTTAAGTTTAGTATTATAATTTTAGTTTTAATTTGTGCCTTGTAGTGCCTAGCGACTTTTTTACTCTTTTTACTTTACAATAGAACATTGTACACATATTTATATTATTATATTGTTGAATTGGTGTGTTTTATGTGTTCGGAGCATAATATCCCGAGATTACGAATAACAAACCACAATATTATTATTGACAGAAGACTGCTTACTCATAACCTGTGTGTTTCATCCAGCCTAACATATTTCGTGAAATATATTTTCACATTTCGTTTTGGGAAATCGGATTATTACAGAGTAGGCCAAATCAGGTTTAATGAACGAAGGCATTGGAATTTTCTCGGGCAATTATTTGGGTAGTACAAGCGTTTGTTGTAAGCTTCTTAAGTTGATCGTAACAAGTTACAGTGATTAAAATCCTATTTTCTGGAATAAAATAGAAGGCTATTAATAAATCATTTTTATTTATTTATTATTTTTATTGCTTAGATGGGTGGACGAGCTCACAGCCCTCCTGGCGTTAACTGGTTGCCGGAGCCCATAGACATCTACGACGTAAATGCGCCACCCACCTTGAGATATAAGTTCTAAGGTCTCAGTATAGTTACAACGGCTATCCCACCCTTCAAACCGAAACGCATTACTGCTTCACGGCAGAAATAGGCGGGGCGGTGGTACCTACCCGTGCGAACTCACAAGAGGTCCTACCACTAGTAAAGAGGTCCAGTAATTGATCTTTGTGGACATTTTTATTTGTTATTGCTCGTTAATTGCTGTGAATGCCTTGTTTAAAAACGTTTCCTTTTAAAAAAAACTTAAACCTAGTAGCTTGGAAGTAACAAAATGCCACTTTGAATGAGAAGACCACGGACCACCAAGTTTTAGGTGGTCGCCGGAATCCACAGACATCAGAGCATAAATGTTTACTGTGAGATACGATGTCGGACTCTCAAATTCTCACTCTTAAAACGCCTTATTACCTCGCAGCTGAAACAGGCCGGGTGGCCGTATCCGGTGTACTATAAACCCCCACAAAATAAATTGCAAATGTATTTTTTAACACACAATGCTATTTCTTGAACGTGGAAATCATTCCTGAAAATGTGCCGATAGATACGCATTTACTTGGTAAGATCGAAAGAGACTGGTACTTATAGATTGATGTAAAGTACTTTTAAAGGTAATTTAATTTGGGTCACGGATACTTAAAGGTTTCAAAACCAGGTTACCTGAGCCCATATCTACTAAAGCGCTGGACGTAGGGCGTCTTGTGAGCCCACAAGGGTAGGTACCACCACCCTACCTATTTCTGCCGTGAAGCAATAATACGTTTCAGATTGAAGGGTAGGATAGTAGTTGTACTGAAAAACTGAGACTTAGAACTAATTTCTGAAGGTGGGTGGCGGGATTTACATTCTTAATGTCCATGGGCTCAGATGCCTATTTAACGCCAGATGTGTCATGACCTGATCCACCCATCTTAGCAATAAAAAAAACGCGTACGAAGCGGCATATCAGAAACAAAACAAAGCTTCCTACAAGCGCCAAGGTTTATGTGTAAAGCATTAATGCCTCGTTACAAGATTACGTGATAACATTCGCCGTTTGAAAACGATATTACGTATTTAAAGGTAGAACGTAAACATCTCAGGTAAGCAAAGTGGTGCAAACGATTTAACCTTACCCCTTTCGAAAGCGTCTTAAAAGCGCTGAATACTTTATAGAGCTTACACACGCGCTCCCTTCAAACTGGTTCATACCAAGTTTTTGTATAGGACAACGAAAACCGAGAGTTCGAAGTTGTTTCACGGAGATTACAAGACGTAATGCGTATGCTGATTCTTTTGGGTTTTTAGATGTAACTGAATGTTGAGTGTGTTCATATCATAATTGGTTTCCATGTTTAATGTTATAGCTGGGACAACGAGATCTGTAACTACCATAGGTAGTTAGTTACATAGATATCATACAGATTAGGAATATAGGTACCACACAGTTAGGTAGCTATCGTAAAGATGTAAAATATAGAAATAGAAATAATAGTAATAATAGAAATAGAAATATTATGTACCTGCCAAACCCTTCCGAGATTAGGCTGACTAAAAACAGACAAACCAAAGTAAAAATAAAAAAGTGTTTAATTTTGCCAAAGAACAATCTATATATTAATACGTGAAGCAAAAACTTTGTATCCCTTTTTACAAAAATTGCGCGGACGTAGGAGTATGAAATTTTCCACACATATAGAGAATATAGAGAAGAAATGTACAATGCTAATATTTTTTTTAAATAATGCATAAAAGATACATTAAATCAATAAAGAAAACGTTACACACACTACATACCATGTATTGGACGCACAACGCATGCATACTATTTATTGTCAAATTTTTGTTCTTTTTGTTGTCAAATTGAGAATAGATTAAATATTTTTTGTCTTTGTTAATATTTGTTATGGTGCAGTCTTGGCGAAATTTGTGATTATAGAAGTATAAAATACAATCACAATAGTGTACAAACTTACAATTCCAATTACTTATAGTTGAATTTCGACTACTGCGGGACCTCTAGTTTTATTTATTTATTTATTTATTAAGTCGCACCAACAAAGTGATCATCAATACAAAACATTGACAAATAGACAAAAGTTCATGGCAGATGTCACCTCAATTATAGGTGCAATCGACAGTGCATTAACATCAAAAATAAAAAAAAATATACAGCTAAGATTTGAATACATTTCATTCATTGCTTAAGATTAATTTAATTGGGAGATGATCCGCGACAGATTTTTCCTGTAAGTAGTGAGACAATCAGAAAAAACATCTATTTCACTTACAATAAGTTCAGCGCAATCGGACAACTCCGAAGGAACATTGACGGAGACATAATATATATATAATATATACATAACATGTTCTTAATAATAGCTTGAAAATAATATCTTTTTCGAAATCACAGACTTCAAAATACTTACTAAATGTACAGGCAAGTATATTCTTCATCTTACGTAAAGATGTCGAAATTTCTATGAAATTAACAAGGTTCTTAAAGTGAATATTGAATAAAGGATGGACAGCACAGGATGACATAACAAAGATCTTACAGAGCGTCTTATCTGCTAGGCAATAGACACTACTAATTTCAGTACTATTTCAGTATTTATTACTGGTAGTAGGACTTCTTGTGAGTCCGCACGGGAAGGTACCACCACCCCGCCTATTTCTGCCGTGAAGCAGTAATGCGTTACGGTTTGAAAGGTGGGGCAGCCGTTGTAACTATACTGAGACCCTTAGAACTTATATTTCAAGGTGGGTGGCGGCATTTACGTTGTAGATGTCTATGGGCTAGTAACCAATTAACACCAAGTGGGCTGTGAGATCGTCCACTCATCTAACCGTGTTTGCATTACATCAAATAAGTATCACAATCGTCTAACAAACAAAGAGTTGCAACTGAAAGACATTTAGCTCAATGTAAGCAAAATAGATTACTTATGAATGGAATAACCTTAGTACCTAATTAAGGTTGGAATAGTCGAGGTCAATATCGAATGGCTATTATAAATATTAAATTTAAACTTGTTCAAAGTTTAATTAGATGCCGTCGGTTCCTAAGGAAAGTCAGAGTTCAAAGAAAATGCGAAATAAGACTCAATAGACTCTTCGTATCGTATTTTCGATCTCTTTTTTTATTTCCATAAAATTCGTACAACCATACATATACCTGATGGTATGTGGTTACCGTCCACTTATGGAAACAGTTCTTATTTCGTCACCAAATAAGACCCGATTAATAGCCATGCCATGTATTGCCGATGCATTTTGGAAGCATGGCTTTTTTGGAATCGATCAAAAAGTTATCATTTAGAAATTCTATAAGTGTGATGATGACATATGTTATGAATTAGTTTTCTTTTTCAGAATTCATATATTATTATTCGATTTTAAATAATATGTAATTTCATACATGTCTGTCGCTTCTGTGTATATATATGTATTTGATGGAAGGCATTCACTAAGTTTACCTACATCGCATCCCATAACACTGAAGCCTCCTAACATACTGTTATGGACTTAATGTTCGCTTCCCCTCCAAGGTGGGAGGGTATTAGAATTCCACCGGGAGCAACTTGCAGGCTGCAGCTGCCAACGTTTCTGAGAACAGTTGATGAGTTTACTGAATTCACATAGACTTACGACTTTTTCTTTCAATATGTTTTAGTATTACTTATATGTATTTATTTTATGTATTTCATTATATATGTACGTGTATGTATATGTTTATGTGTGTAATTGTGTATGTTTATAGTCTGATATATTATTTATTAGTGTTTTTATTTATTATTGTTACTATTATTGTTATTGTGTACTGTATCAATAAGTAAATTGATTAGATTGTACTTTGCTACCCACCTATGTAAAGTTCACCCTCTTTAAAAACGGTTAGCTGGTAGAAAACTCAATTGTTGAGTTAAGCTCGCCATTTTATAATTTTCACAATTTTTATATTTTATTAATTGTGTGTACAATAAAGAATATGTTCGTCATATATAAAAAAAATATCTGTGTTCAATTATGTCTTGTCTTACGGCATGGCGAGTTACTGTGCGTTGTTATTGTCTATGCGATAGTTCATATATTATGGGATTTGCATAACATTCGTTCTTAATGATCGCCTACATCTTCAAAGGGCCATCTATGCCAAATTGAAAATCTATCAGACGATTGTTTCAGAGATCTCGTGTTGAGTGAGAGTTGTTAGCACATTACATAGTCATATAACGGCAACTTAGATCTAATTGCGAGGTTCGTTTAGATTAGCTCAATGTCATATCAATTAGCTGTAATAGGCGCTTTGCCGTTTCACGGTAATTGTGTACGAGACACATGTTATTAAATGATATTACTATTTACGTGGAGAGACTTCAATAGGGAAGCCGAGGTCATACGCTAAAACGACTTACGTGAGTAAACATTTTCTTTTTTTCTCCACCTTATCTCACTAGATGGGGTCGGTACAGCTAATTTTTTTATTCCATTCTTTTCTATCAGCCGTCATCTCAACACTCACTTCCCTCTCTCTCTCTCTCATATAGTCATTCACACACTCCATCCATGTCTTCTTCGATCGACCTCTTCCCCCTCTACCTTGCATTACCATTTCCATACATCTCCTAGTCACATGCATCTTCTCTCTACGCATCACAGGTCCATACTACACGAGTAAAAATATCTATTTTTATTATTAGTGAATGTACTTAGTAAGCTTTACTGATAGCAGTGTATATTACAAGTCACCTTTATTATTTACAATTCCCTTCGAACACTTCTCAGTCCTTTTAGGCTATCGCTTGCAAAATCTATCATAAAATGCGTGTGTTATTTTTAAATACAATACGAATAAATATTACTGGTGGTAGGACCTCTTGTGGGTCCGCAATGGTAGGCAGGTACTACCACCCTGCCTATTTCTGCCGTAAAGCAGTAATGCGTTTCGGTTTGAAGGGTTGGACAGCCGTTGTAACTATACTTGAAACCTTAAAACTTATATCTCAAGGTGGGTGGCGCATTTACGTTATAGATGTCTATGGGCTCCAGTAACCACTTAACACCAGGTGAGCTCTGAGCTCGTCCACCCATCTAAGCAATAAAAAAATAAAAAATAAACACCTGGCGTTTTACCTGAAGTTCTTTAGTGGTGTTAGTTGTGACAGAACCGATCGATCATTGACGTCACAACTCGAATAATACGACCCTCCTGTGCGACATTAAAGTCGCACGTCTACTGGCACAAACTACGTCTCATTGTAACTTAATTTATGCAAAGCCGGAACACAAAGTACAGTGATAGGGCGACAACATTCGGATGAGCCTCTCATGCAGGCACAGGCAGCATACGGAATAATCTTTTTAAATTAGTCGAGTTTTCTATGCAACTTGGTACGCGCTCCAGACTTCTTCACATGAAAATAAAACTGTATTTTTTATGCAAATAGGGCTTATCATCGTAGTAATGCGGGACGGGCTTTTTTGTCTCAACATAAATAGCTGGAAATTTGTGTTTCTTTTTAAATTTCGTCTTTCTTTCGTATTTTTCTCTGTTATCTGTGTATTTTTTTTTCTTTTCATCATGTCGGTGGATTCATTAAAATCGTTCTTGATTGAAGTTTTAATCGAATTCATTTACATCAAAAGGTCGCGATGTCGACATCTGATATATCGGTAGATTTAGAATTTGAAACTAGACTTTGAAATAGAAGTATAGTGGGTGTCTCGGAAAAAA
Source organism: Bombyx mandarina (assembly GCF_030267445.1). Lineage (NCBI taxonomy): Eukaryota > Metazoa > Arthropoda > Insecta > Lepidoptera > Bombycidae > Bombyx > Bombyx mandarina. The sequence goes on along the minus strand of NC_143234.1, from coordinate 11,766,925 downwards.
TCGAATGTTGGGTGCAAAGGAGATTTAGCTAACAAGCCGTAGGTAAGAACAGTGATATTATAATGTTATAAGATATTGAAGTCCTTGGAAATGGAGAAAATGACATGCCGGAAGACATTCTAAAACCTACTCAATGGGTAGCGTTAGTTTCTTGGTAATTACAGATAATCAACATACGATTGCTACAAAGGAACCGGAACCTCTTGTGAGTCCGCGCGGGTAGGTACCACTACCCTGCTTATTTCTACCGTAAAGCAGTAATGCATTTCGGTTTGAAGGGTGGGCAGCCGTTGTAACTATACTGAGACGTTAGAACTCATATCTTAAGGTGGGTGGCGACATATACGTTGTAGATGTCTATGGGCTCCAGTAACCGTTTAACACCAGGTGAGCTGTGAGCTCGTCTACCCATCTAGCAAGCAATAAAAAAACCGGTTAATAAATAAGTGTACCTTAATTTAAAGTTCGATATTTTGAAACGACATCGAAAAAAGGTCTCAAAGCTCAGAAATGAAAACGGAACCTACAACTTTCAACCTGAACTTTCATATACAAAATACGTCACAGCGATGAACGTGGCCTTTAGCGTTACTAATCTTAAGCCAGCAAGAGATCAGACTTAATATAAAAACTTGTATTTGAACCGAAGAGCCAGTTATTAGTTACCCGTCACACACATAAATTCTATTTCTAATAAATTCATTAGAACTTACATGATTCAGGATCACATAAGCGGCGAACTGTGTCGTAGTTTAGTCAGATAGCTGGGTAATATTTACGAATTTCATAATGTTATTTGTATAAACATATGGTACAAAATCGACGAAAACTGGATAAGTTTTAGCCCAAGTTGTTTCAAATTAAATGGGCAAGGAAGATAACACAACGCAGAGAGAAGATATAGTGTATTTTTATATAAACACGTTGAAGATTTTTATGATATTTAATCGCTAAATAGTACTATATTACAAAATTGCCGACAATGGTAGAAAAATTAAAATACCAAACGGATCAAATGACACAGAAGTCAAGAGAGGTATGAGGGTTCACCATTGTCAACACTGCAGCCAGAAGCGTTGCTCATCACAAGGACACGTTGTCGGCGGGATCACCGAGGCTAACCGTATCAGTACAGCGGTCTGGACCAGCAGTAGCCTACCAATGTGCTCAGTGAGAGTTTCTTAACGTTCTCGATAACGTACAAGTTAACTCAAATTTGTATGGAGTTGGAACGTTTGCCCCTAAAGGCCTTGTTCGAAGTCTATAGTTAACTTTTACGTATTCGAAAACGTTAAAAAACTCGCACTAAGCATACAGGCTCTGTGACCTGGCCCCCTAAGAGCTAGGGGTCCCACCCGTTTTGTGCGGGGAGAGACCCAGACGTGGGGTGGCGTGCTTTGCACGCTCACCCGCAGTAGGAAGCCAGGTGATGGTAGACCGCGTTCCCCCGACAGCTCTGGGGGAAGGTGTAACGCGGTGCCATCAAAGCGGGCTCTCGGCCCGCTGAACGAGGGAACCGGTGGTCGTGTCGCTGGCGGCCGCCGGTCCGGCGTCCGTGGGACGGTGGGATGGATGTAATGTGCTCTGCGTCAACCCTGTCCCGCCGTCTCAATAGCCCCGACTGGGCTCCGGCCCGGTCCGAGGTAGGGCGCCGGTTGTGAGCGGCAGGAGTTTTTAGTGAGGTTCAACTCCCACATACCCCACCTGCCGCGTGGGTGGGGATCCGGAGATTTTCTCCTGTGGAAAAAAAAAAAAAAAAAAAGCATACAGGCTGGGACGCGACACAGCGCTATCCGGTCGCTTTTTAAAACAAGTGCCGCTCGCTACAGTGATGGTAAGCACCGAGTGATTTCAGCCCCCTTCAGTCGCTCCATTACCTTCTTGGGTATATTTTGTATCCATGACTCGAATTAACTTTTTTGGGCAGGCTTAGAATCTATACCCAATACCTAAACTACTTTAGCAAATGTGTCAATTCTTTTATAATCTATACTTAATATATAAATCTACAGTGGTTTTTACGGATGTTCCGTCATAGCTACTGAGCCATGCATCCCTATTGACTTGAAACTTGGTATCAATGTAGAAAATACATGTACTTAATGGATAAGCTAATATTTATATGAGTGTTGGACTCTCTACACCAGTTGCGGGGGCGTTAACGATGAGAATCTTTGTGGGGGTGAGAAATATTAATGTTAATTTTAAATGCTGACGGGTACAGCTAGTTTACTTTATAACTATAGATTCAGTTCAGTACATGCAAGCAAAGCCTACTATATATAGCTTTAACTATTCAACATACACATTCGAGATTAACATCAAAAGAATGTGTTTCTATTGTTAGTTTATCGAGAACCTTTTTCACGTAGCATTAACCTTACATCATGTTAATATTAAACTTACAAAATACCTAAAGCTTTCCGTGTCACATTTCGGATGAAAAATATTCGAAAACATCAAAGGGCATTAAACTCAGACATTGATCGTAGATCGCCCTTTGGATTAGGGATGTAACAGAGACACGGAGAATCGATATGCTTTAGTTTATATACATGAAGTTTAGTACCCACGCAGATTTATATACTATACACAAAACTGTCAAACGTCTTAATAAATAATTGACAATATTAATTTATTTTAACAATTAACTTTATATAGTATACTAGAACAATGAACCTAAAACTAAAAACCTTAAAAAATATGATTAATAACTAAAATATATTATTAAAAGAAGTTCCTTTAGGCAGGTTCCGAAGACACTGGCAGCGTTCCCACTTTGAATAGCTAGACTAATTCTTTGTCCGAGGTAGCTGCCAGCTCTTTTGTATTATTATAATATAAATATATGTATTATATTTATATTTTCATATTTATATTTAGCGATCTAGTACCACAAAGGTTAATTAATTGTTTTCGGAATTTGATTAATATATCATATTTCTGTTGTGTATGTGTTAATTTAATTGCGTTTTAGTTTTGTTTGCAACACATAAATAATTATTTATTGGCATTTTACGTTATGGTGAATATTCAAGCTTTGAATATAAATATACAAACTAAAATGAATTTGTCTTCGGAAATAATTCCTATATAGGTTAGTTAAAAAATAAAATGTAAAAAAAAACATTGGTAGACCTCACGTCAATCTTTTCACTTTTCTCCGGTCTTATAACTTAAACGACACAATAATTAACCCGAATACCTTAATTTTATCAGAGTCTGAAGATTTAAAAATGGAAAGCTATGTGCGAGTTCAATCTTTTGTGAATACACTACTGGGTCATAAAGTCATTAGCGCTCTCAAAACTTGCCGTAACTGGGCCAGGTATTGGCTCTCCTCACTTCTTGCAATGCATAATGTAACTTCATAATATGCAGATGAGCTCCCGTTTAGAATTACAACTAGCCTCCAATATATGTATATTAAATACGTTAAATTAGTTATACTTGTGGTCGCCCAGTAGTCGAAATTCGACCATAATTATTAATTTAAATTATAAATTTGAACATTATTATGATTCGTTTGTCAAAGACTATTAAACTTCTATAATCACAGATTTCGCAAAGGCTACACTATAGACAAATAATATTAATCTATTTTCAAATTTGACTTTAAAAATAAAAAAAAAAGAGTATACATGCGTGTGTGTGTGTCTTATGTGTTGGGTATATAATTAGGGTAGTGTGTGTAATTTTTCATTATTTTTGATATAATGTATTTTTATGCATAATTAAAACAAAAATTTGTATTCTGCACTTGTCTCTATATTCTCTGTAAGTGTGTAAAATTTCGTACTCCTTCGTCCGCGCAGTTTTCGTAAAAAGGGATATAAAGTTTTTGCTTCACGTATTAATATATAGATATCGGCATATAATCAAAACCGTTTACTATTTTTAGACGGTTACCGATATTCGACACTATAAAATCATCCACCACTATTCCCCACAAGGAAACCAACTCACAAAGGAAGTGCCCCTTGGATTCATATCGAGGGGATTCAATCCGATGTCACTGAATATAGAGCAATTCCATCATTGTTATGGTGATCGGGTCGTCGCTTTATTGATATTTTTTAGGTTTCAAGTTGCTTTTCATTTGAACTCGATAACGTCTGGGAAGCTACTATTTTCTTAGACACGATGACTACGATCATTTAGTTCCTACGTCACGCGAAACCTCTGAATGTTTCATTACACTATTTTTTTGTCTGTACTATTGTACCTGTCCTCTGTGTATACTCTTGTAATTGTAGACACAGAATGAGATTCTGCGTTGCGCTTTGTACATCTTATAAAATACTAGCCGTACTCGCCCGCTTCGCTGGGCATTTAAAATTAACATTATTATAATTCGGGAGTCCAACACTCAAATAAATATAAGCTTATCCATTAATTACACATATTTTTTACATGGATACCCAGTTTCAAATAAATCGGATGCATGGTTTAGTAGTTATAACGGAACATCCGTAAAAATCACTGTAGATTTATATATTAGTACAGATTTAATTGATTTTCTCGAACTCTTCATTAGAAAGTAGCACAAATGACCAATTTTTTTTTTTAATTGCCTTTGTAGGCAGACTAGCATACGGCCCACCTGATAGTAAGCGGTTAACGTCGCTCATGGATGTCAGCAATGCCAGGGCCAGACCTAAGTCGTTGTCTACCTATTTAAAGCAATTGAACTGCTAAATTATTGCGCAGTTACATTATATTCACTATTATTCGTGTATCATCATTGATGGAATACTGTACTTACTCACGAGCAGCCATAAAATGAAAATATAATATGTATTTGAACCGCGTCCAATTCAATCTAAACCCCTCTCGAAGATATCACACTAAGAGCACACGAATATGTAGATACGATAGTCCGTGCCATAATTTCGCAATTTTTCCGCACTATAATATTTTCATCTGGGGTCCAATACGGGAATTCCGCGAGGGTCGTTCCCTCGTCTTTGCTTAGGACTTGACTTATTGTGAGGGACTTTAAGTGGGGGATGTTATACAAAACGAAGGGTAGACACGAATTTATCGACGATGTGCGCGTATTTATGTCACACTTAAGGCTTGGACGAGGAAAACTTGCGAAGCATGATTAACGATGTTTATTGCCTAAAACACGTCATTACGGATCCTCCCGATCCATTAACGGTGCTTTAGGCACCACAAGCAACGGTCGCCGTCCTCGTCGAACCCGTCGCTTGCGACGAAGGGCAACTTAACCCATAGACACAGCCCGGATCTCGCCGGATCTTCTCAATGGGTCGTGTTTCCGATCCGGTGGCCGATTCTGCGAAGCATTGCTTTTGGTAGAGCCAGTGTTAGCAATACTTCCGGTTTGAGCTCCGTGAGCTCACCTACATGTTAGGGTGAAGTTGAAATAGCCTCTCAAGGCTATCAGCATTTAGGAGTAAAAAAAAGATGTTTATCCCGTTAACTCATTAGGAAATCTCCATCTAGATCCTAAAGATCTATGAAAATCGTATCCGTATAAGCAACGGTAATAGGTTATTTGAATTACTAATGTTAACATTAAGAAGGAGGCGGCGTTCTTGGGTTCATGTAAAATTATATTTCATACCGTTATGAGCCTGGCGGCAGGTTGTTAGCTAGATGTTATCACAGCTTTGTAGGCTGTATCGTCTGGTTATATTGAGCGTTTGTTCCGTTTCCATTAAAGGTTAGAATGTTGTAATACTGAAAATATTGTAGTAAAATATAATAAACTAGCGACCCGCCCTCGCTTCGCTTAGGAAACTGTAATTTATTATTGATTTCTCTACTATTTAATGGATGTTATTATACATATAAACCTTTTTTTTTTATTGCCGTATAGGTATACGAGCAAACGGCCCACCTGATGGTGAGTGGTTACCGTCGCTCATGGACGTCAGCAATCCCAGGGGCAGATCCAAGCCGCTGCCTACCGTTAAAAAAAACATACCTTCCTCTTCAATCAATCTATCTATTAAAAAAAACCGCATCAAAATCCGTTGCGTAGTTTTAAAGATTTAAGCATACATAGGGATATAGGGGCAGAGAAAGCAAGTTTGTTTTATATTATGTGGTGATTTTATATTGATTAAAATCAATCATTGACTTCGGAATTTGCTGAGGGCAAAATTGGGTTACTTCATTTTTCATGGAAACATCATTTTTAATTTCAATTTCAAACGTAATTATCGGGGAATCAATTAACGTTAACTTTTCTTTGGCGGCTTTACATAATCCAGTTCTCCGTAATACATTACCATTAATTTAAAAAATCGCTCTCAAACCAGATATCGTTTGGAACACGACGACTGCGACGATAATGAACGCGCTTTTGATTCCTTTAGATATCTTTTTTTATGTTTCTTCATATTTTTAAGGTTCTTATTGAGAAGTCTCTGACTACAAACGAATACCAAATGTATTTCATTTCGCGCGACGAAATTGAATTTTAGAAAAATTGCGTGTTTTCATGGAAAACTTCCAACGACAATAAATGTAAACAGAAACGAAGTTAGTCATTCTTTTCACTTAGAAATAAGGTGTAACAGGAGAAAGGAACATAAAATTATTACAAGATGTCTTTTGATATAATTTTTTTTATTAGAATCTCTTCCTTCCTTCCATGCAAATCAAAGCCGCAAAATTATAATTTGCGTAATTACTGGTGGTAGGACGTCTTGTGAGTCTGCACGGGTAGGTACTACCACCCTGCCTATTTCTGTCGTGAAGCAGTAATGCGATTTTATTTTATTTTTTATGGCTTAGATGAGTGGACGAGCTCACAGCCCACCTGGTGTTAAGTGGTTATTGGAGCCCATAGACATCCACAACGTAAATGCGCCACCCATCTACTAAAGTGAATATAATTTGCAAGATGAAGTAGTTCACATAAACTATAGCTGGTAACGCCGTCCAAAACCGAGAAAAAGTCCTAAAAGGATGATAAACAATAAAACTATATTATTATCTCCTTTCTTATAATGTGTTATTTAGCTAAAAAAAAACTATCTTAGCCGAGATCTTGACAAGAGCCGCCATTGACAGTTTTCTACATTACAAACTCTGAATCGTCTCGAGCATGTACGTGCTGACCGTTTGACTAGAAAACATAGACGGTGGTGTTATCTTAGAGGGTTCAATCTTTGTGACTTACGACATTTTTATAAGTTAATGTTGTTACGAGGACTTCTAAGAAATATGACTGGCGAGCAGTGTCATAGGAGTCGCAAGACTTATTAACGGAAAATAAAATCTTATGGTCACGTTTGACAAAATCATTTCTATAGATACATTGTCGTACAGACAGACATCCTGTACTCGTCGAACTCGACAAACAGTTCAACGTGCAACCTAACCCATACATCAGCTCGCTGAGTTTCTCGCCGGATCTTCTCAGCGGGTCGCGATTCCGATCCGGTAGTAGATTCATTCGCGAAGCAGCTGCTCTTGACTTGTTAGGGCTCCTTCGGAGGCGTTCGGGCACCTGTTAGCAAATCCCACCCCTCTTGGCTAAGCCTTTGCTCGTCCACCTGTCCTGGTGAAACTGGAAAGGCCTCAGAGCCACCAGTAATCCTTCAATCATAAAAAAAACGGACATCCTGCTTATTTCTGTCACAAATCTGTCTTTTTTTTTTGGAAACGACTCGCTGATTAGATCCGACGAGAACTCAGTGGGCTGTGTCTGTGGGTTAATTTACTCGCTGAGCTCTTCGTCGCAAGGGACAGGTTCGACGACAACGGTGACCGGTGCTTGAGATACCTTTCTCGAAATGGCGCATTGATGCCAAGTGTAAATACTTACTGATGGACTCTAGGTCCATGTCGTCGTGGAGATCCACGTTTCTTACGTACCACGGTGGCAAATCCGTCACGTATTTCAGCTGGACAGCTGTTTTTCTTTTCTGTCTCGTGTTTAGGACTTTACACCAGGTGAGTGAGATCGTTTTCTCTTCGAATAAATTAAATGAAAAAAAAAGGAAAGCGGTACGTCGTGTTAAATCACGTATTTATCGTCGTAATGACAGAAAAAAGGTCGAGAATTTTCTGTGGAATCGAATTACGCTAGAACATCATTTGAGACAGCGGCTAAACACAAAGCGTCGATTATCGCTCGATTTCCGTGATTCTCTCAATAGAATCCTCTTCGCCCACAGCGCCTTTATATTTTGAAAAGAATGTCGATTGTAACTTTTTTTTTATGAACTTGCTCAATATGTAATAGTATCTCATCGCCGTAAATGAGTAGGCGAGTAAACTAGAGTCCACAGAAATAAGAAAAACGTATAATCTGCTAATAGTGACAAAAGCACCGTGTAAATGAAATACAAGCTCGTAAAATGAAAATTCGCATTTATTCTGATTTTATTTTAATTAAATTACAATTTGCCATGTACGGCAAAGGCAGGAACGGAAGAGAGGGTTGCCATGAGAAAATCGTAAAATTAGCTAACTTAGTTAGGACTTAGGTGTTACCAATTACCTTCGGTGTGAAGGGTGGGGCAGTCGTTGTAACTATACATGAGACCTCAGAACTTATATCTCAAGGTGGGTGGCGCATTTACGTTGTGGATGTCTATGGGTTCCAGTAACCACTTAACACCAGGTGGGCTGTGAGCTCGTCCACCCATCTAAGCAAAAAAAAAACATTACAAACTCACATTAAATTCTTATGTTTATATTTTGATTGAACAAGCACCATTTGTGTTATTGATATTTTTAAATTTTTGTGTGCTATTTATGCAATTTATGTGCTAACAGGCTTCAAGAAGCGAATACTGTTGATCGCCCACCAAGTAACAATCCTACTTAAATACATTAAAAAAATCAATTCATAACTTTTTTTATGACTTCCGAAAAGGTATTCTTTTCACATAAACAACCGCGGTACAACCATATAGAATAGTAAAAGCCGCACATACAATAGTGAACCTTAATATTCATATCCAAAGTCCATAGTAATATATTGTTATAAATGTGAGAGTGTTTGTTTGTCCTTCTTTCACGTCAAACAAAGCAACAAATGGACGAATGTTTTTAAGTTATAGTATAAGGTCAGGAGAGTGACACAGGCTATTTTTAACTCGAAAGAACATCACATTCTCACGAGAAACTACCCGGACATTTTTCCTTGACCACGCGGACGAAGCCGCAAGTAACAATTAGTATCATAATAAATATAATTGAAACATCGAACCCACGAGCGGCGCGAAACGAAAACACGACGTATTATAAACAATGTCACGAGTAGCTCGCTCGCTACCTCTCCGCATATGAATGTGTAAAAACCATATTTATTTACGGTCTGAACACGTGCTACATTAAACCATTGTACCACGAGCCCTGTTTCGTTAAGATGAATTAATTAAGGACGGTCGTGTTATATCAGTCTGTACTTAGAATCGTAATTTTTGTGTATATTCAAAGAAGATTTGTTTGTGCCCTGATAGAAGTGGCCACACTGACCAACGCCACACCAGAGGTTTTTTTTTTCGTTTTTTTTTCCTACGTATGCTGATAGCCTTGAGAGGCTATTTCAGCTTCACCCTAACATGTAGGTGAACTCACGGGGCCCAAACCGGAGTGATGCTAATACTGGCAAGAACAGTGCTTCGCAGAATCTACCACCGGATCGGAAACGCGACCCACTGAGAAGATCCGGCGAGAAACTCAGTGGGCTGTGTCTATGGGATAATTCGCTCGTTGAGCCCTTCGTCGCAAGCTATGGGTTCGACGAGGACGGTGACTGGTGCTTGTGGTGCCTAAAAGCACCGTTAATGGATCGGGAAGATCCGTATTTAAACAGCGCCCCTACCGGTCGTAAAATGAATTAATCTCAGCAGCGCGAATGAATTTACTTAGTTTCGTGTCGCAATCGAGTCGTTACGTTCCCGAAACTCGAAATTTATACTCATAATCGAGAGCACGACAATTGTTTTGACGTACGGTAACGTAAATCTCGAAGGCTGACTATCGAGGACTACCAAGGAATTCATCAGAGAATATGCGCTGCTCTTATAGTATTGCACCAGCCCAATGCGATCGTCAAACCTTCCTATATCACAAGCCTTCCTATTTCGGTCGCGACGCAATCATTCTCCCCAGTTTACCAGCCCTACTATAGTTTACCTCGTACACGGATATTGTTAACGTCGTGATAACCCTTAAATAAACGTGTTGTTTGTTTAGGAATCAACACAATCATACTTGTGTACCCTCAATCCGTATCTGTTCACGTAATATTGAATTAATGAATCATAAACATGGTAACCGTTTAAGAGTAGTATTTCAGAAGTTAAAGACATAGTGATACTTAAATGGTGTTTTCCATTAAGAGTTCAAATTAATGTACTTGTGAAGCTCAACTATAAAAGTAAAGAGAAACTCATATTTCAAGTTTATTCTGGCTCAATATGTACAACGAGACGATAAGAAGATTAATGTATATTCAGAAGATGCAATATCATTGAAGTAAACGATTTTAAAGTTGAGTTCAATAAACTTTGTAAGATTGAAGAACATTACACTAGCTCTAAGGCTGCAAGTTTGTGTGACGCCGATAGTATTGATATACATATTTTTGTGTCCTTTTGTCAATTATAGTCCAAATACTCTGCGATAGTCTAATTATGGCTTAAAACTCAAGATGACGCTCACTCATGAAAAATTGTAGTCTTTTGAGGATTTCAAGGAAAAGTAATGAGGGATTCCGCTGGACGCAAGTAAAATGTTGATCTCAGAGGCTCCGTCGACTTTTGCAGTATTGACTGCGATAAATCCCTTACCTCGCCCAGGTTTTGACCTTCAGGGGAATTGGACGCCTAGAGTGCAGGGGTCGTTTAGTGGGTATGACCCTAAATTCCATCCCTTGGGCTCGCTCCCAACATTTGCCCCACATACCCCGCACGCTCCCCCAGCGCGGGGACGTCATAGCGGGGTTCGGTTTCCGTCCCAAAACAAAGGTAAAATGTTGATAATCAAAAACCTAAAGAGTTAAATTTGCAATGTATTATTCGTTCTGAGACGAAGATATATTAGAACACAAGACAGAACGCAAACTTATCCCTTCGAAATCTCTTGTAAGTAAAGCATGTATTTTTTAGAACACCTATTTTACACGCTTTATATTAGCTTCACTTGTATGTATGTTTGTATGTTTGTAACTGACTCCTTTAGACGCGATTTTGATCCACTTTAAACGGCCAGATTTCATTTAAACTTTGTAGATTTATCGAGGACCGATGACAATACACTAATTTGATAAGATTATTCCATTATTCAATTTGCAAAATAAGATTTTCGCCAATTTATAAACTTTTTTTTTAAAGCATTTGTCTGCGCTAGCCGTCTGACTACATTGATCGCTGCTGCTTCTTCCCTGGCACGTGTTTGTGGTGATACCATGCTCACCATTTTCCCTGATTGACCATAAGATACTAGTCACGTCACGTTGCCAGCCTTTTGTTCCGGGCAGGGGGGCGAACCTCCTACGAGGTAACCGCGCCTTGGGGGCATGCGGAGTATGTGACTTGTGACATGTGACTTGACAGTCTGCAGATGACGTTGCCGGCCTGCACCAACTCCGAATGCAACAAAGCAGCGTTATCACGTCGACTGAACATACCCAAAAAGCGGCTTTTAAGTACTCAACCGTATATACTTCGGGAAATACTTAGAAATACCTTAAGTTTAACATTTATTAGATTAGTATTAATAACTATTGCATTTGTAGAAACACGAGAAACCCCCAAGCCATATTGAACGTCTACAGCGAGCCTTATTTATGGCGCTCCGAAGTACATTACCGGCGGTCGTGACGTAACACAGTCACGAACTATCAACGCCTGATGTGTAGGAGCTACTTTAAGTTTACCGAATAGATATTTAAAATGTCATAAATTAAACTAACTGATAAAAGGTAAAAGAATTCAATGTTGGTTTCAAAATGGACCGGTTTTATGATTTTTAACGAGACAGCAGTGGATAGCGTACTTTTATACCTATTAATGTTTAAGTAATTATGATTATCATAAAGGCTACTACTATAGATTATCGTGTTGCAAAAAACGAATATAATGGTAATTCAATACATCCGATCTCCATGTATTTATTAATAACATCATCAAAGGATTTTTTTAAATTTGTATGTCATTTAAATGGAATTACGATAAAAGGTTACCACTTTAGACTACCTAGCGTATTGTTTGGCATCGTGTTAAAACAAAAAACCGAATAAAATCGTAATTCGATACATCCAAAATCCATTTATTTGTTAACAACATCACTAACAGTTTTATTTTTATTTAGATGTGTTTTCGACTGCTCTGGGGTAGACCGGTGATGTGTTATAAAATAAAAGAGTGGACTGTTATAAGATAGATGTAATATTGTTCAATTTATAATAAAATATTGTGCAAGTGTCGATTATGTCGTGAAGTGTCGTAAAGAAGTAATTTATATTTAATACTAGCTGACCCGGCAGACTTCGTAGTGCCTCAATCGATATATAAAGGACCTAAACTTTTGTAGAAAATAAACTTAAAACAAACAAAAGAAATCCGTCCGACAGGGGACACATCAAAGGAAAAACAAAATTATTATTTTTATTAAATTCCGAGCACTTTCATATTTATCTACCTTTTAAACCTTCTCTGGACTAACATAAATAATTCAAGACCAAAAATAGCCAAATCGGTTCAGCCGTTCTCGAGTTTTAGCGAGACTAACGAACAGCAATTCATTTTTATATATATAGATTTTTTTAATATTAAAGTATATTCTACCACCAAGTTCTGAGAGGAGCCGTCGAAACAAACTCATGAACAATAATATTGGATGTGATATCTATCTTGTTTTATTTTTATTTTTTACGAAATAGCAAAAATTAATGTGTCGACATGAGCAAAATCACGTAACTACGTAATGGAAGTAAACGGAAACGGACACAAATCTAAATAATTGGACAATATCAACGAGACCATTTATCCTCGATTGAGTGCCAAGGACGGGTCTATACAAAATCTTTTCTGCTTCGTAAATACGTCTCCAGTTATTAATTCTGTCACATTACACTTTTTTATATTCCGCTTTACATAATTCGACCAAAAATTATATCCAAATAAAATATTCATATTGTTTTTATTTTTGAATATTTTAAATAACTCAATTAATTTTAACTGAAATGGTGTTACAGCTTTATCTAAGGCCTATTATGCTCAATTTCGGAATTCTACAGCCGGACAGGTGGTGGTAGGACCTCTTGTGAGTCCGCGCGGGTAGGTATCACCACCCTGCCTATTTCTGCCGTGCAATGCGTTTCGGTGTGGAGGATGGGGCATCCGTTGTAACTATACTTGAGACCTTAGAGCTTATATCTACATCGTTGTAGATGTCTATGGGCTCCAGTAACCACTAAACACCAGGTGTGAGCTCGTCCACCCATCCACCCATCTAAGCAATAAAAAAAATCTACGCAATAACGTTATATTCTCTGTTTCACTACAACATTAATATGTGAGCTTATTGTGCACGCTTAGTATAACACAGATGCTCTATCTGCTTACTTTACTCTATGGCCCTCGAACAAAATCCAAACTAAAGATTTAGATACAAAGCTGTGCGCTCGTGCATTTCTTAGATCGTATCTGGAGGAATTTATTCATGGTACTGTTAGCTCGGCGACTCTCGGCGCTTTGAGGGATCGGTCTTTGAACTGTAATTTGTAAAATAGTTTTTTTATGTTATGCTCGCGGCCAAGACGTTTGAACGTGTCTTCTTCTTCTTCTTAATCGTGTCACTCTTGACAGAGTGGTCGTGATCGTCATGTGGTGTTGAAGGGGGCAGACTGGATGCGTCTTACGATGTCGCGCCATCTCTCCCTGCTCGAGGCAATTCTACTGCATTCATTTAGGGGACCTCCCACTGCAGTTTGCATTTGGTCGGTCCACCGCATTGGTGGCCTCCCGCGCGGTCTTGTACCATCAACGCTTCCCTGTACAACGAGGCGTTCTATGGACCTGCCATATCGTCACGAAGCGTGTCCGAAGAAATCCACCATTCGAGACTGTACTATAGCAAATAGACGCTGCTTGATGCCGAGTTCCTGAAGTATCGAGACATTTGTACGAAAGTCGGTCCACGAAACTCCAAGCATTCTTCTCCTGCACCACATTTCCAGAGCGTCTATTTTCTTAGTCTCCACGTCTTTCCTTGAACGTGTAGTCATACAGAAATCATTATTAGTACTGTACTGTACTGTATAACATGGCTAATGTGACCATACATCCCAATTTGGGCGGGACAGTCCCGCTTTCGGGTGTTCTGTCCCGCTGTTCCCAGTGAGGCCGACATAGTTCCGCTTTTGCAAACAGACCAAACGATAAATTTATTTTTCAATTCAACATAGAGCTATAGAAATGTTTAAATGGGCTAATTTAACAAAGAGGCACAGACTATTACAGAGTACTAACTATTTTGTGTTTAGTGCTTTGATTCTTTTGTGTTATTCTATCTTCTATAAGAAAATACTTGTAAAACACTAAATACTTTTTTTATTATATAATTCCGCAGACGTCCCGCTTTGAATAAAAAATTTAATGGTCAAATCAAATGGCCTATCGGCACAGAAAAGTGAGATTCGTACTAAAATTTAAATAGTAAATAATACTTTCTTCGGTATTCACGAGTCGCAGATGTAGTTAAAACTATTTTTACGATTTGAATAAATTTTTTTATTTGCCCTTGTAGGCAGACGAGCATACAGCCCACCTGGTGTTAAGTGGTTACTGGAGCTCATAGACGTCCACAACGCCACCCATCTTGAGATATAAGTTCTAAGGTCTCAAGTAAGTTACAGCGGCTGCCCCACCCTTCAAACCGAAACGCATTATTGCTTCACGGCAGAAAATACTTACTTAATTGTGAAAATAATAAAATATAATATAGGGTATACAGGGTAATATATAATATTAATATAATAAAAATACAATACAGGGTAACTCGCTGTACCAAAATAGCTATTTATAGAAATAATTTTGATTTTCCTTTATTGTGAAAATAAGAAAAATGATTTTGACTTTTACCAAGGAAACATGGATCGAAGATAATAGGTTGCTTCCGGATCGACAGTACAAAAATATTTAGCCAAATATTTTTGGGTCTTAGAAAACGTTGCTAATTGGACTATGTTTAATGTTCTAATTAGTTAGCCCAAGGGATTGAAATTGAAATTGGAGGTATTTTCTTTGCGTTTCGCATTATTTCAAGTTATCCAGGGATTGCATCAGTTTATTTAATAAAAGCCGTACATAATTCCGAGCGAACGAATACATGTTCACGGACTGTTTACTTTTTTTTTATGATTGAAAGATTACTGGTGGCCCGGAAGCCTTTCCAGTTTCACCATGACATGTGGGCAAGCAAAGGCTCAGCCAGGAGGGGTGGGATTTGCTAACAATTGCCCGAGCGCCTCCAAAGGAGACCTAATAACTCAAGAGCAATTGCTTTGCGAATGAATCTACTACCGGATCGGAATCGCGACCCACTAAGATCCGGCGAGAAACTCAGCGGGCTGATGCATGGGTTAGCTTGCACGTCGACCTCTTTGTCGAGTTCGACGAGTACGGTTACTGGGGTTCCTAAGCCTGCTCCTAGTGTTAGCGCTGAAAACGTCTAATGCAAAAGTAATTGGATCTGATGGATTCGTAAGGATGTGTCTAGGGCGTCGACGGTGACTGGCTCCTGCATGATCAGGATTCGGGGAGTAGTCAGCGGCGGCAACGATAAGGTGATTATCATGACGGGAATGTTTACTGCGACGATGAAGTATATATATCCGTTTAATAAAAAACAAATTCAAATATGTATATATTATATACGTAATTGCGGATAGACAAATTGACATTTCGAAGGACTCTTGGCTGAGCCTTTGCTCGCTCAACAGTCCTGGTGAAACTGGTAAGGCCCCCGGGCCACCAGTAATCCATGATTCATAGAAAAAACGAAGGAGGAAAGCGGTGTTCACCGATGGTTTTGAGCTCTGGCTACAACTCAGGACTACGTGAGCTATGAACAAACACGTCGCGGTATCTCAACGATAGCATTCGAGATAATTGAATTAAAGCAAATATTGAATGATTTTACTTGACGTAAGGCATTAGACTCCGGTGGGAAGCCTATACAAGGTGTACACGTCTCCGGAATAAGGACCGGGCCAACCCTTCAAGCCAAACCCAGGGTAAATTTGCGGCAGAAATAACGAAGACCATTTTTTTAACAAAATTTGGTTAACATTCCCTACAAAAGCGACATTCAAGTTTTCGGTCGTTAATTTTATTCCCAGAGACCCCTATTTTTTCTTAATACCTAATCAAATACTTCGTAATCAAGCTACTCTTGTCTACGTAACCAATGTTGAGACCGTGGTGAAAAATTTTGGATGTGGGAATCCGTACATACGGGCAAACAATTTTATTTAGACGTACAAAAATAAACGACCCAAAAATATATAGTAGCCTTCCCAACTAAAACACCGCCACATTATAAAGAAATGAGAAAATAAATATCAATTCCTTTGTTGGCTTAACGGTAAGCGAAATGGCGCTGAGCATAAACAATTTTAGCAAAAGAAAAAATATAACGGGTTTATTTCGTTGAGATTCTCTAAAACGTAATGAATATTTACGAGTCGCTAATTCTTTCGGTGTTCATCCAAAATGGGGTATTAGGAAGGCTGGCTTTCGTTTAAAATGAACTATTTTTGCTTGGTGTTTATGATTTTGGTGCGATGTGTTTTTCGCATTCGTTTGGCTTTGTGGTTCGACTCTATTCCCGTGAGTTTCGTAAATGAGATTGATCTCATTAAACTCCGCACCGCCCGCCACCGGAGTAGAGTTCATCCATACTACTTGGAGCCACTGCTTTTATCCACAGTGCGTTTCCAGAGATCTTTTCTGCCACGTACCGTCTGACTTTGGTATGAGCTCCACGGTGTTTCCCGAGCGCTATGACATGTCCTTCTTCGAGCGAGGCTTGTGGAAAGTACTTAACGGTAGGCAGCGGTTTGGATCTGCAACGGTGAACACTCACCATCCGTATGCTCGCCTGCCTAAAAGGGCAAGAAAAAAAAAAGAAAAAAAACGTGCGATCTGTACTAACAATGGCATTGCGCTGTTGACATGCGACCATCAGTTTCCACATTACAGGTTTGGTACAGGCTAAGGACATACCACATTATTATTGAAAACAAGTCATAACTTACAACCACCGATTTGAGTACCGTTACAACGTACGAGGGTTGGCAAAGATAATTTAAAAAGATAATAAAATTATCAGTAACTTGCGCCTGCGCCGTTCTAAGCCTCTGGGCGCCCCACTAGTTTCCTATCTCGCGATATAATATCAACAAGCCCCACCTATGGTGCTTTTACATCGAAGTCTTTATAGACAAAAACTTTTTTTTTAACTCACTCAATTTTTAGGCATGCGAGTTTTTTAGAGCTTTATGTTAAAAAAAAATTATGTAATATAATATGTATGTACTAATCTTAATGACGCCTTCATCCTTCAAGAGCCAAGTGAACGTTATAATAATGATTAATAAACCACAATTTTTCGTTACGATAGAGTTTATCAAATTAATTGAAATCTAAGTTCCAATCTCATGACAGTAGGAACGAACGCTAAAAGTTCTAAGACGAATTAAATAAATAATTTACCCTAAACGAAAAGTTTTAAGTGAGAGCTTTGAACGCGCCCCGAAAATATAATAACCGACAGCCCTATATCGACAGATGTTTCGCGTCACACCTGGCGCCATTGTTAGTGTTATTATCACACGTTGGAATCTTCTGCACGGCGTACAGACCAACAAGGTTTTATTATTATACATATTCATTACGCAATTCAGTTTCAAACGAATATCAATGGAACGTAATTAGAACACAATGACAATGCGCGAATGTGTGGTTGTTGGTTTGGTTGGTCGGTGTGTCATATGTACTTTGATGCGGTAACCATAACCGATGACCATCAATCAATACTTCTATACTAATATTATAAAGAGGAAAGATTTGTTTGTTTGTTTGTATTAAATAGGCTCCGAAACTACTGAGCCGATTTGAAAAATTCTTTCACTGTTTGGAAGCTACACTGTTCCCGAGTGACATAGGCTATAATCTTTTTTGAAAAAAATTTGGGATCCTTACTAAAACTCCAATAATGTAACTCAAGGTGTAAAAAAATTACCTAAAATATTCTTTACATCGGGTGCCCTGCGAAAACGATTGATGATAGAATAAAATAATGTACTACGACTTTGTAGAACACATTATTATTTACAAAAAGTGTCGCGACAGCATAATAATATGTCTATGTCTATTATAGTTATGCCGTAGTAAGTGTTCTTGTTCTTCAAATTATGTACTTTAGTTGCAATATTTAAAAAAAAAATATGAGTTTATGGTGATATGATTTATGAGTGTAAGAAAAACATTTCAAAATGATTTTATACTAATCTAGATTAGACTAGACTACACTAGACTCACTATTCTTGGAACTAGAAGGGATAGAAGAGCGTCAGATTTTGATGACGCTATTGTTGACGGTTGGACCCTAAGGTCGTCCCCTTTTGTTACCAATTGAAACATACATCTTAATAACTGATTATTTTTGATTTTTCGGTAGTCTGATAATAAAGATTACGACGTGTACCATAAAATAATTGTTAGTGCAAAGTACGGAGGCCGCGATGGGTCGAATTCTGAACATGACTCAAATTAAAATGAAATATGATACAGTTTGCCGAATTCGTTATTTGATTCACATCTCTTTAGCAACAGAAATATGTTTTGTTTGATTTAAAAAAAAAAAAAAATTTACTAATGTGATGACTTGCAAATAATCAAATGCTTGTTTGCCGTCAAAGGACAGTTTCTGTAGCTAAGCAATAATTCGTTTCGGTTTTGTAACTGATATTCCGACCTCATGTCTCAAGTTCATTTTCCAATAGCGTATCCATATTTTTCTATACAGAATAAGGACATCCCGGACATCTTCTGAATCCGGTCGAACCTTTATTTGGGGATCTTACTAGTTCGAAAACGAGACATGGGCTATGAGCCGTTTAATCATTTAAATATAAGTTGAAAAGAAAGTACGGTTTTATTAAATCATTTGTGCTCGTCTTTGGATGACGTTCAACTGTAACGTAGCAGTTAATTTTGCTCTTATAATTTTAATGTGTTTAATGTGTGATATTTTGTTTTCTTTGACTGAGTATACTCATTTTCTTTCCTTCTGCTGATAGCCTTGAGAGGCTATTTCAGCTGCGCCCTAACATGTAGGTGAGCTCATGGGGCTCAAACCGGAGTGTTGCTAACACTGGCCCTAGCAAGAGCAGGTCTTCACAGAATCTACCACCGGATCGGAAACGCGACCCACTGAGAAGATCCGGCACGAAACTCAGTAGGCTGAATATACTCATAGCGTGGAGCCGTTGTATATGAAACATACTGACTAGAGCTTACGTGCGTCACAACGTGAATGCAGTTGAGCACCAGATATAACAGGACCTCCAGGCTAAAACACGTGATCGCCTTTCAGCAGTAATATCCATGTCCGAGACGAGCAGGATTTATTTAAATATTCTCGCTCATCAAATCCGTATTACTGTGTGGCATAAAGCCGTCCACTAACCGAGTTCTCTTTGAGTTTACTATTTCGCTTTGTCATAGAGTTAAGGACAACGTTATACGAACAACAGATTTATTCTTATTTAGGTTTTAGCTTTGATCGCTTCGTTTGCTTTCATTTAATATGTTTGGGTTTTCGTTACCTTCCATTTGAAGTTTAACTATGACCACAGCGGTTGTACAAACATGCAGCCAACCTAGTGATTAAAGGAGACTGAGTTGATGGACGTCAGGAATAACAGAAGGACAACCAAGTAGTTGACGATTTCATCAACCTTGTTTGAGGAAAGCCACATCGTTCGCGAGACCTCGTGAAGGGCAGTTCATTCCAAATTTTTTATTTTTTATATTTTAGATGAGTGGACGAGCTCACAGCCAACCTGGTGTTAAGTGGTTACTGGAGCCCATAGACATCTACAACGTAAATGCGCGTTACAACGGCTGCCCCACCCTTCAAACTGAAACGCATTACTGCTTCACGGTAGAAATAGGCAGGATGGTGGTACCTACCCGCGCGGACTCACAAGAGGTCCTACCAACAGTTATAATATACCCGCAAATTATAATTTTGCGGGTTTGATTTGTATTACACGATGTTATTCCTTCACCATGGAGGTCAATCGTGAAGATTTGTTTAGTACGTATTTGTTTAGTACGAAGAAAAATTGGTACTCGCCTGGGATTCGAACAATGGTGCATCGCTCAACACGAATGCACAGGACGTCTTATCCTTTAGGCCACGACGACTTCTAAGCTGCTGATATTATTAACGAATGCATATGATTGATATTATTAATTACAAATGAGCGGGTCCAACGATATATAAAATCCTTTGTTATTTATAATTTGTGCGCGGAAAGAAATGAGCACAATCTCCTAACGGCTGCTAAAGCCGTAACTTCTCATATAACTTTGCGACGGTAGGGCTTTGAAAGTACGTTCGAAAAATTCATTTCACAATATTTACAATCCGCATTGCAACACTATAAGCCGATCAAGACATTCCGGTCTCGTGCTTTTTCCTCTTTGTAAAGTACAAATGCACTGGAAATTCTCGGAGGGTAGTTAAGCTGCTTTGTCACAGAGTTCATTGTGGGAATTTCCAATTACTGATCTGAAATAGATCATGAACAAAAATATTAAGAAAGTGCTAAATACGTCTTACTAAATACTGATTGATCGCACAGGACTGCCGGTTCTGTGACAAAATCGAGGCCTCTCCTCAGTGTGCTTAGTGCGAGTTTTTAACGCTCTCGACAGCGTAAACGTTAACTCAAATTTGTATGGAGTTGAAACGTTTGCCTACGTTTGACACTCGGGGCGCTAGGGGCCCTGTTCTAATTGCATACAAATTTGAGTTAACTTTTACGCTATCGAGAACGTTAAAAAATTCACACTAAGCACACTGGTCTCATGGTAGTGACCATAGCATTCGTTATGATGCCTGTGAACCTGTGTATTAAATCAAAACTAGGTGGTCTGTGATTTCGTTTTTACATTAATTGAAATGCAATTAAAAAGTGAGACAGAGAGAGAGAAGAGAGAATACACTTTACTGCACACCAAAACACAATTTAGATTCAAAAACAGTCAACAAGCAGATACGTTTGTAAAATATGCGGTCTGATCGCTAAAAGAGATCTCTTCCGACCAACCGTTTAAATTACAGAAATTCTGGAAAAAATAAAAATATAGCAGGTTTGTTGCGGTAAGTATACTATAGACAATACATTATTATAGAAAATATATACATACAATAAGTAGAAAAAGCAGTGAAATCTAAACGCGATTTGCCAACCGCAGACATATGCAGGACCACTGTACCAGACCGTGTGGACTTTTGACGTGCCTGACCAACTCAAGATATTAAAGGGCTAAATCAGAAAAATAAAGGATATTTTTTCTAAAACTAATACGGGCGGATTAAAATAGGATGGGAGTAGTATATATGTACACGTTGTTAAGAAACCATTCCCGAAGTAACTACCGACTTTTCGATCAGGAGTGTTAACATTATTTTATTATCAGCCTTCCGCACGTGCATGGTGAATATTACCTATTTACTAAATACTTTTCGTTTTAATTTAGTTCATGTTTGAGAGTCTACAGAGGGTTCTTTGGAGGGCGTCGACCCGCGCGTCTATCGACTTCTAATTGTGTTACACAGACCGCCGTGCAAAAAAATTACGGAAATCAATTTTCTAAGCTTCTTTCTTTGCGTTGTCCTTGTATATATCCTGGTCGATCGTCTAACGAAATCAGGTATGACGTCACATCTTTTGGTCCCAGTGGTTTTTTTAAATGGAATATATTATTTGAAAGTCGTCGTGGCCTAAAGGATAAGACGTCCGGCGCATTCGTTTTGAGCGATGCACCGGTGTTCGAATCCCGCAGCCTGGTACCAATTTTTCTAATGAAATACGTACTCGACAAATGTTCACGATTGACTTCCACGGTGAAGGAATAACATCGTGTAATAAAAATCAAACCCGCAAAATTATAATTTGCGTAATTACTGGTGGTAGGACCTCTTGTGAATCCGCGCGGGTAGGTACCACCACCCTGCCTATTTCTGCCGTGAAGCAGTAATGCGTTTCGGTTTGGAGGGCGGGGTAGCCGTTGTAACTATACTGAGACCTTAGAACTGATATCTCAAGCTGGGTGGCGCATTGACATCGTAGATGTCTATGGGCTCGAGTAACTACTTAACACCAGGTGGGCTGTGAGCTCGTCCACCTATCTAAGCAATAAAAAAAAAAAGTTGAAAATAATTAACTCGTATTATCTAGAGGGCAGTATCAGGATCACAACAAGGGTAAATTGAAAAACGTAAACTTACTTTATGATAAGCCGGTGCACTGAATATCGGTATTTACCTGAAACGCGAAAAAATAATTAATAATTACAATAAACAACACAATCACCAGAAAATGTTTGAAGCAAACGAACTAACATGATCCAATTGTTTCATAAGATCGAAGTTAAATAATCTATTTAAAAGGATTTCTTTCAAATTTTATAACACTTTAAGCGGTATTAATACTTTTTTGATTTTCGTAGATAAATAAGTAGATACATAATGCTTTCTTTTTTCGTTTTGTGCGTCGCCTATTTATATCCGTCATCATCTTTCTTCTGCCCTACTACCCTTGACTGGGATCACTTGGGGTCGGCGCAACATGTTTTCTCCTTTCATACTCCTCTATCATATACCATTTCTTCGCTCACTCCCCTCTTACAGATATAGTCTTTCACGCTATTCATCCATTTATTCTTAGGTCTATCTCTTCCTCTATATCCTTCCACATTCATAGTTAACATTCTCTTACTAACCTCATTTTCATTTCGTCTCACCACATGTCCATACCATCCGTGTGATGACATTAATAATACTGCCATCATACCGTTCAAATCTGAACATTATGATCGCAGAAAGCGGTTATACTTGTAATAAGACAGCAGTACTTGGCAAATCATTTTCCCGTAACCCAGATTGTTTCAAGGGCGCTTAAGCCGTGGAAGGCGATTATCTTGGTGATACAGCCTTAAGTTACGAACTATGATTGAATACTGATTGACTGTTTATGTATAGTTAAATATGTACGTGATTGTAATTTATTTCAAGAGTACATTTTGCAGATAATATTTTAGGTAGGTCTCTAACATAAAGTTTGGGAGGATTATAAAGAACTAACTAAACCACACACATACCTGAGTAAGTCGTCGTGGCCTAAAGGATAAGACGTCCGGTGCATTCGTATGTAGCGATGCACCGGTGTTCGAATCCCGCAGGCGGGTACCAATTTTTGTAATGAAATACGTACTCAACAAATGTTCACGATTGACTTCCACGATGAAGGAATAACACCGTGCAATAAAAATCAAACCCGCAAAATTATAATTTGCGTAATTACTGGTGGTAGGACCTCTTGTGAGTCCGCACGGGTAGGTACCACCGCCCCGCCTATTTCTGCCGTGAAGCAGTAATGCGTTTCGGTTTGAAGGGTGGGGCAGCCGTTGTGACTATACTGAGACCATAGAACTATATCTCAAGGTGTGTGGCGCATTTACGTTGTAGGTGTCTATGGGCTCCAGTAACCACTTAACACCAGGTGGGCTGTGAGCTCGTCCACACATCTAAGCAATAAAAAAAAAAAAAAAATTACCTTCCAAGTAAAGACGAAAACTTAAGCTGGTTGGTTTTATGTATTGCGTGATATGTGACCACATAAATATGCCGTAATCTGCCTTGAGACATGAGATGAACCGGAAAACCCTTTAAGCTGAAACACAGGAATGTTTCTGTTGAAAAAATAGGCATTAATAAATACAGTATATTTGCGTGCTCACAATATGCTTAAAGGACTTAAAGCCAACGACTGATATCACTGCAATATCTGAACTTAGTATCGGCTGTTTTTATTTATATTTATTTCTAATCTCACTAATTTACCTCAGCCGAATTTGACTCCATTACGTTCTCAATGAAGTCTACGGCGCGGATCTTGTAACCACGAGACCAGTAGATAAGGCACGTTTCGCAAGACGTCTTATAAATTCTCTTTAGCCCTAGTCATGTACTTGACATTCGAGATATTTATATTTAAGGCCAGATTGTAGTCAGATTAAAAATATATAGGCATGCGACCTCGGCTTGTCTTGGCTCTGAACTTTTCATCGCTTTATTTTAGACTAGTTTTTGCCTGCGACTTCAGTTACTTTGGCATAACGCTAAATTTTACCCGCCTCTTCATTTACGTAGAAAGTGAAAATATTTTTGAATAATAGAATGTTAAGGAGCTATTTAAGGTACCAAAATCACGCTTTTTAACCGACTCCAAAGGTGGAAGTTATCAATTCGACCATAATTTTTTATTTATGTATTATGTACACCGATTTCTCGAGAATGCTTAAACCGATTCTGATAATTCTTTATTCTTTTTTTTGTCCGACTTCCCGAATGGTCCTGTAATCATCAAGATTTGATGATTGGATCCTGGAGAAATCCAGAAAAATCTATAATTGTCAAAGCCTATCTTGAAGTGATTTGGGTGTTTCAATGTTGTAATGAATAACGTATTTATTTGGATAGAGATTAATATCATCTTTATAAAAACACCTTTACAAATAATGCTTTATTTTAGAACAAATTTGGTTAGCATAAAAAACGTTATAGTGAGCCAACCTTAACATATAGACTTATACTGTCGCGGACTTTTTTTTAGATCTTTTAAAGGGGAACAATTCTCTCATACATTACTTTAGCGAAACTTTAACTGTTTCCGCAGCGCACGCAGTGGAAGCTCTCAAAAGGGAAAAAAACCCGATTTTGAAACATTCTTTATTGGTTGGCTATGTGCAAGAATCCATTTTATTCACAATACAAAATTCCCTTTCGTGTCTTCGATATATAGGTCATCCTCCCTTACGCTAACATGTACGAAAACACACGGAGAACCATGTCCATTTGAACGTGTCTCATCTGTTGTGACAAGAAGCGGATAATTTCGGAAAAAGATGACTTGATGGATTGTCCGCTTTCTCACTCGCGCAGTTAATATATAGAATGTCGAGGATGTATTAAGAATTGAAAGATGATGTTTCGAATTTTAGTGACGTAATATCAACCTCTCCTGCCTCTATTGTCTGTCAAACCAATACGTATTTATGATTTTATGAATGAGATAGGAATGGTGATATGCAAGCGGCAGGGATATGCAATTTGCCCAATCAATGTATGTTTTTTTTTATTTTTTATTATTACTTAGATGGGTGTATGAGCTCACAGCCCATCTGGTGTTGAGTGGTTACTGGAGCCCATAGACATCTACAACGTAAATACACCAGCATTTTTTTTTGGGCCGGGGGCCGAACCTCCTATGTGGCGCGCGGGGTATGTGAGACTCAACGATCTGCAGGTGTTGAGAGCAGATGGCGGGCCCAAGGATTTTAGGGCCCACCCACTAAACGACTCGACATCTACAACGTAATGCCAATGCAAACAATGCGCCACCCACCTTAACCGGAACGCATTACTGCTTCAAGGCAGAAATAGGCAGGGTGGTGGTATCTATCCGTGCGGACTCGCAAGAGGTCCTACCACCCGTATGAAACCAGTGTTGAAATACTTTTCTAGTTTAAACTCGACTGTTTTAAATATATGTCTGTCTTATATATGGCTGTCTTAAGTATAACGCAGTTGAGTTCGGAAATGATCAATAACACGAGATTTGATAATGAACATTTAAACTGAAGAATCTGTAACTCCACTTTGTTAGATGGTAATAGATGATGCTGGTCTTACAGCAACGCTTTCTCGACGGCGAGTCGCTAAATAGTGCCATATTATGAGTATAGTTTTTATGGTATTTATAACACTAGCGACCCGCCCTCGCTTCGCTTCGGAAACTGTAATTTATTATTGATTTATCCACTATTTAATGGATGTTATTATACATATAAACTTTCCCCTTTAATCACTCTATCTATTAAAAAAAACCGCATCAAAATCCGTTGCGTAGTTTTAAAGATTTAAGCATACATAGGGACAGACAGATATAGTGACAGAGAAAGCGACTTTTTTTATACTGTGTAGTGATTTCTTAAGGCATAGACAGTTGAAATAGCTCTTTCTTTATTGCTTAGACAGGTTATCGAGCTCACTGCTCACCCGGTGTAAAGTGGTTACCATGGAAAACTACATAAATACTGCCATTATGGGACATGACCTTTAAGACTCAGTACAACAGCTGCCCCATGCTTCAAGCCGAATTAGGCAGATTGGCGGTACCTGTCCGTGAGGGCTCACAAGCGCCCTACGGCCATGATACCATGGACCGTGTATAGTATACCGGCTGTACCGTCTCTTTAAATGGTGATACCTACCTTCGTGAACTCATACTCGCAATACCATCAGTGATTATGCAAATTATCATGTTTGCTAGAATGTTTTTTGTTTCATTCCTTGATCGCGCAAGTGAGCATGTGTTAAGTACGTATTTCATTAGAAAAATTAGTACCTGCTATCGGAATTTGAACATTGGCATAGTCGTTCCATATTAGTGTATACTGAGCGTGTTCTACTTTAGGCCACGACAACTGGGCTTGAACATACAGTGACTAGTATCTTTAAGTATCGATATTAAATTACCCTCCCTATTCTAGGAGTATTTGAACACGTACCATTCTTTTTTAATTTTTTTTTAGCTTAGGTGGATGAGCTCACCGTCCACCTGGTGTTAAGTGATTACCGGAGCTCATAGACATCTACAACATAATGGAGACACAAGTTCTAAGGTCTCCGTTTTAACAGTACATCAGCGCCTCCATCTTCAAACCGAAACGCATTACTGCTTCACGGCAGAAATAGGCAGAGTGGTGGTACTTACCCGTGCGGACTAACAAGACCTCCTAACATCGGTCATTACTCTGTAATGACTACAGTCTACTATTCGCGAACACAAATAAACGTTAGTGACCTTCACATAATTCCTAAAAGAATATCAATTGTTTTTCGTTGTATTATTCCGTTTTGTCGCATCGCCTTCCGACTTATCGGGAATCTGTACCAATTACACAATAGAGCTAAGACAAATATTGTTTGGTTATTAGTGTGGTCGCCCGTTATTACAGATGACACGGGAATGTCTCATCACATGGACGTCCATATCTATCTTATATTAGGGGTATCAGGCGATCATTAGTTAAGATCTATTGTGTCGGTTGAATTGTTTTAGCGTAGATGGGGAAACGGGATCTCGGAGCGGATTGAGCGGATACAGAGTGCCTGGACAACGAAAGCCATTTTGAAAATGAATCGAAGCGTTCGTTGAAATAAAGATGTTTTGGTTAGATGTTGGATTTGGTGTTAGATGGTTGAAGAGACCGATGGAGCTTATAAAGTGAGATGCTATAATACATGAGATGAGAGTAGTTATTGTATTTTTTTTAAATAATCCCATCCTTCAGAATGGCCTATTTCTGCTGTGAAGCAGTAATGCGTTTCGGTTTGAAGGGTGGGGCAGGCTAACCGTTGTTACTATACTCGAGACCTCAGAACTTATATCTCAAGGCGGGTGGCGCATTTACGTCGTAGATGTCTTTGGACTTCAGTAACCACTTAACACCAGGTGGGCTGTGAGCTCGTCCACCCATCTAAGCAATAAATAAAAAAAAGATTACGACGGTATTCCACCAACGTGCAACTCTGTCGTTTAAATATTCCACGAGAAGAGAATAAATAACAAATAACTTACATAGTTATGTATTTACATATTTTTTACAACCACGTCAGACTTACGAACGTAAATTATTTTACGAGGCGCAAATTGAAAAGTTTATTATACTTTATAAAATGTACTATAGAATTTTAAAGTCAAAGTTTAATTTAATTTTACAAATTTATATCGCATTAAAACGAGTTCAACAAATAGCCCGAGCTTCTCAATTGCTGCAGTTAATGTGTGTGCTCATGAAAGTTTTTAATAAGCGACGGATGGCTTAAAGCTCGCCGCAGTTGGCCGTGCACCATTTTTGCATAGCTTTCAGGCAGCATTGAATTTAGCAGAGATATTGTTCTTTTGTGTTGTGCTTTAGGTTTTTTTGGTCTAAATTATGTTTAAGGCGTGTAATGTTAGAATGGGTGTAGTGTTTAAGTGTTTAATAAAATGCACATATCTCGTACCTCATAGCTTATAAAGGCAAACTGACAAACAGAGCGACTCCCGAATATAATAGAAACAGTTGTTTTGTTTAGTGTTCATAAACTTTACTTAAAGTATCCCTTTCTGTTGTCATTTCCGCGAGATCGTGCGATATATGTAGTATTTAATAAAATCTATCTAAGGCTCTATGTATACAGGTTAAGTCGACCTATTCCCGTTAAGGGCATTTTTTTCTATGATGTTTTATTTAAACCCTAGATTGATCTTACTTTCTTGGATAGCTGATGAAACGTAGATATTGTTAAACACATCTTCCAAACAGGCGCCATAATTTTTTTTTTAGATATCCTTGATAGAAAAATAACCTTTCTAATTTTTTATTAGTTTTTATAACTTTTAATCGTCTAAAACGACTTATTTATTCATTTTACGTACAATATTGGTTTTTGGGGTCAATCAGCATCTTATTTTACAAGTTAAAATCATGTAATAATAATAATAAGACTTACGCATTTCAAAATATCTAAGCTGATAGCCGAAAATCGGGTATTTTTTATAAAAAACAATTAGATTCTAATATCTCTGAATCGGTTAAATTTAGGGTTGGGTGTTTTATAGGCAAATCAGTCAGAAACGATGTAGGTAAGCTACACGCCCTTAACGGGAATAGGTCGACTTAACCTGTAACCCTTTATATAGTCATACAAAGTATCGTGTATAATCTGCCGGTTCCATTTGGGAAATCAGTCTCTTTTGGCCATAAAGGTGTAAAACCTTTTTTGGTAAAGAAGATCGATCAATCGGCCTTCTTGGACCAACGTGCCTTAAAAAGCGTACATAAGGGCCAGTTTATAGCGACGCCTGATCTGAATAAACTGACAAAACGCAGTTTTTTTATTGCGTACTGGTATGAACAAGTTCACGGCCCAACCGGTCTTCAGTGGTAGCCGAAGCCCATAGACATCAACAACGTTGATAGCCCCATCCACCTTGAGACTTGAATTCCAAGTCTCAGTTTATACCACATCGGCTGCCCCCCACCCTTAAAATCGAGACCTACTTTTTGTTCTTTGCTATCGAATGGTCAGGTGATATTGGAACAAGACAGGGTTATCTACATTTGTCCTGGACGAGTATGTGAAAAAATATTTCAACGTATTTAGGCATTCGAGCCCCCAAGACGTATTATTACTAGCGAAATATAGTGTTATAGGACTATTACTAAAGTCTGACGCTACTATTATGATAAGCCCGTTGTGGGGGGCAGTTAGCGAAACTAAACATGTATCGCCAATAATGAGCCGACCAACAGAGCACCACATTTTTTCTTGGCTATCGAATGATCAGGTGATATTAGAACAAGGCAGGGTTATCTACATAAGTCCTAGACGAGATTATTTTGGAATTTGATGTCCGCGCAAAAATATTTTCTGGACTTTTTTGTAGGAATCGCGAAGAGCGAAGCTATTTGAATTGTTTTGTTTGTTTGCGTTTCTTCGATTGTAAAAGTGTATTGTGTATTACCTTATTACTTATAAACCGTTTGGCCTATGTGAAAGACAATAAGTTTGAAAAAAGTCGCTAAATTTGATTTCACGGGTTCCTCCAAAACGCACACCGAAATCTCAGTGAATTTCTACAGTTTCATTGTGACGTTATTTCATCTCCTTTCATTCAATTTTAACCCAATGGACGAAAATTCCATATAAATTAACTTCATTTCATTCCGACCCTCTTTTCACATAACAGAATATGTAAGTAAACAATAATTGAAGATTTTTAAAAACTCAACAACAATCTCATCATCAGACGTCAATGGCCATATTGAAATAAAGCAAGAAAATATTTCTTAACTGTAATTTATCATCTCGATTAACATCGTCTATCAATCACATCGCATCAGTTAAGATTACGTGCGTGTGTGTTATGTACTGAAATACATTCGCCTTTATACACATACAACCAGAACTTTCTCTGGTATTAACATTTTTCACCACTAAAAGACCGGTATTAAGGAGACCTATTAGGGAACAAAAACTTTTGTTATCACGTATTTCCTCTCTCTTCCCTCTGGGAGACAAACTTACATGTTCAGACTTTGGGTTTAGAGTGGCCATACTGCTTTTAGTAAAACAGTTCGCTATTACGGTATAACCGACAATGGTATTTCCGAATTGAGAACAATGTACTAATTAATATAATTGAGACTCGTGTTAACGTTATTGACTTTGTAGTTTATGTCTCGAAAAACATTTAGTTAGTGGCTCATCCATCTTCCAATAACGCAGGAGTTATGTGTCTTACACGATGGTCGTGCTTGAAAAGAGACATAGATTACCTTTCAATACTACATACAATAAAA
The DNA here is from genome assembly GCF_030267445.1 of Bombyx mandarina. NCBI lineage: Eukaryota > Metazoa > Arthropoda > Insecta > Lepidoptera > Bombycidae > Bombyx > Bombyx mandarina. The sequence continues at coordinate 11,736,209 of NC_143234.1, read as the reverse complement.
CTGTTGAAGAAAATTTTGAAAAAAAAAACCTAGTATTGTTACATATTTTTCAGTAGCTCAACGTATACTTTTATTGTACTACTAGCGGCCCGCTCCGGCTCCACTCGGGTCTTTAACAAAAATTTCAACGACATTTGACGTTGTTTTATTTTTTAAATAAAAGAACACTTATTGCGGTATAACTATAATAGTTAGACATATGCTGTTGCGACACTTTTTGTAAATAATAATGTGTTCTACAAAGTCGTAGTACATTATTTTATTCTAACATCAATAGTTTTCGCAGGGCACGCGATGTAAATAATATTTTAGGTAATTTGTTTACACCTTGGGTTACATTATTGGAGTTTTAGCAAGTAGTCCTAATTTTTTTCAGAAAAATATGTCACTTGGGAATGGTGTAGCTTCCAAATAGTGAAATAATTTTTCAAATCGGTTCAGTTCTTTCGGAGCCTATTCAATACAAACAAACAAATCTTTCCTCTTTATAATATTAGACTAGAAGTATAGATTAGTATAGATGGGTGAACTTGATCACGGTCTAACCTCAGTTCGATTGATTTTCGGAGACCATAGCCATGAATACCGACACCCGATTTATGATATGAGATCGAAATCTCAATAATTTTTATTATAAGACTACCTGTTACATTTCGTACATATCTTCAATGTTCATACGCGTCTCTTGTACAGTTATTTGTTTATTCATGTAGACTAACGAGAAATTGTCGTGAGGAGTGCTCCGAAAATAGCCTACGCTATGATTCAACTCTTGAACCTTAACAACTTCAATAAACTTATTATTATTACTCTGTGTTTTAGTACTGGCTGTTCTAAAGAATAATTGGCTATTTTTTATTACCCTTGTAGACAGACGAGCACACGGCCCACCTGATGGTGAGTGGTTACCGTCGCCCATGGACTTCAGCAATGCCAGGAGCAGAGCCAAGCCGCTGCCTACCACTTAATACTCTCCACAAGCCTCGTTTGGAGAAGGACATGTCATAACGCTCGGGAAACACATTGGAGGGGAGTTCATTCCATAGCCGGATGATACGTGGCAAATAATACCTCTGGAAACGCACTGTGGATGACCGCAGTGGCTCCAGGTAGTATGGATGAACTCTACTCCGGTGGCTATTGTTTTTTGATCTCCAAAAATTTCCTTTGATCGTTATTCTATCACAACTTTAGGGTCCGTCGAGATACAGGGGTTTTTAGCATTCAGTCCGCCTACCGTACTGTTTTGTTTGCTTTGACCCGAAAATATTTAACAAACAAACAAACAAACACAGCAGTCCAAAAACTTAAGTATACCAAATTATCCACAAAACATGCGGTGAAGTGATTTATCCGAAATCCAACTCAAAGCTTCGTTGTGAGTTCAAATATTTTACTTTACTTTTTTGCCACGCAGCAGTTGCTCTGTGAGGGAGCGCAGACCAGTCATACTGGTTTTGACTGCACCGAATCTAAAAAACCTTATCACACGAAAGTCTCGATTAAAATTCATCCTTAACTAAGCCGAAATAAGGAGTGATTTCCCATGAAGTATGTTCCTTTCAACTACTTTCGACTATAGTTTACGATTATAAGCTCTGTAGTATTGTATTAAAGTTGGTTTTGGTATGAGATGTATTGGTTCGATTTTGATCAGGCCCCGAAGCATTCCTGGCCTGTGGTACACCGCTGGTCGTAGCTCGAACTGAATCGTACGCAATAGACGCTCGCAAATTACAAGCTTTGTTTTATACACGAGCTTTCCAAGTTTTTTGCTTTTGATGTATGAAGTGCCATTTGAAATTGTGCTTTTTCTTGTAGCAGACCGTGTACCGGGATGTTACGGAAATTGTTCTGTTTTTGTCTTCTTGCAAACCAAGATACTGGAGACAGTTAAGCGCCACACCACAAAACAAATTGCTACTGATAAATTATACTTAATCATGACTACCTTTTGTTAGTAATGAAATGCGCATTGAACACATGATTACGAATTACTAATACGATCAAGTAATAAGATACTGTGATAAAAAATAGTCCGAATCAAATTTTCAAAATTACGGCCTATTTCTGTAGCGTAGCCGTAATGTGTTAAATTTGAAGGTAGGGTAACTGAGACTTGGAACTCACGTCTCAAGGTGGGCGGCGGCATTGACGCTGTTAATATCTATTGACTCCTATAGCCACTTTACACTGGAAGGGCTGTGGACTCCTTCTACCGTTTAAGCAATAAAATAAATAATAATTTAAAAAAACATGCATGGTGTTATTAGTTATAAATATTTTTCAGACAGATATGAGTAGAAGAATTATTATTTCAATAATATCCTAAAAAGCACCCCACGCTTTTTTTAAATAAAATATATTTTACACTATTTTCAATTTAAAATTATTAAAATTTATTTTCTATTTTTTAGTTAAATTTTCTATAAAAGCGTATTTTTAAAACTATTAAGTACTTTAACATCAATTCCTGCCTTATCGGCTATAGATAAAAATTATATAAATTGGCAAAAATCTTATTTTGCAAATTGAATAATGAAATAATCTTATCAAATTAGTGTATTGTCATCGGTCCCCGATAAATCTACAAAGTTTGAATGAAATCTGGCCGTTTAAAGTGGATCAAAATCGCGTCTAAAGGAGTCAGTTACAAACATACAAACATACATACATACAAGTGAAGCTAATGCTTAAAAATCTTCAAATTGCTTAAACGGACGATTGCCTCACGGCAGAAAAAATCACGATCATGGTAAAACGTGTGCATGACTACATACCACCATCAGAACCTAGACAAGCAATGGTTAGGGCGAATTCAGGCCAGCAGTAGCCCAAGGTCAAGGCTCTTCCACTCCCATATTTCCTGACTAATAGCCTCATTGATCACCAATAATAACCGCATTATTTCCGAATCGATTTCACAGTGACTCGTGAATCAGAATTTCAAAAGTCAATCCAAAACTACGAGGAATACACAAGACGAAATATTTTCTTCCTTAAACCTTCGAAGTTCTTTAATAGTGGAAGAAATAGGTTAAGTGAATGTTCTTTTGCACGAGTTTATAGAAAAACACGGCCTCGGAAATCCCTTGAGATGTCTCAACGTATATTGGGGTCCACAGCTCGTGTAGCGATGTCCAACGTGAATTTGTGAGTGTCTACACTCAACGAAGCATTCTGGATATAATGAATGTATGTCATCAGAATTCAAAGAACAATTATTATTTATATATATTTATGTACATTTTTACCATTTCTGTTTTTTTCACTTGAGAAATCGTACCAAACACTGAAAATACTATAAGCATTTATTTTTATTGCTTAGATGTGTGGACGAGCTCACAACCCACCTGGTGTTAAATGGTTACTGGAGCCCATAGACATCTACAACGTAAATGCGCCACACACCTTGAGACATAAGTTCTAAGGTCTCAGTACAGTTACAACGCCTGCCCCACCTTTCAAACCGACACGCATTACTACTTCACGGCAGAAATAGGTGGGGTGGTGGTACCTACCCGCGCAGACTCACAAGAGGTCCTACCACCAGTAAATAATAAGAAAATACTATACAATAAGTATTTTAGAGTATAATTTAATAATACGATTATTTGAACAGAACACCATGCTCAAATTTATATTTGATATTATCGTCCATTTATTGAAATTTTAAGTCGCTGGACGTATTTTGACGTGACGTCATCGAACGTTATTTAATAAACCTTGTTGAAATAGCCGAAATCTTTTCGAAAACATCTTGGATTGTTAACGTTTGAAAAACCTTATACATTATCAATACTCGTGACTGATAAGCACTTCAAGATCATCGATATGAGTAATAATCGCAGAAGAACGATTTATCAGCTACAGATCTGCCCTCATTCGCACGCCCAGATTATTAACTGATAGTCTCATTAATATTTAGCGAATTATTCTAAGTGCTGGTATCCGAATAATATTATATCTAAATCGATTCCTATTGGATACAAGGGCGTTCTTTGGGTTTTACGATTTTTATACTACTTATTTTGGCAGACGAACCAACTCTTTTGCGATGTTAAGAGGTGATTTTTACACTATACTTTACTGATTTTTTTATTGCTTTGATGGGTGGACGAACTCACAGACGACCTGGTGTTAAGTGGTTACTGGAGCCCATATACATTTACAACGCAAATGCACCACCCACCTTGAGATATAAGTTCTAAGGTCTCAGTATAGTTACAACGGCTGCCCCACCCTTCAAGCCGAAACGCATTATTGCTTCACGGCAGAAATAGGCGGGGTGGTGGTACCTACCCGTGCGGACTCACATGAAGTCCTACCACCAGTACCAGCTGCTTGCTACCAGTCAATTCTACAGCTCAATTATCTCACATTATACGAAATTTCCTTCCAACAAACAATCCTGAACAATTTATACCTGGTGATGTACTTAATTACCCAATTTAATGTAATTTTTCATTAACAGTTTCAAAGTCCAGTCGACTCCGACGGAAGCACTTTGTATTTCCTGTTTAATATAAATAAGACAAATCGATAAGGAAATTTTAAGTGAGTCAAACTTTGGCAATTAGCGAATTCTCCCGAAAGCCTTTTACTCAATTGGATTTTCGGAGACCAGTTTAAGTTCATGGATCCGTCTGATTTTCATTTATCAGTTTTAATTTAATTTTGTGTGGAAATTTTGCGGAATCGTTAGACGTGGATGTATTTTTTTGATAATTCGGAAGCCTCGTTGTCTTTTATTGTATATGAAAGAGCTCAAGGACCGCGTGGTGTGAAATGGCTATCAAAGGCCATTGACTTTACAACATTAATGCCACTACCCATCTTGAAACAAGAGGTCAGTTAACTGCCCCACTCTTCAAATCGGAACGCATCACAGCTTCTCATCTCGCACCTACCCACTATAATATAAAAATTACACTACGTAACACCAGTATTTTAATTTGTACCCAAATTAAAAAAATTCCAGGTTTTATTTTTACTCTCCTGCTCCTTCAGTCGATCGCTCATAGCTTTGAGGACCTTTTTTTGTAATTTGCAGCCATTTATGCCGGTCAGTGGCACAGTGAATTGCATGGCTCAGTTTCATCTCCAGATGCTCGGACACTTGGTCGCTCCATCTTTTTCGGCTCCGACTTCTGGATCGTCTTCCATCCACTTTGCTTTTTACTACGAGACGCTTACTTGGCGGATCATTCGTAAGTATACGATTTTATCGATGGGCAAGTTATGCCGGTTTGCTTCTGATATCAATGGTCTTACTGTCATCGAATAACACATAAGTCATTTGGCATATTACTCCGAGTATTGTCTTTGTACGTCGAAGAGAAGCCTAGTAAAATTGCAGAGAGGCCAATTTCGGGACACCGATTCTGAAAGATATCAGAGGATAATGGAAAGTCTGTTAAGTTCCCAAATAACTTATAACTTGAGCCTTCTGAAGGTGCTCGTGTGAAAGTTGGAGCAATTAACCATCAATGGCTGTATGAGCGCTAAAATATTACGGGAATTATGAGTGTGAAAGCAATTTATTAGAACTGCGGGTACATTATGAATTATGTGGCGCAGTACTAAGTTGTGAGGCTGGAACAAGGTTTTAATGGATCGCGCACAATTTAATATGGTCTGAATGTTTTAATGTAGCTATTATCGGAAATGGAATTAAGTAAAATTGTCAAAACATTGTTGGTTATTTATTGTAAGCTTTCAAACACCAACACTTGATATCGCAATTAAATATTATTTTACGACATATTATCATGTAGTTGTTTTTTTTTTTTTGTTCCTACCTATGCTGATAGCCTTGAGAGGCTATTTCAGCTTACCCTAGCTTGTGTAGGTGAGCTCACGGGCTCAAACCGGAGAATTGCTAACACTGACCCTAGCAAGAGCAGTGCTTCGCAGAATCTACCACCGGGTCGGAAACGCGACCCACTGAGAAGATCCGGCGAGAAACTCAGTGGGCTATGTCTGTGGGCATGTAGTTGTACTACTGAATATATGATATTAAGACTAGCGTAAGAATATTAGATTTGGTCAAGCCCTTTTGCAGTTTACGCAACATTGCATTTACATTATATTGTGAAATAAATCTGTTATAAATAAGTGACAGAGTAAAACTACTAATTAATCAAATACATATTAAATAGTTATAAAAATTTACAAATAAAGCAGCCTGTACTAGTAAGGTACTTATGTTTTATCTATTTCGAAGAGCTTTTACATTTTACATTGAGTTTTAAAGTATTTTCAAAGTTTCTAGCTAACAATATATTAAGTTGATAAAGTTTGAATTTATTGTATGTTTTTTGTTACCTTATTTGTCCATGACCATGAACGGACACGTCTGACCGACAATAAGACAAACATAGTGCCCTTGACAAGAACAAAATTATTCTTTAATATAAGAAGATTAAATGATATTTTCTGATCCACAAAAGCTCTTGAAGAGATAACTTAAAGTTTAATCATTCTGCCCAAACTCACCGAATTCACTTTTGGAGATTTTCCTAACTTTTCAATCCCTCCCCTTGCGGCGGGGCCTTTAACTTGTTCCACGGTTCTGGCAAATGGTTATAAATATATTTCGCAACGCCTTTTGACTTTTTTATAGACGTGTAATAGATTTAGTTTCAAAATTGTTTTTCCACATTGGCATTGAACATTATAAAGTTGACATAGAGAATGCAATAACAATAAATGGGCTTTAGAGAAAACTATTTAACGTTATTAAATTTATTTTTATTGGTAATCATTATATACCCATCGCTAATAGATACAGTAAGAACTTTATTCAAAATTGAATACTTTTTTTTACACGAAAGGGTTTTCCATACTTGGATGAAAATCTTAAATGATGGCCCAAAAGAAAAGATGAGTGCCAGTAGTTTGAGGTAATTTGGCTGGATCCTCGTTTGCTGGATAGTCCTTTTTAACGCAGTAATTTATATGATCTCTAATCATCGTTCTCCTGTCCTTCTCCCAGTCACCTGGGACGGTGACGAAAACCATCCATTTCTTCTTAGGTCTACCTCTTTCTCTAACGCCTTCCACATTCATAGTTAAAACTCTCTAAGCCTCACAGTCATTTCATCTCACCACATGTCCATACCATCCCATTCCATCCATCCATCATCATGATCTCTAATGATTGCTGAAATCTTTCTACACGACGTTCCGTAAATTAGGTTAAAAAAATCAATTTCTCCTTATAATATACTCCTTTGACCTAGACCAGTGATTCTCAACCACTGTACCGCGGCACTTTTGTGTGCCGCCAAATTTTGAAATCGTTAAATATGTGCCGCAACAAAAAAAAGGTTGAGAATCACTGACCTAGACGTTCCAAGTTTAGTATAAGACAAACAGGTACATTTAGTTAGGCGAACCCTTAAATAGATAAATATTCCATTGACATCCAAAGTGACACTTAATATTTATCATTTAGATAAACAATTCCAATACAAACGTAATTTGTCGCAATTATATATCGGCGTATGTGTATACTAACTACCCTATCTTAATTGGCAAACATATATTTATCTGAACATAACTTGAACGTATTTAGGTCGTATAGAACAAAACAATTTAGCTTGGCTTGACATCATTGGTACAAAGACTAATAGCTGTACGAATCATCTTTAAAATACAATATGAACAATAGGCAGATTGGATGAGAATTTGTTTACCAATTTACCCACAACCATAAAACAAAAAATAAATTTGGTGCCGTAAATATATCATCCATTCCAGATAATGACTGAATGCATATACTAAAATAGCGCATATTCTGTTGCGTATTTGGGATGAAAAACCGATGAAATTGATTACCGCACGATGGTCATTGGTACAAAAACATGCAGCTTTTTTAATCTTTAGTACCTAGTTAGTTTATGTAGGCTGACTGTATAAAAAAGCTTCCACCAACCACCAAAACTGTTAAAACTAAGATCCCAAGTAGAATAGGGGATTTTGATATGGTCTTAGACAATGTAAGTTACAAAAATACTGTTTGAATTTTAATTTTATTAATGACTAGCTGACCCGACAAACTTCGTAGTGGAATCCGTCCGACGTATTTCATATGAAAGGAAAAACAAAATTGTTATTTTTATTTAATTCTGAGCATTTTCATAAATATCTACCTTTTAAACCTTCTCTGGACTTCCACAAATAATTCAAGACCAAAATTAGCCAAATCGGTCCAGTGTTCTCGAGTTTTAGCGAGACTAACGAACAGCAATTCATTTTTATATATAGAGATTTAGATGTACGCTGTGCTTTCTTATCATATTACCGAAACAGTTACAAGAACAAAAACAGTTAAAATAATCATCAATCGTTGTACGTAAGAGATCATCAATACAAAATATTAACTCTGAAAATACCTATATCTTAATAAAAGACCTCGTCCGATTTAACCGAAATTATTTCAGTTTCACGAAATGGTGCGCCTCGAGTAATTCCGTCATAAAACGGAACATAACCATTCGCAGTATCCTTGGGTAGGTGCGAAAACATATTTGATTTGATCAGGTGCTTCTAGAGTACTTACCCAAACAAGTTCGTTTATAAGATAGGGGATTCGCACCTGCACCACGCGGACGGAATACTGAATAAAAAACATTGGGATCCCATCTTGATCTTTGAAGGAGGAAGTGTAAAAGTATGTGTAAAGGGTGCGGAGTTTCGTGTGGCGTGTATTCGCGGACTTTAGGGGGTATCCAATTTAAAGGGGATGGCGGACGTGCTTCGCTTTGTATATCGTTGCTTAAATTTGAAAGTTTATGATCAAAAACATTACTTTTTCTCCTTTAAAACGTGCACAAATTACTAAAGTGGCAATTATTAAAAATATATTAAGTGTTTTTTTTTCTCTGGTCCCCTATTCGCCTGTTCGCTAGTGGGTTATGAGGCTATTCCAACTACGGAGGAGTAGGTGAGCTCACGGACTCAACCTGAGAGAATTTTCTAACACTAGCCTTTTTTTTATTTCTTAGATGGGTGGACGAGCTCACAGCCCACCCGGTGTTAAGTGGTTACTGGAGCCCATAGACATCTACAACGTAAATGGGCTACCCACCTTGAGATATAAGTTCTAAGGTCTCAAGTGTAGTTACAACGGCTGCCCCACCCTTCAAACCAAAACGCATTACTGCTTCACGGCAGAAATAGGCAGTGTGGTGGTACCTACCCGCGCGGACTCACAAGTGGTCCTACCACCAGTAAGAGCCCTAGGCAGTGTTTTGCAGAATCTACCACCGGATCGGAAACGCAACCCACTGCGAAGATCCGGTGAGAGACTCAGCGGGCTGTGTCAATGAATTAGTTCAGTCGTCGCTCGTCGCCCGGTGCTTGAAGGTCCTAAAAGCAGCGAGAGTGAATCCGGGGGATCGGACAAGACATGTTTCGGACGTTTTGCGTTGCCTCGTCGCAGTCAGATAAGAATTTGCAGTTAGTTGTTATCATAGTTCTGTTTGCATTGTGTACTTTATTCATTAACCTACCGTTTTACTTATAATTCAATTACTATTACATTAACCGATAGTGTAAAACAAAACTTGTACGCATAGAAGTGTATAGGACTTGAGACATTTAATTACCAATACCGTTCTTCCGTCACAAAATCTCAAGCATTTGATTTCAATTTACGGCACTAAACTCCTCACGCTACAATATTGGCAACAACGATAATTGTTTCGCGAAGTTTCTGAATACACTTTAAGCCTTTTGTTATAAAATGTGTTTTAGGGTATTATGATTACATTGTTTTTGATACAACTGTAACCCAATGAGTATATTATACTCGTAGTTATTGTAAAGGGACTATTTATTATTAAATAGCGTTATAATAACTATTAGTACAAAATTTAAATAATGTTTTAGGATTTTTTAATTTTTTTTTGCATAGTGCAGGTTGGACGAGCACGTAGCCCACCTGGTGTTAAGTTGTTATCGGAGCCCATAGACATCTACAACGTAAATGCCGCCACCCATCTTGAGATATAAGTTCTAAGGTCTCAATATAGTTACAACGGCAGCCCCACCCTTCAAACCGAAACGCATTACTGCTTCACGGCAGAAATAGGCAGGGTGGTGATACCTACCCGTGCGGACTCACAAAATGTCCTGCCACCACTAATTACGCAAATTATAATTTCGAGAGTTTTTATTACACGATGTTATTCCTTCACCGTAGAAGTCAATTGTGAACATTTGTTAAGTACGTATTACCGCCCTGCCTATTTCTGCCGTGAAGCAGTAATGTGTTTCGGTTAGAAGGGCGGCGCAGCCGCTGTACTGTAAAACGGAGACTTAGAACTCATGTGTCAAGGTCAGTGGACATTTATTTTACGTTGTAGATGTCTATGGCCTCCGGTAACCGTTTAACAAAACCCAGCTAAGCAATAAATAAATAAAAGTTTTTTTTATAAGTACATAACATATATTCAATAACACAGTATGTTATGAAGCTCTGAATAATTTCATGTCTTCACAATGCTTGCTAGATTTTTTGATTGTATTTAATATAATTTCATATAACGACGCAATATCATCATACCCAAGAAAATTTTATTACAGAAGGCAGATTTCATAAAGGAAATATTTTACGAGTACTCTATTTACATGAAACAATGTCAGATTAAAGGTACGTAGCCACGTCTTAATTTCATATGCGCTCTTTTCATTATTGAGATTTATTAAATATTTAAACTACATAGTATCCACAGTTGAAGGAGAATAATTTAAAGATAATTAATATATATATTATTATTTTTTTTCTTAGAAGGGTGGACGAGCTCGCAGCCCACCTGGTGTTAAGTGGTTACTGAGCCCATAGACATCCACAACGTAAATGCGCCACCCACCTTGAGATATAAGTTCTAAGGTCTCAAGTATAGTTACAACGGCTGCCCCGCCCTTCAAACCGAAACGCATAACTGCTTCACGGCAGAAATAGGCAAGATGGTGGTGCCCACCCGCGTGGACTCACAAGAGGCCCTACCACCAGTAAATGAGACCTATGAGTTATGTGCAGACGGATGTACTGGATAGACATAATTGTGAGGTAGTTAGATCTGTCAAGGGCCTTGCCGGAGACCGTTTTATGATTGATCAAACGAAAGATACAATAGGAATAAACTTGACATCTCAAATCAAGAAGAACGAAGCCAGTATATTAATAGCATTATTAGGTTTTTTTCTACATTAAGACTCATATTCTTCGGTGGCTGAACAACCGAGATTCAAAGGAAGACGTGAAATTGATTAAAGGAACTAGTTTTTTTTTTTTTTTAATATTTACTAACAATCACGCCACGTTAACTGGTCTCGTGGTAAGTTCGTAAAGAACTTGTGTTACAGGTACCAGATAACGGAAATAAATGTAGGATTTTTATTATACACATACACATATTTAATATACATCCATAACCTTGGAAAAGACATTTTATATTTATCATACAAATATCTTCCTTTGGCGGGATTCGAACCCGCGACCCCCAGGTGTAGTGACCATTTCACTTACCACTACACCAAACGGCCATGGAAGTGAAGAAGAAATATAAATAAGGCCACTTATAAGATTTCGTTTAGGTAGTTTGTTGTGACCGTTTTATTTAATGCGCCATTTGCTTGTATTTACTTTAATATTTTTGTAGTCAGGGACGACTAATTTATTCTTTATCAATACAAAAATATATAAAAATAATATAAGTCCAAAATATTAAATATGTATATAAAATTAATTTTAATTACATACAGAACGTTAGATAAGGTTCGTAAATGTGGCGGGTAGCCATCATAAAACGCAAGATAATTGACAGATGCCTGAATCTCGCTTACGACATTTTCAAGATAAAGCGCATATATACAAGTTCCGAACAACAACATTCGGACCGTCGGTCTACTGAGCAATATCACCCGCTCGGTGGAAGATCTTCCCTTCATCGTAAGCCCCAAAGTAATTTTTTTTTTTTTTTTTTTCAAATATTTATCCAACATCGAAAAGTCAGATAATAATAATCCACAAAACATGATTTATAGAGTCGAACACTTAAACGAGGATTACGGACCGAGCACGTTCATCCACCACAAATCAACACAGAAACCGCCCCAGTAATAAACGCTATCATACTTTACGAGACAAAGCGGGTAGGCGATATACAACTGGCATTTTTTCCGCTACAACCTATTTTACATTTATCCGAGTATGTAACAAGAAGATTTTGTGGATGCTTTACGATGTTGGGATGCACGGAGACGAGATCCTCAGTCTCAAAGTTTACATATGTAGTAAAGCTATTCAGATGAGTACTCTGAAAGTCGGTCGGGAGTTTGACATATCACGGTCAGGTCTTGGAAGATTGAGGTCCCATAGACACGGCCCACTGAGTTTCTCGCCGGATCTTCCCAGTGGGTCGCATTTCCGATCCGACGGTAGATTCTGCGAAGCACTGCTCTTGCTAGGGCCGGTGTTAGCAACACTCCCGGTTTGAGCCCCGTGAGCTCACCTACACGCAAACGAGAAGCGGAAATAGCCTCTCAAGGCTATCAGCATAACAAGGAAAAGAAAAAAAGGAAGATTGACATGATTCATGTTAACAATATTGCTTTAGTAGATTGAAGTGGTTTGAGGAATCCTTTGAGATGATCCCATTATTTTTTACTCTGCTAATCAGAAATATTTCATTTCGTGACCTAATTTTGTTGTGTACAATTCAGCTTTGAAACTAACGCCCTTTTTCGGTTTTTACAGGGCGTCATTAGATGCCCTGGAAAAGAGTTATGAAAAGCGTCTTTGGTGGTATGCTGTGGCTTCACTGTGCTTGGTATGAATGCATTACAGACGAGCGATAGTCACCACTTACCACATCTTGATCATCGCCGAAAGGAAAACAGGTCTTATTAATTTTAAAGATTTTAATGAATTGGAAAAAGTTCAAACGTGTATTGTTACTAAGAATTTAAATCATTTATTTATTTAGACACACCAACAGCAATGCACACAAAACAGACATAAAATTAACAAGTATAAAATTAAGTGACGGTATGTAAGCCATGTTATAGCTCATTACATTATATATACACCATATAGCCAGCCCTTATAACCACTATGACATGTTACAGCAATTTTACAAACAACGGAAAAATAGGTTAAATTTAAATCTTAACAGTACGAAATAAGACAAATAAAAATTTAAAAAAAGCATGAAAACAAGAGTTAACTACTTAACATTCTCTCATCAATTATAAACGAAGAAACTACTGGATACTAAATTGTTTTTGAGACCAAGACACGTGTCGTAAATAAAGTCGAAGCCGTCAATTAATGCACGTATTTGGTTATATTCCCTTTTTTTTCCCTACTTAAGCTGATAGCCTTGAGAGTCTATATCAGCGTCGCCTTAACTAGTAGATGAGCTCACGGGGCTCAAACCTGATGACGTTGCTAACACGAACCCTAGCAAGAGCCGTGCTTCGCAGAATCTACCACCGGATCGGAAACGCGACCCACTGAGAAGATCGGGCGAGAAACTCAGTGGGCTGTGTCTGAGGGTTATATTCACTACAAATCTCCATTAACACCCTAAAACTTAAGAAATAAAACAAAATCCACTCGTCCTCAACATCCGTCATCCAGAAGAGAGAGAAACAAATTCGAAACAGCAATTGGACGCTCCACGGAGCCATTTTTTCTTGTACACGCAGTTTCAATTATTTATTACCCATTGTGCGTCCGAAGGCATTACAGTATGGTCATTGTGGGCTTTCCTTTGTTGTGAATATTGGCCCAATAACTTAGTACGGGCGTGGTTTAATATCTTTCGTCTGAGCCAGAGCCGAAATTATAGAGGACAGTTCGTTTGTGTTAGTCTTAACATCAGAATTAGGTTGGACACGCTTTATGGGGTAGAGATAGGCCAAGTGTGGGCATTTTCGTCGAGTGCCTTATCTATAGCTTTATTAGTTGAAAATATATCGGCACTTGGTATTCATTAACAAAGACCTTTTTGTTTTTCACGAACGAAGATCTATTGAACTTGAACAACAGTTCCTTCTTCAACTAGATTTGTGTTCCTAATTGTTCTTTCCTTCTGAGGGCCTACTGGAAGAGATTTCAACATGAAATAAGTAGTCCCCTTGTACTCTATATCTTTATTGTCATGATTCTTCTAACAGCTGTGTGTATAAAGTATATTAAATAAATAACATTGCAATTATTTTCGTGTGAATTCATTTCAACCACCTTATTACGTAAGCATTGTATTAAAAAATGTATGTATGTATGTATGTATTTGTGGAAACTAGACTAGATAATGCTTGTAAGTGGCGACAAGTCTGTTTTTATGTCAGGGTCAGCTTTCCGGTTCAATTTCCTTCGATTTGATGAAAGAGTCTTTGTCGTTCCCGAGTTTTTGTGTATATTTTTTCTGAACATTTTCTGTACTTGACTTGCATTTAGATGGAATCCTTAGTATGCTGAATACACTATAATAGTATGTGAATAAATCTTAATATATATATAGTTAAATATTTGCTATACTAAAAGAGAGCTGTGCCAACAAACTGGTCTTGAGGATATTTTAGACAAATATTAGAAGGCTATACTTTTGTAATTGAAATAAAAAATTGCTTAAAAGACGAAGCAAACAACAATGAAAGAAAATTATAAACTGGTGATTGCGGACAGGGAAAATATACCAATGCAAAAGTCGATGGAAAAAGGGATTTTTTTGTCAAAAGTAGAATAAAACTTTCGGAATTCGAGGTGGCAATAAATCAGCCCTGGGAAACATAATTTACAACTTAATTGCCGCTCCACTGAACACTAATAAGATTACAAATTACAGCAGCTTCCGCTGGGAGTCGAACTGGAGCCACCGCAGCGCGGTCCCACACCTGAGCTTATTAAACTTTCCTACTTTAAGAGGTTTGCAAAACTCTCTCATTTGGCCCAAAGACCTTTACAGCAAACCCGTTTAACTTTTCACTGGCAAGTTTAAAACGTACGAAGCATTTTTGTTTTGCTAGGTAGCTCATTTCGTTTTTAGCCAGTAAAGTTTGACGGAACTAAAAAGAAAATTCATTTCTTAGTATAATCACAAAAATCTATTGTTACAATTTAAATGTTGTAACAACTGTGTAATAGATTATGGAATGAAATACACAGACATATCGTGCCCGCAGAAAATATACAAAATAAATATTGGAAATACACAAGTATATCATCTGAGTATTCTCTGTTATACGTATATGTTTCTTTTCATCACAATTATGCATGTAACTAGCATCAGCAACACCAATGATCTCAAGGTCTGACCGCAGAAACCTCAATGGCATTCATTATTCACCATACACACCGTGACTCATAGAAATTCGCAATAAACTCTCGTTATTCAGAATACGTTGCAGCGAGACATAACACAAATTTCGGACGATACTATCGATCGTACGAATATAGTTCTCGTATTAATATACACAGACGTTGATAAGGAAAAATTTTATCCTTCACCCTTCACCGTAATGAAATGGCTTACTGGCGAATATTAAATCCATTATTTTTCTAACAATCTATTATTTTTTATCTGTACTTGGCCTTGCCTGGTTTTTGAAGAACGCCTGCCTGTCGCCTCTTAAGAATAACTCGAAGAGTACAGTTGCTTATTACTGAAGATGTGATAAATTCGGAATTGCCGATTTGCTCATTATGAATAAAAAACACATTAAATCAATAAAAAAAACATTATACACACTACCATGTATTTGACACAACACATACATAAAGCTATACTCTTTGTTTACAGTCAATTGTGAAGCTTTTGTTATTGTTTAGTCTGTGGTCGAATTGAGAATATATTAATATTGCTTGCCTTTAATATTATTGATCTATAGTGGAGTTTTGGCGAACACGTGATTATATTATCGAACTATAATAGTTTTTGACAATATAATCATAATAATGTTTAAACTTATAATTTCAATTAAATATAGTCGAATTTCGACTACTGCGGGACCACTAGTTATTATTATCTATTATCTTTAATATATAAAAGTGAATTGCTGTTCGTTAGTCTCGCTAAAACTCGAAAACGGCTGGACCGATTTGGCTAATTTTGGTCTTGAATTATTTGCGGAAGTCCAGAGAAGGTTTAAAAGGTAGAAAGAAGATATGAAAATGCTCGGAATGAAATAAAAATAACAATTTTATGTACCCTTTGGCGTGTCCCCCGTCGGACGGATTCCTTTTGTTTGTTTTATGTTTACTTTTATTTATCGATTGAGGCACTACGAAGTATGCCGGGTTAGCTAGTTATATAATAAATGTTCCTCTAAAACGAATTTAATTCATTGAAGCAAATTAAATCAAAGTCATCTCACAAATCATATCGCTCGCCGTTTTAGGAGGTGAATTGTAAGGTCGTTTCGCGAACAACAAAGTTAAACAGGCAACAAGCTGTCCAACGTAACTTTTACTGTGACAAAGCATGAATTAATTACGTTTAAAAAGTTTTAAGGCCAGTGATACAGTGCGCCGTGTGCTTTCAGGGTTGGCAGTTTTAAAATATGGCTCGATACTAAATAAAACCAGTGAAATGTTTTTTGTTGCCTACTAATCTTGGGACGTGTCATCAAAATCTCAAGGGATTATTAGCATTTATTTCAAAACGAAACTATATAGGTATAGTTCAACCAATTTTAATTTAACTTTTTAAACTAAATACCTTGGAGAGTTTAGTTGCCTTAAAATTTTGTACAATCATATATTATCGTTAGTCGAAACCAGGTCAGCTTAAGCGAAAGTTCAGTAACTAATTAGTAAAATCTAACCTGTTGACAAATGTTACATGGCTATGAATATTTATGTTCCACCCGAGAATACTCTTCATAAACTGTAATAATTAAATACACTTTGCAGACGTAACCTTCAATGTCAGCAAATGAAACTGAGCACAAAAGTATAGGGAGAAATTTATATTAATCGTTTTTTTTATCCGTGAAGGCAGACGAGCATACGATCCAACTGATGGTGAGTGTTTACCGTCGCTTATAGACGTCAGCAATGCCAGGTGTAAAGCCAAGCCGCTGCCTACCGTACTGTTAGTAGTGAGAAGGCCGAACTCTTTTTAAAAAAGGATTTATTCGACATCACACAATATTTTTTAATGAATAACTAATTATAATAAAAGAATTTAGAAATAGTGAGGAAAATTGGTAAACGTCTCACTTCAATGAATATCTGACCCGAACTGAGCCTGGTATGTTCTCATGAAATCACTGTGACAGGTCTTATGATGAGTAAGGTGTTTGGTTGGCATTAGTCTACACAGGCTAGGGATATAACAGTACAATACTCTCCACAAATCTCGTTTGAAAAAGGACAATTAACAGAAAGTTCTCTTTACTGGCGTAAATGGGTACCAATGGTATATTGATCAGTAGCCGAAGACTACAGCAAAATAAAATAAAAATAAAATAAAAAAGCCATTCATTCATTTCACCCATTAAAAAAAAACTAATATATTTTGCATAACCTGTTTTTTTTTTTAATTATTTCTATTTTATTATATTTATTTCATTACTTTGAGTAGATTTGTTTTAGTTAAGATTAGCGTGAACCCCTCTGTTTGAGGGTAAAGGCCTCCTCCAGAGATACCCAATAGTATCTATATGTGGTACAGCGAAATAACAATTGCCTAAAACATCTAAAATATCATGATACTGACTGGCGAATAAACGTTATAAAACAAACGTCTCAAAATAAGTGTTTTTTTGTTAGACATCTCAACTTAAATGCCGCTACGCATCATGAGGTCGAATATTTAATATTTTTATTAAGCGACTGTCATGTACCTTGGTTGACAAGCAGTTGAGAGGTAGACAGGACGGTGGTACCAATACGTATCGGCTAATAACACTCTCTACCAATAAAGTTAAGTGAGTATTACTAGGAATTGATAAGGACGAATTTTTAGTAGCAGCTCGGGAGTCTAGACGGACAAACAGATCGCCTGATTATTTTCATAATAGATCCTCTGGCCTCCAGTACATCAAAACAATAATCCATTCGTAAACGTGTATTATTGTGTGTTGTGAAAACTGCGCATGGACAATGAGTTCTATTGCTTTTTTTGTGTTGCAGTCTACAGTTGTTTTGCCTTCAAAGTCAGTCAGGCATAAGGCCCATTTTATGGACAGTGGTCGATGCCAGGGACAATGACAAACCGCATAATACTAACAAAAATAATTTTGTACCAAGACGTGCTTTAACCCTATTCCATGATCAAAACTTCGGATGAGTGACGGCTTGATCCGGACTTTTGGGAGTACAGTTTGTATTAAAACTCTAATTATTTAATTTTGTTGAGGTATATTTTTATCCCAAAAGAGATTACGACATGTCTACATATATATCGAAATATATTCAAACAAGACACATGGACACCAGAAGCTTCATTAGATACATATTACTTCAGCCATTCAAAAGTATTTGTTCTAACGTATTGTTATGAATTGAACCATTTTTAGACGAACTCTTAAAACATTTGATTAGTTGATTTTTGTAAGAAACAATAGATTTTCAAACATTTCATTCTTATATCGAGTTACATAAGTAGTCTTTTATAATCTGTATATAGCTTCCGTGATTATTTTGATTCGATTTTATGAAGAAGATTATTTAAGAAGAAGGCGTCACTAATCACAGCATCTGATGTCAAATTTGACCTCTTCTTAATGTCTTTGTACAAACCAAGTAACATAATTAATCCGAAAAGAACTTTGAATTGAAGACGATTTAGGCAAATCATAGAAATAATTAAGTTTGAAACAAACACCAATTTCTATAGCTATCATTATAGGGCTCGAAATAGTCAACTATTAATTTATAAGTGAAACGGATAGTTAATTCATATATTTACATATTTCTATGCGTTTACAGATTTTGCGAATCATTCAACATTATTCCGCTGAAAATTAATATTTCAAATGTCCCTTTCCACTGGTTTATATCGAAAATTGCGATAGTAATTTGCGTTTATTGCAAAGGCATTATACTTGAGTTTATCGGATGACTGGGCTTTCTATTGTCGAAGAGAACTCAGTTGAATCTATTGTAAACGTACTTCCACATTTCATTATTTTACATTTCAATGCTGTTATTTGTTTTCAAAAAACATTTTTACGATATAATCTCGAGCTTATTAAGTACAGTCATATTGTGTTTTTCGCGATTTTAAATTTGTTGTGATTACGTAAATCTCCTCCGTACATCGTATTCCTCAGTTCTGAGGGTCGTGACCTTTACTGAGCACTTTTGTTAGGACTATGTTCCTCCATTCACTTCTGTCCTCCGCGCAGTGGATAGCGACATTGATGCTGGGTTCCAAAGTCGTCTTAATCTGATCGGCAAGACCAAGTTCAAGGCTAATTTTTTCAAGCTTGCTCATGAGAGCAGCCATCTCGCTTTCATTAACCGCGAGGAGAGTGGTGTCGTCGGCGTATCGGATGTTGGTCAATTTTACTCCACCATCTCTGCCTTCACAAGTCCGTCTCATGATATACTCTCCATAGATATTGAAAAGGACTGGAGATAATATGCAGCCTTGCCTTACGCCCTAAAATTTAAAGGGGGCAGAGATTGTTTCCTCCACTCTAATGATTCCCTGGTTATTAATGTACAGGTTACATAACAGTAGGACCAGATGTTGCGGTACTCCCAAATCTGCTAGTATTTTCCGCAGGTGATCCCATTTGACTTAAATCTCAAGGAAGTATTATTTCGTTTAAAGATAATTAGGAAAGAAAAAATAATTAGGCAACAAATACTGTTCAGTGATTCCTTTGAGGATCACAACATGAAACCATGTTTGATTTGGCCAATTACTCAACAACTTATCGTCTGCCTATTATTAATCGTGGTAAGATCTCTGCAGAATCCTTAACATGAGATGCGTTGATCTGTCGTATCCTTTTTATTATTACGAGCCGCCATATTAGAATTCATATTACCTGCAATCGCTGAGTTCATCCAGTGCATTTTGCCATGTATCATCCGGCTTTGAAATGAGCCAAGATCTTTTAAGCGCTGTCTCATTGAACACAATACTGAGTCCATAACATCAGCTTGGCTGTGCTTCTTAATTTTTAGTCAGTCCATGAGTCATTTGTACTTAATGATGACCAACAATGAGTGAGACTTTATATGGGAAGTCTGTGTCGAAGATACATTAGAAGGGTTGCTTTAATAAATAGAGCGAGTATGGAGAACTGGTGGTAGAACCTCTTCTGAGTCCGCACGGTTAGGTACCACCAACCCGCCTATTTCTGCCGTGAAGCAGTAATGCGTTTCGGTTTGAAGGGTGGGGCAGCCGTTGTAACTATACTGAGACCTTAGAACTGATATCTCAAGGTGGCTGGCGGCATTTACGTTGTAGATATCTATGGGCTCCGGTAAGCACTTAACACCAGGTGGGCTGTGAGCTCGTCTACCCATCTAAGCAATAAATAAATAAAATAATACTATTTTTACAGGCTTAAGATGAGTATTCACATTGTGGTGTCTTTGAACTTATAAACGCAATTAAAAAGATCTGATTGGCTGAGGACCGTAAAATCTAATTAATGGCCGGTGAAAATGTCAGAGATATTCATGCGTATTCATTACAGATGATACTTAACATTTGTTATTCGTTCCAATATTAATTACCTCTAACAACATCGCAACAAAAAACGAATAAGTCTCATCATACAAACGGGGCCAAAAAGTTATACGTTACCAAGTTACCCGTTTTCCCAGAACACGTTCAAGACATGTTACCGCATATCGCTAATTGGTGGAAACAACTACCTGACAGGGATAATAATTATCGGATCATCTTGCTTTTCTTTTGTTTTGTATTACATAGGTACGTAAAAAAAATCATTAGTGTATTTCGTATGTATAGGCGGTAGATAGATATATTTGAGCGATACCTGAATTGCGCTGTGACGGTAGCCATCGTACAACACAAGCTATTTGACAAATGTCTTAATCTCACTTATGACATTTTCAAGATAAGCTTGCATATATACAAGTTCCGAACAACAACATTTGGACCCTCGGTCTACCGAGCAATATCACCCGTCCGTTGGAAGATCTTTGCTTTGTCGTTAACCCACAGCGCTAACGATATTTCCAAGATAAGTTTGCATATATACAAGTTCCGATAACATTCGAATCATCCACCTATCCAACAAAATCTCCCGATCGCTGGAAGATCTTCACTTCGTCGATATTTCCAAACTATGCTCACGTAGTCTGTTTTGTAACCAAGTCAAGCCCAACTCCTAACAAATTGCATTTAGAATATCAAATGGCAATGGACCCTCGTAACTGTTTTCGTGCTGTGTTTAAAACTGGAATAATTAAACCGGAACTGCGACTCAAAGATGCGTTTAATATTGTTGACCTGGGCGCAATGACAAAGGCTGTACAAACATATTCATATAATGAAAAATCAAATAAAAGAAAAGACTGGTACAATAAAAAAAAGAGTTTTATAGAAAAGTTCAGTGAAGAAATGAAGAGTAAGTCTGTGAAAACCAGAAAAAACGGGGTAAATCCAAAGATGTTTTTTTAAGCCGATATTTCACTTATTTTCATAACCCCATCCTATTAGATTCTAACAGATATGTTCTGAGACGGTCCGTGGCAGTAGACACAGTCTTAGATGTTTCTCTAGCAGTGAAGATATTGATGAAGATAGTGAAGATATGTGTGTCTGTAAAATACTTCAAGTGACTCTTAATAAATAATTTATTCTAATGCAATTGGTTGCATCATTATCATCAGCCCAGTTGTCCACTGCTAGCCGTTTATATCCAATAGAGTACAACATTCTAATGCAGGAAATTAGTGTGTTAGTTAGTTAATTAGTGCAACTATTTTTTATGCCCAATTTACAATGAATTTAATATTCTTCAATGACAATGACTGTATATAGACTGCAAACGTGTAATTAGTGTATTCTTCAATAAATATTGTTTTGCGAAAATTCATCAGTCTCCTGTCCTTTTCCTAGTCATCTGAGGTCGGCGCAACCTTCCATACTCCTCTATCATATACAATTTCTTCGCTCACTCCCTTCTTATACATATCTTCTTTCACGCAATCCATCCATTTCTTCTTAGGTCTACCTTTTCCTCTATATCCTTCCACATTCATAGTTAACACTCTTTTACCAACCCTATTTTCATTACGTCTCATCACATGTAAATACCATCCCATCTATAACTATAAAAAAAATATAACAAACTATAACAAAAGATTTTTCGCTCAACTCAAGTTATTGCAATGCTCTTTCTTCATCAATGAAAACATTCCGTTTTACTATATCGACTAACCTTATTACCAGGAACTTAATCATGTTTAGTGCAGCACCAACAGTGTTGGAGCTATATGTGGACACTGCCTTCATAGTTATACGTTTGTTTACTCCGAATCTCTCAATAGGATATAATATCCTTTACTATTTTATGTGAGGGTTGATTCAACTAACATTATTAGTAACTCTATCACTAGACGTGAATTTCATTTGTAGCCCGCTAATCGTGAGCACTCGTAAATACACTACACATTACGTAGCGACCTACATGTTTGTACTTTTTTAATTAGAGATAGCCAACCTACAATAAAATCTAGTTAACAATTATACTAATAATATTTTAAATTTAAGTCATACCAATATTGAAAAACTGGTTTAAGTTTGCTACATCATTGAATCAATATCGATCGTAGTTATTCTGGGTGACAGCTAACTAGATAACTGATAAGAGCACGTACCGTACCGATAAGGAGTATTTACGTTCGACGATACGAAGGGCGTGTTATCAGATTATTGCAAAACTGTACACGACCGTTGTAAAACTGCAGGCCGCAGTGGTAACAGCTAACCACGATACTATGTGATGACCTCGTTTATAAAGGATGCTTTACTAAGTACTTTTTATGGTACGCTACAGCCGATGTTACTATCGGATCGATTAGATGGTAATAAAAAACAGATGGAGATAGAAACAGAAGTAGTGGTGTTACGTTTAAAGGCTTGAAGGATCCTTTAAACATCCAAATTGTACTTTATAACATCTGTATTATAGTCGATAGAATGTTCGAGACGACAGTCTATGTTTAATACCGAAGTTTCGGATAGTTTTGTCAATAATATAAAGCTATCTCTCTACCTTAATTTGAAACTTCCAGTACCCTTTTTATCATCACTTCCTGTGTTTCAATAATTCTAAAGACAGATGAAAATCACGTACTTTTTAACGAGATTCTTAGAAGTCGTTTTTTGTGAAAATAGTCTTTTGGCCTTCCAAATAGATTCGCGTTACAAACCATCCAAAATTGTAAATCTTTTGACATTAAAACGAATTACGTCATTTCTTAAACAGCATTTTATCTAAACAAAGGTATCGTTAACACAAAGTGAAAGGTTTATGTTGTTTACAATGATTCCGTTCTAAGGACTATGTTAACAACGCTCACCTGCCCCTTACCTTACTTTGGACGCTAAAATTTTATTAATCAATTTATATTCGTGAGCTCCAGCTGTTTATTTACATTACGAGGCCTTTGTCGAGAATTTTCACAATGAATTTTAATATCAAGACCGGTTAAGATGCGTCTTCAAGCGATGAGAGAATAGCACGAAATATTCTTAGATAAATTGCGAATAGAGCCTTAGAATAACATAAATCAACGTCTTTTGCGTATTTTTCTGTGGTAAAAGAGGAAAAAGAAATTTTATCGTGTGAGGTTTGCCTGTGTAGGCAAGATATACACATAGGTTAGACATGTTGGTTCCTCGCGACCTTTGATAACGACCATACTCAGATAGCAAAAACCTTGTCAAAAATTGTTCATTGCAATAAACGACCAAGTGCTGTTAGTGGATTGTGTAGTAAAAGCTGATTAATAAATTAAAAATCAATTGATATACTTAAACCAATGTCGAACAACGCTAGAAGCTAGTTGCGTAGAATACGAGACCAACATTAGCAAATGAATTTACCATAATGTTGGGGTGATCAGTAAGTAAATAGATAGGGACGCGAGCGTTCATCCAAATAAGCAACAATAAAAAAAAATTGTACTATTTCATTACTTATTTTATTGTATTATTTTAAATAAAAACTGTTACCAACACCAATGTTTCTATCGACTCAATTACTTGAATTAAAAGTTTCATTACATTTTCATTCGTTTTCGAATACTATGAAGAATAAAACAAATAAGAAATCTTAGCCTTATCTCTTTAGTTCGTCCAAATCAATATGATAAATGAAACATACAGTATGTTACAGATTGTCATTATAGTGATAAGACATTTCATTAAGGTGTGTGTGTTTTTTTTTATTGCCCTTGTAGGCAGACGACGAGCATACGGCCCACCTGATGGTGAGTAGTTACCGTCGCCCATGGACTTCAGCAATGCCAGGGGCAGAGCCAAGCCGCTACCTACAAAGTAATTATGCGTTCTTTATCGAATTGCTGAGAGCCTGTCAACCTCACTTCGGTCTTAAAATGGACAATGGCATTCGGCCTGTGGTCTTAAGCCGCTCAGTACGAAGACACGTTGTCCGCCCTTTTAAGACTCGCAAATCGACTATTTTTATCTTCTGCTTATGTCAAGTACGAAACGGAATGAAATAGTGCAGAGATTGACGATTTTTTAAACTTTATATTTAGTAACTTAAAAAAAGTTATAAAATAGATTAATAATTTTTCTTTATTAATTATTTTAAATTTTGCTTTCAGATCTGAAAGCAAATTTTTCGGCAGGAGGTAATTTATAAATCACAAAAACGATGCACATAATTGCACGATGCACGAGTTAGCCATTATGGATCCGGCGTTGGAGAGGGATAGTGAAATGTGTGTATATAATATAACTCCACCATTTATAATTCTTTAAATTATGGATTGCGAATAAGTTCTTATAACAAATTGGCTGTCACGTATAAAATAATGCACAAAATCAAATATAAAAACATTCGAACTGGTTTATTTGAAATAGAAACCTCCTTTAGTCGTGATTCGTCGAACTTAGTCCCCTGCGTGCTACAGTGAGGGAGTTAAGACTTTATTTTTAATGTAGATTTACTAGAATGGCTTTCCGATTGGCTGACGGAATGCCGGATTGCCTTTTAGACTCAGACAAATGGAAAACTAGCTACCGACTTTGCAATTTCTCGTTGAAAGATTTTATTTAAGTTCTTTAGTATCGGAGAAATGTGAGTATTACCTAATCGATTCTTCCAACACTGTCACTTTACTTTTACTTTGTTACTAATTATTATTTCAAAATCGATCACAGGTACGATAGATTTGAGGTAGAGATAGGTTAGTATGTTAGTATCAACGCGTGATGGCTTACAATATTCTTTACCAGTAAAACCTATAAAATTTTTGTGTTACCGTTATAGCACTTATACTAGGTACAGTAAATACATAGTACCTAGTCAGGTCATAAATTCTGTCACATGTTTAATGTAAAATAATTGAAACAAGTTTATTCATTATGTAACCATTCATATACCAAAATGAACTTAACAAAACATAGATTCTTATGACACTAAAGTTTATTCAAAATGACCTCCGTGATTTTGAATACAGGACTTCAATCCGCGCGGCCAGTCGTCTATCGCAGCACGAACGAGGTCCATGTCAATATCGGCGGCTGCCTTAATCAAGGATGTCTTGAGTGACTCCAAATTGGGATGAGGCTTTGAGCACGCCTTTTCCTCCAAGTGTAGCCATATCTTGTAATCTAACGGATTCAAATCTGGACTGGAGGAGGGCCAGTCTTCGTGCCGAATGAAGTCGATTTCACGCGCCGCCAGCCAGTCTTGTGTGCTCTTCGCTCTATGAGCTGGCGCCGAATCTTGTTGGAATACCCAGTGCCTGTTATTGAACATGGTATGAGAAACAGGTTCCACAAGGTTCGTCAGGACTGTATTTTGATACACAACTGCATTCGTTTTTACACCTTTCTCACAAAAATGTACCTCTGTTAAGCCCCAATAAGAAACTCCCAACCATACCATGAGCCAGGATGGAAAATGACCTCGTTGGACACGCGGAATACGGTTGCTCGCTTCTTCACTACTGTGTGCGTACACCTTATCATTTTTTTGTTGTAGCTCTCTTCTACGGTAAAAATTTTTTCATCCGAAAAAAGAATTTCCCGATATTTTTTTCCCGCGTACCGCTTCAACAAAGCGCGGCATCTCTTCAGTCTCAGGTCCATTAGACGAGCATTCAAACGATGTCCTGTTTTTCTTCGATATGCCCGAAGCCTTCATTTAACACCCTTTTCACCGTGGTTCTGCTTAACCCCATCTGAAGGGCCAACAGTTTCTGCTTACGTTTGGGATTTCTTTGAATTCGCGCCTTCACAGCCTTTATCACTGCTGGAGTCCTAACAGACCGAGGGCGACCACTTCTTGACCTGTCATCTATACTAGAGTCTTCATTGTATCGTTTGATGGTACGATAAACGAATCTTTTGGTTATATTCAAATTTTTCAGTATGTTAAAAATTTGAATTGGCGCGTAACCGCAACGATGCAACGCAATAACTGCAACACGGTCTTCTTTAAGCGTCCACTCCATATTTAATAATGAGTAAAATTCTAAAAGTAATACATTTTTATTTTCATGAACAATTCGAAATTCGAATTCAATAAACATTTTTGTGGCCAGCATTCTAAAAGAAAAGTTTTTACTGTGTGACAATACTTATGACCTGACTAGGTATATATATCTCAACAAAAACCTTCAATTTGACATGAGTCTGAAGTTAGCTCAGTGTTTTGTGCTGTAAATTGATTGTATTGTGAGTGTTCTGTGTGTCGTGGCGTGCAAACTCTTTGACAGGACATAAGACCTACAACGACTAGACATAGACAGACTAAGACAGATATTTGAAAATAATTCGAAAATAAATGGAACGAGGGCGTACGTGACCAGCAGCGACGCAGTACATTTTTTGACTTCTGAAAAGACAGACGTACAAAAAGACGAAAAAGAACAAATTGACCGTTATCATATAAGACAACAATAGTACAAACGAGCCGTTCAAGTGACCTTCGACCGTTCAAGTGGTCATTCGACCGTTCACTGTGGTATTATCTGAGATGATTCAGTCATCTCTTCTTCACAATCAGCTACTAAAGCAAGGCTTCTGCAAAGTTCTGGAGTTAACTACACTTCACGATGTTCCTCGAGTACTGTGATTTGCCCTTCTACAAATGAGCCTCGCATTCATGGGCTGTGTTGTTTGGTAGGCGATGGACCTCCGAAAGCAATAAAAAGTAACATTACATTACACTAAAAATCACATCTCCAAAAGACAGTAATCGTCCAGGAGCTGCCCCCGGGCATATTGACTAAGGGCACTGCTATTTATTTTGGTATGATATTTTATAGCTGTAGAGTATAAAAAGTTTTAAAATGAAGTTCTGGATCCTAAAGCCCGACCCAATTTCATTTCGGATCATGTTTTTTTATTCAAAAACATTCCAAAATTAAAATAACCAAATAAATCCTCAGCCTGAAAATACATTCGCTTTGTAATTATAAAATAGCGACCGACACGCGTATAAAAGACGAGGGTTACCACGAAAATAGACGGGATATTTTTAATTGTATCAAAAAAAGTCTGATTACTGGCGGTACCTACTTGTACCTACCGCTAATTGATCGTAGATATTCTGAACAGTTTGAAGGGTAATAACGCGTCCGGTGTACAAGTTTCGATTTCAAAGCCTGTGGCGGCCACGATTTTGTCTAAATAAGGACTTTAATGTCCATTCATAGATAATTGCAGCGCGTATTCTCACGTACTTCGGTCACATTGTAGAGGCCCCGATTACTTAGAGAAGCTGATGGTAGTCGGTCAGGTTGACGGGAGAAGATCACGCGGACGCTCAGCTACCTGATGGTCAGTGTGCTTAGTGCGAGTTTTTTAACGTTCTCGATAGCGTAAAAGTTAACCCAATTTTGTATGCAGTTAGAACAGCGCCCATAGCGGCAAACGTAGGCAAACGGCAAAAAAAAAAACTCGCACTAGGCACGCTGATCTACCCGAGGGACCTGGGCGGGCCCCCCGGCGCGCACTCTGCGTGGCCGGGGGCTCCGTCTGTGGGGGAGTTTTGCTGGACTTCCACCGGGCGCGTCCGTAGGTGGCGGATAACGGGATCCTCTGGGAACAGTCCCACTCCCAGGGGTATCGTCCGATCTTTTTCGTTGCAAGGATTCTTAGGTGTTAGGGAGGTAGGTTAGGTGTAGGAGTAGGGTAGCCTAGTTAGGCCTTGCAACGAAAGAGATCGGATGACGCGGACCAAAACCAGCAGGGGGAGTTGCGGGCTCTCCACGCCCTTCACTCGCTGAAGGGTGTTCCTCCTGGAGACGCTCGGGCTCCCTCTCTCTACCCCCTTCTTCCCCCTTTTTGTTTTTCGGGTGACGTCCGACCCGTTTCGGACGTAACCCATGGGTGGTGGTGGGCCACTTTTGGCCTGCCCTTTGATGGAGAAGTGAGCCGGCGCTGATGCTTACGCATCTTCCGGCCGCTGGTCGCCATGTCCCCGGCTTCGGCTACAGGGGCACGCCCTCCAGAGGGGGGTACCGGTATACCGGCGTGGCTTCGTCGTTGCTGCTCTTTTGAGCGTCGAAGCAGAAGGCCTCAATGAAGTCGAGGAGCTGAGGCGGCAGCTCCTCATAAAGGAAGCACGCAGCTCCAGGGTGGAGCGTGCGAGGCCGCCCCTCGCCCATGAGGCGAAAGAAAGTGCGCCTGTGCCAGCACCCCGGAAAACAGTGACCGTCAGAACTTATGGCGGCCCTACAAAGGGCGCGACACCTGCGGCACGCCCGGTCGCCTCGGCTGCTGTTCCGGCCAAGCCTGGACCATCGCGGATCCAACCAAATACGGGGGCACCAAAACCCGCCCCCTCAGGAGCCGGCCAGCGCAAGACTGAGAAGACTGCTCCTGCCCCGTCCCAGCCTGTGAAGGCGGGGCCCGGCAGGAGCCGGACCAAGAAGAAGGGGGGCGTCAACGCCGCCAAACCGGCCTCGACCCCCCAGCCCCGCCCACTGCCCCCTGCCCCGGCCAATATGGAAGAGGCCTGGACGACGGTAGTGCGGCGCGGACCCAAAAAGGTGGCGACGCCTCCTGCGCCGCGCCCCAAGCCCGCCCCTGCGGCCGCCGCTCCCCGCCAAGAGGGTCGAGCGGAGCCGAGGGGCCGAACTGGAAGAAGGAGGCCGCGCGCCCCGCGGTCGGCTGCAGTGGTAGTGGAGCTGCTGCCGGCCGGCAAAGAAAAGGGCATCACCTACCACGAGGTGATGACCCAGGCGCGCGGCGGCGTGAATGTGGACGCCCTCGGCGTGGAGGGGGGCATCAAGGTCCGGCAGACGGCCAACGGGGCTCGTCTTATAGAGTGCCCCGGCCCCAACACAAACGCCGCGGCCGAAAAATTGGCGGCCCGGCTGAGGGAGATCCTGCCGGACCCCGAGGTGATGCGCATCGCGCGGCCCGTGAAGATGGGAGAAGTAAAAATCACGGGCCTCGACGAGTGCGCCACAAAGGAGGAGGTCGCCTCGGCCATCGCGTCGCAGGGCAACTGCGCCCTCGCCGACGTCAAAGTCGGGGAGCTCCGGGCAACCTACTCTGGTAGCCGGACGGCGTGGGCGCGTTGCCCCATTGCAACGGCGAACCTCCTGGCCACCCCTCCACAGGGTCGGCCTTCAGATAGCCCAGGGAGACTGCGCGTGGGCTGGGTGATGGCCCACGTGTAACTGCAGGAGAGCAGGCCGTGGCGTTGTCTTCGGTGCTTCGGCACCGGCCACGGCCTCGCCAAGTGCCCCTCGACCGTGGACCGCAGCGACCTGTGTTTCCACTGCGGCCAACCGGGGCACAAGGCAGCCTCCTGCACCACAGCTGCGCCGCACTGCGTCTTGTGCGATGCGGCTAAAAGGAAGGCCGACCACCGGGCCGGGGGCCCGGCGTGTAAGTCCGCCCCCTCCTCTACCAAAACGAGGAGGGGCGGCAAGAAAAAGAAGCCGGCTGCAAAAAGGGCAGCCGGTGAGTCAGTTCCCGCCGCGGCTGATGTCGAGCCGCAGGGCGGGACAGACGAGGGAGCGATGGACGTAGCCCCGTAATGGGTTGCGTCCACCGCTTCCTCCAGTGCAACTTGAAACACTCCGCCAGGGCACAGGATCTCCTCGTCCACACCATGGCGGAGTGGTCAATCGACGTCGCTGTCGCCGCGGAGCCGTACTTCGTCCCCACTGACCAGGACTGCTGGATCGGGGACGTCGACGGCTCCGTGGCCATCGTACTGAGACAGTCCGCGGCGTTACCCCCCTTGGATATGGTGGCCAGGGGACCCGGGTACGTCGCGGCTAGGATCGACGGGACCGTCGTGATCGGGGCGTACTTTTCTCCGAACAGGAGCCTCGCCGAGTTCGAGCGGTTTCTGGGCGGGCTCGAGGCGCTTTTACACCGCCTCGGGTCCCGCCCTGTCAGCATCGCGGGGGACTTCAATGCCAAGTGCACGGCTTGGGGTTCCCCCCGCACGGATGCGCGAGGCGAGGCCCTTTCGGAGTGGGCGATCGCGACCGGCCTCTGTCTCCTAAACAGAGGCACGGTCGCGACTTGCGTGCGGTGGAACAGGGAATCTCACGTGGACATGACGTTCGCGTCCCCGTCCGCCGTGCGCCGCACCCGCGGCTGGCGCGTACTCGAGGGGGCGGAGACGCTCTCGGACCACAGATACGTCCGATTCGAGCTCTCCGCCTCCTCCTTGTCATCATCGTCAGCCGCGGGCGCCCGCGGCGAGGAGGAGCTCCCGCAAGGTGCGCCCCGTTCGTTCCCCAGGTGGGCCTTGAAACGAATGAACAAGGAGTTGCTGATGGAGGCGGCCGCTGTTGCTGCGTGGGCGCCAAAACCCGCGCGGCTCGCGGACGTGGATGCGGAGGTCGACTGGTTCCGGGGCACCATGGCAAACATTTGCGATGCCGCTATGCCCCGGGTCGGCCCCCGAGCACCACGTGGGGGTGCGTTCTGGTGGTCGCCCGAGATCGCGAGACTCCGTGAGGAGTGCGTGAGGGCGCGCCGCCGGAGCGCACGCCACCGCCGCCGCCGTCGTCGCGACGCTGCGTTCGCGGAGACGGCGGCCCAGCTGCACGCTGACTGTCGTCAAAAGCAGACGGCGCTGCAGCTGGCCATCGGCGAGGCCAAGAAGCAGAGCATGAAGACTCTCCTGGAGTCGCTCGACGAAGATCCCTGGGGGCGCCCATACAAGATGGTTCGCAGGAAACTGCAGCCGTGGGCGCTCCCGGTGACCGAGCGACTCCAGCCTCGGCAGCTGCGGGAAATAGTTTCCGCGCTTTTCCCGCCGGCAGCGGGGGGGGACTTTGAGCCCCCCCAGATGGACGCCACGTGGGGCACGCCTCCGCGTCGCCCCAA
The DNA here is from genome assembly GCF_030267445.1 of Bombyx mandarina. NCBI lineage: Eukaryota > Metazoa > Arthropoda > Insecta > Lepidoptera > Bombycidae > Bombyx > Bombyx mandarina. The sequence goes on along the minus strand of NC_143234.1, from coordinate 11,704,689 downwards.
CGTTCCCGCTGCCGAGGAGCCCCCTCCCCCTATCACGGGGGCGGAGATCCATGCGGCCGTGTCCAGAATGAGAGCGAAGGACGCGGCCCCCGGCCCTGACGGCGTTCACGGCCGGGTCTGGAGCTTGGCCTTCGAGGCCCTAGGGGACCGGCTCAGGGGGCTTTTCGAAGCGTGCCTCGAGTCGGGACGGTTCCCGTCGAAATGGAAGACGGGCAGACTGGTCCTTCTGCGGAAGGACGGGCGCCCCGCGGACTCACCCGCGGGCTATCGCCCCATCGTGTTGCTAGACGAGGCGGGCAAGATGCTCGAGAGGATCGTCGCGGCCCGCATCGTCCGGCACCTGACCGAGACGGGTCCCGATCTTTCGGCGGAGCAATGGGCTTCAGAGAGGGCCGCTCGACTATCGACGCAATTCTGCGCGTGCGGGCCCTCTCCGACGAAGCCGTATCCCGGGGCGGGGTGGCGATGGCGTTATCCTTAGATGTAAGGAACGCCTTCAACACCCTGCCCTGGTCGGTGATCGCGGGGGCGCTGGAGTATCACGGCGTCCCCGCATACCTCCGCCGACTGATCGGCTCCTATCTCGAGGGCTGGTCGATCCAATGCATCGGACACGGTGGGGCGATGTACCGCTTCCCCGTCGAGCGCGGTGTTCCGCAGGGGTCTGTCCTGGGCCCCCTGCTGTGGAACATCGGCTACGACTGGGTCCTGCGGGGCGTCATACGGGGTCCCCTCCCCGGGCTCAGCGTAATTTGTTACGCTGACGACACGTTGGTCGTAGCTCCGGGGAGGGACTACCGGGAGTCTGCCCGTCTGGTGTGCGCAGGCGTGGCACACGTCGTCGCCAGGATCCGACGGTTGGGGCTCGAGGTGGCGCTCGACAAAACCCAGGCCCTCTTATTTCACGGGCCGGGACGAGCGCCACCTCTGGGTGCCCACCTCGTGATCGGAGGCGTCCGCGTCGGGGTCGGGGTGACCGGTCTTCGGTACCTCGGCCTCGAACTGGACGGTCGGTGGAACTTCCGCGCTCACTTTGAGAAGTTGGGCCCTCGACTGATGGCGACGGCCGGCTCTTTGAGCCGGCCGCTTCCAAACGTCGGGGGTCCCGATCAGGTGGCGCGCCGCCTCTACATGGGGGTGGTGCGGTCGATGGCACTATACGGGGCTCCCGTATGGTGCCACGCCCTGACCCGCAAGAACGTCGCGGCGCTGCGACGTCCGCAGCGCGCGATTGCGGTCAGGGCGATCCGAGGATACCGCACCGTCTCATTCGAGGCGGCGTGCTTGCTCGCCGGGACGCCACCCTGGGACCTGGAGGCGGAGGCGCTCGCTGCCGATTACCGGTGGCGTAGCGACCTTCGCTCTAGGGGGGAAGGGCGCCCCGGCGAAGTAGCGAGTAGTTCGAGCGCGGAGGCTCCAATCTCGGCGGTCCGTGCTGGAGGCTTGGTCTCGCCGCTTGGCGGACCCGTCGGCCGGCCTCCGAACCGTCGAGGCGGTCCGCCCGGTTCTCGCGGACTGGGTGGGCCGCGACCGCGGATGCCTCACCTTCCGGCTAACGCAGATGCTTACCGGCCATGGTTGTTTCGGCCGGTACTTGCACAAGATAGCCGGAAGGGAACCGACGGCGCAGTGACACCACTGCGCGGACCGCGACGAGGAAGATACAGCGGAACACACGCTGGCGCGTTGCTCTGGATTTGACGAGCAACGCGCCGCCCTCGTCGCGGTCATTGGAGAGGACCTCTCGCTGCCGCGCGTCGTGGCTACGATGCTCGGCAGCGACGCGTCCTGGAAGGCGATGCTCGACTTCTGCGAGTCCACCATCTCGCAGAAGGAGGCGGCGGAGCGAGAGAGGGAGAGCTCTTCCCTTTCCGCACCGATCCGTCGCCGTCGAGCCGGGGGCCGGAGGCGGGAATACGCCCGTACGTCCCGGCCCCTGTAGGTGGCGGCCTCCCCCCGGTGAAGGTCAAGGGGCGACCTGAGGGGGTGAGGCCGCGCGGCGCGCTACCAGCACTCTAGCGCGCTGCCGTGGAGTGAATAGAGCGACCGGTCGACGGTGTATCGCGTCCCGACCCGGCAGGCTGGTTCTGGTCCAGCGGGGTATTCCGGGACACCAGCGGCACCGTCTGGGCGGCCCGACGGGCTGCCGTACCGAGACGGCCGACGTTTCAGGGCCTTCGATTCGCCTCGAAGGCTCCGTCGGCTGGGCGTCCTTGGGGTGAGCCGCGCCGTCTGGTTGTAGTGTTGACCGCGGTAGCCCCCCTACCTCATCCGGGTTCTGACCTCGGAGGGGATCGGACGTCGGGTGTAAGAGTGCAGGGGAGTCGTTTAGTGGGTGGGTCCTAAAATCCTTGGGCCCGCGGTCTGCTCACAACACCATGCAGATCGTTGAGTCTCACATACCCCGCGCGCCCCTTTTGCGCGGGGACCTCGTAGGAGGTTCGGCCCTCTACCCGAAAAAAAAAAAAAAAAAAAAAAAGGCACTCTGATCTAGTAAAGACGCTCACCGGCCTGTCAATAACCGAGCGAGGTATAAAGACCGCCAAGGACAGGAAGACGTGGGGAAGCATTGTGCATCGAGTGGTCAACATTTCAAATCAGACACGACCTTCAGCAATGAAGAGACCGACTCAGAAGAAGATTGCAGCGCGTAATAAAAATAATCCCGTTCATAAATTGGCATACGTGTTGTGAGCACGGATACAACTATCCCGTTCCACAAATATGCGTTCCGGTTTGAGGGATACAGCAAGGTTTATGGGCGCGGGTAACTATTTACAAATAACACAAGCTGCTAAAAAAGTAGTCATTACGTCAATTGAAATAAAACAAAAACATTCCGTAGTTAATTATTTTTTATAGCTTATATGGGTGCACGACCTTACAGCCCACCTGGTGTTAAGTGGTTACTGAAGCCCATAGACATCTACAACGTAAATGCGCCACCCACCTTGAGATAAGTTTTAAGGTCTCAAGTATAGTAACACCGGCTGCCCCACCCTTCAAACCGAAACGCATTACTGCTTCACGGCAGGAATAGGCAGGGTGGTGGTACCTACGCGGGCGGACTCACAAGAGGTCCTACCACCAGTAATAAATGAATAACAAACGTTACAGTATTAAAGGTAATTAAAATTTAATGAAACTCGTACGATATCTGTACAAAATCCACGAATTGTTATTAGAAAAGTTCACCTTTTGTTGCTCACGTCGGACGTAGAACAAATGTAGCTGTGATAGGGAAAATTAAGGGTAAAACCGTTGATCGTAACACGAACCTGCCAAAGTTTTCGTAAGCATTCGGGTTATTAATTTAGCTTGTACAATCTGGCTCAGTTTGAGAAGCGAAACACGGTGGGTACGTTATTAGTTCAGATTTTGTATCTTTTATTATTGCGTACAATTTAAATTTAAATGTAATGTAATTTCTGCTTGTCTATTATATTAATGCGCGAAGCAAAAACTTTGTACTCGTTTTTACGAAAACTAGTGGTCCAGCAGTAGTCGAAATTCGACTATAATTAATTGGAATTGTAAGTTTGTACACTATTATGATTGTATTTTATACTTCTGTAATCACAAATTTCGCCAAGACTGCACTATAAAAAATTTAACAAAGACAAACAATATTTAATCTATTCTCAATTTGACAACAGACGTCAAGAACAAAAGTTTGACAATAAATAGTATGCATGCGTGTTTTTTTTTATTTTTTTTTATTGCTTATTTGTGTGGACGAGCTCACAGCCCACCCGGTGTTAAGTGGTTACTGGAGCCCATAGACATTCACAGCGCAAATGCGCCACACACCCCGAGATACAAGTTCTAAGATCTCAGTATAGTTTTACAACGGCTGCCCCACCCTTCAAACCGAAACGCATTACTGCTTCACGGCAGAAATAGGCGGGGTGGTGGCACCCACCCGCGCGGACTCACAAGAGGTCCTACCACCAGTAACCAGTAGTGTGTGCGTCAAATACATGGTATGTAGTGTGTGTAATGTTTTCTTTATTGGTTTAAAGTATCTTTTATGCATTATTTAAAAAAAATATTAGCATTGTGCACTTCTTCTCTATATTCTCTATAAGGGTGGAAAATTTCATACTCCTCCGTCCGCGCAATTTTCGTAAAAAGGGATACAAAGTTTTTGCTTCACGTATTAATATATAGATTGCGCGGACGGAGCAGTATGAAATTTCCCACACTTATAGAGAATATAGAGAAGGAGTGTAGAAAGTAATTTTTTTTTTTAATTATGCATTAATAATACATTAAATCAATAAAAAAATCATTAAATACACTACCGTGTATATGACGCACACACGCATGCATACTATTTGTTTATTGTCAAACTTTTCTCAATGCTTATGGTCAAATTGAGAATAGATTAAAATTAAATATTGTTTGTCGTTATTAATATTTGTGTAAAGTGTACTTAGTCTTGGCGAAGTCTGCGATTATAGAATTTGAAAATAGAATCAAAATATTGTACATACAAACTTATAATTTCAATTAATTATAGTCGAATTTCGACTACTGCGGGGCCACTAGTTTATATAATCGCACCAGTATATTAATTTTAAGAACAAAGGATCTTTACTGAGTATGTTTGCCTGGAGATACGGGTATGTGCCCTCGTCTATCTCGATTCATCGCCGCTATTCACCCATCATCTGTCGACTATAGTACTATTTACACCTTTCTAATTTTTGAAATGCTCCGTAGCCATAGCGATATGACATCACCTGTATGAGTATAGTAGCTATAAGTAAGATTACTTTTACGGTTTAATCTCGCATTTCTTATGGTCCTAGTCGTTCATTATGTTGGTACCAACTTTACGATTTTTTTTATTTATTGCTTAGGTGGGTGTTAGGTGATTACCGGAGCCCATAGACATCTACGACGTAAATGCGCCACCCACCTTGAGATATAAGTTCTAAAGGTCTCAAGTATAGTTACAACGGCTGCCCCACCCTTCAAACCGAAACGCATTACTGCTTCACGGCAGAAATAAGTAGGATGGTGGTACCTACCCGTGCGGACTCACAAGAGGTCCTACCATCAGTAATTACACATATAATTACGCACGTAATTATGCATATTTATACACACGTAATTACGAATATTTAAAATGAGCGCCGCAAAAAATTATAGAGCAATTACTGATAGGTCGTATTGAGTCTGATATTACTACTCTGTCAAGAAAGAAACGGAAAACATAAATAATAGACAAAACGTCACGTTATTCATCCAAATTTATTTATTATGTATTTCCTTTACTTTTTCGACAATTAACTTCAGTTGCAGACGTTGATGGCCCACCAGAGCAAAGCAAATTTTCTAATAAATCTCGGCCGCTTTTTACCACTCCTAAGCACGTGTTTGTTTATAACATTTTCAGTAACACGAAATGCCACTGGCGGTGCAAAATTTAAGACAAACTCTTTGTTCGTTGTCTTTGTCAGTTACAAAATTCGCAATACACTCTAGATATGGTATAACTAAAAATAGTACTGTATTTAATCTAAATAATAGATGCAACTCAAACTCCGCGCCAAAATTGAAAACAGTTGTGCCACTACAATAAATAAATAAAAGCATTTGGATTTGGAGCCATAAACAAATCATTCATTCCCATACTGTTTTTTAATTATTTATTGCTTACATGGGTGAACGAGCTCACAGCCCACCTGGTGTTAAGTGTCTACTGGAGCCCAGAGACATCTACAACGTAATGCCCCACCCACCTTGAGATATAAGTTCTAAAGTCTCAGTATAGTTACAACGGCTGCCCCACCCTTCAAACCGAAACCGCATTAGTGCTTCACGGCTGAAATAGATAAGGTGGTGGTACCTGCCCGTGCGGATTCACAAGAAGTCCTAACATTAGTAATATAGTAATATATTATATCCTGGCTATTGGCGCGAAGCAGTGACAGATTGCGATGGCGCTCGGGTAGTTTCAAGAAACCGATGTTTTTAATACGTATCGTGTATATAGAAATAAAATGTATTACATTTCTTAATACATCCGCTATGTACCAAAAAAATGTCACTATAGAGCAGGGGTGGCCAACCGGTAGATCGCGATCGACCGGTTATGTGTATGGCTATTAGTTCAGTCGATCGTGGCGACACAAAAATATAAATACATAGAACAGACTACACAACGTAACCACCAATTGCTGCACGCATCATCTTCATCTTGTATCATTTGTTAATGACCATTACGTCACATCAGTACACACATTTATCCTATCTTCCACGCAATAGTTCTCTTTTATTATATAATTTCGGTTTTTTTTTTCATTTTTTTACTAAATATACTACCTATTTGTATACTGAACTACATTGTTTCATTAAATTTCAAGAAACGTCATTGGTAGATCGCAGTGTTTCGCCAGTAGATCTTGGTACTAATCAAGTTGCCCACTCCTGCTATAGAGACTTATAGTGTCTAGTTCATTTCTTTATTGCTTTACTCTAGTCTATTGGCTCTTATAAACACTTTTACGATGCCAAAGCCACTGCATCGAAAATGACACTGAGTGCCTAACAGCTATCTAGAACGGACGTTAAAGCTACTTTGTTAGGCTAAAGTGCTTCGGTTGTCAGAGAAGATTTAATTCTGGATACTTTTATTATTTTACAGACAATGCTCGCATACAGTTTCTTTATTTTTTATTGCCTAGGTTGGTGGACGAGCTCACGGCCCACCTGGTGTTAAGCGGTTACCGAAGCCCATAGACACCTACAACGTAAATGCCGCCACCTACCTTGAGATATAAGTTCTAAGGTCTCAGTATTTTTCTGCGACGCAAGATCCGCCCTTGATGTCATCGCCAGTGGCGAATCTCTCCACCCATTAGCGTTCAAAATCATTAAAAATTTAAAGACCATAACAGAACGCAACCAAGAAATTAGACTTTTTTGGATTAAAGCGCACATTGGGTTGGAAGGAAATGAAAGGGCGGATGTACTTGCAAAGGAAGCGGCTCTATCCTTAAAATGCAAGCCGCATTATGATCGCTGCCCGGTCTCGTTCGCCAAGAGAACCATCCGACAGGGGTCTGTCGACGAATGGGACTTACGTTACACAACCGAAAGTACGGCATCGGTCACAAAGATTTTCTTTCCGAATGTAAAAAGCTCCTATAGCATAATAAGAAGGCTTGAGGTAGACTCCACACTCACACAGGTTTTCACGGGACACGGCGGGCTCTCACAGTATCTACATCGATTTAGGTGCAAGGAGAGCCCGGCGTGTGTTTGTGATCCTGTAAACCAAGAAAGCATTGTGCATGTGCTGATAGAATGTCCAGTGCATGCAAAAGAAAGATTTGACACCGAACAAGATATAGATTTAAATATAGAAGTAAGAAACCTACCATTGATATTAGCAGATAAGAAAAATAGAAGCAAATTTATCGAATATTGTAAAAAAGTAATTAGAATAGTAATAAATAGAAATAAGCAGTAAATTATTACTAAAATATATAATAAAATAGTATATATTATTAGTAACAATAAAAATGTAAGATGTGCAAAAAGAACAAGAAAACATGTAATAGATATAAGTAGGTTAATGAAATAGTAAGAGAAATAAGGATATGGCAACAATGGACATAGATTAATAATAAAATATATATAAGACAGGTGGGGTTTATTAGAATAAGATGAAATATTGTTAGTAGTCAGTAACGAAATATTAATAAAGATAAAATAAATAATAGTAGGCCAAAGTAGGATCTCCCAAAGAAGGAGTAGAATGGATAGGGTGTAAGTTAAAATCTAAATACGAATCGGATGTAAAAAGACTCTGACCTATGTTAGGGGAAACAGTAACGCCCTGTGATGACGGGTGTCTTCAAAAAAAAAAAAAAAAGGTCTCAGTATAGTTACAACGGCTGCCCCAGCCTTCAAACCGAGGGCAATAAAAAAAAAAAAGATGCCGGTACTTACTTGTGCAGGCTTGCAACATGAATGTTGATTCTTTATACAAAACGGGTCCTTTCTAAATTTGCCGCCAAAGTCGCTTGTATTGACTTCTATATCGTTCCCTCACTGCTGAGGATCGCGACCACATGTAACGTTCCTCCACAGTGTTCAATCATGGGTAGCATGGACCGCATGGTACAGATTACCACCAAGTGCTTCCTTTACTAGATCTGACCATCTGGCTGGTGTTCTGCCCACGGCGCTCGCCCTCTATGCGACCCGCAATTATGAGCTTCTCTAATTCATGTTTGGGAGACCGCATGACGTGTCCGAAGAAGTTCATAATGTTGACTGGCGGTCTTAAATTGACTTTGCCCTTCTCACTAAAGATGTATATGAGCGATGGAGCCCAGTCATCGTTAGGGCCTTATACTCGAAGGCTGAACGATATTCAATAAAAGATATGTATGTATTTCCAATTTCGACCATAATTTTAAAGTCGTCTTTGAAGTCGACGTGCCCTATAGGAGAAGACGTTCGGTGCATTCGTGTTGAGCGATGCACCGGTGTTCGTCTCCCGCAGCCGGGTACCAATTTTTCTAATGAAATACGTACTCAACAAATGTTCACGATTGACTTCCACGGTGAAACGCAAAATTATAATTTGGGTAGGACCTCTTGTGAGTCCGCGCTGGTAGGTACCACCACCCAGCCTATTTCTGCCGTGAAGCAGTAATGCGTTTCGGTTTGAAGGGTGGGGCAGCCGTTGTAACTATACTGAGACCTTAGAACTTATATTTCAAGGTGGGTTGCGCATTTACGTTGTAGATGTCTATGGGCTCCGATACCGGTGAGCTCGTCAACCCATCTAAGCAATAAATAAAAAAAAGAACAAACACTAAATTCGGGTAAGAATAAATTTAAAACTAGTTCACGTATTCACGCAAGGGCCAGACTGACACCGAAGGGGGAAAATAATTTATTTTGCGGCCTGTGTTTCCTAAATCTGGGACGTCATTAGACCTTCGCTCGCAAAACTTGCCCGCCGCTCCCGCCGGACAGAAACAACAGTGTTACGTTATACTTGATAATATGGTCTAAGCCTTCTGAAACATGTCCAAGTTAGACGGAGTTCAGGATAGGCCTGAATTCTTGGCGCATTTCATACCGAAATACTGAGGTTGCGCAGTGAAATACTTGTCTTTACACTTTATTGCAGAAATGACATTTTTATTTCGACTCTGATTGTTTCGCATGTTGTAGTAAATGATTGCGAGCCCAACCCGTTGTAACGCGAACACCGGAACTAAATCATAACAAAATGATTCTCTCACTGTGGACAATGAGAGAATCATTGTCATCATCATCAAATCATGATCACGAGTGGACTCGTCACCTTGAGTATTTTTATTTAGCCTGAATAGTCATACCCGTTGTGCAATTGCGAATCCTTAATATGTCTTGACATATCATTCGTAACGAAAGCTCATTGGAACGTTTAGTGGTTCAAGAAAGAGTAGACAGTCAACGCTCTCGCGGCCGATCATCCACAGGGTGGACAGACTTCATTAAATCATCTACTAAGTGTTCCCTTACTAAATGTACACGTACCGCCACAAATAGAGAGAGACGGAGAAGTCTCTCAATAGCCGCAACCAAACATTAAGACATACGTAGCTACGACCACTCCGCCAGGATTGTACGACTGAGAAGAAGAAGGCATACCCGATGGAATGTTAAAGCTTGGGACACAGTCAAATTAACAAACTGTCGTGCGATGCAGATAATAATACCTATGCACCGCTTTAAACTGAAACGCACCATTGCTATGTGGCCAAATTCGATAGGACACGTGTGTGGACTTGGGAAGTAAATTTCGTATTAAAAATATATAATAATATATAGATTGCATAAATATAGTCCTGTCCTCAAGCACAATTAGCGTATTATAAACGCGAGAGCTTCCGATGTTATTTTCTCTTTAAAAGTAACATTAAAAGTGACTCGCATTAACTTTTACACAAGTTCCTGTCTCTCTCTCTCTCTCTTCCCAGCTATTTACCCCACATGGTGGTGGGGTCAGCTTTCCTTACTTTACTCTTCCACTTCGTTCTGTCTTCGACATCCTCAGCAACATTGCATTCCATTTTGTCCTTCAGCACTATATCCTTCCACCTTCCACATTCCTTCCTTTTTTTTTTTTTTTTTTTATAACAACTAAGAGGCAAACGAGCAAGACGGGTCACCTGATGGTAAGTGATTCACCGCCGCCCACGGTCACCAGCGTTTACGCCAGTGCGTTGCCTACCCTTCAGATAAGAATATGCTCTTTTCTTGAATAACCCAATGTCGCAGTTGTTGGGGAAGACCGCTGATGGCAACGAATTCCAGAGATTTACTGTGCGTGGCAGAAAACTGTTTTTAAAACGCATTGTAGTGGAACGCCAACCATCCAGATGGTGCGGATGATAGTTCCGGCGAGACGATCGGTTGCGAAAATCAGCGGCTTCTATTAAATTGAACAACTCCTCGGAACACTCCCCATTGTAAATTTTGTAAAGTATGCATAGGGAAGATAGATCCCTACGCAGTGCCAAAGGATCTAGCCGATCGGCAAGTACAGGATCGTCGACAATCCGAGATGCCCTACGTTGGATTCGGTCAAAGGGAGATAGCTGATAACCCGGAGCCCCGGCCCAAAGGTGGCAACAATACTCCATGTGAGGCCGCACCTGCGCCTTATACAGCTTAAGGCGGTGAGCCGGCTTGAAGTACTGTTTGGCCCTGTTGAGTACTCCGAGTTTTTTGGAGGCCATTTTAGCCTTACTCTCCAAATGACCGCCAAACTGGACAACACTCGAAATGTCTACGCCCAGAATGCCCATGTTCGGCTTGGCACAAAGGTGAGTGTTTCCGAAGAGTGGCGATGCGACAAAGGGGGCTTTTTTAGCGGTGAACGCGCAAACTTGAGTCTTAGAAGGGTTAAACTGGACTAGATTTAGTCCCCCCCAATCGGAAATCTTCACAAGGGATGATTCGATTTCAGACACAAGTTTGTTCCGACACTCATCGACGTGATCCCGAGAGATATTGCTGCGGCCGAAATACAGTGCATCCACGGTACTGTCATCCGCATAGCAATGAATGCCACTGGTATGCAACAAATCATTGATATGCAGAATGAACAATGTCGGGGATAACACGCAGCTTTGGGGAACACCAGCATTTACGGTCCGGGGGTCCGAGCATGAGCCGTCTACGACGATTTTAACTCTCCGTTCCGCAAGGAAACTGCCGATCCACCTACAAAGTCTCTCAGGAAGCCCATAGGAAGGAAGCTTCGATAGTAAGGCTTTATGCCAAACCCGATCGAAGGCTTTCGCAATGTCCAAACTAACGCCTAGTGCCTCACCCCTACTCTCAACCGCCTGCGCCCAACGGTGAGTTAGTAAAGCCAAAAGTTCACCAGTTGATCGGCCTTTGCGGAAGCCATATTGGCGGTCGCTGATCAGCTGGTGCTCTTCCAGGTAGCCCATGAGCTGGCGGTTGATTATGGATTCCATAATTTTGGAGAGTAAGGAGGTGATAGCGATAGGCCTGTAGTTGGACGGATCTGAGCGGTCGCCTTTTTTAGGGATCGGGTGTACTAGAGCCGTCTTCCATGAATGTGGGACAACGCCGAGGACATAAGAGTGTCTGAATAAGCGCGTTAAAACCGGTGCCAGCTCTGGAGCACACACCTTCAGCACAATAGGAGATATTCCATCGGGCCCACTCGACTTGTTGACATCCAGGGAAAATAGTGCTTTCCGCACAGCACACTGTGTGAAGCGGACGTCCGCCATTGTGGTTTCACACCTCGGGATGGTAGGAGGAGTGTTCCCCCAGTCGTCAAGAGTCGAGTTTTCCGCAAAGATAGAGCCAAGAAGATTGGCTTTCTCCCTTGCGGAATAGGCCAATGAACCATCCTCCCCGCGCAAAGGTGGAAGCGTCGACCGACAGAAATTACCCTGGACAGCCTTGGCGAGAGACCAGAACGCACGAGAGCCAGATGGCAGGCGCGCCAGTCTCTCGCCAATTCTCCCAACGCAATTTGATTTTGCCAATGCAATTTGCTTCTTAAAGAACCTGGAAGCAGAGTTGTACTTCTTCTTGAGTGAGTCAGAGTTTACATCCTTAGCGGCCTTTGCCCTAGCCCAAGCCTGGTAGCATTCCCGCTTGCGACGATGTGCGTCACGGCAGGACCCACCAAACCAGGGCCGAGACCTGCCACCGACAGGCACCGCTGAGCTAGGAACAAACAATTCCATGCCCTGCAGCACGACGCCGGCAACCGAGTCGGCGCAGGTGCTAGGATCCTCTGACTTGAAGCAAATCTGCCCCCATGGGTAGGATGCAAAGAAAGAGCGCATCCCGTTCCAGTCTGCTGACCTGTAGTGCCAAACACGTCGTCTACCAGATGGAAGTGGTTGTGACGAGACGGTGAGAGGCACCACGCTCCGAACTAGGCAATGGTCCGATGACCCGAGAGGAGCATCGACCCATACCCGAATGGGTTCGGGGCGAGAGGTCAGCAGAAGGTCCAATAAGGAAGGCGAATGGTCTTCCACATCCGGCACACGTGTGGGAGAAGGTACTATCTGCGTCAGACCATTGGCAATGGCAAAATCGTGAGCAGACCTTCCCGCATGGTCAGTACGTGTTGACCCAAGCCAGTCAGAGTGGTGGGCATTAAAGTCGCCCAAAACCACAATTTCTGCGGTAGGAATCTGCTCAAGTATTCTGTCAGTGGACACCTGCAGGTGCTCGAAGAGCCGGTCAATTTCCGAATTTCCGCTATGAGACCTGTAAAGGCACGCGTAGATGCGAATGTGATCCTCACAATCGACGCGCACCCAAAGGGTCGACAGGTCTCTGCCTTCAAGACTGCTGAGCCTACGGTAACAAATTCCCTCCCTGATGTACACACACACGCCGGCGCGTGGCACAAAAATGTGCTCCAGGCTATAGGCCGGGTACTTCCTACACCTTTCCACCACAAGTTCCACAAGCAAATTAGCTATAAAGAAGTCCCCGATCGAGAGATACTCCCGGGCCTGGAATGGAACCAGCAAGACGTATAAATGATATAATTTTGCGATGACATGTTCATAGAGAGAGGATTCATTTAAATTAATTTTCTATACAAGTCATATTACGTATATAGTCATATAACGGCCGTCTGGTGTAGTAGTAAGTGACATAGTCACTACACAAGCGGGTCGCGGGTTCGAATCCCGCCAAGGGAAGATATTTGTATGATAAATATAAATGTGTTTTCCAGGGTTATGGATGTATATTAAATATATTTATGTATGTGTATAATAAAAATCTTACATTTATTTCCGTTATCTGGTACCTGTAACACAAGTTCTTTACGAACTTATCATTTATTTTTATATTATAAATTATTCCTCTTTACATCCAACTGCGGGTCATCACCATGAAATCCTTAATCTTAGATAGCTTTCCGTTGTCATCTGTTGGGCGACATATAGTATAATTTAAAACATGGACAACTTGCTGTGCGAATTTGATTGGACCTAGAATCTTCGCTTTATCGGTACCAATCTACTATTTATAAGCCACCATCCTTTCTGGCAATGTTGTAAGAACATACATTTAATTCGAAGTAATGATAAAGAAATCGTAAGTTAAATTCCAAAAGGGAACTGCATTCTATAATTACCTTGTTTTTATTGCTTACACGTCAACATGTGTAATACAGATAATTATTTTGGGTCAAAAACATGTTGAATATTAATATATAATATTATATGTGACATGACCGTGTCATGACCAAGTTTTAAGTGGCCGTCAACAAAACAACTCCGTATTGTCTAAAGGGAATACCCTGAAATTTAATTCGTATAATGACAGTCGCGCATAATTTAAAAAAAAAAACACCGCATATTCATGCAATAACAGGCCCCCGTCCGCGATTAGGATTATCTGAGGCTATTTTATCCGACGCAGACAAAGAGTCTAACATCCTAACGCCTACAAGCCATCTGGCACAAGTTAATTGCAATTTTAGGGTAATCTTCCCGTAATAAAACGCAAATTACTAAGAACCTTATATCACCTTTTTTGCTGATTTTTCACATGGCCGGAGGGCTGCCAGTAATTTTAATGAAAACGGGAAACGAAGACACTAATTGGAGAGATGTTGTTTTTGTGAAATCCGCATAAAGTCTAAAGGTATCATTAACGTGTTTGGAAATGAAAGATGGTGCTTTTGAATTATTATGACTCTTCTCTTCGTAATTGGTTTGCGTTGATTCCGGCGCAGTCAGGGGTACGGAGAACAACTATTTAAGCCTCTATTTGCAAATCTAGCTCGGAGAAACACCGGGATATCCTCTTTTTCTTTACATCTGTGCAATAAAGCTTACTATAAAGTCAATGATTATCTAGAAGATTGCACAAAGTGGGAATGAGTTGCTCGCTCCGGGCATTTCAATATTGCAATAATTGTTACGTTATAATACTCATTGTAAAAATGAATATTTAAAAAAAATCTAATATAAAAAAAAAAAAAAGGGAAATGACATGCCCGCTGAGTTTCTTGCCAGTTCTCCTCAAGACGGAGGCTAGTTTTTGTGAATTGGCGGTAGTTCTTTTTGACGTCCAGCAAGTATGTACTTTCATTTATGTTGTATAATTTTTTTTTGATTGATTGATTGACTGTTTATTTGGTGTTCATTTGGAGTTCCGACAAAGCAGTAGTGTAGATAAAGTCTGCTGTGTTGACCGCTCGTGTGACGTGCCATAATCTTTGTACCGATACGAATGAGTCTTTAATTTTGTTTCAGTGTAACTAGCCGCCCATAACACTCCGACATCCACTTAGCACCAGATAGGCTATGAGCTCGTATACCTCTCTCCGATAATAGCAGACAAAAGACATAAGGGTCATTATAGTTACCAAGTTAATCTTGAATGGTATCGGAAACCTTAAGCAAAATATTCATTGAAAAACACTTCATTTTGTTGGAACAAGCTATCTAGTGTAAACATGTCCTCAATGAGGTGTTTAGCAAATACTTGTTGGTAAACATCTTAGTCAACGCGTGTCAATAACAACGACAATGCTAAACGTAATAGATCAAATGTAAACAAGTACATGACAAAGGATCTGAGTCAGTTTTGCAAACAAAATTAATTCTCTTAAAATAATGTGGCTCTTTGACCAATAAAGCGTTATATCTGCGTTTGACTTATTTCATCTTCTTATATATAAAAATGAATCTGCGTAATGTATGTACGCGCATAACTTCAGAACGCCGGCAACAAATTGGATAATTCTTTTTTTGTTATGTTTGTTGTCAGGACAAGGTTCTTATGAAAGAAAAAATTAAGGAAATTGCGTACAAAATAAGAAAATTTAAGAATAAATAACCAACATATTAAACTTTATAATGATCTCCTAATAACTTTATGGCATTTGACATAACATTGATAGAATGCGTGCTGCAAATATCGTCAAAGAGGATGTAAAAAAAACTGAATTTCACTGTTCACAGCATATCGTTTTTTTTTTCCTCCCTATTCTAGTAACCTTGAGGGGTTATTCTAGATTCGCCGAGCTTGTAGGTGAGCTCACGGGGCTCAAACCTGACGACGTTGCTAATACGCACCCTAGTAACAGCCATGCTTTGCTGAATCTACCGCCGGATCGGAAACGCGACCCACTGAGAAGATCCGGCGAGAAACTCAGAGGGCTGTGTCTGTGGGTTAATTTACTCGTCGAGCCCTTCGTCGCAAGCGACGGGTTCGACTAGAAAGATGAGCGGTGCTTGAGGTACCTAAAAGCATCGTTAGCGGATCGGGAGGATCCGAAATGACGTGGCATATCGTTGCTATTGGACCAATGAACGTTATGTGTATTTAAGTTTAAAAAAGGAAGCCCCTGGATTCTGGTGTGCGAGCGGTTAAGTCAAATTGACGCCATTGGTACCGCGACACCAGAACCACTCACTACATTCATTGGCTTCCCGAAATAGGCTAGATTCTAAGCGTTTTTGACTCATATCCAGCAATACAACAATTGCTTTGAGCAACAAAAATTTATTCAAGAACATTTTATGCCAGCTTTCAAGGTAAATATATTGAAAAACAATGAGCTTTTGCCAACACGTGTCTGTTGCAAAATTCAATGGCAGGTTTTAATTGAATCAAATAATCAATTGAAAGGGCATAAAGTAATACGTTTGCAGCTCTATGAATTGCCAGAAGCAGCAAGAAGTGAGGGTGTTTAAAAAAGTTGATAGGGGAATGGCAGTACTCAAAAATTATTTTGTTAGCTTCATGGTGGTACTACAAACTATTCACGGTACATCCTATATTACATTTCATTCATTTTTTTAAGGTTCAGATTTATTTAAAAGAATATTCAATAATAGAAAATTCAATAAAATCAATAATAAATTTTAGACCCCGAAGCGAAGCGAGGGCGGGTCGCTAGTGTATTAATAAAAGTAAATTGTTTAACGTACAAGAAAGAATACTTTTGGAAACTGTGGCAAAGGGCACCCCTTTTTTTGCCTAATGATGATCTGATGCCATTTAGACTGATACGGCGAATAAGGCTGACAATATAATTTTAGAAATTTGTCTGTACAGTGTCGACTTAAAATAGCATCAGCCTCTTCACGTGGGTGTCGTAAAGGCGATTTAGGGATTCGCCGTAGAATTGACAAGCAGCGTTCTCCGAGTATTATAATGCGATAGACAACCGGTATTTCTTGACAGGGCGTTTTGTAAGCCCACGCCGGTAGATCTTACAACACCAAGGGTGGGACTAGGCAATATACAATTGATAGTTCAGCCTCAAGCTTGAAAATGGTAATTTACTGTACGATGTTATGGGCTTTAGGGGTGTGAACCTTGATTCTACATACGTTGGTGAAAGGAAAATTTGTTTTCTCACATGGTTTTTTTTATTGCATAGTTGAGTAGACGAGCTCACTGCCCTGATGCTAAGTGGTTACCGGACTCCATAGACATCTACAACGTAAATACGGCCACCTACCTTGAGATATGAGTTCTAAGGTTTCAGTATTGTACAAAGGCTGCCCCGCCCTTTAAACCGAAACCCATTACTGCTTCACGGCAGAAATAGGCGGGGTGGTGGTCCTATCCGTGCGGACTCACACGACGTCCTACCCATAGTAATGAGAACGTATTCTTTCATCTATCGGGCCTTAGTGACACATACAAAACGATATGTTTTGACGCTTATCGAACGTACCTATTAAGAAAAGACAACATTAGCATGCAACAAACAATATAACTATTATCAGTTCGGAGAATATTTTCATGCTTTCGTCACATTAGTTCGTCTATTGCGGCAGTCCATTCATTCGGTTCCTGGTATCGTCCGGCCCAGGGACGTTAACGAAACTATAAGGACTCAGTATTTGCGTTGCCTCAACTACAAAGGGAAGGCGAGTATTGTTCTCCGGATCGGTAATGTGGGCAATTTCACATTTGGCTGTCTAAGTTAATACCCAAACAGATAAAGCAATAAAAATACTGTGAAAAAGTCGCAAGCCCTAGGTTGAATTGATATGTACATTGTACTGTTATTAATTATGCTGTATTATAAGTACTATTAGTAAATGGGTTCTTAGAATGACTTTCACATTGAATGAATTTAGCGAGCGGGATGTTGGGTTGAGTCTAATCTGTCTACACTACACATCTCTTTCTAGGTCACCTCTGGGTGTTACCACTGGAACTTGATGGCTAGATACCATTCGCAGGACAACCTGAAGGCATTGCCTCCATTTAAACTATTTTGTATTGTTGATTATTACAATCATTCATTATCAAACTTAAATTACCTGGAAATAACAATAAAATGATATTGAACGAATTAATTTAGTGTTTAGATTAAAGCTCAGTAAAGACTACATTGTAATCACTTCAGGCAGCTAATTGTTCTAATTGCTTAGTTATCTTATTGCTTAGCTCTTATCTTTTTTCTAATGAAATACGTGAAGGAATAACATCTTGTAATAAAAATCAAACCCGAAAAATTATAATTTGCGTAATTACTGGTGGTAGAACCACTTGTGAGTCCACGCGGGTAGGTACCACCACCCCGCCTATTTCTGCCGTGATGCAGTAATGCGTTTCGGTTTGAAGGACGGGGCAGCCGTTGTAACTATACTTGAGACTTTAGAACTTATATCTCAAGGTTGGTGGCGCATTTTCGTTGTAGATGTCTATGGGCTCCAGTAACCACTTAACACCAGGTGGGCTGTGAATAACTAAATAAAAAAACGACCAGATGATCAGTACAACGGATGACAATGTTTTTAGTTCATTAGTTAGTAAATTTAGATCACTGGTTTTAGGACAAGTGGAGCTAAAACAGCCAAATTGCGAACTCTCTTCAAATAACGCGTATTGAAGTTAATTCAGTCTTCTAGTCGGATGGTAAGCAAAAACCATATTATTTTGTTAGGGTTTTTCTCTTTTTTAAATCACGTAAATCTGTCAATACGTAACTACCCCGCTTAACACCAAATAGTATTGAAAATCAGCATCAACTGAGCTAACTCCTTTTATGCCTTTGCTTTTGTTTATTTTTTATTTACCTGTCAAAATCTAAATGTTTTCTGTGTGAAAGGCAGTAAACTATTTTATTATTATTATTAAATCCTTGTTCATTCCATTCTCAATGGCATTAAAGCTCTTGTTCATCTGTAAGCACTGTCTACGTTTAAAATGTATGTATGTGTGCTCTGTAGCTTGAAGGCAATTTCTTAGAAACTTAGGCTGCGACCCATTCATTTGGTTCTCAGAAGCGCTTGAACTGCAAACTACGACGAGTTAGGTGTTAGAGATTTAGTCTTGCTCTGTTTTTCTCTTCCCGGAGTTCTCAGAGCTTAAAAGACTATTTACATTTAGATTCAGTTTACTTTATTTGTTAACTTTAAGCTTTGACATGTGACGTCATAAGTTAGTGAACACACTGTTGACCGTGACATCCGTTTTCGAGTGTATATTGTTTAAATGTTACGGTTTTCTATCACGTGACCTAAAGGAGGTTGGTATTTTTTATATATCAATAATAGGAAACACTTACCACCTGCGTACACTTTCTTACTTTTTGCATCTATTATAGTTTATTTTTCTATTAGCACTTGACGGGAATTTTCGTTTTTAAAAACTTATTTTTTATCAGTTTTATAACTACATACTTAATGAGAATAAAAAACCAAAAGAAAAATGTATTATAATTCATGAAATGGTTCTAAATCTAAATACGGAAATGATTATGGTCGAATTTCGAACATTAGAACAGATAGAATTAGAATAGTTATTTTTCCTCTATATTTAATAGGTCACAAATATTAATCAGCCTCGATATGTAATAATAAATGGATTTGCAATTAATTCCGACCATCTTATATACACAATACATATAATATCGCAACGTAAATTGCCAACTATCGAACGTCAGATCAACCGATACTATATAAAGGCAGTTTCATTCCTCAGACGAGAATATACGTGGTTCGCACCAGAAATATTTCCTAGCTAAATTAACCTAAATATAATATAATATATAAATACCTAAATATAATATATCAAGGCGTAGTCTTCTGCGAGGAATTGGGGGACGTGGAAGACCTTGGCCGTCCTCGTCTACCTCTTCCTCTCCGGAGGCGCCGGAGTCCGACATAACCCGGGCCGTTAGCCCCTTCGACCGGGTATCCGTAAATAGATTTCCCAGCGTTAAAAAAAAGGGGTCGCGATACCGTTCCGGTGGTAGATTCAGCACTGCTCTTACTACGGCAGTGTTGACAAGTTCATTTAGCTGAATAAGTTCGTCCAATAGTCAAAGCGAATCCACAATAACGCTTCAAGTCTATTGGTAGATACGAACCCTCAGACACAGCCCACTGAGTCTTGCCGGATCTTCTCAGTGGGTCGCGATTCCGATCCGGTGGTAGATTCTGCGAAACACGGCTGTTGCAAGGGTTCGTGTTAGCAACGTCGTCAGGTTTGAGCTCACCTACTAGTTAAGGTTACGCTGATATAGCCTCTCAAGGCTCTCAGCTTAGGTAAGAAAAAGAAAAAAGGTAGACACGTAGACAAACAAAAACGCAGTAAAACAAATGTTCATAATTTAAGTAAGTCGATTAATAAAATTGCGTTAATAACGTAACGAATGTTCTTCGACAAAACAAATTAACGTCGTCTCTAAGATTGACAAGCGCCCACTTGTCTCCAATGTTCGGACACTTTTCGAATTACTTTGTCTCGTAAAACACAGCCTGCGGTCAAATTAGGGTTTAAAGCGATGTCGCCTTTTTGTCGGTCACCTATTTCGGGCTCCACAACAAATAGACATTTTGTTGTTTTGTCATTAATTCACGTTTTCATATCGGTTTCGTTATTTGATTTAGTACGTGATTAGTTAGACTGTGGATCTCCGTGTTATGAATTTACGCTTTATCTGCGATAGACGAAAGTTGGGGACAGTTTTTGTTTTTAATATCCTATTGCGTGCGTCGTGTTCCTCGGTGCTGAGGGTCGTAACCTTTACGGAGCACTTTTGTTCGGACTATGTTCCTCCATTCCTTCCTGTCCTCCGCGCTGTAGATAGCGACATTGATGCTGGAGTTCAATGACATCTTAATCTGAATCTTTTTTGAATTTTGAATCAAATTAAAAAAAAAAAACTCTTTATCATTGGAATGCCGCCGGAATACCGCCCTAGTAGACTTTATTTTCATTTCATTAATACAATAAATTCAAAACGTACCAACATAAATCAACATGAAAGACAACAATAATGACTTTCAGAATACTACAAGAATTATTGTATGATTTATTAAACAGCCAAAATTTAGCTTTTCTTTTTAATTGCTTAGACTGGTGAACGAGCTCAACCTGATGCTAAGTGGTTACCGGAGCCCATAGTAATCAACAACTTAAATGCCGCCACCCATGTTGAGAAATAAGTTGTAGGTCACAATTTTCTAGTACAACGCACCCTTCATACCGTTACGCATTCCTGCTCTGTGGCAGAATTAGGCAGGGTGGTGGTAGTTACCCGGATGGGCTCACAAGACACCCTGTTACCAGTAAAACATTCGGTAGGCAGCGGCTTGGCTCTGCCCCTGGCATTGTTGAAGTCCATGGGCGACGGTAACCACTCACGATCAGGTGGGCCGTATGCCCGTCTGCCTACAAAGGCAATAAAAAAAAAACAAAGCAGTTTACAAAAAGGGCACTACAAAAATTCTTAAACAAAAAACAAGACCAAAAATTGGATGGCCAGTTAGTGGATCCCCCGGTCGAACCTGTCCCTTGCGACGAAGGGCTTGGCTAGTAGATAAACCTACAGACACAGCCCACTGAGTTTCACGCCGGATCTTCTCAGTGGGTCGCGTTTCCGATCCGGTGGTAGATTCTGCGAAACACGGCTCTTGCTAGGGTTCGTGTTAGCACACCTACTCGCCCAGTTACGCTGACATGGTCTCTCAAGACCACGAGCTTAGGTAGGAAAAAAAAGTGGATCTCTTAAAAACCCGAAATCTAAAATATAATATAATCTAAGATATCCTCCGAAAAAATGTGCTTATAGTCGAAGGAAGCGCGCACGTGGCGCTGTCCTGATGAGCAGCTCGCCCGCTTCTCGTGTGTCAGTTCGCTGGGATGATTAATCTATCTATAACTTCTAGGCGCCTAGTCTGCAACCTGTGGTGTGAACGAACCTTTAGTTTCGAGGCTGTACGTTGCCTCGTAATGCTAGCCCGAGGGTTAAAGCGTAGATGTTTTTATGATGAAAATTTTAATATTAAACTTCAACGATCGATAAAAGTTTTTTCAACTAAAATACGCATATTAAGAATAGTTTTGAAGCGATTACTGTCTTCTCATTAATTTAACCCAGCTTTAGTTCTGTAAGTGGCATTATATCTGAACATGTTCGGAGAATCTTGACAGAGATGGGTAATATACTTCAAATCAAAGTTAACATAAATAATTTAATTATTTACTAAATCGTCATCATTTTCCTGCCCTTTTCCCGGTCACCTGGGGTCGGCGCAACATGTTTTCTCCTGCCTTACTCCTCTATCATATACCATTTCTTCGCTCACTTCCCTTTTACACATATCGTCTTTTACACAATCCATTCATTGTGTCTTAGGTCTACCCCTTCCTCTAAATCATTCCATATTCATAGTTGAATAAATAGTTATATACTAGATGTTTCTCGTCAATTGCGTCATTGTTTCAAACAAAAATTAACTGGGACACAGTATTATTATAGCTCCATCGAAAACTGTAAATCACGAGCTCCGCGAACTTCAATAATAAGTTGAAACTACCCTAATAAAATTTCATAACATTCAAAGGAAGCAAACTATGAAATGCATCAAATGGAACATCCCCTTTTGCTGTCCGTAACAGTTTTATGGGCGACCATTGGCAGTTAAATCGTGTGCTAAGCATCATTTTTGTTCCAAATAGCCAATAAAATATATTTTCTATTCGCTCTAGATACAGATGTTTATAGATCAGCTTTTATAAGAATTTACGCAGTGGTCTAATTTGCTTGTGCTTAATAAAATCGAGTGGTATCTCAGTAGAGCCGTTGTCGAAACGCAACAGATTTGTACAGCAAAATCTCACGATGTCGGTCTGAAGTGAAAAGACTTTCACCACAATGGCACGACTAAATTAAGGTTACTAAACGATTGACAATGAAAAATATAAAAAAGCTATACCTTTGACATCAGAGCGGATACAGCTAACATTTAACAACTGCTCAGTTACGTAGATACTCAGCGAAATCTTAAAACAAAATCTTTATCATCCGAATTCGAAAACAAATTCAGTTCGAGATGAAACAAAAATTGACATGGTTACAGTATGGAAATTGTATTAATTTTTAAGGAATTTTATGACCTGGTAACTGAGACCTTTAAGTCATGTCTTATTTTAATTTATATTCATATTTTTATGAAAAATGATATTATGGAGTGAAATGAAATGAAGATGATTCATTTGAGACATTAATCAAATGGGATGAAACAAATGAAATGAAATGAGATGAAATGGGATGAAATATAATCTCAGTAAAATGGTGGTCATTTACTAAAAAATTTTCAGTGGACTTTTTGGAGGATCCCTAGAAGTTACGTGCAGCGGCTTTGTTTCATTTTCCCACATTTGTGCACTTTCACAGATATTAAACAGTTAATAAACCACCATTATTACACATTTAAACCCGAAGAAACACTAAATAGACAAAATAAAACAAATCACACAACTTCATTCCTCGCGTTCCCGCCAAAAAGTCTCAAAATTGTATTAATAACGTAAATGTTAAAACAAACAACACAACAACGGTGTACTTAATCTGGATTCAAAGACTGATGAAAGACAGACAGATAGAGAGAGAGAGAGAGAGAGGCTGACTGATTTTAGAAATTTTACGTCAATTTAAAATTAGCTAAATCGATTTGGCAAAAGAAAGTGTACTAACCTATGTTTTTATCCTATTTCGGCAGACGATACCTAATGACAAACTCATTGGCACGAAAGTCTCTGAATTAGATATATTCAGACAAATATAAACCGGAAATCTGAACACGGTATAATATAATGAACAAGTACCTACGCTGTTGACGCTGTTACCCTGATGATACATTTGTGCTTGGTACATTTAATTGTAGTAAAAGCTTACTTAGGCCGGCGCTATGGCAAAGCACAAGATCCACGGTGAGGCTGTCGCAATCAAATTAACTTGCTTTTATCTGAGTTGAACGAATAATTAATTTGAATTAGTTTTTGTATAGTATACAATTTGTTTAACTGCAATTGAATATGCAATTACGAAAAGGGCACATCTCTGAAAATGTACAAATTAAAAAAACTGATTATTTTCTAAAGCAGCATAAAATTTAAAATATTAATTTCTGAGATATATTTTAGTGTTAATTAGCAATTGAAAATTACTAGGAATTGTTATAAAATGGGTGTAGGTAAGCCTCAAAACTACATCATCATCATCATCATCATTTCAGCCTGTCTGCTGTCCACTGCTGAACATAGGCCTCTCCAACTGATCTCCAGTGCGGCCGGTCCGTTGCCACCTGCATCCAACGTGACCCAGCAATTTTCACCAGGTCGTCGGTCCATCTGGTAAAACTACATGTATATGAGAAAACGTATTTGATAAAATATGTGACATGTGCCCTTTTCGGAATTGCATATTCAATTAATTCCGGGCTATACTTTTCGTAATATGATATTGGCAATGAGAGATGAATCGTATTTGAGTTAACTTTTACGCTATCGAGAACGTTAAAAAACTCGCACTAAGCATACTGCATCGCTGTGTTTACATAACGGAATGTTTTAACATAATTTCAAGACGTTCGTTTATCAAGAAAACTTGTAAATCTGTTGGGACCGATGACAATATACAATAGTTTCAACCTAATACCCCCGGGATCACCAGGAGAAAACGGATTTTTTTTTTGTTGGACGGTTTCTTAAATTGTCTTTTTTGTATCTCAAGTACTTGATATAATACTTGAGTTGCGTTATTCCGATTTCGATTTTCTTCCAAGGTCCAAGCATCGCAAATGTGTTGTCTATTAGCCACTAAATTCTCTCGTCATCAGCACCAGTAGATATCTTCTACGTGATAACTAAAACGGCGTTTCAAAACTTACGATAAATAAATCACAGTCGATAGTTGTTTGTACACCCTCCCTACCCGTTAAAGGGTGCGTTCAACTCGCTCATACTGAAATCATCTGTTTATTTACACCGCTATGAAATTCTATAGTGGTTCTAATGTAACTGATACTAGGATTCCGAGGCGGGTGACGTTATTTACGCTGCAATGTGTCTGCCTTAATACTAATTACGCAGTAAATTTATTTTGCTTAGTCTACGACCGAACTTATAGCATACCTTGCGTAAATTGATTACCTGAACTCTAGACCTAGCAAAGAGGCCTCCACCGACCTCAAGACCAGAGACGGACTTACATACTTATATACATTTCAATATATACATATATAGATAATAAACGTAACAATACAGCGCTATGACATGTCCTTCTTCAAGCGAGGATTCTGGTGAGTACTTAAGGGTAGGCAGCGGCTCTGCTCTGCCCCTGGCTTTGATGAAGTCCATGGGCGACGGTAACCACTCATCATCAGGTGGGCCGTATGCTCGTCCGCCTACAAGGGCAATAAAAAATAAATAAATAAAAACACCTTGACGAAGAGCAAACAAACCTGTACATCATACGAATGCCCGAATTGCTTGTTGTGTGTTTGTTTGAATGTGGGAATCGAACCCAGGACCCTCGTGCGCAATAGTCAGGGCAGCTAACTACTGCACCACCGAGTCAGACTTATTATATAGAGTCGTATATAACGGCTGTCGAACCAGAAAGCACGACTTCTTCGCGGCAGATAACCGAGAATGTCTCACCTACCCAAACCCGCTAATGATATCTCTTAGCACTAGTATATGACCATTCTAACCGGTGCCATGTAGGCGGGCTTCGGATAGCCTACCGACCGACAGGGTTGGTGGTCGTGGCGCCGACGACCGCCGGTCCAGCTTCTCAAGGGGGAGGGTGATGGGAGAGGTGTGCTCCACACTAAACGCTTCACTTTCCGTCCTTTGCCTTTTCATGAGTTCTGTCTCATGCGAGGTTTGGACGCTGGTTGTTGAGTGACAGGAGGTTTTAGTCGTTTCGACTCCGACATGCCCCGTCCTCCATCTCCAGTGGAGGGCGAAAGTATGGCGATTTCCTCATGAATAAAAAAAGCACTAGTATATACCCATTTTCTAAGAGTTAATACAAATCTTATTGCCCTAGGTTAAAAACAAGTCTTCTGAGCATAGATCTTCCTAATCTTTTCTAGACGATTCCACATAAACTCAAACATTTCGCATATCTACCTGGAATCTTCAACAGTTACTCCTGAGTTAGTACGTAAAGTTTTTGACTTCATCTATTATTCATTCAGCGAAGCTCCATAGGCAAGCTTTTACGCACTTTCGGTTTGAGACGAGGTGGAATAATGAGCGAGAAATATACTTGTTTGTGAATCTAGACTCGTACGGAATAAGTGAAAAGAAAAGTATGTACCTATGTGATATTAAAGAATGTTGAATGGATTTCTGAGCAGAACAGTGTATGTATAATATGATTGTGCAATTAGTAATATGTTATTTTTATTGCTTAGATGGACATGCGATGTTAAGCGGTCACCGAAGCTCATAGACACGAACAAATTTAATGCCGCCAACCACCATGAGACATGACTTCTGTGTCTCAATTATATATATATATATACAAGGATGGGCCGACCATTCAAACTGAAATACAGTAACGCTTCGCTGTAGGAATAAGCGGTGTAGTGGTACCTACCCATTCGGGCTCAAAAGACGCCTTACCATTAATAGTTATACTTTCGACATTAAATCAAACCGGTCGGCGGTCACCGTCCTCGCCGAGCCCGTCGCTTGCGATGAAGGGCTCGACGAGTAAATTAACCCATAGACACACCACACTGAATTTCTCACCCGATCTTCTCAGTGGGTCGTTTCCGATCCGGTGGTAGATCTGCGAAGCATTGCTCTTGCTAGGGCTAGTGTTAGCAACACTCCCGGTTTGAGTCCCGTGAGCTCATCTACTAGCCCGGTTACGCTGACATAGTCTCTCAAGGCTATCAGCTCAGGTAGGGAAAAAAAACCTAGTTACGTATTTTGTCTCCTCGGTATACTACATCGAGACGGTCTATCTTGCGATGCACCGGTATTCGAATCTCAGGCGGGTACCAATTTTTCTAATGAAATACGTACTCAACAAATGTTCACGATTTACTTCCACGGTGAAGGAATAACATCGTGTAATAAAAATCAAACCCGCAAAATTATAATTTGCGTAATTACTGGTGGTAGGACCACTTGTGAGCCCGCGCGGATAGGTACCACCACCCAGTTCCACCACCCATTTCTGCCGTGAAGCAGTAATGCGTTTCGGTTTGAAGGGTGAGGCAGCCGTTGTAACTATACTGAGACCCTTAGAGAGCCTACCCATCTATTTTATGGACCTGGTTATTAAAAGTTTTATTCGGTAAGAAACATTCTCTGTTACTACACTAAATAACGCTTATTCGTCGTGCACTTGATAAATATATCAACAGTTAATGACATCGCTAATTACCATTATTCGTAATTAAATGACAATGGCGATACGATAATAAACTACTCAGAGTAACTGTCCAATGAAAGCGCCTTCGCGAAACAACGGTAATTTTGACGTTCGTTACACAGATACTCATCGCCGCTCACAGCGTCGGGGAAGCGACGTGGAGCAAAACATTAAAGAGAAAGGCTTCGTCTTGTACATTCTCGAAGTTGCTAAAATAACTATTAACTTAAAACTAGTGATCGCCCGGTAGTCGAAATTCGACTATAATTAATTGAACTTGCGGATAATAACATGTACGTTTAGGTTAGGAATATTGTGTTCTTTTTTTTATAATAAATGAATGAAAAACATTAATTGAAATTAAGCATAGGTTTGTACACTATTATGAATCTATGGTCAAAGACTAATAGACTTCTATAATCACAGATTTCACTAAGGCTACAATAAAGACAAATAGCATAATAGAAAAACAATATTAATCTATTCACAACTTGACCAGACTTTAACAATAAACAAAAGAGTATATATGCGTGTGTGGGTGTGTGTATGTGTCAAATACATGTTGGTGTGTGTAATGTTTTCTTTGTTGGTTTAATGTATTATGCATTACTTTAAAAAAATATTAGCATTATGCACTCCTTCTCTATATTCTCTATAAGTGTGTAAAATTTCATACTCCTCCGTCCGCGCAATTTTCGTAAAAAGTTTTTTGCTTCACGTATTAATATATAGATTAATTAGGAATAGTTGATGTCGCGTTGAAGCCGTTGAATGCAAAGTGAAAAATATTTATGAACCCAATGAATACTGTTTACGCAGTTTTTATAATATCAAAGCGTGTTTAAACCCTAATAATGAAGTCATACGTGGGTGACTGATTCAACATTGTTTACATAAAAAACATAATGTTTACAACATGTTACGAATTCACAAATCAAATCATATTATTGTCTCTGTAGAGATGTCGAACACATAAATTACGCATTGAAATTAATGTGATTAATGCCGTGTTTGATCAGTTTGTTTACCCGATATTCGATGGAAATGTTCGAGGCAGATTTTGTTATATATGCTTGGATGACCTGCAAATAAAAATATTGTAAGCTTGCCACGATTTCGAGTGTTTTGATGGTATGTATAATAATCTTCCGTGGAGTACAAAAAACTGTACCGAGTTGGGTGAATGAACAAGCACACACACAAACATTTTTTGTATGATGAAGATTTTACAATGATTTTTGTTTCTATTAACCTTGATTAAAGGTTACATACATTATTTACTTACATATATGATATTAGATTCTCTTTGTTTTATAATTTTGATAATTGTTATTTTTTTTTAAATATGAGGTTTTAAATATAAGAATAGTCCGTCTAACCCGTCTTTGAAGAAAGATGATCAGTCTTAACATAATGTAGTATAATAGCTGTCTGATTCATTGCGGTGGGTCGTGTTTCCCATCCGGTCGTAGATTCTGCGAAGCACTGCTCTTGCTAGGGCCAGTGTTAGTATCACTCCGATTTGAGCCCCGTGAGCTCACCTACTAGTTAAGGTTACACTGAAATGTCCTCTCAGGGCTATCAGCTTAGGTAGGAAAAAACCCAAGCTACAACAAAATAGACATATTACCTCTTTCATATCGGGCGGATCGTCGCCTACCTGTAGGTTGTATGTGACAGTTACTAACAATAGCATAAAAGCTTTGATCGCACATTCAATATCGCTTTTATCTTTTTTCTCTACCTTTTTTGTACGTCACAATTTATTATATACAGTAAAAGCTCTTTATTCGCGCTTCCTTCATTCGCGTTTTCACTATTCGCGGATTGAATTGATGTGACCCACTTCCTACATTCGCGGCTAAAGATTTATTTATTCGCGGATCTAATCGGTACAT
Source organism: Bombyx mandarina (assembly GCF_030267445.1). NCBI lineage: Eukaryota > Metazoa > Arthropoda > Insecta > Lepidoptera > Bombycidae > Bombyx > Bombyx mandarina. The sequence continues at coordinate 11,675,592 of NC_143234.1, read as the reverse complement.
CGGCAGATATACATGATTTTTTTTTATTGCTTAGATGGATGAACGAGCTCACAGCCCACCTGATGTTAAGTGGTTACTGGAGCCCATAGACATCTACAACGTAAATACGCCACCCATCTTGAGATATAAGTTCTAAGGTCCTCAGTATAGTTACAACGGCTGCCCCGCCCTTCAGACCGAAACGCATTACTGCTTCACGGCAGAAATAGGCAGGGCGGTGGTACCTACCCGTCCGGACTCACGAGAGGTCCTACCACCAGCGCTTTTCCATATTCACGGTTTCTATATTAGCGGCATATTTACCGAACATACATAACGCGAATATAGCTTTAACTGTACCTACACTAATTTCTTTTATTACGGAATAGCATTTTTAGGTATTGTCAGTAATCCTGCCCTGGTAATTCGACTCTGTGGTAATGATGCTTTTAAGTAGCTACGTAAGAATGTCCCCTATGCAAAATTAAGTCGAGTTTTTGGCTACGGGCGGGGTTTGAAGTGGTCGGGCACCGTCGTGTCGACACTTAGACACGTCGGCTTGAGTGGCCCTCCGGGTTTGACTAGATAAGGGTTGCTAATGCAAGATGATGATGATTCAATCGATCCCTTGCTCTACTGAATATATAAGTCTGAGACACTTACTCAGGGAGCGTCTTTGGAGCAGTATTTCCTGTCTATATCTGTCTAAGTTAGACTTGGCCAGCTAAAACTACCGTTCTAATGATTATATACATTTATTTCTAAAATTAATAATTAACCATTAATAGTAGACATGCGCTTTAATATTAGAGTGAACAAAAAACTTCAGAACAAGGGCTCATTGATTGAAGCGAATTTTTTTTAAGAAACTGCGGCGTATTTAATTTTCTTATTAATTAATGATTCATGGTTGTTAAGGCCCATATACCTCGCTGACTACTGTATTGGAGTTAATACTATTTCTGTCTTTAGGTACGAGAGATGTTTTAGAAAAAAAATATTGCTTAACTAATACGTGACGTAGAATTATTTTAAATTTTGCTAAACTGGAAATTAAATTACTCAGGGTAAAGATACGTTTCAAACACTAATAATAAAATTGAGAAACTCATATTTTTCAACGACGCACGATCTGAAAATCGAACTAAAAAAAAAATATACTGAAAATTTAAAGGTGAAAACTCTTCTTCTAAAACTCTCGTCCGACGCCAGTCGAACACAAATTACGAATTATAGAAACGTCTCGAACAAGATTCTCGCTCCTGGAGAATCGAACTTCGAAAATTCGAGAAGGATTTCTAGATTGGATCGTCGACGTCACTGAAAGAGCAGCGTGCATTCAACAAGCATTTGATTACTTACACGATTCTAAGCTATTTGGCGATGTCATTTTCCAAATTCAAATATCAAGAATTTTATGTCTATTTATGTGGTGTTAAGCTTCCCCAAATTTATAACAAATTCTTTTCCCACATTGAAATGATATTCCAATTACTATGACAACTGAGAAGATCCAGGCGAGAAACTCAGTGGGCTGTGTCTATGGGTTTATTCGCTCGGCGAGCCCTTCGTTGCAAGCGACGGGTTCGACGAGGACGGTGACCGACTCGATAGCGTAAAAGTTAAGCCAATTTTGTACGCAGTTGGAACAGCACCCCTAGCGGCAACGGTACGCAAACGATACCATTCCATACAAATATGAGTTAACTTTTACGCTATCGAGAACGTTAAAAAACTCGCACTAAGCACACTGACCGTCCATAGATAATAACAAAAATCGTTACATGAATGATGTAAGCACGATACAAAGCCGACTTCAATAATTCTCAGAAAAATAACGGCACCAGGTATCTAGTAAGAACTTGTGTTTGACAACACATTGGAAGTGTCAACTGTCCACTTAACACCAGATGGGCCATAAATTTTTATTATTTTGAATACAAATTTGTGTGTATAGAAATTATTATCGTATTATTTAGTATATTTATGTCTGTATATATCATGGTATCATTTTCTTTAGTTTTAGCGAGCCGGAGAAATGATTTAAACCGCTTTTACGATATAATCTTGCATTTTTATTGTGACTAAATTATTTACGACGCCTCGAACACGTGCTAATTCTAAATTTATATGATTGTATTTTATAAACCTATGTATGTCACACCTAATCTTCTTGCGTAATATATCTTGTTTTTGTTCAGCGTTTGTTAGCAAGAAATGGCTTTGAGCGATAAGACCGCCTATTGTACTTTTGTATTATGATTTCTTTTTTTTCCTACCTTAGCTGATAGCCTTAAGAGGCTATATTAGCATAACCGGGCGAGTAGGTGAGCTCACGGGGCTCAAACCTGACGTTGTTGCTAACACGAACCCTAGCAAGAGCAGTGCCACGCAGAATCTACCACCGGATCGGAAACGCGACCCACTGAGAAAATACGGCGAGAAACTGAATGGGCTACCGAGACCTTGATACTCGTGGCAGGGAATGGCATTCAGCTCGCGGTGTCTTTGGGTTCAGGTATCTCTGTAATACCAGCCGGACCGCGACCTTCTCTGCTTACGAAGGACGATAAAAATACTGATATTCAATATCACCTAAATATTAATATTATAATAATTACGGCCGTCTGGTGTAGTGGTAAGTGACATGGTCACAACACAAGGGGGTCGCGGGTTCGAATCCCGCCGTCTTTTTTTTATTGCCCTTGTAGGCAGACGAGCATACGGCCCACCTGATGGTGAGTGGTTACCGTCGCCCATGGACTTCAGCAATGCCAGGGGCAGGGCCAAGCCGCTGCCTACCGCTTAATACTTTCCACAAGCCTCTTTTAAAGAAGGACATGTCATAGTGGAGGGGAGCTCATTCCATAGCCGGATGGTATGTGGCAAAAAAGACCTCTGGAAACGTAATGTCGAGTATATAAATATAAGTGTCTTCTCCAGCGTTATGGATGTATATTAAATATATGTATGTGTATAAAAAAATCTTACATTTATTTCCGTTATCTGGTACCTGTAACACAAGTTCTTTACGAACTTACTACGGGACCAGTTAACGTGGCGTGATTGTTAGTAAATATTTATTTATTATTCTGTGGTACAAAGAGAACGAACTTCGAACGGAGTCATTAAGAGTTATTTTAAGCAAACACTGATCACCCTCGTGTAGTGCAACATTTTAACGTCACACCCACGTTTTTATCTTAACCGTCTTTATTTATGTATAGTTGTGCGTCTCAAGCGAGATAAGGTGGGGTTCTTGTATAGTCGCGGCCTTGAGCGAGAACGTTACATAAAATATAATATAATTATTATGTACCACTGGTTGTGACTGGTAGATAATCCATGATTTTACTAAAACGGAGCAATTGCTAAATAATAATCCCACTGTAAGTTACATACAGTTAATTTATTAATTAAAACCGCATTTGCGATTGAGCTGTGTTTTTTTAATTACTATTCCGGACATTTTTTACTGGTGGTAGGTCCTCTTGTGAGTCCGCACGGGTAGGTACCACCAACCTACCTATTTCTGCCGTGAAGCAATAATGCGTTTCGATTTTAAGGGCGTGGTAGCCGCTGTAACTATACTTTTTTTTTATGATTGAAGGATTACTGGTGGCGCGAAAGGCCTCCTTTCCCGTTTCATCAGGACAGGTGGGCGAGCAAAGGCTCAGCCAGGAGGGGTGGGATTTGCTAACAGCTACCCGAGCGCCTCCGAAGGAGACGTAACAGCTCAAGAGCAGTTGCTTCGTGAATGAATCTACAACCGGATCGGAATCGCGACCCGCTGAGAAGATTCGGCGAGAAACTCAGCGAGCTGATTCATGGGTTAGGTTGCACGGCGAACTCTTTGTCGAGTTAGACGAGTACGGTTAACCGTAACTATACTGAGACTTTAGAACTTATATCTCAAGGTGGGTGACGCATTTACGTTATAGATGTCTATGGGCCCCAGTAACCACTTAACACCAGGTTGTCTGTGAGCTCGTCCACCCATCTAAACTATAATAAAATTTAAAATAAATTATTTTACTTTACTTAAATGTTACTCGACAAAATTTTAATATTTTGTAAACTACCGTCAAAATGTGTATAAGTTTCTTGACATTTAAGGTCGTCTTTTTGTTCCTCTATAGCCTGGTTGGTGATTGTATTACCACGCCGACCGGTTTCGATGCTCGCTCGAAGTAAATTGACAATTTCTTGACATAGATTATGATACCAAAGCGACAGTAGCCAGTGTTAAGTTACATTCTCTATAATTAATTTGGTTCAGTCACATGCAAACCCAATTGTGAGTAAGTACATACTTTTATAATATACAGCTTTTGCCCGCGACTTTGTCCGTGTGGAATGGTTCACAGATAATGCTTTATTTTAGAACAAATTTGGTTAGCATAAAAACGTTATTGTGAGCCAACCTTAACATATAGACATATGCTGTCGCGGACTTTTCTTTTTAGATCTTTTAAAGGGGAACAATTCTGTCATACATTATTTTAGCGAAACTTTAACGGTTTCTGCAGCGCAAGCAGCGGAAGCTCTCAAAAGAGATAAAACCTGATTTTGAAACATTCTTTATTGGTGCTCCGCTTGTATTGATTGGTCTTAGCGTGATGTTATATAGCCTATAGCCTTCCTCAATAAATGGGTTTTTTAAATGATAACATCACCGTTGCTGACGTCATTTTCTTAATCATTATCATTGCCTTTCATAGTGACAGTAATTAAGACTTACTTGTCCAATGAATTCCATTTATTACATTTCAAGTGTACAACGATAACAACAGAGAGCTCCGCTCCGTTCGATTGCTCGAGCCGGAATGTTTTGAACGACAATAGTCAATAGTAGAAAGTGGTGATAGCTAAAGAAGAATTCTCTTGAATACCGTCTTAATCAGTTGTCGACATGCGTAATATTAAGGAAACAGTCAACTTTAACTATTTTTAGTTAACTAAATAGGGACGTTGCGCTGACACATAATATTCAATGTATTATATGATCAACCGTGGTTGATGAAGCTGAAATCATCCAGGGTTTCTATTATAAATATAAATAGTTTAAAAAAACTAAAAAAAGATGCTTTTATAGAAAATCCAACTAAAAAATAACATTTGTTGATGTTTTGAAGTGGGTCAAAATCATGTTCAAAGATTCCGTTATATACATACGCCTGAAGCTAATAAATAAAAAAGCGTATTAATAATGTTTGCAGTTATTTAACTTCGTCCAACCATTGTGGATTTTAGGGTGCATAATACGTAAGCAACTAGACTGATGCGTACTCTACTAAAATTCAATCTGTGATAATATAATAATGATCGTACAGGAGAGGCCTTTTTGCAATTGCTTACTTAATATAATGTTCGTTACATTACTTAATGGCGTTATTTACACCACTGACACCATAAACAAAAGAATCTAACAATTAGTAGCGATTTACAATAAATTCAACGTTCATTATTCTTGCGAAATATTAATTGGATGTTAGTGTGGGATCTCTGCGATCGAATTAACCCCAAATGACGTCACAGGTAATCCAGTCGGGTCATAGTTTCCGCGACAATGTTCGAACACAAGATTTTTTCCGGTACACTATTGTTATTATAACAAATATTCGCTATCGTGGTAGTGAATACAATACAGAAGCTGAAGCAGTTTTTGTATAAGTACCTATGTACTTATTAATTTTTTTTGTAGAATCGTTTCGAGGTAAACTAAGGATGCCCATCGGGTCCTGATTGGAACAATACAATTTTCTTTCTCCCTTTCTAAATCGCGACCGAAGTGCTTCTGACCCTCTAAGTAAATGAAAAAGACTACTGAATTCAATTTGCAAGACGTTTATTCATATACATTTGTTGCTTTTATAAAGTTTTATCAAGGATTTTTTTATAGCAATAAGTGAAATTGTTTTTATAGTAGACTGCTCGTGCTTATGAGAAATGAAAAAGTTGTGGGCATATTGTGAGGGTATTAGCGTGCAGATGTTCCGGTTTGGAGGCTGGGGGAATTGATTATACAATACAATATACAATAAGACTTCGACTTTATATCTGAAGGTGGGCGATAGCGTTCAGGTTGGATTTTTATTTTCTCTGGTAAATATTTAACATCAGGAGGGCTGTGAGCTCGTCTGCCAATATATTCGCCACATCAAGTATTTTTATCTAATTTGTCGACAATTGTGCTCTTTCACAGATGTTAAACGGTTAAAGAGTAAGAGAACCATTATTACAGGTTCAAACATTAGATTAACGAAACATAAAAATCATGTACTCATCTCTGTTCCCGCTAAAAATTTGGCAAAAAAAGTATACACTTTTTACTTTGTTCTCTTTCAGTGGTTCTCCTTCTTTTTTTCAGTATGACAATTCGGTTTTTCGGATGTCGTTATTACCTACCAGCGTTAAATACAATTGAGTGCAAGAAGTTCAGAAAATAGATATAGGTATGAACACTAGTTTCCAGTTCATCGATATCGATATTATTCTCCCAACTACAGACACGATACATGTTTACACCTACGTAAGTAATTTTCTTAACCTATTAAGAAACGATAATTATGGTAATTTTATGTTGGAATGTATGTAAATATTGGTATCTTTCCCTGAGTATTTCACACGTGATTCAATTTCATCTGATTAGAATTAAATTTTGCCGCGTATCAATGGTACCTTTCGGTTCTAGCAATAGTGCCTTGGTAATAGTATGTAATAAATTCTCGTCACTTATATCCAGCACTAGGGAAAAAAGGCAGCAGGAATATCACCACCCTGTCCATGTCATGCCATTATGTCATGAAATAATCATGATGCGGACTGTCAGAGCTTCGGAATGTAGAACAGCCGCATCGCAGAAGTGGAATTTACGTTGTGACAAGGGATTCCGTAGCTATTTATTTTAAAGCCGTTTCTATTCGTATTAATAAAAAGATATCTTTAATAGAATTTCAACAATAAATACTTGTATTAATATTCTATGGTATAACGGGCATAATATAAAATTAATTCGAAGAATGTAAAAATGAAATGAATGGACGCATTTTCCTTTGCCTTTAGTACGATAAGATATAAATTTTATCATTATAGGACAATGATTCTAAGCCTGCATAACCATCATTTTTATTAAGTATTGCTAATGCTAAGTTATGAAACTTAACGCATGAATTAAAACAATCAGAAACAACTTTCAAATCAGCTACCTTTGTAAATGGTTACATGAAAAAAAACTCTCATACCTTTTTCTACGATTCTCAACGAAACTTCCTTGGCATTCTCCAAAAAAAACCGTTCACAATGAACTTGGACACTTAATTTTATGACCAACAGCCATACATAATATGACACAAACAATTTCTTGTTTCCCGAGATGAATCACCTAAGAATTCGCTCGGCTTACACACGAAATCATTCACAAAACACACTTAAACACTAACAACATCACTATTTTCGATTTTCGTTTCGTTTTAACCAAATTTTAGTTGAAATTCGTTTGAAAGACAAAGTTTTCGAGGAGAAAAAAATACGCGCGACGCGATACCACACCGTCCTGTCCGGAGATTGACTGGTCGACTGCCACACAAGTATAACTTAACTAAATCAGAAGGCACTTCGTTGAGAAGCGAACCGAGCAATCGTCGGCTTCTTAATTTAGCCAGGTTGTACTGACGATGGCTATACAAAGTTATGTCAAAAAACTTTGATATCGTAGTTTAACGTTAGTACGTTACATTTCAAGTAATTTCACTCTTACAGAGTTTGTTTGGGATACCAAACAGCTAAATCACGGGGCTGTGCGTGTTTCAAACTTGATTTTGAACGTCAATAAAGGCTTTGTTGTTGTTAAAGTCACGGACTGCTTAGCGTTTACTACCAACCATTAATGTATTTGTTGCGGAGTTTTGTAAAATCAAGCTGGTCTCATGTTAAATTCATACACGGAGTGTGCAGCTGAATTTCGCTGCGCTATAAAAAGGAATAGTACCTACACCCTACCCCAGATATTTTTGTACCTGAGTAATTATTATTGCCTTGCCGTTTTTTGTTAAGATATACCCCAAAAATGCACCTGCTTTCTAATAAATTCGTAAATGCACACCATGATATAATAACAGCAGCATTATAACAATTAATGTCAATATACCTGGCTGATATTATTGTTTTACATTAGAAATTTACTTACATAGGATGAGAAAAGATTTAAATAGCCATATTTAAAATGATTTAATCATTAAATCCCCTGGGCACGCGTAGCAACAATTAAAACTGTAGTAGATATTATTAATAAATTACACAATTTTTTGGATTGGGTATATATTTTGCGGTAGGCAGCGGCTTGGCTCTGCCCCTGGCATTGCTGAAGTCCATGGGCAATGGTAACCACTCACCATCAGGTGGGCCGTATGCTCGTCTGCGTACAAAGGCAATAAAAAAAATAAAAAGTGTGTGTGTCCGCTCCGACGCACGACTGGAGTTTACTGGATATAAAAAATTAAACGAAACAATACGAGAAATAGTTCTATATTACGACAACACGATACACTACAGATTATTAACAAATTAACGAGACACAAAACAAACGACTAACAAATATATGAAAATACAATAATGAGAGAAACGCGCGATCAGTACGAGGCTTTGTGGCGGACTGCCGGCGCAGCAGCCCGGCGTCACCTGCGATAACGCGGCCGCGCGTTGGCTCCTGATTGGCGCGCGCACGCATCACGCAATCAGGAGCCAATCAGGCGCATAACGCATTTCGTGTGACATGCTAGTACGATTTTGATTGGCGCGCGCACGCATCACGCAATCAGGAGCCAATCAGGCGCATAACGCATTTCGTGTGACATGCTAGTACGATTTTGATTGGCGCGCGCACGCATCACGCAATCAGGAGCCAATCAGGCGCATAACGCATTTCGTGTGACATGCTAGTACGATTTTGGTCCCCATAATTTTCATACCCCGGGCCTATATATGTAAATCGATTCTAAAGGAGTAAACTCCAAAAGACATTAGTTTGTTTGTTTGTTTGTTAAGCGTTAATGTCCCCACCCACCTTGGGACTTTTAATTTGGCCATGTTTTTGATTCGTTTAGATTTTGCCAAATGCCAAAGTATGATATAATGCCAAAGAAGATGAGTGTCTTTCGTCAGTTTCAATGTGTTGCGAAGTGACAATCATAGAAAGGCGAATGATAGCTGACGCAATTCAATTACCATCGAACTTGATTCATTTTAAGCAGATTAAATTATTCTTCTGTACTAATTAAGACAATTAAAGGTAAACTTCAGTATTAAAATTTACTTCTTCGTTTACTTGAGGTGATCACCCGTCGCTTCGCTTCGAAAATAGTATATAATATGTTGTATATAATGTTGTATATAATATGGTTTTGCAGTTCACTTCAACCCAGCGTACTTTGCTATTTTTAAAACTGCTATATTCATATCATTTCCATTTCCTACACCTGCGATATTTCGGTGAGTCTTCCAATAATAAATTTATGTTATAGGAGACATCTTTTCGACTTGTCGCTTATACAAAATGTTGGTCCATATCTCGACCCTCGTTAATTCTGATAACTTTAATAAACGCAGCGCCTGATTCTTTCTTATAGCAAGGCAAATAGTTACTTACTATACATTCAAAGTTATTGACATGCTTAGAGCCAGGAGTATTAATATAAACTAGAGGTCCCACAGTAGTCGAAATTCGACTATAATTAATTGGAATTGTAAGTATGTACACATACTATAATCACAAATTTAGGCAAGGCTACACTATAAAAAAATATTAATAAAGACAAACAATATTTAATCTATTCTCAATTTGACCAGACGTCAAGAACAAAAGTTTGACAATAAATAGTATGCATGCGTATGTGCGTCAAATACATGGTATGTGGTGTGTGTAATGTTTTCTTTATTGATTTAATGTATCTTTTATGCATTATTTTAAAAAAAATATTAGCATTGTGCACTTCTTCTCTATAATCTCTATAAGTGTGGAAAATTTCATACTCCTCCGTCCGCGCAATTTTCGTAAAAAGGGATACAAAGTTTTTGCTTCACGTATTAATATATAGATACTGTTTAATTTAAATAATGAAAAACAAATGCAAGCGTTCCCGTTCGTATACCATACAGAATTGTAAATTAGACATTACGGGATATTTCAGGGCTCGTTGTATATGAGATACGCGGCTTTTGATATTAAGGGATGAAAATAATCACTGCTTTAAATCGATGTTTGTACTCACATAGTTCAGTGATTATTTTAACTTGCTAAATTGCTGTTTTAATTTTATTCTATTGAACCAACCAGTGAGACGAAGGGTTTCGTCAACTGCGGATTCTCTGTGTTATGGGTACCAGAGATTGATATATATATACGTTGAAATACTGTATGTATAGATAATAAAATTATAGATATTTTTTTTTCTCTACCTATGCTGATAGCCTTGAGAGGCTATTTCAGCTTCTCCTTCCTCAGTTTGAGCTCACGGGGCTCAAAGCGGAGTGTTGCTATCACCGGTCCTAGCAAGAGCAGTGCTTCGCACCGGATCGGAAGCGCGACCCACTGAGAAGATCCTGCGAGAAACTTAGTGGGCTGTGTCTATAGGTTAATTAGTCGTCGAGCCCTTCGTCGCAAGCCACGAGATCGGCGAGGACGGTGACCGACGTATAGATAATAAATGTATAGATAAAGTATAGATTTAGATAGTAAAAAATGTATGAGGCTGCTTAATTTTATAAACCGACAAAATACGTGTTCATAAGACGTTCAAATCTTAAAACTTATTTTTTTTTTACGATTGAACGATTACTGGTGGCTCGGAGGCCTTTCCAGTTTCACCAGGACAGGGGGGCGAGCAAAGGCTCAGCCAGGAGGGGCGGGATTTGCTAACAGCTACCCGACCGCCTCCGAAGAAAACCTCAAGAGCAGCAGATGCGCGAATGATAAAATTCATTTTCTTAAAGTTTTTAGTTAAGTCAATTCAATTCTAAAGATGCGATTTGTTCTTAGAGTTAATTGAATCGCAAGGTGATATACGTACAATTTGCGAAATTGAGTCCAAAACTTTTTAATATAACATTTTTTCTATATGCTTCCCTCACATCAAGACGGTACGCGACCGTGCCGCCTTCATTCTAGGACGTCTCTACCCGATGATATGTAGGCGAAGTAAAATGTCCCTTAGAAATAAGGTGACACTCTACAAAACTTGCATACGCCCCGTCATGACCTATGCAAGTGTTCGCTCACGCGGCCCGCACTCACTTAAAATCCTTCCAAATTATTCAATCCCGTTTTTGCAGGATAGCCGTCGGAGCCCCGTGGTTCGTCAGGAACGTCGACCTCCATGACGACCTGGACTTAGAGTCCATCAGTAAGTATCTTCAGTCGGCGTCGATGCGCCACTTCGATAAAGCGGCACGACACGAGAACCCTCTCATCGTGGCCGCCGGTAACTACATTCCCGATCCTGCGGACAGAATGGAAAGCAGTCGACATCGCCCAAAACACGTCATCTCGGATCCTCCCGATCCACTAACGTGCTTTTAGGTACTTCAAGCACCGGTCACCGTTCTCGTCGAACCCGTCGCTTGCGACGCGACGAAGGGCTCGACGAGTAAATTAACTCTTAGACACAGCCCACTGAGTTTCTCGCCGGATCTTCTCAGTGGATCGCGTTTCCGATCCGGTGGTAGATTCTGCGAAGCACGGCTCTTGCTAGGGTTCGTGTTAGCATCGTCATCAGGTTTGAGCCCCGTGAGCTCACCTACTAGCCACGGTTACGCTGAAATAGCCCCTAAGGCTATAGCTATAGCTTAGGTAGGACAAAAAAAAAACTATATGCTTAAGTTAGTACTGATAAACTCAATCTAAAAAAAAATATGGCGGAAATAGGAACGTGGTTGATTGGAAAAAGTTCAGTTCTCAGATCAGATCGCCGAGAAAGAGACCGGTCATAAGAGATCTAATATATTTATATTTGATGTCTTATAATCGATGATGAAATTTTATCTTTGACAACAATAGCCATTTGAATACTCATAGTGCAAATGGAGTATTCTTGCGAAAATATTCTACGCTAGAATTGTTAATAGCGCCATCTATTGGTTGACGTACGAACATTAGTCATAGAAGCAACAATTTTTTATGTATATACCACGATTACAAAGTTAAAATTCATCATTATTTGTTAAATCTTAATATCTTTAAATCTGATTGAATGCTAATTACGAAACAAAAAACAAAATACGATTCCTTTTTAAATTCACACGTGTTAGAAGGACAGTAATATAAATTACGTAAAAAATCTACATTTCAGTGGAGTTCCGAAAATTACGGTCCGAAGGGTCTCTGGGGCTTCGCGTTCTGAGGTTTTGTACGTAAGCACAGGCGGAGCGAGAAGCGACCTGTAACTTTTTGAAGTGAAACTTCTAATGCGACTTCTAACAAGGTTGCGTTAAATGTTTAAGGCTACCATGGAATAGAAAGAGACAGAGCGAGAGTGAATGCGTGGCCCTTTTTTTTTTTTTTTTTTTCCTACCTAAGCTTAGAGCCTTGAGAGGCTATTTCAGCGTAACCCTAACTTTTGTAGGTGAGCTCACGGGGCTCAAACCCGATGACGTTGCTAACACGAACCCTAGCAAGAGCCGTGCTTCGCAGAATCTACCACCGGATCGGGAACGTGACCCACTGAGAAGATCCGGCGAGAAACTCAGTGGGCTGTGTCTGAGAGTTAATTTACTCGTCGAGCCCTTCGTCGCAAGCGACGGGTTCGACGAGAACGGTGACCGGTGCTTGAAGTACCTAGAAGCACCGTTAGTGGATCGGGAGGATCCGAGATGACGTATTTTGGGCGAGGTCGACTGCTTTCCATTCTGTCCGCAGGATCGGGAATGTAGTTACCGGCGGCTACGATGAGAGGGTTCTCGTGTCGTGCCGCTTTATCGAAGTGGCGCATCGACGCCGACTGTAGATACTTACTGATGGACTCTAAGTCTAGGTCGTCTTGATGTGGGTGCGTGGCTCTCGAACGCATGCGCGTAATATACCTGTTACAGACCAGCGCGAGCGTTAGCAACGAGTAGCGTACAATATTTTAATGAAGTATTTTAAAAAAAAATGTATATCTATTTTTCTATGTATAATTTAAAATATATGTAATGTAAAAATGTTCAAGATGTCGCATCTCTTATACACATCATTCCCTATTACAAGAGCAATCTGATTTAAGGATGAAAAATGAAGAAAACCACAATAATACATCGAAAAAGAAGTTTCACTTCATTCACGTGCACCAAGTTGCACGCGCACCGTTTTTTTTTTTATTTGGGAAGTTTCGGCCTATTCTCGCCTTTGCTATTCGAGGTATTTGACTGTGGCAGATATAGTTCATCAAGAAGAATTACCACGTAAATTAAACCAAACGATCCTTAGACTAACAAAAAGAAATCGCCTGCTGTCAACCGTGAGATGTCTGCTCTGGCTGAGGCACCATAAAATACAATTACTTGAGATCCGCTATTATAACCGCCATCTTTTATCAACAAATCTCTATCCCATAGGCCTGCCTCACATTTCTCTGGATATGTACTTGACAGGAATAAATAACGGTCCGTATCATGGATGTATTGTAAGATTTCCAGGTATTGTTTAAGCCGACTAAACGAATTAAGCAGATTTCTACCGTTAATAGCGCCTGCTCAATAGATCTCCTCGGTGAAACAGATTTACTGCGTCGGGTGCTAGAAGATTTAAAATTCTCGGTGAATATATGTAATAATAATAATATAATCTATATAGTATATAGAAATTAATTGCTGTTCGATAGTCTCGCTAAAATTCGATAACGGCTGGATTGATTTGGCTAATTTTGGTCTTGAATTATTTGTGGAAGTCCGTTATTTGTGTGAAAATACTCGAAATTAAATAAAAATAACAATTTTGTTTTCCCTTTGATGTGACCCCCGTCGGACGGATTTCTTTTGTTTGTTTTATACAAAAGTTTAGGTCTTTTATTTATCGATTTAGGCACTACAAAGTCTGCCGGGTCAGCTAGTTATCAATAAAAATGGTAGTCGAGATGTTTCTGAATCAATTACTGATGTACTTTAGTTTGCCTTTCGGTTTTTTCTTACAATACCACCCTTGTACTATAAATATATACCTACCTAGGTCGTAGGCGCGTCCGCTCTCCACGCCGGTAAAACACAAAAAGATTTGACTCATCATCCAACTCAATAAATTGTGTGTCACTAGTCCCTATCTGATGAGGGTCTAGGGACCTTAAAAACAAAAATATGACAGTATAATAAGACGTTTACACCCTCGTCAGATCGCGTCCATTCGCGATAGAAAACTCGTAAAATGATACACGAACATTTTTCTCTAAAGGGTTTCTTTAGCTCAAGGTTGATACGGTTTCATATTTTTCATGTTAAACGAAATCTTCCTGTGCTTAAATTGCGTGTACAAAAATGCCTATTAGGTGGAATTAGAATATTCGACCTGACCAACAGTTAGCCTAATATCTTCAATAATTATTTTTATGATAAAATAACATATTATTGTTTTTAATCATAGATGGCTCTGTGTGTCGGCGAGTGATGGTCCGAACTTTGAATCCTCATGAGATATGAAGGCAGAGAAGGATAAATTAATAAAATATTTAAACCTGAGAGTACCGTAATGGGACAAGTACATTCAACTATCATTATTGTCTAATAAATACAGTTGATATTCTAGAATCACTCTACCGAATATTGTCTTGGTGTAAGACTTGTTAGGGGAAAGGTTGGCCTCAAGAGCAAAGATAAAACACTTCCGTATCTTTCTCTGCTTCGTTTTACGATACTATTTCGTTGACTAGCTTTAGTTCTATCAAAAAAAGGACGATATAGGTACTTTATTACCGTCTTAACAAGAAAAAATGTCAATAAAAACAAAAATCTATTACTTAAAATGAATTTCAATTTTTAATAGTCCCTAATAATGGGCATCGGGCATATTTCGATCATTCGGCAAACACTAAATCGAATAAAACTTCAGTGTACTTTTGAATATGTATATTTGACTAAAAAATAATTGAATATTATTTTAAAATCAATAACCAGGGTCATATCACAGTTTAATAAGTAAAAATTAACATCTAAGTGAGAGAGCTTTAGTGTATAATATTTACTCTTACTGTGTAGTGATGCTGTATTTTCTATACTATATTTAAGTATAACTAGTGGTCCCCTGGTAGTCGAAATTCGACTATAATTAATTGAAATATAACTTTGTACACAATATTAATAAAGACAAACAATATTGAATCTATTCTCACCTTAACCACAGACTAACAGCAAAATCGTATATATGCGTGTGTGTGTGTGTGTGTGTGTGTGTGTGTGTGTGTGTGTGTGTGTGTGTGTGTGTGTGTGTGTGTGTGTGTGTGTGTGTGTGTGTGTGTGTGCGTGTGTGTAATACATGTTAGTGTGTATAATGTTTCCTTTATTGGTTTACTGTATTTTTTATGCATTATTTTAAAAATGTATAATTGCATTGTGCACTCCTTCTCTATATTCTCTATAAGTGTGGGAAATTTTATACTCCTCCGTCCGCACATTTTTCGTCAAAAGGGGTACAAAGTTTTTGCTTCACGTATTAATATATTAATATCAATGATGTTATAGTAATCATTGATTAATATAATATTCATTTATCATTATTAAGTTAGACAGGAGTGAAGGTAACAAAATATTGCAATTGCGCCATCTAACGACACATTAAAAAAGATAAATTAGAAGACAGCGCCATCTATGAAGCAATCACATTATTTATCTCATTTTTAGTTCTTTGCAATAAATCATTAGGAAATAACAGAAAATTGTCTAAGGTTGAGCCAGTGAGTCCACTTACGCGTCCAGGCGTAGCCATAATACTCCATAGGCTACCAGCGAATAGGAGAGACAAAAAGAAAATATGGGACACATTTATTTAATGGAAACTCCGACTCCGCTAAGGAACCACATAACGTGCCATTAATTAAGTATATTGTTTACAGAAACAGGAATAAATGACGAATAATTCTCATTTATTCCTGTTTGCTTTAGGTTTTACCTTCTAAGAAACCTATTTATTTAACTAAAACTGCTTTTACTGTTTGGCACTTTTATTATTTTCTTTATATTATTTCCAACGTTTCCTATAGGTACTATACGGTTACGGATGACGAAAATAATATAATGACAATAAATTTACATCTATGACTCACGGAATACAAAGAAAATACTCTATACCCTGTATATACATAATAATATGTCGAGGGGTTAAAGGCGGTTTAAGCAACATTTTTTTTATTTATTGCTTAGATGGTCGGACGAGCTCACAGCCGACCTGATGTTAAGTGGTTACTGGAGCGCATGGACATCTACAACGTAAATGCGCCACCCACCTTGAGATATAAGTTCTAAGATCTCAGTATGGTTACAACGGCTGCCCCACCCTTCAAATCGAAACGCATTACTACTTCACGGCAGAAATAGGCAGGGCGGTGGTACCTACCCGCGCGGGCTCACAAGAGGTCCTACCACCAGTATATCGTTTAATACGCGACATTTATCTTTGTAATTAAAGGTCAGTTTTATTTGGTATTAACATCGACAGTTCGATGTTTTTAATTGAACTTCAATTAAGTTTACTCCAATCAAATAACTCAAGAAGTATTTTTGTTAAGAGAATTTTTTCCAAATTTTAAACTTTAAATGGCACTTCTGTAAAATAGCAAAAATGTCGCTTAAACCAAATAGCCTTTTATCCCACGAATTATTTTTTAATTGTTTTTATTAAGTTCTAATTAACTACGTCTTAGTGTCTGTTATAACTCTGTCTTAATGTTACATATTCTGTAATATTCATGTTCGGGTAGTAGGAAATCTTTAGTCAATTCCATGAACTTTGTCAGGCCGCAGGGGTTTGCGTCGCAGCCGTTGACCTGCAACACCTGGGGCGTGGAGTCTCCTGCTTGCGGAAGGTACACCGGCTGGAAAGAATATGTTCATGGAACATGATTGTATTACTTGATATTATCCCTCCATCCGCGTTTAAGTATAGTGTGAACACATGCATGTTTTTTCTTCTTTTATGCCGTTAGAAAATGCTTTAGGGAAAAAATCAATCGAAGCTTGAAGAGAGCGAGCGATATCCGAAATGGGTTTTTTATTTTTTTATTGCTTAGATGGGTGGACGAGTTCACAGCCCACCTGGTATTAATTGGTTACTGGAGCCCATAGACATCTACAACGTAAATGCGCCACCCACCTTGAGATACAACTTCTATGATATCAGTATAGTTACAACGGCTGCCCCACCCTTCAAACCGAAACGCATTTCTGTCGGGTGGTGGTACCTACCCGTGCGGACTCACAAGAGGTCCTACCACCAGTAAAAAATCTATCCAAACTTATCTTGAAAATGTCGCTAGCGAAATTCAGACATCGGTTAAATATCTTGTCCTCTGTGATAGCTGCAGCTTCGCAAGCCACTAACTTGCAGTAATTACCTCAAAAATGCTTACCAAGACGCTAAGTTCTCCTGTGACCTTCGACCGGTACAGTTCTAAAGCGAAAGCCGCGCCGTATTCCGGGATGCCGTGGTTGCTGCGGACCCTGGACACCTCCATGAACGCGCCCAAGTTGAAGTCGTGCGAGGAGAATACGTGGAGACGGGGCTTGATCTCTTTACCTGATGCTGCGATCAGGGCCTGTTCTGTGAACTTGTTGAGTAGGACCCCTAAAAGAAGAAAAGAACTTGTATATTGTGTTAGTGTTTTCTTAAAATTTTGTTTCTTTGGGTTGTAATTACACGTATAACACTTTTTTTTTATTGCCCTTGTAGGCAGACGAGCATACGGCCCATCTGATGGTGAGTGGTTACCGTCGCCCATGGACTTCAGCAATGCCAGGGCCACACCTACCGAGCAAAGCTGTTGCTTACTACTAATTTTTACATATCGCGTTTAATTCATTTATTGTACAACAACTTATTTTATTTTATTTCTTTTATGTCAACAGTACACGAGTTGATCAATAGATGTGCGCACTCCCACTGAGTTTCTCGCCAGATCTTCTCAGTGGGTCGCGATTCCGATTCGGTGGTAGATTCTGCGAAGCACTGCTCTTGCTAGGGCTAGTGTTATAAAATTCCCTCAGGTTGAGCCCGTGAGCTCACCTACCCATCCGGGCGTAGCTGGTATACCCTCTTAGGCCACCTTTGAATAGGTAGGGGAAAAAATATGTGCGCAGTCCAGTTGATGTTAAGCTACGAACATACCTCCACCGATTTTTTTCATTTCATTAGTTCTGAAGTACAACTTGTAGGCGAGCCTGGCTCCTTCGCTTAATCTCTCCAGAAAGGGCTTTGCCCACTCCGGTATGTTCAACCCAAGGGCCAACTGTAAGTACAAAGATTACGGTCATTTGAAAACTTTTATATACGTATCATACAATCTCTTTTTTTTTATTGCTTAGATGGGTGGACGAGCTCACAGCTCGCCTGGTGTTAAATGGTTACTGGAGCCAGTAGGCTCATTTACTTTGTAGATCCGTTACGTAGTAACGTAAATGCGCCACCCACCCTGAGACATAAGTTCTAAGGTCTCAGTATAGTTACAACGGCTGCCCCACCCTTCAAACCGAAACGCATTACTGCTTCACGACAGAAATAGGCGGGGTGGTGGTACCTACCTGTGCGGATTCACAAAACGTCCTACCACCAGTAATTACGCAAATTATAATTTTGCGGGTTTGATTTTTATTACACGATGCTATTCCTTCACCGTGGAAGTCAATCGTGAACATTTGTTAAGAACGTATTTCATTAGAAAATCCTGCCTGCGGGATTCGACCACCGTTGCAACGCTCGATACGAATGCACCGGACGTCTTATCCTTTAGACCACGGCGACTACTGGACTATCTCAGTGGTAAGTATGGCATAGGCACAAAGCTAATGCAATAGAGATTTCGACATCATGTTTCAAGATAAAGGACGGTCTTCTGAGAATTCGAAACTAGCCGAAATGAATCTTGCCAGTTTGGCAACAAAAATATGCTATAGGTGAACAAAATCAAAATTATACATTTGTTACCTTTTACCTGTTTGGTATAGATACCAACAATGTAAATGCCGCCACTCACCTTAAGATATAAGTTCTAAGGTCCCTAGTACAGTTACAACGGCTTCCCCGCCGCCCTTCAAACCAAAACGGGTTACTGCTTCACGGTAGAAATAAGCAGGGTGGTGGTACTTACTTGTGCAGGCTCTTAAAACGCCCTACCAGTAGTAAAAAGTACCACCGGCTCAAGGTCAATCGCGATGTCTACGCATGTCTGCTACGCACGTCTATGACTTCCGGGAATAATATCGGATGACCATCCAGTACAAAAATTCGGCACCATCACTAATGTGCGCTATCCGTCTTCAAGGCTTTGCTTAAAGAGTGACAGTTTTTACTGGTGGTAGGACCCCTTGTGATTCCGCGCGGGTTGTACGTTATACGTTGTAGATGTCTATGGGCTCCGGTAACCACTTAACACCAGGTGGGCTGTGAGCTCGTCCACCCATCTAAGCAATAAATAAAAAAAGTTACCGAGCTCCTGAATAAGTCGAACAGGGCTTGCAGAAGCAGCGGGTCTTCAACAAAATTCTGGCCGGTTCTCCTCGAGAGCAACTGCATGACGTCCAAGTACGGTGCGAATTCTTGCCGAATGGATTCCTCCTTGGCGTTCCTCATCAACTCTACGAACCTGTCGCAGTTGGAGTAGTAGCGAAGCTGTAATTAAAGAAAAAGGAAATAAACACATGGTTGTGTGTCTTAAGAATTAGATAGAAACATTAGCCCTCTACCGAGAGGGCTGTTTTTTTTTTATGATTGAATGATTACTGGTGGACCGAAGGCCTTTCCAGTTTCACCAGGACAGGTGGGTGAGCCAATGCTCAGCCAGGAGGGGTGGGATTTGCTAACAACTGCCCGAGCGCCTCCGAAGGAGACCTAACAACTCAAGAGCAATTGCTTCGCGAATGAATCTACTACCGGATCGGAATCGCGACCCGCTGAGAAGATCTGGCGAGAAACTCAGCGGGCTGATGCATGGGTTAGGTTGCACGTCGACCTCTTTGTCGAGTTCTACGAGTACGGTTACCGGGGTCCCTAAGCCTGCTCCTAGTGTTAGAGCTGAAGGCGTCTAATGCAAAGTTATTGGATCTGATGGATCCGTAAGGACGTGCGAGAGGGTTGGTGGTCGTGGCGCCGACGACCGCCAGTCCGGCGTCCCGAGGGGGAGGGTGATGGGAGATTTGCCCCTGGCTTTGCTGACGTCTATAGGCGATGGTAACCACTCACCATCAAGTCGGCTGTATGCTCGTTAGCCCACAAGTATCAAAATGGACATTGGTCTTCAACAATATTTGTATCGTAAAATTCAACACCACTTCAAAGATACGACGTCTGTCATCAAACGTATTTCAACGGCCTTACCATTAAGGACGCTTTGTTTAAAATATAATAATAAATAAATAAATATATTCTTTAGCTATTTGAATGAAGTAAAATTAACTGAAGACCACTTAATAGCATTGAACTGTTGATGCGAATACTAAATAAAACGGACCTTTAATTACAAAGAGAAATGTCGCGTATTAAGCGAAATGTCACCTAATTAGCCACCAAATAGCCGTCGATAATTAAAAAATAATCTATATAATTAATACGTGAAGCAAAAATTTTGTACCCCTTTTTACGAAAATTGCGCGGACGGAGGAGTATGAAATTTTCCACACTTATAGAGAATATAGAGAAGAAGTGCACAATGCTAATTTTTTTTTTAAATAATGCATAAAAGATACATTAAATCAATAAAGAAAACATTACACACACTACAGACCATGTATTTGACGCACACACGCATGCATACTATTTATTGTCAAACTTTTGTTCTTGACGTCTGTTGTCAAATTGAGAATAGATTAGGTATTGTTTGTCTTTGTTAAATTTTTTATAGTGTAATCTTGGCGAAATTTGTGATTATAGAAGTATAAAATACAATCATAATAGTGTACAAACTTACAATTCCAATTAATTATAGCCGAATTTCGACTACTGCGGGACCTCTAGTTA
Organism: Bombyx mandarina; assembly: GCF_030267445.1. Classification (NCBI taxonomy): domain Eukaryota; kingdom Metazoa; phylum Arthropoda; class Insecta; order Lepidoptera; family Bombycidae; genus Bombyx; species Bombyx mandarina. The sequence continues at coordinate 11,654,432 of NC_143234.1, read as the reverse complement.
AATAAAAATAAATGTCGATATTACATCACAAGTAAACGGGCTGTGAGAACGATCGTTCTTCTATAAAAGACAAATTTGTTTTAATATAAACTAGTGGTCCCGCAGTAGTCGAAATTCGACTATAATTAATTGAAATTATAAGTTTGAACATTATTATGGTTCTATTGTCAAAGACTATTTATTATACTTCTATAATCACAGATTTCGCCAAAATTAGACTTTAGACAAATATTAACAAAGACAAAAAAAATTCATGTATTCTCAATTTGACCATAGACTTTATTATAAGAAAAGTTTGACAATAAACAAATGGTATGCATGCCTGTGTGTGTCAAATCAATGGTAGTGTGTGTAATGTTTTCTTTATTGATTTAATGTATCCTATAGGCATTATTTTAAAAAAAATATTAGTGTTGTGCACTCCTTCTCTATATTCTCTATAAGTGTGGGAAATTTTATACTTCTCCGTCCGCGCGATTTTCGTAAAAAGGGATAGAAAGTTTTTGCTTCACCTATTAATACATAGATAAGTAAAAATGACGAACTTACATAATCCTCGTTTAGTGGAACAGAGTAGTAAGGGACTGGCTGCCAGATCTTTCCCAGTGATTCATCCCATTGCTGAACTGGTTCCGGGGGGTAGACAGCGGACATGGCTACTAGCGCCGTCATCTTTGTCCGCTCCTTATCTGTGCTTCTTACGAGAATCTCATCTTTCAGGTAGACTTTGGATAAGATATTCGAACCCTCGGCTCCGTAGCGCTGACGAATGAACTTGCCGATTTGGTATGCCCTTCTTTTGCCGACCTGCCAATAAATCAGAATAATATAATAATCATGGAAACAAGACGTCGCGAAGATAGGAGAGGATCTGTGGCCGCCGACCGTCGTGGTTACAATTCGACTTCTGCGAGCCCACGATCTCGCTGAAAAAGGCAGCGGAACGGGAGAGCTCTTCATCCCTCTCGGCGCCGCAAGCTGGGGACTGGAGGAGAGCCTTCGTCCAGCTCTGGGCCATGTGAGGAGGCTGTTTCCTCCCGGGGACGGTCACGAAGCGACCTTAAGGGTTTAAGCTGCGCGTAAGTCTAGCGCGTTGTCGCCGGACGTGCTGTGCAACCCGGTCGGCGGTGTTTTGCGTTCGTATCCGTCAGGCTGGTTCCGTCTGGATGGAATCCCGTCCTATTATCAGGACGGGTACCGGCGACGGCGAGCCTTCGGCGCGCACTGTGCGGTACCGTGGGTTTCGTGGAGTCGAAGTGGTGAGGCTCGATGGGGTTTAGTCGGTAGTCGGTTTTGCGGGGTAGCTCTTACGCGGCTGACGCCGTGCAGTGCCTCGCGCGCCTTTCTCAAGGCGTAGTCTCGCGGCAGGAATTGGAAGAAGAGGAGGACCCCGGTCTTCTTCTTCTCCCTGTTCTTCTCTGGAGGCGCCGGAGTCCGACATAGCCCGGTCTCTCACCCCCTCGACCGGCTATCCGTAAATGGATTCCCCAGCGTTAAAAAAAGGCTGGTTCGGTCTATCCCAGAAAACCAGCGGTCGTCGACTATGGCTCATCTAGTCAATTTGTGTGACATGAAAAGAGCGCGAAGTTAAAACGCAGCGCTAAGTAAGCGCTCTGTTTGACGAAGCCTTAAATGGCTCTCCTGTAAAGTTGCAAAAATGTCGCTTAAACCAAATAGGCTTTCATCCCTCGATATATGTACGGGGTCTTGCCACGATCTTCATTAAAGTAATAGCGTGTCTAATATACGATTATATATAAAAAAAATGAAAAGCACGAAAGGAATTTATTTGTGCTAGGACCCGGTGCGTGCGTTTCATTCTCACGTCATATTCACAGTTCGATAATCAACTTTAAAAATGTTTTAATGCAGAAACTTTTCTTGACAGTTTTCCTCGACGTATGTATTTATATTCTTTGAATGTTTCATAGGAATTAGTGATAAGGGCGACTCAAACTTATTGTTACGCCGGTAAGAGTAATGCCATTTATCGCCGAATAGTCGAACGAATATTGGAGGATCTATTAGCACCTAGAACGCTCGAGAAGTACAACGCCATCTATTGTCAGATAGCGGAAACACAATACTCGAAATGTGTGGAATCTTCTTGATAATTCTATGGATGTGGTATCGGCTATAAAAGCGTTGCAGACATAGCACGAAGTCAGTCAGTAATCGGAATTACTCGAACCGAAACAGCGAACGGATCACCTGAAGCGAAGCGAAAGAAGCAAATTGGGAGATTTAAACTGTTTGTGAAGTGTTTTAAGTGTTCTAAGTGCTAAAACAGTTTTAATTTGTACTTCGGTGGAATTTTCTTTATCCCGAACTCCAGCGCGTAACATTATTATTGTTGTACGTAATCTGGAAAACAACTGGAATCAAACGCGACAAACTCACGTTGGTCAAGCCTTCAGGACCTTCTACGTGAGTGAGGCTCTTCAGTTCTTCCTGCTGATCAGAAAGAGAAAGCTCCACATCATCGGGAGCTCTCTCGCCATGTCTGTTCACCTGGAAGAAATGACAGGTTTATACATACATTTTACAGCTGTGTGCCAATTTTTACTGTTGGGGACTTAATGAGATGACCTAAGAGCGCTTGGGAAACCCCATGGACAGAGGTCATTCCAGTACCGTAAGTGATAAAACAAAAAACGGGCTATCAATTAACCATGCTCTTTTTTTTTGGGTGGACGAGTTCGTAGCCCTCCGGGTGTTAAGCGGCTATCGAAGCGCATAGGCATCAACAATGTAAACGCAGCCAGCTTGAGTCATGAGTTTCAAGTCTCAGTTTTTACAGTGCAGCGGCTGCCTTACCCTTCAAGCCGAAAGACATTACTGCTTCATGACAGAAATAGGCGAGGCGGTGGTAACTACCCGCGCGAGCTCACCATTGACCATCAGTAATTAAGCAAATTATATTTTTTGCTGATTTGATTATTTTACTCAATGCTGTTATACCTTCACCGTAGAAATTTTCGTGTGAAGTTGGTACCTGTCTGTGGGATTCGAATTGACACGAATGCACTGGACCTCTTATCCTTTAAGCTAGTGGTGCGTAAATTAGAGGCCACGTCCCCTGTGGGAGCCGACATAATGTTGTTTTTTTTTTTCTTACTTTTGTGGACGATCGCGCAGCCCACCCGGTTCTTAAGTGGTTACTGGACCCCATACACATTTACCACCACCACCCACCAGCATCTACCACCAGCACCACCCACCTTGAGATATAAGTTCTAAGGTCTCAAGTAAAGATATGAATGTTGATGTTGGCCGTCAATTTTTTTTTTTTCTCGATTGATTTAGCATCTAGGGGTCCGGTCCCCAAAAATTTTCTTTTTACTGAGGGGGTCGTAGTCGAAAAAACGTCTGTGCACTACTGCTTTAGGCCACAAGACGTCTTCATGGTAAAAATTAGATGGAGGAGATATTATACACAGCACTTCTAAATAAGAATACTTACAAAATAAACCATCAACAGTTCCATGTCATCGTTCGCCTCCCGGTTGGTGACGTTGCCGGGGGATGTGTTCACTTGCATCAGTAAATAGACGAATATTAAATATTTCAGCATTTTCTGTAACAATAACAGTCACATTAATACCTATTCATCACAATATACACGAGTACAGTTGGTGGTAGGACCTCTTGTGAGTCCGCGCGGGTAGGTACCACTATCCTGCCTATTCCTGCCGTGAAGCAGTAATGCGTTTCGGTTTTAAGGGTGGGGCAGCCGTTGTAACTATACTGAGATCTTAGAACTTACATATCAAGGTTGGTGGCGCATTAACGTTGTAGTTGTCTATGGGCTCCTGTAACCACTTAACACCAGGTGGGATGTGAGCTCGTCCACCCATCTAAACAATAAAAAAGTACAGTTACATTGTTAATAAAAAAAATATGTGTGCTATTGCCACGTGGTAGTAGTGAAACCTTCAAAAAATTTGGCTTCAAGATAATGAGACGAATTTAAAATTTCGGGAAGAGGATAATGGTAGGTTTTAGTAATGATCATAGTGATAAAAAGTTTGATAATTATTTTACATAGATTTATTCAGAATGTACCTATTTATTAAGTACGAATATTAGGTACGAAGCAGAGCGCACAGAGAACCGCGAATATAAGAAACAATGTTTAACGCTTCCTATTTCATTCTTTCCCACGTTAAATCTTATGAATTTATGTGTCGGTCTCTTTTTACTGTCGCTTTTTCGTTTCATCGACTTTCAAATGACAACGACGCTAAAGAAGTTTTCACTTAAAAAAATGGTGCATGTGAAAGAAGTGAAACTTCTCTTGCGGTATGCAGTATTATGTTTTTCTTCATTTTTCATCCTTAAATCAAATTTCTCTTGTAATAGGGAACCCTACGTACAAGAAAATGACTTATTTAGCTTTGTCCTTTTCCTGTTTCCACGTTCAAGTGGTTCGCGACACGCTCTATCTATTTTCTCACTCTCGCTCTTCCTAAATTGTATCTTTTCTCTCTAGCCGTAACGAATCTGTCGCGAGTTAAATTTTACTCTCAACGCGCCTAAAGAAGTTTCACTTCAAAAAGCCGAAAAGACTGTGTATTCACTTATGGTGAGATGTAGTGTCATTTTAAACGAGTACGCGCCGCCATTATAACTATATCTGCCGCGAAACTGGCCTCATATAATAATACACTTGAGACATAATACATTTGAGGCTTGGACCTCAAATATGAAGATGGGCGACTCTGTCACGTTACGAACCGATGGCTTTTTTATGTGTAAGGTAGCAATAGTATTATAATATTGTACCTATAAAAGCGTTACAGGGATGGCACGCAGGCGGTTAGTAATCGGAACTACTCGAAGCGAAACAGTGAACGGATCACCTGAAGCGAAGCGGAAGAAGTGAATTGCGAATTATGAAGTGTTTCTTAAGTGCTCTAAGTGTTAAATAGAGTTTTAATTTGTACTTCGGTGGAAGTTTTATTTATCCCGAGCCCCAGCGCGTAATAATATTGTTCATATTTATGTGAAGGCGCCTTCCGTGCTAATTGTTTAGCCAAATATTTTGATCAGGCGCTTACATTCAAGCTTGTAGCTCTCCTTTTGTCCCAAATTATTTTTGCCTTTGACGTTATCCGACTTAGTCGTCTTTTTTTTATAGCCTTTGTAGGCAGAAGAGCACACGGCCCACTTGATGGTAAGTGGTTACCGTCGCTTATGGACGTCAGTAATGCCAGGGACAGAGCTAAGCCGCTGCCTACCATAAGCCTGCCTGCTTTTGGCCCCATTGTGTAGCAGAGTTATACAATCTATAAATATATTAATTTTAAATCGATAAATAGTATATCGCCGTTGATTTCTTTATTGAAGTGATTCTTTTCCGCATGACAGTAGTCTGGAAGAGATCTGGAGAGAGATAGTGATAAGACTTTGTACTTTTGCATTTATATTTGGTTTCGTGTACAATAAAGCATATTCTAATCTACTAGACTATACTCCACTTATAATCAGGCGAACTTAGAACGAGGTTAGGTAAAGTATCCTTATTATTGTATGTTTGATAGAGTTCAACAACATTGATATTATCTGATTAAAACTGTTGAGGTTGGTTTTATTTTTTGTTTAATTTTTTTTAGTGTTTTTTTTAGTAATAATAATACATTTTGATAACGAAGACACGGCAGACGTAAAGTAGATAGGCGTCAAGCTTTACCATACTGGAATCGTTTTTTTTTTCTCCTATCTAAGCTGAGAGCCTTGAGAGGCTATATCAGCGTAACCTTAACTAGTAGGTAGGTTCACGGGGCTCAAACCTAACGACGTTGCTAACACGAACCCTAGCAAGGGCCGTGCTTCGCAGAATCTACCACCGGATCGGGAACGCGACCCACTGTGAAGATCCGGCGAGAAACTCAGTGGGCTGTGTCTGAGGGTTTTTTGCGTTAAAATAGGCCAGACTCAAGCTCCCCTACCAAACTCCCAGCCTAGCCATTAATAATTTTATTATTATGTAATATTGTGTATGTAATATTATCACATTGGTTCTAAAGAATTGGTGGGCGAATTTGAACAGTCAGTTAAATTAGTACTAACTGTAGTTTCATAAAAAATTATCGTAGATTAGTTAGTATAGCTTTTCAACTTTTTTATTGTCTTTTTAGACGGACGTGCATACGACCTATCTGATCGTGAGTGGCCAACTTCGCTCATGGACTTTTTTATTTTTTTTATTGCTTAGATGGGTGGACGAGCTCACACCGCACCTGGTGTTAAGTGGTTACTGGAGCCCATAGACATCTAAAACGTAAACGCGCCACCCACTTCGAGATATAAGTACCAAGGCCAGTAGGTAGTTAACGGTTGTTTTATGCGGCCTATGTATGCTTGTATGCTTACAACGGCTGCTTCACCCTTCAAACAGAAACGAATTACTGCTTCGCGTCGGAAATAGGGGGAGTGGTGGTACCTACCCGTCCGGACTCACAAGAGGTCCTACCGCCAGTAATTACGCAAATTATAATTTCGGTAATGTTTCAGATATGAGACAGGCTGTATAGACAGTTGCCTGCCGGCGCGCTTCAGAATTTTGCCGGACCGCCGTAGATCCGTTCAGGCTCAATTACCGACAAACTCGCGTCACCAATGATATCCTAGTGATCGCGAGGCAACTCGATCACAGGTCGACAGCGTGCTAGGAAATAAAACCGGTTTTGTTACGTACTTTTGTTTATTTTGCAGTCAGTCTCGATAACGCGGTAAAACTGTTTTGTCAATTAATTTTATCTGTAAATTTTAATTAGAATAACTACCGCGATATTATGTTTAGCTGTTTTTATTTATTTTTTTATAATTAATCTCCATTGGTAACAGGAAATCACTGGTATTCAGAAGTTTTGAGTTAAAACGATATCTTTCCCGAGAGAATCGGCATGATGCAATGTCGCTTAGCTATTGTAAAATATGTATTCGAATCTATAGAAAAAATACATCATATTTAATTAGAATTTTTATTAGGCTTAAAATCATATTGTTTAGTTATTTTGTTATCAAAATTTAAAATCTTATATTTTACTGGTATATTATAAAATATGCTCTATCAAATCGTATTATTATCATATATGATCATTGTTGCATGTAAGCAATCATTACTGGACATAAAAAATAATTGTTAACCGAGTAATTTCAATTACCATGGATAATGTCATAAGTGCTTAATCGTAGTGTTAAAATATTCAACATTTCACTTAAGCTCTAATGACGTCAGGTAGAATGGAGATTTCGAAAGTGTTCCTAATTATTGTAGGCCATTTAGAAAAAAAACAAAAAAGCTTTTTTTTTTATTGCTTAGATGAGTGAACGAGCTCACAGTTTACATGGTGTTAAGTGGTTACTGGAGCCTATAGACATCTACAACGGAAACGCGCCACCCATCTTGAGATATAAGCTCTGAGGTCTCAGTATAGTTACAACGGCGGCCCCACCCTTCAAATCGAAACGCATTACTGCCTCACGGCTGAAATAGGCAGGGTGCTGGTACCTACCTACCCGTACGGACTCACAAGAGGTCCTACCACCAGTAATAAAATGCTGTCTGTAATGCTAACTTATGATGCGATCTCCGATCTTTTTTATGATTGAGGGATTTTCGGTGGCGCGGAGATCTCTCCAGTTTCACCAGGACAGGTGGGCGAACAAAAGTTCAGCCAGGAGTGGTGGGATTTGCTAACAGCTGCCCAAGCACCTCCAAAGGAGACCTAATAACTCAAGAGCAACTGCTTCGCGAATGAATCTACTACCGGATTAAAATCACGACCCGCTGAGAAGGTCCGGCCAGAAACCCTTCGAGCTGATTCATGGGTTAGGTTGCACGTCGAACTCTGAGTACAACGAGTACGGTTAGACCTCCGGGTTCGACTGGGAGCGGTGTAGTTGATAGCTATCATTAGAACGCAAAATATTTGACAGACGCCTGAATCGCGCTAACGAGTTTTTCAAGATAAGCTTTCATATACATACACAGATTCCGAACAATAACATTTGGACAGTCGATCTACTAAGCAATATTGCGGTGGAAGATCCTCGTCATTACTTCCAAACTCTTAAATGTCTTGTTCAAAACTAAGTTTTCTTATTAAAACTTGTACGATGTGTGATGCAAACAACATACATAATATAATTAGAGTTTTCTGGTATTTTGTAATCCTTATCTCTCGTCGCGCAAGGAAAACAAGCAAAATCTTACGCCAATTTCAAACAAAGTATGTGTACATGTTAAAACAAAATTATGAATAACATATTATTTGATTACCGACTATACCTACGTTGTTATACAATATACTAGTGTTCGTCCAGCGTTCGAAATCATATTATAATAATCTTATCTTATACCTTAAAACGAGCGATTCTTGTATATAAATATATATATATATATACAGTCGTGGTCAACTAATTAGGGACATTCAAGATAGTGAAGGGCTATAACCGGTTATGTACATTTAAATATAAAACCCTATTGATTTTTCAGCACCTATTATTTGCATAATGTGGTCCGATTATTATGCTATAAATGGCTGTAAATAAAAGATTTAATAAATAGAAAAAGTATTTAATATCAAAGATTAAACATGTATTAAATATTAAGATATAATTCTGTAGTGGACATTTAATTAAGGACAGTAAAGTATAATGAAAAATACAATTACACAAAACTTATAATCTTCAGTGTTATAATATCTTTAACAACTCCATTTTATTACGTGTAAAATCAGTACCCAGTAGCAAAACCTTTGTTAGTAATTACCGCTTGACACCGATGTGGCATAGACATTATCAGTTTCTGACATGTTTCGACAGGAATGTTTGCCCATGCCTCACAAAAAGCTTCATGAAGTTCATCCAAATTTGTATTACGATAAGTGGCAACTTTTTTCCTGATTTCGTGCCAAAGGTGCTCAATTGGGTTGAGGTCCGGGCTATTTGCTGGCCAATCTAGCACCGATACAAACTGACTGGTAAGAAACGACTTGACTGAAGGGGCGGTATGTTTCGGGTCGTTATCCTGCTGAAACGTCCATATAATAGGGAGATGCTCCTCAGCACAGGGAAGCATAGTTTTTTCCAATATTGCCTTGTATTGATGTTGGTCTAAGTTACCCTGAACTTTCCTCACAGGTCCCACTCCACGTCCAGAAAATGAACCCCATATTTTAATGTTTCCACCGTCATGTTTCACCTGTTTTTTTGTGAATCTTGGATTCATTTCCGCTTTTATAGGACGCCGTACATATTGCCTTCCATCTGAAGAAATCAAATTAACCTTGGTCTCGTCAGAGAAAAGTACATGTTGCCATTGGGCGTAGGTCCAATGTCCATATTTACGTGCAAATGCCAAACGAGCATTTCTATGTTCTTTCTTCAACAACGGTACTTTGTGAGCCACTCTTCCGAACAACCCTACTTCTACCAAACGTCGTCGAACGGTCCTCGCAGATACACCGGCTCTTTCGTTTGCCCCAAACACTTCGTGTTTAATTAAAATAGAGCCTAGAAACGGATCTTTCTTAGCTAACCTGGTTATCATTCTATCTTCTTGCGGAGTCGTTTTTCTCGATCTTTTTGTTCTGGACACATTTAAAGCTGTGTTATAGCGCTTGACATGTTGCACTGCATTGCATACCATAGTTTTTGAACAATTTAAATGTTGTGCTATCCTTCGGTATGACCAACAACGCTCGACAAACTTCATGACAATTTTTCGTAGTGTTGGATCGCAACTTTTATTTTTACCCATTTTTCTTCAAAATAATTCTCAAAACTTAAAATAAAAATCTGGATTGCCGCCAAAACGACCACTAAACAATAAGAAAAGAAACAAAAATGTATTAAAATTCCAATTTTGAAATTAGAACGCAATACCTCAGTGTCCCTAATTAAATGGCCAGCCAGCATTCTTTGAACCAATAGCACTATGATATTGTATCAGCTATACTGTAAAGAGGTTTAATGTTTAAGAAGTTGTTATTGTTTGTATAATCGCGCACATAAATGACTAATTACACTTACATGTAAAAGATATGGAATATTGCTAAGATTCGTTGGAAAATAAAAAAAAAAATCACAATTTGGCTTAACTAGAGATTGTCCCTAATTAGTTGACCACGACTGTATATATATATATAATCTGAATCTCGGAAACGGCTCCAACGATTTTCATAAAATTTAGTATACAGGGGATTTCGGGGGCGATCAATCAATCTAGCTACGATTTATTTTCAGAAAATGTTGTTTTATTCGTGTTTTCAATTATCAACTTTATGACTCTTCCCGACATCTATTGGCGAATAATAATACTATTTTTCTTAATTGAAAGCAACTAACTGCTTTAAAGACACAACAAGATGGCGTTAAAAAAAACGGTCATCATTTGTATATCTTAATATATTCAAGATAACAAAATACAAAATGGATCTATATTTCATTTTTTATACATATTTTCTCTTTGGTATAGGAAGTGGATTTTTTCTGGAGTAGAATTTTAGTGCTAGCTGTTTTTCTTTGTCTATTTAACTGGTGGTAGAACGTCTTGTGAGTCCACACAAGTAGCTACCACCAACCCGCTTATTTCTGCCGTGAAGCAGTAATACGTTTCGATTTGAAGGGTGGGGCAGCCGTTGTAACTATACTGAGACCTTAGAACTTATATCTCAAGGTGAGTGGCGCATTTACGTTGTAGATGTCTATGGGCTCCGATAAGCGCTTATCACCAGGTGGGCTGTGAGCTCATCCACCCATATAAGCAATAAAAAAAACGATGTTAGTAAAATTAAATTTCTTTCTCATGTCCATGTCAGTGGGAGTACTTCAAACACTAAGCGATAGTTAGAGCCGTCAGCGGACTTCATTTTGCGTAAAAATTTAATGCACATATTAAATTTTATACGATTTCGTGAAAGGAGGATGTGACGTAAGATATTGTTATAGCTTGTATGTGTAAAGATCAAGGACTTTACGTTTGAACGGAATCTAACGAGCAAAACTATATTACAACCCAACGATTGAAATGTATTGAGAAGTGTAAAGAAAATTTGAGAGAAACCTTTCTTTCCACAATAACTGAAATAAATTTGCATAGAAATCGAATGAATGTTTCTTATACATAAAATTATTCTAATCTATTTTAATACATAATACCTACGTATTATGTATGTATATAAGAATAATAAGAATATAAAACTCAATGGTTACATTTATTTATTTAGCTTCGTATTTAGTGATTGTTCTTGTTTTGTAGTTATTCTCTGTATACGTAACACAGGAGAAAAATTTAGCGTGTACAATTACGCATCTTTGGACTCTTGTCTTGGATAATTATAATTTTCTTTGGGCCTTGAACCGCTAGAATATCTAGATTAATCATATGTATTTAAGTTGGTCTAATCCGAAAAACGCTCTGATTTAAAACACATTTCAATCGATTACCATTTAAATGTTCAGAGTGCTGCAATAATAACTAATGTATACTATAATGAAATTTCAACATTCCTGAGAATTTTTATTATTATTATTATTGCTTAGATGTGCGGACGAGCTCACAGCCCACCTGGTGTTAAGTGGTTACTGGAGCCCATAGATATCCACAATGTAAATGCGCCACCCACCTTGAGATATAAGTTTTAAGGTCTCAAGTATAGTCACAACGGTTGCCCCACACTTCAAACCGAAACGCATTACTGCTTCACGGCAGAAATGGGCAGGGTGGTGGTACCTACCCGCGCGGACTCACAAGAGGTCCTACCACCATTTAATCGTATTTTATTTTATTTTACAAGAAAATGCTCCGATGGTTGATCCCCAAGCAGTTGAAGATACCGTGAGATGGTACAGCATCGTACAAAACACAAGTCATGGATGGAGACATTCATTGCATCCATGGTTCCAAGATGGAGATTTTGTCGCGACACTCTGACATCAAGACCACGACCGAGCTCGAAGAATATTTTTAGTGACCAGTCGGTATGTAGGAGCCGATTACTCGTCTACACCCATCAATCTTCCACACTCAACAGCTTCAAGCTATTGGAGTAACTGTCTCCTGTGTTACGGGTACCGGAAACCCATATACAAGGCAACTGCTTTCAGACTAGCAATATTATTTAACAAAGATGCTGGTTTCGTCAGTTAAAGAGACCACGTCTTTTAGTCAAGGACGCGAACCACAAGGCCAAATATTTCAACTGTCTTCAACGTGGTCTACAATTTGCGAAAACATAACAAAGCAACTCCTAAGCTTACAAGCTTGTACTTCTTTTGTTTTTGCAAGATCAAAACTACACTGTAAAGCATTATTTAGAAATATTATATTAGAAGCATTTTTCATAAAAGTAATTTTAGTTATGTTCTTATAGCTTACATTCGTGCGACGTGCGAACGGCGCCATTGCCGTTACGGCCTGCGTCGTCCATGACATTAACATTGCCGGGACACGAGGTAACCATGAATTAACGCGAACTGAATTTACGTAACTGTACGCAACACGTGTGTGATAACAACGTGAGGCCACGACCGTGACTTCTAAAACTCTGGTCGGAAACAGCGATGGGGTTTACGAGCGACCGCCCGCGGCCATACACACAGACAAGCGTCCGTGTAAGCTCTCAACAAACATTGACATTACCACATATATGCCAATATTATATATATTGCCAATGCAATAGAATTAAAAACAAACGACCAAATGTTGCTCCTGGAATCTCTGACAGTGAATAGACACGATCGAAATTGGTGCATTCATTCTAGAGACCACAAACATACAGACAAACGTACAAATCGTCTCAGTTTATACATTTTAGACACGACTATAGATAGACACGATGAGATCATAAATCATGAGTCATCGTTGTAAACGCGGTTCTTGGGCACGAGTTAGTTAGACTATTTTTAAATTCAAAGTCGATTAGTACCTCCTTGGGGGTTTTGTTTCATCGACATATTTGCAATATCTTCTTCTTAGTTGGAAACTTTTCAGAGTGGTCGTGGTTGTTCTGACGATTTATATGCACAACTACTTGCTAGGTCGCTCATGTTCTTGAGGATTGCCTTTTTGGCGATGCGCTTCAAGATCTGCTGGTTTGAAGCGTTTTGAGTAAATTGGACCATGGTTGACTCAGTTGTCTTCCATATTGCGGAGACCGACGTCATTGGTCCTCGACTATCATCTCGACGACCCGTCGGTCGGGCGTCCTCGGGGTGGCACCGCGTGCCGTTGACCGCGGGAACTTCCCTACTCTGACCGGGTTTTGACCCCGGACGGAGATCGGACGTCGGGTGTAAGAGTGCAGAGGAGTCGTTTAGTGGGTGAGGCCCTAAAATTCCTTGGGCCCGCGGTCTGTTCCCAACACCTTGCAGATCGTCAAGTCCCACATATCCCGCGCGCCCCTTAGGCGCGGGGACCCCGTAGGAGGATCGGCCCTGGTCCAAAAAAAAAAAAAGTTGTCTTCCATATTAGGTCAGTCCAGAGGATTGGTGCAATATGCAACAATATGCAATATACAATTATCGAATATTTTCTCACCACAATCCATGTATAAGATGACATTCAAGATAACAGAGATTACCCCCACTTTAATTTCGGAAACGACAGTGCCTTGCACACACTTATAGTGTAGTGAAAAGTAGGAGAGCGTGATCTAGCATGACAGGTCACAAATGCTTTCAATAGCCCGTTAGAAAAAGTTTGTTATTCCTAAGAAAAAGTCCTATGCCGACTCTATGATTATCTCCTGTGTTATGGGTATCACAAACACATACGAAATAAAGTACGCTGAAACCTAACCAGATTTGTTTAATGAAGACATTGAAACAAAATTTCGCGGTATACTTAATTAGTATCCAGACCAACGATCAAAATTTATACAATAGTCTGTAATTAATTTAAGTAAAAATATAGAATGTATGTATATTATTATATATGTTGGAGTGGTTGACAATATTATCAAGGTCTTGGCCACTCATTGTGGACTCAATATAGGAATCTTGGCGAGAAAGTAATGTTTTTGATATACAATAGGGTACATTTTCATTTCTTGTCACTTCTATTTCATTATACCCCTTCTAGACTTTTTTTTTTTACTGCCCTTGTAGGCAGACGAGCATACGGCCCATCTGAAGGTGAGTGGTTACCGTCGCCCATGAACTTCAGCAATGCCAGGGGCAGAGCCAAGCCGCTGCCTACCGTACCGTATACGCTTATAGCGTTCGTGTCTCGTTGAATAATTTTATTCATGATCTGGTTTCGAAAGCCCCTCCGGGTAGTTACCGCGATACCGTCTATTTCTGTCGCTAAGTAGTCATGTGATTCCCCGCCTTCAGTTACAATTGCTGTATAAGACAGTTGAGTTTGACCTCATGATTCAAGGTTAGCGATGATGTTGATGTCTATACTTATAAGTATTTATGTCTATGGACTCCGGTTATCATCGGACACCAGGTGGACAGCTTCATTGTAGAAAGCCGGTTTCGTTAGTCCTGAAAGTATTGCAAATTTATCTGGGAGACGCGTTAAGGCAATATTTTCTTGTTGCCTTGTTTTTCTATGTGAATAAAGAAATCTTCTCCACTTTCCTAATTCGTATCTTGAACACGTGTGGCTTCTTTCAGGTTGTGATGTCTATCAGCTCAGGCGACCCTTAACCCTTTGACTGCCATGTAGTCCACCTATGCCCTACCTGGCGCATTGAAGTAATTTTGTATGTTGATTTCTGTTACTAAGCACCTGGATTGACTAACTTCACCTTGTTTTGTTTGTTAATGTATGTTTTCGTCTTTCAGGTCTCTTAGAAATAGATTCGTTCTCAGTATCTTCGGATTCGTCTTTTCCAAAGTCTTCTAGATATTCCGGTATCTTATTAACATAAATCGATAAAATTCCTTCAGTGCCCCACGCAGGGCACCGGTTACCTACACGGCAGTCAAAGGGCTAAATTCAGTTCGCCCGTTAGATTGTCAGTCTGTCTAAGCTAATTAATATCTCATCTATCGTATTACAAACTAACTTTACAACCTCGACAAAACAAACCGTTAACTGCCTACCGGCCTTGGTACTATGAATAAACTGATTATAAAAGCTAATAAACAAAATCCTGCACCTACACACTTGCGTGCGAATCCTTCGCGTTGGGTTCGCGAATTAGTTGGTAATTACAGTACGCGGTAAAGCTTTATATTAGACTAGCTTTTGCCCGCGACTCCGTCCGCGTGGAATAGTTACTTTGGCATAATGCTAAATTTTACCCCCACTTCATTTACGTAGTAAGTGAAAATATTTTTGAATGATAGAATATTAAGGAGCTATTTAAACCCCTATTTTGAAACATTCTTTATTGATGCTTCACTTGTATTGGCCTTACCGTGATGTTATATAATCTATAGCCTTCCTCAATAAATGGGTTTAAATTAAATTAACACTGAAAGATTTTTTCAAATCGGACCAGTAGTTCCTGAGATTAGCGCTTTCAAACAAACAAACTCTTCAGCTTTATATTAGTATTATATTAGTGTAGATAATCGGTTAGTCTTTAAAAGAGCCGTGTCTGTCATGTTCGCGTCCAATTTCACCACGTTTGTTGAGGTGGGTTGAACCGCCGTCAAACAATACCTTTGAGATTTCGATTTCATGTCTCAAGTGAGATGGCAATATCCCGAGGCGCTGATAACCGTTTTTTTATTTTTATTTTATTGCTTATATGGGTGGCCGAGCTCACAGCCCACCTGGTGTTAAGTGGTTACTGGAGCCCATAGACATCCACAACGTAAATGCGCCACCCACCTTAAGATAGAAGTTCTAAGGTCTCAAGTATAGTTACAACGGCTGCCCCACCCTTCAAACCGAAACGCATTACTGCTTCACGGCAGAAATAGGCAGGGTGGTGGTACCCACCCGCGCGGACTCACAAGAGGTCCTACCACCAGTAATTACGCAAATTATAATTTTGCGGGTTTGATTTTTATTACACGATGTTATTCCTTCACCGTGGAAGTCAATCGTGAACATTTGTCGAGTACGTATTTCATTAGAAAAATTGGTACCCGCCTGCGGGATTCGAACACCGGTGCATCGCTACACACGAATGCGCCGGACGTCTTGTCCGTTAGGCCACGACGAAATTTCAAGTACTTCGCTAGATAGCGTTTAGATTATTCATCCCGCATCCAACGGTTGCAAATTCGCAGTCAGACCTTACAGGCGATGAGTGTAAGCAAACGTGGAAGCCATTTTGAGATACGATTCTGGATTGTATTCGAGTTACGGTTTATGGCGGAAAAGAAGAGATTATCATCCAGCACTTGATTCGGGACTGGGCACTTTTTTCATGAAATCGTTAGAAAGAAGACCACATGGTCCCCCTAATGGGTAGTAGTTGTAAGAGAACAGCCAAGATTCTTGGAGCCCCGGGATCCACTCTGGTTGCTTTTAGGCTCTTCAAGCACCGGTCACCGTCATCGCTGAACTACTACTACGTCGAACTAAGAGGTCGACGTGCGAATTGACCCATAGACACAACCCACTGAGTTTCTCGCCGGATCTTCTCGCCAGATTTGCTCTTGCTCGGGTTTTCGGATGCTCTCAGGCTGAGCCCGTGAGATGACTGACCGCTTCGGAAGAAGTTGGTAAAGCCCCTTAGGCTAGCAACGATTAGGTAGGGAAAAACAACAAAAAAAACAAGTCTCTGCCTACAAGTCGAAGTCGTGGCCTTTGAAGTCGTCGTGGCTTAAAGGATAAGACGTCCGGTGCATTCGTATGTAGCGATGCACCGGTGTTCGAATCCCGTAGGCGGCTACGTACTCAACAAATGTTCACGATTGACTTCCACGGTGAAGGAATAACAACGTGTAATAAAAATCAAACTCGCAAAATTATAATTTGCGTAATCACTGGTGGTAGGACCTCTTGGGAGTCCGCACGGGTAGGTACCTCCACCCCGCCTATTTCCGCCGTGAAGCAGTAATGCCTTTCGGTTCGAAGGATGGGGTGGCCGTGACCACTTGACACCGGGTGGGCTGTGAGCTCGTCCATCCATATAGGCAATAAAAAAAAATAAAAAAAAGTGCGATGCGTCAGTATTTTTATATAAGGCACTGACCCGGCAGACTTCGTAGTACCTCAATCGATAAATAAAAGACCTAAACTTTTGTATAAAATAAACTTAAAACAAACAAAAGGAATCCGTCCAACGGGGGACACATCAAAGGAAAAACAAATTTGTTACCTATTTTTATTTAATTCCGAGCATTTTCATATTTATCTACCTTTTAAACCTTCTCTGGACTTCTACAAATAATTCAAGACCAAAATTAGCCAAATCGGTTCAGCCGTTCTCGAGTTTTAGCGAGACTAACGAACAGCAATTCATTTTTATTTATAAAGATAGAGTTTAATACTTTGTGTCGGTTAGTTCACGTTTTGTATGTATATCTGGTATCTATAGCGCAGGTGAAAATTCTAGCTTAGATTCGTTGAATGTTGACATTCGTTTTGCTTTGTTCGTCAAGCTACGTAAGCCAGTCGATGCGTTCGCGACGTCAGTGTGGAGCTGGCATAACTGGTTCGTCAATGAATATTGTTTACAAACACATACATACATATGTACGTCATTCACATTAGTGTAGAGTTTTACTTCAGTCTTTTTTGATATCGATCGAGGAGACATATTGTTTTTATTTAAATTAGATCTTTTCAATTTATTCTATAGTTTTCACATGTTTTTATGATTTTATATTGTTACTTTATTTTATTAGTTAGTATTGTGTTATATTATCAGTTCAAGAAAATACGTTTTAAAATTATTATTAACAAGCGGCCCGCTCCGGCTCCGCTCGGGTCTTTAACAAAAATTTCGACGATTTTTGACATTGTTTTATTTTTGTTAAATAAAAGAACACTTATTGCGGAATAACTATAATAGTTAGACATATGCTGTCGCGACACTTTTTGTAAATAATAATGTGTTCTACAAAGTCGTATTTATTATTTTATTCTATCATCAATAGTTTTCGCAGGGCACGTGATGTAAAGAATATTTTAGGTAATTTTTTTCCACCTTGGGTTACATTATTGGAGTTTTAGTAAGGATCCCTAATTTTTTTTCAAAAAAGATTATAGCCTATGTCACTCGGGAATAGTGTAGCTTCCAAACAGTGAAAGAATTTTTCAAATCGGTTCAGTAGCTTCGGAGCCTATTCAATACAAACAAACAAACAAACCTTTCCTCTTTATAATATTAGTATAGAAGTATAGATTTACCTCCGTAATCTCGTCTGGCCGTTGTTAGTATTATTTTTAGGTCAAATAATTTTGTTGGAAAGCAAGCTGACCGGCGATTATTACCATGCAATTCACACTTCCTAATGTGTCGAAACAAAAACTAAAACTTATGACAAAATAAAAATCCCTATGTACACAACAAAACATACTTAATCTAAAATGCACTCCGCTTTTTTTTTTTAGCCCACCTGATATTAAGTGGTTACTGGAGCCCATAGACATCTACGACGTAAATGCGCCACCCACCTTGAGATATAAGTTCTAAGGTCTCAGTTTAGTTACAACGGCTGCCCCACCCTTCAAACCGAAACGCATTACTGCTTCACGGCAGAAATAGGCGGGGCGGTGGTACCTATCCGTGCGGACTCACAAGAGGTCCTACCACCAACCGCTTTTTTTAATACGCTTTTATTAGCTTCAGACAATGTAAAAAAGTAAAATGTGTGTGAGGAATGTTGATCTATACCACGATCTAAATCTAGAAGCGATACATATGTAAGTTCTTAAGGAAGTGTCAGAACGACATGATAACCCTCTTATCGTGGCGGCTGCTAATTACTTATCCGACCTAGGCGACGGAGTAACGCAAAGCCGCCGCCGCCTCAAACATGTCTTATCGGATCCCCCAGATTCGTTCTCAATGTTTTTTTTTTTTACATGTGGTAGGACCTCTTGTGAGTACGCACGGGTAGGTACCATCACCCCGCTTATTTCTGCCGTGAAGCAGAAATGCGTTTCGGTTTGAAGGGTGGGGCGGCCGTTGGAACTATGCTGAGACCTTAGAACTTATATCTCAAGGTGTGTGGCGCATTTATGTTGTAGATGTCTATGGGTTCCACTAACCACTTAACACCAGGTGGGCTGGGAGCTTGTCCACCCATCTAAGCAATAAATAAAAAAGCTCTTCAAGCACCGGTCGTCGATTATGACAAATATTTTGACGGGCGAACTAGCTCATAGATACAACCGATTGAGTTTTTCTCTGGATCTTATCAATGGACCGCGATTCCGATCCGGTGGTAGATTCAGCGAAGCACTGTTCTTGCTAGGATCAGTGTTCCCAATTCTCACAGGATGAGCCCGTGAGTTTACCTATCGTTCAATGAGTAGTGGGAATAACCCCTTCTGGTACCAATGTTATGATTAGGCAGGGAGAAAATGTCGATGTCGGCACCCCTAAAACCGCTTCTTTGGTATGGGAGTTTTTTTCCTACCTAAGCTGATAGCCTTGAGAGGCTATTTCAGCGGATGGGAGTATAACTTCCTCCCAATTCCTAACAATATAAATCGTGGTGTCGATATGGTAAATGTTAGTTATACACGGGTAAGATGCGACCTGAGGATACTTATATTTCAAGGTTCCACGTTTAGGTGTCTACTGGCTCCATTCAACGCTTAACATGAGCTGCATTTCATAAAACATAGACACTGTATTTAATGTATTCTCAAGATTACATCATACGTGCGGATGAAATTATGTAACGTTCTCGTAAATTTTAATTGCATTGTAAAGGTCAACTATTGCGTTTGAAATCATCTAAATTCGCTTTAGACTACTTTAAGATAAATCAATATCGAAATATCTTTATTGTTGTTTAGTTACTATTCGAATTCTATAACGCGTTTCTGTTAGCTTGACCTGTATCAACGAAATGGACTCTTTGATGGTAATTTTTGCTAATTTCAAGACATTCGGTTAATGTGAAAATTTGCATACGTGCCATGGATGACAGTTTTCAAAAATGATATGGCTGCCTCCCGAGGCTGATTGATATGATTGAGCTGAATATCCAACTGAATACAATCGCACAAAAAGTCGAAATCAACATTATCTATTCCCGTAATCAGTCTGATTCTCCTGTTTCGTAACAATAAAATCATTTTTTTATTAAAAACCTGTTACATAGATACGACTTAATTATCAAATTAGTGTATTGTCATCGGTCCTCGATAAATCTACAAAGTTTGAATGAAATCTGGCCGTTTAAAGTGGGTCAAAATCGTGTCTAAAGGAGTCAGTTACAAACATACATACAAGTGTATTAGCTTCACTAAAGCGTGTAAAAATGGACTGATTTTAACTAATGTTTTTTTCGGTAAAAAAATTAAGGTGCATCTATTGGTTTTATTTTACTTATAAATGAACGCTAGTAAAACCTGAGTTGGCGCAAGATGGTCCACGAGAAAGTTGGCCAGCGAGGCCACGACCCTTAGCGTTGGGAATTAGCGACGAAAAGAAGAGCAGCAGGGGGTATCTTTCACTGTATGAAAAAGCTAGAGATAGGATAGTGAAAGTAATGCTGTAAGGATAATTGTTTTAGGTACCTCAAGCACCGGTCACCGTCCTCACCGAACCCGTCGCTTGCGACGAAGGGCTCGACGAGTAAATTAACCCACAGACACAGCCCACTGAGTTTCTCGCCGGATCTTCTCTGTGGTTCGCGTTTCCGATCCGGTGGTAGATTTTGTGAAGCACTGCTCTTGCTAGGGCAAGTGTTAGCAATATTCCACTTTGAGCCCCGTGAGCTCATCACGTCAAGGAGAAGCTGAAATAGCCTCTCAAGGCAATCAGCACAGGTAGGGGAAAAAAAGGTAATTGGAAAGGGTCTTTTGCCCGAAATAGTTCGGGAATCCCTGGAATGCTCCAAACGAAGCGCACGCTTCCTCTTGTTTGCATCAGGGTATCAATACACATTAACACGTAATTATTAAAATTAAATGCTTATGTATGTCTTTGTAAAATTTGACGGACTCGAGTTTGTGAAATATAAAACAATACTACATGACTAATGACAAGCCTTATTCGTTCGAAATGTTTCATGTTAACGATTTTATTTACTAAGCTGTTTATTTAAATTTTCATGAGTACATATTATTATGATTTAGAAACAGTTTTTTAGTATGAGCGTACGAGCTGACAGCTGGTTTGATTTTTAAGTATAAATTTAATTGAGAAAAGTCGTCAATGGTAAGCATCTGATGAGCCTTTTTGGGTGACGGCCTCGAGCGACGGTGGTCGCTCACCATCAGTGAGTTTTACTCTCCGCCTTCGCGATTTCATGACTATGCGGCTTTACTACACGGGAGAAATAGATACGCAAGCCGGATTGTAAACACAGCTGCACTCAAATCGTTTTACTGATACACTATTAAACTATATAATATATACTAATATATAAATCTACAGTGATTTTTATGGATGTTCCGTTATAACTACTGAACCATGCATCCGATTGAATTGAAACTTGGTGTCCATGTAGAAAATACATGTACTTAATGGATAGGCTAATATTTATATGAGCGTTGGACTTCCTAATAATAATGACAATAAATAATAATGTTAATTTTAAATGCCCAGCAAAGCGGGCGAGTACCGCTAGTTAACTATAAAACTAATTTAATGAAGTATCCCAAACGCCGGATTGTGAATTCAATACGTTGCCGTAACCACAATTAATATCTACGATACGTGTATCCTAGAATCAAATGTGATATAAAATTATATTTCACTGGTGGCAGGACGTCTTGTGAGTCCGCACGGGTAGGTACCACCACCCTGCCTATATCTGCCGTGAAGCAGTAATGCGTTTCGGTTTGACGGGTGGGGCAGTTGCTGTGCTGTAAAACTGAGACGCCGAACCCACTGTGGCAGCGTTTACATCATTGATGTCTATCTGCTCCGAAGACCACTGAATATCAGGTGGGCCGTGAGTTCATCGACCTATCTAAACAATAAAAAAAAAATTAACAAATAGTACTCACATCTGATGAATAATTGTAAAGATAGTGATTAGTTTGAACAGCCGATGTCCGCGTCGCGCCGAGTCGCCGCTTCAAGACGGAGTGGTAAGCGATACTGTACTGTCTTTACTACATAGATATTCTGTATGTATATTCACGCCTTTCGTTTAAGTGTTGGATGAGCAGAGGTTCACGAGGCTTGATGCAAGTTTGGCGGTTTTGGGGTCAGATGATCCTACGCTCATAGTAGTGTGGCTACTCATCAGAGTTTATCAGCGGTACTGGCCTATTGGACTGATTACTTGCGGCGATATGCTGAGATTGGATGCGGAAGGCGGAGGATCGTTCATTGTGGCGGACTATGGGAGAGGCCTACATCCAGCAGTGGATAGATATAGGCTGATGATGATTGGCCTATTCCCTTATATATTTTTTTCCGTTATTTCTAATCGATTATCTTCTCTTCCCCAATTTCTTCAAGTCGTGCCTCTATTTACTCTCAATTTAGTTGATGAGAGCGTAATATCGTCTTCTCGCGTTAAAACTGTATAATCTCAAAACATACTAATTTTACAGGAGAGTGTTTTAAAGGTTTAACATGTGATATTTTTAATATTAATCATCTTTGCAACATTTATTTGTTATTTTTTACCAGTTACATTATCTATATTTTAAAGTAAGATAAAATTATGTAGGTATTAATTTTGTTAATAGTAGTCAATACATAGGAAAACTACAAAAAACTAAAAACTAAAACTAAACCGAGCTCTTTTGACAGTATTTATGAGAAAAATACTGGTGATACCAAATGATTCCGCATATTAATTCAATTTTGAATATTTTTGGAAATTGCACACTTTTAATGCGAAAAGACGATATGCGAAGCTTATTATTTTAACTAGTGGTCGCCCAATAGTCGAAATTTGACCATAAATCATTTAAATTATAAGTTTGAACATTATTATGGTGCTATTATCAAAGACTTTACTTCTGTAATCACAGATTTCGCCAAGGCTAGACTATAGACAAATAATATTAAAGACAAACATTATTAATCTATTCTCAATTTGACAACAGACTTTAACAATAAACAAAAGAGTTTAAATGCGTGTGTGTGTCAAACACATGGTAGTGTGTGTAATATGTTTTTTCATTGAATTAATGTACTGCAATGAAATAAAAACAGCACTGAATGAAGTAAAAAAAGATGATGAAGATGTGTGGTGTCGTGGGACACCGGATAGGAACGAAGTTCCTTATTATAAAAATATTAATTTTAAGTTCTATTCGAGGTATAAAGAAAATAAAACTAGAGGTTTCGCAACAACCCACGGTCATTCGGTAACGTGCGAGCTTATTGTGGTACACTTCATTTACGGTTGTTTGTATAAGAGTTAGTGTATTGCGCAAACGAACGCTCTGAGATTGTGGTCAATGAATGATAAAAAAAGATGTAATTTTTTTTTTACGTTATTACCAATTTAAGTTATACACTGTGTGCATTACTAATAAAAATCTTACGTTACGGACGTTTTTTCTCGGTTACGGTACCCCTCCGCATCGTCCCATAAGGAACTCGTCGGAAGTCGGAAGGAAGGAAGTCGTCGTGGCCTAAAGGATAAGACGTCCGGTGCATTCGTGTAGAAGCGATGCACCGGTGTTCGAATCCCGCAGGCAGGTACCAATTTTTGTAATGAAATACGTACTCAACAAATGTTCACGATTGACTTCCACGGTGAAGGAATAAGCCCCCCTCGCCGGTCCCCAGACCGACATGTGAGGGGACCCGAAACACTTAGAGGGCCAGGGTTTGGGCGAAATCCGCCTCCCTGGCCCCCGCTCGACGGCGGCGGGATTGTGCGTCTCTCACGTGCCCCGCCGCCTCCTTCTGTGAAATGGTGCACTCGCAGAAGTCGAGCATCGCCTTCCACGACTTGTCGTCACCGAGCATCGATGCTACAACACTCGGCAACGACAAGTCGATTCCTATTTTTGCGATGAGGACACGGCGCCACCCCGTGCGGGGCAGGCGACGAGCGTATGCTCTGCCGTGTCCAAGTCGCAACCACAATGGTGGCACTCTGCCGTCGGCTCGGCTGTAATCCGGTGCAGGAACTCACCGAAACAAACAAGCCCAGTGAGCACCTGCGTGAGCCGGAAAGTGAGGCGTCCTCTGTCACGATTTACCCAATCCACAAGGACCGGGCGAATCGCCTCGACGGTCCTACGACCAGCCGAAGGATCAGCCAGCCGTCTGGACCATGACTCTAGCACGGACCGCCGAGATTGGGCCCTCCGCGCTATGACCACACTGGGGCTGGGACGCACCACGCCCCGGGCACGAAGGTCAGCCCGCCACTTATAGTTAGCGGATGTCCCTGACCGCGATGCGTTGCGGCTGTTGCAGCAGCTTCGCGCTACCCCTACGGCCAGGGACTGGCCCCACACGGGCGCCCCGTATAGGGCCATTGATCGCACCACCCCCGTATAGAGACGGCGAGTCCCCTGGTCAGGCCCCCCGACGTTGGGCAGAAGCCGGCTTAACGCGCCGGCCACCCCCACCAAACGAGGGACCAGGTTCTGAAAGTGAGCACGGAAGGTCTAACGACTGTCCAGAATGAGGCCGAGGTACTTCAACTGCACCCCGACCCCGATTTTGACGCCTCCAACCACGATATGGGCATCGACAGGTGGCACTCTCCGGGGCCTGTGGAACCAGATGGCTTCGGATTTACTGAGCGCCACGTCGAGGCCCAATCTCCTGATTTTGCCGACGACATGCGCCACCCCAGTCGTAGCAAGACGGGCAGACTCAGCAAAACTCCCCCCCCCGGGCTACAACCAACGTGTCGTCTGGGTAACAGATTACGCTCAGCCTTTCAGCACCCAGTCATACCCGATATTCCACAAAAGGGGGCCGAGCACCGACCCCTGTGGTCTTAAAGAGGGTACAAAGTTTTTGCTTCACGTATTAACATATACATAGATTGCATTGATTGTTGAAAGAGCTCTCGGGCTACATGAGCGATGCTGTGTCGGTGTTGAAATGCCGATATCGGATACCAATATTCCTAATGAAGCACTCACTTAAGGCATGGTCACGAATGACTTTCACGACTAATGAATAATGTCGTCTAATAAAAATTAAACGCGCAAAAATTTTAATTTGCGTAATTATTATGTAATTAAATAATTATGTAATGACTGTGGACAAAACGAAAGCTACGTCGAATGCTCATGTTGTTAGTGCCCAGTCCAGTAAGCATCAGAAGCTCTGCGCTCGAAATTGTTGACAGCTGCGTCTGCCTGCCTGCCTGGCTGGTAGGCCCTCTTTTTTACTGGTGGTAGGACCTCATGTGAGTCCGCACGGGTAGGTACCACTACCGTGCCTATTATTATATATATATACATGTAAAGGTCCTACCACCAATAAAGGTTATTAAGGGAACCTTGGAGTACGGCTATATCCAGCAGTGGACGATTCAATTGAGACAGACCTCAACGCATAAGACTCCGTCTTTTACATCCGTAGCAAATAAAAAAGGCTTCGAAGTGTCTCCAGCTATTTGCTGCTGACATGACATTTGACACGTCAAAACTCCGTACCGTTACAGAGCAACTTCGAGCAATAAAAACATCTACAGCATTGATATTATCAACAATACGGATATAGTATTATCAACATTTAACTGCGAACGTGCCATTGATACGGTTTTAAGTCACGATGTCCCAATCATCATAATATATAATGTGCACAGAAATTAATGTGTTTTTTTTAGGAACTATAACAAAAAACAACTTTTTTTTGAGTAAACGTGTGAATCTTTAAAAAAGGGTGCGTGTACTTATGTACGCGCGTAAGAAGTTATACTTTATTTTTATAATTTTTTTTAATTTTTTTTATTTAAATTAATTTTAATCAATTGGAAAAAAAAAACGATTAAACAACATCCTCAAACACGCATATTGGACATCCCTTTTCTTGACATCGTATAAATTCAGTAATTCTCGGTACGGTTCGGTAAGTTCACCTGCGGCTATATTCAGACTCGCCAAGCTACGTCGGTCGTATTGTAATGAGCGATTTAGTGGGCAACTAATGGGTGGTAAAACGATTTAGTGGGTGGATTTTTGATGTCGTCGTGGCCTAAAAGATAAGACGTCCGGTGCAATAGTGTTGAAGCGATGCACCGGTGTTCGAATCCCGCAGGCGGGTACCTATTTTTCTAATGAAATACGTACTCAACAAATGTTCACGATTGACTTCCACGGTGAAGGAATAACATCGTGTAATAAAAGTGAAACCCGCAAAATTATAATTTGCGTAATTACTGGTGGTAGGACCTGTTGTGAGTCCGCGCGGGTAGGAACCACCGCCCTGCCTATTTCTGCCGTGAAGCAGTAATGCGTTTCGGTTTGAAGGGTGGGACAGCCGTTGTAACTATACTGAGACCTTACAACTTATATCTCAAGGTGGGTGGCGCCTTTACGTTGTAGATGTCTATGGGCTCCAGTAACCACTTAACATCAGGTGGGCTGTGAGCTCGTCCACCCATCTAAGCAATAAAAAAAAAGAAACTTCGTTTCTGTTAATTTTGTGTCACGGTGCGCGCGCATCGTAAAATTTCACTCTCATCAATTTTTCATAACGCGCCTAAAGAAGTATAAGTAATTTCAATAAGAAAAAAACTGGAGGGATTTTTTAAAAATTAGATGTATGTATAAAAAAAAAACGCTTTTATACCGCTTTTATAGAACACCGGAGTAGAAATTCCTTTTCTTTCTTAAAAAATTCTATTTTGATCGGTAGTTGGTTTCTTGTGGAAATATCTTGTGGAGTTCATCTCGCAAGTTAGTCTTGAAGTTATAGAAAATTATATTGAATGATTCCGTTACATACTATATTTATGTATATACAGACCAATGTAAAAAAAACGTGCTAAAATCAAAGAAGTCTTAGATTCAATTTTTTTTTTACTAGCCAACTTCGACCACGTTTCCCTCGAAATATCCCTTGAATATAAAGCATGTATGAATTACAATAGGCAGCGGATTGGCGGTGCAATTGCTTATGTCCATCAGCAGGTATGGTAAGCACTTACCGTCAAGTGGACCGTGTTCTCGTCTTCCTTCAACGGCAATAAAACAACTACACTACAAGCGAAGACACGCGCGTCGTCTCTGGTACCTTGATGGTACTATTAAAAAAAAATTTAAGTTTTAAAGTCGTCGCGGCCTAAGGGATAAGACGTCCGGTGCATTCATATCTAGGGATGCGCCGGTGTTCGAATCTCAGGCGGGTACCAATTTTTCTAATGAAATACGTACTTAACAAATGTTCATGATTGACTTCCACGGTGAAGCAATAACAACGTGTAATAAAAATGAAACCCGCAAAACTTAAAATTTGCGTAATTACTGGCGGTGGCCTATTTTGAGTCCGCACGGGTAGGTACCATTACCATGCCTATTTCTGCCGTGAAGCAGTAATGCGTTTCGATTTGAAAGATGGGGCAGCCGTTGTACTGTAAAACTGGGACTCAAGTCTCAAGAAAGGCGGTGGCATTGACGTGGTTGATTTCTTTTGGCTCCGGTGACCACTTAACACTAGGTAGGTCGTGAGCTCGTCCACCCATTGTAGCAATAAAAATAATAGAAAAGTGCCTACGATGATGCAGAGTTTCATCACAATGAGATCTAGTCGAGGAGCGTATGTAGGATAAAAATATATTTTTATAACAAACAATCATAAAAATTATATTATTTATAGAGATACTAGCTGACCCGGCAGACTTCATAATGCCTCAATCGATAAATAAAAGACCTAAACTTTGTATAAAATAAACATAAAACAAACAAAAGGAATCCGTTCGACGCGACGGGGGACAAATCAAAGGAAAAACAAAATTGTTATCTTTATTTAATTCCGAACATTTTCATATTTATCTACCTTTTAAACCTTCTCTGGACTTCCACAAATAATTTAAGACCAAAATTAGCCAAATCGGTCCAGCCGTTCTCGAGTTTTAGCGAGACTAACGAACAGCAATTCATTTTTATATATATAGATAGATATTAATGAATTCCTTAAATATGCTACTTTATAATTTATTTTGGCTTGTGACACAGCAACGCAGACAAACTCGTAACGATTATTAGTGAATTAATACGAATATTAATGATCATTAAACAGCAGTTTTATGTTCAAATTTTATTTTAACGGTAAAGACCATTTAAAGCCTCGCTCACTTATAGAGTACATGAACTTTCATAATGTTGCACGAGCTGCTATGTATTATTACATTATTATTTATATCGAACGGCGGACGAGCTTGTCTTGTGGAGGAAACGGATTTATTGATGACTTACATTGTAAGTAGTTATTATTTATTCGAAGGTTATTACTTACTAATGTCATTTTGCAGTCTGCTATGAAGATATGAAGTCGTCGCTATGAAGTCGTCGTGGTCTAATGGATACGATCCGGTGCATACGGGTTGAGCGATGCACCGGTGTTCGTATCTCAGGCGGGTACCAATTTTTCTAATGAAATACGTACTCAACAATAAATGTTCACGATTGACTTCCACGGTGAAGGAATAACATTGTGTAGTAAAAATCAAACCCGCAAAATTATAATTAGCGTAATTACTGGTGGTAGGACCTCTTGTGAGCCCGCGCGGGTAGGTACTACCGCCCTGCCTATTTCAGTCGTGAAGCAGTAATGCGTTTCGGTTTGAAGGGTGGGGCAGCCGTTGTAACTGTACTTGAGACTTTAGAACTTAAACCTCAAGGTGGGTGGCGCATTTACGTTGTAGATGTCTATAGGCTCCAGTAACCACTTAACACAAGGTGGGCTGTGACACCGTCCACCCATCTAAGCCACAAAAAATTTAAAAAGACAAAGATTAGGGAAAATAAAAAAAATAGTTATTTTTTTAATAGGTTAGCAGACACGGCGATAAAACTCCTGTTCACTCGTATTCTAAGCCTATCAACGGTCTTGGGTTTGGAGCTTTCTTGCAAAAGATTGTTTTCGGTGAGAAAGCTAACGTAACGGTAAGTCAATGTTGCATTACATGATCGAAATTAGTATGTTTTACGTGCCTTTTATTTGTATGTGTACTGGAAATGTTGGACAAGCAATATAGTAATAAAAGGTAGGAATTGTATATTTTTTTATTGCGTAGATGGGTGGACGAGCTCACAGCCCACCCGGTTATAAGTGGTTACTGGAGCCCACAGACATCTACAACGTAAATGCGCCAACCACCTTGAGATATAAGTTGTAAGGTCTCAAGTATAGTATTTTAAGATTTTTTCTTTTAACTCATTGTTCGCTCGAATTTGACGATTACCTTACAATTTTTAGGCTTACGCAGACGTGACCTGTGCGTTTAGTGCGAGTTTTTTTACTTCATGGACTGGTGGATGGGGCGCTGTTAAAACTCCGTACCTACAAATTTGAGTTAACTTTTACATCAGATGGAGAAGTTAAAAAACTCGCAATAAGCACACTGATATTGTATGGTTATTGTCGACCATGGACGTCAGAAATGCCAGGAGTACAACCAGGCCTCTGCCTACTGTTCAACACTCTTCACAACTTGGTTCGAAGAACTGTGTTTGTGAGCAGGTTTTGTCAAACTGTATTTACGGCAGCCGTTTGTCTATTTTATAAAAAAAAGGACAATCGTTTTTATTAATGACATTTCTCAATACAACAATATAATCTGAAATTGCAAAAAAAATATCTTTGAGCCAACGCGTGCAAATCAACATGCGAAGAAATGAGCACGTGAGACTGCGATGTCGGTGCTCTTGTAGTTTAGTTATATTTTGTTAGATGGCGCTGCTATTATGCATAGTTATGGATTTTACCGGACAAAATATAAGCTACCATCGATTATAATTTTTAAAACAAAAAAGTTAATTAGCTATAACAAAAAATTTTTCAATAAAATTAAACATAATTGGCTTTTTAAAATGTGTTTTCTTTTCCGCACCATCGTGACTGCTCTTCACATTAAATATAGTTCAGACTTTATAGTTTAGATGGCGCTATTATCAATATAAGAAGCAGTTTTTTTTAATTCTAATAAAATAAAAAAACACTTATATTTTCATTTCTTTTTTAATTTTGTGGCCTGGTAACGATTTATATTTTCAGAAACAAATCAACAGTGGCTATGAAGTCGGAAAATTTATTAGAAAACGGTACGACACTCTGTTATCGGCCGATTTTGATCCCAGTGAGATTTACGTGAGATCGACGTTTTTCCCTAGGACCATAAACAGTGCTCTCTATGCGCTTTCCGGGATATATTCTTTGAAGGAAGATGAGTGGTTGAAGCCCATGGATTGGATACCGTGCCCATATAATACGGTTTTGCCCAAATATGATTATGTGAGTTGTCTACATTTATTTATTACTATATATTATGTAAAGGTGATTATATTACTATAACTGAAAGGTTTTGTAGTTTAAGCGACATTTCGCTTAATACGCTACATTTATTTTTGTAATTCAAGGTCCATGTTATTTAGTATTAGCATCAACGATTCCATGCATTGAATTGAGCTTTAGTTAAGCCTTATTCAAATAGCTGAAGAAGTTTGTTTGTTACAATACTTTTTTCAAATTATAAACTTTAAATGAGCCTTATATGTTGCAAAAGTGTCACTTAAACCAAACAGACTTTCATCCTTCGATATATCATAAATATATAAAAATGAATTGCTGTTCGTTAGTCTCGCTAAAACTCGAGAACGGTTGGACCGATTTGGCTAATTTTGGTCTTGAATTATTCGTGGAAGTCCAGGGAAGGTTTAAAATGTAGATAAATATGAAAATGCTCGGAATTAAATAAAAATAACAATTTTGTTTTTCCGTTGATGTGTCCCCCATCGGACGGATTCCTTTTGTTTGTTTTAAGTTTATTTTATACAAAAGCTTAGGTCTTTTATTTATCGATTGAGGCACTACGAAGTGTGCCGGGTCAGCTAGTTATTAATAATTAAAACTACTTTTACCGTTTTATCTTTGCCCGAGTTAGAACCGCCGTTTTTTTTTTATTGCTTAGAGGGGTGGACGAGCTCACAGCCCGCCTGGTGTTAAGTGGTTACTGGAGCCCATAGACATCTACAACGTAAATGCGCCACCCACATTCAGATATAAGTTCTAAGGCCTCAAGTATAGTTACAACGGCTGCCCCACCCTTCAAACCGAAACGCATTACTGCTTCACGGCAGAAATAGGCGGGGCGGTGGTACCTACGAGTACCCGCGCGGACTCACAAGAGGTCCTACCACCAGTAATTACGTAAATTATAATTTTTCGGGCTTGATTTTTATTACAAGATGCTATTCCTTCACCGTGGAAGTCAATCGTGAACACGCTCGAACTATTATCAATCTTTAATGACATAAAAAGGACGCGCATATGTCTAATAGACGTTTTATTGTATTTTTTATTTGAAAATGAAACATTTTGTTTCCCTTTTATAGTCGTCCGTGACCAAGAAAACTGTAAAGCATATTGTAATTAATTCAATTAAAGTGGTAATAAGCGATATGTTAAGTTGTAAACATGTATTTTTTAATTAATGGTCTTTATTTTTCTCAATAATGAAATAACACTTTTTTTAAACATATTATTATCCGCAACACGCTTCTTTTTTAATTATATCAAAGACTAATGAAAGTCGTTTGTAGTCAGGTTTGAGCCCCGTGAGCTCACCTACTAATTCGATGAATCTAGAATAACCCCTCGAGATTATTATAATAGGTAGGAAATAAAAGAAATCCGAAGTAAATAAAATACTATAATTTAAACCTTATGCTTTATTGCGTGAGTTTATTCTCACATATATTAAAGAAATTTGTAAAGGATTTTCGAAAAATAAAATAATACCTCATAAAAACTAATTAATTAAAAAAAATAGAAATACCTAGAAAATAATTTGAAATGGTTATTTATAAATTTTATTTTATTAACTTATTAAAAACATTATACCAGTACGTGTGCGCGCTAAGACACATCCGTATAGATTGATACTTAACATCAATAATCAAACTGCGCTATAGTCGGTATTTCGACGCTCCACACTTTATACGCAATAATAAAGAGTCGATTTATCGATGGTTCGAGCTCAATACGTTCCGCGCGGTGCATACCACATGTAGAAGACTCACTTCGCCCGCATATCGTCTGTCGGCTGCGGTTTGAACAGTTCTGTCCTGGATAGAGCAATGAAAATTGATAAACACTAGAGGATGCCCGAGCTTTGCTCGTAATTTTTTTTTTTTGATAAATTGTGTTTTTTAGAAATTATATTTCAATACGAATCACATATTGATATTATATTATATTATTTGTTATTCTCTTTCAATAAAAAAAAAAGTTTATGTTTAAGTTGATTATCCATAAAGTTGATTATTGAAAACAAGAATAAAACAACATTTTCTGAAAATAAATCCCGAAACCCCTGTATACTAAATTTTTTGTAAATCGTTGGAGCTGTTTCCGAGATCCAGATTACATTTTTTATATACAATTGAATTGCTCGTTTAGAGATATAAGATTATTATTGGATTAAATTGAAAGTTTGTGCAATTTTTGATGAATTTTTGGCACCTCGATAACGGCTACTGTCAAAATACTGTTACGCGCTGGGGTTCGTGATAAATAAAATTTCACCAAAGTACAACTAAAAACTGTATTCAACACTTAGAACACTTAAAGCACTCAACAAACACTTAGAACACTTAAAACACTCAACAAACACTTTAACACTCTCAACTCGCTTCTTCCGCTTCGCTTCAGGTGATCCGTTCGCTGTTTAGCTTTGAGTAGTCCCGATTACAGACTGACTGTGTGCCATCTCTGCAACGCTTTTATAGTCGAGACGAAATCCCTAGAATCGTCGAGAATGTTCCACAAAAGTCTAGTGGTGTGTGTTCCCACTATCTGACAATAGATGGCGTTGTACTTCTCGAACGTTCTAGATACTACTAGATCCTTCTATATTCGTTCGACTATTCGGCGATAGATGGCGTTACTCTTACCGGCGTAACAATACGATTAACATCCGAATTTGGCGAGCGATTTTTTATATATGTAGAATAGGGATCGCAGCGCATAAAATAAAACTTCCACTCTTCCAAAATCTTCTATTATAATAATAATTAACACTTCTATTACGTCTTGCTCATTTTTCATCCCTCTTTGCCATCCTCCAATTCTGTCCTGTCATTCTCTTCTCCCTTTCTTTCCGTTTTCTCTCACAATCTTAACGCTCCGTTTCACACTCTTTTCATACATTCCGTTCTTACCAATCCTACATATGCGTACATACTCTTATTTCGGCGCAGTATTGCTAACTAAGTTTTGTTAAAGTTAACGTATAAGTCCAACGCTTGTAAGCACTTGTTTAAGACAGGAGAATTCATGAACAAACTACCCCCACTGTTGCTACTATAGATACGAGTGACTATTATCGTGCAACCGCCCTAAACATCTCATTTCGGATGTTCCCGATCCAATAACGGTGCTTGAGGTACCTCAAGCACAGCAACAGTGTTGCTATTTGGCAATCCGAAAATTGCTTTAACTTGAACATGTTAAGTTTAATTTAATTATTTTACAACAAACCTTACAATAGCACTACTTCAAACGGAAAGTAGAGGTATTATTTATAGTTGTTCTTCGAATGAAAGGCAGTTAAAGTGTAACTGACACGGTAGTCACTGGGAGTATTAACTTTGTGCTGCATATTGACTCCCTTGTCTAAGCGAACCTCTGGGTCTGCGGAGGGACTTCGGTTCCCTTTGTATTTTGTACCGTATGTTCCATGGGGAGTGCTCTGAGGAATTGTTCGAAATGATACCGGCATCTCGTTTTTATCATCGCACCTCCCGCCATCGGAGTAGAGTTCATCCATACTACCTGGAGCCACTGCGGTCATCCACAGTGCGTTTCCAGAGATCTTTTTTGCCACGTACCATCCGGCTATGGAATGAGCTCCCCTCCACGGTGTTTCCCGAGCGCTATGACATGTACTTCTTCAAACGAGGCTTGTGGAGAGTATTAAGCGGTAGGCAGCGGCTTGACTCTGCCCCTGGCATTGCTGACATCCATGGGCGACGGTAACCACTCACCATCAGGTGGGCCCTATGCTCGTCTGCCTAAAAGGGCAATAAAAAAAAGCGAGTTTCTCCACCCATTGCTCTGATAATGAAATGAACATACTTAGCCTCATAGAACACATGATGAATCATTAAAAAATCGAAAATTCCTTTCAGCGAGGCGTCGGACATAATTCAATACTGTCCGAAATACTTTCACACCTCCCGCTGATCAAGGAGGTGTGTGATAAAATCATAAGTATAGTGTTTGGAGACACGAGATATTTACCATTGCAGTCAGGTGCGTATTCTTTGCAGAAATTTTCACTTAGCACATTTGACGGGTGCTTGTAATTGTTTTTTTTTATATCTGAAAAAGGTATACCCACAATCAAATTTTTTATTTTTTTATTTTGTTTTTTTTTTGGAATAGGAATTTTATGACCTGGTAACTAAGATCTTTAAGTCATTTAATATGGAGAGAAATGAAATGATACTGATTAATTTGAGACATTAATCAACTGGGACGAAATGAAATGAGATGATATGGAATGAAATATAAACTCAGTAAAATGGTGGTCATTTACTGAGATTTTTCAGTGTGGACTTTTTGGAGGATCCCGAGAAGTTATTTCCAGAAGCTTTGATTCATTTTCCCACGTTTGTGCACTTTCACAGATATTAAACAGTTAATAAACCACCGTTATTATACATCTAAACCTGAAGAAACACTAAATAGACAAAA
The DNA here is from genome assembly GCF_030267445.1 of Bombyx mandarina. NCBI lineage: Eukaryota > Metazoa > Arthropoda > Insecta > Lepidoptera > Bombycidae > Bombyx > Bombyx mandarina. The sequence continues at coordinate 11,619,522 of NC_143234.1, read as the reverse complement.
TAAAACAATTCACACAACTTCGTTAGTTACGTTCCCGCCAAAAAAGTCCCAAAATTATTCTGCAGTCGTGGTGTTTCCAACACCGGGAATTCTCCCGGGGGTACCCCCGATTCCCGCAAAAACTGATAATCGTGATAAGAGCTGTGAACGTATATAACTATTGCGTTGAGTTAATGGTTTTGCGCAGACCATGATATTTCAGACCTCTTTACCTTCAAGCATTCAGTCAGGAGGACTGTGGATCTTTGGCCTTTTCAGTTATTAACAAGGAGATATGCCCTCCTCGAAGTACCACATCCACTCACTTACCCAGCTTCCTAATTCCTGGCCCTTTAGTTATCTTATGGCAGTGAATACTTCTAGCTGGTTCTCAACTTGTTGGGTCTTATCTATTTCTGCCCTTAAGAAATAATGCGCTCTGTTTCAAATCAAAGATACTTCAACATTAACCATGAAGTCATTTAACCATTAGCATTGATGAAAGAAAATTCCCAAACATTTTTTGCTAGCGCCAGCTAATCATTATACTGGTGGTAGGACCTCTTGTGAGTCCGCACGGGTAGGTACCAGCACCCTGCCTATTTCTGCCGTGAAGCAGCAATGCGTTTCGATTTGAAGGGCGGGGCAGCCGTTGTAACTATACTGAGATCTTAGAACTTATATCTCAAGTTGTAGATGTCTATGGTTTTCAGTAACTACTTAACACCAGGTGGGCAGTAAGCTCGTCCAACCATCTAAGCAATAAAAAAAACAATTCCAGGTGTCCTTCTCGACGGTTTCTTGACAGCGGCATCCCAGGTTCAGACCGGTCAGAAGGTACCGAAAGTGTACCTGCATTCAGCTCACGACTTCAACGTGTACTCTATGATGGCCGTGACGAACACAACTGGCATGCCGAACTACGGAGCATCCTACTCGTTGGAATTGAGGAGGGAAAGGAGCACTCAAAAGTATTTCGTGTTGGTAAGTTAGTCGCATCCGGCATTAGTGAGTTGCTGCCGTAAGCATTGGATAGAGCATGCCACCGATAAATGCAGTCAAGTTGAGTTGGTGATGTCTGGCGATGCGACGCGCGCATCACGGTACGGTATACAGATAAACAATTTTTTATCGAATATTTTATCGAAGTACCTACTAGCTGACCCGGCAGACTTCGTAGTGCCTCAATCGATTTTGTATAAAATAAACTTAAAAAAAAAACCAGAAGGAATCCGTCCGACAGGGGACACGTCAAAGAATAAACAAATTTGTTTGTTTTTATATAATTCCGAGCATTTTCATATTTATTCACCTTTTAAAACTTCTCTGGACTTCCACGAATAACTCAAGACCAAAATTAGCGAAATCGGTCCAGCCGTTTTCGAGTTTTAGCGAGACTAACGAACAGAAATCTATTTATATATATGTATATATATATATAGATAGATAAATTATGAACGGTAGTGTGGTACTGTCAACTAACTTAGAGGTATACTAGCTGACCCGGCAAACATTGTTTTGCCATATATAAGATTTCTAGGGAATTTCTAGTGTAGAAAAAAAAACTAACTTATTGTAAGTGTGTAAGGATGTGGTAAATGAGTGAAAGAGGTATGTAGTGCTGTGAACGATGAGGGAATATATAATAAAAATAACAAAACCTCATTCAACCACATAATACCTCATTATAACAAAAAAAAAAGTCCAAATAAAAAAAATATGTTAGGGGTGGACAACCCTAATCACTTAGGGGTATGAAAAATAGATAGTAGCCGATACTCAGGCTTACTGAATATGCATAAAAAATTTCATGAGAATCGGTCAAGCGGTTTCGGAGGAGTATGGGAACGAACATTGTGACACGAGAATTTTATATATTACTAGCTGACCCGGCAAACGTTGTGTTGCCTTAAATAAGATTTCTAGGGAAATTCTAGTCTAATATATAAAATTCTCAAAAACCTCATTCAACCACATAATATAGTAAGCGGCACGTAAGTTGGCAAGGTTTTGGTGCAGTGGGGGTAATGTCGCGCATAGTGTATGTCAGCGTTAAGTCAGGATTTACACACATAAGTTCTTTTACAATGAAAATACAATACAATTCTATAAAACTTTAACATTACTTGTTTACAACAAAAAGCCACGCCTGAGTTATTCAGTGGTTCTTACACAATTAGCCATTTTGTGTTGGTTATAACAACTACAACTTCTTTTATACAAACAAATGTAATTACTGCGAAACAATTCACAAAACATAGCTTAATATTCAAAATACATATTTTAGTGATTTTACATGACTCACATTTAATTTAATTTATATGAATTACTTTTAAGTAATATTAACTAACATTGTTATTATCCAGCCTAATAATAGATGGCGCCAACAACATCATTGCATAACAATTACAATACTTAATTAAATTATTAGTACTGTTAATTATCATATAAATAATTATTAATATTTATGCTTTATTCATATTTAATCATTTATACAGTCATTTGTGTTTTTAAACAATAATATAAACATTAAACATATTCTGAACATTTTCACATCAAAACAGTGTCTGCTAATTATTAAATATAGTAGAATAACAGTTTTGTTGCTAATAATAAATAAATATTAACATAGAATAAACTAAACTATATATTATTATGTTAATTATTGCCAACAGTGGCGTTTGCGCCCATACGGCCATACTGATTCCAGCGCGTCCCTTGCGCTGTTTTAGCATTTCACATAGCAGTAAACAAGGCATATCCCCTACTGGGATCTACCCAATACACAAGGCACCATTCACCCTTACGAGATCTAGCTAACACACAAGAGGATCACCCAACGGGATTTACCCAACACACAAAGCATCACTCATACAGGTCTAGTTAACTCGCAAGCCATCACCCTTACAGGATCTAGCCAACTTACCAGGCATCACCCTTACGGGATCTAGCCAACACACTCGGCATCACACATTCGGGATCTAGCCAACTCACAAGGCATCACCCACTTGGGATCTAGCCAACCCACAAGGCATCACCCTCTCGGGATCTAGCCAATCCACAAGGCATCACCCATTCGGGATCTAGCCAACTCATAAGGCATCACCCACTAGGGATCTAGCCAAGCCACAAGGCATCACCCATTCGGGAACTAGCCAACTCATAAGGCATCACCCATACGGGATCTAGCCAACTCACAAGGCATCACCCATACGAGATCTAGCCAACTCATAAGGCATCACCCATTCGGGATCTAGCCAATTCATAAGGCATCACCCATACGGGATCTAGCCAACAAGACCAGGATTAAGGATGCGCATGGTGGCCGGCCAGCGTTTTAGGAAGGATAATTGGATAGGAAAATAAAAGTAGACACTTTAACAAATTATAAATCATTTTACAGCAGAACAAATCTCTCTGCCCATACGGTCAATTTTTCAGTTATCAGCATCCTCTGACATTAAGAGGATAGATTTACCTGTATCAAACCTTTACCATTACCAAACCTTTACCTTTACCTTTATCAAAACACATTGGATGGCAGAGACCGCTCGTCCATCCATTTCTCACCAGCTGATTCAACTTCCCCTAATTCATCATTCAGCGGACCATTTCCAATTGGCTTTATTTTAATGGCAGGTAGGGAACATCATCCTCCTAATGCCTCTGCATTTTTGTTTTATTTTTGTGCTGTAGCTTTTAATCAACTGTGATTCTTAAAGCTGCCTGTTAGAGCTTATTAAATTATATTTTACAAACATGTGACATTTATAATAACCCATCAATAGTTCAGCATGCCTGTTGACCATGCTCGCTCTCTTTGCAATAATGTGGTACTGAATTTCATACTGTTCACAAGTTTTTAAAACTCCTGAATTATCTTTTATCTTGGTGAATTTTTTAAAAGTGACAGGGTTCCAAAAATGTAACTAAGATTTTGAAATCAGAAATCAATACAGAGATCTGTGCAATCCTTTTTCTTGACTAATAATAAAGTGGCATCCCCACTAGAAACCTAGGGTGCAGAGAGTTAATCACCCACTCATCCAAAAATAAATAATTATGAAAGGAAAAGTAATAATATGGAGCTGCTGAACAGGGATGAGCTGTCTCTTATTATGGCATTTTATTACAAGTTTATGTTTATTTTTATTGTAATATGCTTGACCTCCTCGCAATAAACAGGAGACATACAGTAAGTACAGCGTTGTACTGTCCTATCCAAATTAATTATTTCAAATCCAACTTTTATCTGCCTGATTACCATCTATGAGAACTGATTTGCAAAAGTTACATGATGATTGAATAATTACTCCAAACTTGAGCATTCACTGGATAGAAACTTATAAAAATAGATAAGTTCTCTTCAAAGAGTGCAACACTGAGAACAGTTATTTTTAAAAGATTAAAACCTATTAGGATGTCAGCAAGACTGTCAGTATTACCATATGATTATGATTACCATATGAAATTCTATAATAGTTCTAATATTTCTCTCCATTAAAAGTCACAATGCTTTGTTTTGAAATCAGTTGACCCCTTATGCTCAAAAACTTTACATGAAGTTGTTTAGCTTACTAAACTAGATCTGCAATAATTTAAGTCTTATTTGTGGTGATAGGTTTGTCATCTTGACGGCGGTAACAAGTTTTCTCGAAATGACGCAAGTGACGCAGTAACCACATTTAAAACCTTAGTGTTACTAAAAGTGCCACGAAAACTGAGGGAATCATTATGTGATTGTGATAAAACTGAGTTATGTTTAGATTATTAACATTATATTTACTGTCTATTTTCAATTTGACGCTTTCGGAACGTTTATAGAATCGATATTATTTAGGAAGCGAAATACATACCACCGCGTATTTCTCAATAACTTGGATCGAATAAATTTAAGTTAAATACCTGAAATCAGTATTTTTACCATCTCAGCGTCGGTAGCTTTTCTAAAACATCCACGGTCTAGAACTCATTTTAAATATCCACAACTTTACTGAATGCATGGATCAGTTCGTCCCTCACTTGCTCCAATGCGGTTCAATACAAAGACCAGATATCGGCTTATGTCTTGCTTGCTCTTTTGAACTCGATGTTCATGCTATGAAACAATTAGCTTCATGATAGTTTCGTCCACATTTCCGCATCGGTCTTGATGTCACGCCCTCATCGGAGTTGAACGGCGGCAAATAAAAGTTATAATGCCACCACAAGGGTACAGCATTTGCAGCTATAATCACTTTTCGCCTTTTTAATACAGGTTGAGAGACCCATCACTTGTTCAACAGTGGGTTACTTCATTCGGAGGCTTACGATTCATTTTGGGGCTGTGATCCCACTTCTGATGTCAGCGTTAAGTCAGGATTTACACACATAAGTTCTTTTACAATGAAAATACAATACAATTCTATAAAACTTTAACATTACTTGTTTACAACAAAAAGCCACGCCTGAGTTATTCAGTGGTTCTTACACAATTAGCCATTTTGTGTTGGTTATAACAACTACAACTTCTTTTATACAAACAAATGTAATTACTGCGAAACAATTCACAAAACATAGCTTAATATTCAAAATACATATTTTAGTGATTTTACATGACTCACATTTAATTTAATTTACATGAATTACTTTTAAGTAATATTAACTAACATTGTTATTATCCAGCCTAATAATAGATGGCGCCAACAACATCATTGCATAACAATTACAATACTTAATTAAATTATTAGTACTGTTAATTATCATATAAATAATTATTAATATTTATGCTTTATTCATATTTAATCATTTATACAGTCATTTGTGTTTTTAAACAATAATATAAACATTAAACATATTCTGAACATTTTCACATCAAAACAGTGTCTGCTAATTATTAAATATAGTAGAATAACAGTTTTGTTGCTAATAATAAATAAATATTAACATAGAATAAACTAAACTATATATTATTATGTTAATTATTGCCAACAGTGGCGTTTGCGCCCATATGTACAATGCAACAAAAAAATTGTCACTTTTATTGCCCGCATATAATATATTATTATGTTTATTTTATTTTATTAATTTTTTTATTTGCCATAATTTATTTTTAAGCCTGTGTGTTTAGAAGAAAGTTAAAGAAAAGAGAGGAATTCGTGAAGTGTATTAGGTGTTATAAATAAAATACAATTAAAAGTTAAAAAGTTTATTTAACAAAATATACTTAATATTAAAAATTATATGTCGCCGTCGTCACTATCATTTTCTAATAGTGCTACCCCTTGGATTAAATTTATGGTAGGACCTGAGCTGGTGGAAGGAGTTGGCTCCTCATCGTCGACATAACGAAGAGTCGCTGTCGTCACTGGCGTAAATAATAAAACGCTCAGTGACCGAATCGACTATGGTCATTGGTATTTGGTCCTGGCATTGCAAACAAATTTAAAACAATAACACTCGTAACAAAAACTAAATTTAAAATAATAATAACAACTCGTAACAAAAACTCAATAGAAACAAAGGGTTCCTACAACTTTAGTAGGCACATGTGTAACCGGGAGCGAACGGAACATGGACGCGGTACGGGAGGGGAGAGTCGACTGACTCACCAATCGCGCGCTCGGAACGGTGCTACGTCTTTCCCCGCGTCCCGCTTGACAACCAAAGAGACCTAAAAAACGACTTCTGCGCATCTAGCGACTCTTGCCAAGTTACGTGCTGGGGACTATACCACATTATAACCAAAAAAAAAATTATAAAAAAAAAAATTTTTGGGGTGAACAACCCTTATCACTTAGGGGTATGAAATATAGATAGTAGCCGATTCTCAGACCTACTGAACATACTATTGATACACAAATAAAACCAAAGAAATATGACTGAAAAATGTATAGTGAGTAAGACAGGAGACCGGCTTCGTCCTCATCCCTACTACGTGATGTTTGCTGGATGAGTGGTGACACCTGGCGGGGATAACTGATCGATTGATAGTTGATCAGTAGTCGACCGGCGAGGGCAGGAAATCAAATTGAATAAAAAAAAAAATCATAATTAAAGGAACTTGAAATTATAAACTCTGAATAAGAATTTATCATACTACAATTATAATATTTGATTGCCATCTTGCATATTATCCAACCTTATTGCGGATCTGTGCATAGAAAATAAAAAATAAAAATCGGGATGGAAAAATAGGGGTTGATCGTATAAGAGTGAAAATTGAGAGTAATATATTTTGTTTTATTTTAAGTCATGACAAAATTAAAAATTAAATCTTGCCAAAAAATTTTAAATTTATAATTAACAAATAAAAAATAGGGGTTGATCGTGGAGGGGTGAAAATTTCAGAGTAATATGAATTATTTTATTCTAAGTCATGACAAAATAGAAACAAAATTCTTGCAAAAAAATTTAGTATTTAATTAGCAAATAAAAAATAAGGGTTGATCGTAGAGGGGTGAAAATTTAGGGTTGTATGTATTTTTGTATGCTGTATCATAAAAAAATAGAAATTAAAAATTTTGTCTAAAAAATAAAAAATAAAATTTAGGGGTGGACTACCCCTAACATTTAGGGTGATGAAAAATAGATGTTGGCCGATTCTCATAGATACCGGATAAACACAAAAAATTTCATCAAAATCGGTCAAGCCGTTTCGGAGGAGTATGGCAACGAAAACTGTGACACGAGAATTTTATATATTAGATTAGATTATGGCTTATGACGTAGGTACAGTTGAGCGAGAGAGACCGTGCTATTTTAAGAACGCACCATCCCTTTCTTACGCCTGTCTGATGCTCGCCGCTGGACATAACGCCGGTCTGAGGCTTAGGTCATCCGACAGATATCTGTAACGTAGCTTCCGTAATGCCGACCACAACAATTTTTTTTTTTTAAGTGATTTTATGACCTGGTAACTAAGACCTTTAAGTAATGTCTTATTTTAATTTATATTCTTATTTTTATGAAAAATGATAATATGGAGTGAAATGAAATGAAAATGATTAATTTGAGACGTTAATCAACTGGGATGAAATTAAATGAAATGAGATGATATGGAATGAAATATAATCTTAGTAAAATGGTGGTCATTTACTAAGATTTTTTCAGTGGACTTTTTGGAGGATCCCGAGAAGTTGCGTCCAGCGGCTTTGTTTCATTTTCCCACATATGTGCACTTTCACAGATATTAAACAGTTAATAAACCACCGTTATTACACATTTAAACCTGAAGAAACACTAAATAGACAAAATGAAACAAATCACACAACTTCACTCCTCGCGTTCCCGCCAAAAAGTCCCCCACAACCATAATAATATGAAAAAAGAAACTACCCACAATTTAAGTTCTCTCGCTTGCAAAATATCCTCTACCGCAAAGTCAGTAGACTGTCTGTGGTTCGCTTAGATTTCTTTTATTGCTTAGAAGGTTTAAGAATCTCACTGCTTAATTTGAAGCGGTTACCGAAGCCCATGGACATCAAAAACATAAATGCCGCCGCCCATCACGAAACATGAGTTCAAGTCTCCTTTCTGTGTGGCTGTCCCATTCTTCAAACGCATTACCGCTTCACAGCAGAAATGAGGGTTACCTAGCCGTGCGGACTCAGAAGACGCTTCACCACCAGTAAACTGACTGCAACGACAGTTTCTTGCACACAATAAGTAAGATTAAAAAAAAAAAACTTGCTGGTGTTAAGTGTTTACTGGAGCCCATAAATATCTGTAAGTTCTAAGGTCTCAAGTTGCAACGGCTGTCCCATCCTTCAAGCCGAAACGCATTACTGCTTTACGGCAGAACTAGGCAGTGCTTTACGGCAGAACTAGGCAGTGCTTTACGGCAGAACTAGGCAGAGTGGTGTTACCTACCCGTGCGGACTCACCCATCCTACCACCAGTAATGATTCTAATCTTATTAATCTATTACTTAGTTATCTATCAATACCCTTATAGCATTTACTATAATTGAAATGGACCTCATTTTGTTGGGTCAATTAAGTCTTCTATAAATACACTACGATATTGCAGCCAGTCTTCATGAACGGACCAGGGGAGCCCGAGATCTATTTGACGAGCGAGGGCTGTGATGGACCGCTCTGTGAGTGGGAGAAGTTCCAGAGCATCATTTCATCGCACGCTCTCGACGTCAGCAACTGGAGAAACAGCTGCGGCTGGAACGAGGACATCGATGTAGACAATTGTGCGGACTATTAAAATAAATGATTGTAATAGGAGCCACGTTGTTTTGTAAACCTGAATTGGAATGCGATCTTTTCTACTCTGCTATGCCGCGAAGCATTAAGTGAAGGGTTATATCTCTATTGCAGATGTCAAACGGTTAAAAGCCAACAATATTACACATAAAAACCCGAAGAAATAGGTACCGAATTAACAAAATAAAAATAAATCATTCAACTTCACTTCTTCCGTTCCCGCCAATATATCTTCTTCTTCTATATAATATATAAAAATGAATTGTTGTTCGTTAGTCTCGCTAAAACTCGAGAACGGCTGGATCGATATGGCTAATTTTGGTCTTAAATTATTTGTGGAAGTCCAGAAAAGGTTTAAAAGGCAGATAAATATGAAAATGCTCGGTTTTAAATAAAAATAACAATTTTGTTTTTCCTTTTATGTGTCCCCCATCGGACACCTTCCTTTTGTTCCTTTGTTTTTGTTTGTTTTAAGCTTATTTTATACAAAAGATTAGGTCTGTTTATTTATCGATTGAGACACTACGCAGTCTGCCGGGTCAATTAGTACGTAAATAAATATTCTTAAAGACATGTCATGACATTCAATGATTTACTTAATCTGACGTAGGTGGTCAGACATGTCGCATTTTGCAAGTTAATTTTGCACCCCTATTTCTCTCAATACAAATATTATTGAATCATGAATAAAATAAATGTGTTATATTTATCTGAAAGGCCCTCAGCTTCTCTCCGATTCTTCTCGGTTCTGGGAATGTATGCCGAATTGGAGAGTAGGTATTTGTCCACTTGAATAATTTCCTTTCCTCCTTCAGGCAGCGGCTGAGCTCTGCTCCTGGCATTGACGACCTCCAGCAGCCATGGTAACCACTCACGATTAGGTAGACGGTATACTCGTCTGGCCATAAGGGCAATAGCAAAAAAAATTAAAATGTAATTTTCATTTTAATATTACGCGAAGTATTTGTACACTGTACTTTCCAATTAGCGTTGTAACAGTCCTAATGAATCCTAGAAAACTTATTTGGGTCGTATCCGTCGAATGTTTGAAGCGGCGATCCGATACTACTGCTTCAATTATCGGATGAGTGCAGATTTATACGGTGGAACTTTTTAATGATAAATATAAAAATTAGACCGCCTTTGATAGGTTGGATTTTGTTGATAAGAAATTAAGGGTTTTTTTGCGGACTGTATCGCTTGGTTCCTCTAGATTCTTGGTTGGAGTCAGGGTGTTCATGCGATTGCATAGGGGGTGCCACACCCTTCAAACTGTAACGTATCACTGCTTGACTTCAAATCTAGCCATGGCGCCTTCGATCAGTACTATTATTGATCGAAGCTTGGTGCTGGTCGCGCGCGGTGACAAGACTAATTCTCTACGTAATTTACGTTATACTTTTCCTAACTATATAGAACGTATAGTGCTTGTACTGTCTTTTTTTTTTATTGCCCTTGTAGGCAGACGAGCCTACGGCCCACCTGATGGTGAGTGGTTACTGCCGCCCATGGACTTCAGCAATGCCAGGGGCAGAGCCAAACCGCTGCCGCTGTCTGTCTTGTTGTACTTTTTTAGAAATACTTCATAGTAGACAGTGGTTTGGTTGTGTACCTGCTAATGTCCTTGAACAACAGTGAAAACATACCATCAATTGGGCCGTATGTTCACCTATCTACAATGGCAAACAAAGATTACTAAAACGCCACAGGCACACACAAAGCCAAGGAAACGTCCAAGAATAAGCATCAGAATTCCCCATTTAAACACTCGATATGAACCAGTACGCATTGTTTTAAACAAACAAAAAAGTAATATTCTCGTAACGCGTTGGATATTGTGCTTCGCAAGGAAATATCCTACCAATGGCGGAAGAACATTGGAAAACTTTAATGAGAAAAATAGTAGGTCGAAATATTACTGTGTTCTATATATTTATACACTGTAAGATAAGAGGAAGCTTTAAATAGCTCTACCGATGAATTAACTCAGCCGACATGAACAGAAGCTTTTACTTACTTTTAAAAAAACATACACTATTCTCTTCTCGATTCTTCTTCAACCCGTGTCCACTCAATGCTGAGTGTAAGTCTTGTCACTCCATTCCCATCGGTCTTTTGCCTTTCGCATCCAGTACCTACCGGCTATTTTGACCAGGTCGTCGGTCCATTTGGCCACGTTAAGACATCCATAAACTTTTACTTACTTCTATTTCCATGGACTGTGGTTTTTATTTTATTGCTTAGATGGGTGGACGAGCTCACGGCCCACCTGATGTTAAGTGGTTACCGGAGCCCATAGACATCTACAACGTAAATGCCGCCACCCACCCTGAGATATAAGTGCTAAGGTCTCAGTATAGTTACAACGGCTGCCCCACCCTTCAAACCGAAATGAATTACTGCTTCACAGCAGAAATGGGCATGGTGATGGTACCTACCCGCGCGGAATCACAAGATACCACCAGTAAAAACTTTACTTTGCATTTACTTCATTCCCAGAATACATAGGGTTCGTTAAAATGCACATAATTTATTGGAATTTTAATGACAGCGAACTGTTTGAGTCTCTTCAACAAACATAATATAATAATATATGTATGATATCGATGAAAAAAGTTGTTAAAGAACGAGACGTTCCGCAGAGTGTTCCCGTGAGACCCAATCAAAGTTTGTTACTGAATCGACATTTTTTTTCAGAACGATTTGGCATTCGCGTAACGGGAAATACTCGTACAGCGTCTTCTCGGTATTGAGCCTTAAAACGAGCGGAATTGGTTTCTTTTTAAAAAATTTTCTACGGGACTTCTTTAAAAGTAGCCTTTAGCGATTAAAATATTTATGTCGGATCCGGAAACGACAAACGAAGCGAAAGCGCGTCGCATAGTTTTTGAAGTGAAACTTCTAATGCGACTTCCAACAGGGTTGCGTTAAACTTTAACGCTACCATGAAATAGAAAGAGACAGAGCGAGAGTGAATGTGTGGCACTCGAACGCATGCGCGTAGTATAAGTGTTACAGCGCGAGCATTGGTAATGTGTAGCGCCCAAATTTTAACGAAGTATTTAAAAAAAAAAAACTTTCTATTATTATTATTTTTTATTGCTTAGATGTGTGGACGACCTCATAGCCCACCTGGTGTTAAGTGGTTACTGGAGCCCACAGACATCTACAACGTAAATGCGCCACACACCTTAAGATATAAGTTCTAAGGTCTCACGTATAGTTACAACGGCTACCCTACTCTTCAAACCGAAACGCATTACTGCGGCAGAAATAGGCAAGGCGGTGGTATTTACCCGTGCGGACTCACAAGAGGTCCTACCACCAGTAAAAAATATATAATAAAAATATATAACACAAATGTTGAAGATGTCGCATCTCTTATACACAGCATTCCCTATTACAAGAGCAATCCGATTTAAGGATGAAAAATGAAGAAAACCACAATACTACACATCGAAAAAGAAGTTTCACTTTATTCACGTGCACTAAATTGCACGCGCACTTTTTATTATTTGTTTTATTTTTCCTGCCTATTCTGTAACCTCGAGAGACAATACTAGATTTACCGAGGGAGTAGGCGAACTCATAGAGCTCAGTCTGGCGAATTTGCTAACACTAGTCCTAGCAAGAGCAGTGTTTCGAATAATCTACCACCGGGGCGGGAACGAAGCTGAGAAGCCACCTAGTGGATGTGACAAACTATTAGGCAGCGGCTTGGCTCTGCTCCTGGCATTGCTGAAGTCCATGGGCGACGGTAACTACTCACCATCAGGTGGGCCGTATGCTCGTCTGCCTACAAGGGCAATAAAAAAAAAAATTTGTCAAACATCAGCTCAATTCGGGTTGTGCGTTTCGGCATAACTAGTCGAGGTGTCATCGCTCGTGTTGAATCGTCGTAAATTCGTTGCCTGACTCCGGGAGAGTGGTAGACGGTTCGAAACTGTCATACCGTTTCGTGCTGTGCAATCTCTTTGCACGACTACCCCCCATACGCCCACTATGTGAAAAAGTAACGAAAGTATCGGCCATTCGACATGCGACAGATAGATATCATAAATGAAGAGCCGGGCTGTCGCATATGATTAACATATCTACTCGTGAACTCGTCAGCACAGGAGTCCTCAGGTGGGCGATGGATTTCAGGAAATGTTGAAATATAAAATGTTGACTTTTCACTACCTTAATTGTCCAGACGGCTAAATAAACCCTTCAAAGCGGTACAAGCCTTACCGATATGTTCTTTTTGTGGCTCCAACGTAAATGGTGATTGTTTTACAAGTTGGAAGGAGTGTAATAAGCGCTTTTGAAGGTTCGATCCAAAGTTCAGTTCGCGAGTCTCAGATAAAGTTGAAATATCATGTTCAGTCATTCAACCGACTGTGAACCAAGGATATTTTGAATTCTATTAGTGGAGCGAGGGAAGCACACACAATTCTAGTTATATGATATTTCCAGGTGTCTTGGTGCGGTAGTTTTATTTATTAATTTTTTATTGCCCTTGTAGAAATTCGGGCATACGCTCCACCTGATGTTAATTGGTCACCGGAGTCCATAGACACCTACCACGTAAATGCCGCCACCTACCTTGAGATAAGAGTTCTGTTCAGGCCAGTGCCTTCAATTATTTTAGAGCAATGTCAAATATGCTAGCCTTCTAAGGCGCTAAGTGTCACAGCTTAATAAGTTAATATATTTCGCTATCATTCGTTCATTCACCACCTGCTCTTCAAGTACGCTGTACATCTTCATTTAAATATTATAAGATTAATATCAAGTGCTGGAGTTTTATTACCACAAGAAACTCCCTTATGTACCTCAAGCCGGTACTGTTCTAAAGCTGTTTTACCCAGTTGGAGTATCTGCCGTAGGTCAACAGGCTTTCGGCAACTTCAAGAGTGAAACCGTCGATGAAAATCGGTTCTGGAACAACGAGTTCGTTGCACAGGATCCTGGTTTTATCCAAGTTCATCCGGAGACCGATGCTTTAGGAAGAATAAGCCTGGCCGGCTAGCATATGCCATAAATCGCCCATTGATTCAGCCATTAATACTATGTCATCTGCCAATGGATGGTGTGAGATGTACTTGCCGTTTATGTAATGCCTCGTTCCTTCCAGGTCAGTCTTAGTGTCTAAACACACTATGCCGAAATTACGTTGCGTTATAGCGTACAACGTAACTGCGGACTGTAGACCGAATGATAAACAGTCGACGTCGCCCAAAACACGTCATTACGGATCCTCCCGATCCATTAACGGTGCTTTTAGGTACCACAAGCATCGGTCACCATCCCCGTCGAACCCATCGCTTGCGACGAAGGGCTCGACGAGCGAATTAGCCCATAGACACAGCCCACTGAGTTTCTCGCCGGATCTTCTCAGTGGGTCGCGTTTCCGAACCGGTGGTAGATTCTGCGAAGCACTGCTCTTGTTAGGGTCAGTGTTAGCATCACTAAGGCTTGAGCCCTGTGAGCTCACCTACTAGTTAAGGTTACGCTGAAATAGCCTCTCAAGGCTATCAGCTTAGGTAGAGAAAAAAAAAGTAACTTTGGTCGGGCGTAAATTCAGCGGCACATTCTTCTGTACGCGACCGAAGTTCGGTTCGATTGCTGACGAAGATCCGGGGGTGGGGAGCAGCGGAGAGGCCGCAACTGAATTTCTGCCGCGTAAGTTCGGCGCTATACGTGTGTCATATCAGCCGAATACGTCGGAACGTAAGAATTAGCTGCGGAACTTCGGCCGCGTACTTTCGGCATAGTGTGTTTAGACACTTAAACAGATCCTCCAAATCGTTGGTGAACAATTTCGGAGCAAATATGTCTCTTTGTCTGACCCCTTGACGCAGATAGATATATTCCGTACTGGCCCATATGTGTATATCAAGTCCTATTTGTACATATTTCATTTTATAAACACCATAAAGAATATAGTGTGGTGCTGTAAATTATCGATATAAATACATGCGACACCGGTTCTCGTGCCGCCCTAATAGACTGCGGAACGATGCATGCTCGTAAATAGGGAGATTGGCTTACAGAATACTGTAGGGATGGGAATGTTTATTTATCGATAAAGTATTTATCGTTTTCGTTCTCTGTACTATGGACTAGACTTTTTGCCATTGAAAGCAGATTAGCCATTGAAGGCTCAACGAACGACATTTGTGGTCATCGTCGCTTCTAGTCATCACCAAAAAGAGCATTGCACAAGAGCACCCACTTCTGTTTATTTCTACTGAGGAATTTCCTTAATATGAATTTGAAGAGCGACATGTCATAGCGCTCAGGAAATCCGGTGGAAGTTTATACCAAAGCTGTATGGTACGTGGCCAAACATGATCTCTAGAAACTCAACGTAGATGAATGCTCTAGGTAGTATGGATGAACTATACTCTTTTTTTTCTACCTATTCTAGTAACCTCTAGAAGTTATTCTAGATTCACCGAGCTCACGGGGCTCAAACCAGGGGTGTTGCTAGCATTGGCCCTAGCAAGGGCAGTGCTTCGCAGAATCTACCGCCGGATCGGAAACGCCACCCACAGAGTAGATCCGACGAGAAACTCAGTGGGCCGTCTGTATGGGTTAATTCACTCATTGAGCCCTTTGTCCCAAGCGACGGGTTCGGCGAGGACGGTGATCGATGCTTGTAGTACCTAAAAGCACCGTTAATAGATGGGGCGGATCCGTAATGACGTATTTAGGGCGACATCGACTGTTTTCTATTCGGTCCACAGGATCATGTATGTAATTACCGGCGGCCACGACAAGATGGTTTTCATGTCATGCCGCCTTTTTGAAGAGGCGCAACGATGCTGACTGTAGATACTTACGGACATGGTGACCGGGAGTCAAGCTCCCGGTCACCATGGAGATCCACTTTCCTTAGGAACCATGGTGTTCCGACGGCTATCCTGCAAGAGCTCTGCTCCGGTGGCGGAAGATCTGATGGTAAATAAGGAGATGAAGGGGTCATCACGAACAATTCCTCAATGGAATACGATTGTTTTATTATTCCGGTAGCTTTTCAGTTTCACGGTATATTATATACTGTTATTTTAATACGTATGTCACTTGATATTTTATGTTGAGCTCCGCCAAAATTGTTTCTCGATATCGATATTTTTCCATCGACTCCCAACACTAGTTTTGGCTTTGCGAATATCTCCAAGTAACCTATAGATATCGAACGAAGATATGTAACGTTCTATCGCTAGTGTTACGAGTACTTCCACTTAGTATGTCCGTATAATAATAATAATAATATAATAATAACTGGAAATCACGCAGGGTCCTCCGGTTCCAATTTAACACTCCTTGTATTATCGTTTAATATTTAAACAAAACAAAAAATCTAGACTTTTAAGTTTTCATTGGACATGGAACGACCTGACCGTATCTGACAGACCTCAAGATATTGTTAGTTCGTACTTAAATATAGTTTTAATTCTAAGTTTTGAGGGAATCAGAAGAAAATATTATAAACTTAATTCCGGTTTGTTTTCTATAAAAACCCTCCCGAATTATTTTGAAAAGAATTTGGCGATCATGTATAGAACGGGATAGGTACATACTAATAAGCCAATTTCCGATATTTGAGTCGAGGTTATTAATGTTTGAAAACCGGTATTTCCGCGAAGCCGGCTTTAAGTAAGTTATTAATGGCCTACCATCACTAAGCTAGTTTATGAACGGCCACAGATACAGTGCTGTTTTTGTTAATTACAAACTTCTACTAAAGCGTACAGAATGTAATTGATTCATTTTCGATCTTGAATAGAAGTGGCGGTAATAAAAACACAACAACTAACCACTATGATTTCATAGGGTTATTTATTTATCTATATATTAATACGTGAAGCAAAAACTTTGTATCCCTTTTTACGAAAATAGCGCGGACGGAGGAGTATGAAATTTTCCACACTTGGAGAGAGTATAGAGAAAAAGTGAGAGTATAGAGAAAAAGTGCACAATGCCAATATTTTTTTAAAATACTGCATAAGTGTAGACGCAGGAACGGAGGATATCCAAAGGAGAATTCGTTTTACTGTATAATTTCGTATATTTTCGATTTTACCAAAAAAGGTGTATAATTTCGTATACCCTCGATTTTACAAAAAAGGCTGTTAGTTCGTTACGTTCGAAAGTTATAATCATATGAAGTGACACAAATGACATAGAATGACGTTTTTGCTGTCAATGTGGTTTGACGTATGACGTTTATTGAATTTGTAGATGGCGCTTTCGTCGATGGCAACCATCATTAGCCAAAGGTGTTTTATCCAGAACCACAATATGTATTGTTTCTGAATAATAAGAGATACATTAAATCAATAAAGAAAACATTACACACACTACATATCATGTATTTGACGCACACACGCATACATACTATTTATTGTCAAACTTTTGTTCTTGACGTCTGTTGTCAAATTGAGAATAGATTAAATATTATTTGTCTTTGTTAATATTTTTTATAGAGTAGTCTTGACGAAATTTGTGATTATAGAAGTATAAAATACAATCATAATAGTGTTCAAACTTACAATTCCAATTAATTATAGTCGAATTTCGACTACTGCGGGACCTCTAGTTTATTATTAAGTTGCACCAACAAAGTGATCATCAATACAAAACATTGAACAATTGACAAAAGTTCATGGCAGATGTCACCTCAATTATAGGTGCAATCGACAGTGCATTAACAACAAAATTATAATAAAAATTATATAACTAAGATAAATTATATAATAGTAGTAATAAAAGTATTAAGTTAGTAGTAATAGTTTATTAATACTGTATAATTAATAAATAATTAATAATGTATATTCCTTTTAATACTGTATAAATTATTATATGTATGTATATGTATATGTGATTGTGTATATATGTATGTTTAAACTTTTTTTGTGTATGTATTTGTAACTTAATATAAATTTCATTGCACCTGCCACTATTTACCCTGCACTACCTTTGGTTGACTGGTAGAGAATGCCTTAGGCATTAAGTCCGCCAATGTAAATTTTACATGAAGTGTAATAAATAAAATAAAGTAGTAATAGTCAAGACATTATTTATTGCGTGCTTACCGCGAACACGGGCTTATTGTTTCAGGGCGTTGAATATTTAAATTTCTAGCTTCACTAGACGCGTGCTGGAGTCATGGTCCAGACGACTGGCTGATCCTTCGGCTGGTCGTAGGACCGTCGAGGCGATTCGCCCGCTCCTTGTGGATTGGGTGAATCGTGACAGAGGACGCCTCACTTTCCGGCCCACGCAGGTGCTCACTGGGCATGGTTGCTTCGGTGAGTTCCTGCACCGGATCAGAGCCGAGCCGATGGCAGAGTGCCACCATTGTGATTGCGACTTGGACACGGCAGAGCATACGCTCGTCGCCTGCCCCGCATGGGAGGGGTGGCGCCGTGTCCTCGTCGCAAAAATAGGAAACGACTTGTCGTTGCCGAGTGTTGTGGCATCGATGATCGGCGACGACGAGTCGTGGAAGGCGATGCTCGACTTCTGCGAGTGCACCATCTCGCAGAAGGAGGCGGCGGGGCGCGTGAGAGACGCACAATCCCGCCGCCGTCGAGCGGAGGCCAGGGAGGCGGATCTCGCCCAAGCCCTGGCCCTCTAAGTGTTTCGGGTCCCCCCTCAACTTGTCGGTCTGGGGACCGGCGAGGGGGGCCTAAGAAGACGACGTGCAAGCTGCTCTGCACGCGTTTTACGCAAGAGCATCCGGGTGATGGAAGGCCGGCTATCCTCGACCCACGCTGGTTCTGGTCCAGCGGGGTATTCCGTAGGATAGCTCACTCTAACCGGCGCCATCTAGGCGGGTTTCGGATAGCCTGCCGACCGAGAGGGCTGGTGGTCGTGGCGCTGACGACCGCCGGTCCGGCGTCCCGAGGGGGAGGGTGATGGGAGAGATGTGCTCCGCACTAAACGCTTCACTTTCCCCCTTTTGCCTCTTCATGAGTTCTGCCTCATGCGAGGTTTGGACGTTGGTTGTTGAGCAACAGGAGGTTTTAGTCAGTTCGACTCTGACATGCTCCGCCCTCTATCCCCAGTGGAGGGCGGAACTCCGGCCAAAAAAAAAAAAAGGTTCACTAGACGCGTAGGCGAACTCTCTGGGCTCAGTGGCGACTTTGCTGACACTAAGCCTAGCAAGAGCAGGGTTTCCCGGATAGTGGATAGGATAGGATAATGGATCGGGAGGACCGCAAGGAGGCCGCGGTCTTTGGCATTGACTGATGTTTACGGGCGACATCGACTACTCATTATCAGATGCGCCGAATGTTTTTGTAGTTTTTATTTGTCAATATTGAATAAAAAAGTACGCGTACGGGCATAAGTTTTTTTTTTATTAGCTCTGGTTAAACAATCTCCTACGGGAGCAGATGCTTCTAACCGGTCTGTGTGTTTTAACTGCATCGATTCAATAATAAAAATAAGAGTGTTGAAAATTATGTTCGTTGAACTTTTTTTTTAATGCTTGGATAGGTGGACGAGCTCACAGCCCACCTGGTGTTAAGTGGTTACTGGAGCCCATAGACATCTACAAGATAAATGCGTCACCCACCTTGAGATATAAGTTCTAAGGTCTCAGTATGGTTACAACGGCTGCCCCACTCTTAAAATCGAAACGCATTACTGCTTCACGGCAGAAATAGGCAGGGCGTTGGTCCTACCCGTGCGGACTCACAAGAGGTAAAAAATGAATGAAGACTGAGTATTTCGAATTATAATTATTCGGTGAAGGAATAATATTGTATAATAAAAGTCAAACCTGCAAAATTGTCATTTGCGTAATGACTGGTGGTAGGACCTCGTGTAAGTCCGCACGGATAGGTACCATAGCATTGCTTATTTCTGCCGTGAAGCAGTAATGCGTTTCAGTTCACTTTAAAGTCGTAGAGTTGCCCTTAGATTAAAAGTAGTAAGAAATTAATATTTGTAGGTTGGTGTATATTTTGTTTATCCTAATACGTCTTTGGATTAATCTTGACTGAGTTGCTGAATGGACCCCAATTTGAAAAGTGAACTTTTTTTGGTATATATCATTTTGGTATACCGAAATGTTGTTGTATCTGGTACTAGTTATGGTCGTCTTTGGGACCAATTGTCTGAGATCCGATTTAATAATGAGCGATTGAAATAAACTGGAGGTCGATCCGCGTGCAAAACTGAATGAAAGAGTAGAATTGTTAATTTTGCATTTGGCGATTAGGGTTGTCCGTAATCAAAGCCTATGTATATTTCACTGCAATATCGAACGTGGTATTAGTGACTATTTCGCTAATGAATCTTTTATGACTACGAATACTTGGATGTGGCATTAATGATAACAATGGTTTGTCTTCAAAAGCAATAATACAAAAAAAAAAAGTATAACACTAACGGCTTAAGTTCAACGGTAGACAGCGGCTTGGCGGCTCTGCCCCTGGAATTGCTGACGTCCATGGGCGACGGTAACCACTCACCATCGTCACCATGCTCGTCTGCCTTCGAAGGCAATAATACATAAAAGACAAGTTAAACTCTTTTAGATTTTTACGAATTATCATTCTTAACCCTTTGACTGTCCTGTAGGTCACCGGTGACCTACGCGGCGCACTGAAGTAATTATGTCGATATCTGTTACCAAGGCCCTAACTTTGCTTTCTCTTGCCTGATTCATTCTTAGTATCTTCAGATTCGTCTTTCCGAGAGTCTATTAGATACTCTGGTGCCCTAGTAAGAAGATCGAAGAGAGAAATCGACATAATCACTTCAGGGCGCAGTGTAGGGCACCGGTGACCTACACAGCAGTCAACGTATTAACGTGTGTAATTGATGCCGTGACAATGGTTTACGTTCTACATCACGCTTGGAAATATGAGCTGTAGTCTCTAGTTGAGGGAGCACCTTTTTTTTGGCTAGCTATTGCTAGTAGCCTCGAGCTGTTATGCTAGCTTCGCCGAACGTAGCGGTAGGCAGCGGCTTGGCTCTGCCCCTGGCATTGCTGAAGTCTATAAGTCCATGGGTGACAGTAACCACTCACCATCAGGTGGGCCGTAGGCTAGTCTGCCTACAAGGGCAATTTGATCTCGCGGTGCCCAGCCTGGGAGATAAGATCTGCCCCAGCAAGAGCAGTGCTACGCTGAATCTACCACCGGATCGGAATCGCTGTGATGTATTAAACATTCCTTATAATCTATGTTAACCTACCTAATGTAATCGTAAATGTAATCCTATATAAACTAAGTGTGTATCAAATAAATCAGAGTATTATTCGGGTACCTAAAAAATCTAGTTCAATGCAAAATAGTGAATGGAGATTAGTAATTGACTATAGAAAACTGAATAATTGTATAGAAGATGATAAATTCCCATTACCTGATATTACAGACATTTTAGAATCCTTGTCTGGTAGTATATATTTCACTCATTTAGATTTACATCAGCAAACCGAATAATACTCTGATTTATTTGATACACACTTAGTTTATATTGGATTACATTTACGATTACATTAGGTAGGTTAACATAGATTATAAGGAATGTTTCATACATCACATCGCAACCCACTGAGAAGAACCGGCGAGAAACTCAGTGGACTGTGTCTGTGGGTTTAATTGCACCAGAAATTCGTCTTCGAAGGATTAGACGTGGACGGTGACCGGTGCTTGGAATGCTTAAAAGTATCGATAGTGGATCGGGAGGATCTGAAATGACACGGAGAGGGTGGTATTCATGTAGTGATTTCTTTGAGCTCCAAATCAGTTAACGTTAGATGGCACGCGCACATGTCTACCAATCTAAGTCACACAAAAAAAACCTTACTAAAACATTTTTTAATTTCAAAGGAAACAATATACACATCAAAAAGACGTTTTCAATGATATATCTTTTTTTTTAAATAATAAAGAAAGTGAGCCACAACCCTACACCCATCATCGCTAAAAGATCTTTTTTTTTAAAAAACACCTCTATAAATAGTACACTCAGGTCTTCGCGTTGCAGTTCTAAAACATGCATCGTGTTGCGCTATTTTTTGTTGCCACAGGCTTCATTGTCTGTGTTCGGACGGCTCCGGGTGAGTGATTTCAACGAGAACGAACTTTTTTTTTATGATTGAAATATTACTGGTGTCCCGGAGGCCTTTCCAGTTTCACCAGGACAGGTGGGCGAGCAAAGGCTCTGCTAGGAGGGGTGGGATTAGCTAACAGCTGCCCGAGCGCCTCCGAAGGAGACCTAACAACTCAAGAGCAATTGCTTCGCGAATGAATCTACTACCGGATCGGAATCGCGACCCGCTGAGAAGATCCGGCGAGAAACTCAGCGGGCTGATGCATGGGTTAGGTTGCACGTTGACCTCTTTGTCGAGTTCGACGAGTACGGTTACCGGGGTTCCTCAGCCTGCTCCTTGTGTTAGAGCTGAAGGTATTTAATGCAAGAGTTATTTGATCGGATGAAGAGAACGAACTCGTCGTATCGTCCACACTAACTATAATATTATATGAGGCCGTCAGCGCAAAAGCGGCCCAACCCACAATTTTTCATAATCATCCTTATAATTATGTATATTGTAATTTATTGAAAATATAATAAATTTTGATGCAAAACCAGTCTATCCATAGTTTCACCCATAGATAACAGATGGCTTTGTAAACATTATTTTTGAGCGTATTGTTTTTTTGCCTATCCAAATTCATGAAAACTTAAACCTCATTGCTCATAAACTCAACATAAACGATGGTAAGCTTAGGCCACTTTTGCGCTGACGGTCTCATATATAGTATCTATTACCTACAGTTAAGTGTCTACAAGGTAAAACTCTGATATATGCTACTGATCTGGAAATCCAACTCATCAGGAATGGCTCATGAAACTCGCCTGTGATCATTAAAATTTAATACCAACAGCAATAGGCAGAGCACTAACGTTTGACTTTAATCCTAATATTGTTGATGTTCATTGACGACAGTGACACTCAGATGAGCCTGAATGTGCTCTCTAAGGTAACAAAAATGAAGTGATAAACTTTGGTGTTGCATTGCTAGATCGACTCCAATTATGTCTACTCCAAAATGTAGTCGTCGTGGCCTAACGGATAAGACGTCCGGTGCATTCGTGTTGAAGCGATGCACCGGTGTTCGAATCCCGCAGGCGGGTACCAATTTTTCTAATGAAATACGTACTCAACAAATGTTCACGATTGACTTCCACGGTGAAGGAATAACATCGTGTAATAAAAATGAAACCCGCAAAATTATAATTTGCGTAATTACTGGTGGTAGGACCTCTTGTGAGTCCGCGCGGGTGGGTACCACCACCCTGCCTATTTCTGCCGTGAAGCAGTAATGCGTTTCGGTTTGAAGGGTGGGGCAGCCGTTGTAACTATACTTGAGACCTTAGAACTTGTATCTCAAGGTGGGTGGCGCATTTACGTTGTGGATGTCTATGGGTTCCAGTAACCACTTAACACCAGGTGGGCTGTGAGCTCGTCCACACATCAAAGCAATAAAAAAAAAAAAAAAAATTTAAGAAGCAATGAACAGAGTCTTCCGAAATATTATGTTGTCTCACAAGTATCATTGGGATCATCTTCTCTTACAGAGCATCGACGGCCGACCGAGGATACAGCTAAACCAGAGAACACGCTGTATTCCGACAAAAGTGGCGAGAACGACGTCAGCGCTTCTGAAGTCGTTGAAAACTTCGAATCCGAACTTAGAAAGACTGGTCCCGTTGTCAAGATGAATCCAAAGAATGATGTTGAAAAAGGTGACCATTACATTGTCGCAATTTTAATTAAGTTAATTTATGTTTTATCATACTATGTCCCACATACCTCGCGGGTCCCCTTGGCATGGAAACCTCGAAGGAACGTTTTAAGTGATATAAGTTAACTATAAATACAGACGCGAAATCAAAAATTAATTTTCGATTAGAATTATGAAAGCTACTTGTTTTAACACTAATCATACCAACACTTACTGGTACCTATTTATACCATAGCGGGTAAATAACTGTATATGTCAAGTATTACTCAAAATTAACAAAACAAAACAACAACAAAATTGCATAATAACTGTAGATTGATTGGTAAGCAAAAGTCATGAAGTCAAATGTGCAAAAGCAATAAGATGATGCGTGCATTTTCAATGCAATATTTCAAGATGGGTCATTTGACCCGTTACGGTATGTTTAGTAGAATGTTAAATAACGAGTGCTCTATTTTGTGACGTCAATGTATTATGACGCAATAGTTTAAGAACGTGTCGTAAATTATACACCAAAACTCGCGCTGCGAGAAAAGGTCGAAAAATCTCCATCGAATCCTCACCGAAAACTCCAAAAGCTAAGCTCCTGAATAATAGAATATAATTAGCCGATTTCCGTATGTTTTTGATTCGTACTGTATTTTGTTTTCGTTTGTGTAGACGAGCTCACAGCCCACCTGGTGTTAAGTGGTTACTGGAACCCATAGACATCTACAACGTAAATGCGCCACACACCTTGAGATATAAGTTCTAAGGTATTGAAGTATTCCAGAAGTTACAACGGCTGCCCCACCTTTCAAACCGAAACGCATTACTGCTTCACGGCAGAAATAGGCGGGGCGGTGGTACCTACCCGTGCGGACTCACACAAGTGGTCCTACCACCAGTAATTACGCAAATTATAATTTTGCGGGTTTGATTTTTATTACACGATGTTATTCCTATCCTATATGTTTGTATCCTAACTTAATTTCCTCGTTGGACTACCTTGCACAATAATATGGCTCCTACGATATAACTGTACAAGTTGCTACTAATTTTGTATTTACTTGCATGTTTTTAGTATTTATTTGTACTAGAGGTCCCGCAGTAGTCGAAATTCGACTATAATTAATTGGAATTGTAAGTTTCTACACCATTATGATTGTATTTTATACTTCTGTAATTACCAATTTCGCCAAGGCTACACTATAAAAAAATTTAATAAAGACAAACAATATTTAATCTATTCTCAATTTGACCACAGACGTCAAGACAAAAGTTTGACAATAAATAGTATGCATGCGTGTGTGCGTCAAATACATGGTATGTAGTGTGTAGTGTGTGTAATGTTTTCTTTATTGATTTGATGTATCTTTTATGCATTATTATAAAAAAATTTTAGCATTGTGCACTTTTTCTCTGTATTCTCTATAAGTGTGGAAAATTTCATACTCCTCCGTCCGCGCAATTTTGGTAAAAAGGGATACAAAGTTTTTGCTTCACGTATTAATATATAGATTTAATCGTATGTAACTTTATCTTATATTGTATTTATTTTTCACATGTGTATAGAAGTATAGATTTTTATGTAAGTTTATTAAGATATAGTACCGTCCATGCTAGTTTGCTTGTTCCTCTCCCTGCAAGGTTGCCTGGAAGATATCGCTTTCAGCGATAAGGCCGCCAATTTATGTCACCGTCTATTATTTGTTTTATATGCTTACTCTGTACATGTGGTGTTAAATAATGAGTTATATTATTATTATTAATTAAATTTTAATCAACATTAGAATTCTACCGAGAAAAAGAATGTTTGGTTGGAGGTTTTCTGGGCTCCTGTACCAAATACCAGAATTAGCCATGTATTCGTCCAACGACACGGCGCAAAGAAAAAGGTCGGATCAAAACCAAGTTGACATATCACGGGATTGACCGGGTTAATACGGAAATATTTGTCGAGAACCTTCCCTACGACTTGGGGCCCTGAACGCAACTTCGATCAATTTATATTAATTCCTCAGGGTTGGTGAGCGAATTGATAAACTCGACTTTGGGCGGTTTGCAGTTCGATGTCCATTTGGGTTCAGCTAATAGCACCGCGGACCGTCTGTGCATTAAGATAGGCGGCGTCAACTTGGCAGGTAACACTTTCCGACTTAGCCTAGTTAGCCGTTTTTTTTTAATTCAAATTAGTATTTCAACTTGAACTTCGCCGTAAGGGTGATTACGAGCACTTTAACATGAAATACGCGTACGGAAAACAGAAAGATTGACCACTTCGAAGTTCAAGTCAGTGGGGAACCGTCTGACCTGAATTGAATTATTCCTGTACATGCACTCAAAATTCGCATCAGTAGATTGGTCTTAAGCTGGGTACTCACCTAGCTGTGTAGCATGTAACGTAACAGTTACTGTATCAACCTGCAAGTGGGTACGGCTTGTCCACGGGCCACAGCGTATCTAGCTACGAGCTGCCATGAGCACACTGCGAGCCGCCTTTGTGCTCGCAGTGATACCGCCACTCGGCGGGTCACTGCGAGCTTGCTGCGCTCCTTCTGCGAGCGGCTCGCAGCGGGATCGTGCCTACGTACTCACTGGATATATGTACTGTATCTGTTACGTTACGTGCTACATGGCTAGGTTTAGGGTGTATAGTCGACCAAAGTTTTTGGGAGATTATTGGTGAAGCATTCGTGATCTTCAGTCTAAAAGGGAGAGGTGCCTGAACTACGTGGTAGGCACGGCTGCTTTTTTGCCTACCTATTGCTGGTTACGAAGGATTATGTTAGTTTCATCGAATGGGTAAGCGAGCTCACGGGGCTAAGCCTGAGAGAACTTGCTAACACTAGCGGTAGCAGGGGCAGTACTTCGCTGAACCTAGGTTCAGAATTACAAACGGCTGCCCAATTTAGGCACCTTAAATATTAAATTATTATTATAATAATATTGTTGCAGGATGCAGGCACCCGTGATATTGACGAAATGAAGATTACAAAAAAAAGATGTGTGGTGTCGTGGGACACCGGATTGGAACGAAGTTCCTTATAATAAAAATATTAATTTTAAGTTCTATTCGAGGTATAAAGAAAATAAAACTGAAGGTTTCGCAACAACCCACGGTCATTCGGTAACATGCGAACTTATTGTGGTACACTTCATTCACGGTTGTTTGCATAAGAGTTAGTGTATTGCGCAAACGAACGCTCTGAGATCGTGGTCAATGAATGATAAAAAAATATGCTATTTTTTGTACGTTAATACAAAGTTAAGTCGTACAATGTGTGCATTACTAATAAAAATCTTACGTTACGGACGTTTTTTCCCTCTTTGGGTACTTCTCCGCAGCGTCCCATATGGAACTTCGTTCCAAAAAAAACGGTAAATTCAGAAAACTAAGAAGAACAGAATTAATTAATTGATTTTTACAAATTCTGAGATAAATAAGTTTTAGAATTTTTCCTGTATTATTTAATATTACATCCTCGCCCCGTTTTCCTGGCAGATCATTTATTGGACTTTTTACCGATCGCTACAAAGCTTCGCAGAATCACTCGCTGGGCCAAAATGAAGATTTCTTGAAAATTTCATCGAAAACAGTCCAGCCGTTTGTCTAAGGAACATTACATCGAATCGACTTTATTATTTATGGCAACACAAATAAGTACATAGGAACATACACACATCGACTTTATTATTTATAGACTTATAAATACAGCTCTTTACTGTTGGTAGGACGTCTTATGAGTCCGCACGGGTAGGTACCACCACCCTGCTTATTTCTGCCGTGAAGCAATAATATATTTCGGTTCGAAGGGAGAGGCAGCCGTAGTACTGTAAAAACTGAGACCTTAGAACTCATATCTCAAGGTAGGTGGCGACATTTACGTTGTGGATGTATATGGGCTCCAGTAACCACTTAACACCAGGTGGGCCGTGAGCTCGTCCACCCATCTAAGCAAGAAATAAAAAAAGTCCTAACTTGTGTCAGGAAGGTGTCTGTCAAAAGTGATAATGTGTTTTATTTCTGACAGTCGACGAGTATATGCAATTCATTTATGCTTTTGGATGTGGTAATTTTGATATTAGTGACTTGCATGTCCCCGAAGGGCTTTGAGTTGAGCTAGTTTTCCGTTCTTTTGAATCGCCCCACGCGCCACCTGAGCAGTTCATTCCAATCACTCAGTAGCCCTGCACTTATCCTCAGCGTGATTCAACAGATCATTTGCGTCACGCAGCCTATATGACGCCTATTGCCAGTATTAAAATATTTTTCAATATATAAACGTAACTTCTAACAATAATCCAAGAACGTTGTTAAATTAATAATTCGGGCGTCTGCGTTCATTTTATCTTCCATCCATTTTGTTAGAATAATCTTCAAACATTTATAAAAGGCACTGGGGTAAGGCCGCGGCTTTACTCACAGCCTGCAGCGGAGAGGAAACAAAAAACCAATCTCCCATTGTCCATCTACTTTATTCCCTTCTTTAATAAATGTTGAATTGGTTTAATGTTCCGAAAAAAATTGCAATAGTTAGTTATTTACCAAATTTGCCATAAAAATTTTAACAACAAAGATGTTAACAATAAATGTTAGAAGATGGACACAAATAGTAAAAGATAAAAAGAAGAGACTCGCACGATATTGTGAACATTTTAGGAACCTGCAGTGGACGACATATCATTTGAGGCATTACAATAAACGCTTTGAAAATATTGTAAACGCGATTGAGATATGCTCAAGACTCCTTTAAATAGTCGATATATATTATAATACTACAGAGTATTTTAATATCACGATCTAAAGGGTTCGGTCGTGATGCAAAAAAAATAATAATTGGAAATGTATTGACAAATCACATTATTCCGTTGCTTTTTTTTAGTAATACATAAATTTCTCATATAAATTTTTTAGTCGACTCGAAAACGGTTGATTGATTAAAACGCGCTGTTATGAGCCACAGGATATTTAGCTTTTTAAAAAAAATACTTTATATGATTTTGGACGACCGTCTTGGATGAGGAGATGAAGGAGACTGACTCACTGACGTGAGCCCGATATAGGTGTATCATGAAGAGTGTTGAGGTAGCGGGACAGAGTGCATAGTTAGCAAGAAGGAGTGCAACGGGAAGGATATAACACCTCCCGGGGGTAGACTAAACATCGGGGTTACTTCCGCGATGTTTGGGAAAGAAAGTTATACATTTGTTCTGATAGTGGGAGCCGGAGTGTTTTCCGGTTGAGGGTTGTGCGTCCGGATTTTCAGTGGAGTAACGGGTTCAGTGGTTTCAGTTTGGTTCGTGGTAGGAGGGTTTGAGGTTGGACGGTGGAATGTGGGAAAACGATGGATAAGACGGTTGTGCGATTTAATTATAGAAACACACTTAATAATACAGAATAGAAAAACAATAATAGAAATTAAACTAATTACGATAGAGTAAGGAGTCTCGTATTTTATGATAGGATGGTCTGCCAGGATTTCGTCAGCTTTGACTGACATTGAATTTAATTTGGACCGAGTTTCAGCGGTAAAGAAGTCTAAATCAACGTTTTGCAGTTTTAACGGAGGCTCGTTACTCATTACATTTGTAAACTTATCTAAATTACAGCAAGAGTCATTAATTATATTAAAATCTGAGTGGCTTACAGAAACATTTATCTTTACTGGGGTAGACTTAGGTATTAGTTTTGTGCCTTTACAGAAGGCTATACAATTTTCTGGGATTCTCAGGATACCCGTACCAATTATGTTCAGGTCTATTATTTTCTGATCACGACACTCGACGTAGAGTTTATTGGTTTTGGATTGTACAAAAATCCAAGCGTTATTTTTAAGTGATTTCCATAGGTCTAATTGTCCATGGATAAAGTCTGTTTTACACTGCACTGGTAAAGTGTTTACTATATTTGACAATAGTTCACTTTCGCAACTTGGGTTTGCACTAGTCGGGAACACTGTTGTAATATCACAAATGTATTCATGCGAGTTGATTACGATGCATTCCTTCGGTGAGTCTAAATTACAGTATTCTGTTTTGTCCATGGTCATTGCTATATATTTGTTTGAAGGTATAATATAACTGAACGAGTTAGGTTTAATACTGTTGTGTGGAGTAGGTAGTGCTATAACGTGATACAAATTGTATTCCGTAGGGGATACGAGGGGTAATCTTAATATAAAATTAACTTTATTACTAGAACTATAACATATTAAACTAGATGAATTCATTAAACTATACATATTGCTTAAAGTTAAATGTGTAGGTAGCCTAAGGTTGGCAGGTATATGTCTAAAGTTATTGTCAATTTCTTGGTATAGTTGTTCGGGCGACAATACGGCTGGATGTAGGATGTTTTGACTGCAAAACATTATCGCGTTGGTTAAGTCTTCTAATCGGAATGATAAAGCTAATAGGGATGCCTCTAAACTATTTCCTATCGAATTGATATCTGATTTTATTGAAAGTTCGTGTGAGATAGCTGAGATGTTTTTTAGTTGTGCGGAGAAATTGTCAATAGCTTGGTTAAGGTTAGCTTCATTAATTTTTATTTTGTAAATTGTTTCATTGAATTTTGACAGAGTGGTCGAAGTGATTAAAATATTTTCTTTCATTAATGTAGCTAGCCTTTTTTCATTATTTTGCATATTTTGTATAGCCTCATTATATCTAATACCATCATTTTCGTCCAGAGTGCCGAAAATAGTTTTGGAGAGAGAGCCAATGCCACTTATCCACGCCCCTCGTTTAAATCGCTTTTCTGTTAAGTGAGCTGTGGCTGAATACTCTGAGACGATGTCGTTGTATCTTACTGTTAGTGGTTCTAGTAAATTGTAACATTCTAGATTACTTTGCATTTTAATTTGCATTTGATTACATATAAATCTAAGGGTGCCCATGACTGAATTTAAATTCTGGATATGCGGCTTAATATAAGAGATATCTATAAATGTAACTATATCTAAGTGGCTTGTACGAATTCTGAGTTCGCCGATTGGATCAAAATATATACCGGAACTCTTGTTAATTTGTTCAACAAATTCCGCGTTAGCCGTAGCCGATATGCTGCAAGAGAGAGACTTGTGTAAATTCTTTTGTCGTAAATTAATAATATATAGGATATGTAAAGATGTAAATATGGATTTTGTAAATATGTTTTGTATAATAACAAGATTTTGTATAATAATAATACCTATAACTAGTTTCCTTAACTAATAAAATAATGATTATAATAATGGTAGAAATAACTTGTTAGGAGGTTATATTCTCTCGCACGTCAGCGAGTTTAATTTCATCGAAATGATGTTTCACGTGGCGCCTATTGATGAGTAGTGTTACCGTATGGTTTCCATGTACTTTAATTACTTTATAAGGCCCTTTCCACATGGGCGATAGTGCTTTGCGTAAGCGGAGATGATTTTTTAGGAAAACTTGGTCGCCGACTTTGTAAATCACAGGGCGAGTACGTGTGTCATAGTAATTTTTTGAATTGATTTTGGATTTGTGAATATACTCAATTGCTATATCTCGTGCGTGTTTCAAGCGGTGTTGGAGTAGTTTGACATAGTCTGGGTAAGTGGTATCGGAATTATCGTCATATACAGAGTCTGGTATACGAGGTTTGTGTCCGAATAGTAATTCGAATGGTGAGTAGTGTGTTGTAGAATGGACTGCTGTGTTATATGCTAGCATTGACGTGTATACGTATTTCGGCCAATTGTTTTGGTTTTCGTTCACGTAAGATTTTAGATACTCTTTGAGAGTGGAGTGTGACCTTTCTAAGGCACCTTGGGTCTGCGGATGGTATGGCGATGACCATAACTGCTTGATTTTTAAAAATTCACATGTCTTTTTAAAGAGCTCGGCTGTGAAGTTCGTCCCTTGATCGGTCAGGATATGTTTAGGGATGCCGAACAACGAGATGAAGTGTAGGAGACATTCACTCGTTTCTTCCGCAGTGTTACTGCGAAGAGGATATGCTAGAGAGAATTTAGTAAGGTCGTCCTGCATGGTTAGTATGTATTTAAGTTTAGCAGTGCCGGATTCGGGTAAGGGACCTACTATATCGAGAGCTAGTCGCTCGAACGGAGATGTGGATGTGGAAGTTATTACCATGGGAGCTCGATTTATTTGTCGTAGTGCTTTGTTGGTTTGACAAGATGGGCATTGCTTAATATAGTTCTCAATGTCACTACGCATGTTTTTCCAGGAGAATCTTTCTTTGATGCGGCTAAACATTCTTGCGGATCCTAAATGTCCAGCAATAGGGATATCATGGTTTTCTTTGAGTATTTTGGGTATTTCGCTAAGAGATGGGTATATTATGTTATTGTGGTATATGTGTATTTTGATATTAGTACCATCGAAGAGATAAGCTAGCATATTATAAATTTTGATAAAGGAATGTCTATCGAATGGATTCCTAAAGTCGGATATGCTAATTTCGTAGATTGTAGAATAGGACATCATTATTTCGTCGCGGGCATACTTTAGACTTTTGAATATGTCAGGATAAGAATTATCATCGAAGTGATGTACTTTAGTGAACAGGAAGAGGTAGGTTTTATTTTCAATAGTAAGAGGGGAAACAGTATGTAGGGATCTTTCTTTCTTTAGGAATTCGTCGCGTTGTGGGTTAGGACAGTTGTTAATGATGTCTTGGATATAGGGTAAGGATTCGTCCATATCTATAGACGTAGGTATTATTATTAATTTTTGAGAACATTTTAGTAAGTCTTCGTTGTGTTCTAGGATAATTGTATCATGCGTCTTAGTAGGGGATTTTAGGAATTTATTGTAATTGTCGTCGGGTAATGGTGATGTATCGGGGACGACAGGACAATTAGCATTGTCGGAAATGGGAGACAACGGAGTTTTAGGATTTGGTTTTGATACGAGTGGGACAGGATCGACGCGATCGGGTGACTTTTCAGGAATCGGAGGTGCTGGATTTATGGGTGCTGGAGTGGATTCTTGTATAGGATCTTGATGATTTGGAGATTCTGGGAAGGTTAGAGGTTCTGATTCATTCATGGGATCTAGGAAACTAAAGTCGAAGTCTACATCATTCAATGGGCTAAAGTCAGTTCTAATAAGTTCGTCAAGTGTTGCTTGAGGAATTTCGAGCGGTGATGAGTTAGGTGAGGATATAGTAGTAGGGTTTTGATTGGATTCGGCGTTATGACTTTGATTACTTTCAGCAATGGGATCTTCGTTAGATTCTACAATAGGATTTGGATTTAGATCATCTTTATTCGTAGGATATACGGGATTTACAGGATACCTTGAGAGTGCATCTGCTGCGGAGTTTAATTTGCCTTTACGATATACGATTTCGTATTCGTACTCTTCTAATTTTAGCCTCCAGCGTTGGAGTTTACTGCCGGGGTCTTTGTGGTTAAACAGCCATTTTAATGGTCTGTGATCGGTTACGATTTGGAATTTATTTCCGTAGAGATAAGGACGGAAGGTTTTACATCCATAGAGTATGGCTAATAATTCTTTCTCTGTTGTACTATAGTTGCATTCGCTTTTGTTTAAGGTGCGAGACGCAAAAGCTACTGGTCGGTCTTTGCCGATTTGTCCCTGAGAGAGGACAGCACCCACAGCATAATTCGAAGCATCACAAGTGAGGATGAACGGTTTTGTGAAGTCAGGGTAGATTAGTAGTGGAGCGGATGTTAATTTTCTTTTTAAGATTTCGAAGGCAAGCTGATGTTGGTTTTCCCAAATGAACGCAGTGTCTTTCTTCAAGAGGTTAGTAAGAGGTTTAGCAGTTTGGGAAAATTCTGGGATAAATCGTCTGTAGTACGAAACTAGACCGAGAAAGGATTTTATGTCTTTTGGTGATTTAGGAACTGGATATTCTGTAACGGCTTTTATTTTGTCTGGGTTCGGCTTTACTCCTTGTTCGGTTATAACATGGCCTAGGTAACACACTTCACGTCTAAGGAATTCGCACTTATCTGGCTGCAACTTTAGGTTGAATTGACGGATTCTTTGGAAAATAGAAGTTAGATTGAGGATATGGGATTTGATGTCATAGGAATAGCAGACAATGTCATCTAAGTATACAAAGCATCTTGTACCTTGGAGTCCCGATAAGGCGGAGTTCATGAGCCTCTGGAATGTGCTCGGCGCGTTCTTTAATCCAAATGGCATTCTTAAGAATTGGAAATGTCCTTCGGGCACATTGAAGGCTGTTTTGACTTTGTCGGCTTCGTTTAACTTGATTTGATGAAATCCTGAGGCTAAGTCCAAAGTGGAAAAGTATTTACTATTTCCAAGTTGATCGAGAATTTCTGTTATTTGTGGAATAGGATATGTGTCGCCTATGGTTACGTCATTGAGCCTGCGATAGTCGATAACCACTCGCCATTTTTGGGTGTTGGATGCATCAAGTTTCTTTGGGACGACCCAAATAGGCGATGACCAGGGGGAATCGGAAGGCTCTATTATGTTTTGTTCCAGCATTTTATCGATTTGATTTTTGACTTCTGCTTTATGCACTTCTGGAAATCTATAAGTTTTGGTGTGTATTGGTATGTCGGATGTTGTTTTGATTTCATGTTTAAGGGCATTAGTGCAGGAAAGATGTTCACCAGGAAGATGGAAAATGTCGGAGAAATCAGAACATAATTGTAAAAGAGATTGAGCTTCTTCAGCATTAAGATGAGAGATACGTAATTGTTTAAATACTTCCTCAGTACGTTTAAGGCTGTTGGTTGAGATGTTCGTATGAATTACAGGATGATTTTGGAATTCTAAAGGATCTATAGGTTGTAATTTTAAACTTAGATTCGAGTTCACGACAATAGGTTCTTCGGAAGTGTTTACGACGGATAAATTGACTCTGTTATTTTGTTTAACTCGTACTATACAATTTGCAATTATCAAGCTGTCTGAGAGTTTTTGGTCTAGAATCATTCCTTCTTTTAAATTAGGATTGGTAATGGAGCATTCAATTACAGTTTCGGTTCTTGCTGGAATTATATACGCTGGATCATTAAAATGTAATTTGAGAGATAGCTTCCCAATATGGAGTAAGTCGTTGGTATAATTTATATTACAGCTATACGCATTAAGTAAATCGGACCCTATAATGCCGTCGTAAGGTAGATGTATTTTATCGACGACGTGGAACTTATGTGTTATTTTTTTTTGCTTATCGACGTATATTTTTAATTGGAAGTGACCCTTTGTGTTAATGGGTTCATCTTCAGAATCTATTCCTTTTAATTTAATCATTTCTGATTCTAATTTAGGATGCTTTTCGATGCACGAGTATTTAATTAGGCTGACAGACGATCCTGAGTCGACTAATAAAGAAAGTGGAATGTTCGATACAGAGGATTCGACTAGGACATGAGGTAGAAGGGTTTTGGCTGGGTTACTCGTTATTTCAAATACATTGGGCTTAGGAGGGTTAGGATTAGTATTCTTAGATAAATTGGATTTTGTATTTGTGTTTTTATTAGTGCTTAAGGATTCAGTGGATTTAGGCGACTTCGTTTCTCTGAATGGTCGCTCGGATACAGTGGATACAGTATTTTTTGGCAATCCTACTTCTTTGAGTGGTTGCATGGATACAGTGGATTTGGATGGACAATCATGTAGCGATGTCCTTTCGATGTTTAGATTCTTTTTTAAAATTGAGGCGTAACTTCCATGTAGCGGTGTTGCCTTGGATATAGGATTAGATCTGATGCCGGTTTTTATTCTACTTTGTCCCGTACGACATCGGGGCGAGACGATTACTCGTTTTTTGGATGATCGTTGTCGACCGTATCATAGCCTTCAGCTTGATCGGCTTGTTCTACGTAATTTACCCTTTGGGCGACACCGGTTTGGTTTTGGTTAAATTTGAACTTGTTGTTGTTGAACTCGCGTTTGCGGCATTGTTCCAAGGTGTGCCCTGGTGTTTTGCAATATCTACAAAATATGGTATTAGAATCATAGCTATTCGCGGGTCTAGTTGGATAATTGTTTGGTCTAGGATAATAGTTGTTAGTAGGGAATTGGCGGTTCACATCTCTACGAAAGGGTTGGGCAAAAGCTGGTCTTGCGATGTTTGGTCTGGAAGTTGGCCGACTCTCTTGACGATTACCGGAGGGGTTTTGTTTAAATAGGAATTGTTGGATTTTTTCCTCCGATATAGCTATGTTCACCGCTTCATTCAGGGTTTTAGGAGATTTACAACGAATGATGTTAGAGATGCGAGGAATAAGTCCCATTTGGAACTGATGGAGGGCTAATTCTTCCATGGCGGCTGTCCGCCCTACCATTTCCTTACTTTTGTGACCATGAGAGATAGATATCTCGGTTAATAGCTGGGACAAACACGTCTCTATCCTAAGAGCATATTGGCTAACGTTTTCGTTTGTTTGTTGTTTACATTCTTGTAGATCTGTCAATAGGTGAGCATAATGCTTCCTCTCGCTGAACTGGACCTTAAGAAAGTCTTTGAGTTGATGCCAATTAGCGAACTCTTTAATGGAACAAGCGGTTTCCGCTTTGTCCTGTAATTGGCAAAGTATGTACTTAAACAGTATATCTTTTTGTACGTCAGACGCTAGCTCGTAAGCGTTGTTACAGTTCACAAGAAATGAGTTTAGCGTTTCTCTACAGCCATTGTATGGTTTTATAAATTTCAGCAAAGTTGAGAGATCGATTTCGGGCTTTTGAATCATCACAGCTCTCTTTTTCGCGACAGACCGCGTTTGTGGGGGAAGAAGATGGCCTTGGCCCTCCTCCTCGGTGTCTGTTACCGCGAAATCGGTTTTTTCGTATTTTGGACTCTGAGACCTTTCCGCCATTTTCTTATACGATACAATTACAAATTCTTATAAAATTAACTGGTGAACACGGTTATTAAACGAAAATAGAATACAAAAGTTTGAACTGGTGTCTAATATAGCAATGACCAAAACAATTTAATAAATTGATAAAGAGCTCACAGGAATGCAGACAGCACGATAAGGGCGTTCATTCTCGGAACTCGGCGATGAGGCGATCCGTGAGTTGCGTTTCTGTGTTTCGTCGGATACCGGTCGCGGC
This sequence comes from Bombyx mandarina, assembly GCF_030267445.1. Classification (NCBI taxonomy): domain Eukaryota; kingdom Metazoa; phylum Arthropoda; class Insecta; order Lepidoptera; family Bombycidae; genus Bombyx; species Bombyx mandarina. The sequence goes on along the minus strand of NC_143234.1, from coordinate 11,582,552 downwards.
ACGCAGGAGCAGTTATCCGTGACAGTGGGTATGATACTGTGATGCCGGCTACAGCATTCAAGTAGAATGCGCAGCAGTGGGCTTTCAGCGGTCGACGAGCACAACACAAATGCACAAATTATTAGTAAAACGGTGGAATTCACGATCACAAGTATTAATTCTATGATTCACTGAATTTTAGAGTTCACTGGATATTGAGACGTACCAGGGACTTTTCAAAATCCCTTTACGCTGCCACCAAAATGTTATGAGCCACAGGATATTTAGCTTTTTAAAAAAAATACTTTATATGATTTTGGACGACCGTCTTGGATGAGGAGATGAAGGAGACTGACTCACTGACGTGAGCCCGATATAGGTGTATCATGAAGAGTGTTGAGGTAGCGGGACAGAGTGCATAGTTAGCAAGAAGGAGTGCAACGGGAAGGATATAACAGCGCGCAACGTAACCACGCCCGAACAAAGTTGACCCTTCATTAAACAACCAACAAATCTCCGGGCGGGCGATTATTTCCGAACTTCTCAAATCGACTTTAGAAGTGGGAGCGATCATAAATTGCTCGGAATAGCCTTAAGTTTCGAATGTAATCGTTGGCGGAACGCTACGAAGCAATTTGTAATTTCGACTCGGCTCGCGCGAGGATGGGCCTCGATGGAGCGGTGGCTGTGTTTGAACAGACTAAATTGCTTTCCCGAATTAAAAAAAATAATAGCACAATCGTTTTTTTTTAATACGCTTTTATTAGCTTCCGACGTATATGTATGTTTGTAACGGAATCTTTGAACATGATTTTGACCCCCTTCAAAACGTCGGATTAACTCGAAATTTGGTATACTTATTAAGGACCGATGACAATTCAATATTAAAAAAATATATTGGAAAAATTGAAATTCAACTAAAAAATAAAGAATAGTTTAAAAAAACTAACAAAATACGCTTTTATAGAAAATCTAATTAAATAACAGAAAATCTATATTTTCTATAAAATCTATATTTTAAACGATTTTAAAAAAAAATTAATTAAAAATAGTGTAAGAAAAAAATGATTTTACTGTAAAAAAAGCATGGGGTTGCATGTTATCAGTAGTTATAAATATTTTATGAACAGATATGAGTAGAAGGGTTATTTTGATAATATCCTGAAAAGCAACCCACGATTTTTTACATTATAATCATTTTTTATTACACTATTTATAATTCAAATTTAAAAATTTATTTTCTATTTTTTAGTTGGATTTTCTATAAAAGCCTATTTTGTTAGTTTTTTAACTATTATTTATATTGCTTAAATTGGTGGACGAGCTCACGACTCACTTGCTAAGTGGTTATCGGAGCCCATAGACATCTACAACGTAACTGCCGCCACCCAATTTGAGACATGAGTTCTAAGGTCTCATTTTTTAGAGTCCAACGGCTATCCCATTCTTCAAACCGAAACGGATTACTGCTTCACGGCAGAAATAGCCAGGGTTATGGTACCTACCCGGGCAAACTCACAAGACGTCCCGAGTTGACAAACTGGCGCGAAGCAGTAATGCGTTCCAGTCACAAGGGGGGGACCAGGAATCAATTTAAACCACGTGGACCACGTGGACCGCGTGCTCGCCCACTCATCATAGAAGTTAAAAAAAAACGTAAAAGTACCTACCAGATGCGTATTTTTGTAGTAAAAATACCTTTGGCCTGAAAAAGTTTATCTAATGTATAAAGTTATAAATCGTTTAGAATAAGACTTCCCTAGGCCCCGCCCGGTTCTTTTTACGAGGCACGATTCTAAAGTATTATTTATGAGTTATTTTCCAGAACACATCTACTGCAGCCTAATAAAGGACCCCAAAAAAACCGTTTAAATAAAATGTTTAAATACAGCTTCAGTAAACTTTGAGGAAATCGAATAATTATAATAAAGGTCATTTTCACATTTCGAGCGGAGCACAAAATCAATAATTGATGATCTTTGTTCGTGACTCTCTTTCAATGCTTTCAGAATTCCAACTAGTATTGGCATTATTTATCCTAATCTAGGATGCTGCTACCTATTCACATGCTAAGCGAGTCATAAACATGCGCCATCTGTTGATAATTTATAGCAACTAAATTTACTCTTATCAATAATAGATGGCAGTAGACGTGAATAGAAACTAGTTAAATTCGTTTAATAATATTGTGTATCATTTATGATGCTATGAGGGCTTTCAGTAAATTCTGACATATTTAACTTCGATATTGACATTGATGTTATAACAAGATAACTTATGTTCAAATCACAAAAACTGTTTTTAAATAATGCTATATAATTACCATGAAAAACAGATTTAAAATATCGCCTGACTAATTAGTATAAGCAAAGACTCCTCTTTTAACACATTCATCCTTTTTTTCGTACCTAAACTGATAGTCTAGACTCTACAGAGACCATATCAGCGTCACCGGGCTGATATGGTCCGGGTGAGCTCACGGGGCTCAAGCCTGACGTGGTTTCTAACACTAGCCCTAGCGAGAGCAGTGCTTCGCTGAATTTATTACCGGATCGGGAATCGCGACCCACTGAGAAGATCCGGCGAGAAACTCAGTGGGCTACCACAGACATTCATCAATTTTCTTCTAGCAAACGACTTGTTGAAGAATGGAGGGAAAACTTTATAGCCTAAAACGTGATTAAAATAACGGCTGGATACACTTAATAGCTATTATAGAACGAATAAAAATAAAGAATTAACATAAATATTGTATTACGGAAGTAAAATATTATTTAAATATTTCATGAGTTTTGAAAATTTTTATGAGTGTTACGTATATAGCATGTGTCAAGTACGTATCAACTCATTGAGTCCCGATACGGTGGTAGATTCTGCGAAGTACTGCTCGGGCTAGGGCTAGTGTTAGCAACTCGTCAGGTTAGAGTCCCGTGAGCTCACTTACCCGTCCGCGTGTGGAATAGCCCGTTAGGCTACCAGACAATACGAAGAAAATAAAAAAGTATGTACATAATATTTCATTACAAAAAAAATGTGACTATGTTCGAGATTAGAACACGGCTTACGGGTAGGACGTCTTGTGAGTTCGCACGGGAGGGTACCACCGCCCTGGCTGTTTCTGCCGTGAAGCAGTAATGCGTTTCGATTTGGGGAGTGGGGTAACCGTTGTACTTAATAATTGAGACTTAGAACTCATGTCTCGAGGTGAGTGGCGGCGATAAATTTGTTGCTGTCTATGGGCTCCGGTAACCACTTAACACCAGGTGAATCAACGAAAAAAAAAAACCAAAAAACTAAGCTGCATATAGGCATACAAATGAAGAGTGGATTAGTCGTTAATATCTACATTGTCCACCTGTCTCATGGTGGGTACCGTGTCTAAACTGCATTATTGAGACATGAACCTGTTACTAAAGCAATCAATTATGAATAAACTTATTCTTATACTTATGAATAAAAAACACCTCGTACATCGATACCAATTACCAAACATATTGTTAAGCCCGTAAGAGTAACGCCATCTGTCGCCGAATAGTAGAAACGAATACCAAAGGAACTAGTAACACCGAGAGCGCTCGAGATGTATAACGCCATCTATGGTCAGATAGCGGAAACACACATCGAAGCTACTCGCCTTGCTCAGAATGCTCTCAATAATTCTAGGGATGTCGTATCGACTATAAAAGCGTTGCAGAGATGACGCGAAGTCAGTTAGTAATCGGATCTAGTCGAAGCAAAACAGCAAACGGATCACCTGAAGCGAAGCGGAAAAAGCGAATTACGAATTGTAAGTGCTCTAAGTGTTAAATAGAGTTTTAATTTGTACTTTGGTGGAACTTTTATTTATCCCGAACAATAGGTTAGTCATCTCTTTTAATTCGGCATGACTTTATTTTCATTTAAATAAGGACGTAGATTGCATCTGTTCTCTTACATACTTAATTGTACTGAGACCTTAGAACTTATATCTCAAGGCATTTACGTTGTAGATGTCTATGGGCTCCAGTAACTTAACACCGGGTGGGCTGTGAGCTCGTCCACCCATCTAAGGAATTAAAAAAAAGCCCGACTGTATATTCTGAGAAGATTCTTTTCGTATATTTCTACTACCAACAGTTGAGGACAACGCATTAAATTAACTATCAGACTCCAAAAATTTAATGGCTTCTTCTTTATAAGCCAATGATACAAAAGTGAAGTGATACCGGTGAATAATCCCTATTGGCTTATAAAATTCGTTATCACTCCGAGAAATTTTAATTGTTAATCATTTGTTGTTTTTTAAATGACTTGTTGTTACCTGATATTATATTGACATTTCTTCTTTTCTTTTTGATATGACATGGCATTTATTAGACATCTATATATTAATACGTGAAGCAAAAACTTTGTATCCCTTTTTACGAAAATTGCGCGGACGGAGGAGTATGAAATTTTCCCCACTTATAGAGAATATAGAGAAGAAGTGCACAATGCTAATTTTTTTTTTAAATAATGCATAAAAGATACTTTAAATCAATAAAGAAAACATTACACACACTACAGACCATGTAGTTGACGCACACACGCATGCATACTATTTATTGTCAAACTTTTGTTCTTGACGTCTGTTGTCAAATTGAGAATAGATTAAATATTGTTTGTCTTTCTTAATATTTTTTATAGTGTAGTCTTGGCGAAATTTGTGATTATAGTATGTGTACCAACTTACAATTCCAATTAATTATAGTCGAATTTCGACTACTGTGGGACCTCTAGTCTATATATTAATACGTGAAGCAAAAACTTTGTATTCCTTTTTACGAAAATTGTGCGGACGGAGGAGTATGAAATTTTCTACACTTATAGAGAATATAGAGAAGAAGTGCACAATGCTAATATTTTTTTTAAATAATGCATAAAAGATACATTAAATCAATAAAGAAAACATTACACACACTACATACCATGTATTTGACGCACACACGCATGTAATAGCAACCTAAGCTGACAACAACCTATAAATCAGCAATTTATCAATTCTACACTATATATTTGTTGAATTGAATATTGAAGCATAGTTCAAAACAGTTACTTCATCAGGAACATCTATCTATTGAGTAATAATAATACCATTATGTAATAATCATTGTATATTCATTTATTTATGATAAATGGCAAATAGAAACATTTTACATACATAATAATATTTATTTAATAACGTAATAATTATACTTATCTTTTAATTCACAATGTCCACACTTATACACAGTATCAAGCCAGAGAGAGAGAGCTCCGCACCGCCCGACGTCTCAACCGAGAATGACTCGAGATTGGTCGGCACAGGGGCTTTTGTAGGCGGTGACAAACAACTATGCGTCATACTTGTTTGTCATCGCTCGAACGTTGGCTTTAATTTAAAATTGTATTTACAGCAATTATTTATAAATATATTATTACTTAATTTACTAACATTATTTGTGTTATATATCTCTATACCTATACATAGGCATAAACTATCAATATATTATTACTTAATTTACTAACATTATTTGTGTTATATATCTATACCTATACATAGGCATAAGCTATCACATGCATACTATTTATTGTCAAACTTTTGTTCTTGACGTCTGTTGTCAAATTGAGAATAGATTAATAATAGTCTTTGCGAAATTTGTGATTACAGAAGTATAAAATACAATCATAATAGATAGTCGAATTTCGACTACAGCGGGACCTCTAGTTCATATTAATATTTCAACAATTATTACTGTATTACTTGTTAAATTTGAATTTCAAAGGATGTTTTCTTTAGGTATTCTTTGTTTCTTTAATAATTGTATTACATCTTCGAGCCGATGAATTGCCAATGTTATGTACGCCACTATTGTCACATGCATCAGGCCATAAATTAAATAGTTTAAGTTATTTTCAATGTTAAATGTTTGTGATGTGGCAGTACCTTTTTAAATAAATAAATTTGAAACTATGAACTGTTTCTTGCGAACATTTTCTTATCGGTGATGTGGTCAGAATGAAATACGATTAAAGCTTTAATATCATGTGTCGGTGTCGACATAATGATCGATGGTCACTAATTGCAAGGACAATGCAAACTTCCACTTAATGGGAAGCCGCTGTGCAAACTAATCAATAAGGGATGAATATTCAAATGTCAAAGTTCGTACGTCACAAATTTTATTTGGTGTAGTAATTATAAGTAGTGGTCCCGCAGTAGTCGAAATTCGACTATAATCAATTGAAATTATAAGTTTGAACATTATTATGGTTCTATTATTAAAGACTATTTATTATACTTCTATAATCACAGATTTCGCCAAGACTACACTTTAGACAATTAATATTAACAAAGATCTCGAATAAATTAAGTGTATAATCTATGAACAAAGACAAACAATATTTAATCTATTCTTAATTTGACCATAGACTTTATGCAATAAAAAAGTTTGACAATAAACAAATAGTATGCATGCGTGTGTGCGTCAAATACATGGTAGTGTGTGGAATGTTTTTTTTATTGATTTAATGTATCTTTTATGCATTATTAAAAAAAAAATTAGCATTGTGCACTCCTTCTCTATATTCTCTATAAGAGTGGGAAATTTCATACTCCTCCGTCCGCGCACTTTTCGTAAAAAGGGGTACAAAGTTTTTGCTTCACTTATTAATATATAGAAATCAACATTCCAATGCGTTCGGCGAGGAACGGTCTTCGCACTTTTAGCAAGGACGGATGACAAAACAAGAATTAAAGAAGATTCTAGAAAAATCGACGAGCACTGAGGATTTTTTAAATATTTTTTTATTGCTTAAATGTGTGGACGAGACACGGCACGGCACACCTGGTGTTAAGTGGTTACCGGAGTCCACAGACATCTAAAACGCAAATGCCGCCACCCACATTGAGATGTGAGTTCTGAGGTTTCAGAATAGTTACAACGGCTGCCCCACCCTTCAAACCGAAACCCATTACTGCTTCACGGCAGAAATAGACGAGGTGGTGGTACCTATCCTTGCGGACTCACAAGACGTCCTACCATCAGTAAGGATGTTCTTATACTCTTTAAATTCTTCTTCTCTATCATTTCACTTTTGACAGTGCGGTGGTTATCGTCATGTAGTGTTGGAGGGGACTTGAGGCGCCTCACGATGTCCCATCTTACCCAGTACGACGACAACTTCTAATTTCTTCTTTTTCTTCTCATCATCTTATTGGTTGGTTGGCTTTTAGAAGCTTTTTTCATCTGTCTCTATTTGTGGTGGCGCGCGTACATTCAATAAGGGAACACCTAGTAGATGATTTAATAAAGTCTGTCCATCTTTCTTTAGATTAATAGTTTTAAAATAGCTAGGATAACCTATTGCCATCATTAACAAGGACTATTGCTTACTGGCCTTTAGTGGTCCTGTGATAGAAACTTAAGGAAAATAAAATTCAATTCTAGTTCGATTATATTGACTTCATAGTTATATATGAGTTCGTCTCTTTTATTTATAACTAAGTACTAATTTATTTATGACGACGCTTGTAGCTGAAAGCAAGTATTGTACTTTTTGAAGAAAGAATGTTGCTGATAACTCTATTTCTGTAATCTGACGAAGCGTGTTGCGGATAATAACATGCACTATTAGGTTAGGAATATTATGTTCTGTTTTTTTTATAATAAATTTAATTACTAAAACTAATCATTATAATTTCTGTCTAATCTCGCTTAGAAAAATTTACAGTTCTCTTGGTCGCGACTGATTGAGCTACTATTCGCCGATATTTAAATATTGTGTTAATTTCCGTCGAACATTCTATGATACCTTGTTGACATTTACGTTTCATTTCACACAGAAAGTACTAAGGGTATCTTTAGGTTTGGCTGTTTTTTCACTTGAGGTTTCATCTTCACGATAAGACTTAGATAGGATACAAATGATTAAACCATAAAAGTAGTTCAGTTAGTAGCACCTAAAATTATGTTATATTAAATAAGGCCAAAATTGTGTGTAATTTCTAAAATATTGCTCGACACGTCTATGTGGTCATGTAACATTTTGACGTGACAACGTATTATAATTCGATGGAGCCGGCTGCACGCACGAAAAAACATGACTCATGCGGCGTTATCTCGCTCTAAGGCGTTCCATTTAAGGCTTGAAGTGCAAGCGAGAGCGCGCAACAAGCGACAAAGAGGCACAATCGGCCTACGCGTTCGGCAGCGTTCGACATCTGTCTCTCTCCTACTTGAGTGAGCGATGCATCCGCGTGGACAGCTGCTATACAATAATTCACTTACATTTTTTCGTCAAGTATGAAGTTCAGTGAAAAGTGAATGTGGTGTCAATTGTCGATACAAAATATCTATCAAACAAATAAATTCAAAATTTTCTTTTGAAAAATGAAACCATTCCATCACATAGACCTATATAGTAGGGACACGACATATTGTTCTATACGTACAATTGCTTATATAAATAGCACCCATTTTGAAGGCACATACATAAACATATATCTATCTCGTTCTTACTCAGCACTTTAACTCGCAGGAAAACAATATAACAGTATTTCAGTGCGTACATAAAATGAAACATGAATATACGTAAATGTCTCCGTCTCCGTCTAATGAGGCCGAAAATCCGCCATGTTTAGCGCGCCAAATGTCATTGTCACGTCAGTTCGGCCGTCTGTTTTGGGTTGTACATTATTTATTAACTTTGATATCGATTTAATATGATTGCTTATATAAAATTTCTTATTTTATCATGCTTAAAACATACAAAAATAATAATTAAAACATATTTTATAGGATCTCAAGAAAGTCGATGCCCCAAAACTATTATCTATATATATCATAAATACCTCTTTAAAATATGTCATCAAAACATATTTAGACATTCTGTTTAGATATTTCAGGAAAAAGGCTACTGACAAAATATCTTCGGAACTATTTAAATAAAATAGTTTTATTCCGCAGTGAGTAAAACACTATTGTCAACTCGTTAAATATTTAATAATTAAGTGATTTTAGAGAGGAAGTCACAAGGAACGTTTGTAATTTTATTAACGAATAAATGTTCTGTAGGTGTTTTTTTTTATCAGGCGGTCTTAGATTTCACATAATATCTAAATCACATCATCTTTGCACATAACAATATACTTACTTCCTATTATAGTATAAATTCTAAAAATACATTCACTCAACAATATTTAAAATAAAATGAGCCAAGAACGTTTATCGATAAAACCTAATAACATTAAAATCTTCTGGGCAGCACTAAAACCGCCATGTTTTGTGGCCAGATGACGTCACAGTGGCACGAATTTTTTGTTGACGGTTCATTTCCATAGGTTACCTACTTCAGTGTTCCATCAGTATTTTCTTATGACGTTGTCACGTTGAACTATTGTCAGTAAACCGACTTTACAGACAACCGACTTTTTTTAATGTTCAAATCCACATCAACATAAAAAGTCTTTCAAGAAATTACAATGATGTATAACGTATACTTACTTTGTATTTAAGCGAATAAAATAACACAAGATCTGTATACACTAGAGATTACTGGTGGTAGGACCTCTTGCGAGTCCGCGCGGGTAGGTATCACCACCCCGCCTATTTCTGCCGTGAAGCAGTAATGTGTTTCGGTTTGAAGGGCGGGACAGCCGTTGTAACTATACTTGAGACCTTAAAACTTATGTCTCAAGGTGGGTGGCGCATTTACGTCGTAGATGTCTACGGGCTCCAGTAACCACTTAATACCAGGTGGGCTGTGAAATCGTCCACCCATCTAAGCAATAAAAAAAAGCTTTTACTTTTAGTAGCCGGACCTAAAAGAGCAGATACATACTTTAAAAGTCAAGAAATTCCGAAAATGAAAGCTCAAGATTTAAAAGATTCTAATCAAGATTATGTGTTTATAAAATCTCCCGTTTAAAAGACAAACTCAATTTGCCCTGAACAAACGGGACGTGTAGGCGGCAATCTATCAAGTTAATGAGAGTTGCCAATAGCAGCGCCCGTTGGGGTGCTGTGTTTGGCATGATTTTGGGGGAAGATCAAACCAGGTCATTTTAAGCCTACAGGGAACATGTCAGTTTGACGGTCGTCTGGTTTATTGTGAGTGAACCTTCGTAGGTGACTGACTCGTTGGTTAGCGCCTGATCGTTGCGCCGAGGGTCGCGGGTTCGATTCCCACATCGGCCAAACATTGTGTGATGAAAAGGTGTGTTTGCTCTTTGTCTAGGTGTATATCATAACATATAGTCATATGCTATCACGGACTTTTTTTAGATGTTTTAAAGGGGAATAATTCTGTCATATATTATTTTAGCGAAACTTTAACCGTTTCCGCAACGCACGCAGTGGAAGCTCTCAAAAGGGAAAAAAACGCCGATTTTCAAACATTCTTTATTCGTGCTCCGCTTGCATTGGTCTTAGCGTGCTGTTATATAGCCTATATATAGCCTTCCTCGATAAATGGGCTATCTAACACTGAACACACAAATCGGACCAGTAATTCCTGAGATTAGCGCGTTCAAACAAACAAACTCTTCAGCTTTATAATATTAGTATAGATGTTTATCAGTCTTTAGTACCCATAACACAGGGAATATAATAACTGGGAACACAGGGATTTGTTCCCAGTTATTATAATTAGATTTAATTAGAATGATTATATATTTAGTTCTGCGGTATTCTCGAGACGTTGACGTAATCAAAATGGTTTTTCCGATTTAATATCCCGTTTTTTTAAATTGTAATTACACTAATACTAACGCTTTGAATACTATAATACAGTTTTCTTGGGCAAATTACTGACGTGGACACCATGGTCGTGCCCTTAAAGTATCCAGTTTCCAATTATGATAACTGGCATTTTAACGCACTTTATAAGTTGAAGTTGGATTAATTGAAACAATTCGAATTTGTATTTTGGTTATGTAGACAAATGAGCATAGTCTACGGTCCATGAAAACCTGAATTCAGTCTCTGGATTTGAGTCTTGAGTTTAAAGCGCTAATTTTTTTTTTAAACTATTATCCTCTAGTAATCTTTATGTTGTTGCCATTGTCGAAGCCCTGACGAGATCTATCAATTGTCTCAAATAATTGGTATGCCATATGTCAAAATTTTATGTAATAAATAATAGTTAAAAAAAAACAACAAAAAAAATTTATAATAAAATCATTTTTTCTTATTCTTTTTAATTGAAATTTATTAAGATTTTTTTTCTATTTTTAAGTGGGATTTTCTGTAAAAGCGTATTTTGTTAGTTTTTTTCCTTAATAAGTGTACCAAATTTCGAGTTAACCCAACGTTTTGAAGGGGGTCAAAATCATGTTCATAGATTCCGTTACATACTAACATACAAACACGTCTGAAGCTAATAAAAGCGTATTAAAAACGGAAATTAAGACAAATTAATGGACTTCAATACAAGGCTTTTAGGAGCAGCTGCCCTGATGAAATATACCAAGAATACCACCACGTGTAAGCGTCGGACAATAAAGGTTGGATTAGCATACGAATCGTTCAGGGTTCGAATCTATGCTCGACTAGTTTATGTGACGGCGTTTAATCCACAAGCGCTTCGGTTTCCCGTATGGAGTCATTGCAAAGGTCTGTATTGCTAATATTGCCGCTAGATTTGCTATTTGAACATTACTGAATGTGCTCATAGTATCTCTATAGAGCGACTGGTCAAGAAATTAATGTTATTATTTTGCTAACACTAACCCCAGCAAGAGTAGTGCTTCGCAGAATCTACCACCGGTTCGGAAACGCGACCTACTGAAAAGATCCGGCGAGAAGCTCAGCGGGCCGTGTCTGTGCGTCAATTTACTCGTCGAGCCCTTCGTCGCAAGCGATGGGTTCGTGATTCTTCGGGTACGAGAACGATGACCGGTGCTTGAGGTACCTAAAAGCACTGTTAGTGGATCGGGAGGATCAGAAATTACGTGTTGTGGGCGACGTCGACTGTTTACAATTCCGTCCGCAAGATCAGGAGATAGCTGCTGCTACAGCTAGTATAGAATCGTCTTCATCATCATCATCATCATCAGCTCACAGTCTACCACTGCTGGACATAGGCCTCTCCGAGTCCATACCCCTGAGCCCGGTCTTCGGCTCTCCTCATCTGCCTCTTACCAGCCAACCTTTGGAGGTCATCGCGCCACCTGACCAGGGCGTCCTAGGTTACATTTTCCACTGCGTGGTCTCCATACGGGAACTTAAATACTTTCTATACATTCTATATTGTGGTATACCTGGTGAATCGAACGAATAATCTCTGAATTCGTTGTTTCACATTTTGGGGATTAGTTAATCGATTTACGATTTTTGAAAATAAGATACGTTTAGGGTCTCTGGTTGTAGCGTTGTGGTGATTTACGCCTACGCACTTTTGTGTTTATGAGTTTTGTTTTCCCTACCTTCTTCCTGGTTGTCTAAGGGGCTATTCCAGCTACGTTGAAATGGGTAGGTGAGCTCACGGGCTCCATCTGATAGACTTTGCACCAGCCCTCGCAAGAGGAGTGCTTCGCTGAATCTACCACCTGATCGGAATTGCAAGCCACTGAGAAGATCCGGCAAGAAACTCAGTGGGCTGTGTCTACGGGTTAGTTCGCTCGTCCAACTTTTCGTCATAATCGTAATTCGATGAGACGGTGACCGGTATTTGAAGATCACAAAAGTACTAAAAGTGGATCCGGGGGATGCAAAAACACGTGTTTTGGGCGACGGCGGCTTTGCCCCATCGCTTAGGTCGGATACGTTATGAGTGTAAGTGAGTTCCGCCATATTATATCAACATAACAACCGATTTTTAGGATTGGTAGTAATGCATTATATGGTCGTATGAGTCGGTAACATGCCTATTCACTATAATACTATTTCTAAGCATGTCTCAAATACAGGCCTTTTATTTATTTATTTTTTATTGCTTAGATGGGAGGACGAGCTCACAGCCCACCTGGTGTTAAGTGGTTACTGGAGCCCATAGACATTTACGACGTAAATGCGCCACCTATCTTGAGATATAAGTTCTAAGGTCTCAAGTACCTATATAGTTACAACGGCTGCCCCACACTTCAAACCGAAACGCATTACTGCTTCACGGCAGAAATAGGCAGGGTGGTGGTACCCACCCGCGCGGATACACAAGAGGTCCTACCACCAGTATTTACGCAAATTATAATTTTGCGGGTTTGATTTTTATTACACGATATTATTCCTTCACCGTGGAAGTCAATCGTGAAAGTGTATCGTTAGATGTACTTTGTGAAAGAATGTCCAATTATTTCATGTGTCGCGTGATCTACGCGAGAGCGCTCCCGAGCAGTTCCGAAGAGCAAAATTGACAAAGAAAGTGGTAATAACTAGTTGAAGAGTTCCTTTGACTAACGAACAATACAAGATAGCAAGTAGGTCCGACCATTGTCAGAGAGAGAGCTTTCGACGCAACTAGTCTACTGTGCTCTCATTGCTTTGAGACGCGAGTAGTGTGCTTTTCGAAAGAAAAAAAAGCCCACATACGATCGTAGCTCACCCGGAAATGCGAGGGTGTTAACACTATACATTGCTGCCGCGGTTCGTATGTTCGATTCCCGATTCGGGAAAATATTCGTCTGTAGCGCCCTCTGTGAATTGATATTTTAATTTCACGTATAATCCTAAATTAAAATTCACTACAAGAGCTTTCATACACACGTTAGTATTAAAAAATCTCACAGATGGCGCTGTATTAAATAGTATGTAGATTTCTGTCTCATTCTTTGCTGGCTTCATCCTACACATTTTTGTATTTGTGTCTCTTACCTGTCGTTTTTTCCGTTGCATCCGGTTTGAAATCACAACGATTCTAAAGAAGTTTTCACTTCAAAAGTTTATCAATTCTCCGATTCAAATAATATCTTAAACAATTTGACTGTAGGTATGTTATCTATCGAATTTGAACCCTAGAAAGATTTTTTCCAGAATTTTATATCTATATTTTTATTAGTACAGCCCGCAGATAATTTAACTAACCTACTGTTACGCGCTGGGACTCGGGATAAATAAAACTTTCACCGAAGTACAAATTAAAACTCTATCTAACACTTAGAACAGTTAAGGCACACTTTACAATTCGCAATCAACTTCATCTGCTTCGCTTCAGGCGATCTGTTCGCTGTTTCGCTTCGAGTAGAACCGTTTACTAACTGTTTTCGTGTCATCTCTGCAACGTTTTTATAGTCGACACGACAAGTCTACAGTTATCGAGAATATTCCCGGTAGGACTAGTCGTTTAAATGTGTTTTCGCGATTTGATAGCAGATGGCGTTACACTTCTCGAGCGTTCTCGATATTACTAGTTCTTTTAATTTTCGTTTCTGCTATTTCATGACAGATGGCGTTACTCTTACCAGCGTAACAATGCCACCCACCGAGACAAAAGCATTCTCATTTGGAATTGTGTCGAAATATGAGTATTAAATTCATAAACAACTCTATGCTGTTTAAGCAAACATAGGAACATAGGAGCATCGTCATCTCATGGACACTTCATCATAAATCATAACCTAAATATTAAGCGGCTATTAGGACCACTAGACAATAGAATGTCAATTGTCTTTAAGATAGAAGTTTCTAGCACAAGCTTCTTTGGATTACGGGATTTAAACCAATCCCATTTCGTCTGAGAAAAGCCGTATTGCGTAAAACCCACTTAACTAATTAAGTTTGAGTGGTGATCGCTATCTGTAGAGATCGAATATCTGGGTTTTTAGGAATGAAAAAATTAAATATATTTTTTTCTGAGTTAATTTGAAGCTTTCATTTTTAAAGGATTTCTGTCGCGACTGAACGCGAATTTCACTGAACCGCAAAAACTTTCTATCTATTTATTTATAAAAATAAATAAATAATAAATAAATATTTACTAACAGTCACGCCACGTTAACTGGTCCCGTGATAAGTTCGTAAAGAACTTGTGTTACAGGTACCAGATAACGGAAATAAATGTAACATTTTTATTATACACATACATATATTTTTAATATACATCCATAGCCCTGGAAAAGACATTTTATATTTATCATCACTCGTAGAGGCCCCGATAGCTTGGAGAAGCTGATGGTAGTTGGTCAGGTTGACGGGAGAAGATCACGCGGACGCTCACCTACCCGCTGGACTGATCTGGTTAAGACGCTCACCGGCCTGCCAATAACCGAGGCTATAAAGATCGCCGAGGACAGGAAAACGTGGGGAAGCATTGTGCATCGAGTGGTCCACATTTTAGATTAGACACGACCTTCAGTAATGAAGAGACCGACTCAGAAGAAGAAGAAGAAGATTTATCATACAAATATCTTCTCCTGGCGGGATTCGAACCCGCGCCCCCTTGTGTAGTGATCATGTCACTTACCACTACACCAGATGGCCGTTAGCATCTACACTTTAAATTGAACATGAAACAGGTAGCACATATGCGGTCAAAAACCGGATGAGTAAGGTAATCGACACACATTGTTCCCTTTATTTTAGTCGGATAATCATTTTAATTCAGCCTATTTTAAAACCGATCCGTTCGTTACCCGTCTTGGAACCGGGAGCCGGATAACCGGATACCGGCCATCAACCGTACGGTACGACGCCATTAAGGCGCCGGAAACGCGCCCATTTTTCCAACTCGCACTTCCTGTCGTGCTTTTATAAAAGATTTCAGTGGTCCTAGTCATAAGCGAATAGAGATTTTTAATCGATTAATTTCTTAGCTACTATAGAGTGGAATAATAAATATGATTATATAGTGCGTATATGTTACGATTTTCTGCCTATTTCTGCTGGGAACGTTATATATAGGTGATTACAATATGCGTAATAACTGGTGGTGTGAGTATCTTGTGAGACCGCACGGGTATGTACTGGCCACACACTGCCTATTTCTGTCGTGAAGCTGTAATGCTTTTCAGTTTGAAGAGTGGGTAAAAATTAAAACTAAGAATTCATGTCTCAATAATTCAAAAGCGGCTTTTGCGTGTTGATTTTTTTTATATTGCCTTTGTAGGCAGACGAACATAACCTGATGGTAAGTGGTTACTGTCACCGATGGTCGTTAGCAATGCCTGGGGCAAAGCCAAGCCGCTGTCCACAAGCGGCCCCCGTAACCACTTAAGAATTGGTGGGAAGTGAATTTAAGCAATAAAAAAGATATGGTATCTGTCACTCTGTTCCAGGGGAGGGAGGTAAAATGGTATCTCAAGACCATCAGCTTAAGTAGAAAAAAAAAGACAGTAAAATATAAAATTATTGCTCCGATCACATTTCGCTAAGTCCCATAATTTAGACCGAGACTTAAAAATTTGCTACCATTAAGAGAAAACAAAATGATAACATTTTTAATTTTCCTGATTTAAATTTTATGCAAAATGTTTCATTCAGTTTTTGTCTTAAATTGGCGTTTTATTTTCTACCGGTCGGTAATGTAGAGGAATATAGGATTCAAAATTTTCATATACAGGTCAAAATCGAAGAAAACTTTTTCCTTGTTCCTTTGATAAATACAATTGTTATCTAAGCAAAAACGTCACATCTGTTACCAAACGACTTCTACGATTAAGGATCTTCTGTTCTGTATTTAAGCCCACAGATGTTCAATGCTTGATATATGTAATCTAGATGTATGTATCTGGAAATATATTCCCGGGACTTTCAAGAGGTCCTCGCTCTACTATGTGCGAGTCCTACCTAGGTTACGTATTAAGATCTTGCTACGCCAGTAAAAGTAAAGCCATCTGTCGTCGAATAGCAGAGTCGAATATCAAAAGAACCAGTAATATCGAGAACGCTCGAGAATTTTAACGCCATCTATTATCAAATAGCAGAAACATATATCGAAACGACTGGTCTTGCCGGGAGTGTTCTCGATAATTGCAGAGATGTCGTATCGATTATTAAAGCGTTACAGAGATGATACGAAGGCAGTTAGTAATCTATTCGAAGCGAAACAGCGAATGGATCAACTGAAGCTAAACGGAAAAAGTGAATTACGAATCGCAAAGTGTTCTGTAAGTGTTCTAAGTGTTAAGTAGAGTTTTAATTTGTATTTCGGTTGATTGTGGTGAGCAAGGTAGAAGGGAAAAGACCCGCCGGCCGGCCACCAAACCGTTGGTCGGATTAGATAACTGCGCTCACTGTACTCTCTGTTGCGAACGCCCTGAGAGAAGCCGAAAACCGAAGCAAATGGAAGCTGATGGTACAAAGAGCCACGAAGGGCTTTCAGGGACCCGACCTTCAGCAATGAAGTATTCGACTAAGAAGAAGAAGAAGGAAGTTTTATTTATCCCGAACCCTAGCGCGTAACAATATATACATACAATCACAAAATAGTACAAGCGTTTAATAAATAACTATACATACTCGTACAAGCCCCGCAATATTTGATAATCACCACCACCTATCTACATCAGCCACCACGCAGTCATACATTCTAATCTAAGGGGTATATCAGTGCTTGTAGATTAAAATTCGTATTTCTGCAAGATTAATTGAATTTGCAACAAAATAGTCGTTACAAATTGCAGACGCATTCTTCCGCTGCACTTTAAAAGGCCGCAACAAAGCCGGCCTCGTAAACATTATAAAAAAACTTTTTAAGCTGCGAACTTTCAGAACTAGAACAATGACGCTTCGAGCTTTATAAGGCACGACCCGGGCTGAACTATTCCAAGTTTCGTCGTAAATTTAAATATGAATATGTCCTCTAAAGGAAACGAGAACGGAATAAATCAACCGTTTATAATTTATATAGCCGGTTATTGTGTGTGTTTATAAACTTGTGAACTGCTGTTCACCACCACCCTGCCTATTTCTGCCGTGAAGCAGTAATGCGTTTCGGTTTGAAGGGTGGGGCAGCCGTTGTAACTATACTTGAGACCTTAGAACTTATATCTCAAGGTGGGTGGCGCATTTAGGTTGTGGATGTCTATGGGCTCCAGTAACCACTTAACACCAGGTGGGCTGTGAGCTCGTCTACTCATCTGTCAGACTGTCAAGTTCTATATACCGGCGTGTCACTTAGGCGTGGACAAATCGTAGGATTTTCGGCCCCTTGCCCAAAAAAATATATATTGTCAGCTTGTATAGCGTGGAACAACCGCAGGCCTATTTCTGCACGAAGTAATCTCCTGATTCGATTGATAGAAAAGCTCACCTTGTATTTTAAACTAGATCCCTTAAATATTACTAATTGAGATTCACATTTAACCATTAAAATATACCATTGCCATTCTCGATGTCTCTGAGAGTAACTACGAGCAATAGGGCATACGACTCACTTCTCTGAGAGTAACTACGTCAGCATACGATTCACTTGGTGATAGAGGACGCCGTTGCTCATGCACAGCAGCAAAAGCCGAGACGAGAAGTCGAAGAGGAAGACGAGAAGTCGTCTAAGGTGTAAAGGATAAGATGGTTAAAGGATAAGACGTACGGTGTGGTCGTATCGATGCAACAATGAAGGTATTCAATCCAGCAGGCACATACCAGTTATTCTAATGAAATACGTACTTGACACACGTTCACGATAAACAAATAACATCGTGAAATAATAGCTCACCAACAGATTATGATGAAAGTAACTTAAAAGATTATCGATAAAGTGGATTAATTATGACTTGTGTTGATTTATGAAGGTCATGTTTGACTCGTTGCCTTGTATCTACATATAATAAACGTCGTAACCGTATGAACGATTCCAAATTATGGCGATGAAAATGAAGCTAGTAGTTAATTCGTTAAATTTCTATAATTTTATATAAATTAATAGAAAATAGTGTGTGTGTGTGCAAGTCACACACGGTAGATGTGATTTTATAAAAAAACAAAAATAATAGAAAAGGTCAATCACTCCGCAGTGCAATGGGGCAGCCTCACTCTGGGGGAGTCGCCAGGTAAGTATGATTTAGCAAGAGAAACGAGAATGGCTATCAACTGTGTAACATCTCGTCACCGCGATTCAGGAATTGTTGAATTTACACGCAGCGACATCTGTTGATAACAAACTAAATAGAAATAATTGTAAATCATCTTTTATAGTATGAGGTAGCGCCCTCTGTGCATTGATATTTTAACTTAACGTATAATGTGTTCTATCTCATTCTCTCGCCGGCTGAATCCTATACGATTATGTGTTTGTGTCTCTATGGACTTATTTTTTCATTTCGTTTCATTTCGTTTCATCGAGTTTTAAATCACAACGATTCTAAAGAAGTTTCACTTCGAAAACGAATATATGCATTTCGACGCTTGAAAGGCAAACGTGACTAAGCGACAATGCGTGAACTTTACAGTAGACTAATTTAATGTTGAAATACCTGAAAACAAAATTTATTTTAACGAATCCAGCTGTAGTAGAATCTAGCTAGTAGCTGTAGGATTGAAATGATTTTAATAGACCTAGAAATATATTTTTTGTGCGCATCGAATATGGTTATTGCCTATCATTTATGTACGAAGCAGTTATTGTCGCTTAGTCACGTTTGCCTTTCAAGCGTCGATTTGTTGTTGCTGCTGTAGGGTACTCCGCTGCTGCATAGGGCCTTCACAAGTTGTCTCCACTTCACCCTGCCTTGCGCTTGCTTCACAACATCGGTTCAGTGTGCTTAGCTCGAGTTTATTAACTTCTCCGTCTCGCTTCAATATCTACATACACATATCAATTCTATACTTATAATATTGTATTATTAATATAATAATATGAAATTAATCACAAAGAAAAACAAATCAAAACTTAGTGTGAGAAAAATTGAGAGGCTACATTTTATTTTCAGGTAGCCTAAAAAAATACCTCTCAATTTGTTTTGCCGTGATTTTCTCCTGAGAAGGGGCTCCAGTGGTTGTTGAAAACACTTAGCAGCGGTTAAAATAATTTTATTGACCTAGAAGTTAAAATAAATTTATATTTATTAGTTATTTCTCTACCCTTTATAGTATACCGGGTGTCCTACCCTTCGAATCACAATACATTATTGCTTCGCGACATTAATAGGCATGGTACCTACCCGTGCAAGGCCTTAAAACGCCCTTCCACTTGCCAGAGTTTGAAATCATCTTCATTGTGAAGATGATTTCAAACTCTGGCATATTATTATGAAGGCTCAGGATGATTGATGGCTTCAGAAGCATCGCTTGTAGAAGTCATAAAATTAAGGGAAGCTTGTAACACTGATGTGGCGTATACTAGGTAGCTAGGGTCTGCAGCACAATAGCTCACCACGAAGCAGCCTCGTGTTCTCGTTTGGAGGATTGAAGCAATATAACGTCACGACATTTACGTCTTGGTGTCCACATAACTTAACCCCACTTAACGAGTGTGCACCGGGCCTCAGTTCGCAAACTATGGAAAACATCTGTCAAGGCTTTAATAAGCGAGAATTCCATATGATCACGACTGCTCTGCCAAGAGTAACCGATTATGATGATGATCCATGGCCGCCGGTAATTATTCAACATCGCCTAACATGGGTCGTGGTGCACAAAAAAGCACCTATGGTCCCGACCCCTTTGGGCACACACTACATATTACCAACTCGTCGGGTCCTCGCATCCCCTTACTGAGGTGCGGATCGGGCCTTGGGGCAACCCTCTTTCTCCGGACTTAGGTTGCCTGCATAACGAGGTAGGGGTGATTTTCCTGCTGCTATCCTTAGTAATGAGGATGGCGGTGAATATGGTTCGGTGAATACGATATGAATTGTGATGTACGATCATGAGCTACTTATGATGGTTTGATGATATTGTAATGGAGGTGCTCCTTAAATACTTATATATAACTAGCTGACCCGGTAGACTTCGTAGTGCCTCAATCGATAAATAAAATACCTAAACTTTGGTATAAAATAAACTTAAATAAACAAAAGGAATCCGTCCGACGGGGGACACATCAAAGGAAAAACAAAATTGTTATTTATCACTCCGAGCATTTTCATATTTATCTACCTTTTAAACCTTTTCTGGACTTCCAAAAGTAATTCAAGACTAAAATTAGCCAAATCGGTCCAGCCGTTCTCGAGTTTTAGCGAGACTAACGAACTGCAATTCATTTTTATATATATAGATTTTGGTTGTCCCACTATCCTTGAGTAAGTGAAGGTGGGTCGCGCCTCCAGCCCCGCAGCTTGAGGGTTTGATCCTCTTCGTTTTCGTATCATATTAACCAACATATATACCAACAGACGGTGTCGCCGTATAGGTATTATATTATTAGTTAAGCTACGTATCTTTATAGTTTACATGATAAGATATTACGTTATCTCACATATGTAAGTTGTTTAATCTCATTAATTTATCGAAATTTTATTGTTTAGGAGTGTTTTTTTTGAAAATGCTCTTATATTATTGTTCGCTTGCGATTATCGCAGTAGTTTCTGCTAAAAATGAGGAGTATATGGGGTGAGTAAATGTTGCACTCAAAAAAAATTGTGTGGCCCGGTGGCACTGTTTTAGCATCTCTGGGGCAACGAGGGCCGTGGACTCACACGTCGCTTTGTGACATTGCACCAATGTTCCTGTGAGGAACAGGTTTGTTTTGGTAACTAGGTTTTTCGTATAAATTATTACAGGGAATCCTGGTTTGGGGTCCAGTTACCGAAGCCTAAAAATGACACAATGTCAATGTTACCACCCACCATCATGGGCTTGCAGTCTGGATTGTAATTTATAACTCAGGCTCAGTCTCAGTTCTGACGAAGTCTTCAGAGCAGGTGACAAAAAAATCTATCAGATACGAAAATAATTACGCTCATTTATCCGCAGGTTCAGGGTTTACAACGTGACCTTTTCGACCCAGGAGCAACAAGACAAGTTCCATCTGCTTAAAAGCGATTTGATTGAATTCTGGCGGCGACCGAACCTACAACGCAATGTGGTCGGTCAGGCCATGGTTCCGCCTTCTCATTTCCCATGGTTCGAAGAGCAACTCGAAAAATTGGGTATCGAAAGGAGTTTGCATGTAACTGATGTATTTGAGTAAGTGAGTTTAGATTTTTTTTTATTTTTTTTTTATTGCCCTTGTAGGCAGACACGAGCATACGGCCCACCTGATGGTGAGTGGTTACCGTCGCCCATGGACTTCAGCAATGCCAGGGGCAGAGCCAAGCCGCTGCCTACCGTTTAATACTCTCCACAAGCCTCATTTGAAGAAGGACATGTCATAGCGCTCGGGAAATACCGTGGAGGGGAGCTCATTCCATAGCCGGATGGTACGTGGCAAAAAAGACCTCTGGAAACGCACTGTGGATGACCGCAGTGGCTCCAGGTAGTATGGATGAACTCTACTCCGGTGGCGGGCGGTGCGATGGTAAAAACGAGATGCCGGTATCATCTCGAACAATTCCTCAGAGCACTCCCCATGGAACATACGGTACAAAATACAGAGGGAACCGAAGTCCCTCCGCAGACCCAGAGGCTCCAAACGATCACGAGATTTTTTGAGAAAGTGTATTTATTGTTAGGCGGCTCAAAAGTAATTGCTATGTTAATATGAATGAGATATGGAACCCGATGTAAAGAAAACGATTATATTAGTTTAGCCCTTCGACTGCTATGTAGGTCACCGGTGCCCTACGCGGCGTTCAGTCACAAGAAGTAATTATGTCGATTTCTGTTACTAAGGCGCCGGAATATCTAGTTGACTCTGGGAATGACAAATCCTAAGACGCTGAAAAGGAATCTATTTCTAAGATATCTAAAAACTAAAAGATAAAAACCAAAAGAAGGCAATGTTAGGTAATCCAATTCGCCTCGAAGGCTCCGTCGGCTGGGCGTCCTTGGGGTGAGCCGCGCCGTCTGGTTGTAGTGTTGACCGCGGTAGCCCCCCTACCTCATCCGGGTTCTGACCTCGGAGGGGATCGGACGTCGGGTGTAAGAGTGCAGGGGAGTCGTTTAGTGGGTGGGCCCTAAAATCCTTGGGCCCGCGGTCTGCTCACAACACCATGCAGATCGTAGAGTCTCACATACCCCGCGCGCCCCTTTTGCGCGGGGACCTCGTAGGAGATTCGGCCCTCTACCCGAAAAAAAAAAGGCGCTTAGTAATAGAAATGGACAAAATTATTTCAATGCGCCACATAGGGTACCGGTGACCTACAAAGCAGTCAATGTGTTAAATAATTAACTAGCTATTATATGATGAGCTGCATCAATAACAAATAGATGCAGTTGAAATTGGCTTTTTTGGATTAAACATATTGTCCTGTCTACTTACTGTAGTAGTTTTGACCAAGGTAATTTTCGATTTGTGTATTAATTTATATTTGAGTTAGGTTCTGTTTTTTTATAGATTTTTAAAAGAACTGGACCAGACACCGATGTTAAGAAACAACAGAAATTTTGACTACACCGATTTTTATAGGTACAATGAAGTTAGTATTTTTTATTCTTTATTAGAAAACTGTTTTTGCCCTATACATTTATTTAAACCGAATTCAAATTTGATTGTCACTTTTGTCATATTAAATCTATACTCAGCTTCATTTTTTCTCCAAGCACAATTCCATATAGTCTCTTTTCTGGAACCACAGAATCTTATTTTTTCCCAATTTTTTTTCTTCGTCAAATATGTTCCAATCGCCATCTTTCCAACCAGTTACAGACAATTCCTTTCAGAACTACTATGCTTCTTTTCAGATCTTAAATCATCTAAACACCTTAAAAGAATCTTACGCAAACAATCCAAATATCAACGTAGACATTATACAACATGGAGTTACAGACCAGAATCGTCCATTAGTATATTTGAAGATATCCAGGGCAACTACCGCCATAAGACCGGTGGTGATAATAGAAGCTGGTATTATCCCTAATGAATGGATAACTATACCGGCAGCTCTGAATACAGTGGATAGAATATTGGAAGGGTCTGCTTATTTGGATGCGTTTGATTGGATTGTCGTGCCTGTTGTTAATCCTGATGGATATGAATATACTCATACCAATGTAAGTAGAATTAGAATAATTTAAAGATAAATAATTCGCGAAAGTCACACCCAATTCAACACCCAAACAAAAGCAATCAAACCCTTTTTTTTTAATGTTTGGCCGATGTGGGGATTGAAAACACGACCCTCAGCCCAACGACCAGGTGACTAATTACTTCACCGCAGAGTCAGTCAGAAGACGTTATAACATATTTTACAGGCAGAGTGGTTGATGTGAAAAATACTACACGTTTCTCCCGACTCTGGTTAGATTTATTTTTAACTTATCCAAAACTTTATAGATATTTTTAATTTTGACTTTACTCCAACTTCAGACTAATTTCGTATTTGTTTATATATAATAAATAAGTTATAATACGATACGATATGTTGTAATATGATTTTGACCCTAAAAACAAGCGAAGCTTATGTTATGTTTGGTAGGTTTTTTGCAGGAGATCCCCCGTATAGCTGTTGACTATCTCAACTGTATTCGTTTCACATATTACATTTAGCTCACACAATACATATATATGCAGAATTATAAACACAGTTATTAAATACAATTTTCAAAATAGATCAAAGATCGCGGGTAGGGTGTTATGAACAAACAGATCTGTCTAGGTCATAATTAGTTTTCTACCCTTAAGAATTCATGAGCCTACAATATACGTTCTAAGTCATCCAATTAAAACACTGATTATCCACAGCTGAGACTCTGGTCGAAATCTCGAAGCACCAGAAGTAACCTTGGCATCATCTGCCCTGGGGTCAACATCAATCGCAATTTCGACTTGGACTGGTCACACTTCGACTCTAGCTCCAGTCCCTGCAGTCACCTTTATGCTGGGGTCGAACCCTTCTCAGAACCAGAAACTAAACTCTTGAAGCATTTAATAGACGAATATGGTACTAGAACCCGGTTGTACTTATCTCTTCAGAACAACGGAGGGTTCCTAACATATCCATGGCATTTTGAGAAGGCTGCTAGTGGGATGTTTAGGCAGCATCATCTAACTGGCATAGATGCTGTCAATGCTATGAACGAAAATTATATATTAGGAGCGGCTTCTGTTGTGTTTGGGGAAAGAGCTTCAGGCACTAGTGTAGATTATGTTAGATCTAACGGCTTACTCTATACCTTCAATATAGACATTGTACAAAGAGGAAACGGTGTCTTGATACCGGCAGGTGAAATCCGAAGTATTGTAGATGATGTTTGGAGAGGAATTTCTGCTATTGTTAACAGTATTATCTAAAATAAATTATTAAAGTGATTAAAATAGATGATTTATTTAAAAACTAGCTGACCCGGCAGACTTCGTTGTGCCTCAATCGATAGATAAAAAACCTAAACTTTTGTATAAAATAAACTTAAAACAAACAAAAGGAATGCGTCCGACGGGGGACCCATCAAAGGGAAAACAAAATTGTTATTTTTGTTTAATTCCGAGTATTTTTATATTTATCTACCTTTTAAACCTTCTCTGGACTTCCACAAATAATTTAAGACCAAAATTAGTCAAATTGGTCTAGCCGTTCTCGAGTCTTAGCGAGACTAACGAACAGCAAATCCTTTTAATATTATTATACACTAGAAGTCCCGCAGTAGTCGAAATTCAACTATAATTAATTGGAATTGTAAGTTTGTACACTATTATGATTGTATTTTATACTTCTATAATCGCCAAGACTACACTTTAAAAACTGTTAACAAAGACAAACAATATTTAATCTATTCTCAATTTGACAACAGACGTCAAGAACAAAAGTTTGACAATAAATAGTAGGCATGCGTGTGTGCGTTAAATACATGGTATGTAGTGTGTGTAATGTTTTCTTTATTGATTTATTGTATCTTTTATGCATTATTTTCAAAAAATATTAGCGTTGTGCACTCTTCTCTATATTCTCTATAAGTGTGGAAAATTTCATACTCCTCCGTCCGCGCAATTTTCGTAAAAAGTAATACAAGCAATACGTACGTTGAAGTCGTCGTGGCCTAAAGATAAGACGTCCAGTGCATTCGTGTGTAGCGATGCACCGGTGTTCGAATCCCGCAGGCGGGTACCAATTTTTCTAATGAAATACGTACTCAACAAATGTTCACGATTGACTTCCACGGTGAAGGAATAATATCGTGTAATAAAAATGAAACCCGGAAAATTATAATTTGCGTAATCACTGGTGGTAGGACCTCTTGGGAGTCCGCACGGGTAGGTACCACCGCCCCACCTATTTCTGCCGTGAAGCAGTAATGCGTTTCGGTTCGAAGGGTGAGGTAGGCGTTGTAACTATACTGAGACCTTAGAACTTATATCTCAAGGTGGGTGGCGCATTTACGTGGTAGGTGTCTATGGGCTCCAGTAACCACTTAACACCAGGTGGGCTGTGAGCTCGTCCACCCACCTAAGCAATAAAAAAAAATACAAAGTTTTTGATTAACGTATTAATATATAGATAAATAGATCATAATTTATATTTGTGGGGTCGCCAAAAATGAGTTTTTCACAGCATAGTTGCCGTCATTGCCGAGTATATCAACTGACCATTGGAATTTTAATGTAGTTATGGATTTTTTTGTTAAAATTGTAAGTAAATGAAGAGGAAAAGCGATAAAGGTCTTTTTACCTTCTGTATTAAGCATTCCTTTTTGGTAAATGTTCGCTTGTCAAATTTTAGACCCCTGGCATTGCTGATGTACATGGGCGACGGTGAGCACTAGATATTTAAAGTAGGCTTTTCAACCTTTTAAACAATCGGATGCGAGTTTTTAAGACACAAATTCTTACTCGTGGTCCGCATACCGCTTCCCGAAATGTAGGCGGTATTCCGGCTAGCAAAAAAAGCTAAAGAGGTTATCACAGACTAAGATTTAGAACACAAGGATTACATTACATCATGGTGATTTGTAATTTGTCTTTATCTTGAAATTACAAAAAGAGAGAGATAAAGAATACACTAAAGTGTATTCTAGAGATAAAGAATACACTAAAGTGTTTTCTAATGTTAACAAGCAGATACATTTGTACAATAGGCGGTCTTATCGCTAAAAGCGATCTCTTCCAGACAACCGTTGAATTTACAGAAATTAGGTAGGTAAAAATATAGCAAGGTATGTTGCGGTATTAGCAATACATTATTGTAGTAAAAATATATTATACAGAATTAAAATTTAAATTCTTAGATTTTATTTGATAAGTCAATGGTTAATATGCACCAAGAGCATTGATTGTAGAGTCGAACCTTAGAGTCGAGACCCTGACTCGTGAAACCATGTAGTACAGAATGGGCGTTGCACAACAAGTGATGGATCAGTCCGTAATACACAAATTAGTGATCAAATAAAAATTACACATGTTAGTAAGAGAGTGGCAGATCGGAATTAGAGTTGGGTTGGAGACTTAGTAAAGCGAAATTATAACAGGTGGAGTACAACAGTGACGGAATGGTGGCCAAAAATAGGTCTTAAAGATATCGGAAGAGCTATGGAACGGTGGACTGATGATATAGTCAGGGCGGCGCTGGGTGGGCTTGGATGAGAATGGCCAGCGAACCAAACATTATGGCATAAAAAAAACTAACAAAATATGCTTTTATAGAAAATCCAACTAAAAAATACATGCAATAAAATCATCTTACACTACTTTTAATTCAAATTTCGATTTATTTTCTATTTTTTATTTGATTCATTTTCTATAAAAGCGTATTTTTTTAGTTTTTCAAACTATTATTTTTATATTTTTCATTTATTAGCTGAATTTCAATTTTTTTATTTTTTTTATTATTGTTATGTCATCGGTCCTTAATAACTATACCAAATTTCGAGTTAATCCGACGTTTTGAAGAGGGTCAAAATCATGTTCAAAGATTCCGTTACATACTAACATACATACGTCTGAAACTAATAAAAGCGTATTAAAAAGGGAGGCCTATGCCCAGGAGTAGGTATTAAAGGGCTGAAGATAAATAAATAAACGAATAGGATTATTATTTCCCAGTTTTTCGATGTTGATTTGATGTCGATTCGATCTTTTTTCGTTTTTAAGAAAACTAACTATCAATCAAGACGACCTTGAGCTCTTTTTCAATAATATAATCTAAAAAAGAAAACCTCACGTTATCTCGACACTTATACTCTAAAAGAAAACTTCCGAGTCTGAGCGTTCTTCGATCGCCGAACGAAGAAAACTAATTTTAAACATCTCACAACTGAGAAAGTGAAAAGAATAAAAGAAAAAAAAATACCGCGTAGAAACTTGAGCGGGATCGATTCGTTAAATTGAAAATAGATCCTTCCGCCGTAGATTAAAGAAAGCGATTTGATTTTTGAACGAAAAGAATCTTCGATTTCCCTTCCCTAAAAATATCGTATCCCGAATTTAACGCGCCGCGGTCGAGATCCTTGCTCTCAATAAAACTCTTAATTCCGCAAGCGGATTTTGAGTTCTTGACACTTTAATTTGATTTATTTCCGTATTTATTTATTTTTTATTGTCCTTGTAGGCAGACGAGCATACGGCACACCTGATGGTGGGGGGTTACCTTCGCCCATACACTTCAGCAATGCCAGGAGCAGAGCCAAGCTGCTGCCTAACGTTTCAATATTTGAGTTATATTTGTGTTGGTTTTATGTTTCATATAAAACACATAAGCTTTGGTCATTATTGTTTTTATTGCTCTTGTAGGTAGACGAGCATACGGCCCACCTGATGGTGGGGGGTTACCGTCGCCCATGCACTTCAGCAATGCCAGGAGCAGAGCCAAGCCGCTGCTTACCGTTAATTAATTGAATTAAATTACCGTTAACAGAAAACATTATTAATAAATTGTAATTATCATTGCATTAATGCGATAATGAAGATGCTACACATCTTGAATTGTGCTAGAACGTAATGCAATAAGTACTGCACAAGTAACCTGCATTCTGCTCAAGCAGTCATGCGTTGTGGTCTAGAGGATACAATAGTGGTTACAAAAATGGAGTTTCCAACCTCACATCTCTTCACTTTGGAATATTTATAGACTTATATTTGCAGTTCTTGGGAAGCTGGTTTTACGGGTTGTGTGACTATAAAAGAGCGAGTTTTCCCATTCGACTTTGCGAGAGCGGTACTCCAAATCGATTAATCGAAGCAAAGTTCACATTAGACAAGGTTGAATGGGGAAAATTATAAATGATCGCACCGGAGAGAGGTCAGCTGAAATTATACGAAAACTGCTGACGAGGACGGCGTGTCGCAAACATAACAGTACAGTGATTAATTCCGACCGGACGTCTGCAACATGTCACTGTAAATGTGTCGTTGCATGCTCACCCTGTGATATACAGCGACTCGCACGTTTTGATACTTTATAAATATATACGTTGGAGACGGTCATTAGTTCGGTACCGGTCATCGTTCTCGTCGAACCCGCTTGCGACGAAGGGCTCGACGAGTAAATTAACCCACAGACACAGCCCACCGAGTTTCTCGCCGGATCTTCTCAGAGGGTTACGTTTCCAATCCGGTGGTACATTCTGCGAAGCACGGCTTTTGCTAAGGTTAGTGTTAGCAATGTCATCAGGTTTGAGGCCCATGAGCTCACCTACTTGTTAGGGTTACGATGGAATGGCCTCTCAAGGCGATCAGCTTAGGTTAGATGGGGAAAAAAGGCAAGCGATTTAAGTCCCTCGTACCATCTCGTGGCGGATTCAACAAATTTCAGTCTACTGATATAATTAGTTCATAACGAAGATTTAAAGCTCTATGCTTATGAATGAATGAATGAATGAATGATTTATTTTATTTCAGACAACAGCAACAAGTCCATATGTGTACATAGTATCATTGAAACATACTTAAAATTAACAAAACCAATCAAATAAAAAAGATACATTTATTAAAAATAATTATCAGTTGAATACATTTCAAATATTCCATTCAACTAATACTTCCTTCGAACCAACCATTATTATTATTATTTAGTCCGCAAGTGAACCATGGTACAATGGTTCAAGTACCGACAGTCATAACGGTCTGTTAATACGCCTTCAGGATGCTGTTCAGTTTAAATTTCAAACGTTGTTTACAGAAGGATTAATTCAAAGATGAAATTATTATTTTATGGTAAGAAATTGGTCAACTGTTTTTTATCTTTAATCGTAATCCACAGTGAAAAGACCAAAGTAAAAAAAATTCTGGCCTTACTGATCTCCAGGAGCTATATAGTAACCACTCACCTCACGATTCTTTATGATGAATAGCGTGAGCGCTCTCATCACAAGATTGCACTACTCGTCATAAAAACGCTTTCAGGAGGGAACCAGTTCACTTGCCCAGCTGCAATACCCCTTAGGCTACCAGCGATTGGGTAGGTAAGAAAAAAAAGGGCACTCATTTGATTACGCAAGACTAGATTAGATTTATCTATACTAATATTATAAAGCGGAAGAGTTTGTTTGAATGCGCTAATCTCAGGAACTACTAGTCCGATTTGAAAAATTCTTTCAGTGTTAGATAGCCCATTTATTGGGATATATAGGAAGGCTGTAGCATCACGGTAAGACCAATACAAGTGGAGCACCAATAAAGAATGTTTCAAAATTTGAAGTCGTCGTGGCCTAACGGATAAAACGTCCGATGCATTCGTGTTGAGCGATGCACCGGTGTTCGGATCTCAGGCGGGTACCAATTTTTCTAATGAAATACGTACTCAACAAATGTTCACGATTGACTTCCACGGTGAAGGAATAACATCGTGTAATAAAAATCAAACCCGCAAAATTATAATTTGCGTAATTACTGGTGGTAGGACCTCTTGTGAGTCCGCGCGGATAGGTACCAACGCCCTGCCTATTTCTGCCGTGAAGCAGTAATGCGTTTCGGTTTGAAGGGTGGGGCAGCCGTTGTAACTATACTAAGACCTTAGAACTTATATCTCAAGGTGGGTGGCGCATTTACGTTGTGGATGTCTATGGGCTCCAGTAACCACTTAACACCAGGTGGGCTGTGAGCTCGTCCACCCATCTAAGCAATAAAAATAAAATAAAATAAAATAGGGGTTCCTTACCATTCCATAATTCAACAATATTTTCACTTTCTTCGTAAATGAAATGGGGGGAGTCGCGGGCAAAAGCTTGTAGTAAGTAGAATATAGCAGAATTCGAACACAGCTCTTTTGTCTAGTGTCGCGAAATTCGTGAAGGTAGTTCTTCTGCTGTGATTACTGAGGAGATTCCCACAGATAACTGGACTTATTGAAGCATCTTTGAAGTAGATAAACAAAACTGATTTTAAGAGTTGATTGCGCGTTTTTTATTGCCTTTTTTAAATACTTTACAGTTTTCGTTGGCATTAGTCACGGACGAACGTAACCTATCGGTAAAGATAGTAAATACTGTCTCGAATAGAGTTGCAACCAGCGCCGTTTGAAAAATATTCTACTAATAAGAAAAATTAAATCAAGATAACAAGCTTTTCCTCACAGAGAATAATAGTAATTAATAATATAATTGGGAATAAATCATACACGGTCATCCGGCTCCAATTTAGGATTTCCTGTGTTATGGGCACCAGAGACTGACACACATACTTATCTTATATCTATAAACGAGCAATTCTTGTATATGAATATTTATATAATCTGAATCTTGGAAATAGCTCAACGATTTTCATATGATTTAGTATACAGGGGATATCGGGGGCGATAAATCGATCTAGCTACGATTTATTTTCAGTACATTTTGTTTTATTTGTGTTTTCAATAATCAACTTTATTGACTTTATCAATAATCAACTTAAACATAAACTTTTTTGTTTTTACTGAAAGAAAACAACAAACAGTATACCATAATATCAATAAATGTAATTCGTATTTAAATAGAATTTCGAAAAAAACACATTTATCAAAAAAAAAACAGATTGCCCGTTGTAAGAATCGAACCCAAGACCCCCGGCGTAACAGTCAGGGCCGCTAACTACAGCACCACCGAGTCAGTCAAGAGTCAGAGAAAACTCAACTCAATTCCTTTCATTTGAATTCACGGATCAAGTCTGTTTGGTCGGCGCACACTGCACTACGGCACGCGAAATCCCCAGCGCCTAATCGCTTCATTTGGTTGACATCGCATAATTTACGATATGAAACGAGTGCTCTCATCTTTATAATTTATGACGTATTTTGTAGCCCCACTAATCGTTATGTTAGTGACGTTACAAATTAATTTTAACTAGAGGTCCCGCAGTAGTCGAAATTCGACTATAATTAATTGGAATTGTAAGTTTGTACACAATTATGATTGTATTTTATACTTCTATAATCACAAATTTCGCCAAGACTACACTATAAAAAATATTAACAGAGACAAACAATATTTAATCTCAATTTGACAACAGTCGTCAAGAACAAAAGTTTGACAATAAATAGTATGCATGCGTGTGTGCGTCAAATACATGGTATGTAGTGTGTGTAATGTTTTCTTTATTGATTTAATGTATCTTTTATGCATTATTTTAAAAAATATATTATTATGAGCATTGTGCACTTCTTCTCTATATCTATACTAATATTATAAAGAGGAAAGATTTGTTTGTTTGTTTGTTTCGAATAGGCTCCGAAACTACTGGACCGATTTGAAAAATTCTTTTTCCATTAGAAGCCGACATTGTCCCTGATGAACATAGGCTACTGTGTTAATGTTTCCGAAGCGAAGCGAGGGCGGGTCGCTAGTTCTCTATAAGTGTAGAAAATTTCATACTCCTCCGTCCGCGCAATTTTCGTAAAAAGGGATACAAAGTTTTTGCTTCATGTATTAATATATAGATAATAAAAGTTACTTACGCGCGGGAGCGTTTTTCTGTTGCTATTTTTAATTGGCAGCGTTTTTTAGTGATACAAGATTTTTTTTATTGCTTAGATGGATGGATGAGCTCACAGCCCACCTGGTGTTAAGTAGTTACTGGAGCCCATAGACATCTACAACGTAAATGCTCCACCCACCTTGAGATATAAGTTCTAATGTCTCAGTATAGTTACAACGGCTGCCCCACCCTTCAAACCGAAACGCATTACTGCGTCACGGCAGAAATAGGCAGGGCGGTGGTACCTACCCGCGTGGACTCACAAGAGGTTCTACCACCAGAAAAAAATTCAGATTTCTTCAGATTAGAAGGGAGTCGCCATCTAATTTTGTTTGAGGAACTCTCTGAGTTAACTCTAATTTGTATGTAGTTGAAACAGCCTCTCTAGCGGCATACGAAGTGAAGCTTTCAACTCCATACAAATTTGAGTTAACTTTTACGCGATCGAGAAGTTAGAAAACTCGCACTAAGCCCACAGGTCGCCCACACACTAAAGTCAACAACGACGCCTTAAAGGCGACAGTGGAAGCTGGCGATATTTAATACCTTTTTTATTGCCTTTGTAGGCAGACGAGCATACGGCCTACCTGATGGTGAATGGTTACTGTTGCCCATGGACTTCAGCAATGCCAGGGGCAGAGCCAAGCCGCTGCCTACTGCTTAATACTCTCTACAAGCCTCGTTTGAAGAAGAAAATGTCATAGTGCTCGGGAAACACCATGGAGGGGAGCTCATTCCATAGCCGGATGGTACGTGGCAAAAGAGACCTCTGGAAACGCGCTGTGGATGACCGCAGTGGCTTCAGGTGATATGGATGAACTCTGCTCCGATGGCGGGAGGTGCGATGATAAAAAGGAGAGGAGGGGATCATCTCGAATAATTCGTCGGAGCATTTCCCATGGACCATGCGGTATAAAACACAGAGGGAACCGAAGTCCCTCCGCAGACCCAGAGGTTCCAAATGATCCGTGAGAATGGGATTATCGACGATCCGAACGGCCCTCTTCTGTATTGAGTCAAATGGAAGAAGCTGGTATTAGCTGGTACTAGCGCTGGACAAACAGCAGCCTTCGATGTTAGCTTCAAAACAATGTTGCTCCATTTGCGTCAAATTGGTAAGGTAAAAAACATTCATATGTGGGTGCCACATGATCTGAACGATCGCCAGCGCGACGAACGCGGTAAGGTATGCCTTGCAATGCTTGGTATAGAAACGAATTGTCACTTGCGATGAAAAACTGATTCTTTTTAATATGCTTTTATTAGCTTCAGACGTATGTTTTTTTTTTTTTTTATGATTGAAGGATTACTGGTGGCCCGGAGGCCTTTCCAGTTTCACCAGGACAGGTGGGCGAGCAAAGGCTCACCCAGGAGGGGTGGGATTTGCTAACAGCTACCCGAGCGCCTCCGAAGGAGACCTAACAGCTCAAGAGTAGCTGCTTCGCGAATGAATCTACTACCGGATCGGAATCGCGACCCGCTGAGAAGATCCGGCGAGAAACTCAGCGAGCTGATTCATGGGTTAGGTTGCACGGCGAACTCTTTGTCGAGTTCGACGAGTACGGTTACCGAGGTCCCTAAGCCTGCTCCTAGTGTTAGAGCTGAAGGCGTCTAATGCAAAGGTTATTGGATCTGATGGATCCGTAAGGACGTGTCTAGGGCGTCGACGGTGACTGGCTCCTGCGTGATCAGGATTCGGGGAGTAGTCAGCGGCGGCAACGATAAGGCGATTATCATGACGCATAGCCTTATCGAAGTACCGTTCCGACGCTGACTTCATGTATTTCTGGATAGATTCGAGGCCCAGGTCATCGTGTAGGTCAACGTTCCTCACGAACCACGGAGCTCCGACGGCTAACCTGCAAAAGCGGGATTGTAGAGATTGGAGGGTGTCTATGTGTGTGCGGGCCGCGTGAGCGAACACGACACTCGCGTAAGTCATGACGGGCCTTATGCAAGTTTTGTAAAGTGTCACCTTGTTCCGAAGGGACATTTTACTCCGTTTACAGATCATGGGGTAGAGTCTACCGAGAATAAACGCGGCACGATCACGGACTGATTTTATATGCGGGCGGAATGGCATCGATGCATCCAGGGTAACGCCCAGGTACTTGACTTTCCTGGCTCAGGGTATGGGTTGTCTAAAGAGAGTAATCGGGGGTGTGAGATTCCTCCTCCTAATCTGGGAGGAAATCCGTGTAGAGCTTCCCCTCTGAAATAGCACCGCAGTACTTTTCGCTGGGTTGATGTCTATGCGCCATTTTCGGAACCACGGTCCTAGGGCTGCGCTCTGAAGCTTCTTCGCGATTAGGGACTTGTTTCTACTGGAATAGTAAACAGTTGTGTCGTCGGCGAATAAAGCTAAATGAGTCGGCGGCGACCGGAGAATATCGTTAACGAATAAGCTAAATAGGAGGGGTGAGAGGACAGAGCCTTGCGGGACTCCAGCTGTGAGAGGTCGTGGGGAGGAGCGGGTTCCCTCGACTCGATATCGAAAAGAGCGGTTCGACAAGAAGTCCCGTATGATGAGCACGAGACTATCCGGCACGCCCATGTTGAATAGTTTGAAAATCAAACCATTGTGCCAGACTTTGTCGAACGCTTTTGCGACGTCGAAGAAGAGAGCTCCTGTGTATAACGGTTTTGGTCGATTAAGCCCCACAAGAATGTGCTCCGTGAGGCGGTGCACCTGTTGAACGCATGAGTGATTTGTACGGAATCCGAATTGTTCATCGATGAGAATGCCCTTGGATGAGACGAAGTCTCTGAGGCGTTTGTAGAGCAGACGCTTATACAGTTTGCCTAGAGACATGAGGAGGCTAATCGGGCGGTAGCTCGTCGGATGATTTTTTGGTTTACTGGGTTTATGTATGTCGATAACGTCCGCTTCTTTCCACACCGCGGGAAAGATACAGTTCGCCATAGCGGCATTGAAAATAGATGCCAACATCACGATGAGTTGGACGGGTAGAAGTTTAATAACGCGGTTGGATATACCGTCGGAACCGGGAGCCTTGCGAGGACGTAGGTCTTTGATCAAGTCTTTAACTTCCATCGGGGTGACGGGTGGTAGCGCATCCAAGGGTGCCAAGGAGGCTCTGCGTTCTACCTCACTGTCTACTAATTCTACATGAACAGGGTCTACGGATTGAGTGCTGGGCGTGCACTGGGTTTGCAATGTATCGGCCAGCAGCTCTGCTTTTTCGTCATCATCAAACGCCGCGAGTCGGCCTGAGGGCCCTACGAGGGGGGGCATAGTTACTACCGTATCCGATTTGAGAGTACG
The DNA here is from genome assembly GCF_030267445.1 of Bombyx mandarina. Lineage (NCBI taxonomy): Eukaryota > Metazoa > Arthropoda > Insecta > Lepidoptera > Bombycidae > Bombyx > Bombyx mandarina. The sequence continues at coordinate 11,546,500 of NC_143234.1, read as the reverse complement.
AGCTAAGCGGTAGTAAGACCTTTGAGAGGGCGCGAGTCCTTCTAAGAAATCAGACCATCTGGCATCTCGGACTTCGGTGATGCGAGACTTTACGTCGCGTTGTAGGGCACGCATTCGAATACGATTTTCCGCGGTAGGATACCTATCGCACGCACGGATCAGACGTATGTATGTTAGTATGTAACGGAATCTTTGAACATGATTTTGACCCCTTCAAAACGTCGAATTAACTCGAAATTTGGTATACATATTAAGGACCGATGACAATTCCATATTTAAAAAAAAATGAAAAAATTGAAATTCAACTAAAAAATGAAAAATAAATAATAGTTTACAAAAACTACGCTTTTATAGAAAATCCAACTAAAAAATAGAATAAAAATGTTGGGGCGTGAATCGAAACACAGTGGAACGTGTATTTAAGACTTTTATTGGGTTTAATAACATATAGTTAAAGAAAACAGATTTCTACGTATATAGCACAGGAGTGATACGAGCCGGTGACGGCGTGCGACTAACTTATGCAGTAATCATCAATCTCAACCAAACAACACTATACCAGCACGGCTCATGATCTTCGCCTATTTTAACACCTCCCCTCGAAGTCATAAGCCGATCAGTTATATATTACATACTCATCATGCCTAAGTTATGTATGCACTCATAATGTTTTGTTCCACTCAAACCTTTTGTTAAAACATCAGCTGGCATTCTATTTGTACATAAATATTTCAGATCTATTACACCCTTTTCGCACATATCTCGGATAAAGTGGTGCCTCACATCAATATGTTTTGTTCTTGAACGATAATTCCTGTTTTGAGCTAATTTCATTGCACTTTGGTTGTCATTAAACAACGTTACAGACTCACAATTTATACCAACACTATTCAAAATATCACTCAGATACATGGCTTCCTTAGTAGCTTCGGAGAGAGCCATATATTCGGCCTCTGTGCTTGACATGGCAATAGTCCTCTGTTTTCGTGCCTCCCAACTAATAGGTGCGCCACCCAATATAAATGCGAAACCAGAATACGACTTTCTATCAATCACATTTGCACCCCAGTCAGCATCAACCACACCAAATAATGGTAAACCAGTCCTCTCATACATTAACCCATAGCTCAACGTACCTTTTAGATACCGCAGCACACGTTTTGCTGCTTTCCAATGTTCAACATCATAATTGGTATTGAATTGACTTAAGAAGTTCACTACATACGCAATGTCCGGTCGAGTAGACACTGCTAAAAACATCAGTGCTCCTATGAGACTCTGATACGGATATTGACGCATCACACTTCCATTAACACACTGAGGTTTCGCTAATTTGGCATTCACGTCAATAGGCGTTAGTGCTGACTTACACTCACTCATACCAAAGCGTTCAAGAACTTTTTCAATGTACATACTCTGATTCATACATACTCTGTTCTCATCATCCCTAGTAAACTGGATTCCTAAACAATTTGTTATTTTTCCTAAGTCGTTCATCTCAAATGATTCAGATAACTGTCTCTTTACATCACTCAACCACATACTATCATTAGTAGCAATGATTAAGTCGTCGACATAAATAGCAATCAACATAATTCGTTCACTCTTATGTGCTATCAACAAACACTGATCTTGAGGCAGAGCCTCAAAGCTCATGTTAGCTAATCTTTTAATTAACTCTTTATGCCATTGTACCCCTGACTGACGTAAACCATACAAAGACTTTTTCAATAGACACGTACTATCATTACATTCATCCAATATTTCCTTCCAGCGTTTAGCTGTCTCAATTATTATTTTATCTTTAACTATGCTTTTCGATGACCCAATCTTCTCGACATTAACTATTTTTTCTAAAGTCTCATATAATTGGTCAGGTACGTTCATGTACACTTCTTCTTCCAATTGACCGTTAAGATAAGCGGTAACGACATCCATTTGATGTATCTCTAACTCAAGTTCTGCTGCTATTGCAGCTAGTAATCTTACTGACGTTGAACGAACTACTGGAGAGTATGTTTCATGAAAGTCCTCCCCTGGCCGCTGTGAGCAACCTTTTGCGACAAGCCTAACCTTTTTATGCTCATGTCCATTTATATTCTTCATACTAAATACGAATCGACTTCCAATCACTTTTCGACCATGGGGCCTAGACACTATCTGCCAAGTGTTGTTCTTTATTTGTGCTAAAAATTCATCTTCCATGGCACATCTCCATTTATCAACATCGCTTGTCTTTTCTGCTTCGATCCATGACATTGGTTCAATAGTCACAACTCCGGCAACTATGTCACTGTCTTCCTTTGTCTCGTTCTCGTCATTACTTTCTTCTTTTGCATGTATAAATTCTTTTCGTGGTCTTCCCGGCATTCCAGTTCTAATAATTCTTGGTCTTCCTCTTCCTCTTTTAGGAGGTCCTATAAGTTTTTCCCACGATACAGTTGCATTTCGTTTTCTCGATATACTACATCTATCATCTTCTTCATTATCATTATTTAAGTTTTCGAGTGATTTTCTCATTCTCATTCCGTCTCTTCTTGCTCGTATAGGTGCTTTCCTAGTGTCTTCACGATCGTCTCTTGGCTGATATAAATCTACTAGTATTTCATCATTTTCATAATTTCCTTCTTCATCAAGTATTTCTCTATATTCATTTCTAAAAGCTGTTTCATTCATAAACTTAACATCACGACTCACAACTATCCTTTTTGTTTTAGGATTGTGGATCCGATATGCCTTTGACTGCACATCATAGCCCATGAAAATACCTTCTTCACAGACTGACTCAAATTTTCCTTTCAATTTATTTGCACCTTTATCTTTGTAATATACCTTTGATCCGAACACTTGCATATATATAACGGTAGGCTTCTTCCCTTTCCATATTGTAAATGGAATATCTCCTTTTAATCCGGCGGTTGGGCAACGGTTTCGTATATAATTTGCAGTATTTATGGCTTCAGCCCAAAACGATGGTGGGCTCCCAGCTTGACGCATCATGCATCGGGCCATCTCTACAAGAGTTCTGTTCTTTCTTTCAGCAATCCCGTTTTGTTGAGGTGTATGTGGTACAGACAATCTTCTAGCAATTCCATTCTTCTTTAAGAAATCTTCGAATTGATTATTTATATACTCTCGTCCATTATCTGATTGTAAAAACTTAATCTTCTTTCCAGTGAAATTTTCTACTTCATTTTTATAGTTCTTAAAAATATTTAATACATCACACTTGCTTTTTATAAAATAAACTTCACACCATCGAGATTTATCATCGATAAATGTAACGAAGTATCTTTTACCAGCATACGATTCATGCCTCATTGGCCCACATATATCCGTATGGACGACTTCAAGAAAATCACTTGTTCTGTTCTCACTACCCTTAGGAAAAGGTTTGCAAGGATACTTCTCACTGATACATACCTCACACTCTAGCATTTTATCACCCCTTTTTATTGACAGTCCATGAACTAGGCCATTATTCGCCATTGCCAATAAATCACGCTCATTTAGGTGTCCAAGTCGGTCATGCCATATATTTATAGGATTTTTCCTCGCTTCAATATTCTTGGCCTCAGACTGGCTCATCCTTACATGATACAAATTACTCACACGGTCCGCACGCATGTGTATCTTGTTGTCACCATCCACCACAATTGCATCATTTTTCCGGAATCTTACTTCAAATCCACGATCGGTCATTTTAGCTACTGACAATAAATTTGTACGTAAATCTGATACATAGTATACCTTTTCGATATCCACACGGCGCTCTTCGCAACCAGTATCAACAGAAATGCTCACTTTACCCGTACCAGTAATACGGGTTCTCTCATTATTCGCTAAATTCAACTCACTATCCATATCCGTAAATCCTTGAAAGTTTTCTTTTTCATTACACATGTGACCGGTGCACCCACTGTCGATGCACCATACGGATGTCTTGTGATCACTTAACATCAGCTCTTCGGTGGTGCTCAGCATAGTAGTATAATTACTTCCTTGTTTAGGCTCTGTATTCACTCGTTCCGTTTGCCGTATATTTTGTTTCAATTTTCTATCTATTTTAGTTTTACAATTTCTCGCAATGTGGCCATAGCGACCACAACGGTAACATTCACTTTTATTCTTTGGTTTATTCATATTATAATTTTCGTTCAAGTGTTTCTTTTGTGTATTACGCTTAATATACATTGCCCCTTGGTCGACATCTTTAGATTTCCGTCCCTCATAGTCCTCAATAATTTTAACTTTGAGTACATCAGTTGATGGTAAATCATCACGCGATTCCATTGCTGTTCGAAACATTGAGAACGAATCCGGTAAACTATAAAGTAATAAAATAGCAAGCAACTCATCTATCACTATCAATCCGATTTCTTTAAGCTTCTTAACACAGTCGAAAAAGTCAGAAATATGTTTTCGTAGGTCTCCATCTTCTGGCATACGGTTCAATACAAGTTTCTTTAATAATGACGCTTTTCGCGCTGGCCCGCTTGACTCATACATAGATTTCAACTTGTCCCATATTGCTTTAGAGGAGTCTAAGCCATCCAGTGCAATTAACTCGCTCGGGCTGACAGCTAACAATATGTCCGATTCGGCTTTTCCGTCCATTTTAATCCATTCAGAATATTTAGAATCTGAATGTATTGGTTTCGGTATTTTTCCCGATACGTATTCCCACAAATCATTCTTCTTCAGAATAGCTCGCATGTGAATCTTCCAGGTGTCATAGTTATCACCCGTAAGTCGATCAATCTTAATATTAGAAGTCATTTCGTAGTTTCTTCAACACGAAAATAATATTAACAACGTAAACAGATGGCACGGCGCGGCGGCGATCTTCTCGCTCGATGTAACATTAAGTATGTACCTACATACATGTAGCCGGTAGCTGCATTCACAGTTCACATTAATCGAACGACACTCATTAGAATGACTTTCAATATTTTGTTTACGCAAAGTTTTTATCACTATATTTAAGATGATTCACTTTATTTTTCGATTCTCTGGGCCCATAACCTGTTGGGGCGTGAATCGAAACACAGTGGAACGTGTATTTAAGACTTTTATTGGGTTTAATAACATATAGTTAAAGAAAACAGATTTCTACGTATATAGCACAGGAGTGATACGAGCCGGTGACGGCGTGCGACTAACTTATGCAGTAATCATCAATCTCAACCAAACAACACTATACCAGCACGGCTCATGATCTTCGCCTATTTTAACAAAAAATTTTAATAAATTTGAAATAAAAATAATGTAAGAAAAGATGATTTCATTGTAAAAAAAGCGTGGGGTGCTTTTCAGGATATTATCAAAATAACCCTTCTACCTCCTTCTACTCATATCTGTTCATAAAATATTTATAACTACTGATACCATGCATTACTTATCTATAATCGTCAGCAATCCTGTTGGTTAGACCATTAAACTCAAAACTTATTCCTAAATAAGTTATGGTCATTGTTCGGTGGTCTAGTGTCAGTATAATTCAACACAGCTTCTTACGAAATGGCACCAGTATTACTGCGGATGTGCACTGTGAGGAATTGGACACAAGCTTTAAGAGTTAAGGCTGAAAGTTTTGCGTCATCCGCCTTATTCACCAGAATTTGTGCCGACAAACTGCTAGTCTTTCCAAGGTTTGGACAGCTTCTTGACAGGGAAAAAATTCAGTGTCCTAGAAACAGTACAAAGTCCTTTGAAAAATTTGTTAGTTTCCTTATAGCTGACTTCTTTGAGAAGAAATTAGCACAGTCCTAGTAAAGACGCATCGATATCATGGGTGCGTATTTCGACTGATAGAAATAAAAGAGATGTGTGAGAGAGAAAAAAAAATGTAATTTTTTGTACGTTATTACAAAGTTAAGTCGTACTCTGTGTGCATTACTAATTTTTACGTTATTACAAAGTTAAGTCGTACACTGTGTGCATGATTAATAATCCGTCCAAATTAGGTGAAATGACGACTTTTTATGGATGATTATGAAAAAACCTGAACTGACTTGTGAAAACGACACTAAGTATCTCCTATGGGTTTTTTAGCGAACGCCCTTCCTCAAAGTCATCTAACCTCTATTAAAGAGATAGGGATTCACTAAGGCTTCCATTAGGAATGCTTTCAGTCATTACACGAGGAAGGGGATTGTAAATGAACTAATCCGAGATAGGAAATGAACACGATCACTAAAACGATAGGGCATTAAATATCTCTGAGCCTGTTAAATCGTCTTTGGGCTCTTAAGTTGCGAGCACACTTGGACATTTATTTTAATAAAATATATTATGTCGCATGGAAATGAAATGACTAGTAACGCCATCTGTTATTAACAAACTAAATCTGGGTACGATAGAGATATAATCTGTGGAGGTTATCTATACTAATATATAAATCTACAGTGGTTTTTACGGATGTTTCGTTATAACTACTGAACCATGCTTCCGATTGACTTGAAACTTGGTATCCATGTAGAAAATACATGTAAAAAATGGATAGGCTAATATTTATATGAGTGTTGGACTCCCTAATAATAATGATAATAAAAAATAATGCTAATTTTAAATGCCCAGCGAAGCGGGCGGGTACGGCTAGTATATTATAAAAATTAGCTCGAAAATTATTTATTTATTTGGGAAATCAACAGTACAAAACATCCACATAATGTAATCGGGTAAACGAAAACCAAACAAGTGTTATATTATTAACGTTAATCATGAATGGAGCGTAAATAGATTAACTCGTCGTGGCCTAAAAGTTAAGACATCCAGTGCATTCGTATCTAGCGATGCACTAGTGTTCGAATCCCGCTGGCAAGTGCCAATTTTTCTAATGAAATACGTACTTAACAAATGTTCAAGATTGATTTCCACGGTGAAGGAATATCATCGTGTAATACAAATCAAACCTGCAAAATTAAAAATTGCGTAATTACTGGTGGTAGGACCTCTTGTGAGTCCGCGCGGGTAGCCACCACCACCCTGCCTATTTCTGCCCTGAAGCAGTAAAGCGTTTCGGTTTGAAGGGCGGGCAGCCGTTGTACTATACTGAGACCTTAGTTAGAACTCACGTCTCAAGATGGATGGCGGCATTTACGTTGCAGATGTCTATGGGCTCCCGTAACTACTCAAAACCTGGTGGGCCGTGAGCTCATCCACCCATCGAGGCAATAAAAAAAATGTATACATACAAAGGGCACCCCACCTTTTAAACTAGGACGCATTGCAGTTTTGAGGCAGAAATAGTTAGGGCAGCGGTAACTATCCGAGCGGGCTCACAAGACCAACCGCAATTACGTAAATTATCGTTGTGCGTCTGATATTTACTACACGACATAATTTTCCTTCATCGTGGAAGTTACAATGGATTTTAAAGATTAAATTACATTGTAACTCGTAAGTTCAATCCTGTCGTTTAGGGTTGGCAATCGAATTTTCTTTCCGCTGACTCGTCTATCATCTGATCTTACGAAACAAGGATAACCTATTTATGATTACAAAATCCAATGCGCATACAGCCTTAGAACGAAATTATTAGCCTCAATATACCTAACAAGTTACTTTTGTATCGCGGTAAATGTAATCGAGTGAAACGATTCATCTTTACTCTTCCGGTGTTCAGTTTATGATGGATTGTCTGGAGCGAGATTCACTTAGATCCTTACGTTTTATCAAGCGAAATTTTCCGGGTCTCGCCTTGAAGGATGTGTTGATTTTTGATATTGAATGTATCGAAATTTCGAAATTACGTATAGCCCTGAGAATGTGCAATAAGCACAGTATAGTCACACACAGTATGCTAATGCATTACTTAAAGAATTGTTCTTTTCATTATTCTTACGGAGTGGAGACCTGGACGCTAAAAAAGGTCGACAGAGACCGTATTTACGCCTTCGAAATGTGGTGCTGGAAGAAATTGGTGCAAATTCCATGGACTGCCTTTCGCACCAATGTGTCAATACTAAAGGAACTTAATGTTAAAACTAGACTCTACACACTATGCATTTGTAGAGTATTGGAGTTCTTTGGACACATTGCTCGAAAGGAGGGTGACAATCTTGAGCAGCTGTTGGTGACAGGCAAGATAGAGGACAAACGTCCCAAAGGACGCAGTCCCATGAAATTGTCGGACCAAAGTCGGTCGTGTCTGAACATCAAGCTCCACGACGCTCTCCACGAGGCGAAGGATCGCAGCAGATGGAGAACAATCGTATAATAGAGATTGATGAAGCGGGGGAGTCACGACCTTCAGTAATAAGGAGAACGACGCAAGGAAGAGAAGGAGGAAGGTAGAGGCAGTTCTGTTACTTGACTCTGTCTTGAAATGACTTGTTGTTGACTCTACCCCCACTTTATGATTAATGGTTCCCGCCGGTCATTGACATCAGGAATGGCAAGCTGCTAAGCACATTTCGTAAGCCTCGCTTGAAGAAGAATGTACGAGTGTAAGGCTGCTGTATTCCCTCCCATCACCGAAGAACGAACGAATATTTTGGGATAGAAAGAAACTGATTAATGTCCCCTGGAAGGATCCTGTCTCGCAAAATGTCCTACAGCTAGTTAATATCGGAGTTTTATATTTACTGGTATAAAGAGAGTTTGTTATTGTCGATTTTGTGGTCAATCTTTTAGCTTTCTTTTACGACACTTATGGGAAAAGACGCGGTGGTACAATTCAAAGTAGACACTGCGATATTTTACAATTTGGCTTTGGATATAAAATTTTCTCATCTTATTTAGGAGGTATACGTGCTCAGCTTTGTTTATCGTCATGAGTGCGACTTGGTTACAGAGAGTGTAGACGATTTATCCAAAAGAACGGTCCCCTAGTCATAAAAGAAAAAAATTAATATCTCTAAAAACTTACGAATGGAAACGAAAAGTATATTATGATTTCAGTTTGGCTTACGTTTTACTCACCACGGCTTACTTACCAAAAGTTCGATCCAAATAAGCGTCATGTAATATAGCTTTTCAGTTTGCAAAGTCACAGATAAGGGGTATCGGGAGGCCATTTGCCGCATAGCTTATAATTTCCGCCGCAAGATGGCGTCATTTGAACACTGAACGATTTCGGGCGTGGTGTTAGTGCGAGCGGGAGTTGAGTTCCTATTTAAAATTTAAAGTGCTTTTTATTATATGTTTGTATTGATATATATATATATATATATATATATATATATATATATATATAGTAAATCAAAGACAAAACAGTTCAATACCTATTTCTAGTGTATTTTCTACTGAATTTAATCTATTATAAACATGTCTCAAGTTGGGTGGCAACGTTTCCGTTGTTGATGTCTGGGGGCTCCGGTGCCCACTTGACACTAAATTGGCCGGTAGCTCATGTAACCAACTTGATAATAAAAAAACAAAATGTGTGCAATTCACACGTGGTAGAAGTGAAACCTTCCAAAATTAAAATACAATTATCCTAAACGTCTTAAGTATATGTAAAATTTTGTCATTAGTAAATAATTGTAAGGTAGCGCCCTCTGTGAATTGATATTTTAATTTCACGTATAATCCTAAATTAACAAGAGCTTTCATACACACGTTAGTATTAAAAAATCTCACAGATGGCGCTGTATTAAATAGTATGTATATTTCTGTCTCATTCTTTGCTGGCTTCATCCTACACATTTTTGTATTTGTGTCTCTTACCTGTCGTTTTTTCCGTTGCATCCGGTTTGAAATCACAACGATTCTAAAGAAGTTGTCACTTCAAAAATTAAAAAAGTATTACAAGAAATGATGCGAAATTTGAGTGTCAATGATTATTGAAATTCAGCAAGTATGCCACTGTATTTTAGGCGAACAATAGTAAAAACTTAATTCTCTACTTTTTACAATGAGCGTTGATATAAATCTCAAAATTACACACTAAATTAAGCCGCAAAGCTGTTTTAATTATATATAAATATATCTACGAGTAATAAATGTTTTTTTGTCATATCGTTCGCTTTATGTGGGACCACACAATAAATCTTTACAAATACGCAAAATTTTGTACGACACTTCTAAGCCCGCGAAGCTAATTTGAACCCTATTTTGGAAGACTTAAAAACTATCGCACACCGTACTAACGAATTTCTAAGTTAGCTTGTATGCAGAACTGTCTTCAGCCTTAGCGTTCTGTCAGAGAGTGAGACATCCATGATATTTGAAGATAAACAAGTCTTGTGGATCTCAGTAATGCTTATAGCGCCATCTGTTAACGGTATACGCAAAATGCTTCGAAACTCAATTTCCTTAATGGAAAGTGCAGACGTATTCATATTTATATATTTATGGTCTTGAGCTGGATTAAAGTTACAATTGTGTTTTCGCATGAATTTTTGATTAAAAGGACAATGCCCAAAAGTGGGCCAACTTCATGACAAAACTATTTGTACTTGAAAAACTATGCCTTATTTTTTCATGTTGTTTAGTTTATGTATCAATATTTCTTTCACCCTGGCATTGTTTTACAAAAAAATAAATTACTTATTTGATAACATCCCAAAACTGAGTGCCATACTTTTTAAATTCGCCAATAGACAAAGGGAAAATTAGCCCATACAGCCTTATAGTAAACTTATATGCTGACAAACGAAAGAGTTGTCTGTGACTTGAACAACAAATTAAAAAAATTGCTAATGGTTATAATTCACAGACTTTTTAGTTTATTGTTGTTCAATTCAATATTTATGTATTGTAATAATAATTATTACTTAAAACCATGAATTATTTAATATTTTTAGATATTAATGATTCCATTAGTAAAAATCTCAATGGCCTACCATTACTCTATTCTTATTATATATGATCAGAGAGTTTTGGCAGCAACCCGAGTGAAGCGTCACTTGAAGTTTTATTTTATGTTTTTTTAATAGCTTATTGTGATGTATAATATACAAATTGGGTGTTGTTTTGTATATTAAATGTCAATAATCGTTGTTCAAGATTATTGAGGCATTGGAATAAAACTGTGGCTAACATAGCAGTGACTGCTTTTTTTTTCAAGATAAAAGGTCTGCGGAAATTCACGCTCACTCAATGTGCTATTCATCAAGTTGACGTCAAAACTCCCAAAAAGCAATAAAAAGAAATACACCGGATTTTTATTAACATAAAAAATATATAAAAAATATAACTATGACAGACTAGGCTGTATAGGCTACGCTCTTTGCCTGCTTGTTGGCGAATTTAAAAACAACAACAATATCGTTGCCGGCTTCCGGATTTCATTTCATTTTATTATTATTATGAGGATATAATAATAATAAAATGTACGTAAGGGCTTATTTCTAGCAACATTAACCACAATTAACTTATTTAATACTGTAAATAATGATGAGAGCGATTATTGATTTCGAAGAAAACAATTAACAACTTAATTTTAGCTGCAGAAAAAAACAGATTTCTCTTAAACCTGGGTGAGAATATAAAAATCGTTTTCTGAATATGAAACGATATTTCTTTGTCTATCAAATTAAGTTAAAATCATCATCACCCGACAACTTTTTTTAGGGGCCCAAACGCCCATAGAAAATGGGCATTGTCCTTTAAACGTAATATTTCGATTAAAATTTTTTCTTAAATGTTTTTGATTAAATTTTTTGGATAAAGAAAAAAAAATTCTATTGTTTTTATTCTAGCAGTATCGTCTGTATCCTGTATCGTCTGATCAATAAATGCTTTTTTATTTAACGTTTTTTTGCGCGTTGCAAGCGCTTGATATTTTGTCAGGTAGGGATCTCTTGAAATTCGAATGTCTTGGAAAAATAGCGTGCTATAAAGAATACGTTTTTTTCCTCTAGATCAGTGAACAAGGTTCACTCTGTGTAAAGTGGAGCTTTAAGATTTAAATATGTGAATTCAACCACCCACACGGGGTCGTACGCTCAGTCGAATAATATAACGGCTGACCCACCTTCAAAACATGAATGGCAGAAACATTTCAAGGCAGAATAAGATACGATCAAAAACAGGGTAAAAATAAAACACAATGAAACAAAATACAATTCAATTCAATTTAGATATCATAATATAACCGGTCGAACGTCGCATATCATAAGATATACCAACGCTTTCAAACAAGACAGGATCTTGACGTTATGAAAATTCACACACACGAAGGCTACATACAACTTACTACATGATATTATTTCTCTGTGTCTAGGCATGTAACGCGTGTGAACTTTTGGGCGTCGAAGGCGTAATATTTTGATTAATTAACGCCGACAAACATGTGCAGATCTGTTTGAAGTGAATTAACAATATAGTTTACGAAATATAAAAATATTCAGTTTTTTCTTTGACATTTGTCAGTTTTTGGCGGGCTTTCGTTCTTCGCCACAGATTATAGCAGTGTGTGTAGTGAACGCTACTATAGGCTGTAGGTACGGTACTGTAGATATAGATCCAGACATAGATCCAAAAACTCAATTAGACAAAACGATTTGTTTTTGTAAACGAGCCTGGTGATCACCAAGTCGCACCTTTAGAATTAAAGAGACCTATTTCCAAAATTTTGGATTTCGACTTAATTCAAAAATTCGACTCTTAATAATCAAATGACCAAAAGTAGCTTATAAAGCGACAAACTTATGCATCGGTCTCTTTCACTCCATTCCCTTTCCCTACGTCTTTTCGGCTTGAAAACTATTCGATGCTTTCCAAAAAACGTATTTTTTGGGTTGGCTCTCTATAATTCTAACGGCGCGAAGTGAAGAAAAAATCAGAAAACATCTATTATCATCTTCTGACCAGAAGGTCACGACGCAACTGAACACAAGCAATAAGCCAACATTGAAAATAATAATAAACCGACTGTCTTAGACTGTCTGACGTACATTTAATTAATTAATTCTCGTTATTTATTACTTAGACTAATTTGATATTCTGGCAATTACTTTTTAGCTGAAAATTTAATTATTTTAAGGCTTATTAAGTTAATGTTGGTTGTAAGCTCAAGCAGGTCGATCGGATAGGCGCTATTATAATTCAATTGAGACCGAGACCTGATGTCTCAATTGGGTCATGGTGATTACGCTGTGCTGAGAGATCGACATCGTCAGATAAAGGAAAGCTCATCTCTCTTCGGACGGAGATATATGTATTGTTTAAGTGACATTTAATTGATTAGTAGACTGTATGTTTTAACTAGCTCCCTTCCACGGTGTTTCCCGAGCGCTATGACATGTCCTTCTTTAAAAGAGGCTTGTGGAGAGTATTAAGCGGTAGGCAGCGGCTTGGCTCTGCATTGCTGAAGTCCATGGGCGACGGTAACCACTCACCATCAGGTGGGCCGTATGCTAGTCTGCCTACAAGGGCAATAAAAAAAAAACTAGAACTAAAAAACAAAATATGCACCACAATCCGCGTTGAGACACGATTACAAATTTCAATTTAGCTGTTTAACGTTTGTGCTCTTTATCTAGTCGGAACAGATGACTATTTCGTGGTAGAAGTAAGTAGAATGGTAGTAGAGGAAGAGGTAGATCTAAGAAAAAATTAATGGATTGCGTGAAAGACGATGTGTGTAAGAGGGGAGTGAGCGAAGAAATGGTATATGATAGCGGAGTATGGAAGGAGAAAACATGTTGCGCCGACCACAGGTGACTGGGAGAAGGGCAGGAGAATGATGAGTAAGTAGAATGAGTAATACCCGTGCGGACTTACAATACACTCGATTATCTGGTCGTAGCCCCTTAGGCTACCATCGAATAGGTAGGGAAAATATAACAGTAATTTAAAAAAAAAAATTTTTTTTATTCTACTGAATAATATTCCTTTATCATGGAAATCGTTTAAATACATCTTATTTAATTCTTAACAAAAATAAAAATAGATGTTAGCGGGATTCGAACACAGGTACAGTCGCGTCTCTGGATACCAGTAAACCGGGCATCTTATCTTTGAGGCCACGACGTTTTCATCTAATATAGATAGCTTACATTACGATATTTTATTGTAAAATATTTTCACGGAACTTACAAGCGTCATAAAAAAAATACGATACTAATTTTATCGCTTCATTCCGTAGTGACGTTGTAATACGATATCGGAATTCCCCAGTTTCTGTGAGTGCCGCTCCCTTTTCGAACGAAACAAATCTAGAATAGGCACGTATATATTTATTTTATCTGAATAATTATCGATATCGATTAAAGAACTAACGAATTGTTGTTATTTTGATTGGTTGACTTAAGATTGCCGTAATTGGAGGTCAACGAATCCGGAACGAGGTGGTCCGATAGAGAACCAAAGTTATCGACATAGGACAACGGATTAGTGACGTGGCAATGGACTGGCCATGTTAGCCGAAGAACCGATAATCGATAGAGTAAACGTGTTTTTGAGTGGAGACCGCGAATTGGCAAATTTAAAAAAAAATATATTGCTGTATAGGCAGACGAGCATACGGCCCACCTGAGAGTGAGCAACGTCAGCAATGCCAGGGGCAGAGCCAAGTCACTGCCTACTGTTTAATATTCTCCACAAGCCTCGTTTGAAGAAGGACATGTCGTAGCGCTCGGGAAACACCGTGGAGGGGAGCCCATTCTATAGCCGGATGGTGCGTGGCAAAAACGTCCTCTGGAAACGCACTGTGGATGAACGTAGTGGCTCCAGGTAGTATGGATGAACTCTACTCCGATGGCGGGCGGTGCGATGGTAACCACGAGATGATGGTATCATCTCAAATAATTCCTCAGAGCACTCACCATGGAACATACGGTACAAAATACAGAGGGAACCGAAGTCCCACCGCAGACCCAGAGGTTCCAAACGACAAGCGTGCAGTGCAGGATGCCCTCACACTCAGTGGAGTGACGATCTATGCAGCGGGAATGGCAAGAGCTGGATGAGAGAAGCCGAAGATCGTGCTTAGTGGAGTGTAGTTAGAGAGGCCTATGTTCAACAGTGGCCTACTATAGGCTGATGATGATGATGATAAATATAAAAAAGCATAAACACCATAAATCTACCTAGCTCTTTTACTAGTTACAAACAAATTATACACGAAATCTTAATCGTAGCCTCTTCAAACAGTTCCGTCGACATATCGATATTGAATTTTATCGATAAGCCCAATCCCCAGCGTCCATAGGTCTTGACGTTCCGAACCAATATTTTCCGGACTACCCTCTTCCGCGTCCGAGACAACGTGCAGGCATCCCTATGTTATTGCCCACCTGAATTGAAAAACAATGCGAGATTCACAATAGACATTTCCGCCACGTGTAATATAAGTGGTACATGGTTGTTTAGAAGAATTATGGGGTAAGGACAGGTTGAGGGTAATGGGCTTTGTTGTTCTAACTGCCTTAGTTGGTTTTGAAGGTTCCTTTTTTTAGTCAAAAGATATAAATTTATTGCTTTAGTAACAGATTCAAGTATCGCTTGGTTTTGTCGGCAAGTGGAGCTTGTAGACACGCTACCCACCATGAGGCATGAGGACATAGTTTCAAGTGTAGGTGTAATGTAACGGATAATCCTTCAATGGTATGCTTATTCGAGGCTGAAATTTGCAAGATATTTTTGACGTGACAACGTCTTATAATTCGATGGAGCCGGCTGCACGCACGAAAAAACATGACTCATGCGGCGTTACCTCGCTCTGAGGCGTATTTTCTTATGACGTTGTCACGTTCAACTATCGTAAGTAAACCGACTTTACGGACAACCGTTTTTTATTTATTTATTGTTTAGATGGGTGGACGAGCTCACGGCCCACCTGGTGTTAAGTGGTTACTTGAGACCATATACAGCAACAAAGTAAATGCCGCTACCCACCTTGAGATATGAGTTCTAACTAAGGTTTCAATATAGTACACCGGCTGCTCCACCTTTCAAACCGAAACGCATTACTGTTTCACGGCAGAAATAGGCAGGGTGGTGTACTGTAGGCGGGTACCAATTTTTCTAATGAAATACGTACTCAACAAAATGTTCACGATTGACTTCCACGGTGAAGGAATAACATCGTGTAATAAAAATGAAACCCGCAAAATTATAATTTGCGTAATTACTGGTGGTAGGACCTCTTGTGAGTCCGCACGGGTATGTACCACCACACCGCCCACTTCTGCCGTGAAGCAGTAATGCGTTTCAACTTGAAGGATGGAGCAGCCGTTGTAACTATATTGAGGGCTTAGAACTTATATCACGTTGTAGATGTCTATGGGGTCCAGTAACCACTTAACACTAGGTGGGCTGTGAGCTCGTCGTCTACCCATCTAAGCAATAAAAAAAAAACGTCTTCCCGTACTTTCTTGACAGGCCACTATAGTATAATGTAATAATTTAATAGTCGCATTGCTTGATCAAAAGGGCTCGAAGGCTTGGTTGATCAAAAGTAGTTCATAGAGGCTAGATCATATTATTGTTTTTTGGTTATGTTATTTTTTTTTAAAACCTCACCGTTAATAATCTGGCTACTCATTCATTTGACTTTTGACGAAATGGCTATCAACGCAAACAGAAGCATGATATCCTATTGTAGCCTTGCAGATCGATTCCCGGAGACATGCACCGCATCCTCTCATTGGAAACTTTCCGACGCATTTCGATTTCCAACGCATTAACATTCAGAACTGTCTCCGTAGACAACCTTAGTGTTGGGACGTTTGCAATTACATCGATAGAATGTTGTGTATTTTGTTTTTCAATACTTAAGAGCATGGATGCGTACTATAGTAATTAATTCCTGACTTATTTGGCTGCAAAGTAATCTTGTGTTTCGGTTTGACTTATAACTTAGCAGGCTTAGGGACCCCGGTAACCTTATTCGTCGAACTCGACAAAGAGGTCGACGTGCAACCTAGCCCATGAATCAGCTTGCTGAATTTCTTTGCCGGATCTTCTCAGCGGGTCGCGATTCCGATCCGGCAGTAGATTTATTCGCGAAGCAATTGCTTTTGAGTTGTTAGGTCTCCTTCGGGGGCGCTCGGGCAGTTGTTAGCAAATCCCACCCCTCCTGGCTGAGCCTTTGCTCGCAAACCTGTCCTGGTGAAACTGGAAAGGCCTTCGGGTCAATAGTAATATTTCAATCATAAAAAAAAGGATTTCTTTATTTCATAAAGATCGCGACTAACTTTACACTTTACTTATATGTACAATAGGAATTAGATTTAATACCATAAGTTTTCTAGCATAAGAAATGTTGAGATAGGAAAAATAGATGTGGCCGAAACATTAAAACCTTACTTCCTGAAAATATCACCAGCTCTTCTAGCACCAGCTACAATACCAAGCCATGTTTCTTCGCATACTTGCTGAATGTATCTCGGTTCTAAGACGAAACCTTGCATGCCCGAATTCAGACCGGGCAACTCATACGTGTAACTAAACGGAACGCCAATTGAATGAGCGTAGTCTTCCGATGCTCCTGATGCAGCATATCCGATGACCAGAACGGAATTGCCGACGACGTAACGCGGGAAGTGGCTTAACGCTTTACTGTTGATCGCGTCGGCCATCGCTATACCGACCGTGTGAAGTCCTAGAGCGTTGTTCGACAGTGAGCCATCGTGACCCCAAGGGTACAGGATCATGCTGCCAAAGCTATGCATGGTCAGGTACAGTGCGATGCGCGGCAGATGCTCGTGCAGGATGTCGCGTACAGCTCTTACTTCGACCTCGGAGAAGGCTCGGCGCCCGGCAAACGTGTCTGCGCATGCGTTGCTGCTCGTACCCACAGTATTCCAGAAGAAGTCATAGTTGCGGTTACCGTCGACCCCCGGGCAAATAGAGCCGAGAGCTGATTGATCTGTCGATCGGGTCTTGCGCCAGAAACGATTCTGCATAGAAAGAATGATTTGCAAATTATTATATGGCGTAGTTAATTAAAAAATATCAGCGATTTTCTTGAAAAAATATCCTGTCATTTTAGGGACATACACTAATAATTTTTAGAACTGTAATGAACATGAGAGGATCTTATATGTTAATAGTCCGTCTGAGCTTAGGGGCCCTATAAAGGTGGGTATGACCATCTTACTTATTTGCGCTACTAAGCACGCTTCAGTTCGTGGAGTTGGTATACTGGACTTTTTTTTTTCTTTATTGCTTAGATGGGTGGATGAGCTCACAGCCCACCTGGTGTTACGTAGTTACTGAAGCCCATAGACATCCACAACCTAAAAGCGCCACCCACCTTGAAATATAAGTTGTAAGGTCTCAAGTATAGTTACAACGGCTCCCCCACCCTTCAAACCGAAACGCATTACTGCATCACGGGAGAAATAGGCAGGGTGGTGGTAACCACCCGCGCGGACTCACAAGAGGTCCTACCACCAGTAATTACGCAAATTATAATTTTGCGGGTTTCATTTTTATTACACGATGTTATTCCTTCACCGTGGAAACCAATCGAGAACATTTGTTGAGTATGTATTTCATTAGAAAAATTGGTACCCGCCTGAGATACACCGGAACATCGCTCAACACGAATGCACCGGACGTCTTATCCGTTAGGCCACGACGACTTCAAAAGAGCGTATAGGACTATGGAAGGGCTGTGCGTTCCATTGTCTGATGTACCTTGGATCCATGGAAATTGCTCCAAGGAATACCTTCATATGATCATATCACCATCACAGTGTATATGTCCCTGTCTGTTTTGAAAAGACCACGCAGGGATACCGCTATTAAGGGCTAAGCTGGACTTGGCTTAGGTTTGTAGCGGTCACAAAGTTCACTAGTTTAATATAACACTTGTCTCCTTTCATATAAACTAAACTTACGTTGGTAAATGTGAACCGATAACCATCAGGATTGACAACAGGGAAAAGGATCCAATCAAACCGGTCCAAAAGGTCTGGTTCTGTCACGTCTTCCACTAGCTTGCGAATGGCCCAGGTGACTGTCGGTGGCGAAATCCATTCTCTTGCGTGGATACCGCCATCGATGACGATGACCGGCTTCGATTTATCTTCGAAATTGGTGCTGGAAATCTTTAGGTATTTAAGATTTCGACCCTCGAAAGATTGACCGGCGTTGACCAGGGTTGCTCTGTTTGGGAATCGCCGAGCAACGTCGTCAAGGTAGGCTTCGATCTGTAAATGGGGGTAAATCATTATCGAAAAAAAAAATCGGTTTGTCTGTAAAGTCGGTTTACTGACGATAGTTGAACGTGACAACGTCATAAGAAAATACTGATGGAATGTTTTCATTTTTCAATTATCGCAATTATCGTTGCTATAAACAATTGAAACCACATTCACTTTTCACTGAACTTCATACTTGACGAAAACATGTAAATGTATTATTGTATAGCAGCTGTCCACGCGGAAGCATCGCTCACTCAAGTAGGAGAGAGACAGATGTCGAACGCTGCCGAACGTGGAGGCCGATTGTGCCTTTTTGTCGCTCGTTGCGCGCTCTCGCTTGCACTTCAAGACTTAAATGGAACGCCTCAGAGCGAGGTAACGCCGCATGAGTCATGTTTTTTCGTGCGTACAGCCGGCTCCATCGAATTATAAGACGTTATCACGTCAAAAACCTAGCGAGCTTAATTCGCTGGGTCTTTCTTGAACTGTGGATATTTTCGAAGAAGCGAAGAGATAACAATGTTTCGCATAAAGCTGTGCTATGCTCTTTTAAATTTAATTTGTTTAATTAGGGCAAGTGGTTTCGAATATTCTCTCCTCAATTTTCCTTTTTTGAGTATTTTATGTGTTGTGAAGTGCATTCAGAAGTGCCCAAGATTAGATATTTAAAATACTGTTCTGATAAAATGATTATAGGTTCGCCTTCTCTGTATTTTATCTCGGATAACCAATGGTGCAACAAAGCCTTTAGATATTTAGTGGACGCCTGTGTCCCCATAAAACTGAGTAATTCCCAGGTACATTAAAATATTCCGTTTAACGTAATATCGGACTGATCGGACGTTTTTACGAAATACCTACCGATTATTTTTTATACTGTGGCACTTTTGGCTCCATACCGATAATAATATAGTAGTTCCAAGTGCATGTTTTGTTTGGCTATTAAATTACCGTACTTTTCAGTAGCTAGCGTAGTACCTAATAAGTTACAGTGGTCACTTCTAACTTAGAGACAAAGCCCGCTGAGTTTCCGTCCCGTCGCGTCCGGGCGTAGTTAGAATAGCCCCTTAGGCTGATCTCACACGGCATTGTCCTGCACATATCCTCATACGGTAGATTTCAATTCATGTAAAAACAAATGTGAACGAGATAGAGCTATACTATGCGCCACTCCAACGTTAAAGCTCATTCGTTTTGCTTGACGAGTCCGTTGAGTATTCGTTTAGACGCATAAGCGGTGTAAGATTTTTGGAACGAAGTTTCTTATGGGACGATGCGGAGGGGTACCCTAACCGGGGAAAAAACGTCCGTAACGTAAGATTTTTATTAGTAATGCACACAATGTACGACTTAACTTTGTAATAACGTACAAAAAATAACATATTTATATTGTATATTTTTTATAAATCATTGTGAATAAAATAAAGTTGATAACTTTGTAAAGTGGTTTTATTTTATTTTTATCAATAAAAAAATTATAATGAAAAATTTATACCCAAATAATTATTTTCTTTATACCTCGAATAGAACTTAAAATTATTTTTTTTATAATAAGGAACTTTGTTCCTATCCGGTGTCACACGACACCACACATCTTTTTTTTTTGGTTCTATGTACAATGTACGTGCCACTATTCATTCGATAAAGCGTATACGGCAAATAAACGTGCAGGACAATGCTTTGTTAACCCAGTCTTAAGCCTTGTTCGGACTAGGCGAGTATTTTAGTCGAGTACCGAGTAATTTAGTAGCTAAATGTGTCTGAGCACCAAAAATTTAGTCGAGTAGGTTAGTAAATAATGTAGTCAAGTCAATCCATTTTGTTCTTTATTTTTATGATTAAAAGTTTACTGGTGGCCCGAAGGCCTTTCCAGTTTCACCAGGACAGGTGGGCGAGCAAAGGCTCAGCCAAGAGGGGTGGAATTTGCTAACAACTGCCCGAGCGCCTCCGAAGGAGACCTAACAACTCAAGAGCAATTGTTTCGCGAATGAATCAGTAGTAACCGGATCGGAATCGCGACCCGCTGAGAAGATCCGGCGAGAAACTCAGCGGGCTGATGCATGGGTTAGGTTGCACGTCGACCTCTTTGTCGAGTTCGACGAGTACGGTTACCGGGTTCCCTAAGCCTGCCCCTAGTATTAGAGCTGAAGGCATCTAATGCTGATGGATCCGTAAGGACGTGTCTAGGGCGTCGACGGTGACTGGCTCCTGCATGATCAGGATTCGGGGAGTAGTCAGCGGCGGCAACGATAAGGCGATTATCAAGACGCATAGCCTTATCGAAGTATCGTTCCGACGCTGACTTCATGTATTTCCGAATTGATTCGAGGCCCAGGTCGTCGTGTAGGTCAACGTTCCTCACGAACCACGGAGCCCCGACAGCTAACCTGCAAAAGCGGGATTGTAGGGATTGGAGGGTGTCTATGTGTGTGCGGGCCGCGTGAGCGAACACCACACTCGCGTAAGTCATGACGGGCCTTATGCAAGTTTTGTAAAGTGTCACCTTGTTCCGAAGGGACATTTTACTCCGCTTACAGATCATGGGGTAGAGTCTACCGAGAATAAACGCGGCACGGTCACGGACTGATTTTATATGCGGGCGGAATGTCATCGATGCATCCAGGGTAACGCCCAGGTACTTGACCTTCCTGGCCCAGGGTATGGGTTGTCTAAAGAGAGTAATCGGGGGTGTGAGATTCCTCCTCCTAATCCGGGAGGAAATCCGTGTGGAGCTTCCCCTCTGAAATAGCACCGCAGTACTTTTCGATGGGTTGATGTCTATGCGCCATTTTCGGAACCACTGTCCTAGGGCTAGGGCTGCGCTCTGAAGCTTCTTCGCGATTAGGGACTTATTTCTACTAGAATAGTAAACAGTCGTGTCGTCGGCGAATAAAGCTAAATGGGTCGGCGGCGACCGGGGAATATCGTTGACGAATAAGCTAAATAGGAGGGGTGAGAGGACAGAGCCTTGCGGGACTCCAGCTGTGAGAGGTCGTGGGGAGGAGCGGGTTCCCTCGACTCGATATCGAAAAGAGCGGTTCGACAAGAAGTCCCGTATGATGAGCACGAGACTATCCGGCACGCCCATGTTGAATAGTTTGAAAATCAAACCATTGTGCCAGACTTTGTCGAACGCTTTTGCGACGTCGAAGAAGAGAGCTCCTGTGTATAACGGTTTTGGTCGATTAAGCCCCACAAGAATGTGCTCCGTGAGGCGGTGCACCTGTTGAACGCATGAGTGATTTGTACGGAATCCGAATTGTTCATCGATGAGAATGCCCTTGGATGAGACGAAGTCTCTGAGGCGTTTGTAGAGCAGACGCTTATACAGTTTGCCTAGAGACATGAGGAGGCTAATCGGGCGGTAGCTCGTCGGATGATTTTTTGGTTTACCGGGTTTATGTATGCCGATAACGTCCGCTTCTTTCGAAAATAGATGCCAACATCACGATGAGTTGGACGGGTAGAAGTTTAATAAGGCGGTTAGATATACCGTCGGAACCGGGAGCCTTGCGAGGACGTAGGTCTTTGATCAAGTCTTTAACTTCCATCGGGGTGACGGGTGGTAACGCATCCGAGGGTGGCAAGGAGGCTCTGCGTTCTACCTCACTGTCTACTAATTCTACATGAACAGGGTCCACGGATTGAGTGCTGGGCGTGCACTGGGTTTGCAATGTATCGGCCAGCAGCTCTGCTTTTTCGTCATCATCGAACGCCGCGAGTCAGCCTGAGGGGCCTACGAGGGGGGGCATAGTTACTATCGTATCCGATTTGAGAGTACGAGCTAAGCGGTAGTAAAACCTTTGGGAGGGCGCGAGTCCTTCTAAGAAATCAGACCATCTGGCTTCTCGGACTTCGGCGATGCGAGACTTTACGTCGCGTTGTAGGGCACGCATTCGAATACGATTTTCCGCGGTAGGATACCTGTCGTAGGCGCGTATATTAGGAGTTCCCTAATATCGTCGGACAATTTGAAGCGGTGAAGGAAGTCCTCCGCTACAACTTGTTTCGATGACCTATCTAATGTCGAGGTGATGTGTGACGTTAAGATGTCTATGGCTTCAGCGGTATCCTGAGGAGACGGGGTAGAGTCCGGGTTAAACGGGAGCGATGGTGGATCAGATTCAGCCAGGCTGATGCCCAGCGTGTGCCAATCCACCACAGTCCTCGTGACGGGAACGGAGTCGGGAGCGCGACCGAGCTTCATAACGACGGGACGGTGGTCTGAATCTAACTCTGAAACTACTTCGATCGAGTGTAAGCTCAGAGTTACGTTTTTTAATAACGCTATGTCGAGTATATCCGGGCGATGCGCGATATTTAGCGGGTAGTGAGTCGGTGTTAGCGGAGCGACGGTATCGAAGGCGAGATCATCGACTAACGCGTCAAGCCGCCTGCCATTCGGGGTTGTGGTGTGTGAGTCCCACCTGATGTGTTTACAATTTAGGTCGCCCGCCAGAATGACAGAGCTCCCCATGCCGAGCAGCGCCTCGATATCACTGCTTAGAACGATCTTATCCGGTGGAAGATAAACGGACGCGATAACGATCGGCGCGTGTCCCGTCAGTGAGATTCGGCACACTGATGCTTCGATATTAGCGAGCGCGGGAGGATCGAGCGGGACGCAATGCAGGGCTCTTCTATAGTAAATGACGGTACCACCACCACGAGCAGAGAGCCTGTCGTTCCTGACCATGTTATAGTTCGCGATTTTAGGGTCACGGCGCGCGGGCTTAAGTAGGGTCTCCTGCACTAAAAAGACATCAATTTGATGGTCACGCAAAAAATCACAAATCTGATCACGTTGATTTGCGAGACCGTAAGCGTTAAAAAATCCTATCGTTACGGATAGGGGCTTTATTCTACTTATATCCGCCATTGATTACCGGCGGAGTGAGGGGAGGACGTACGTATTTAATGACGCGTATACGTCGGCGTATTCTTGCACAACGGCGATAAAGTGTTGTGCAGTGGAGGCAGCGCGAATGGCGTCGCCCAAAGCGTTAACGCGCTCAAAGTTGATCGACTGAAAGAAGTCGATCGCTAAAGCGAGATTGTCGGACGCGGTCGGAGGGCAAGTCGCGGGAGAGGGACGAGTTGCGGGGGCGGGACGAATCGCGGAGGAGGGAGTTGTAACCGTGTTCGTGTACGGCAGCGGTTTCGCCCAAGCCGAGACACTGGGCACCGGCGCCGGATCGAACGCTGGCTTAGCCTGCGACACAGAGGGTGCCGAGGCTTTGATGTCTGGGCCGGAAGCTCGGAGGCGGTTTTGGCGGGCGACGCGGCGATTTATTTTCGGGGCTCGGGGGCATCCGCGGTAATTTGCGGGGTGACCCTGTGTACGACACAGGACGCAGCTAGGCGGTTCCGTCGCGATTTTTTGATCGCGAGTGCAGAGGGCCGTGGCGTGATCTCCTAAACACTTGACGCATCGGGGGCGCGCGTGACAGTTACGGGAAGAATGCCCGTATAATTGGCAGTTATGGCACTGGCTAGGTGTGCCTTTCTTGTGTGGGGTTTCGACGGCGACCATTTTGTTCTATTTTATCGGGCGAGTAGCGAGTAGTTTAGCTACTAAATCACTCGGTACTCGACTAAAATACTCGCCTAGTCCGAACAAGGCTTTAGGCTACCAACGATTAGGTAGGAAAAAAAATTATCACTATGTTTTGGTAACCGAACTTACCGCTTCCCAGGTCTGGTAATTGTCATAGGGCAGTCTTGCTCCGTTCCTAGCTTTGGTCGCATTGTGTGCCTCTTCAATTAACATGTCGTCGTAATCAAGCTTACTGTAATAGAACATTTGTTTTGTGAAGTTTCAACGATGTACATCTATATTTATTTGCCTATATGTATGTAACCTCTATACGATTTATCTTAAAAGAGGTTAATATGTTATAATCTATATATATATAAAAATGAATTGCTGTTCGTTAGTCTCGCTAAAACTCGAGGACGGCTGGGCCGATTTAGCAAATTTTGGTCTTGAATTATTTGTGGAAGTCCAGAAAAGGTTTGAAAGGTAGATAAATATGAAAATGCTCGGAATTAAATAAAAATAACAATTTTGTTGTTCCTTTCTTTGATGTGTCCCCTGTCGGACGGATTTATTTTGTTTGTTTTAAGTTTATTTTATACAAAAGTTTAGGTCTTTTATTTATCGATTGAGGCACTGCGATGTCTGCCGGGTCAGCTAGTTTGTTATAAAGATGAAATAAATGGAATTTTTAATATTGAAACATTAGAAATATAAAAACAATTTGGGATTTTGAAATATAAAAAACATACAAAAGCGGTGAAGCAATAGCTTTAAATGTCGTTTCTCTATATAGAGCAACTCAATTTGTGCTATAGTTTTACTAGGTTAAACTGTATTGTGATGTAAATAAAATAATACTTTATATTGTGTATTATCGTGGATCGTGATGCGTAGAAGCGAAGATCGGGTTCAGTGGCGAGCTTTGGGGGGAGCCTATGTCCAGCAGTGGACTGCCGCAGGCTGATGATGATGATGATGATGTACTATCGATGTTCGTTTTGGTACTAACCGATTGATGGCAGTGTTTTGAAAATTATTTTTTCTCTTTCGTTTGGGCGCGGGAATGAGTGCGTATGTGTTCACTCTAGTTTTGCGTTTTTTTGTACAATAATTATAAGATGTTGGCTTTTAGTTTAGCTTTTAGCTTAGAACTATTATCTCAAGGTAGGTGGCGGCATTTACGTTATATATATCTATGGGCTCCGGTAACCATTTAACATCAGGTGAGCCGTGAGCGTTCACAAACCCAACCAATAAAAAAAATTGATATTTTTTTCACTTTAATCAGAATGTACAATATACGTATACAATTAAATCACAAAAGGAATCGATTAAGCTGTAGATTAAATAAAGAAAAAAAAAACAAGCTATTAAATTATCTTATCTTATACCTTTAAACGAGCAAATCTTGTATATTAATATATAGTAGAGGTCCCGCAGTAGTCGAAATTCGACTATAATTAATTGGAATAGTAAGTTTCTATTTGATTGTATTGTATTGACACTATTATGATTGTATTTTATACTTCTACTAGCGACCCGCCCTCGCTTCGCTTCGGAAACATTAAAACACACATGAAAACATAAAAAAAAAAAAAAAAAAATGAAAATAAAGTAGCCTATGTTCATCAGAGACAATGTCGGCTTCTAATGGAAAAATAATTTTTCAAATCGGTCCAGTAGTTTCGGAGCCTATTCGAAACAAACAAACAAACAAATCTTTCCTCTTTATAATATTAATACTAGCGACCCGCCCTCGCTTCGCTTCGGAAACATTAAAACACACATGAAACCAAAAAAAAAAATAAAAATTAAAAAAAGTAGCCTATGTTCATCAGGGACAATGTCGGCTTCTAATGGAAAAAGAATTTTTCAAATCGGTCCAGTAGTTTCGGAGCCTATTCGAAACAAACAAACAAACAAATCTTTCCTCTTTATAATATTAGTATAGATATATAGAGTATAGATAATCACAAACACCAAGACTACAGTATAAACAAATATTAACAAACAATATTTAATCTATTCTCAATTTGACAACAGACGTCAAGAACAAAAGTTTGACAATAAATAGTATGCATGCGTGTGTGCGTCAAATACATGGTATGTAGTGTGTGTAATGTTTTCTTTATTGATTTACTGTCTCTTTTATGCATTATTTAAAAAAAATATTAGCATTGTGCACTTCTTCTCTATATTGTCTATAAGTGTGGGAAATTGCATACTCCTCCGTAAGCGCAATTTTCGTAAAAAGGGATACAAAGTTTTTGCTTCACGTATTACTATATAGATATAATCTGAATCTCGAAACCGGCTCCAACGATTTTAATAAAATTTAGTATACTGGGGATTTCGGGGGCGATAAATCGATCTAGCTACGATTTATTTTCAGAAAATGTTGTTTTATTCGCGTTTTCAATAATCAACTTTATCGATAATCGACTTTATGACTCTTCCCGACATCTATTGGTGAATAATAATACTATTTTTCTTAATTGAGAGCAACTAACCGCTTTAAAGACACAACATCATGGCGCTATAAAAAAAAACCGGGCAAAGCTTGGTCATCATCTAGTTCTACTGACTTATCACAATGATTCATCGATATCAGCGTAATTCTAGATTTGAAACCTGCTCGTATTGTTTAATGTATTGTGATATAATATTTAATTGATTACGTAGTAGTCGAAATTGATGATACATACCATAATTACATTTGTTATAATTCATAACTTAGACGTTTTAGGTATGTTTGTAAAGAGTTTTTTATGTGACTTCAAAATGTGATCCTTGTGGAAGTCAATCGCGAACATTTGTTAAGTACGTATTTCATTAGAAAAATTGGTACCCGCCTGTGGGATTCGAACACCGTCGCATCGCTAGATATGAATGCACTGTACGTCCCATCCACGGCCACGAAGACTCATATAGCATACGTGATACAGCGGCATCGCAAATCACTAACCTTTTGATGTCATCAGCATGGATCCTGTAGGCAATACCCTGGCCATCCATTAGACTCGTGAAAGCTTCGAGCTGATCAGGCTGCACGAGGACCAACCCTTCACGCTGCGTGGTCGCATGACCGAGCACATCCAGGTCCAGTTGCTGTATCAGCGAACCGAAAGTCTTGAGTTGGACATCGTTTGATGGTCTCACGTGGAAAGTTTTCCACCTGAAATGTTTATGATTCAATAAATTAAGTACTTCAAGTTTGGTGCTATGAATATTCAAGTTTCCCGTATTGAAAATAGACTATGAGTAGCGAAGGTCGCAGGATGATTGGATACAAGTCCCTTAAAACATATCATTACGAAGTTTTTATATTTTTTTTTATTGCCCTTGTAGTCAGACGAGCACACGGCCCACCTGATGGTGAGTGGTTACTCTCGCCCATGGGCGTCAGCAATGTCAGGGGCAGAGCCAATACTGTTTAACACTCTCCACAAGCCTCGTTTGAAGAAGGACATGTCATAGCGCTTGTGGCCAAGTTTGGAGGATGTCGGCCAATGTTGTAAGAAGCAGGGTGACAATCTTGAAAAACTACTCATTACAGCAAAGTGGAAGGAAAGAGGCAAAGGGGGCGTAGTCCTATGCGCTGGCCCAATCAAATTAGGATGACATTGGACTCCAACATAAGTGTGGCTATCCAATGCACAGTGGACAGGAATGAATGGAGGGACTTAGTCGGAACAAAAGCTCTCCGTAAAGGTCACGACCCTCAGTACTGAGGCGCAAGGAAGAGGATGTTTAATAGGGCACTTTGTAGGCTAATGTTGAACAAAATCTAAGGTACATACGCAAAGTCACGTCATCCCTTCCATTTCATTATTTGTTAATTGTCACATACGTTAAGTAAAATATTCGGTGAACAAATTGTCAGAATATAAGCATTTATTTTCTTTGGTATCACAAAAACCTATTCCATTAAGTAGTCATCAGCTCAGCGCATCTTATAGATCCTATATATCTATACTAATGGACGATTCTGATCTTCTTGATTTTCGTCTTTATCAACAGCATCTTCATCTTATGTGTGAAATACGCATTATTTTGTGCACCAATTGGGAGTATTGTGCTAAGTCGGCTTCTGGATTGAAGCAATTGCGGATTCCAACTTGAAAAATTGCATGAGTATATTCGCAGCTCCAATGAGACTTTAGCTTAATATGTATCACAAGTTTTTACATTTAATTATTAATAAAAATAAAACTGTTCATTTTCCATATAATTTAAATAATTTTCTAAGTAACCAAATATTACTTACCCAATATAATGTTCATGTCTGGCGAACACAAACGTAATGAGACCCAACAGAATCCAAGCCCTCATCTTGCTACAAGAATGTGCCAATGGGAATTATCTTACTTTTTATAACCATATTTTGAAGATAAGGGTGTCGATAAAACGATAACCGTTATCGACAAGACTCATCGTTTATCGGTTTGAATAGTGATTTGCTAAATGTTTAACCGGCCCCAGAGTATGTCGTAAAAATATTAAAGGTTAGAAGAACATCAGTCTTGTTTAAAAGTTGAGTATATTCTCTTCTCTTGTACTACTGGGCGCTATTTCTGGGATTTCTATCCGACAATCCGCTATCAGGTTACTAAATCCTGGATACTCTTATCAAAATAGATACGTCCAATGTCGATGTTTACAACTTGAGTGTAAAATAAGTTTAGCGCTACATTGTAGAACATATAATAATATATTATAATTAGTGGTCCCACAGTAGTTGAAATTCGACTATAATTAATTAAAATTATAAGTTTGACCATTATTATGGTTCTATTGTCAAAGGTTATTTATTATATTTCTATAATCAAAAATTTCGCCAAGACTCCACTATAGACAAATAATATTAAAGATAAATAATATTAACCTATTCTCAATTTGACCACAAACTTGAAGGAATGACAAAAGTTTCACAATAAATAAAGAATATTTAAATGTGTGTGTGTGTGTCAAACACATGGTAGTATGTATAACGTTTTTATTTATTGATTTAAAGTATTTTTATGCATAATTTAAAAAAAAATGTATTCT
Organism: Bombyx mandarina; assembly: GCF_030267445.1. Taxonomy (NCBI): domain Eukaryota; kingdom Metazoa; phylum Arthropoda; class Insecta; order Lepidoptera; family Bombycidae; genus Bombyx; species Bombyx mandarina. Next base: position 11,516,866 of record NC_143234.1, on the reverse strand, counting down.
GCACTCCTCTATATTCTCTATAAGTGTGGGAAATTTCATACCCCTCCGTCCGCGCAATTTTCGTAAAAAGGGGTACAAAGTTTTTGCTTCACGTATTAATATATAGATATAACCATTTAGTTTCACGTTTCGTTTGCCGGTTAGCCGTCAGAGGACCGTGGTATCTGAGGAACGCGAATCTTCATGACGATCTACAATTAGAATTGATATGGAAGTATCCGACGACAGCGTCAGAGTAGTGGCGATAACCCTCTTATCATGTCCGCCACTAATTACATAACCGACCTAGACAACGGGTAACGCAAACCCTCATTTTATCAGATCCTCCCAATCTACTTAGGTGCTTTTAGGGTGTTCAAATATCAGTCACTATTCTCATTGAACTCTTCAAATATGACGAATATTTCGAGATGCAGCATAGCCCACAAACACAACCCACTGAGTTTCTCACCGGATCTTCTCAATGGGTCGCGATTCCGTTGCGGTGGTAGATTCAGGGAAGCACCGCTCTTGCTTGAGCTAGTGTTACCAGATTTCTAGCCGTGACCTTAATAGATTGTGGTTTGTCTGCATATACTAGAGATTTCATGTAGCCCCACAGAGAGTAGTCGAGCAGTGTTAAGTCACACGATCTCAGTGGCCAGTTGATGTCGCCACCACGCCAGATGACGAAGCCTTCGAATTTCTCATCGAATAAAATTAATGTTTCCCGTACCTACCTTATGTTCAGTGGCGCCGTCCTATTGGAACTACACGCTTGTGTGATCCATGCCATCTATCCTAGGCCATCCAATATCGTTCGATATCGGTCGCCATTGACAGTGAGTACGGCTCCTAGCGCATCTTCGAAGAAATAAGGGCTGATGATATCGCCGGACAAGCGTGTAAAGTTCCATAGTGAAATTTCACTACTAAGTATGTGTTCATGCCATATTTGACAGCTATGGATTTACCAAGATGGCCGCTATGAGCTGATCGCATTACCAAGATAGCCGCTATGAGCTGATCGCATTACCAAGATGGTCGCTATGAGCTGATCGCTTTACCAAGATGGCCGCTATGAGCTGATCGCTTTACCAAGATGGCCGCTATGAGCCGTTAAAGTTCGCGCATCCCTATTGAAAAACCCAATACATATCCAGCACATATCTTCCATATTGATAATGCATGTGAACCTACAGCATAGGCTGCAGGTGAAATATTGACAGCGTAGTAGAGTCTACTAAAAAAATTCAACTCATGCTTTTTTACTTTTTGAATGAATTGGCTCTGGCATAGGTCTTTTTTAAAAAAAAATATTCATATTATCAATTTTATTCTTATTGACTCTAGTCAATAACTCAACAGTGTCAATGGACGTTCGCGTTATCCAATTTGACAATGACAATAACAACTTTGTAATACATATAATAAATTATTGGAATTCGATTACTTAAATGATATGATTTTACCACGTTGTCAATTAGCCTCATCATTGTGATGGTAGCCAATTGGTAAGCGAAATGTTTGTTTCGTAACAATTAGGAAGCTGTATAAAACAATTTAAGTACGGAAATTACTATTTGTTAATTAGTTTTTAAGTTTTGGAATGTGGCGTATGTCTATATGTTTAAATGTATTTTGTTAAATGTGTTTATATAATAATATTTGAGGCTTATATTCAATTTGTGTTTTTTTATTTGAATACGGATGACTACCTGTTTATTAGTTATATACCTATATTTAGTTAAACAACAAAACCTTTTATTTTTTCAAAAAATACTATTCGTAACATCGTTATGTCAATTTGATGACTGTCATATATATTTTCTTATTTTAAAATGAAATTAAATAAATAAATAAATAAATAAATAAATAAATAAAAATTTACTAACAATCACGCCACGTTAACTGGTCCCGTGATAAGTTCGTAAAGAACTTGTGTTACAGGTACTAGATAACGGATATAAATGTAAAATTTTTATTATACACATACATTTATTTAATATACATCCATAACCCTGGAAAATACATTTATATTTATCATACAAATATCTTCCCTTGGCGGGATTCGAACCCGCGACCCCCTTGTGTAGTGACCATGTCACTTGCCACTACACCAGACGGCCGTTTAAATTAGTGTGCCGGTGTGAATTAACCAAAAAGTACCGATTTTCCCACTTATATATTACTAATAAGTGGTGGGAAAGACTAATTCGAAGATACAGAAAACGAATCTATTTCTAAGAGACCTAAAATATACTTTAAAAACAAAATATGGAAAAGTTAGGGAAATCAGGCGTTTAGTAACAGAAATTGATGCGTGCGGATTGATGTAAATTATTGTAGAGATGCACAACTAAAGATTATAATACTATTTCTGCCATAAGCAACTGGTAGAGCATAGCAGCCGTCTACACTACACTTGATTGGATAGGATACAGCCTAAGGGTTTGAAAAGGATGTTCGTGACGGCTAGCCTGGTGTTGAATATTTCAACAATTGGTGGTCAGTGGATATTGATATCCTCAGTCAAAAAAAGGGGATAAAAGAAAGTGGAAGCTTCTACTTCGAGCTCTCTTGAAACAGATCGCTACGTGACAATAAAAAAAAGAAAAAATAACATTTTATGGACTAATAATTGATTTGAAATAAAAAAAATGCCTTTTTAGGTAGACGAGCATACAGCCCATTTGATTGTGTGTGGTTACCGTCGCCCATGGACGTCAGCAATGCCAGGAGCACAGCGAAGCCGCTGCCTACCGTTAAGCACTCTCCATAAGCCTCGTTTGAAGAAGAACATGTCATAGCGCTCGGGCAAACACCATGGAGGGGAGCTCATTCCAAAGCCGGACGGTACGCTGCAAAAAAGATCTCTGGAAACGCATTGGCTCCAGGTAGTACGGATGAACTCTACTCCGGTGGCGGGCAGTGTGATGGTAAAAACGAGATGATGGGATCATCTCAAACAATTCCTCAGATTACTCCCCATGGAACAGATGGAAGAAAGATTTTACGAAATAAAAAAGCAACATAATTAATGGTACAGCTTTTATTAAGCTCTAAATAAAATTCCGGATTTTCTGGCACCGGCTACAATGCCTTCCCAAGTTTCAGTAGCCACTTGTTTAATATAAATTGGATCCAAGAAGAATCCTCTACCGCCTCCTGGAAGCTCGTAGGTATATGACAGCGGCACCCAAACTGAATGGGCGTAGTCTTCAGAAGCTCCGGATGCTGCGTACCTCAATACGAGAGCTGCGTTTCCAACGACATATCTTGGGAAGTGGCTTAAAGCCTTAGTGTGGATTGCGTTTGCCATTTCAATACCAACGATGTGAAGACCAAGAGCGTGGTGTGATAAAGAGCCATCGTGTCCCCATGGGTACAAGATCATGCTGCCATGGCTATGAATAGTAAGGTATAGACTGATACGGGACAAGTGGTCATCCAAGATATCACGGACTATTCTAGTTTCAATCTCGGAGAAGGCCTTTGGTCCGCCGTAGTTCTCAGCGCAAGGGTTAGTACTCGTACCAACAGTGTTCCAATGGAAATCATAGTTTCGATTGCCGTCTACTCCCGGACACCTCTCTGTGTTGGGTGAAACGATTGATCTGGTCTTGCGCCAGAAACGTTGCTAAAAAAACAATGATATTTTGTAGTAAAATTTAAAAAACATTTTATAATTACGCAGATTCGTTAAGAACTTTGATATATAATTACCGTATTCAAAGAGAACGTGTATCCGTCGGGATTGGCAACAGGGAAAATGACCCAATCGAAATTATTCAACAGATCAGGCTCTGTCACGTCTTCAACTAGCTTGCGGATGGCCCAAGTAGCTACGGGGATCGTGGCCCATTCTCTGGCGTGGATGGCTGCGTCTATTACAACAACAGGTTTGCTCGCATCTTCGAAGTTTGTTGTGGAAATTTTCAGGTACTTGAGGTTTCGCCCTTCGGAAGTCCTTCCTGCATTAACCAATTTCACTAAATCGGGATAGCGTTGAGCAATGCCGTCTATGTACTCTTCAATCTGTAAGATGTTTTAGGAAGAAATTCTGGAGAAAATCAAACTGTCGTCGTGAATATAACATTAATTCCAAACACATTATCTATATCTATACTAATATTATAAAGAGGAAAGATTTGTTTGTTTGTTTGCTTCGAATAGGCTCCGAAACTACTGGACCGATTTGAAAAATTCTTTTTCCATTAGAAGCCGACATTGTCCCTGATGAACATAGGCTACTTTATTTTATTTTATTTTTATTTTATTTTTTGGTTTCATGTGTGTTTTAATGTTTCCGAAGCGAAGCGAGGGCGGGTCGCTAGTTTCAATTATACTTTCACGTAAATTCATCGGGTCTACCTTAATAATTAAAGAACCTTGAAGATAAATACTTTTACGGGAATAATAGGTTTACCAATCTTGCTAAACTAACCAAACAAATGGTTATGATGAAGTGAAAGGCGAGAGCGTTAGAATAATGCTCTTAGCCAGAAGATAAAATAGTGGTATATAAATTACAATAATGTAAAATTGTGGCGACCATAATTAATGTGGAATGACTAATGGGTTTTTAACTTTGACAAGAATCTTCAAGGATTCATAATCAATCTGACAAGGATCTTTTCAATATTCAAATTATTTTTTGGAAGATTCTACTCAAAGATTTATGATTCTGCCACACTCTCTTACCACTGGCCAATCATGGTAGCTGGTGTATGACAGTCTCTCTGTACTTCTCGTTTGGTTCCTTCTCAATTCCAAGATGGCGTCCTCGTAGTCAAGTTGCCTGTAAGATTATTAAGAAAGATGATGAATATGGTATGATGATATTTAAAACCTGACCTGGACTTCACTGTTCCTTTGTTTTGCTGTAGACTCATCTATAGTTAGCCGGTAACAGAACTGTTAGAAATCGCCAAGTGAACCTCTGTTTAAAACCCAAATATATATACCTATCTCGCTTTTTACTGGTGGTAGGGCCTCTTGTGAGTCCGCACGGGTTGGTACCACCACTTCGTCTGTTTCTGCCGTGAAGCAGTAATGCGTTTCGGTCTGAAGGGTGGGATAGCCGTTGGAACTATACTGAGACCTTAGAACTTATATCTCAAGGTGGGTGGCGCATTTACGTTATAGATGTCTATGCGCTCCAGTAACCATGTAACACCAGGTGGGCTGTGAGCTCGTCCATCCACCTAAGTAATAAAAAAAAGAACACATTCGAAAAAAAAAATGCTGGTACTTATCTTATCGTAGAATTTAGGAGCTGGGCGAACAATTGCTCGAGATTTCGACCCTTAGTATTTTTTTGAAGGCTCATATTACACTAATTACAACATAATTCCGGTTCGAAAAGTGGGGGTTAGTAATGTTACTATAAAACTGAGATTCAGAACTCTAATCTCCAGTTAGATGGCAGTATATAAGTTGTTGATGACTATTCACTTCGTACTTCACACCAGCTGAGTCGTGGAAGCGATCACCGATCTTTCAAACAAATAAAACGGGTTGTCTATTATTGTTAAAACTTGTAATGACAAACAATTGTACTTTTAATTTACGGGAATGTATAACACGGGGCAACACCAAATTTGACTTTGATTGCAAAGCATAAAATTTCGATATTTTAGATCGTAATTAGACGAAAGAAAAATGCATGGCATGAAACAGTTTGCTTTTGAACTTTAATAAATTGACCACATATGAAACAAAATGCATCAGCGTCGTATTTACACTTTCGTGACATTTTAAGTTTTTCTGGGCTTGTACAAAACACCTGGTCGTTGTTTATGACTCGAGTGCCATCTGGTGGCACTGTGTAAACGTAAACACCCCACTCGCATAGCGCGGTTTTTTTGAAAGTATTAAAATTAACTAAAATTTATAAAAAAATTGAAAAATGAGTATTATTTCTAAAGCAAACTTTATACAAACAAAGGTATTTTATTTTCGTTTTTGTGAATAATTAACCGCAAAAACCTAGTATAAACGTTAGGACAAAGAACGAATTTTTTTTTGTAGAGTAGCGTAATTCAATATCACGGCCCCTAAAGGCTTATTCTGATTCCTACAATTTAAAGACTTAGAGATTTAAATGTAACTTACGCTTTCACATCGTCAACATGTATTCTGTACTTGATGCCGTATTTATCGAGAGCATCCAAGAAGCTCTCCTGGTACTCCGGCTTAACCAGAACCAGTCCGTCCCTTCCGAATATCGGCCGGGTCAGAACATCAATTTGATACTCATTCTCCAAGGAAGCGAGTGCTTGGAACTCATTCTCGTGTGAAGGTGATATGTAGTACGATTTGTATCTGGAAAGGATCAATAAATGATTCATTCGTCACAGTAAGTAAGGATTTTTAGGAAGGATGTAGATTTTACTGGTGGTAGGACCTCTTGAGAGTTCGCGCGGGTGGGTACCACCACCCTGCTTATTTCTGCCGTGAAGCAGTAATGCGTTTCGGTTTGAAGGGTGGGGCAGCCGTTGTAACTATACTTGAGACCTTAGAACTTATATCTCAAGGTGGGTGGCGCATTTACGTTGTGGATGTCTATGGGCTCCAGTAACCACTTAACACCAGGTGGGCTGTGAGCTCGTCCACCAATCTAAGCAATAAAAAAAAAATGATAGGTTGAAAGATGATAGATATAGAGAAGAATATGTAACTATACTGAGACCTTAGAACTTATATCTCAAGGTGAGTGGCGCATTTGCGCTGTAAATGTCTATGGGCTCAGTAACGACTTAACACCAGGTGGGCTGTGAGCTCATCCACCCATCTAAGCAATAAATAAAAAAAAACGCTTTTGGAGAGGCTCTAATGAGAAATCAATTAGAATTTAGTGTTTCCTTTGGGTTTCATATGTTCTAAAGGTTATTATAAATGCTTTTACAGTTTAGTCTAAGGTTTCACGGTTACGAGTCGCGACCAAGGTGCCCTTAATCAGTACGCCCTAGTCAACGTGACCAGGAAAACTCTAAAGTATTCGAAATGTGGGAGATAGTGTTGTCACGCTTAATTAAACTGTAATAAGCCTACGTAGGATTTTCGGGTTTGTCGGTCCAGTTGGGAGAAAGAAGGGTGACTATCTCGAAATACTACTCATCACCGGCAAAGCGGAAGGAAAGAGGCTTAGAGGGCGTAGTCCTATGCGCTGATCCGATCAAATTAAGACGACATTGGACTCCAGCATGAAAGTCGCTATCTACTGTGCAGAGGATTGAAAAGAATGGAGGGACATAGTCCGAACAAAAAATGCTCCGTACTGGTCCCGACCCTCAGCACTGAGGAACATGACAAACGGAGGAGGAGTTTTCACTATTTAATTTTTACTTTAAAGTAGTATCATATATCATATGAAATCTACGACGCAGCGGAGTCAAAATTACTGGTGGTAGGACCTCTTGTGTGTCTGCATGGGTAGGTACCAGCACCCTGCCTATTTCTGCCGTGAAGCAGTAATGCGTTTCGTTTCGAAGGGTGGGGCAGCCGTTGTAACTATACTGAGACCTTAGAACTTATATCTCAAGGTGGGTGGCGCATTTACGTTGTACATGTCTATGGTCTCCGGTAACCACTTAACACCTCGCGGGCTGGGAGCTCGTCCACCCATCTAAGCAATAAATAGAAAAAAAATGCGTTATCTGCTTAAAAAACAAACAGAAACGTATTTTTTTTTAAGTACCGTATTAAATGTAAACATTTAAATTGAATTAATCACTTTCAGAAACATAATTGATTGCTGATGTTGTTAATCAAACAAGATTATGAATAAAATTATCACATTTCGATCGAAATCTAATTTCAACTTACTCGTAAGATACCTAAAGTGCCAACGATCAACAAATAAGTCCTTAAAATCGAACGCACCGTTTGTTATCAACTATATCCGTGTGCGTAATACGAATTTACATGTGTACACTCATGACAAATGGTATTATTAGTTTGTGAATATAAGCCATTCATGTATTCAACGACAATGACGTCATATGTTTTTTTATTGCTTAGATGGGTGGACGAGCTCACAGCCCACCTGGTGTTAAGTGGTTCCTGGAGCCCACAGACGTCTACGACGTAAATTCGCCACCCACCTTGAGATATAAGTTCTAAGGTCTTAAGTATAGTTACAACGGCTGTCCCACCCTTCAAACCGAAACGCATTACTGCTTCGCGGCAGAAATAGGCAGGGTGGTGGTACCTACCCGCGCGGACTCACAAGAGGTCCTACCACCAGTAAAAAATGTTATCAACTTGGGTCCAGTCGAATTTAGTACATAATTCGTGCTGAAATTTAAAACAGCAACTGCTCGGTTCCGTGTTATTGCACTGATGCGGTCTGGCATAAGCTATATTGCGGCTTTACAATAGCGATTAAACGTTAATTTTAATACTAAATGAAGATACGTAGGACGATTTGTGAAATTTATTTAATACTAGCTGACCCGTCAGACTTTGTAGTGCCTCAATCTATAAATAAAAGACAAAAGGAATCCGTCCGATGGGAGACACATCAAAGGGAAAACAAAATTGTTTATTTTTATTTAATTCCGAGCATTTTCATATTTATCTACCTTTTAAACCTTTTCTGGACTTCCACAAATAATTCAAGACCAAAATTAGCCAAATCGGTCCAGCCGTTCTCGAGTTTTAGCGAGACTAACGAGCAGCAATTTATTTTTATATATATAGATAGATAGCACTATCGTGAATACCAAGAATATAATAATAAATACATATGGAATAGCAAAACACTTTTTTTTTGTTTCATGTGAAGTTTTGTATCAATCAACACCACGATCAACAAAGAATTTCATAAAACTCATAATGGAAGGATTAGTACATAGTTAATGGGATAATTAAATTGTTTAAAATATTTTTGATTTACTCCCTTATCTGCCCCTTTAATATCTTATCTCATAAAGGTGCTGACCGGGCATGGATGTACCTTCACCTTTACGAAGTCGTCGTGGCCTAAAAGATAAGACGTCCGGTGCATTCGTGTTGAGCGATGCACCGGTGTTCGAATCCCAGGCGGGTACCAATTTTTCTAATGAAATACGTACTCAAGGCTCCACTAACCACTTAACATCAGGTGGGCTGTGAGCTCGTCCACCCATCTAAACAATAAAAAAAAAAGAATAGAAGCTGAGCCAACGACGAGGTGTCACCATTACGGATACGACTTAGACATTGAGGAGCATACGCTCGCTGTCTGCCCCACTTGGGAGGAGCAGCGCCGTGTCCTGATCGCAAAGGTAGGACCGGACTTGTCGCTGCCTGGCGTCGTGGCGTCGATGCTTGGCGGCGACGAGTCCTCGAAGGCTATGCTCGACTTCTGCGAGTTCACTATCTCGCGGAAGGAGGCGGCGGGGCGAGTGAGGCAAAGCTTTCCTGGCTTCCAGGGTCGGGACTAGGGTTCCATTCGTGACCCGGCCCCTAAGAGCTTCGGGCTCTACCCCTTTGTGCGGGGAGGGATCAGGCGTGGGGCAGCGTGCGCGGCACGCTCGCCCGTGATAGGAAGCCGAGTGATGGTAGGCTGTGTTCCCCCGAACGCTCCGGGGGGAGCTGTAGCGCGGTGCCATCAAGGCAGTCTCCCGACCCGCAGACCGAGGGAACTGGTGGCCGTGTCGCTGGCGGCCGCCGGTCCGGTGTTTGGGGGACGGCGTAATGGATGTAATATGCTGTTCGTCAACCCTGTCCCGTCGTATTAATGGCGACGACTGGGCTCCGGCCCGGTCCGGGGTGGGGTTCTGGCTGTGAGCGGCAGGAGTTTTTGGTGAGGTTCAACTCCCACATACCGGATCACCGGATCGGATAGTTAAATATTATGACTTGATACCGGTGGCTCGGCGTCTTGTGTGCCCGCACGGGTAGGTACCATCACCCTAATCATTCGACCGTGAAGCAGTAATAATGCGTTGCGACTTGAATGGTTGGGCACTGTTGTACTGTAAAAACTGAGACCTTAGAACTAGTGGTAGGACCTCTCGTGAGTCCGCATGGGTGGGTACCACCGCCCTGCCTATTTTCTGCCGTGAAGCAGTAATGTGTTTCGGTTTGAAGGGTGGGGCAGGTGTTGTAACCATACTGAGACCTTAGAACTTATATCTCAAGGTAGGTGGCGGCTTTTACGTTGTAGATGTCTAATGGCTCCGGTAACTACTTAACACCAGGTGGGCTGTGAGCTCGTCTAGCCGTTTTAGTCATGTAAAAGAATGCCCACGGCAAGTGATATGTCTTTATGATTCTATTCGAAGTCACCACACACTCAAACCATTTACTTATTTTTTAAGGCAAACATCACTATACTAATCATGATGATGAAAGAACAATTGTTTTGTTATCAAGTTAATTGTGATGAATAAATTACACATGAATACTACTTTTATTTTAGTATAAATTATGGAAAAAAAAATTCAGATATTTGAGATTTTCTGGCGTGACTGATCAGCTAAAGGTGAGCGTCGTAAGGGAAATGAGAAACGACGGTAAATAGCTTTGTGAGATGAGGAACTAGGTTGTTATTACTACCATATGGGTGACCTTACAATGCGCTTTTCTACCAAAAAAAGAATGCTGAAGCTGCTGGGATTTCTCAGAAACGACTTCCAAGCTTATGAAAACTTCGAATGCGTTGGCAATACAAAGAAATCAATAGCAATAAAATGTATTTGACTCATAATTATAAGGATAATGACGTAGCGAGATATTTTAATTGGTTCTAAATTATATTGGAAAACATAAACAAAATACTAGTATTTTCTTGAAATTCATACCATAAAGTACTATTAGTACTGTATAAGAAAATACTAGATGATGACCGAGCTTTGCTCTTTTTTTTTTTTGATAACGCCATCTTGTTGTGTCTTTTAAGCGGTTAGTTGCCCTCAATTAAGAAAAATAGTATTATTATTCGCCAATAGATGCCGGGAAGAGTTGATTATTGAATACACGAATAAAACAACATTTTCTGAAAATAAATCGTAGCTAGATCGATTTATCGCCACCGAAATCCCCTGTATACTAAATTTTATGAAAATCGTTGGAGCCGTTTCCGAGATTATATACATTAATATACAAGAATTGCTCGTTTAAAGGTATAAGATAAATAAACTATTTACAATAATAGTTTTAGAATATATACTAAGTTAGCTGTTTCTTGTCTTTTGTGAGTATAAGTAAAAACAAATTTAAACTCACCCAATGTACATCTCGTGTTTTGCATACGCAAAAGCGAAAGCACAAAGCAGAATAAGTGAATTCATGGTATTATGTTAATTGTTTTTGAAACGAAAAATAATTTACATTTATTTTTATATAACCCGATATTGGTAAGTATTGATAAAATGCTATTGATAAAAATCTCTAGTGAAAAATACAAGATTTCTTAGCTTAATACCATAATTATTTTGATTAATAGGTAATTTTATGTTTTTTTTTATTGCCTTTGTAGACAGACGAGCATACGGCCCACCTGATGGCAAGTGGTCACCGTCGCTCATGGACATCAGCAATGCCAGGGGCAAAGACAAGCCGCTGCCTACTATTAAGTACTCTCCGCAAGCCTCGTTTGAAGAAGGACATGTCATAGCGCTCGGGAAACACCGTGGAGGGGAGTTCATTCCAAAGCCGGATGGTACGTGGCAAAAAAGATCTTTGGAAACGCACTGTCGATGAACGCAGCGGTTCCAGATAATATGCACGAACTCTGCTCCGATGGCGGGAGGTGCGATGATAAAAAGGAGATGAGGGGATCATCTCGAATAATTCCTCAGAGCATTCCCCATGGACCATACGGTATAAAACACAGAGAGAACCGAAGTCCCTCCGTAGACCCAGAGGTTCCAAGCGATCCGCGAGAGCGGGACTATCGACCATCCGAACAGTCCATTTCTGTATGGAGTCAAATGGAAGTAGCTGGTATTTGGGAGCCCCGGCCCAGAGGTGAGAGCAGTACTCCACGCGAGGCTGGACCTACGCTTTATAAAGCGCAAGCCTCTGCCCAGGCGTGAAATACCGCTTCAATACTAATAATAAGTTTGCAACGATTTTATTATGGTGAATACTACAGTTTGTTTTGTTTATTAACCCATAATCTTCTTCTAGCTCTTATCCCATAAGGACGAAACAACATGTTTCTGTTGTATTTATAGGCTACAGTTTTATTATTTATATCTGAAAGCTAAATAGAAATTAGTGGAGGGTTTAACAAAAGACAGACGTTATCCATTGAGTGTCTCTACGCTAAGACTCTCTACTGCGTTGTGGGCCAGAGAAACATAAATACGAGACAATAGTTGGCATCCAGAAATATCTCACGAAAAACCTATGATTTCGAGGCAAAGCCTTTCCTCACGGTGGTGATAGTTAAAATCACTGATTGCTAGATCAACAAGATTAAACTGGTGGTAGGACCTTTTATGTTTTCGTTTTCGCTTAAAATTTCGTGAGGTCTAGACAAGTTTAATTGTCTACTTTTACGGTCCGAATGAATGAATGAATGAATAGCCTTTTATCGAGACCCATATTACAATTATATGATTAAAAAAAATATATAAAAAACTTAATGTAAAAATTTTATATAAAAAATTTAAATTTAATGTAAGCCATAATCTAGGCTTTTATTTGAATTTCACATATTTTCTGTAGATCTGTTTGCCAATCGACAAAGACCTCCTCCAACCCTTTCCACTCATGTCTTTCTTGAGCCACTCTGTTTTATGTGACGCCTGCAACTTGTCTCATGTCGTCATCTCATATTTTCTAACACTTATCTTTTTATTTTCTCTAAGATACCATCGTGTCACATTTTTTTATTACCATAAGCCCTGCCCAACATCATTTAAGCCATCTAATTTTGCACGCTATGTCTATAACCTTTGTTTTGCTTCTTATTACACGGTTACTCAATCAGTCTGACTTTTTCACATTTATCATACTCCTCTCCATTGCACGTTGGCACGATGCGAGTTTGTTAATCGTGTTTTGTGATAAGGCCAATGTTTTGCTGCCGTACATAATTAACTTGAATGGTTACAATTCGTACATAGCTAACTATGCTCTATGTTGACCCACTACTACAACTGTTTAGAGCGGCTTCTGAATGATTGGCTGCAGCGGTAGCACGCGTTTTTATACAAGCGGGGACAAAATATGTTAACATGCAGTGCATACACAAGCGCGGGCCGCTAGAATTACTACAATGCAGTGCACGCCGATTACACGGGTCGCTTTAAAATTGTGCATCTTTTATTAATGTGTTACAGAACTGGTAGTATGCAAGTGTTAAAAAGTTTGCTTTTTATGTTCATATGAAGATTTTTATCTTTCATAATCTCTTTCAAGCCCCAATACCTTCTCCAGCCATTACTGCTTCACGGCGGAAATAGGCGGGGTGGTGGTACCTACCCGTGCGGACTCCCAAGAGGTCCTACCACCAGTGATTACGCAAATTATAATTTTGCGGGTTTGATTTTTATTACACGATGTTATTCCTTCACCGTGGAAGTCAATCGTGAACATTGGTTGAGTACGTATTTCATTAGAAAAATTTGTACCCGCCTGCGGGATTCGAACACCGGTGCATCGCTACATTCGAATGCACCGGACGTCTTATCCTTTAGGCCACAACGACTTCAAAATAATGTGTAATCAATTTGGTTGTTTCCTAAGTTCACGTATGTGATTTCTCTCTACGTTTGTCATTGCTTGCTTGCTTTGCACTTGCTTTCCGCTGATAGTTCGTTTATCATTCTTGTTATGTCTTCCGGAGATTTTGATAATAACATGATATCATCTGCGAATCTCAAGTGAATCAATGAGACACCGTTTACATTGATACCGAGATTTTCGCAATTTAGAGCTCTGAATATTAATTCTAGTACTTTTACGGTCTAATCCTGTATATATTATTTAATTATTTTTTTGTATTTTTTACGTCGTTCATTTTGGTCACCCAGACTATGAACCGGGATATCCTACTGGGCCGGAATCAGGTTGCCGGATCAAAACGCGAAACATCACTAACCGGTCGCTCTTTAGTTATGTCCGCTCTGCGGCAAACAACAATCCTGGAATAGCACCGCGTAAAGTCAGCCTTTCCTGCCGCTCCAAGCTGCCACCGAGACAGGGGCCTTCTACAGAGGCAGGAACTTGGTATAGCCCCTCCTAGCGGCGGGGTATCTTAATCGCGACATAAATAGTGGCACACCTTCGTTGGCACATTGACAGACTTTAGATTGGCGTGCAAGTTTATTTTTAGTTTGGTTCCGGTAGTAATGCTTGGGTTGTGGTTATACTAATGGTTAGGTTTTGATATTAATGCTTTTATCGATAATAAGACTTAGCATCGCTCATGCATACTCACAATTAGCCTTATTTTATTATGTGATTAGGTGGACATATGATATATTATGATAAAATCCATCCGTATATCTAATTGTCATACATTTAGTTATCATTTAAGTATTAAGTGCTCAATAAGCCTATTATCACTGATAGAATATTTTTTCGTAGCATCATTTATGTATTATATTTACATAATGTTTTATTTTATCTAATATATAAAATTCTCGTGTCACGGTGTGCGTGATTGAACTCCTCCGAAATGGCTCGACCGATTTTCGTGAATCTTAGCGTGCATATTGGCCAGGATAGAGAATCGGACAACATCTATTTTTCATCCCCCTAAACGTTAAGGGTAGTCCACCCCGAAATTTTGTTTTTTAATTTTAGACAAAAAAAAATGTTTTTATTTTTTTATGATACAACATACTAAAATACACACAACCCAAAAATTTCACCCCTCTACGATCAACCTCAATTTTTTATTTGTTAATTATAAACTTGAATTTTTTTGGCAAGATTTATTTATTTATTTTGTCATGTCTTAAAATAAAAAAAATCATATGACTCTCAATTTTCACTATCATACGATCAACAGCTATTTTGCCATCCCGATTTTTTTTTTTTTATTCTATGCACAGATCCGCAATAAGCTTGTAAGATGGCAATCAAATATTATAATTGTAGTACGATAAATTCTTATTCAGAGTTTATAATTTCAAGTTCTTTTAATTATGATTATTTTTTAATTCAATTTGATCTCCCGCCCTCGCCGATCGACTACTGATCAACTATCAATCGATCAGTGATCCCCGCCAGATGTCACCACTCATCCAGCAAACATCACGTAGTAGGGATGAGGACGAAGCCGGTCTCCTGTCTTACTCACTATACATTTTTCAGCCATGTTTTTTGGTTTTATTTGTGTATCAATCATAGCTTGCCAGCCATGTTTTTTTGGTTTTATTTGTCTATCAATAGTATGTTCAGTAGGTCTGAGAATCGGCTACTATCTATTTTTCATACCCCTAAGTGATAAGGGTTGTCCACCCCGAACATTTATTTTTTATTTTTATTTTTTGGATATATATTTTTTTTGGTTATAATGAGGTATTATGTGGTTGAATGAGGTTTTTTTTTCTACACTAGAATTTCCCTAGAAATCTTATTTAAGGCAACACAACGTTTGCCGGGTCAGCTAGTATTATATAAAACCTTCTTCGATTGAATAACCTGCAGACGTCACAAAACGTTAGAGCGTCACACAACCTCAGTAAAGTAACTTTACAAGAGGGAAGAAGAAGAATCACACTCACCATCAGCTCAGACCTAATCAACCTAATCCTGCAGCTCATCACCCCTGCTTCAATAGGCAAGGAGTTACAAGCCCGGGCAGAGCGGTTTCCCCGAGGCCCGTCCCGCGCCACTGTAAGGAGACGCGACGACTCGATAGTAAGTAACTTTACTGAGGTTTGTGACGCTGTGACGCTTTGTGAGGTCTGTAGGTTATTCAAACGAGGAAGCTTTTAAAAGTTTGTAGCCAACGATTATTTAAAGTCCAGACATCTAAAAGATTTTTCTGCCTCATTTGGTCGATAGAAGTAAAGGACATGATTAAGGATTTGCGGCTTCGCAAGGCACCCGGGTCCGAAAGCGTATTCAACCGGGTCATTAAGCTTCTACCCGCCCAACTCATCGTGATGTTGGCATCCATTTGCCGCTACGATGAACTGCATAGTTCTCGCAATGTGGAAAGAAGCGAACGCTATCAGCATACAAAAGGCTTGTAAACCAAAAATCACACCAAAGATCATCCCGCCAGTGATCGACTGATTAACTTTCTCTTACAACTTAGCTCAATGGACAAGTAAAAAAAAAAACTGTAATCAAAAATTGTAATCTTGAGATGTATTTTGTTTCACATTGGGAAGAAATCACTGGCCGCGCGTTCTTCTAATAGCCCTTTGGGCTAACAGCGAATAGGTAGTAAAAACAAGTAAGAATTAATAAGTGGAAAGTGCGCATGTGTATGTAAACCCTTACGGAAACACAACCGGCTAGGGAAACCACTTTCTCGCTGATGACGACATTTTTTAATCTTGTTTGAAGAAAGATATGTCATAGCCTTCAAGGATCATTATGGGGGCTATTTGAAAAAACCAATTGTAAGAGCTTAGCTTATTTATTTTTATTTAAATGAAAAACCTCTCGCCGAAAATATTATTTCAAATGTTTTGAAGTCATAATCTAAGCTTATGTTTCAAATGTTTTTAGATACTTGTCATTGAATTCAGCGGTTTTGACCCTTTAATGTAAGCCGTCCTAATGTCAGCTAATTTAAAAATTTGAAAGCAAGGGGGTGCAGAGAAAAAAATTTAGTATATTGTTCGCATTAATTAATGTCTAAAAAAATTGTGGCTTAGTCAAATAGTTTGGTACCAATACTACGTGTCTATAATTGGTTCCAATGCACAATCTGCGCAACGGGAAGGACTTGTCTTTTTCCAAAATTTCGACATTTTTTTTATTGTTTTGTGCAGTCTAGCCATCAGATGGGAAGTGGTTACCGCTGTCCATGGACATCAGCAATGCCAGCAGAGCTAACCCACTACTTAGCTATTCATGTCATTATTCATACTCGGGACTCGGAAGAGGCGACCGAAGAAGACATGGATGGAATGTGTGAATGACGATATAAGAGAGAGAGGAGTGAGTGTTATGATGACGGCTGATAGAAGAGAATGCAAGACAAAAGTTAGCTGTGCCGTACTATTGGGATAAGGTGGAGAAAAAAAAGAAGATCGCTGATGGTAAATAATCTAATCCGTTTACTAAGTCTTCTAATTGTTTCTTGCGGAACTTCGCGGTGACTACGGCGAAATGTTATAAATATATAACGCTATGAAACAATTCGCACGCCATCTATCGTGTTTTATGGTACTGCAACAAAAACCTCAACAAAAGCTAAAATTTTCAATTAAATTCGACAAGCAATTTCAAGTACATCATTAAAGATTAATTTTCAATTGATATATAAATGAATGACTAGATGGCGTTGTTATGAAATATTTACCGTTCACACGTCGAAGGACGTTGAAATGGTTCTTTGATGGTTTTACTGGTGGTAAGACCTCTTGTGAGTCCGCACGGGTAGGTACCACCGCTCCGCCTATTTCTGCCGTGAAGCAGTAATGCGTTTCGGTTTGAAGGGCGGGGCAGCCGTTGTAACTATATGAGACCTTAGAACTTATATCTCAGGGTGGGTGGCGCATTTACGTTGTAGATGTCTATGGGCTCCAGTAACCACTTAACAGCAAGTGGGCTGTGAGATCGTCCACCCATCTAAGCAATAAAAAAAAAATTTATTTAATTTTTTTTTCCTACTTATTCTAGTGACTTAAAGTGAGTGGATGAGCTCTCAGGACTCTAGCCTGACGAATTTGCTAACACTAGCCTTAGCAAGAGCATTGCTTCGGAGAACCTATCACCGGATCGGAAACGTGACCCACTGAAAACCCGGTGAGAAACTCAGTGAACCTCAGTGTCTGAGGAAAAAAAAAAAAGATACTCGCTGAATAATAAAGATTAGGGGAGATTAAGTGAGACGAGTCAGTCGCAATGATCGTTCTATCTCTTTCTTGTGTTTAAATAGATACTTTCCAGCCCTATCACCTCGCGTTGGAGGCACACGCGACAGTTAAGGGTGTCACCAAAAAAAGTGCAGCAACCTTCAGCTAAATATTTATATAGCTATATATAAAAATGAATTGCTGTTTGTTAGTCTCGCTAAAACTCGAGAACGGCTGGACCGATTTGGCTAATTTTTGGTCTTGAATTATTTCTGCTAGTCCAGAGAATGCTAGAAAATATGAAAATGCTCGTAATTTAATAAAAATAACAATTTTGTTGTTATTTTGATGTGTTCCCCGTTTTTTTAAATTTTAATTGAGAATTCGAACTCACGTCTCAAGGTGACAGCGTTCTCTTTGTTATTCTTTTGGGTAATCAATTAACACCATACAAGCTGTATGCTCGTATTAGTAAACTAGTGTAATAAAAAAACGCTTCATTGTGTTCTCCAATGATGCTTTTTTTTATTGCTTAGATGGATGGACGAGCTCACAGCCCACCTGATGTTAAGTGGTTACTGGAGCCTATAGACATCTACAACGTAAATGCGCCATCCACCTCGAGATATAAGTTCTAAGGTCTCAGTATAGTTACAACGGCTACCCCACCCTTCGAACCGAAACGCATTACTGCCTCACGGCGGAAATAGGCGGGGTGGTGGTACCTACCCTTGCGGACTCCCAAGAGGTCCTACCACCAGTGATTACGCAAATTATAATTTTGCGGGTTTGATTTTTATTACACGATGTTATTCCTTCACCGTGGAAGTAAATTGTGAACATTTGTTGAGTACGTATTTCATTAGAAAAATTGGTACCCGCCTGCGGGATTCGAACACCGGTGCATCGCTCAACACGAATGCACCGGACGTCTTATCCTTTCGGCCACGACGACTTCAAACAGACTAATATTGCTTACGTACTAATATTGCTTACGTACTAATATTTGTTTAATTCATTAGCGAAAAGAACTTTTGCAATCAAATACTTTTCAAATTTAATTGATATTAGTTTTATCGACGCCCGACAACAATCGCATCATCGAGATATGGAAGCTGATAAAAATGTATCGAAAGGGTTCTGCAAGGGAATAAAAAAAAGGATTGTGTGGTTTTATGAAACCACGGTAAAAGTGAAACTTTTTTTCATATTATAGACATTTAACTCTGACAAACAACATTTACATTAAACACTGACAAAAATAAACAAAATAGCGTGGAGCACTGGCACAAATGAATAATAGTGTATACACTACACGGTCAGCTGCTGCGAACTATAGGCACCGCCATATTGGCCTCAGCTGCTCTGACGGGTGCCTTTCACTTTATCCCTACTCCGCGGCCGACCGTCACGCGACATGCAACACACAGACGAAAAAGTTTGGGACGATGTAATAAAAGTTTCACTTTCACGTTCACTGCAAGTGTAACACTACACACATCACCCTTCTATG
The DNA here is from genome assembly GCF_030267445.1 of Bombyx mandarina. Classification (NCBI taxonomy): domain Eukaryota; kingdom Metazoa; phylum Arthropoda; class Insecta; order Lepidoptera; family Bombycidae; genus Bombyx; species Bombyx mandarina. Next base: position 11,497,444 of record NC_143234.1, on the reverse strand, counting down.
TACAGTTACCTATATATATAAAATGCCAGTACAGTTATCTATATATATAAAAGAAAGTCGTGTTAGTTACACTATTTATAACTCAAGAAGGGCTGAACTGATTTGGCTTAAAATTGGTGGAGAGGTAACTTAGAACCAGGAGAAGGACATAGAATACTTTTTATCACGTTCCCGTGGGACGTGACATAAAACGTGGTATAACAAAACACAACTGACATCTGAATCATTAAAATACTAGCTTCTTTAGTTTACATTAATTATCCAAATAAAAAATTTACCTTAATAAAATCAAAAGTCTGCTTTTTGCCTCTAAGGCGGAACAAAGTTCGCCGGGTCAGCTAGTTTGTTACTAAAATTGTGTTATATTTTTACGTGCAAATCACTCAAGCTACGGAACTTCCGTCGGAGTCGCGCAGTTCACACTTATTCGTAAATTTTTAATTAATATTCTTTTATCATTGAGATAAAAGTCATTAAGGACATCAATAATAATTAATAAATAGACCCGGTAGTAAAGTATTCGTTAAACGTGATCCGGGCAGGCGTGATTCCGCCGCCATCATGAAACAATTCAGCCTGATCTTATGCGTCGTGTTTCATTTCGCTTTTGCGAAACACGAATTATATGATGGGTGAGGTTAAATATAGTGTATACTGTTAAAATCGGCGCAATTAAATATCGTGCGATTACCGACAATTGATCTGTCCGTCTAATATTGAACGATACGATGTAATATCCATCAATAAAGTTTCGATTGTCTGTACTTTGTCATCATATTTTTACGATAACGTAACTTAAGATAGTATCGAATATCCTGTCAATTTCCCCTCTAATATAATATTATTATGTTTGTTCCGTTCCGCCCAGTCGGGTGGCTGAGCTCACGGGCTCAACTTAAGAGAGTTTACAAACACTAGCCCTAGCAGTGCTTCGCTGAATCTACCACCGGATCGGAATCGCGACCCACTGAAAAGATCCGGCGAGAAACTCAGTGGGCCTATATAATGTGTCTATAATTTAATCTTTTTCTTTAGGTATTTTATTTTTTTCTTCATCCTTTTGTCTTTTGTCTTTGTAGGCAGACGAGCATACGGTCCACTTGATGATAAGTAGTACCAGTCGCTCTTAGGCACAGCAATTCTAGCAAAACTGTAAATTCTTTGAAGTTAATTTTTAGTTATTCATAAACACAGAGACAAATGACTATAGCTTTTTTTAATTAGATAATTATTGAAAAAAATATCTATTCGCAGCCATAGTCTTTACCAAGTCAACGTGGAATTCGTCGAGCAAACCCAACTTCTTGAAGAGATTCAGACCAGATACAACCTGGATGTCTGGATATACGCCTACCCTGGTAGACCGGGACAGATCCTCGTTCCAGGTCACCTGAAGGAACAATTCCAAGAAGAGCTTGCTGCTGCGGGAATTACTTATTCTTTGGAAGTGGAGAACATTAAAGAGTGAGTTACGTTGAAGTTAAACTTTTGAATGGGAACTTTTCGAGCGCGTCGATAATTAAAAGAAAAGAGCTTTGTAGCCGCGTAGAATTAGTTATGACACAATTAGCAGCTTTTGTTTCAAAACTAGTTATGTAAGGGTGAAATCTGTTTCCTTCTTCTAAAATTCTGCATTCGTTCATAGTACCACCGATATCGTATTTTCTACGACTCCTCCACAATTTTACAAAGATATAACTCTCTTATATGCTTTGAGCCCTCATATATTTTTACTGTCTCCTTTTTGTGCAGAAGAGTTTTATGTTTGAATTTAAGTCTTAAAGCATTCACGTTAGTTCTGTTTTTCGGTTTCTGTTTAATACCAGAAAAGTCGTGTTTATGACTTAATCAACTTAATTTTTTTGCTAATAAATCAATCAATTCAAATAATAAGTTGATTAAGCCGAGTAAAGTTTTGGGGGTAAAGTTTTCAATGAGTATATTGAGTTTTCAATATTATATACGCAATATGTAGAAGCTGAAATTGTTCAAGTATTTGACTAGTTTGGGCAGAGCTTGTTGTTGGGTAAAATAATTTAAAGGAGAGCTTGAAAGGGGATTTAGCTGGACTGGGCAATGTTTGGCAAACAACGAAGAGTCTTATCCACCCCATTCCACAGTGCTTGAATACAAAAGATTTCAAACTTACTGGTGATAATTGGACTCTTACAGTGCTGCTAGTTTATTATTTTATGGTCGCTCAAAGTCCTATGGAATGAGCATTGTTTGGATTTTCTCTGAATTTCTCGGAATATAGTAATTTGACAGAGAACTAAAGTCATGTACATAGTTCATAGAGTTCGCAAACTTAATGGTAGTAGATTAGACAAATATGTAGAACCGACGATCGCTGGAGCTGATGGCTTCTTGAGTGAAGGCCACGCACCGACAAATTTAGTGGGGGGCGTTCCCTGGCCAGGTGGAAAGATAATTTACGAATGATCGACTAAAGGAAATCAATGAGAGAGTCGAAAACTGGTCTCGGTGGTGTAGCTTAGACCTATATCCAATAGTGGCCAACTGTGGGCATAGACGTGTAAAACTTAGATGTGTAAAACTGATTAAGGAAGATTTATATTAAGTCAAGATCTTATCTTCCAGGAAATTAGACTTAGAAGATTCATTGTTAGAAGCTGCTGCTGCACGTAGCAATAGATCCAGATCTCTCCCCGGATTGTCCTTCGACGTTATCCACAGATATGCAGTGGTGAGTAGGTTTTTATATGAATGGCAATACGCTGATTGAAAATCATTTAAAATATTTTTGTAACGTTTTTGGGACGAAGTTCCTTATGGGACGATGCGAAGGGGTACCCTAACCGGGAAAAACGTCCGTAACGTAAGATTTTATGTTTGTTACCTCATAACTTTTGACTAGGTGAATCGATTTTGATGATTTTTTTGTTATTAGAAATCTGACGCTTTCAGTATGGTCTCATTTTAATTTAGTTCAGTTCTGCTAATGGTATCCATGAGAAAACCATATAAGCCTTCAATTTGCATTAAGCACGTGCGTGACAAATAACTCAATAACTCAATATCACGCCAACCGATTTCGATGATTATTATTTTTAGTGTATATTAATTTGTTTTGGAATATCTTTTTTTTATCAATAATAAAATCATAATAAACATGTATACCCGAATAATTATTTTCTTTATACCTCGAATAGAACTTAAAATTAATATTTTTATAATAAGGAACTTCGTTCCTATCCGGTGTCCTACGACACCACACATCTTTTTTTTATTTTATAGAGTAGAGTGTAGAGAGTAATAGTTTAGTAATGTCCGTTAAATGATCGCAGGTCGACCGGTATCTTGTGGATTTGGCCAACACCTATCCCAATGTTCGCGTCTTCTCAGCAGGCAGGAGTGTTGAAGGCAGAGATATTAAATACATTACGATTTCCACGACCAATTTTCAGGTTAGTTAAATTAGATATATAACAAAATGGTTATAATAATGTTATTTATAATTCGAATTTAATTTGCTTATAAAATACTTTTAGGACACCAGAAAACCGGTAGTGATGCTCCAGTCTCTTCTGCACGCCAGAGAATGGGTAACTCTTCCAGCAACGCTCTATGCCATAGAGAAGTTGGTTATCGACGTCACTGAAGGGGATCTAGTTAATGATATTGACTGGATCATCTTGCCGATCGCCAACCCTGATGGATACGAACATTCCCATACTAGTGTAAGTTGTTCTTTATGATCGAGATAATAATGAAGTTAGTGACTCTAAACATCGATTTCTCTTTCGTCCCAACTAGTAGTTAATGCTAATCATAAATAGAATAATATTTTTCGTTGCCTGTACACTAATTCGTACAGGAGTCTGTAATAAATAAATAGTAGTTAAAAAAAACTAACAAAATACGCTTTTGTAGAAAATCCATCTAAAAAATAGAAAATATAATAAATTTTAATAAATTTGTTACAGAGTAGTTATAAATATTTTATGAACATATATGAGTATGAGTGCCTTTCAGGATATTATCAAAATAACCTTTCTACTCATATCTGTTCATAAAATATTTGTAACTACTGATACCGTGCACCCCACGCTTTTTTTACAATAAAATCATTTTTTCTTACACTATTTTAATTTAAAAATATTAAAATTTATTTTCTATTTTTTAGTTGGATTTTCTATAAAAGCCTATTTATTAGTTTTTTAAACTGTTATTTATTTTTCATTTTAATTTCAATTTTTTTTTTAACATTGACTTGTCATCGGTCTTTGATAAGTATACCAAACTTCGAGTTTATCCGACGTTTTGAAGTGGGTCAAAATCATGTTCAAAGATTCCGTTACAAACATGCATACACGTCTGAAGCTAATAGAAACGCATTAAAAAGGAATTGATTATCGAAAGTAATTTTATTACATTTCTTTTATAGGCACGCTTCTGGCGCAAAAACCGCGCCCGCAACTCCTTTTGCATGGGGGTCGATTTGAATCGTAACTTTGACATATTCTGGGGAACCGCGTCCAGCACCAACCCCTGCTCTGATACCTTCCATGGGCGCCGTGCTTTCTCCGAACCTGAGTCCGCCATCGTCCGTGACATTCTGCATGCGCACAGGAACAGATTGGAGTTGTATATTGACATCCACAGTTTCGGCAGCATGGTCTTATATGGTTACGGCAACAGACAGCTTCCTCCTAATGCGTTGGCCGTCAATTATCTCGGAGTACAAATGGCCCAGGCTATCGATGCTGTGAAATGGCCTCGGAATAGAAACTACATTGTCGGCAATGTTGCTATGATTCTTTACATGGCTTCCGGTGGGTCAAGCGACTACGCCATGACCACTGGCGTTCCATTCAGCTACACGTTTGAATTGCCCTCATACAGAGGAATCACGAGTACAGTACAAGGATTCCTGGTCGAGCCCGACTTCATTCTCCAGGCTGGCTTCGAGACCTGGGAAGCCATCAAAGTTGGAGCCAGATTCGCTGCGAGAAACTTCAACAGACGCGCTGGACAATAAGTAAACTTCATAGAAAATACTTAATTTGTGTTTCAATTATTTATATTGAATCATTACAATAATCTGTTTTCCTTATATTCCCATAATTCGGGAACAAACACATATGACGATGATGTTTTGAGTTGAGAATAAAGAAACATAAATGGTTATAGTTTTTCTTCGTTTTTTTAAAGTCGTTGAAATAATAAAAATTACTTTAGAGGTTAAACAATCGTTTCATTTATTTCTTTATATTAATTATTTATATTATTAAAAAAATCTAAAATAGTGGACAAATTACGTTGGTAATTAAATCAATTATTTAGGTATACCAATACTTAGAACTCTGTAACTATACTGAGAACTTAGAACTTATATCTCAAGTGGCGTATTTACGTTATAGATGTCTATGGGCTCCGGTAACCACTTAACACCAGGTGGGCTGTGAAACCGTCCACCCATCTAGACAATTAAAAAAAAAAAGTGTTCCGCTATCGTAATTCTGTGGGCATAGTGGCATCAGGTTAGCTACAGTAGACCGCGGCTTGGCTGTGCCCCTGTGTGTTCGGTATGCTCAACTATTTTTTTATTTTCAAGACTAATTACTACTTGGAAACATTTTTGTTTTGTCATATCTATTATTTACAGCTTTCGACATAATATACCACCCTTTGTGGGACACCCTGTATATATATGGTTTATAACCTATACCCAAACGATGCATCTCGTTGTAGAGTTACAGAAAACTGCGCGCTTCTCAAAAAAAAGTATAATTACGAATAAATCTATTTATATAACAATGAATTGCTGCTCGCTAAAACTCGAGAACGGCTGGACCGATTTAGCTAATTTCGGTCTCTAACTATTTGTGGAAGTCCAGGGAAGGTTTAAAAGGTAGATAAATATGAAAATGCTCGGAATTAAATAAAAAAAACAATTTTCTTTTTCCTTTGATGTGTCCCCCGTCGGACGGATTCCTTTTGTTTGTTTTAAGTTTATTTTATACAAAAGTTTAGGTATTTTATTTATTTATTGATATTCTCAAAGTTGGACATTGTGTAAGCCGTACTTTAGTCAGACAAAAAGTTGAATGTCACTTTTATATAATGCTTTGAGAAGTTTAGCTTATTGCTTTAGTTATTGCATAAAAGGATGAAAGGAAAGGAGTGAATACCGAAATTTAAGCCAAAGGTCCGGTACCTCGGGTGTGACATTGATCGCGCGTTGAGCATGGCGGCGCACGCTAACCGAAGTATCGGATCGGCGAGCGCAGCCAGGTGCATGTTGCGGCCGGTGTTGGCATCCGGGCTCCCGACCAGGATTAAGCTCGCCATTTACTAGACATACGTCTGTTCCCGCCTCACATACGTTGCTGCGGCCTGGTACCAGCTGTTGTTTCTGTCTCAGCGATCTAAGCTGCAGGCCCAGCAGAATCTTGTCTTCCGTAATATCGTCGGGGCCGGGCGGTACGTCAGAAATGACGTTATCGTCGGTAGGTGTAAAGTCGCTCAGGCAGTTCGTGATTAGGCTCACCCGTAACATGTACGAACGAGCCGAAAACGGCCCCCATGAGCATCTCCACAACATTGCCCGGCTGCACGCCAGACCACCTGATTGAAAGGCGTTGCCGCGGAAGCTTTTGGTACCCCCGACGATGTTTCGGAGTTAAATATCCTTATCGACTGTGAGGCCGGAGAGGAGCTATGAGAGTCCCCCTTGGGGCTGGGTTTCACCAGCCTCTTCCCACATGCCTCTAGTCTGTCTGACGGGTGCTCCCTCAGGGGTCCGCACTCCAGTAGGGAGCGTCAGTCTTCCCTCCATTTAAAAGAGGGTGTTACATTGCCTCACTTAGGGGCCAGACGCTATGCTGCAGCAAAAAAAAAACGGTGTCCACTTAGCACCAGGACAGACGTTACTTCGTTTACCTATACACTATACAGTAACTACAGTAACTATTCAAGATTCAGATTTCAGTTGTATCATATCCTTCCTTACCTTCCGTCTCCTTCGCCTGATCTCATTTCTGAGACTGATTCGGTATCTCAGACGTTTCCAATAATCAGATATGAATTATGATATTTTAGTTTACTCAAAGTAAAGTATGATTCTTAAGGCTAATCACCTATATGTTGTAATATTATATCAAAACCACATTGTACCATTAAAACATAACATTTTCTTTGGCTTTTACAACCCGTAGTCATACTAGTAATTAAAAATTTTGTTACAGTACCTAGTCATAGTAGAACAAAAACATATTTGACAAATGCCTGAATCTCGCCAGCGACATTATCAAGATAAACTTACAGAAATAAAAGTTTCGAAAAACACCATTTGAACCGTCTGTCTACAGAGCAATTTTACTGAGGAATTATTCGAGATGATCCCCTCTTCTCCTTTTTATCATCGCACCTCCCGCCATCGGAGCAGAGTTCGTGCATATTATCTGGAACCGCTGCGTTCATCGACAGTGCGTTTCCAAATATCTTTTTTGCCACGTACCATCCGGCTTTGGAATGAGCTCCCCTCCATGGTGTTTTCCGAGCGCTATGACATGTCCTTCTTCAAACAAGGCTTGCGGAGAGTACTTTATGGTAGGCAGTGGTTTGGCTCTCCTGACATTGATGAAGTCCATGGGCGACCGTAACCACTCATCGTCAGGTGGGCCGTATGCTCGTCTGCCTACAAAGGCAATAAAAAAAAAAACTTGTACTGTGGAAGATCTCCCCATTATCGGTATCTCCCAAAACGAATTATACCTTTTTATTTCACGTTTATTACATAAAAAATAATAATGATATAATTTATTGCTAAATGCGAAAAAAAATTTTAAAAGTAATTTGAACTATATCATTAATATATATGTCAGCACACGTCAGGGATGGCTGAGCGGTAGGTTCCGTCATCACTCGTATTTGGTTGAACTCAGTTTATAAAAAGTAAATAAACCTTTTGAATAATAATTATTGAAACTCAACACACACAACTTTCACAATGACAGGATAAACCGACAGTTTCGTTGCACATACCGACAGACCGACTGACTGACTGACTGTCAGAGACTCACTGACTGAGACGGACGGAATGACTGTCTGTCACGGAATGCCACGACTCTGTCCACGTACCGCCATTTTATTCTGTGGCGTTACGGAGTCTACCCTTAATTTTGTGATATTTATCAAAACAACATTTCATCATTTAAAATAATAATCAAAACCACCGTCTTAATATTACTAAAAGTCGTTATCCACGACATATATAAGTAATTATCGAGAGGTTCGTATTTACGATTCATGATTTACATGATTTTAGTTTACTCAAAGTAAAGTAGGAAAAAAAGGCTTATATCACTTATAAAATATGTTGTAATATTATATCAGAACCACATTGTACCATTAAACGGGTATTTACGACCCGTCGTCATAATTAAAAATGTAATTAAAAATTTTCGTAGGTTGCAGTACCTAGTCATAGTAGAACAAAAACATATTTGACAAATGCCTGAATCTCGCCAGCGACATTATCAAGATAAACTTACAGAAATAAAAGTTTCGAAAAACAACATTTGAACCGTCTGTCTACAGAGCAATTTTACTTGTACTGTGGAAGATCTCCCCATTATCACTATCTCACAAAACGACTTGTACCTTTTAATTTCACGTTTATTACATAAAAAAATTTTTTATGATATATTATAATTTATTGCTAAATGCGAGAAAAATTTTTAAAAGTTATTTTAACTATATAATTAAAAATATATATGTAATTAAAACACAGGTTCGTATTTACGATTCATGATTTACGCATACCCTTATCCTTTTACGAAGGTATTGATATATTTCTAGAAGCAATACTATCAAGCCCTCCCAATTCGTGCTATTTATTTAGTAATAAGTTAATATAATAATATATCGTTGATCTATGCACATATACTCAAATTTAGTTACGTTTTTATTCATTGGAATTTGACGTATAATAATTTAATACTTTTTTCTCTAAAATAAATGGTTTCAGTATTTACTAGATTTTTTTTTATTGCATAGTTTTGTGGACGATCATATACATCTACAATCTGTTTTCATAAACGGACTGTCTGTCTGTTTGATTGATAAATTTGATTTCGTTTCCTCTACATTATATTATTACTTGGGATGAACCGAAATACCGATATATGTACCATCTTTTGATATATTTATTGACATTAATAGATTTTATGAAATTCTTTGAGTATTTCATGTCACATTGCTGCAGTGCTTGTAATGTTGCTGATGTCCAATAGCCACAATTATCACCTTTTATCAGGCGGACTAGATCTTTAGTTTTATCGCGATATAACGGTAAAACTCCATATTGAAAATGTATCTTAGATAACAAAAATAATTAAATATCACTAATTAGTTTTAAAAAACGCAATCAAACTTATCATGGTGATGTAGTAATGAAACAATAGAAATTGCCTAATTATATCATGAAAATTAAAATACATCAGTTATTAAATCCCTTTATCGTATGATAATATCCTCAAGGCTATGTTTATTAACTAATAAATAGATTGAAAATGTATGTATTTCGTAAACGCGATTAGAAAAGGTCTGACTATAATGAGAGGTTTCGGTTTGATTTTGTGTCTAATATTTAATTACGTATTTGCGAAGCACGAATTTTATGAAGGGTAAGATTTTTATTGAGTGACATTCATTGCTACTTTTAAATCACGCTTCAAAGCCTTCTTACTGGTGGCAGGACCTCTTGTGAATTCGCACGGGTAGGTATCACCGCCCTGCCTATTTCTGCCGTGAAGCAGTAATGCGTTTCGGTTTAATTATTTGCCAATAATGGCGGTTTGCGCCCTTAATTATATGTTAGACACATCACTTTTATAGCAATTTACTTACAAACTTACAACAAACATTATAAATCAACAGTTATGGTCTATTAAAATATAAATAATTATTTTAATATAAAATATAAAGAACAAATCGGCAAAGGGTAAAAGTAAAAACCCATTTTTAATTATGCAATCTCTTAAAATGTTTATCATAATATACTTAGTCTGGCCATAAATACTGTTACAATTAAAAATAAACAAAATATTACATTTGAATTTGGAATTTGTTATTTTTATATGATTGCTCATTGAGTTTCCTCATTTTGGCGCCAATACATTGTACAATATTTTGCGATATTAAAATGGAGTGGGGTGATAAAGAGAACCGAATCGCTGTGATTACCTTAGGACTTGCAGCCTATAAGAGACGTACTGGTAATTTCTTAACTGATAATTTAAAAGAGAATAGGATGGTAAAATCGAAACAACTACTGAAGCGGTACGCAAAGGGAGGTCATAGAAAAGTATTGTTTACGGATGAGAAAATTTTTACAATTGAGCAACATTTTAACAAACAAGATGACCGTATTTATGCTCAAAGCTCTAAGGAAGCTTCCCAATTAGTCGACAGAGTGCAACGTGGGCACTATCCGACTTCAGTGATGGTTTGGTGGGATATTAGCTATGAAGGATTGACTGAGCCATACTTTTGTGAAAAAGGTATCAAAACATCGGCACAAGTATATCAAGATACCATTCTTGAGAAGGTAGTGAAGCCCCTTAACAACACCATGTTCAATAATCAAGAATGGTCCTTCCAGCAAGACTCGGTGCCATGTCATAAAGCTTGGTCTACGCAGTCTTGGTTGGAAACGAACATTTCGGACTTCATCACAGCTGAAGACTGGCAGCCGTCGTCTAGTCCCGATTTTAATCCGCTGGATTATGATTTATGGTCAGTTTTAGAGAGTACGGCTTGCTCTAAACACCATGATAATTTGGAGTCCCTAAAACAATCTGTACGATTGGCAGTGAAAAATCTTCCCATGAAAAGAGTGCGTACTTCTATTGATAACTGGCCTCAACGTTTAAAGGACTGTATTGCAGCCAATGGAGACCACTTCGAATAAGCTTTTTATACTTTAAATTGTTTTATATTTATGTATTAAACTAACACACTGTAAAAGTAATAAATGTTATTTGCAATATATATTTTGTTTATTTTTAATTGTAATAGTATTTATGGCCAGACTAAGTACAATAAAGTGTTTTTCAACAGTCATGGCCTGTACCAAGTGGACGTGAGTTTTGTGGAACAAACTCAGTACCTCCATGAATTGCAATCCAAATATGCTATCGATGTTTGGATTTACGCACATCCAGGGAGGCAAGGGCAGATTCTCGTTCCTGATTACCTGAAAGAAAAGTTCGAAGAAGAACTTAAAGTTGCTGGAATTGGATACACATTACTAGTAGAAAATATCAAGGAGTAAGTCTTTGTATGATTAATTCGTAAGTTTTACCTTTTTGTAAGTATGGATATCAATCAGTCTCTATAGTTTTTTAATTTTTTTTATTGCTTAGATGGTTGGACGAGCTCACAGCCCACCTGGTGTTAAGTGGTTACTGGAGCCCATAGACATCTACAACGTAAATGCGCCACCCAGCTTGAGATATAAGTTCTAAGGTCTCAGTGTAGTTACAACGGCTGCCCCACCCTTCAAACCGAAACGCATTACTGCTTCTCAGCAGAAAATAGGCAGGGTTGTGGTATCTACCCGTGCGGACTCACAAGAGGCCTTACCATCAGTAAAAAAGGAATCCCGCTACTGCAGAGTCGACTGTGTGGGATTTGTTCCGTATTTTGTTTTTTATTACAGGAAATTGGACTTGGAAGATTCTTTGTTAGAAGCTGCTGCAGCTAGAACCAATAGGTCCAAGTCTAGTCCTGGATTGTCGTTTGATGTTATCCACAGATATGACGTGGTAACTAGAGAACTTTTATTTGGGTTGACGATAGGAGAGTAAAAACTTTGACTCGGTTGTGCAGTAGTTAGCGCACCGACCGATTTTTTTTTGTTCTTTTTTTTTTTCTTGCTCCGGCCGTCGTGATTTCATTTCCTAGATTAGGCAAACATTGTGGGATGATCAAGTTTGTTTAGTCTTTGTCTTGATGTATCCATAGCACCGGGAATCCTAACTTAGGTCGGATGAGCATGCGTAATTTGTTAAAAAAATTAACAAACCATTATAATTGCGCGGACCATGGGACTAAAGATCAGGGTGGAGAATTAGTCCCGATATTGTCACAATGATTCTATAATGTAATGTTGATAAACTATAATTATTAAAAAATATTTGGATCACATGTCTAAATGCCAAAAGTGTTAGTCACTATTCCACCATATTTAATCAGTCTCTTTTAAAACTTTATGTTCGTACCGGCTCCCATGTTGCGTTTCAACAAGAATAAGCAGAAACCAGCGAGCAAAAGAATACATTATCCAAGTATCTAATCGTGCTTCTTGAGCATATTTTTACTTATTTATTTTTTATTGCGTAGATGGGTGGACGAGCTCATAGCCCAACTGGTGTTAAGTGATTACCGGAGCCTATAGACATCTACAACGTAAATGTCGCCATCCACCTTGAGATATGAGCGCTAAGGTGTCAGTATAGTTTCAACGGCTGCCCCACTCTTCAAGCCGAAACGTATTACTACTTCACGGCAGAACAAGGCAGGGTGGTACCTACCCGCGCGCACTCACAAGAGGTCCTACCACCAGTAAAGCATCTGTGGTGCTATTAAATTGACTTAATATCACTCATGTATATTCATTGAACGATACTGCTCATCCAATTTTCAAGAAGTTAACTCAATTCAATCTCCTATGAGTAAAACTGGAATAATAATTGCTGAACGTGATTACTGGCTCTTGTTAACACAGCTTCGAAAATAACGCAGTTTACTTTATGACCAGGTTGATCAGTACCTAGTGGACTTGGCCAATAGCTACCCTGAAATTGTCACCGTTGTTTCGGCTGGGAAAAGCGTCGAAGGCAGGGATATCAAGTACCTAAAAATTTCCACAACAAATTTTCAGGTTAGTCAATGTTTTAATGAGCTACCTTCGCATACGAATGTATAGATTCGGTTAGTCTTTAACTTTCTCGATTCTCACCAATACATTTTTGCCAGTTAGGCCAGTTAGGGCCACGCCTATTTTTGGTTTTTCTTAAAAATGAATTAAAAATTTATCTTGATTAAAAATTTCATTTTATCGCCCCAGGAGAAACAAGTTTGAAAAGTTGATCGTTTGCGGAAAAGTTTGCCTGGATGTGTGGATGTGTTAGTTTCTTAATATTTTTAACCTTATTTGTCTATTTATTTATCAATTTATCATACATAACAGCCATATAATATAATATTTTATGAATCTAATTTAACTTTAAACTTAAACTCTCAACTTGTTTAACTCGAATAATTTCAGGACACTAGGAAACCAGTGGTGATGCTCCAATCTCTTCTTCACGCGAGAGAATGGGTGACCCTTCCAGGAACACTTTACGCTATCGAGAAACTGGTGATCGATGTAACTGAGAGCGACCTTCTCCAAGATATTGACTGGATCATCCTGCCCATTGCCAACCCTGACGGATACGAAATCTCTCATACAGAAGTAAGTTATTTTTCGTTTTTGTGTCAAGTAATTGATACTGCGACTTGAATCACACATTTTGCTTTCCATTGGATGAAATTACCTAGAGATACAAAAATACCACTTGATGATAGCATTTTTTTTATTGCTTAGATGGGTGGACGAGCTCACACCCCCTGGTGTTAAGTGGTTGCTGGAGCCCATAGACGTCTACGACGTAAATGCGCCACCCACCTTGAGATATAAGTTCTAAGGTCTCAGTATAGTTACAACAGCTGCCCCATCCTTCAAACCGAAACGCATTACTGCTTCACGGCTATTTTTGCTATTTTTGCTAGTGAAGCAGTAATGCGTTTCGTGGCATATATGTAATTAATGACCTGACCCTTAGTGGCATATATGTAATTAATAATAAAATTCCATTTTAGTTTCGATTCTGGCGCAAAAATCGCGCCCCTCACGCTTGTATGGGCGGCGTCGACCTTAATCGCAATTTCGATGTCTTCTGGGGAATATGGTCCAGCTCGAATCCTTGTGCCGAGGATTACCGTGGGCCGTATGCTTTCTCCGAACCAGAGACCGCGATAATCCGTGATATTCTACACGAATATAGAAACCGCTTGGAAGTCTACATTGATCTCCACAGTTTTGGCAGCATGATCTTATTTGGCTATGGTAACGGTCAGCTTGCGCCTAATGCGCTGACGCTCAATTTCCTTGGAGTCCAGATGGCACAGGCCATTGATGCTGTCAAATGGCCCCAGAATAGAAATTACATTGTGGGTCATATTCCGTCAATCCTTTACAGGGCTTCTGGTGTGTCTAGCGACTACGCTACTAGTGTGGGTATACCATTAAGCTATACATATGAACTGCCATCCTACAGGGGTATTGTCGGTACATTACAAGGCTTTCTGGTGGAGCCTGAATTTATTGCTCAAGCTGGATTCGAGACATGGCAAGGTATCAAAGTGGCAGCTCGATTTGCTGTAAGGAATTTCAGAAGCCGTACTACTGAAAAGTAGATTATTTATTGATTTTGTTTCCATCATACACGAGCCGTGGATATTCACAAATCATAATAATATTTCTTGTACATGTTTATGAAATTTTAGTTAAGTCGGTTTCCTCGTTTACTTGCATTGAAACAAATATAAATAGTCATTTAAATAAAGTAATCCTTTCCGGCAATGGCTTTGTTTTTATCGACAAACTCTGAAAATAAACGACCCCAACACTAAATAGAATATGGCGAACGCGGATAGAATATTTTGAATTGGAAATTGATCCTGCACAGCGTTCGAACTTCCACTAAGAATGAGACGGGAAGATTCCAATTAGAATCTTCAAGTTTACATGCGCGGATTCACTGCGAAATCTTCCTAATAATTATGCTAATTTTTAACGCAAACGAATATTTTAATGCACACAATTCATAAGAAAGCAGGTAATTAAATTACTATTACTAGTGGTAGGTGGTGAGTCCGCACGGGTAGGTACCACCACCCTGCTTATTTTTTCCCTTAAACAGTAATGCGTATCAGTTTGAAGGGCGGGGCAGCCGTTGTAACTATACTGAGACCTTAAAACTAATATCTCTAGTTGGGTCGCGCATTTACGTCGTAGATGTCTATGGGCTCCAGTAACCACTTAACACCAGTGGGCTGTGAGCTCGTCCACCCATTTAAGCAATAAATAAAAACACGTTGTGAGTTCCGTGAAGCAACCAATTTATTGAGTCGAATTAATTGATTTCATAGGTAATGTTTTGCGATAAAACGAGTTCTAGATAATATCGATTTTGATAAATTTATGTGTTTTTTTTTGTTTTTTTATTGCTTATATGGGTAGACGAGCTCACAGCCCACCTGGTGTTAAGTGGTTACTGAAGCCCATAGACATCCACAACGTAAATGCGCCACCCACCTTGAGATAAGTTCTAAGGTCTCAGTATAGTTACAACGGCTGCCCCACCCTTCAAACCGAAACGCATTACTGCTTCACGGCAGAAATAGGCGGGGTGGTGGTAACTACCCGTGCGGACTCACAGAGGGTCCTACCACCAGTGGCAGTGTTGAATGAATAACATTATATTAACAAGAAAGCATCGTTTAACGAATAATATAATTTAAAATACTTAAATATTCCGATTACTGGAATAATTGGTGATGAAAATTAAATATTCGTGTAGTGATATTTTCTATGAACATTATACATTACTAGAGGTCCCGTAGTAGTCGAAATTCGACTATAATTAATTGGAATTGTAAGTTTGTACACTATTATGATTGTATTTTATACTTCTATAATCACAAATTTCGCCAAGACTACACTATAAACAAATATTAACAAAGACAAACAATATTTAATCTATTCTCAATTTGACAACAGACGTCAAGAACAAAAGTTTGACAATAAATAGTATGCATGCGTGTGTGCGTCAAATACATGGTATGTAGTGTGTGTAATGTTTTCTTTATTGATTTAATGTATCTTTTATGCATTATTTAAAAAAAATATTAGCATTGTGCACTTCTTCTCTATATGCTCTATAAGTGTGGAAAATTTCATACTCCTCCGTCCGCGCAATTTTCGTAAAAAGGGATACAAAGTTTTTGCTTTACGTATTAATATATAGATGAAGTGTTTCGGTTACAATTGTCATTAGTTTATGAGAAAAATATCAGTAATAACTGAATAAATACTTACGTACAGCAAATGCACAGAAAAAGCTGGTGTATGTACTAAAGTGTATGTACTTTAAAAATAATTAGACTAAGGTTTAATAAACACTGAAATTATATTCATCTCGGGATAGGTGGCTTCTTCCGCTTTGTACCAATTGTGTTATATCACTTTAAGATACATAATATTTATTTTTTATTTTTTATTGCTTAGATAGATGGACGAGCTCACAGCCCACCTGAAGTTAAGTGGTTACCTACAGACCAACTGACCAACTACCTACCACCGACCTAAATATCGTCACCTACCTTGAGACATAAGTTTTAAGGTTTCAGTTTTTACAGTACAACGATTACCCGACCCTTCAAACCGAAACGCTTTTTTTACCTACCTATTCGTTGGTAGCCTAAGGCTAAGTTCATATGACGGCGCGGTACAAGTTCTACAAAACTGTATCGATCTGTTCAGTTTTCAACGTAATCATATAAAAAATCAAAAGATGCAACTGACATCCTATAGTAGTTAAAAAAAATTCTTCGTGTAGTATCAGGTCGGGATATAAAGTTACAAAAAAAAAAGAAATTCTTTCACTTAAAATAGGATGCATCCAGTATCGTCTTTGTCTTCTTCTCCAACGTCTCAGTTTTCGGTATAAAATCTCTTCTTCGGTTTAAAAAGTTCTCTCTATGATCATGAACAGGAGCTGCCACGAGGACTTGTTTGAAGCAATTTAGGACAATTTGGGATATATTGCATGTACTCACGTACGACGTAAAATAAATCCAAATTCGGTTTATAAGTGGAAAACCACTGTGTCTTGGTGCTTGGTTTTTTAATACAGTCAATAGAGATACTACAAGAACGATGTTTTTTAAATTAGACAAATATTAAAATTTTATTTCTCGGTCATAAAATTTTCAACTAGCTAATCCACACTGTTCCACAAAAGCATTAAGACTGGCGTAGAAGCGTATATCGTGTACTTAGTACTAGGTCGTGTTAAGAGAGGCATTGGAATCGAACTTTTGGGAAATAGCATGTGCATTCTCGTTAAGTACATGCCACCAGTAGTCAAACAATTGACTACTATCATAAGATAGGAAGCAGAAAAATATCGTACGGATGATGTACATTATATAAGCGGGAAAGAAGCTAGTGATGCCGTAGAAGATAATGATGGTCGCGCAGATTTCTCTATTATTCTGGCCAAAAGTTTAAGCGATGAATTGCAAAGGCACCTCACACTAAAGAAAATTTAAAATTTAAATATTAACACTTAAAATGCCCCAATTAGAATGCAGCCACAAGAGAGCTATATACTAAGGCACACGGTATGAGAGATTTTAATGAATTCTTACCGTCTTTGGTTTGTAGAGCTAAAACGTACTAGATGTGTTTTGAAGCAGCTCCTATGTTTTTTATTTAAGAGAAAATTAACGAGCCTTGATGTTGTAGACGCTAGGAGGTATGTAGAAATCAAATAACGGATAACCTCTATAGCTTTTCAACTTGAGTTTGAACCTTGAATGATAATGAACTCAAACAAACCAATCGAAACTTATTAGCATCACGGGGCAACTATAATAATTTTCTGTTATCGATCGATAGTAATAGTCTTACCACCAGTAGTAGACAAACAGTGGGCAAACAATTGCCCGACAATTGAATACTTAGAATGTTTTGTTAAAAAGAGATGGAGTATTAGACGAAAAATTTTTTTTTTTTTGTAACGTTCATATTAATCACAATTTTAAGCCTGAATGTTTTTTCTGACGATCTCAATGAAATATTTTTATGTCATGTTTTGAGAAATAAATAGAACATAAAAACTTCTATCGCTAACTTTATATTTGATTTTATCGTTCTAACGATGGATCATATAAAGAATGTCATATCTAGTATGAATTACATCCATGTCAAACCTCCTGTGAAGCAGGTAATTAACTGGGAAGGATTTAATGAAAATTATTATTGGACGAGTCCGCGCCTCTGTTTACGAGAGATAGTCCCAAGGAACGGTAAGTTGGCACCGCTGAGTCATTTAAACGAGTTATTGTGGAAATATACTGTATTTATTCAAAGAAAAAAAGAGACTTCATGATGATACGTTAAGTTCGTGTATCAGTATCTACTTCTTAGTGGTGTCTATTCACTGATGATCGCGGTTCATGGTCATCATTCTAGCACGACCACATTCGCGCCATTGATTCCAGTCCATCACCCCCCTGACAACATCTTAGAGCTTTTGAGGCGGTTCTTCGCCTTTGAGCTGTTAGTCGGTGACCTATGCCTTCTCTATTTCCAACAACGATTAACCTCTCAAAATTTTTGTCTCCCCACTCATCTTCTCATCATCCGTCTCATTATATGACCAAAGTACCTCAGAAAGCGTTGTTCCCAGATTGTGAAAAGTCGCAAGTTAAGCTTATGTAGCGAAAGTACCGATTGGTTTTTTGCGCCATTTTGAGAAGGCGGCACGACATGAGAACCCTCTCATCGTAGCCACTGGAAACTACATACCCGACCAAGTAGACCGAATGGTAAATCGTCGACGTCGCCCAAAGCACGTCATTACGGATCCTCCTGATCCATTAACGGTGCTTTTAGACTCCACAAGCACCGGTCACCGGCCTCGTCGAACCCGTCGCTTGCGACGAAGGGCTCGACTAGCGAACTAACCCATAGACACAGCCCACTGAGTTTCTCGCCAGATCTTCTCAGTGGGTCGCGTTTCCGATCCGGTGATAGATTCTGCGAAGCACTGCTCTTGCTAGGGTCAGTGTTAGCAACTCTCCGGTTTGAGCCCCGTGAGCTCACCTACAAACGTTAGAGTGAAGCTGAAATAGCCTCTCAAGGATATCAGCATAGGCAGGAAAAAAAACCGATTGGTTTGTGCACTTAGCGGTCCATGGTGCTCTCAGGATACGCCTGCCACACAACATTTGGAAAGCATCGGTCCATTGCATCTCTCTGATTTTAATTATTCACGTTCCAGACATAAGTGCACCTGGGAAACACTACAACTAGCATAATCAGTACACTGATGTTTTCTTATTACAAGATATTTCTTCTACTGCAGATTAGTTCATGGCTCAACAAGACTGTTCAGTAGCTAATGGAGTTCAAAGCCCAAATATCGTCACCTATTTTGAGGAATGAAGGAGGAGTCATAATTGGATAGTAATTAATATTAGTAAACCCTTTCAAATCAGTGGTAACGATAAGCTCACACTGCAATAGGTGATTGGGAGATTTAGACCCCATTTCTACCTAGATGTTTCAGTGGGATCAGTATTCATGTTGTTTAAGGCCTTCGGAAGCCATCGGATAGTTATGCTGTAACTTCAGAGCTGTGTTTTATACTAATATTATAAAGAGGAAAGATTTGTTTGTTTGTTTGTATTCAATAGGCTTCGAAAGTAATGGACCGATTTAAAAAAATCTTTCACTGTTGGAAAGCTACACTATCCCCAGGTGACATAGGCTATGTTTATTATATTTAAAAAAAATTAGGGTTCCTTACTGAAACTCCAATAATGTAACCCAATATGTAAAAAGTTACCTAAAATTTTTTACATCGCATGCGCTACTTCCCAAGCGGAGCCGGGGCGGGCCGCTAGTAATCAATACAGAAAGCAAAAAAAATATCAGACAAAATCCAATACTTTCAAAGGACAAGCCGAAGCACCCTACGCTCAGACATATTGAAAGAAAAATATCCAACTTTTCAATATAACTTGAGCAGTTTTGTGTATAATAGTTTTTTTTTATTTCTCAAAGTTCGTAGATAGTTGATCCGATACCCGGACAGTGCGCCGGGGGAAGTTTTATTAAAAACGGACCAATAAATACCTCAACGTCGTTTTTTCATACCGAACCCTACGTACAGATCAGCCACGAGTTTAAACTCGAGAAACTTTCGACGGAACCAATGATTATTTCTTTCAGTTGAAACTGGCTCTTCGTGACATTTTATTGGCTGTTGGCAGACGAAGTTTCACCACGATTATCTATGTCATTAAACACGTCAACAGATTGCCGTCAGCGTGTCTAGCCTGTGCATCCCTGAATACACTTCGTATGAAGCAAATGTGACTTCGAATAATAGTTATATTCTGAAGTCGTCGTGGCCTAAAGGATAAGACGTCCAGTGCATTTGTACATAGCGATGCGCCGGTGTTCGAATCCCGCAGGCGGGTACCAATTTTTCTAATGAATTACGTACTTAACAATTGTTCACGATTGAAGGAATAACATCGTGTAATAAAAATCAAACCCGCAAAATTATAATTTGCGTAATTACTGGTGGTAGAACGTCTTGTGAGTCCGCACGGATAGGTACCACCACCCTGCCTATTTCTGCCGTGAAGCAGTAATGCGTTTCGGTTTGAAGGGTGGGGCAGCCGTTGTAACTATACTGAGATCTTAGAACTCATATCTCAAGATGGGTGGCGGTACCCATTTAAGTAATAAAAAAATAAAAATAAAAACATCGGCACAAAAAAGCATATGCGCATTCATTAGTACACAAAGCACTGATCTACATATCCTTAAGGTCACTTTATGTTTAACTATTCATGGTTCTGATGCTACAACAGTGACGCAATGTTGATTAGGTACATTAACATCACACGCTTAGGTCCAATGTCTCAATCGGATGTTGAAAGATCAAAGATATATGAAGGAGCATTAGGAGTGACGTGTGAACGCGTGTGGACCCTTTTCGCTAAAGCATTCGCTTGTACGTTATTCACTTTGCGGAGTTGCAATCAATCTTATCCCGGGCTTGTGAAGGAATGGTGTGTGCTCCGGCGCTATGAAAAAAACATTATGTTATTTGTATATCGCGGATACTAGTCAAATCAAATCAAATCAAAAATTCTTTATTCAACATAAATGAAAGTACATACTTGTTGAACGTCAAAAGAACTACCGCCAATTCACCAAAACTAGCCTCCGTCCTGAGAAGAATTGGCAAGAAGCTCAGCGGGCATGTCTTTTTTTTTTATTATTAGATTTTTAATTTTTAATATTTGTTTTTTTTTATATTCATTTTTACAATGAGTATTATGCCCGGAGCGAGCAACTCATTCCGACTTTGTGCAATCTTCTAGATAATCATTGACTTTACAGTAAGCTTTATTGCACAGATGTTCTTTAATAGTTTTCTTAAACCTGTGTATGTTCAGGTTCTGAACATCTTGTGGGTTTTGTTGTATAGTGGTCCCCCGGTAATCAAAATTTGACTATAATTAATTGAAAATATAAGTTTGTACACTATTATGATTCTATTGTCAAAGACTTCTATGATTACAGATTTCGCCAAGACTACACTTTAGACAAATATTAATAAAGACAAACAATGTTGAATCTATTCTCAATTTCCCCACAGACTATTAGCGTTAAGAAAAGTTTGACAATAAACAAATGGTATGCATGCGTGAGTGTGTCAAATACATTGTAGTGTGTGTAATGTTTTTATAATTGATTTAATGTATTTTTTATGCATAATTTAAAAAAAAAATACATCCTGCACTCCTTCTCTATATTTCTATAAGTGTGGGAGATTTCGTACTCCACCGTCCGCGCAACTTTCGTAAAAAGGGGTACAAAGTTTTTGCTTCACGTATTAATATGTAGATATCGAGGGGTGAAAGGTGATTTGGTTTAAGCGTAAATTTTGCAACTTTACAGGAGAGTCATTTAATGTTTAAAATTTGGAAAAAAATATCATGATAAAAAAAGAACTTCAGCTATATCAATGGATCAAATTTAATTGAAGTTTAATTATAAATACCGATGTTAAAAGTTAATAAAACGCACCTTCAATTACAAAGATAGATGTCGCGTATTAAGAGAAATGTCGCTTAAGACCATTACATATAGATTGTCACTCCTCGATATAACGATATCAAATACTCCAGACAATGAAAGACTTAACTGAGTTTTCTGTAATACAAATAATTGACAATATAAAACTCTAATAAAAATCATCTAACAAAATATTCACTTTTTATTGCCCTTATAGGCAGACGAGCATACGCAATAACGCCCATCAAAGCAATAAAAAAAATTGAGGTGGAGATTTCTAAATTAATTAATTTCTCAATTATTTAATTTATTAATTTCTTGGTTTTTGTTTACATATTTTTATTGTATTATATGTTTGCTTTGCGCTGCTAGTTTCCGAAATAAATAAATTAATATAGAACACAAAGAGATATAGAATAAAGATAGTGAACAGTAAGGTTGATGAAAATAATACTGTACCAAAATCGATCAGCGTAAACACAAACATTCCTTATCGTTCATTCGGTACCAATTGTTTATTTCCTTTAGCAATGGTAAGGGATATAAATCTCTGAATATATTTTTTAAAAGATCAATAACCGAAAAAGTTTACGTAAATTTTATATCAATCACGTTTTCTCATCACCACATAAATACGAACGTTTTCATTATTGGTATAACGACGCGTATAAATGATAAGCGTGCCCACGTATATACATCAAAGGAATCGAATACCCTATGAAAATTTCAATTTACCACCTCCGACCGCGGGCGGCATAAAAATACACGATATCTACCGATTCACGTGTGGTACAAACAAAGGCGTTCGTATATATTTTTTTTATAATCTTAATTTAAATATGTTGAAGTGGCTGGTTGTGTTAGCCTTCAGCCACTTATAGCTTGGACAGAAGAAGAACAATGGCGAAGTTTTTATTTCTTCTATTTGTCCAGTCAATTTCACGAAGCACACTGTATTAATGTAAACATCACACGCACTTATACCTAAAACTAATAGTACTGGCTGGAAACAAAACTAATTGGCAATTGAGAAGAGAGCCGTTCGGATTGTCGATAATCCCATTCTCACGGATCGTTTGGAACCACTGGATCTGCGGAGGGACTTCGGTATTTTGTACCGTACGCTCCATGGGGAGTGCTCTGAGGAATTGCTTGAGATGATACTATCATCTCGTTTTTACTTTCGCTCCGCCCGCCATCATAGTAGAGTTCGTCCATGGTAGGCAGCGGCTTGGCTCTGCCCCTGGCATTGCTGAAGTCCATGGGCGACGGTAACCACTCACCATCAGGTGGGCCGTATGCTCGTCTGCCTACAAAGGCAATAAAAAAAAAAAACTACCACTATCCATACTACCACTATCCACAGTGCGTGTCCAGAGATAATTTTTGCCACGCGCCATCCGGCTTTGGAATGAACTCCCACAATGTTTCCCGAGCGCTATGACATGTCCTTCTTCAAACGAGGCTTGTTGAGAGTATTAGGCGGTAGGCAGCGGCTTGGCTCTGCTTCTGGCATTGCTGACGTCCATGAGCGACGGCAACCACTTATCATCAGGTGGGCTGTATGCTCATCTGCTTGCTAGGGTAATAAAACATAATAATAATACTGGCTGTTAATAAAACTTCAGGTGACGTAGGCGTCATTTGATGTGGAGCTGCGTTTAGGTGTGTACAAGTCGAAGTACAAGAAGATATTAATTAATTAAGATGAAATGAATTGAAACGAGATGAGTATGAATGAAATAAATTCTCAGTAAAATGGTGGTTATTTACTGAGACCATTTCAGTGGACTTTTTGGAAAAACCGGAGAGGCTACCACGTCCAGTGGCATTGTTTCATCTTCCCACATTTGTGCACTTAATAATAAGTTAATAAGCCACCTTTATTACAAGTTATTACATTTTTTTTTATTGCTTAGATGGGTGGACGAGCTCACAACCCGCCTGGTGTTAAGTGGCTACTGGAGCCCATAGACATCCACAACGTAAATGCGCCACCCACCTTGAGATATAAGTTCTAAGGTCTCAGTATAGTTATAACGGCTGCCCCACCCTTCAAACCGAAACGCATTACTGCTTCACGGCAGAAATAGGCAGGGCGGTGGTACCCGCCCGCGCGGACTCACAAGAGGTCCTACCACCAGTAATTACGCAAATTATAATTTTGTGGGTTTGATTTTTATTACACGATGTTATTCCTTCACCGTGGAAGTCAATCGTGAACATTTGTTGAGTACGTATTTCATTAGAAAAATTGGTACCCGCCTGAGATTCGAACATCGGTACATCGCTCAACACGAGTGCACCGGACGTATTATCCGTTAGGCCACGACGACTTTTAAACAATTCACACAATTTCGTTTCTCGTGTTCCCGACAAATCTTTTAGTTTAGCAGCATTACTTGATCTGCTAATGGCTCACATCGAAATTGGGCAAAGGAATATATTTCCACCTTTTCTGAAGAAAATAAAAGATGATCAGCTCCCATAGCCTTTCGCTGAATTAACTAGACTGAGAATCGAATCCGAACTTCGTATTTTAGTAGCTCGAAAACAAATAGTCATTCTAGGCCATTTATCAAGGATCAGTTCTCTTACGATTGTACCAAGCACTAAGAATTATTATTGAAGAATTTAAATGACCCGCACACTCGCGTCTAATTCGATAAAGCTCCCTCAATCCTTATGGAAATGAAAAGGCGGGTCCTCAATAATTTGAGAACTCTTAAGAAAAAAATATTTCTCTGATTCAAAATGAGTTTTACGATTGCCTATGAAGACTTAAAGAGCTTGAGGTTTGATTAAAAATCAGAATTGCGTTAATTGTATAGGAAAATTGTCTTATATCCTATTATTTTCTTCTTTTATTTGTGTTTTGCGCTTTCGCACTTAAGTCATCAGATTAATAACACATATTTTTGTTCTACGCCACATTCATGTTTTGGGCATTTCAATTTTTATTTTACCACAACTCAGAGAGACTTATTTCATCTTTAGGTATTTTATTGCGTAAATAAAAACTATTAAAGATGTCTGAGGAGCTACTATTTGGGATCACTCTAGAAAACATTAGTCTGAAGTATGAAATGGTTGCGCTGAGAAATTTAATAAATCACTATACAACACAAATATATCGGCCTAGGACACAAACAAGACTCGGTAAACTTAGTGTTTATCTTCAGATTCAGAGCTTGTTCAGCGAGCTTCGAAGTACTTAGAGCTTTGGTTGTTGATGTGCGGTCTCGGCGAAGATGCATCACAGGAAACCATGATTCACGAAGGCAGTTTATTATTTTGTTTACGAGGTTTCTTGAAGGCCGACGTATGGTAAGGGGAATTAGAAGTATGGTAATTATAAGATTTAAGAGGGTAGGTTAGGTTAGGTTAGATTGAGAAACATACATACTGGATTAAAATTCTAGTCATCCACGGTTGCACGTTTTCTGTTGATGATGATGACGATCATGATGAGCCATGCCAATGCTCCAGAGACAGTTAGTTTGGTGGTTTTTGTCGCTCATAGAAGTCTTTACTGGTGGTAGGACCTCTTGTGAGTCCGCACGGGACCACCGCCCTGCCTATTTTCTGCCGTGAAGCAGTAATGCGTTTCGGTTTGAAGGGTGAGGCATCCGTTGTAACTATAGTGAGACCTTAGAACTTAAATATAAAGGTGGGTGGCGCATTTATGTTGTAGATGTCTATGTGCTCCAGTAACCACTTAACACCAGATGGGCTGTGAGTTCGTATACCCATTAAGCAATAAAAAACAGTATGCTAGTGGTTCTAGTGGCCTCTCGCCCAAGATCCTTTTCAAACCTACTTTGAAGAATTTGAATGATACATGATAACAGCTATGCATTGGAACGTTTTGATGATGAATTGTATTTAATGTTGTCAGGCAAAACTTTTTGATCTTATGTTAATGATACTGGCAGTCAAATGGACGCCGCGACATATCGCGTGAAGGCACATTTCACGGTCGCCGACTACAGGACCTGCTCGACGTGAATCCAATCTGCTCGCTGTCTGAATAGCCTGTGTGTCGCGGGCTTATTTACTTCTAAATTTCCATACCAACGGTAAAGAGAATATATTGAGAGAGAGAGAGTATTCTTTATTATACACCAAAAAACAAACAAACAGTGCGATATATTAAATACAAAAAAGTACAATTGGCGGTCTTATCGCTAAGAGTGATCTCTTCCAGACAACCATCATGTGGATAAAAATCATTTGGAAACGAATTACATTCTAAAAATTTATACAATAAATATGTTATCAAAATTATATTAGAATATTTTAGCTTGAAAAATGACATTTAATTGTTAAAACATAGCAATGCTTAATACCGTTCGTAATACTTCGTAGCAGAGTATTCAACTATTCAGACATAGTAGATCACAAGTCGCATGCTAAGCTTGTTTCGTAAGAAGTGTTGTCAGCAAGCGACTAATAAACTGAGGTGAAATGCAATGGTCTCTCTCAAGCTCTTAGGTTTAACAGTATATGTAAGCGCCACCACTTTCGTATAAATGATAATGATAAATCTAAGTAAATAATCAGATAACAATAATAAATAATAATAATCTAGATAAATAAGGTAAAATAGTCGATTGAATTGAATTTGTGGTCTACAGAGCAACAAAATTGCATGCATCTTTAATCAGTGCTCACTGCTCAGTAATGTAAAGTTGTCTTAGTTCTATGTATGTTTTATATTGTTTTTTATTTCTATTTTTATGGTTAAAATGGGTGGACGAGCTCACAGTCGACGTGGTATTAAGTGGTCACCAAAGCCCATAGATGATTTATGGGCTTCTTATATTTTTAAACGAGCAATTCTTGTATATTATATATAATATATATAATTTGAATCTCGGAAACGGCTCCAATGATTTTCATAAAATTTAGTATACAGGGGATTGCGGGGGCGATAAATCGTTCTAGCTACGATTTGTTTTCAGAAAATGTTGTTTTATTCGTGTTTTCAATAATCAACTTTATCGATAATCAACTTAAACATAAACTTTTTTTTTATTGAAAGAAAATAACAAATAATATAATATCAATATGTAATTCGTATTTAAATATAATTTCTAGAAAACACAATTTATCAAATAAAAATAAAAACCAAGCAAAGCTCGGTCATCATCTAGTATATAATAATATAAAATAGCTGAAGAATTACGCAGCAATCTTTCGAAATATTTGGGCCAAATGAAGGACTTCTAAGACGATTAGTAAAAAAAACGCATAAAAACGTCAAATAATTGACGAAGAGTAATGAACTATTCTTCTTCTTCTTCCAGTGCCTCTTCAATCCTGAAGGTTGGGCGTTAGCTTCCTGTATTCATTTCTGTCAGCAGCCAGCCGGAGCAGCTGTTCGACGGAGGCAATACCGATCCACTCCCGGATATTCCGGAGCCATGACTTTTTTCTTCGCCCAGCACGTCTCTTTCCGTCCACTTTGCAATATAATATTAATGAACTATGCAATATTTAAATAAAATGTACGTGCTTCCACAGACAACGTATTTTCAAGATATATCCAGTATTCCATATGTGAATCGGTTCAAAATCGTCTCATCTATCATTCTCTCTATCTTCAACGATCGGACGCACCGTTACGTCTATCTTATAATATACGACGGCCCTAAAATGTCTTTCTTGGTCCAAAAAATTAGTTGATCCACTACTGCTTTTACCAAAACCTTATTTACATAATAATATGTGTGTATTATTTTATTTACATCTAAATACAGTTTAGCCTAGTAAAACTATAGCACAAATCGAGTTGCTCTATAAAGAGAAACGACATTTAAAACTATTGCTTCACCACTTTTTACGTTTTATACTTCAACTAGCGGCCCGCTCCGGCTCCGCTCGGGTCTTTAACAAAAATTTCAAGGATATTTGACGCTGTTTTATTTTTTGAAATAAAAGAACACTTATTGCGGAATAACTATAATAGTTAGACATATGCTGTCGCGAAACTTTTTGTAAATAATAATGTGTTCTACAAAGTCGTAGTATTTTATTCTATCATCAATAGTTTTTGCAGGGCACGCAATGTAAAGAATATTTAGGTAATTTTTTTACACCTTGGGTTACATTATTAGAGTTTTACTAAGGATCCCTAATATTTTTCAAAAAATATTATAGACTATGTCACTCGGGAATAGTGTAGCTTCCAAACATTGAAATAACTTTTCAAATCGGTTCAGTAGTTTCTGAGCCTATTCAATACAAACAAACAAACAAATCTTTCCTCTTTATAATATTAGTATAGATATTCCAATATGCTTTTATATTACTAATGTTCCTTCTTCTAATGTTTCGATATTCAAAATTCCATTTATGTCATCTTTATAACATAATTATTAACCTCTTTTAAGATAAATCGTATAGAGGTTATAATATGTTATATTATATACTAACATTTTAAATCAATGACATTCACCAAACATTTTCCAAGAGAACGTTTCTCAATTTCAATTCCACATTTAGCTAACGAAGACCGTAAAGATATGTTGTGAACGTCTGACTTCTTTAAGAACGGAAATTAAGGTAGTCTGGTTAAAGAACGCTCTGGTGTGGTATTGGAATATAAATATTGCGTGATGGTTCAACGAACTTACGAACCCCTGGTGTTTATTCATAGCATGGTATCATAATTAAAACTAAGTTTAGGTTTAAACTCGCATTATTATTTGAGACCTTAAAGAGAACGTTAAAGTCGAACAAAAACTGAACCTTATGATACTGTTGTTTCTTTCTGCGTGAAAAGAAACGTAATTGCAATATGTATTTTTATTAAGGAGGGTAGAAGTAAGGATAAACCTTTTAACAGCATGTTATTGTTGGAAGACTCACCAAAATAGTTCTAGTGTAGGAAATCAAAAAATATATGAGTATAGTCGTTTTAAGCAGAATGAAATGTGTTTTTTTTTTGTTTTTTTTTTTGTCAGGAGGAAATCGCCTGACTTCCGCCCTCCACTGGGGATGGAGGGCGGGGCATGTCGGAGTTGAACCGACTAAAACCTCCTGTCGCTCAACAACCAGCATCCAAACCTCGCATGAGACAGAACTCATGAAAAGGCAAAGGGGGGAAGGTGAAGTGTTTAGTGCGGAGCACATCTCTCCCATCGCCCTCCCCCTCGGGACGCCGGACTGGCGGTCGTCGGCGCCACGACAACCAGTCCTCTCGGTCGGCAGGCTATCCGAAGCCCGCCCAGATGGCACCGGTTAGAATGGTCTATCCTACGGAATACCCCGCTGGGTCAGAACCAGCGTGGGTCGAGGATTGCCGGCCTTCCATCATCCGGATGCTCTTGCATAAAACGCGTGCAGAGCAGCTTGCACGTCATCTTCTTAGGCCCCTTCGCCGGTCCCCAAGCCGACATGTGAGGAAGACCCGAAACACTTAAGAGGGCCAGGGCTTGGGCGAAATCCGCCTCCCTGGCCCCCGCTCGACGGCGGCGGGCCTGTGCGTCTCTGACGCGTCCCTCCACCTCCTTCTGCGAGATGGTGCACTCGCAGAAGTCGAGCATCGCCTTCCACGACTCGTCGTCACCGAGCATCGATGCCACAACACTCGGCAACGACAAGTCGATTCCTATTTTTGTGACGACGACACGGCGCCACCCCTCCCATGCGGGGCAGGCGACGAGCGTGTGCTCCGCCGTGTCCAAGTCGCAACCACAATGGTGGCACTCTGCCGTCGGCTCGGCTCCGATCCGGTGCAGGAACTCACCGAAGCAACCATGCCCAGTGAGCACCTGCGTGAGCCGGAAAGTGAGGCGTCCTCTGTCACGATTCACCCAATTCACAAGAACCGGGCGAATCGCCTCGACGGTCCTACGACCAGCCGAAGGATCGGACAGCCGTCTGGACCATGACTCCAGCACGGACCGCCGAGATTGGGCCCTCCGCGCTCTGACCACACTGGGGCTGGGACGTGCCACGCCCCGGACACGAAGGTCAGCCCGCCACTGATAGTCAGCAGCGAGCGCCTCCGCCTCCAGGACCCAAGGCAGCGTCCCAGCCAGTACACACGCCGCCTCGAAAGAGATGGTGCGATAACCACGGATGACCCTGACCGCGATGGTGCGTTGCGGCCGTTGCAGCAGCTTCGCTACCCCCACGGCCAGGGACTGGCCCCACACGGGCGCCCCGTATAGGGCCATTGACCGCACCACCCCTGTATAGAGACGTCGCGTCACCTGGTCAGGCCCCCCGACGTTGGGAAGGAGCCGGCTTAACGCGCCGGCCACCCCCAACAAACGAGGGACCAGATTCTGAAAGTGAGCACGGAAGGTCGATGAAATGTGTTGGCTTGAAAATTTTAATATTTTTTTTTATTTATTTTTTATTGCTTAGATGGGTGGACGAGCTCACGGCCCACCGGATGTTAAGTGGTTACCGGAGTCCATAGACCCGTATGACGTGAGTGCCGCCACCCATCTCGAGACATGAGTTTTTAAGTCTCCGTTTTTACAGTACAACGACTACCCCGCCCTTCAAGCCGAAATGCATTACTGCTTCACGGCAGAAATAGGCAGGATGGTGGTACCTACCCGCGCGGACTCTCAAGATTTCCTACCACCAGTGATTACGCAAATTATATTTTTGCAGGTTTCATTTTCGTGACTTGTGTAGCTAAGAAATATAAAAAATGATCTGAGGTCTCATTTATTAATTTTTATTATTATTCATCTAGTAAGCGTTTCTTTCCTTCTTTATATAATATCCTACTCTAATACTTTTGGCGTTATTTTTAAAACCTTTCGGCTTGCTACTATTGCGCCACGATTTTCAGCGGACACTTTTTAATATACCGAGCTGGTCCTCCTTGCTAACTACCCTCAAAAATTTTAATACAAAATTTCGAGGGCAAGTAGTATTCAAATCTTATAATAATATCTTATACCTTTAAACGAGAAATTCTTGTAGCGAATCTCGGAAACGGCTCCAAGGATTTTCATAAAATTTAGTATACAGGGGATTTCGGGGTCGATAAATCGATCTAGCTACGATTTGTTTTCAGAAAATATTGTTTTATTCGTGTTTTCAATAATCAACTATTCCCGACATCTATTGGCGAATAATATACTATTTTTCTTAATTGAGGGCAACTAACCAAGATGGCGTTATCAAAAAAAAAACTCTCATCTAGTGTCGATAATACGCTGCTCGTGACCATCAAATGCGTAAAGTATTTGAAGCGACAGTTATAATGGAACTAGTAAAATTAATTTGAATCGGGTTCATGATTCGCTGTAACACAATGATGCACCAGGAGATCTTTGTCTAAACGAATGTCAAATAAATAACAAGTGCCCAGTGAATTTCAACGGACTCTAATTCTACGGATCGCGCGTCACAATACAAAACTAATCAAACGAAATACGAGAGTAGATCAACTAATACAAGCAGTTACGTCGTTTCGTATCTGTGTGTTTCCGTTGTGTAATCCTCTTGTAATTCGATTAGTAGCCCACAAATTTGATTACAGCAGTAGCCCGATCCATCACGGCATTATTAACAATGTATAAGTACATATTGATTCTGGTTGTGTGTTCTTAGAAATTATATTGTTAGGTCTACGTAATGGCGTAGACTTAGAGATTTTGTTTAATTTTTTTGGTTCATTAAGTCCACTTTTGCGTGAATCAAAGAAATGTATTTGTTGCAATTTATTATTTATTTTATTATTATGTGAATTTAGTTTGTCCAGTATTGAAACAGCGACGAATAGTATCTTAGTTACGCAGTACCGAACCTGGCTGAGCCCATGCTCGTCCTTTTATCATGGTCAAGTTTGAATGGCCTTCGAGCAACGAGTTATCTATTCTTTCCAAAAAAGAACCTCTTGGTACCAGAACCTGGTGGAACCAGGGCCTCTTGTGAGTCCGCGCGGGTAGTTACCACCACCCTGTATATTTCTGCCGTGAAGCAGTAATGCGTTTGGGTTTGAAGGGTGGGGCAGCCGTTGTAACTATACTTGGGACCTTAGAACTTATATCTCAAGGTGGGTGGCGCATTAACGTCGTAGATGTCTATGGGCTCCAGTAACCACTTAACACCAGGTGGGCTGTGAGCTCGTTCACCCATCTAAGCAATAAATAAAAAATATACTTTAACTTAACATACTATAATTACTAACTACTTAAGTACTACTAACTTACTAATTAAGACCTGGAAAGTGTGGAAAAAGGAAGAGAAGCCGTCCCAGAACAACTTGGCTTCGCTCAGTAGAGCAGGAACTGAGCGTCTTGGGCATGAAGTGGGAGGAGTTAGAACAGACTGCCCAAGACCGATGCAAACGGAAGAATTTGATTCAAGCCCTACACCCCAGCAGAGGGTATTAGGAAAGAAAGAAGAAAGACTTAACACCACTGACTACTTAATGCTTAAATTCAACTGGCGGTCTAGAATAGCACCACTCTTATAGGTCTTATCTTACTATGGGTGTCGTGAAAGGTAGCTAAGGCATTTACCGGAAAACACAGACCACAGGGTTGTCTCAGCTATAAAATACTTAATTGCGTTTTATGTGATATATTAAGAAAACAACATTTAAAACCCTTAAAATTTATGTAAAAAATTAAACAGTTTTATTAAACTACTAGCGACCCGCCCTCGCTTCGCTTCGGAAACATTAAAACACACATGAAACCAAAAAAATAAAATAAAATAAAAATTAAAAAAAGTAGCCTATGTTCATCAGGGACAATGTCGGCTTCTAATGGAAAAATAATTTTTCAAATCGGTCCAGTAGTTTCGGAGCCTATTCGAAACAAACAAACAAACAAATCTTTCCTCTTTATAATATTAGTATAGATATAGATAATACAAAACTGAACTCTCTTTTCACTGAATGACAGACAGGTCAGCGAATCCGTCTATGAAAAATCTTTTTTAAAACTAAAGACTTTAAAGGTTTTCTTTTCATACCTACTTATACAAATATTGTGATAAAAAATACAGTGGTTTTTAAAGAATACACAACAAACCTTAGAAACGCAATAAAATAATGTTAAGTAGATTCTGTGTTGAAAAAACATGCTTAAAGATATTGCTATTATTTTCATTGTATTTTCAGTAAGTTTTCAAGTCAATCGAACTTTTTCGAATTGGTCAGATTACTTTGAAATATTTAGTTTATTTTCACTGGTGGTAGGACCTCTTGTGAGTCCGCACGGGTAGGTACCACCACCCCGCCTATTTCTGCCGTGAAGCAGTAATGCGTTTCGGTTCGAAGGGTGGGGTAGCCGTTGTAACTATACCGAGACCTTAGAACTTATATCTCGAGGTGGGTGGCGCATTTACGTTGTAGATGTCTATGGGCTCCAGTAACCACTTAACATCAGGTGGGCTGTGAGCTCGTCCATCCATCTAAGCAATAAAAAAAAAGTTTCATGCATGCATATTAAGTGTATTATCTATGCATGCACACATACCAAATTAATAAAAGCCTATTAATAAACTCATCTCATATACATATTTAGTAGCGTTATTATGAATCACACTGCACTAGATTATTAAAAAAAAAGCAGTACATTACAGAAGCGTTCCCAAATTAGGGCTGTTTATCTAAATCTTTTGCCGCTTAAGCCGGGTATATCCGGTTCCATCTGGATTAAACGAAAAAAAACCGCTATTCAAACTATTTTTTTTTGTAAGTTTTCATACAAGCTCAGGACATGTTTCGATATTCTATTATCCGTTAACTGTCTTAAATGTGCTGATGAGCTCACAGTCCACTTGGTGCTATTTATAAGAGTCCTAACACGTCATTAAACAAGGCACCAAGTGGAATTGCCATAGTGAAAATAAATCTTCAGAGCCCATCCACCCGCGTCCAGTTTAAGCTATTTCATTCTGATTCTGAGCCAGTTACAATTATCCTAATTAGAAAAAAAAATGGTATTTTTATTTTTGATTACAGGACCATTGGTGGCTCTGAGGCCTTTGCAGCTAAACTAGGACAGGTGGGCGAGCAAAGGCTCAGTCAGGAGGGAAAAATAGTACCATAAGATCAACTCGCGAGGATCGCGAGGATCACGACCATACGTATGCAAATACTTCCATGAACTTCGGCCCGCTGCGAGGTATATATACCGCCTATGGATATAACCTCCAAATGCCCTCCTTACAGTGTCGGACCATCTCGTTAGAGTCCTGCCTCTGGGCTCGTTTCCCCTGCCTCGGACCAAGAATGAGAAGCTTTTCCAGACTATGCCTTGAAGATCTATGATATGAACTCTAGGACGTGATGACATAGATAAAATGAAAACCATCATTTTCGAAATTATCTATACATAGATGTCCGTTCTCCGGGGCCTTGAAAACTGCAATGCATGGAGTTTTAAGTTTTAAAGTTTTGATCTTCATGTCTCAAGCTCAAAGGCAGAACGATTAGGATACCCAGTGAATTCGTTTGCTCGTTCGAACCCCGCACCAAGAACTTTTCTCATAGTAAAAGAGCACGAATGAAATTACTAGCAAAAACGGGTTTATGCCTGTTTTAACCGGATTAAACCGGATAAAATTGTGAAGCTATCCCGCTTAGAGCGGTTTTAGCGGGTACAGCCGCATTACAGGCAAACGTAAATTGTAAAAATGTTACCCATAAAGACGTTGCACTTAATATTCTCTAAGCTTAATAAACTTTTTCTACAGCTTTGCATTAAATATTTACAGCACAAGATAAGGTGTTAATACTTTAGTTAATACCGAGCTAATTACAGCGTGTTAAAATTTTATATGAAATTTACCGGTAAAATATATATGTCGGACTTCAGTTTCTCCAAACGCTGAAGGAATGTTTTTAAAAAGTGTGACGTCGACGATGACTCACGTTTGGGCTTCCGAAACAAAACTTCACGAGAACTTTGTGACTGCGTATATTTCACGAGAAGCATAACAACATTCCAGAGAGATCCGTACTGTACTACGGCTCGGACACGAATGAATATGAGGTTTTTTTTTTTTTTTCGTCCTACCTATGCTGATAGCCTTGAGAGGCTATTTCAGCTTCGCCCTGACGTTAGTAGGTGAGCTCGCGGGGCTCAACCGGAGAGTTGCTAACACTGACCCTAGCAGAGCAGTGCTTCGCAGAATCTACCACCGAATCGGAAACGCGTCCCACTGAGAAGATCCGGCGAGAAACTCAGTGGGCTGTGTCTATGGGTTAGTTCGCTCGTCGAGCCCTTCGTCGCAAGCGACGGGTTCGACGAGGACGGTGACCGGTGCTTGTGGTGCCTAAAAGCACCGTTAATGGATCAGGAGGATCCGTAATGACGTGCTTTGGGCGACGTCGACGGTATGTAATTTCCAGCGGCTACGATGAGAGGGTTCTCATGTCGTGCCGCCTTCTCAAAATGGCGCAGCGATGCCGACTGCAGATACTTACTAACTGAATCGAGCTCCAGGTCATCGTGGAGATCCACGTTCCTAAGGAACCAAGGCGCTCCGACGGCTATCCTGCAGAATCGGGATTGAATAACCTGAAGGGATTTCAAGTGGGTGCGGGCTGCGTGAGCGAACACTACGCTTGCATACGTCATGACGGGGCGTATACAAGTTTTGTAGAGAGTTACCTTATTGCGGAGGGACAGTTTGCTTCGACTACAAAGCATTGGATAGAGTCGTCCTAGAATAAACGCGGCGCGGTCGCGTACCGTTTTTATATGGGGACGGAATGTCATCCCTCTGTCGAGGGTGACGCCTAGATATTTGACCTTCGAGACCCACGGTATGGGCTGGCCAAAGAGAGTGATGGGACTAACGGTGTGTTTGCGCGCCTACTACGGAGTGGGATGCTCGAAGTGATGTTCGGAGGGCGACCCCTTTTGAAGAGCACCGCTGCGCTTTTCGTGGAGTTGATGTCAATTCGCCACTTCCGGAACCACTGTCCCATGGTGGCTACTGCGATCTGGAGTCGCCGATGAAGCAGCGACATCTTCCTACACGAGTAGTAGATAGCCGTGTCATCGGCGAAGAGCGCTAGATGGGTCTCCGGAGACCGGGGTATATCATTGATATACAAACTAAATAATAACGGGGAGAGCGCGGAGCCTTGCGGGACTCCGGCAGTCAGTTGACGGGACGAGAACGAGTTCCCTCTACTCGATATCGAAACGAACGGTTCGACAAGAAGTCTCGTATGATGAGCACGAGTCTGTCTGGCACTCCCATGTTGTACAGTTTATAAATTAAACCGTTGTGCCAGACTTTGTCGAACGCCTTCGCGATGTCGAAGAAGAGGGCGCCGGTCGTGATTTGTTTACGCCTATTTAGTCCTATCAGGATGTGCTCCGTGAGGCGGTGCACTTGTTGTACGCACGAGTGTTTAGAGCGGGATCCGAACCGTTCGTCTATGAGAATTTTGTTCGCGGTAACAAAATCCCAGAGGCATTTCCTAAGGAGCCGTTCGTAAATTTTTCCTATCGTCGGGAGGAGACTAATCGGACGGTAACTAGAAGTTGCGTTTGTCGGTTTGCCCGGCTTATGTATACCGATAACGTCCGCTTCTTTCCACACTGCGGGAACGATGCAGTGCGTCATAGCGGCATTTAAAATTGTAGCCAACATTGCTATCAGTTGGACTGGCAAAACTTTTAGCGCGCGGTTGCGGATGCCATCGGAGCCGGGTGCCTTCCTAGGTTGGAGGTTGTGGGTCGCGTCTCTAACTTCGTCAGTGGTAATGGGGGGTAACGCGTCCGAGGGCGGCAGGGAAGCTCTGCGCTCGACCTCCCTGTCGACTAACTCGGTGTGTTTTGGGTCCGCGTGTTGAGTGCTGGTGGTGCACTGCTCTTGCAGTGCATCAGCCAGCAGCTCAGCCTTGTCATCGTCATCGAATGCCGGTGGTTGGCCTGAAGGGCGTACGAGGGGAGGCATAGTAGCGGTAGTTTCGGATTTGAGAGTCCTAGCTAGTCGCCAGTATGCTTGGTGGGAGGGCGCGAGTTGTTCTAAATAACTATGCCAATTATCGTTACGCGCGTCGCTTAGGCGGGTGAATATGCGCTAGATAGTACAGCCGTATTTATAGGGCTTGGCGCACGTCAGCGTGTTTACAAGTTTTTTAAAGTATTGGAATTACAATAAAAGGGACTGTTTAACAAACACAGAGTAATTAGTTGATGACCAGATGATCCGATTATCACATTGAATCATTATTATTTTTATAATAGGTAGGTAAATAGTCATATTTGCACCGACATATACATTAAAAGATAAAACGATGTGGTCTGATTTTTTTATGCTTAGATTGGTGGACGAGCTCACGGTACACATGTCGTTAAGCGGCTACCGGAGCACATAGCTATCGACAGCGTAAATTTTGCCACTCACCTTGGGACACGAGTTCTAAGTCTCAGTTTTGTAGTACATCGGCTGCCCCACCTTTCCAACCGAAGCCCATTCTTCACGGCAGAAGCATTTATCGAATTGGCAAAGAAAAAGA
The DNA here is from genome assembly GCF_030267445.1 of Bombyx mandarina. Taxonomy (NCBI): domain Eukaryota; kingdom Metazoa; phylum Arthropoda; class Insecta; order Lepidoptera; family Bombycidae; genus Bombyx; species Bombyx mandarina. The sequence goes on along the minus strand of NC_143234.1, from coordinate 11,460,011 downwards.
ATTGGCAAAAGATGGGTAAAGAGACCGAAAAGAAGACATAACCGAAATAATAATGTTACACCGGTAAGAGTAACGCCATCTATCATCGAATAGTGGAACGACTATCGAAGAATCTAGTAGCACTTAGAACGCTCGAGAAGTACACCCTCATCTATTGTCAGATAGCGGAAACACAATACCAGAGATGTGTGGAATATCCTCGATAATTATAGGAATGAGGTAGCGACTACAAAAGCGTTGCAGGGACGGCACGTAGTCAGTCATTAATCGGAATTACTCGAAGCGAAACAGCGAACGGATCACCTGAAGCGAAGCGGAAGAAGCGAATTGAGGATCTTAAAGTGATTGTTGAGTGTTTTAAGTGTTGAATAAAGTTTTTAGTTGTACTTTGGTGGAATTTTATTTATCCCGAACCCCAGCGCGTAACAATAAGAAAGGACTGGCAAACTATCGGCAAGGACAGAGATCAGTGGAAAGGACTGGAGGAGGCCTTCACTCGAGGAGGGGGTCCATATCCAATAACAAAAATTAACTCTTACTAAATGTTTTAGACAATAAGCAAAACATGAATACCTAACTAAACATTAACAAAGAAATACCACATTTATAATGAAAATTAACGATAATTAAATACATGCTTTTTTATTTTATTAATTAATTTCCTAAAAAGGTGTTGATAACCTAAAAAAAAAAGGGTGCGTGTATGTACGCGCGTAAGAAGTTATACTTTATTTTTATTAAATTTATTTCTTTTTTTTTAATTTTAAATAATTAATAATAAATATTTAACGTTAATAATTTAATAATATTTAGTATGAATTATATTAAATAATAATTTTGTCACTTATATTACTAAAAAATGAATGCTAATAACACTTTTTTTTACGAGTGTACATGCGCGAAAGTTCACCTGCGGCTATATTCAGACTCGCCAAGTTACGTCGGTCGTATTGTAATGAGCAATTTAGTGAGCAACTTCATTCTGTTAATTTTGTGTCACGGTGCGCGCGCAAAATTTCGCTCTCATAAATTTTTCATAACCCGCTTAAAGAAGTATAACTTCAATACATACACTTCAATACATCCCGCTAAAATACGATTCGTCCAAAACATTTGATAGAATCCTCTTTGCTCTCTGGAGCTCACCTCGAATAAAGCACCAAGAAAAATATTATTTTATTTACTCCGGCGTGCAATGACCCGTACGTATTGTGACTTTTCATATCAGAATCTGTGTATATGCGAAAGTATGGTGTGCGGTCGTGTTTGTACGTTGACTTGAAAAGTAGCTTCATGAAACCATTATTAGGTCAAGTCTGTCTGTACACTAAAGCCGTTCGCTTGAGCGTACTCGTAGCATCGATAATTAGTAAGTAAATAAATTATACAATTGTAACAATCACTCGAATTGCTATGCTAAAAGTAATTAGAAGTGGCAGTCGATAAATATATATATTTTTTTGTTGTTGTGTTTTTTTTACCGTTGTAGGCAGACTGTTTTCTGTTGCTCATAAACTTCAGCTAAAATAGAGCTCCTCCTCCTCCTCGCGACGTTTTCCTTATTACTGTGGGTCGTGACTCCCGCGCTGCATCAGTTTCTCCCGTACGATTTCCCTCCATCTGCTGCGATCCTTAGCTTCATGAAGGGCATTGTGGAAGTTGATGTTTAAAGAAGATCGTATTTGGTCCGACCATCTCGTGGGACTGCGTCCTCTGGGACCTTTGCCATCTACCTTTCCTGTCACCATCAGCTGTTCAAGATTGTGACCCTCTTTACGAGCAATATGTCCGAAGAATTCCAGCAGCAAAATAGAGCTAAGTCGCTGCTTACCGCTAAGCACTCTCCCCAAGTTTTGCTTGAGAAAAGGTATAACACAGCCCTCGAGAAGCACCGTGGAAGGGAGCTCCTTTCCAAGCCGGTAAAATCGTTAGTGTTAGTTTGATTGTTACATAGACACACAGTGATTAACAGCATCCATAGACATCAGAACGTAAATCCTCCCAATCGCTTTGGAACATCAGATCAATATCTCAATTGTGTTCTATGTAATAATACCCTTCAAACGATTCGTGTGATTTCGTATGCTTTACGATGTAAATTTAAAACGCAGCATAATGATTTTCCAAAAGCTATTGAATAATATTCAAAGACAAATGAAAGCCAGTTGTCTCACCTAGTCGTTAATAACAATAACAATAAGACACGCCTCAAGAGAAATAAACTGATATTCGGGAATCCGCATTCGGTATCCGTTTCCGCATCCGTACTGATAAAACGCGTTTTTGTATTATGGCGTAGTGGATTTATGGGCTACGACGTTATGGCCTTATTGAATTCGGACGTGAAGAACCCGGTGGTGGACTTTTTTTTTTTTAATAATGCCGTGTCTGCTGATTGTAATGTCTGTGTAATAAATATAAAATAGGTGAAAAATCTCACGCGTTCATTTAGTCCGAAAGTGGGATTCCCTGTTCAACTAAGGACTGATAAATATATTTATTTATGTTTGTCGTGAATTGGAAATTGATACCACCCTAATGCACTGGTTATAAGAGGTATTTTTAGCTCGCGTGCACCGTCATGTGTACCGATTTGAATGCTCGATCATTTTAGAATACATATACATATTAGAATACAATCAAGACTTTGATCTGACGATGGGCGATAGTAATCTCGACATTAAATGGTCATTTCACTGACTCGTAGCCGCAGAGTTAGCACCCCTGATTGTTACGCGGTAGGTCGTTGATTCGATTCCCACATCGGGCAAACATTCGTGTGATGAAAAGGTTTGGTTGGTCTTTGTCTGGGTGTTTATTTATCTATATATTTAAACGTATATAAGTATGCATATCGGTCTTTGGTACCCATAACACAGGGATTGCTAAATTGGGCCGGATCACCTTGCATGATTTGTTCCCAGTTATTATGTCTGTTCCTGTAGGAGCAAATTTCCTGTAACGGCATGTATTAACTGTATTATCATCGTAAGCTATTTTCTATTGTGGCAGGTTTAAACGACAAAGGGAAGATCTTCCACCGAGCGGGTGATATTACTCGGTAGACCGGCGATCCAAATGTTGTTGTTCGGAACTTGTATATCATAAATTCTGTCACATGTTTAATGTAAAATAATTGAAACAAGTTTATTCATTATGTAACCATTCATATACCAAAATGAACTTAACAAAACAGATTCTTATGACACTAAAGTTTATTCAAAATGACCTCCGTGATTTGAATACAGGCCTTCAATCTGCGCGGCCAGTCGTCTATCGCAGCACGAACGAGGTCCATGTCAATATCGGCGGCTGCCTTAATCAAGGATGTCTTGAGTGACTCCAAATTGGGATGAGGCTTTGAGCACGCCTTTTCCTCCAAGTATTGCCATATCTTGTAATCTAACGGATTCAAATCTGACTGGAGGAGGGCCAGTCTTCGTGCCGGATGGAGTCGATTTCACGCGCCGCCAGCCAGTCTTGTGTGCTCTTCGCTCTATGAGCTGGCGCCGAATCTTGTTGGAATACCCAGTGCCTGTTATTGAACATGGTATGAGAAACAGGTTCCACAAGGTTCGTCAGGACTGTATTTTGATACACAACTGCATTCGGTTTTACACCTTTCTCACAAAAATGTACCTCTGTTAAGCCCCAATAAGAAACTCCCAACCATACCATGAGCGAGGATGGAAAATGACCTCGTTGGACACGCGGAATACGGTTGCTCGCTTCTTCACTACTTTGTGCGTACACCTTATCATTTTGTTTGTTGTAGCTCTCTTCTACGGTAAAAATTTTTTCATCCGAAAAAAGAATTTCCCGATATTTTTTTCCCGCGTACCGCTTCAACAAAGCGCGGCATCTCTTCAGTCTCAGGTCCATTAGACGAGCATTCAAACGATGTCCTGTTTTTCTTCGATATGCCCGAAGCCCTAAGTCTTCATTTAACATCCTTTTTACCGTGGTTCTGCTTAACCCCATCTGAAGGGCCAACAGTTTCTGCTTACGTTTGGGATTTCTTTGAATTCGCGCCTTCACAGCTTTTATCACTGCTGGAGTTCTAACAGACCGAGGGCGACCACTTCTTGACCTGTCATGTACACTAGAGTCTTCATTGTATTGTTTGATGGTACGATAAACGAATCTTTTGGTTATATTCAAATTTTTCAGTATGTTAAAAATTTGAATTGGCGCGTAACCGCAACGATGCAACGCAATAACTGCAACACGGTCTTCTTTAAGCGTCCACTCCATATTTAAAAATGAGTAAAATTGTAAAAGTATACATTTTTATTTTCATGAACAATTCGAAATTCGAATTCAATAAACTTTTTTTGGCCAGCATTCTAAAAGAAAAGTTTTTACTGTGTGACAATACTTATGACCTGACTAGTTATATGCGAGCTTAACTTGAAAATGTCGTAAGCGAGATTGAAGCATCTGTCAAATACCTTGCGTTGTATGATGGCTACCCGCCACACTGCCGAAATGTTTTGCATACTCAGTGTGCATATACTCAGGACACACCGATGTCAGACACTAAATCACTCTAGGACGCAATAAAAATGCCACGGGAGACCACAATCGCCGATATTAAAACCGGTGCAGAAATTTGGTGCACCATACTAATTCACACAGCATATTTGAGACGAAATTGTTTTAGGTTTACATAGCATCTATGTAATACCTGTGTTGTGTCATAATAAGTGGGCAGAAAATGTATCAGCTTAACAATAAATACTGTTAAATTCAACTGTGAACACTGAAAGTTGTGTGTTGTGAATATCCATCTCTTCGCAACCTTGAGAAATGAGCTTGTGGTTTTGATTGCATTACGTGACGCTTGTCGCGTCTCTTAGACCGGACATTTCCGCTATCTTTTACTGGTGGTAGGACCTCTTGAGAGTCCGCACGGGTAGGTACCACCACCCTGCCTATTTCTGCCGTGAAGCAGTAATGCGTTTCGGTTTGAAGGGTGGGGCAGCCGTTGTAACTATATATGTAACTATATACCTGAGACCTTAGGCGTCATTACGGATCCTCCTGATCCATTAACGGTGCTTTTAGGCACCACAAGCACCGGTCACCGTCCTCGTCGAACCCGTCGCTTGCGACGAAGGGCTCGACGAGCGAACTAACCCATAGACACAGCCCACTGAGTTTCTCGCCGGATCTTCTCAGTGGGTCGCGTTTCCGATCCGGTGGTAGATTCTGCGAAGCACTGCTCTTGCTAGGGTCAGTGTTAGCAACTCTCCAGTTGAGCCCCGCGAGCTCACCTACTAACGTTAGGGTGAAGCTGAAATAGCCTCTCAAGGCTATCAGCATAGGTAGGAGGAAAAAAAAAAAAAGACCTTAGAACTTATGTCTCAAGGTGGGTGGCGCATTTACGCTGTAGATGTCTATGGGCTCCAGTAATCCCTTAATACCAGGTGGGCTGTGAGCTCGTCCACCCATCTAAGTCATAAAAAAAAAACAGACGGATTACAAGTCCATAGTCACATAGTCCAGAAATAGATAAATCTGGTTAAGGGTTAAGCGCTCAAAATATGATTAAACGAGAAATTAGTTCATTGGAATACTGCTGTCCATTGTCCGATGAAATTTGCCACGAAACCTCTAAGAAATGAATTTTATTGTCTACAAACAGAGCCAATGAAAGGTCAAATGACAAAAAAGATAGTAATTAGACGCGAAACAAAAGTTATAGATGCTGGTAAGAGAATAGTAGATCCGAAATGGAGTTGGGCTGGACACGTAGCATGATGAAACGATAATAGATCAGTAGTAGCGGTAAGGTAGACATACTCGTAGATCAGTATAGCGGGCAATCAAGCATTATGGCATAAAAAAGTCAGTACCCGGCAGTAGGTACCAAAGGGCGGAAGGTGATGATGTTGGATGACAATCTTTTTCAGGTAATTTTGATTTAAGAAAAACACTACTCAATTGGATCACGATGAAAGTATGTCAAACAAACTCAATCTTTCGCATTTAGAAAATCGTGAAATGACATGATATCATATATGGAGATTGTCGAAAACTTACAAATAGATATTTCAAGTTAAAATTAAAATATAAGTTAGAATTTGCTTTGTGGATTAGTTTCCGGAGACGTTGAGTATGTTTGAGGCAGATCCGCCCGACTCAGTGGCCACGAGCGGGGTCTTAAATCGTTATCGAATACGACACGCCGAACCGCATGCCAGGGATATCCACTAATACGGCTACGGACTTCAAGGGTGCGACAATAATGAATTTCTGTCCGTATTGTTACGCGTTGGAGTTCGGGATAAATAAAATTTCACCAAAGTACAACTAAAAACTATACTCAACACTTAAAACACTAAAACACTTCACAAACACTTTAAAACACTCAATTCGCCTGTTCCGCTTCGATTCAGGTGATCCGTTCGCTGTTTCGCTTCGAGTAGTTTCGATTACTGACTGACTGCGTGCCATCTCTACAACGCTTTTATAGCCATTACCTTATCGCTAGAATTATCGAGAATATTCCACACATATCTAGTTGTAGTTTCGCGCTATCTGTCTATAGATGGTTTCGTACTTCTCGAACGTACTAGGTGCTTCTAGGTCCTTCAATATTTGTTCGACTATTCGGCGATAGATAGCGTTACTCTTAACTGTGGTCAGAGGTTTAAGTTACAATTGGATTTGTTAAGTATGTTACATCCCCGATCCAACCTTTATGGTTTTAAGCATTATAACCGGATTACAACAGGATGTGCAGCTATACCTATTGAGTTTCTCCCCGGATCTTCTTAATATGGTTACGATTGGGATGTAGATTTAGCGAAGCCCTGCTCATGCTAGGGTATACCTTAGCAAACTAACTCAGGTTGAGCCATTAGATCTGACAGACCAAGCTACGCGAAGTCAGCACAACCCCTCGAAGCTAATAAGTAAGATAGCTAATAGGTACGGAAAAAAAGAATTATAAGAATAACCGAGTACAGCATTTTTATAATAGTCTTGTGATATGCCCAATAATTTTATTAAACTAGATCCAGCTTTGAATTGTGACAAAGATGGTTCGGTTTTTTTGCTATCTGCTATCGAGTTTTTTTGGACAGTGGAGATGGTCATTAATGCCAACGGCTAGTATTTTTTTAAGATTGTTGCTAAAGCTGGGACGATTTTTTTTTAAATTTACATTATTTATTTATTTATTTATCGTATGGCATTCGTTTACACTGCGTGGTTATAATTTAAATTTACAGTTTGTCAAATAATCGATAGCTTCTTCTGTTACATTTTTGAGATCTTCCACTTGGCCTGCGAAACACGTTAGTGGGCATTCCATGACAATGTGGCGTATAGTTTTCTCTGGGCATCCGCATTCACAGCTTTCGTTTTCCGTCCAGCCCGATCTCTTCCGCAGTTGGTTACAGTGACCAACTCCCGTTCTCAGGTGGTTAAGCATGCACCAGATTAGGCGTTTTTCTTTGAAACCAGGTGGGCGGGAGTGTGGATTCAGCTCGAACAGTTCAGGTGGGATACATCTGGCTGACCATTCTTCTTAAATTTACAAACAAGAGGGCTATGCTGATATTAACATTGTTTAACAGACTTTTTGGTTGGAAACTATGATGGAATAGAACTAGGATGACTAGGATAGAAGATATCTATCTTCTTAAAAACGGTTCTAAAAGAGTCCTCAGCGGGAGAGAGTGGCTTAGGTGTATCCGTAATGCAACACCAAATTGCTGATGACCACTAGTAACAGCAGTAACTTCAGGCGGCCCCTGAGTTGATCGGCCTTCATTGGCCATGAAAATTCTATTGACTGCATTTGTTCATTTTTTTTTAAATACATTTCAAACAACGCACAGTATAATAGCGTATCTATTATTTTTAATCAGAAGAGCACAGGATTTGACCCCGGCACCCGTCACTCGCAAGATTGCCAGATTATATTCTCTATATCCATACGTAAATACGGCTATGTGGGGGAGCGCGTGAGGTATGTGTGTTTGGATAGTAGATGAATTGGTTACGCATTTCAAGGGATGAGAAATTGTTATGTATTCGCCTTGTGAAGGCTCTGGGTAGGAAAACCGTTGTAGAATAGACTTCGAATACTTCGACTTCATGATTTCTATGGTTTCCGATAGTGATTCCGGTAATGATAGCAAGGACGTCGATTCTCAAATTTTAGCAATAAATTTTAGTCGTTTTGAGGGAAGTATTATATTTTTAAATAATTATGAATCTAACTTGAATTCGTTGAGATGCTTACGATTCCATTAGAAAAATAGTGAAAAATAAATAATCAAATGGTTTTTCTAATGCGATTCAAACTGCGATTAATGTCAAAGGAAATGATGTCATCGTCACAATGACAGTAATTTTAGCGTAATCACCATGGTTAGGCAATGTTGCATCGAATTGCGCAATATTGGGCAACCGCTTGAAACTGAAAACGGCACATTACATATTAAGTGTAATACTTGTGAAACAAGATTTTTAATTACATGAAACGAATGTTCCTTTAACGAACAAAATAACCAACAAAGAAACATAATAAAAAGGTGTCAAATTGATATAACAAAGGCACAAATATATAGGATGGAACAAACATCTGTAAGATAGCCAACACTTGAATGATGACTCATAGATCGATGAAATCTAGAATCAAAAGCGAATTTCACAATGTTATGTAATAATTCGATATAAAATAATCAGTTCGGCGTCAGAGTAATCACAGTTGCTTCGGCTAATCACCAAGCCAGTTCTCTTCATATTTTCAAATCTACATACGACATGCGCGGAGTCGTTGAATTCTTTGGAATTTCTCCGTTTGAGAGGAATCGAGTGCGTGGTCCGTTTTGGGAGTTTGACAGACGTGGCTTTTATGGTCCTGAAAGGCATTCGATACGACATGAAGCGTCACGTTGCTGGAGTCATTTCGGACCACCAAAGCCTGATTCTGTTTGCCATCATCACAGCCCAGACCGTGAACGACTATGTCAGAGACCTCCAAGGCCGCCATCTGATCAACATCCACAAATAAGCCATGGACACCAATATTGCGAATGCTCGCGAAGTCTTTGTAAAAGATTTGCTGGAATACCCCACGGACCGCCTTGCTTCAGACGCGAAGACCACAGTGCTGAGCGAAGACATGAACACCGTGGACCACCTGGACGAGGGGTTTCACATAGGGGTCATCGTCACGGGAAAGGTCCGGAAAGAGACTGTTCGAGTGGGATGGACAGCAGTCCAGAGCGTGGTAGACGCTATGGACCAATAAGACATAGCCGTTGTCGTGGCTCCCGTAAGAGCCCAGGAAACTCGCAAAGGCTGACTCAGGAAGGTAGATGTAGAAAAAGATGCGTCCGTCAATGGAAAAATTCACGACCTTGCTGCGCTGATGATAAGGTACAAAATACTGAAGGATCTGGCGAAGAACACACAGGTGGAGAAGATGGCAATGGCGGGAATAACACCGTTTTGGTTCAGACCGTTTTCGTTGACACAGATCAGAGGTGCAAGTCAGTTTAATTTATCGCAAAAACCATATTAGTTAGTCACATATTTAGATATTTTAATATCAGTTTTTTATTGTAATTCTCGACGAACAAAACCCTTGTATTTTTTTTCATAATAAATGTCGTCTATTTTTAACATAGAAATGTTTAGATTACGATTTGTATTTTGCTTGTGACGCGATCAAAAGAAACAAGATACGGCTTAGCATTAATAATGTTTTTTTTATAAATATTTATAAGCATTAATAATCTTTCGTTTATGGTAATCACTATACCGACGATGCTAATTACTAGTGTTGATACTAAAGCAATTAAAAAAAAGTCTGAACTTAAAAATATGAACAGAATATTAAAAAAAAAAAAAAAATACCAGTACATTTTATGAAACTAGAACATGTCTTTGCAGACACACAATCCTGTTTTATATTCCATACCAATATTAAAGTTGTGTGTTATACATATTTTTCGTGTCTAATAAATAAAACAAGTTTTTTTAGCGCGAATGAAATAAAATTTTGCGTAAGAGAATACGAAGATTGTTTTGTCAATATAAACCATTAACATATTGAATTGTAAAATCTAAAACACGTAGTTATTATTAGGTATTAGGTATAACATTAAATGGAAATTTGAATTAGATTTGAAACAACGTTTGTTTAGTAATAAAATTTATTATGACAATGAAGTGTATTTAAAAAATCATTAGGATTTTTATTTTATTTATTTTGTTTTTAAATATTTTTGTCACTGGCATGCCGTTGCAACTGCTTTAATAGGAAAGAAGTAGTCAATATGAGTTTAATTTAATTTATTAAATTTTTTTTTGGGTTTAATGCTTATATGGGTGGAGGAGCTCACGGCCCACGTAGTGCTAAGCGGCCATCGAAGTATATAGGCCTCCACAACGTAATACCGTCGTCCCTCTTGAGACATGACTATTAAGTCGCAGTTCTTGTAGTAAAACGACTGCCCCACCCTTCAAACCGAAACGCATTACTGCTTCACGGTAAAAACAGGCAGGGTGGTGGTACCCACCCGTGCGGACTTACAGAAAAACAAGAAAATTGTTTCAGAGACAAAGCAATTCATACAGTCAATAATATAAGGATATCCAGTGTCGTTGTTGCATTAAGCGTCACGGTTTAGTCCAGTTTGTGGAAAAAGTATTTTGAATCGAAGATCCTCCCACACAAACTCGCAATCCGTGTGTATAATCAAAGTTGCAATCAAAGCTTACCTTATTACTCTGAATAGACAGAATAGATGTTTTGAAGATTCAGACATTTTATTTATTACCAAGATGTATGTACAGGCTCTTGGCACACATGGCATTAAGTGACTTGTGAAGTGAAAATATCAACCACATTAATTCCGTCACCCAGCTTGAGATATGAGTTCTAAGTCTCAGTTATGACAGTACAACCAACGGCTGCTCCATCTTTCGAACCAAAACGCATTACTGTTTCACGACAGAAATAGGCAGTAATTACGCGAATACAATTTTTGGCGGGTTTAATTTTTATTACAATTCATGCACCGTGCAAGTGATTCGTGAATATTTGTTAAATACGTATTTCAGTAGAAAATTTGGTAGATGCCTGCGGGATTCGAACACCGGTACACAATATCCTTAAAGCTACGACGACGTTAAAAAGGCATGAATTGAAAGCATCAACAAGGACGAAAAATAAACAAATTCATCAGTTCATGTCAGAGTAACTCCTGGATATGGGCCTCTCGTTCGAAACCCGCACTTAAAGTTCCCTTAAGCCCGCCCGGTCTGCACCGTAAACCCTAAATCATGTTCCCTGTCTAGTTGTAGTTGCACAAGGTAAAGCAGGTGATACAAGTGCTGTACTTCCGTAGATCAGGCTAGGTGTACACACAACAGCTCGCGTAGCTGTACGTGTGTTCGCAGCAGATAACAGAGGTAAACAGACTATTAGCGCGAACACAGTGACAGATAGAACGGCAGACATGTTGTTACTCGTAAACGGCTTTGTTTGGTTAGTCGTTGTAGTAGCCAAAAAATTCCCAAACTATGGTCGGACCAAATAGCGGTGGAACTGAAAATACCTGTCAGCGACGCACTCCATCAAGCTACAGAATGGGATCGATGGAGACAGCTGGTTGACGGAATCGGACGGAGTCACGATCCTCAGCAATGAGGGACCGATTGAAGAGAGTAGTAGCCAACTAGTGAGATGAGGTCGCTTGGTAATCGAATAATATGAATGATTTGTTTGCGTCTGAGGTTTTTTTTTTTATTGCTTAGATGGGTGGACGAGCTCACAGCTCACCTGGTGTTAGGTGGTTACTGGAGCCCATAGACATCTACAACGTAAATGCGCCACCTACCTTGAGATATAAGTTCTAAGGTCTCAAGTATAGTTACAACGGCTACCCCAACCTTCAAACCGAAACGCATTACTGCTTTACGGCAGAAATAGGCAGGGTGGTGGTACCTACCCGTGCGGACTCAAAAGAGGTCCTATCACCAGCGTCTGAGGCTGTTTAAGCGATAGTATCCTGATGCGTCAGACTAGACCATAACGGGAAAGCGCGACAACCAAGAAAGTTGAAGGGGTGTTTTTTGTAAAATTCATTCTGACTGACGCAATAGGTAGCGGCCCTGACTCTTACGCCAAGGGTCACAGGTTCAAATCCTACATCGGGCAAAAATTGGTGATGAACAAGTTGTTTTGCTCTTTATTTGAGCGATTATTATCTAAACGTGTACTTATGTAATCTTTGTCAGTCTCTGGTACCCATAACACGGAGAATCTAAATTGGGGCCGTCTTAGCGTGCGTTATTTGTTTCCAGTGTTATTACTATTTCAACAATGACGTTTCATTGACATCACATAGACTTTTCATGGTTATTATTCTGAATGTCAATGTAGCACGAATTTAAAATGCCAACAACATTTTTATTTCCGAACAGCATTTCACTTCGTTTTTATTGATAGGCTGTGTTTTTTTTTATTTAAATTTTTTTATTGCCTTTGTAGGCAGACGACCGCACGGTCCACCTGATTGTGAGTGGTTACCGTCGCCCATGGACTTCAACAATGCCAGGGGCAGAGCCAAGCCGCTGCATACCGCTGTGTTTGTGTATAACATAAAAAAATCTTAGTCGTCCGTGAATTTTGGAAACAACTACTGGAACGCACGATAAGACTACCAGAAGAGGCATCATTCAGACCGAGCATCGAATAAAAGCTGACCGAACTCCACGACCGTGTGTTGATTTATAACTAACATCGTAGGCAGGCGGTTGTATTCATTAGCATAATAAATTCGAAACAGCTGCAAAATGTGTACCTAATAGATCCTTTATTATAACATTTACACTTAGTTCTGTGATGTGAACAGCTCGGTAAATGTTATTAGTACCTACCGGTGATTTTATGCTCTTTATTATCAACTATCGACCCGCCTTCGGAAACTGTAATTTATTATTGATTTCTCCACTATTTAATGGATGTTATTATACATATAAACCTTCCTCTTCAATCACTCTATCTATTAAAAAAAACGCATCAAAATCCGTTGCGTAGTTTTAAAGATGTAAGCATACACAGGGACAGATAGATATAGGGACAGAGAAAGCGACTTTGTTTTTTTTATACTATGTAGTGATGAAAATAACTTCGTATGTGTAGAGATGCAGTGCGTAATAAAAGCACGCCTTAACATGAGTAAGATCCTAACTGTAAACACCTTTCTGGGGTCTTATTTCGAGTTCAATGACCATGGACATGATTACGGCGAGAGAACTGATAAATGTGAACATAATGCTATTATTATCTATAGACGAATGTTCTCCGAACACACCTATTTCAATTAAATGTAAGGAGAGTGTTTGTTTTTTGCCTTTTTATTTACTGACGTTTGTAGCTTATATGGTTTTTATACTGTAACAAAAGGCACCTGATAATTTTATTGGATCAACAGCTTCAGTAGTCTTTAAACCAGGACTGAATTTACAACCTAATATATTATTTAGTTTAGTGGCATCTATTGTATTCATATAAAATACTACATTGCAAGGCAATTGTACAAAGGTGTGAACAGTTTAGTTTCTATAAAAAAAAGGAAACCACAATACTACACACTGCAAAAGAAGTTTCACGTCTTTCACGTGCACCAAGTTGCAGGCGCAAAAAAATAAGAACGTACATCAGAAAATACCAAGCTGTTATCAACTTAAGATATAAGTTAAAATAAACAAAATAACGAAGTTCCTTATGGGACGATGCGGAGGGGTACCCAGACCGGGAAAAAACGTCCGTAACGTAAGATTTTTATTAGTAATGCACACAGTGTACGACTTAACTTTGTAATAACGTACAAAAAATACAATATTTTTTTATCATTCATTGACCACGATCTCAGAGCGTTCGTTTGCGCAATACACTAACTCTTATGCAAACAACCGTGAATGAAGTGTACCACAATAAGTTCGTACGTTACCGAATGACCGTGGGTTGTTGCGAAACCTCCAGTTTTATTTTCTTTATACCTCGAATAGAACTTAAAATTAATATTTTTATAATAAGGAACTTCGTTCCTATCCGGTGTCCCACGGCACCACACATCTTTTTTTTTAATGAATTGAGTATTATAGTTCTGGAGTAATTTCTTACCTTTATGATATATAGTCACAAACTAGACCAGAAACAATAAAAAAGACGAAAAATTCAAAGTGATTTCCACGATGACGTTCGCACATGGCTGTATGCGTAGAACAATCGTGGCCTTTATTTATGAGCCAAATTGGTAGATTGTCAATACTGCTTGGGATAAGTGAATCGTTACATTGGATTAGCTTCACGGCTGATTGGTACGGCTCAATTATTTTACCACATCCATATGTTCCTATTAACAGCCCATGTCGCATTAACTCGTATATGACGGCGTTAACGATATTTATGTTATATAGCACGTGCAATAGGAGTGACTCACACAAGCCAGGTGCACCGGCCGTGTCGTACGAGTGGAAACTCGTAAACAACAGCTGCAACAGAAGTGACTCATAAGCCAGCTGCGCCGGCTAGTATAAAAAGGCGGAACGTGCCTTGTAATGAACATTCGTTGGACTGCGTTTGCCTGGTGCACTTACTATATCCTTGTTACGTTGTGTGATTCAGTGACTGTTGTACGTACTGGTTAAAGTTGGACAAGTGTTAAAGTGAATTGTTAAGATAACATATTGTTGATTAAATCAGGAATCAAAATGTGACATCGTTTTACTTGGTGTTCAACAAGATAATATCTACCCTCAAGCCAACATCAGAAGTGAGATCAGGACTCTACTCTCACTGGCGTGACGTGTTTGAACATGTTCGAAGTACAGCAAAAAAACATGATGCAGATCAGAATACTAGTAGTGGTACGCCACAAGAGCGTGAATGCAGCATACGTAAGTCGTGTAATAACGTCTCTGTTACCTCGATGGAAGATCTGAGCCACGAAGAAATCGTCACATCTTACGTTCTGGCTCATGTTGCCCAGTTTGACTGTCGACTTCATCACATGGCATTTACTAACGGAAATACAACACGTAACAAGCTATTGCAAGAAATTAAGGCAAGTGCAAATCTCAAGTGAAACTTCGATCGCAATAATGGATCTGTCATGACGAGTGGGTAGTTCCGACACGAATCGTTTTTAAGCCAATGACTACTGCTAGAGTTACATGGCACTAGTACAGTAAACCAGGACATGAGACTGTGAATTGTCGCTGAAATTTTAGAATCTACTCGATTCAATACCAATAACACTACACGTTCGATGACTTCGGGCTCCAGCAAGCAAGCAAACAAGAAAGCAAGCAAGTTTCCGTGGGGAAGAAAAATTGACACATCTGAAGTCGTCGTGACCTGTAAGATAAGACGTCCGGTGCGTTCGTGTCTGGCGATGCGGCGGTGTTCGGGTTCCGCTGGCGGATGCAGGTTTTTCCGGTGAAGTGCGTGCTTGTGCGTGCTTGACATGTGTTCGCGGTTGGCTTCCTCAGCGTGGGAGTAACATCGTGTAGCCGGAGGTGAGACTTCCGCGGTCGCGGCCCACCCAGTCCGCGAGAACCGGGCAGATCGCCTCGACGGTACGGAGGCCGGCCGACGGGTCCGCCAAACGACGAGACCACGCCTCCAGCACAGACTGCCGATATTGGAGCCCCCGCGCTCCGGCTGCACTTGCGCTAGGGCGCGCCGCCTCGTAGGAGACTGTGAGCAAAACCTGAACAACCTCCTCATCCGTGGGCGCCCGGCTCTCGCCTGCAAGTCAGCTGTTACGTGTGCGGTGATGCGAGTCATGTAGCTTCTGGGTGTTCCATGCTCTACAAGAAGAAAAACGGACACTGCTCCAGGTGCTGTGGCAGGTGCAACCAGAGACGTCAACGTGTGTTCCAGAGCTTCAGTGTGTTACAGATAAGTGGTTTTGGCTTCCCCTTTATGTTCCATTCAGGGTCAGAATGTAGTCTTATAAAACAAAGTCATAGTAATTTATTCAATGGTAAGCGGTTTCATGAACAAGTCACTCTTTGATCTGAAAGTAATTTAGACCAATCATGATGGTAAGAGCACTTAGGGGATATTCAACTCGCCCTTAATAGTGCACGTTGTCGAGTAAACTCCAATAGAATAGACGTTTGCCGTTCAGGGTAGTTCACTTGAAATATCTTAAAGTTTCAACAGAGTGATAATCCCTCTAGATCAGATCTTGATTTAGCACGGTCGAAGACCGGCGAAAACATAAAAAAAAAGGGCACAAACAGAAGCTTGGTTTAGTCGAGGCAAAGCTAAAGTCAACCTCTTTTCCGCTGGGGATTTTGTTTTCGTAAGTTGACCGAAAATGTAAAGGTCCCTTCAACATTACTGCAGTTTTGGAAAACGATAGGTATAAATTGAGACATGTAAATAGTTCTAATAGAGTGTACAAATTTCCCCATGAAAACTTACGTGAAATACCTCGAGGCCCGTCAGGCCTACTAGAAATTTCTGAAAATTATAGTGACGATGACGTGACGGCGTACACAGATGGGTTAATTAATCTTGTTCATGAAACTGATCTTAATGATGACGACTCTATCACTGACAATAGAAGCGACATTTTTGTCCGCAAATAGCGATACAGCAAACATAGTCTGTGGGTAGTGATACAATGTCTGTAAGCTCAGGCACCTCAGATGCAGGTGTTAGAAATGTAGAAAACGATGGTCGGTCTCGCACTATTTCTGAAGAAATTCCGTATAAATGTTCTGGTTTAAGAAATGTTTTAACAAACGCTACCGTACACGCAGATTAAAAAAAAAAAAAAAGAAAGAGAATTGTATGTGGCTAGAGAGATGTTAATCCGGACTAGCAAAAAAAAAAGAGAAAAAAAAAAAAAAAAGAAAGTGTGAAGTCATTGAAGGGTCTGTCCGGTCCAATGGCTTAGCTATAGGGATTTTCATCCAGATTAGCCACAACAATTAGCTACAGGGATTGCGATTCGGTCTAGCATTATCCGGTCCAGTTCGAAAAACTGAAGGGATAACAATTCCGGTCTAAGTTAAAAGGGACATACTTACATACCTGAAGAGTTTTAAATGAACTGGCCCAGGTATGTAAGCAGTCTGAAGGTTATTTATAGCCAGTATAGGATTTTCTGAAGAATTATGCGAACCGAACCGTACTAGATTGTTAATATCATAGACCACGTTTTAAGTTGCATCCGTTAATGTCAGGATGAACGAACACGTTTGTTGTTCACAGACATACCATAAGAATGCGCGCACGAGGACGAGCGCACGTCAGTATGGCCGTGACGGCGTTAACGATATTTATGTTATATAGCACGTGCAATAGGAGTGACTCACACAAGCCAGGTGCGCCGGCCGTGTCGTACGAGTGGAAACTCGTAAACAACAGCTGCAACAGAAGTGACTCATAAGCCAGCTGCGCCGGCTAGTATAAAAAGGCGGAACGTGCCTTGTAATGAACATTCGTTGGACTGCGTTTGCCTGGTGCACTTACTATATCCTTGTTACGTTGTGTGATTCAGTGACTGTTGTACGTACTGGTTAAAGTTGGACAAGTGTTAAAGTGAATTGTTAAGATAACATATTGTTGATTAAATCAGGAATCAAAATGTGACATCGTTTTACTTGGTGTTCAACAAGATAATATCTACCCTCAAGCCAACATATACATCGCCACTGTTTAATGTTTTGGTTTACAAAAACAAATACTTTAAGCGCCGTAAAATCTTGAGTCGATTCTTTCTCAACAAAATGAATTCAAATTCAATTTTATAATAATTAATAATTTTGATAATTATCTGAAATAGTCTAAGTCCAGATTGCTATAGTTTATACGGTTGCTTTTTTATATTTTACCGAAAATTAAGGTCATATATCTTCGTGATATTGCTTTATACCCACTGAGTTTCTGGCCAAATCTTCTCAGTGGTCGAGTGTTAACAAGTTAGTGTCTCTCAGGTTGAGCCCGTGAGCTCACGTATCCGTTCGCAAGAAGTTGGATTTGCCCCTAAGGCTATCAGCGAATTGGTAGGGAAAAAATGTTTCATCATCTACTACCATACCATACTATGTACTTCTATCAGCCCGCAGACGTCCATTGCTGGAAAAACCTTTTTTTTATTGCTTAGATGGGTGGACGAGCTCACAGCCCACCTGGTGCTAAGTGGTAACTGGAGCCCATAGACATCTACAACGTAAATGCGCCACCCACCTTGAGATATAAGTTCTAAGGTCTCAGTATAGTTACAACGGCTGCCCCACCCTTCAAACCGAAACGCATTACTGCTTCACGGCAGAAATAGGTAGGGTGGTGGTACCTACCCGTGTCGACTCACAAGAAGTCCTACCACCAGTAATAAACCGATTGTAATCTGGTTGTAATAAGTCTTGGCCAAAATAGAGCGCTGAGATGGTTCCAACAGCAAACCGCCACCATTATTTTCCATCAAGAAATCGACAAACACTTTTTGATTTGATGGTAACGATTTAAATAACTGATTTTTTCATAGTGTTTGTTTGTTTGTTTGTTTTGTAAAGTTAGGTATTGGACTACAAGCTTCTACCAATCTTTAATCGCGCTTAAATAGTTTAACTATCGATAAATCCGGCTAACGGTAATCGACCACAAATTAGCTGATCTGCGTATATCGTAGCTGGCGACCGCGGCGCGTGCAAGCGCAACGTTCCGATCTAATCCGGATCGAGATAGCTCACACAACACACAAGCGGTAGCGTTTTAGAACTGCAATCGATAACCAAAACTTTTCTCTGAGGAAATTTCGCATAACTGACGCATATATATAAAAAAAAAACAATTACATATTTTTAGATCACGCACTTTTTGTTACCGATTTGAAATTTAATGGGTATTCATCTTAATAAGTAAGATTGTAGATCTTAGATTTCAGGGGCTGACCAAGCAATTGCCTAACACTGTGAGCCTGCACGGGTGGGTTCCACCAGCCTGAATATTTCTGCTGTGAACCAGTAATGCGTTTCAGCTTGAAGGTTGGAGTAACCGTTGCATTGTAAAAACGGAGACTTAGAACTCAAGTCCCAATGTGGGTGGTGGCATTTACGTTTTTGATGTCTATGGGCTTAAGTGACCACTTAGCACAAAGTGGGTTAGGAGCTCGTACACTCACCTTAGCAATAGAAAAAAGAAAGTTTACCCCAAGGATTCGCTGCCGACGGAAGAGTCGAGGCTAGTTGAGATACCGAGTTGCTAAGCGGTCGCTCGTCAACTGTCTTCAACTTGTTTGTCCAGTGCGAAGCGCTAGAGTGCTGGTAGCGCTCCGCACAGCCTCTATCCCCTCCACTCGCCCCATGTCCTCACTGGGGAGAGGCCGCATTACAGAAGCAGTGACTAACGCACATAAGGCCTCCTCTGGCTCACGTCTTCGGTCTACAATTTGTCATCGAAAATTCCTAAAACCTGAAACCATGTCTCATGCTGATTGACAGTATTCACGTCCTGTTGACGGTAGCTATTTACGCTTGGAATTTAAGTTCGGCAGCAATCAGAGTATTGAAAATGAAAACGCTATCTGCTATCACTGTATCACTGTCCAAGCTAAATAGAGTATCAGTGATTTCAGTATTCAAAGCTGAGCGGCGTGGATCCGTGAGAGCACTCACTCGAGGAGCTTAGCGCCTGTCGCAGCTTTAAGCTCATCGAGTCGGATTCTTGACAAAGGTCATTTGTAAGCGTTTCCTATTAAAGAAAAATAGGCAGTAAAAGAAGCATAGGGACTTCAATGACAGGGAGTGATCCCTAGCATGCGTTGGGAAGACGGGATTTTCGCATTGGGGTCTGTTTAGTTACAATTCAAATCGCACATACTACCCCAAAGCTAAAACACGTGGCGTGACGAGCAAGCGATTCAACCTTCCAGACATAAAAGCATCTAAATATTTTTTTCTCGTGCTTATTTTTTTTTATTGCTTAGATGGGTAGACGAACTCACAGCCCACCTGGTGTTAAGTGGTTACTGGAGCCCATGGACATCTACAACGTAAATGCGCCACCCACCTTGAGATATAAGTTCTAAGATCTCAGTATAGTTACAACGGCTGCCCCACCCTTCAAACCGAAACGCATTACTGCTTCACGGCAGAAATAGGCAGGGCGGTGGTACCTACCCGCGCGGACTCACAAGAGGTCCTACCACCAGTAGTTATGCTATTATGATTAAATGCGCTTAAATTCTGTTCACGAATGTAATTCAATAATATTGATTTATAACTGAAGGATTTCAATAGTTATCAAAACAAGAAAATTCTAGCGAATTTAAACGATTTAATGTATACCTTTGAAGTAATGAAAACATGAAAAAAACCCTCGGCAAATGTGCCAGTTCTATCGTAGGCAGATTGTTTTTATGTTATAGCTAAATGTTGATTCTTACTTTTCGAACAAGGATCACTCCGCTTAATAAATTCAGAGCCTAAACAAACTTCCTATAGAGGTCCTAAAACAATTTTCGGTCCCTTAGATTTGTATTTCTTAAGGCTGGGTTTTATACTGTTTCTCGGGTACGGCCCAATGGGCATGTGAGCTTGGTTGCGTGAATCCACGTCTTGCCGTTTTATTTTAAATGGCTTGTGTGCGGTAACAATTAATTAGTAAAATTGTGTGATCGCGCATTAAATCATCCAGCGTTTTTCCAAAAGAAGGCGGACTCGGAAGAAGCCGGAAGTGGCCAGAGCCGCCTTATTTCACCACTCGACCATTCTCGACGAAGGAAATGGTCGCGCACCACAATCCGAAAAGCGATAATGTAGCTCGCTTTCAAAAATTCGTGATAACATATCGGGTTAATCACTTTATTCTATGCGATAGTATATGCGGTACCAATTTTTTTTCACATCTTCATATTTTGGCGGTTTTTTTTTTAAAGAGAGTTTATGACCTGGTAACTAAGACCTTTAGGTCAAGTCTTATTTTAATTTTGATATGAGATGATATGGGATGAAATATAATCTCAGTGATGGTTAAAATGGTGATTATTTACTGAGACTTTTTCAGTGGGCTTTTTGGAGGATCCCGAGAAGCTACGTCGAGAAGCTTTGTTTCATTTTCTTGCGCACTTTCACAGATATTAAACAGTTAATAAACCACCGTTATTACACATTTAAACCTGAAGAAACACTAAATAGACAAAATAAAACAAAGCACACAACTTCACTCCTCGCGTTCCCGCCAAAAAGTCCTCTTTTGGCGGGAATCATATTAATGTCACAGATTATAATAACATTATTATGCATTATTAATTTAGGTTGTTAATCTTTTGCATGATGGTGATTGATGGTACAAGACAGCGCGGGAGGCCACCAATGCGGTGGACCGACCAAATTAAAACTGCAGTGGGAGGTCCCCTAAATGAGTGCAGTAGAATGGCCTCGAGCAGGGAGAGATGGCGCGACATCGTGAGACGCATCAAGTCTGCCCCTTCCAATAACTACATGACGATCACGACCACTCTGTCAAGAGTGACACGATTGAGAAGAAGAAGAAGATTGCTAGATGGCATTGACCAGATATGTTGGGCGAATGTTTATCGAAGTTCATTCATGCTTAATTTTCTATGGCCAGTCTGATTTCATGGGTTCACTGATGATTATCCCACGGTAGAAATTGGCATGATGCTACCCACGTGGATTCACATTAAGATATTTTCTCGAATGACATAATTTCGTACGGGTCGTTTGAGATACTTTACAGTCTAAATCTACCCTTAAATGCGTACGTAGTTCGACACAAAATATCCCTTATAAAAGGGGTGTTTTTTTCTTGTCACATTCAAAGGGTTCTAGAATTTTCGAAGCTCGTAAGCACTATCGAATGAAACGTTTTGTGATCCGATGCATGGAATATATATTTTTTTTTTGCTTAGATGGATGGACGAGCTCACAGCCCACCTGGTGTTAAGTGGTTACTGGAGCCCATAGACATCCACAACGTAAATGCGCCACCCACCTTGAGATATAAGTTCTAAGGTCTCACGTATAGTTACAACGGCTGCCCCACCCTTCAAACCGAAACGCATTACTGCTTCACGGCAGAAATAGGCAGGGTGGTGGTACCTTCCCGCGCGGACTCACAAGAGGTCCTACCACCAGTAATATTGACGCTATTTTATTAAGGGCGGTGTTTATTGTGCTAACTAAAACACGAGTATGATTTAGCTCGAACAAGCTGTGGGTTGAAATAATATTTCGGTGAGCACACACATATCGTACCTTTAAGGCTTCGTCAAACAGAACGCGTACTTAGCGCTGCGTTTTAACGTCGCGCTCTTTTCATGTCACACAAATTGACTAGATGAGAACAACGCTCCTTGACGGAACTTAACGCCAAATTATAGTGCCTTTCTATAACAGTCTGAAAATTTAAAAATATTAAGATGTCGAGTGATTCACATGTGGCATTTTGGGAGTCTTAACGACAAAGGGAAGATCTTCCACCGAGCGGGTGATATTGCTCGGTAGACCGACGGTCCGAATGTTGTTGTTCGGAACTTGTATATATGCGCTTTATCTTGAAAATGTCGTAAGCGAGATTCAGGCATCTGTCAATTATCTTGCGTTGTATGATGGCTACCCGCCACAGCATTGTATAACCATAGGTATTTTCTAACTAATCCTATCAATTTTTCAGTATTTCCAGTATTTTAATACACACTCGGACGCTAAACTAAAATTTGTAAAAAATTACAACGCCTGACGTCAAAGCGTCCTAACGCCGCGACAGAGCGTTGCGTACTTATAGCGCTGGGTCTCTGTTTGACGGTATATTACCACAGTAGTACAGCACATCTCGGCGTCATAGCGCGCCGTCAGTTTAGCGCTCTGACGCGCGCCTATTACGCGTTCTGTTTGACGAAGCCTTTAGAATTGAAGTGACTAAATCCAAAATTCCGGTTTTTTGGTAAACGCCAAAAATGTAATTGATGAATTGCAATTTTGCAGTTTTGATTTTAATACTTTAAGCGTTTAAGCACATACCTTTAAGCTTAAAGTATGCGATTGATTTAAATGAGACGAAAAGTGTAAGAGTGTACCTACTTGATTTTTAATTTTATAAACCGACTAGCGACCCGCCCTCGCTTCGCTTCGGAAACATTAAAACACACACGAAAACAAAAAAAATAAATAAAAAAAAATTAAAAAAAAGTAGCCTATGTTCATCAGGGACAATGTCGGCTTCTAATGGAAAAATAATTTTTCAAATCGGTCCAGTAGTTTCGGAGCCTATTCGAAACAAACAAACAAACAAATCTTTCCTCTTTATAATATTAGTATAGATGGAATACACGTTTATAAGTTGCCGAAAGTATAAAACACATTTTCTTAAAATTTTTAGTTACGCTACTTTAATTCTAAAGTTGCGATATTTTTTGTATTAGACAGATAAAATCTGGAACTTTCTTGACTGTCTCTATCCTTTCTAAAGCCCCTTTTAAAGAAGGACAGGCAAATATTCCGGACATGCGCGAATGAACAACATGCGGTCGGACTAAAGTCGTGTCTTCAAAATGCAAAAGCCTATGCAAAAATATATAACAGTTTCTTACCGGGCTTCACTTTAATCCTACTTCTTACTGCGTGCCTTTAATGAAAGACAGTTCATCGTGCTGCCTATTCCTGTCATGAAGCAGCTACGCGTTTCGGTTTGAAGGGTGGGGTAGCCGTTGTAACTATACTGAGACCTTAGAACTTATATCTCAAGGTGAGTGGCGTATTTACGTTGTAGATGTCTATGGGCTCCAGTAACCACTTAACACCAGGTGGTCTGTGAGCTCGTCCACCCATCTAAGCAATAAAAAAAAAAAAAGAACTAACTCTGGGTACATTAAAAAATAATTACTGGTCCGCGTCGAATTTTATGTTAGCACTGGTCGGTACAATACATCTATCAGAAGCATTTTGATTGAAAGTGTGGAGCAGCCATTATCTAATACAATGAATACATTTGACTATTAATACGAGTATGGCATCACAACATTATGTAGGTCATAAAGAACTTTATTGTTTTTTGAAGTAATTTTATGTATTTTATTATTTCGACCGTCCTCACAAGTCCCGTATGGTCTAGTGGCTAGGATACCTGGCTTTCACCCAGGAGGCTCGGGTTCGATTCCCGGTACGGGAAGCCTTTTTGTCTCATATTTTTTTCTCTTTTACTTCTTAATAATGAAAAAAAAACAGCGCTGTGACTATAGCTAACAACTGTATGAAAAACTTAATTTGTTGACAATAATCGCGCGTCACCCACTGTAAGATATGTATAGCCTTGGGCGAATGCGATGAACTCGATAAACTTTGATGACAATCGGAAAATCGTTACGGCGGTGTATAAATACGAACAAATAGAGAGACAATTTTTGAAGTTATACTTCTTTAGGCGCGTTATGAAAAATGGATGAGAATGAAATTTTACGATGCGCGCGCACCGTGACACAAAATCAACAGAATGAAGTTTCCCACTAAATCGCTCATTACAATACGACCGACGTAACTTGGCAAGTCTGAATATAGCCGCAGGTTAACTTTCCAAACCGTACCGAGAATTACCGAATTTATACGATGTCAAGAAAAGGGATGTCCAATATGCGTGTTTGAGGATGTTGTTAATTGATTTTTTTTCAAATTGATTAAAGTTTAAATAAAAAAAAAAGAAATAAATTTAATAAAAATAAAGTATAACTTCTTACGCGCGTACATCAGTACACGCACCCTTTTTTTTTAATGCGAACATTTAGATATGCGTAGATGCATATTGTAACTTCGTGGCGAGATAATTCTGAAGCAAAACGATACGTGAATTATTATCTTTTGAAAAGCAATATCATTATCTACACTTTATATTTGCGACAAGTGTAATTGCGACTAGCAGAATCAGCACGCGCGTAAGCTACCACAGAATTTTCGGTTAACGACCCGTTTTGTTTATTGCTTAGATGATTGGACGAGCTCATCGCCAGCTTGGTGTTAAGTGGTTACCAGACATGCCGCCACCTACCTTAAGACAAGAGTTTTAAGGGCTCAGCTTTTCCAGTACAACAGCTGCCCCATCCTTCAAACCGAAACGCATTACGGCTTCACGGCAGAAATAGGCAGGGTGGTGGTACCTACCCGTGCGGGCTCACAAGACCTACAACCAGTAAAGTCAAATGCATTACATTAATTAATGAAGGTCCACGCGTAGTAATCGAAATCAATTTAACGAAATGTACGATCAGTTTTATTGTATTGTATCTGGATTCCATTTAAAATAAAATGCCTTTTAAATCAATTACAGGGTCGGACCCAGGATCAAGCAATATTATAATATTCTTTTTTTTTTCTTCTCAATCGTGTCATTCTTGACAGAGTGGTCGGGATCGTCATGTAGTGTTGGAGGGGGCAGACTTGATGCGTCTCACGATGTCGCGCCATCTCTCCCTGCTCGAGGCGATTCTACTGCACTCATTTAGGGGATCTCCCACTGCAATTTTCATTTGGTCGGTCCACCGCATTAGTGGCCTAATATTATTAATAATATTATTATATTGAATTTATTTTGTAATTGTCGTATATAATAAAGCCGTCGTGGTTTAAAAGATGAGCCGCCCTATGCATTCGTTTCGAGCGATGCAGTTGCACCGGTGTACAGCCCACTGAGTTTCTCGCCGGATCTTCTCAGTGGGTCGCGTTTCCGATCCGGTGGTAGATTCTGCGAAGCACGGCTCTTGCTACGGTTCGTATTAGCAACGTCGTCAGGTTTGAGTCCCGTGAGCTCACCTACTAGTTAAGGTTCCGCTGAAATAGCCTCTCAAGCTTACGTAGGAAAAAAAATCGTACCTAATTGATGTTCGCATCACAGGAAAGACATCGCGTAAAAAAACCCAACTAGTAAAAATTATAATATACTAGTGATCGCCCTTTGGTCGAGCCTCGACCATAATTCATTTAAGTTATAAGTTTGAACTTCTTTACGGTATTATTGTCAAGGACTATACTTCTGTTTTCACAGATTTCGCCAATACCTTTAGACAAATAATATTAAAGAACCAAATAATATGACCAAATAATATAAACCAAATAATATGAAACAGAAAATGTAGATTTCCTCGGTGTAAAAATTGACAACAAATTAGATTGGAAATCTCACACAGACGGACTGTGTAAACGTGTCAGCTCCTCGGCCTATGCACTCTTTAAATTATCCTCCATTTTAAACACAGACGCCTTACTAACTGCATATCGTGGTGTAGTAGTATGGGGGTTGGTGCTTCCCGCTTCCGTAGGTTTAACCCGCGATTCCCTACAAGTGACCCCTGGGTGGTGCTAAACGGGAGCCGAAAACATAACCGGTGGTAGGACCTAGTCCGACTGGCTGGCGACCACCCTCCAACTAGAGTCCGCCGCCAAATAGCCTAGCTGTGTTCCGGCGTGTGGGTTGGAGAGCCAGTTCTATCCCTCCCCTTTCCCCTTCCTTGTTGGGGGTGAGTCTTGGTGACACCTGGAACTTGCGGAGCAGACGTGCGTGCGAACTCACGGGGCGTGATTGTTTGACGGGGGTATAGGGAGACCCAGTGAAACGGTACCCGCTGCCGCCCGCCGGTCAGTAGGGGACCTGAACCCGGGTGTCTCTACTAAACTCCGCCCCGGGAAGCTGTCCCGCCAACCGGTGTAAAATCCTGTCGTGCGGTCGTCGTGCCGGAGTCGGAGACCGGAGTGGATCCCGGCGATCGCACGCAGAGTGGACTGGGGGCCCTTCCATGCCCTGCGTCGGTCTCTCACGCAATCCGTGGTCGAGCGCGTACTATGCTCCGCGCTTCATTCAGGTGTTGCCTCGATCTCACCTCCAACATCCTACCTCTCCTAATCCTACTCTCCGAAAATTTAACAACTATGAAGTCGACAAAAAAAAAGAAAAGGGTTTCACAGGCGGTTCCCCATTCCACATTTAATGTGGATTTCAGCAATGTCAGGGGCCTACATAGCAACCTTGACGCCGTACACCACCACCTTGAGACGGCGCAGCCTGCCCTGCTTTTTTTAACGGAGACGCAGATATCTGCTCCGGATGATACCTCATACCTTGAGTACCCCGGCTACGTATTGGAGCACAACTTCCTGCGTAAAGCCGGGGTGTGCGTATTCGTCCGGGCTGATGTCTGTTGTCGCCGTCTTCGGGGCCTCGAACAACGGGACCTGTCCCTCTTGTGGCTGCGCGTAGATCACGGGGGTCGTAGCCGAATCTACGCGTGCCTGTACAGGTCCCACAGCAGTGATGCAGGTTCAGCTCTGTTTGAGCATGTGCAAGAGGGGACTAACCGCGTGCTTGAGCAGTACCCATCTGCGGAGGTGGTGGTTCTTGGAGACTTTAACGCTCACCACCAAGAGTGGTTGGGGTCCAGAACCACTGACCTCCCGGGTCGGACTGCCTACGATTTCGCCTTGGCCTACGGCTTCTCCCAGCTGGTGACACAGCCCACCCGTGTCCCAGATATCGAGGGGCACGAGCCTTCTTTGTTGGACCTTCTGCTGACCACAGATCCGGCCGGATACAGTGTGGTGGTCGACGCTCCGCTTGGATCGTCTGATCACTGCCTTATTCGTGCTGCCGTACCACTCTCTCGTCCTGATCGTCGAACGACGACCGGGTATCGAAGAGTTTGGCGGTATATGTCAGCAGATTGGGATGGATTGCGTGAATTTTACGCATCCTACCCATGGGGGCGGTTCTGCTTTTCCTCTGCTGATCCTGACGTCTGTGCGGACCGTCTTAAAGACGTGGTGCTCCAGGGGATGGAATTGTTTATTCCCTCCTCTGAAGTGCCCGTTGGGGGTCGCAGCAGACCCTGGTATAACAATGCCAGCAGGGATGCTGCACACCTCAAGCGGTCCGCATACGTGGCATGGGATAATGCCAGGAGACGTCGGGATCCTAACATCTCAGGGGAAAGGCGGAAATATAACGCCGCTTCCAGGTCCTACAAGAAGATAATTGCCAAGGCGAAGTCGGAGCACGTTGCTAGAGTTGGCGAGCGATTGAAGAGCTATCCCTCCGGGAGCCGTGCTTTTTGGTCGCTCGCCAAAGCTGCAGAAGGAAACTTTTGCAGGTCTAGTCTCCCACCACTGCGCAAGTCCGATGACAGTCTGGCCCACAGCGCGAAAGAGAAGGCTGACCTTCTGGTCAAACTCTTCGCCTCGAACTCGACTGTGGACGACGGGGGTGCCACACCACCGAACATCCCCCGGTGTGATAGCTCCCTGCCGGATATCTGCTTCACACAGTGTGCAGTCAGGCGGGAGCTCCGACTCCTGGACGTCCATAAGTCGAGTGGGCCAGACGGCATCCCCGCAGTGGTTTTGAAAACGTGCGCCCCTGAGCTGACACCTGCGCTAACGCGTTTGTATCGCCTCTCTTATTGCACTAACAGGGTTCCGTCTTCATGGAAGACCGCCCATGTCCACCCTATCCCCAAGAAGGGTGACCGGTCGGACCCATCGAGCTACAGGCCTATCGCGATAACTTCCTTGCTTTCCAAGGTGATGGAGCGAATTATAAATACACAACTCCTGAAGTATCTTGAAGATCGCCAGCTGATCAGTGACCGACAGTACGGTTTCCGTCACGGTCGCTCAGCTGGCGATCTTCTTGTATACCTTACTCACAGGTGGGCTGAAGCCTTGGAGAGCAAGGGCGAGGCTCTTGCCGTGAGCCTTGATATCGCGAAGGCCTTCGATAGGGTCTGGCATAGGGCACTTCTGTCGAAGTTACCATCTTACGGAATCCCCGAGGGTCTCTGCAAGTGGATCGCTAGCTTTTTGGATGGGCGGAACATCACGGTCGTTGTGGACGGTGATTGTTCTGATACCATGACCATTAACGCTGGCGTTCCACAAGGTTCGGTGCTCTCCCCCACGCTTTTCATCCTGTATATCAATGACATGCTGTCTATTGATGGCATGCATTGCTATGCAGATAATAGCACGGGGGATGCGCGATATATCGGCCATCAGAGTCTCTCTCGGAGCGTGGTGCAAGAGAGACGATCAAAACTTGTGTCTGAAGTGGAGAACTCTCTGGGGCAAGTCTCCGAATGGGGTGAATTGAACTTGGTTCAATTCAACCCTATAAAGACACAAGTTTGCGCGTTCACTGCGAAGAAGGACCCCTTTGTCATGGCGCCGCAATTCCAAGGAGTATCCCTGCAACCTTCCGAGAGTATCGGGGTACTTGGGGTCGACATTTCGAGCGATGTCCAGTTTCGGAGTCATTTGGAAGGCAAAGCCAAGTTGGCGTCCAAAATGCTGGGAGTCCTCAACAGAGCGAAGCGGTACTTCACGCCTGGACAAAGACTTTTGCTTTATAAAGCACAAGTCCGGCCTCGCATGGAGTACTGCTCCCATCTCTGGGCCGGGGCTCCCAAATACCAGCTTCTTCCATTTGACTCCATACAGAGGAGGGCCGTTCGGATTGTCGATAATCCCATTCTCTCGGATCGTTTGGAGCCTCTGGGTTTGCGGAGGGACTTCGGTTCCCTCTGTATTTTATACCGTATGTTCCATGGGGAGTGCTCTGAGGAATTGTTCGAGATGATACCAGCATCTCGTTTTTACCATCGCACCGCCCGCCACCGAAGTAGAGTTCATCCATACTACCTGGAGCCACTGCGGTCATCCACAGTGCGTTTCCAGAGATCTTTTTTGCCACGTACCATCCGGCTATGGAATGAGCTCCCCTCCACGGTGTTTCCCGAGCGCTATGACATGTCCTTCTTCAAACGAGGCTTGTGGAGAGTATTAAGCGGTAGGCAGCGGCTTGGCTCTGCCCCTGGCATTGCTGAAGTCCATGGGCGACGGTAACCACTCACCATCAGGTGGGCCGTATGCCCGTCTGCCTACAAAGGCAATAAAAAAAAAAAAAAAAAAAAGTTGAATCCTGTCTTAGATATGGAATAATTTTCTGGGGAAACTCAACGCAAAAAGATCAAGTTTTTAAGGCACAAAAAAGGTGTTTAAGGTCTATGTTTGGATTGGCAATAGCCGACAGCTGCAAGCCATATTTTGCAAAGCATAAACTTTTTACCCTTCCTTGTCTATATATATACGAAGTTGCATCTTTTGTTAAAACTTGTCCCAATAGATTCACTAAGATGTCTGATGTGGCAAACAGAAATCGACGCGACGATAAGCTATGTTTTCCAAAAACCAAAACTACATTAAAGAATAATAGTATACTAGGTATGAGCGTTAGGATATTTAATAAACTACCGAAGAAATTAAGAGACTTAGATGATTTTAATTTTAAAAAAAACCTAAAAGGTAATCTTATTAGTGAAAATTATTATCACATAAATGATTTTCTTAGGGATGACATTGAAAATAAATGGATTTTTAATTATTATTAATTATTATTATTAAAGACAAACAATATTAATCTATTCTCAATTTTACAACAGACCTTAACAACAAACAAAAGAGTACGCATAATTAAAAAAAATAATAGCATTCTGCATTCCTTCTCTATATGCTCTATAAGTGTGGAAAATCTTATGCTCCTCGGTCCACGTAATTTTCGTAAAAAGGGATACAACGTTTTTACTTCACGTATTAATATATAAATATTTACACTTATTATAATTTAAATTTTATGATGTTGACAACTTTCTGAATTGTCTTCGAACTTGTAATTGATGTGACATTTAATTTGTCATTTTAATGTGTCAGTTTAGGAATATTTTTAGGTTGGTATTCAGATAGTAGTTAAAGCTTCAATTAAAAAAATATCTAGCCATAGCCCGTTTTGCTTTACACCTAAATTCATATCTCGACAGAAAACGACTTATCAACCTTGATTATATTCAATATTGAACCTGCAATTAATAATTTGGGGTTTATATAATTAAAAAAAAAAATTGAGTTTCTTACTTCGACTAGATTCACATCTGGTTTCAGTAGTACTTACTACTAGATGATACGGTCAATCCTGGAAATGGTAGTTATTCAAAACCGGGTATTATTCATAAGGATGCTTTTTTTTCCCTACCTATGCTGATAGCCTTGAGAGGCTATTTCAGCTTACCCTAGCGTGTGTAGGTGAGCTCGCGGGGCTCAAACCGGAGAGTTGCTAACACTGACCCTAGCAAGAGCAGTGCTTCGCAGAATCTACCACCGGATCGGAAACGCGACCCACTGAGAAGATCCGGCGAGAAACTCAGTGGGCTGTGTCTATGGGTTAGTTTGCTCGTCGAGCCCTTCGTCGCAAGCGACGGGTTCGACGAGGACGGTGACCGGCGCTTGTGGTGCCTAAAAGCACCGGTAATGGATCAGGAGGATCCGTAATGACGTGAAGTTAAGGATGCAGTAAGCTGAATGCTTGTATATGTTTCACGTAACAGATTAGGACAAAACCAGAATTAAATAAGTGGAGATTTTTGGCCAAATTCTCAATTGGGTTTGTTTGACCCTCGAAAATAAAATCTGAGTACAGCCCTGATTGATAAACTCCGCGGGGACTCCGACAAATATAATGTAATAAATAAAAACGACACAACAAAAGATTGGACCCGCACCGACCTTCAGGATCGTGCACAAATTAATTGGATATTTTCGTGTACGCTCTGTAGTGTTATCATTATTTTGATATATTGACAAAGTAGAAATGGATCTCTTTGTGTCTTGCTACGAACAATATTTTTGAGACCTGGAGCAGGAATAGCTGCTATTCCAATGCCAGTGAGACCACGACTTTGTGTCAAGGTAATATATAAATACTGGGTGTTAGAAGCAGTGTGACCATATGTGGCAGGATCCTGCGCCATTTTGGCAGGATTGGACTCTTATTTTAGCTTTTGGCAGTTTTTGGCAGTTTTGGGAATTGGGATAATGAAAATAAATTTCCTTATGGCAACACAATAAAATGTAAAAAATGACAACCCTGAAGATACTTCGTGAGCATGTAGGGGATTTCCCCATACTTCTCGTGCTATATTCGTATCACATTCAATTAACAACTTTAAAACTTTGCTTAGAAAGTTGATAATCTTGAAACGAGTAACCTATTCATAAACACGAGCTTACAGTTTATATTTCAATTTAATCAGTCATAGAGACATACTTATAGATCGATTCGATTTAGATTTTAAGGTGATAATATCTTGTTAGTGACAGTTCTTGGGCGATAGTTATTATTATTGGTGGTGGTGATGAAGCGAAAATATGAAAGAGCGTATGTGAAAATATGAATCTCCTGTATTTTTACTTTTCTTGGTTTATTACAACGGTTAATAAAGTTTGGCATTAATTAGGCATTTTTTACAACAGACGTTGGCAGGATTTGGCAGGTTTTCAACTAAAGTAAGGCAGGATCTATAGTTTAGAGATGGTCACACTGGTTAGGAGACCGCTTCCAAAAATTAAGACAGACGATAGTACTAATGACACTTTGGATGGTGGACAGGAAATTGATCATGATATAAAAAAAAAAAAAAAATTTTAATACGTTTTTACGCTTCATCATACTAGTGCAGCTAAATGAAACGAGTTTCATAAAAAAATACATTACTCTACTAAAAAAAAAAAACCAGCAATGAAAATTTGTTAGCCGTCCCATCATCAAATGTGTCATTATATAGTACTATCGTCTTCGTTTTCGGAAGCGGCCTCTTAACACCCACCAGTATATTGTAGACAGTTTTATGACTACAGTCCTTTTTTTCCCCTACCTAATCGTTGATAGCCTAAGGGGCTAGTCCAACCTCACGCGGACCGGTAGGTGAGCTCACGGGACTCTAACCTGTGGACGTTACTAACACTAGCCCTAGCAAGAGCGGTGCTTCGCTAAATATACTACAGGATCGGAATCGCGACCCACTGAGAAGATCCGGCGAGAAACTCAGTGGATTGTGTCTATCGGGACTACAGTAAAATAGTATATGGCTACCAGTGTACTTCCATACTTAAATCCATTTAAAGTACCGAAATTCACGAGTAGAAAAATTATGATAAATCTGTGAACAGAATTATCATACTGTACACGGAGCGTAATACAGGGCGATGTGGCATTATTTATTTCCTAAAACCAATATTTTTTTTACTTACACACATAAATAGCACCAAATTTAAATGCTATTTAAAAATCAGCTTAATCCGCCCAGGAGTTAATTTTTTTTATTAATTTTTGTCTGCCCACAGCTCACCTGGTGTTAAGTGGTTACTGGAGCCCATAGACATCTACATCGTAAAATGCGCCACACACCTTTAGATATAAGTTATAAGGTCTCAGTACAACGGCCCTTAACCGAAACGCATTACGGCAGAAATAGGCAGGGTGGTGGTTCCTATCCGTGCCGACTAATAAGAGGTTAAACCACCAGAAGTTGATGCAGTACCTTCGATTCCACTAGCAGTAGAAGCAAAGAAAGACTGTTTTTCAAGAAGTTTTCGTTCGTCACAATCCGAAGGTGTGAATTAATCGCCGATGTATATACAGTACCTAGTACAGACTTGAGAAGTGGGAATTACACGTGAAGCACATAACATCTGCCCACAGCAATGATAGCAAATGACGACATCGACCGCCCTAACAAGAGTGATACGGCAAGAAAAAAAAAAATACAGTGTTCAGGACTTCAGTTCTTTTAAAGGCTTATAAATTATAAGGTAAATCTCAATTTGTACTATACCTTTAAGAGAGAAATAAATAAATAAATATTATTATTATACTATAGACAACACCGATTTAAGTCTATGCATACCACAGACAGCACTTTATTATATTTGAATTAAAGGAAAGAGTGTGAGGTTTAAGTATGTTATAAATAAAAGTACTTATATCGCTTAAAGCTTACTATCGCCCAGTATAATTTTGACTGTTCAAAATCGTATTGTTTTAAGCAATGTTTTGTTTTTCAGTCTGTCTTATTTATTATTCTAAATTCATGGGCACGACACTTTAACAAATAAATTTGATATCTCAATTGTTTTGTGTAAATGCAGCCATTTCAAGCCGAAAAGTCCCCTTATGCTAGACGACTCTTTTTTTTTTGTTTTTCCTACCTATGCTGATAGCCTTGAGAGGCTATTTCAGCTTCGCCCTAACATGTAGGCGAGCTCACGGGGCCCAAACCGGAGTGTTGCTAATACTGGCCTTAGCAAGAGTAGTGCTTCGCAGAATCTATCACCTGATCGGAAACGCGACCCACTGAGAAGATCCGGCGAGAAACAGTGCACTGAGGACAACTCATGAGTTCCGTAAATTTACGATATAATTCTAGGGCGCTGAATACTTTAAATAAAGACGCCGAACGCAGGCCCCTCTGCACCAATAAGGCAATCAATGTACAATCTTCGTTAATTCTATCTAATTTTAACCTAAATCTCAATATCCAATACATTTTTATATTCAATGACGTTAAAATAAACACACATCTGCACGTAAAAGCGGGCCCACTCCTGCGACCCAGCAATTAATTTTCATTAAAGAAAACTTTTGTAGCGTCAGAAGAAAAGTTTCGAAATGACATTGATAAATTAATATAGAATAAATTAATATTATATTAATACTAAGCGAATTTCATGTTGCGCTGGGATCCGTGACGATCTGTAATCCTGGTTTGAGTAATTATTTAGTTTGTAAACAAAATAAGTCGTCAGCGTGTATACGAGCTAGTGGCTTAGTGATACTAGCGAAGATGGCCAGGCAACTTCACGGCCTAATCGATGTTAAGTGGACACTTTGAAATTGAAAGTATCGGACATTCGAGCGTTGTGTTCTCCCTGTGATGGTGTATGGGGAGATATGGACAAAATGCGAGTCACGCAAAGAGCTTTGGGGATGCTTAAACGACAAAAGGAAGATCTTCCACCGAGCGGGTGATATTTGCTCGGTACACCGACGGTCTTGGTGTTGTTGTTCGGAACTTCTATATATGCAGGCTTATCTTGAAAATGTCGTAAGCGGGATTTAGGCATCTGTCAAATATCTTGCGTTGTACGATGGTTACCCGCCACAGAGGCATGGAATGGTCTATGTCAGGCATTTCTTTACGGGATTTTTTTTTGTTGCTGAGATGGGTAGACGAGCTCATAGCTCTGGTCTTAAGCGGTTACTGGAGCCTATAGACATCTACAACGTAAATGCCGGCACCCACCTTGAGATATGAGTTCTAAGGTCTATTTTAAGGTAAATATTATCAACACATAGAATATTAAATTAAATTTTCCATTTAGATATCATCAATTAAAACAAATATCAAAATAATTATAAACACACACATACAAAAAGAAAAATAAATTAAGGTCACTATTTTAACTAAAATTGCCGAAAAAGAAACAATATCTAAGCAAATTGGTTAAAAAATTATATTAGAATGAAGTTCTTTCTTTCCTTTGCCAATTGCAATGTTTTCATATTCCTGTTTTGAGTGATTGACACGCTTTTAATGATAATTCACTCAGTTTTTTATATTATTCATATAAATTAATGTATTTTTTTTTGTTCTAGAAGCCGATGGTTTTTCAATTAAACAAGTAAATGTTTTCTGTTAATCCTGAAACTTGGCAATCAGCTATATCTATATGTTCACTAAAGGTCGACTGTGAGTTTGAAACGTAAACGTGAACTATAAAATTTGGGTATGGAAAGTTTTTACTGGTGGTAGGACGTCTTGTAAGTCCGCACCGGTAGGTACCAACACCCTGCCTATTTTTGCCATGACGTAGTAATGCGTTTCGGTTCGTTGGGTGAGGCAGCCGTTTTACTGTAAAAACTGAGACGTTAGAACTTATGTATCGAGGTGGGTGGCAGAATTTACATTGTACATGTCTATGGGCTCTGGTAACCACCACCTTATAACGAGGTAGGTCGCGAGCTCATTCACACATTCAAGCATTAAAAAAAATACCCTTTAGAAGCTTTTTTAATTTCGAGTCGTTTTTGCACACCGCACCTGTAATCCAAAACCAACATGACGTACTTTAAACGCTAAACGTACGTAATAATCCGCCCACAAAGGACTTATGTAAAGCACTCAAAGCCTATAAAACATATTATGATTAATTGTATTATTATACCAAACACCTAGTTGTTGCTTGCTTCGGTAGGCAGCGGCTTGGCTCTGTCCCTGGCATTGCTGAAGTCCCCGGGCGACAGTAACCACTCACCATCAGGTGGGCTCGTCTGCCTACAAGCGCAAAAAATGAGCCTTTAGATTTTTTATTTTTTTTTTGGTCAGGAGGAAATCGCCGGACTTCCACCCTTCACTGGGCATGGAGGGCGGGGCATGTCAGAGTCGAACTGACTTAAACCTCCTGTCGCTCAACAGCCAACGTCCAAACCTCGCATGAGACAGAACTCATGAAAAGGCCAAGGTAGGAAAGTGAAGCGTTTAGTGCGGAGCACATCTCTCCCATCACCCTCCCCCTCGGGACGCCGGACCGGCGGTCGTCGGCGCCACGACCACCAGCCCTCTCGGTCGGCCGGCTATCCGAAGCCCGCCTAGATGGCGCCGATTAGAGTAGCCTTTAGATAATCTCGCATTTAATTTGTAATATGAATATTCTATTTTAAGATATGGCATCAGAAGACTTTCCGATAGAAGCGCCTAGAATGAAGGGACAACCATAGAGCTACTACGGCTGCAAAATGCTGTTTTTATGGACGAAACCCGTTCGTGAAAAAATCTATTTAAAACCTATTTATCGAGAGTAAATTGTAGTGGTACAGTAATTGTGATCTCGCTTAAGTAGCGTAGCGGTGGCTATCATGAGACACAAGATATTTGACAGATGCCTGAATTCCGCTTACGACAATTCCAAGACAAGCTTGCATATATACAAGTTTCGAACAACAACATTTGGACAACAATGCTTCGGCAGACACTGTTCCCAAATTCTTC
Organism: Bombyx mandarina; assembly: GCF_030267445.1. Taxonomy (NCBI): domain Eukaryota; kingdom Metazoa; phylum Arthropoda; class Insecta; order Lepidoptera; family Bombycidae; genus Bombyx; species Bombyx mandarina. The sequence continues at coordinate 11,423,082 of NC_143234.1, read as the reverse complement.
ATTCTATTGACTTAAATATAACTACCCCCGAATTATGGAAACAGATCGATCGAACTGGTATCGACATGAATTATCGGCACTTATGAATTATTACGATTAAACTCCGATGTATATGAGTTGGCGTCATCGACCAATGATTACATAAGTTTATTGCAACTGGAACGGACAATGAGACAGGCGTACTAACATTTTGTAGACACACATTTTCAGACAAATCATAGACACATGACGACGCTTGTAGCTAAAAGCAAGTATTGTACTTTTTGACGAAGCATGTTGCTGATAACTCTATTTCTGTAATCTGACGAAGCGTGTTGCGGATAATAACATGCACTTTTAGGTTAGGAATATTATGTTCTTTTTTTATAATAAATAAAGTTTAATTAGATATAGGCAAATTATATCTGTTGAATACCCTCTTTTTTCTGATAAGACGAAAAAATAAAGTTAATTAAATTAATTTTCATTTCGCATTACGTTGGAAATATCTTGGTCTACGTTCATTGTAGATATTAAGTAGGTAATTCTTCTTCTTCTTCTTATCAACCCACAGACGTCCACTGCTATGTACACAGTAATTACGCAAAATTATAATTTGCGTAATTACTGGAGGTAGAACGTCTTGTGAGTCCGCACGGGTAGGTACCACCACCCCGCCTATTTCTGCCGTGAAGCAGTAATGCGTTTCGGTTGAAGGTTGGTGTAGCCGTTGTACTGTTGAAACTGAGACCTTAGAACTGATATCTCAAGGTGGGTGGCGCATTTACGTCGTAGATGTCTATGGGCTCCAGCAACCACTTAACACCAGGTGGGCTGTGAGCTCGTCCACCTATCTAAGCAATAAGCTACCCGGGTAAGTGGCGTTCCTGTTGATTGCATATTGGTTAATACCGATAAGTTTAATCACCATATTGTCATTGTCAGCTCATGTCTCAAGAGGGGTGGCGACATTTACGTTGCGATTCTCACTTAAGACCAGGTGGACCGTGAACTCTTCCACCCATCAAGACAATAAAAAATACATATTCCATCTGTTCTAGTATTTTAACTATATCTAAAACAAAACTGATTGCTTAGATTAACTTTAGCCAGTTTGTTAGTAACTAAAACTCTAATCAAATATTTGTCTAGCCTGTCTTTGTGTCTAGGCTGAAGACATTAATTACAAGACTTTACAAACAAATTATAACTAGTCTAAAACGACTCAGTGCTTTCTTAAATGACTAAACATTAATCCAGTTATAAAATATTGTATTAGAGACTTTCTCTTTAAGTAATATTAAAAATATTTTTTATAACTTATCTACATTAAGTTTTTTTTTATTGCCCTTTTAGGCAGACGAGCATACGGCCCACTTGATGGTGAGTGGTTACCGTCGCCCATGGACTTCAGCAATGCCAGGGGCAGAGCCAAGCCGCTGCCTACCGTTTAATACTCTCCACAAACCTCGTTTGAAGAAGGACATGTCATAGCGCTCGGGAAACACCGTGGAGGGGAGCTCATTCCATAGCCGGATGGTACGTGGCAAAAAAGACCTCTGGAAACGCACTGTGGATGACCGCAGTGGATCCAGGTAGTACGGATGAACTCTACTCCGGTGGCGGGCGGTGCGATGGTAAAAACGAGATGCCGGTATCATCTCGAACAATTCCTCAGAGCACTCCCCATGGAACATACGGTACAAAATACAGAGGGAACCGAAGTCCCTCCGCAGACCGAGTATTCGAAACCTTGGATATAATAAATATACTTCGCTAGATTAATCGTCCAACCGTACGTATTTTTGTTACGGTTTGTATTTAGAATGAATCAGCGGTGTTTTGTCGGATAGTTTTTAAGAACGCTGTCAAAATTCGTTTCTTATTTACTCATTGGAACGAAGTTCCTTATCGCGCGTTGTGAAAGGGAGCTAGACGGAAAAAATTCTTACGAAAAGTTGTCACGACACTTTTTAGATCCGTCATTCTGACCAATCAACGTGTAGGCGCTTATCGCGTGACATTGCTCGTATCCGATTGGTCCGCGTAATGAGTAGTTTCTCGAGATAGCGTTTCAACAATAGTAATTTAGTTCATAGTATTGTTTTTTCTTCTTCATAATGCCGTAATTCATTATTATAACTTAAAAAAAAAATTACAATTCCTTCACTAATTAATCGAAAGGAACTTCGTTCCATCCGGGTGTTCCTTGACACCTCTGAAGTTTTTTTTTTTGGAAGCAACTACAAAGAGTAAGATCTTTCATCGAGCTGGTCATGCAGTATGACTCATACGGCTCTGTAGAGAGACGGTCCGATAATTATTATTTTTCAGAACTTACATATATGTAAGCTAATCTTGAAAATGTTAGCGAGATTCAGATGCATCTGTCGAATATCTTATGTTCTATAACAGCTATCACGACAACTTCATAGGCAAGGGATAGGGAGGGATAGGAGTCTTTTTTTTATTGCTTAGATGGGTGGACGAGTTCACAGCCCACCTGGTGTTAAGTGGTTACTGGAGCCTATAGACATCCATAACGTAAATGCGCCACCCACCTTGAGATATAAGTTCTAAGGTCTCAAGTATAGTTACAATGGCTGCCCCGCCCTTCAAGCCGAAACGCATTACTGCTTCACGGCAGAAATAGGCGGGGTGGTGGTACCTACTCGTGCGGACTCACACATCCTACCACCAGTAATTACGCAAATTATAATTCTGCGGGTTTAATTTTTATTACACGATGTTATTCCTTCACCGTGGAAATCAATCATGAACATTTTTGTTGAGTACGTATTTTATTAGAAAAATTGCTACTCGCCTGAGATTCGAACACCGGTGCATCGCTCAACACGAATGCACTGAACGGGCTCCAGTAACCACTTAACACCAGGTGGGCTGTGAGCTCGTACACCCATCTAATAAATAAAAAAGTTAACCTGTCACTGGAGCCCATAGGAATGTAAATCACGTTATCAACCTTGTTGATTAAGTCACAATAGTTATAATAATAGCATAGCGGTTGTCTCATCCTTTAAACTGATTGATTGAAGCATAAATACCGATACATTGTGGTAGTAACCTTACGCGTCCCAGCGTCAGTAATCAGTCATAGATATAGCGGGATCGATTTTTATACCGAAAAAGATTAACAGTGTATATGTGTATTAGAATTTCGACTTAGACAGCGCTTTAAAGATAAAAATAGTCGGAATTATTTTTTGACTAATCGCATGTATTATGTTAATGAAGCAATCGTAAGCTGAAGTGGTTTTTATTAAAATAAACACATACAAACCTTAAATATGTTATAGAAAAAAAAAACGAAAAGTTTATTTTAGAAATTCTCTACTTACGAGTGTGATTTAGATTAGATAGATGAACAAACAGACAACCAAAAAATCCATGTTCTTTCATCACGGACCGATGACCCTTTTATTTCTTTGTATAGTATTCTAAGTGTCCATTTAAGGGGGTCTATAATAGTTTCTATGTTACAAATTATAGTGTTTTTGACCGCGTTACGATAAAATAAAATATCCTTTACAAAAATCCTTCTTCTAAACACAAGGAAAACATGCTTTGAACCAAACAATTGTTTTTTTTTTTATTGCTTAGATGGGTGGACGATCTCACAGCCCACTTGGTGTTAAGTGGTTACTGGAGCCCATAGACATATACAACGTAAATGCGCCACCCACCTTGAGACATAAGTTCTAAGGTCTCAGTACAGTTACAACGGCTGCCCTGCCCTTCAAACCGAAACGCATTACTGCTTCACGGCAGAAATAGGCAGGGCGGTGGTACCTACCCGCGCGGACTCACAAGAAGTCCTACCACCAGTAATTACGCAAATTAAAATTTTGCCGGTTTGATTTTTATTACACGATGTTATTCCTTCACCGTGGAAGTCAGTTAGAACTGATATCTCATGGTGTGTGGCGCATTTACGTTGTAGATGTCTATGGGTTCCAGTAACCACTTAACACCAGGTGGGCTGTGAGCTCGTCCACACATCTAGGCAATAAAAAAAAAAGAGAATACTTGTCATTGGAGAGTTTTTTTTTATAGTCCATATTCTTCCACCACCTCTAACGATTCCTACGGCCTTCGTCAGTTTAAGCACTTCTCGTAAAATCGGAGCAGCTATAGTCGAAATGGTTATTAGAGTACGCCTCCCGGGTAAAGTCGTGGAGGATACGGCAAGCAATTCAAGGCTTTCTTATATTGTTTTATTTAGCAATCGTTTGCTTGTTTTGAGATTATATGAAATTATTGTTTTGTTTGTTTTAATGTATAGCGACCGCTTCTGCATTCATATTAAATGCTTTATTAAAATCTTGTACGTGTAACTTGCTCACGAATGACTAGCACGATGAAGGGATTCGTATAATGAAAATGAAATGTAAAATACCTATAAATAATAAAAGAGGAAAGATTTGTTTGTTTGTTTGTATTGAATAATCTCGGAAACTACTGAACCGATTTGAAAAAATCTTTCGCTGTTTGGAAGCTACACTATTCCCGAGTGACATAGGCTATAATATTTTTTGAAAAAAATTAGGGACCCTTACTAAAACTCCAATAATGTAAGCCAAGGTGTAAAAAAATTACCTAAAATATTCTTTACATCACGAGCCCTGCGAAAACTATTGATGATAGAATAAAATAATGTACTACGACTTTGTAGAATACATTATTATTTACAAAAAGTGTTGCGACAGCATATGTCTAACTATTATAGTTATGCTGCAATAAGTGTTCTTTTATTTAAAAAAATAAAACAACGTCAAAATATCGTTGAAATTTTTGTTAATGACCCGAGCGGAGCTGGAGCGGGCCGCTTGTTATAAATAAATATGTGCTTATAATGTGTACTTTGTATAAAACTAAAGAGAATAAGGTGCACATACTTACAAAAGGCATTTTGCCTGAGCGCTTACGTCACACAAGAATAAGAATATATTGAACATTTGTACGGCGGCACCAGTCAGATCTGAATCCTGACATGAAATGCATTTCGTTTCCTCTTTGCAATATTTTATTCAATATTTTCCTTGTTTTATTAATAAATATATTGAAAAGTTGGTGTAACGTTCCTTATTTCGTTTTTCTATATTTCTGTTTTTATTTATTTATTGCCAGACGAGCATTCGGCCCACCTGATGGTAAGTGGTTACCGTCGTTCATAGACTTCCGCAATACCAGGGGCAGAGCCAAGCCGCTGCCTATCATTAAATACTCTCCGCAAGTCTCGTTTGAAGAAGGACATGTCATGGCGCTCGGAAAGCTCTACGTTCTGCCTTTCGATAGAAGGATTAACCTTTGTTATATTCTTATGGTATGGCGAAAAGAATTTATAAAATTGCCTCAACAACAAAGTCTTCTTCTTTTTGAAGTGAAACGTCTTTATCGACGTAGGGAGGAAAAAACGTATGTAACATTTTTCGGTTACGCGCCATTTTAAGTCCTTCCGTTACGCGCCATGCTTATTTTATTTAGTTTGTTATCAACAGATGTCGCTGCACGTAAATTCAACAATTCCTGAATCGCGGTGACGAGATTCTACACAGTTGATAGACATTCTCGAATTTCTCTTGCTAAAACATACCTATCTGGCGTAGAGATACCGTGATCATGCTGGCGGCTCTCCCGGGGTGCGGCTGCTCCATTTCACTGCGCAGTGGTTGACCCCTGCAATTATTTTTATATTTTATAAGTTTCACTTCTACCGTGTGTGAATTACACACACACACACTTTTTTGTCTCCACCTTATCTCACTAAGTGTGGTTTTTCTGTTCCATTCTCTTGTATCAGCCCCCATCTCGACGCTCCCTCCTCTTTCTCTCAAATCCTCATTCACACACACGAATACCATGCTCAGGTCTATAGTCAAATTGAAGTACACTATTGAAGTAGAATTCATATGCACACGTTTCTGAATGTCGTATCATTAAAACCTTGTTTGCCCAAAAATAAATCGGCTATTTAGACCTGAGCTTAAGAACGCGTAGGTACAAGTCTTTATTATATTAATTTTAGGGCAGGATATAATGACGATGTGACAAACATAGAGTACATCTTTTAGAAGTTTCTTTTTATTTATTTTTACCAAAAATGAGGAGGTATCCCAAGCCCAGTGTGGGGGAAGAAACTTGGCATGTACTATTATGTGCGCTCCCGTAACAATCTAGTTGGATCAACTGTCGCACCATAGTTGAGGGACCCAAGAGCTCCCTCGGCAACACCTTACCTTCAGAGACTTGTGTTATGCAGGCGCTCGTGATGGGAATCGCCAGTTTGCTCGCACACATACCTTAAGCTAGCCTCCTGAGGCTCAAGCCCCTCCATCTCCAGATCCCGGGCGATTACGAGATTTCTGACGTAATATCCTGCCTGGACGGAGAGAAAGGTTCTCCTGGATCTTTAACAGCATATAAGGGAATGTGAGGTGATACCAGGCTTCAGCTGCGTAAGTGATATACTTCTTATAGACAGCGCGCCTAGTCCTGACCGGAAAACTGGGGTTCAAGAACGGTAGGAGGGGAGATCTGGCCTCACCTAAATTCGTGTAATTCTCTTGCATATCTTAGACTTCCATGGTATTTCTACTGCACATTTTATTTGTACTTTACATGTACACCAAATATTAATATCTATCAATTGTTTCATTAAAAAGTTACACACTCTAGGTTTGTTAGAGACTCGTAGATAAGGATTGAAATGAATTACCGCACCGCGCCATCGTCAAAGCTAGTTTGATATTTTGATAAAAACTTAACTTGATATTTCGTATTCAAAGTGTCATATCTACTGAAGCTAATAAATAATCTTTGAGAAAACTTTGTTGAGAAATTCAAAGGAAATTACGTCAAATGATATGTCGTAATTTAGAAATAATATGTACCTATACATACAATATGTACTGCAGAGGAAGAATTAGAACTAAGGAAAAATGGATGGATTGCGTGAAAGACGATATGTGTAAGAGGGGAGTGAGCGAAGAAATGGTATATGATTAAGGAGTATGGAAGGAGAAAATATGTTGCGCCGACCACGGGTGACTGGTGGAAGGGCAAGAGAATGACTATGATGAATATGTACATATTGGTCTAATGTATCTGAAAAGTATAAACAGTCGAAACTTTACAGATAAATCAAGTTTTAAAAATATTTTGATGATAGTATCCCTTTTTTTAAATATTCATCGAGTCATTATGAAATATTAAAACGAAATTACACTTATTCTGTCTACAAACATTTCTGAATAACTTTCGAAGGTGTTTGAAACTTCATTTTAGAACGTATAGTTCGCTGACGTAGTCAAGGCCTTTTGAGAATTGATTTTGCAGAGAGTTTTTATCATATTTTATGAGTTTTTTTTTTTTTTTTTTTTTTTTTTATTTTTTTTTTTTTTTATTTATTACATAGATGGGTCGACGAGCTTACAGCTCACCTGGTGTTCAGTAGTTACTGGAGCCCATAGACATCTACAACGTAAATGCGCCACCCACCTTGATATATATGTTCTAAGGTCTCAAGTATAGTTACAACGGCTGCTCTACCCTTCAAACCGAAACGCATTACTGCTTCACGACAGAAATAGGCGGGGCGGTGGTACCTACCCGTGCGGACACACAAGAGGTCCTACCACCTAGATGAGAGGAAATAAGTGCAAGCTGATGCCGCTACAATGTCACTAAAAATTTAGAGTTTTTTTCGCGTCGTTACCGGGCATACGACGTACAAAGCTTAACGTATTTTTTTTTTAAATAGACAGGTCAGTTTACTGTTCAACTGGTAGTCAGATTTCCCGTTCACTCACAAAGGTTGCCTGGACATACCGCTAAGCACTCACCGTAAACCTTGTCTGAATAAGGTCATGTCATGGCGCTTAAGAAACATCGTGGAGTTCATTCCAAAAACGGAAACTCATTGGTATCAGATAGCCATGTGAGGATCATGCAAACAATATCTAAATAATCTGTCTTCTTTATATTTTTCTTAATATCGATTATAAATTAAATGTAGAATTTAAGCTAATTGAACTGTAGGTTGGTGGTATTGAAGCCCGTAAAACACCCGTAAAATAGGACCTCTTGTGAGTCCGTGCGGGAGGTACCACCACCCTGCCTATTTCTGCCTTGAAGCAGTAATGCGTTTCGGCTTGAAGGGTAGAGCAGCCGTTGTAACTATACTTGAGACCTTAGAACATATATATCAAGGTGGGTGGCGCATTTACGTTGTAGATGTCTATGGGCTCCAGTAACTACTTAACACCAGGTGGGCTGTGAGCTCGTCCACCCATTTAAGCAATAAATAAAAACATAAGCAAACTATGACTTTCAAATACTATTAAACTGAAAACGTGTTTGGTATATTTATTGTTTAAATATATAGGGCCTTGAGTTAGAACGGACTCGTTCAAGGCGAACGGTAAAAACTTTGGGAAACTCAATTTTCTCACCTCAGTGCAGCCCTTCAAAGGGGTGAATTATTAAGCTCGACGAAGTTCTTAAGCAGAACGCTTGTCAAATGTATTTCGTGCGTGCTTTACTTAATTTCATTCGGTCGTCATCGATGATGCTGTTCTTAAAATTACTTTTTGGTTAATTTGTTCAAAATATAAACCTAGTTTTTGTGATATAGATATATCGTCTCCTCGCATTAAAACTGTATAATCTCAAAACTTACTAATTTTACAGGAGAGTGTTTTAAAGGTTTAACATGTGATATTTTTTTATATTAATCATCATCATCATCAGCCTTTATCTGCCCACTGCTGGACAAAGGCCTTCCCCAATGCTTTCCACATAATGCGGTCCTCCGTCTTCCGCATCCAACGACTTCCCGCCGTGCGCACTAAGTCGTCAGTCCACCTGGTTGGAGGACGCCCCACGCTCCTTGTACCCATCCGTGGCCTCCATTCCATTCCATATTAATCATCTTTGCAAATTTTTTACCAGTAACATTATCTGTTTTTTAAAGTAAGATAAAATTATGTATTAATTTTGTTAATAGTAGTCAAAATATAGATAAATAATAAAAAATAAAAAACCAAACTACGCCCTTTTGACAGTATTTATGAGAAGAATACTGGTGATACCAAATGATTACGCATATTAACTTAATTTCGAATATTTTTGGCAATTGTACACTTTTAATGCGAAAAGACGATATGTTATGTATCCGAACACGACAGACGAAGTGAAAGCGCACCACCTGGTGGATACGGGCCTCGTCAAACATCGGCTCACTTCGGTCGGTGTGCTTCGGCAGAGCCGAGGTGTCATCGCTCGGGTTGAATCGAAGCACATTCGTTGCCTGACTTAGTGTTTATGACCACGGTGAAGAAGAAACCACACATGACAGATATTTTTAATTGTTTTATTTAATAACCTGCAAAATACATTATATTAAGAAATGTTGAAGCGTCACGCTGGTCGACGAATACGAATCCTAGGCCGCGGGCGACTCCCCTCCCGCTGCCTTCCCACGCCCCCTCTCTCGCCCTGAACGTAGTGAACACTCAGGAAGAGTAAAGATGTCTCGGAACTGTCATCGTTTGCGACTTCCCAGAATACGCCCATTATGTCAAAAAAATAATGAAGCTAACGGCCCATTCTGCGACATATAGATATAGACATAGACATAGACATAGACAGACGAATGTACGGTACATTCAAAATCCAGCCGTTACTGTGTTCGATGTATCAATTATATTGTTATAGCAGCGGTCATCAGATGGCATCATTGCTAAACGGCAGAGTACAATGTTACAAAAATATAGAGTGCTATAGTATAAATAATCTATGTTCTAACGTTTCTGGGATTTGTCACCACCAAAATATACAATTCGGATACGGAATTATTCAGTGCTTGCTTCATTTTAATAAACGATATATGCAGAAATTTAGCAAGTTAATTTACTTCATGAATAAAATATGCGGAACTCGTGACGGATCTGAATTTACATCCAAATGTCAAACAAACGTGTGCATGGCACCGTATTTATTTGACCTCTTCGCAAATATTCATTTAATGATTTGGTTTATACACATAATATAGTAAAATCCAGAGTTAAAAATATCATCATACAAGGCTAATTAATGATTTAAAAACGTAAAAACGTTAATGATTTATACACATAAAAAATCGGACATAAAAACAAAAGATTCAACAAACAAAATCAGCGCCAGTCACTCAACGCTTTCGCCCGTAATTGTCGAGTGACTCTACATAGGACTCTCTAGGTAGAGTGCTCAATCAATAGTTTTTATGTTGCTCGCACAATTGAATCACTCGTAGAGCCATTCGAAGTTTACTCAATAGGATTTGTGTTGATAAAACAAACTTATACGATACATTAATGCGTTAATTTAATTACATATTAGATTCTGATGGCTTTAAGCCTAAATGCTATGTATTATCTTCTGCTATGCTTATAAGATTGACATAATTAGTCGCAGGTTTCCAAGAAGAATAGGTTTTATGTTGTGGTATACGGATACCACCATCGAGCCTGTTTCTACCCCATAGCGGCCATATTTTCCAGTAGAGTTCGGGGATTTTCAAAATCGTTCCTATTTCAATACAAATTAATGTCCGACTAGAGATATGAGATCTCGCATTTTTAACCCAACTAAAGAAACATAAGCCTTTAACTTATTACTACCGTTTTATTTAATTGTTAAATTTATTACTCTATATCACATATGCTTAGTCGTGCGTGTGTTAAAAAAAATACACCCCACGATTGGGATGTTAATGATATGATAATGCAATTACTGGTGGTAGGACTTCTTGTGAGTATGCACGGGTAGGTAACCACCACCTCGCCCATTTCTGCCGTGAAGCAGTAATGCGTTTCGGTTTGAAGGGTGGGGCAGCCGTTGTAACTATACTGAGACCTTAGAGCTTATATCTCAAGGTGGGGGGTGCATTTACGTTGTAGATGTCTATGGGCTCCAGTAACCCCTTAACACCAGTCGGGCTGTAAGCTCGTCCACCGATCTAAGCAAAAAGATGTGGTGTCGTGGGACACCAGGTAGGAACGAAGTTCCTTCGGCTAATGTAGAATCGACACAATTTGCAAAAAAAGTAATGGTGCTCAATTTTATGTAGGTTTTCTTGGTTTTTCTCTTAAATTTTGCTGATTAGTTTTTATTTAAGTACGGGAAAGTATTTAGGAAATTCAGTATTTTAGGAAATAATAAATTACGTAAAATAAAAAAATAGTAATTCAAATTATCAATTAAAATAACAAAATATATCTCTTTATTTTTGGTTGACAACATAAAATTACATAGAAATAGAAATAATTACTAAATAGAGAGAGAAGGGATTAGAGAACGAAAAGAAAGAGGGAGAAAGAGAATGGTATTATACACTACTCGCTTGTGTATGCGACTGTCGCGCCTGCGCACGTCTCAATTAACGGTTTTATTCCACGCACTTTTTCTTACGGTTTTACTATCACATTTTTTTCAGTTCGGTCGCGCAGCAAAATCCCTATCCCCTCCAAGCCTGCCGTAAGGAACTTCGTTCCAATAAAAAATTAATAAATAAAAGCATACAAAATCCTCCTCCTTGAGCCGTGTTCCTCAGTGTTGAGGGTCGTAACCTTTGCGGAGCACTTTTGTTTGGAGTATGTTCCTTAATTCCCTTCAGTTTTTGATTGATGCTGGAGTCCAATATCGGCTTAATTTGATTGGACATTTGACTACGCCTCTTTTCTTCCACTTTGCCGGTGATGAGTAGTCTTTCGAGATTCTCACCCTTTTTCCTCACGATGTCACCGAAAAAGTCAAAAATCTTGCGTATACAAGTGTTGGAGAGCTTTACGGATAAAAATATATATAAATAACAATAAATACAAATGATCCGAAACAGAGAACCAAACGAAATTTAAATAACAATTTTCACTAGATTCATCTCATCGAAGAAAACGGTAATAAAATTTACAACTTCACTCTTCTCGGGGTGAAGATTATCACAGTATTCAGAGGCGCCTCGTTTCGTAGCTACTAAAGGGTGAAGTGTACTTAATTTGTATATTCAGCGCGTAAAGCCTTCACGAAGACCGGTTAGCTGTTATTTTTCAGAACGAAACACTTTATAAAAAAACTTCGTTTAATGAAAACATCCAGTGCCATAGCGATCTATGCCTTAAATGATTGGAACAAACACCTGTGCCAAAACATTTTGGTTCAGCTCATGTAATTTTTTATAATAATTGGTGTTCTGGAGGTAGACGACAAAAAAAAGACCTTCCACCTATCGTTACCGCCGCTGACTACTCCCTGAATCCTGATCACGCCGGAGCCAGTCACCGTCGTCCAATCACCTTTGCATTAGACGCCTTCAGCTCTAACATTAGGAGCAGGCTTAGAGACCCCGGTAGCCGTACTCGCCGAACTCGACAAAGAGGTCGACGTGCAACCTAACCCATGCATCAGCCCGCTGAGTTTCTCGCCGGATCTTCTCAGCGAGTCGCCATTCCGATCCGGTAGTAGATTCATTCGCGAAGCATCACCATCATTTCCTAAAAATGTTGTTAGCAAAATTCAGGCCACTGTGAAATAGATTCTGTTCTATAATAGCCTTTACCCTGGTATTGTGAGCCCACATGGATATATCATCGTCCTGCTTATGCTACCAGATGCCAGAGAGATTTGAGAGCTAACGACTCCAATGAGAACGGTGATTAGTCCAAACCTAAACTCCTGAACTGAATATTACGTTATTTTTGTGTACGAAATTCACAAAATTGTCCTCAAGACAATAGTTAAATTATTCGTTAAGTTTTCCTTTTAAAGTACGCGTTAGTGCCGTGCGTAGTCGCGGAATGCGAACGCATTGACGAGCGTTAGAGGTTTTTAATTTTATTCAATTCCAATTTCAATTATTTTTTAATTTATTCAATAATTACCTGTGTTTATAGATACAATAAGGAAAATCATGCTGTCCGCAAAATTTATTTTCTTTTAGACTTTTCTTCACATAAAACATAGACAATATGGTATTGTTACGCCGGTAAGAGTAACGCCATCTATCGCCGAATAGTCGAACGAATATCGAAGGACCTAGAATGCTCGAAAGTACAACGCCATCTATTGTCAGATAGCGTTAACTACTACTAGGGATGAGGTATCGGCTATAAAAGCGTTGCAGAGATGGCACGTAATCAGTCAGTAATCGGATCTACTCGAAGCGAAACAGCGAACGGATCAGCTGAAGCGAAGCGAATTGAGAATTTTAATGTGTTAGTGAAGTGTTTAACTGTTTTAAGTGTTGAATACAGTTTTTAAGTTATATTTTGGTGAAATTTTATTTATCCCGAACCCCAGAGCGTAGCAGTATTATAGAGGCGAGCTTACATAATGCCCTGTCAGTAGTTAAGTTTTGAAATAGGGCGTTTAATTTAGTTCCTTTATTGGTCAGTAATTAGGAAATAGATTAGGATATTTACTCAATTTTTTTCTAACATTACATGAGTTTATGAACTATCCGAATTGGAAGCGTTTTGGGAATAACTAACTGTGTGCTTGTGCGCGTAAAAGTTCACTCAAATTTGAGTGGAGTTGTAACAGCACCCCTAGCGGCAAACGAAGGGATAAAGCTCGCACTAATCAATCAGCACAATGATCTCGTAAATGAAATCCGCGTATTCCACTTCACCAAAACCACACCTCAAACACAGGGGAACGAAAACGGAATTTCTCCCGTAGACAGACTGTCACATAAATTCAATTTTGTGCGTCTCTGCTTAAATGAGCATCTGCCTGTCTCGCTTTCAAATTGGTATCGTTACAGAAGGAAGAAAAATCCTCTTTGACAGCTACTGATGTTTATTTTACCTTATTTTTATCTTTTTTGATAAATGTCACGTCTAATAGGGTTTTTTAAAGGTTTTTTTTTGTCTGATTTAGGTACGCTTATGTAAAATGGGAGTAAGAAACTGGACACATACATATTTATGAAGAAAAAAATGTGTGGTGTCGTGGGACACCGGATAGGAACGAAGTTTCTTGTTATAAAAATATTAATTTTAAGTTCTATTCGAGGTATAAAGAAAATAAAACTGGAGGTTTCCTTTAATTGATTTAATACGTTCGCGTGAGCAACGTCTTACAACGTCGTGTTTTTAAAATTATGAATTGGCGCAACATCACATGACGGCCTCTAGATTATCATATTTATCTTGTCCGAACGTCTTTGGACGTCTATTTTATGGGCAAATTCCTATGGCGCATCTACTTAGCGCCGCAAAACATAGCGATTTTCATAGCCTACACCGCCGCGTTCCCTAAAAAGAAATCATCATAAGATGTACGTATTACGGCAGGACGTTTTTAGACGTTGCTAAACTTTGTATGGGAAAAATGCGTCACAGTGGCAATATTCAGAAATGAGGTTGCTCACGCGAACCTGTTAATTGGTAGGACAGGAAAGTCTTTTTTTTTATTGCTTAGATGGGTGGACGAGCTCACAGCCCACTTGATGTTAAGTGGTTACTGGAGCCCATAGACATCTACAACGTAAATGCGCCACCCACCTTGAGATATAAGTTGTAAGGTCTCAGTATAGTTACAACGGCTGCCCCACCCTTCAAACCGAAACGCATTACTGCTTCACGGCAGAAATAGGCAGGGCGGTGGTACCTACTCGCGCGGACTCACAAGAGGTCCTACCACCAGTAATTACGCAAATTATAATTCTGCGGGTTTCATTTTTATTACACGATGTTATTCCTTCACCGTGGAAATCAATCGTGAATATTTTTGTTGAGTACGTATTTTATTAGAAAAATTGCTACTCGCCTGAGATTCGAACACCGGTGCATCGCTCAACACGAATGCACTGAACGTCTTATCTTTTAGGCCACGGCGACTTCAAAGTCTTCAAGTCAATCAGTCTTAAATCGCTAGCTCAGTAAATATCTGCAGACAGTTCACGCTATTAAGAAACTGATTGTGCCTTCACGTTTTTTTTTTAATTCAAAGCGAACTTCCAAACAACATTCCACCATTAAGTCGCAACCGGAGAGCACTTTGTTTACACCCGAATGTCCGGGTGCCTACTAAAGATAAAAGCCTCCATAACTTTCAAGATAATTAAACCGAGTTCCATAAAAATAAGATTATTTTTAAGAGTCAATAAAAATGGTCGTTACGTCCTTCTTATAATTATGATATCGGATAAAGGCTTTCTGAAGGAAGGGAAAAAAAACAATGTTTCGTTCTCAGCAAAAAAAGCGATATTTATTGGAGAATTACCAATTAGATATTTAATGTAACGATAAACTTATGTGTAATTGTAATTTTATTCAACAGGGCACATAAAAAGATGGACATATCTCATGGATCGTTTGGAACCTCTGGGTCTGCGGAGGGATTTCGGTTCCCTCTGTATTTTGTATCGTATGTTCCATGGGGAGTGCTCTGAGGAATTATTCGAGATGATACCATCATCTCGTTTTTACCATCGCACCGCTCGCCATCGGATTAGAGTTCATCTATACTACCTGGAGCCACTGCGGTCATCCACAGTGCGTTTCCAGAGGTCTTTTTTGTCACGTACCATCCGGCTACCACATGTCCTTCATGTCGTTTGAAGAAACGAGGCTTGTGGAGAGTATTAAGCGGTAGACAGCGGCTTGGCTCTGCCCCTGGCATTGCTGAAGTCCATGGGCAACGGCAACTACCCACCATCAGGTGGGCTGTATGCTCGTCTGCCTACAAGGGCAATAAAAAAAAAGTACCACGAGTACCGATTATTCTAAGTAATCCCGCGTTTTATTCCGTGCCATCTTTCCTTGAGGCAGATTTTGTCTTTGCTATGTGGAGGCGCTGTGTGGTCCTTACTGTGCGTTTAAGATTTACACAACGTACCATCCGAAACTAAATCTGGTCTCGAACTTTCATTTACCAAATATCTTTGTTTAATCGCCCCTGTCCACAGCAGCCTCAACTATCTCCTTAGCACAGTTAATAACAAGATGGATCCATAAGAATCAGTCTATGCGGGCAATAAAAACGTGATTGCCAATTGTAAACTCACGATCTCTTACGGTTACAAAGCCCAAATGCTAAGCTATAAACTATTTTGGCGAAACAACACGGTGTAAGAGTCCAAGAGGCCGATCAGACCTTCATTATTTCATAAAACTGGATTTTTTCTCTTTATCTATACCCCTAAAACGGATAAAACCGAACCCCGATTATGAAGTTTGGATCCCGGTGGCTTTGAAGGGTAACGAGTAGCAAAGGTTTATAAAATTGTATGAATGAATGACAGATATGGGGTATGTATGAGTGAGAGAGATGGGAAATATCGTGTAGGAAGGTAAGAGAGACGGTAAATTAATGCTTGACATATAGTTTTCTTTTAAGCGAGAACAGGAACGAGGGTAGTTATCCGACGCCGCGGTGGATAAACAGAGTGTAGCTCGGAAGACGTAAGACGTGTATAAGCTATTTAGAAATTAAAAAAAATAAGTTTGTGCGAAGTAATCAACAATTTATTTGGTCCATATCGAGGATTCCACATATACTTGTATATTATGTTAACCATTGGACATCAGCTAGACTTTAAGCTTTTGTGCTTACCTATTTTAATCGATTTGATAATTAATTATAGATAGAGAATATGTAATCCAAATGGTGTAACAGTATTGCATAATTTTTAATTGAATTTAAACATAATATCACAGACGCTGAATCAGTATGATTTTCGGAGAATTCATTATTGTTCTCGCTGGTTTGTGGTTTTTTTTTTTTTTTTTTTATTGCCCTTGTAGGCAGATGAGCATACGGCCCACCTTATGGTGAGTGGTTACCGTTGCCCCTGGACTTCAGCAATGCCAGGGGCAGAGCCAAGCCGCTGCCTACCGCTTAATACTCTCCACAAGCCTCGTTTGAAGAAGGAGTGTTGTATACTAAATGAAGCTATATTAATACTGAATAGCAATACTAAATAAGCTAGTTGTAATGTACTAAACTGGATTCTCTGTTGCTACCGCCCTGAGAGAATCCGAAAACCGAAGGAAATGGAAGCCGATGGTACAAAGAGCCACGAAGGCCTTTCAGGGACACAACCTTCAGCAGTAAAGTATGCGACTAAGAAGAAGGAGGTAAATATAAGTCAGTCTAAGAAAAATAAATAAAAAAACATGGAAAGGAGATGCTGCCGTCCATGGGAGATGAAGAAGGTATATACGGGAAGGTCCGAAGACAAAACCACACCAGCACGTATTAACAATCCAGCAAACACATCACAAGTGCCATGTCAGGCTGGGATTCTACGCCAGCTATTTTAAGCAATTTTCGATAAGATAGACTTGGAAATGTTTGCACTCTGCCAATACATCCCACATGAACTCATTCCAACATATTTTCGCAATAGTATATCAACAAAACGAAATGATACTATAAGTTTGGCCCGACCTAGTACGTACATTTCCATTACGCAGGGATAGTCGTAAACTGTAGTTTGCCTAACATATTATATGTCGTTTCGTATTACGTACTGAAAATTTCGAGAAAATATTCTCTACACAATTTTATGGTTGTTTGGAATGTAACCTATATATATTAATACGTGAAGCAAAAACTTTGTATTCCTATTTACGAAAATTGCGCGGACGGAGGAGTATGAAATTTCCCACACTTATAGAGAATATAGAGAAGAAGTGCAGAAAGCTAATATTTTTTTTAAATAATGCATAAAATATACATTAAATCAATAAAGAAAACATTACACACACTACATACCATGTATTTGACGCACACACGCATGCATACTATTTATTGTCAAACTTTTGTTCCTGACGTCTGTTGTCAAATTGAGAATAGATTAAATATTGTTCGTCTTTGTTAATATTTTTTATAATGTAGTGTTGGCGAAATTTGTGATTACAGAAGTATAGCAACCCTAACGCCTGCCGCGTCGGCAGCCGCGTCTGATCGCGCGCCGCGACCAATCAGGGACTCTCGTTGTCGGTTCCCGGCGCGATTCAAAGAGTAGCGACCGAGGGGGCTTTCCTTTTGGCAAGCCGCGCGTGCGCCTTTACTGACGCCGACAGTTCACCCGCAACATATATTAAGTGTATAATCTATGCCCGCAACCACCGAAGCATACACACGAGAATACGTCCGCACCTCGCTCGCTACCATTCCTTTTCGAACTTGTTTGTGGGACCCTCTGGAGTATTCATACCCAGTGCTCCAGCTGGACAACACAAAACTGGCGCCTCAACGTGGTAAGGAAAATCTAGCGGTGAGTCGACGAATCGTATCGGTTTTGCAAATAAAATTGTGAACTCATGATCATGGTGAACACTCGAAGTGATAACCGTGCTAGCCGAAATCGCAGGGATGATGATGCAACGGACCCGTCGTCTGTCCGCGTCCCGCGATCGGTCTCCCCGAGCGCGTCCGCCGCCCAAGAAAATGGCGCCGGCGACGCCTCGCGCACAATCTACGAGTCCTTTCGAGAAGCATCTACGAGCGCGTCTCCCGCCTGCGAAATCGGCGCTGCTGACGCCTCGCGCTCCAATCACCACAACCGATCCGGCGACAGCCACGTGGCCCCCGCCGAAGCCACCTTCTCCAGCGAGCACGTGTCAACAATAGTAGAGGCACTACAGCGGAGCCAAACAGAGGTTTTGAAATCATTATTTGAAACGACACGGCACAACACATCAACACCAGTGCCCGCATCACATGCACACGCGAACTTCGCCCGATGTACCACGCGCTTTAGTGGGACTGCAGGTGAGTCGCTTGATGCCTTCCTGGATGCGGCCGAGGCCTATCGCGACTGCTCCGACATCTCGGATGAGAACGCTGTCCGGGGATTGTCGATGCTGTTGTGCGGCGACGCCGCCGTCTGGTGGCTGGGTGTGAAGTCCTCCATATCTTCGTGGTGCGATGCCGTCTCAGCCCTACGAGACGCTTTCGGTGATCGCAGACCTCCACAGCGTATATACGCTCAACTGTTCAAACGAGGTCAACAAAACGATGAAAGAACGGACCGTTTCATCGCTGCGACGCGTGCTCTTCTCGCGAAGCTACCTGCCGGCGACCTAAGCGAGAAAGTCCAGCTGGACATGATCTACGGACTCCTCAGCCGCCGCGTACGGGAGAGACTTCGCCGCGACGAAGTAAGTTCATTCGACGTGCTCCTGCAAAGAGCGCGCCAAATTGAAGACGCGACGGACGAACTTCGCTACGAGCACGATGCCTCAAGACCAACGGGAGAATTAGCAAGAAAACCATACGAGTCGACGACCGGCACCGGACGCACCCGCCCTCCGCCAGCAGTAGCAGCGCGCACGGCCGCGTGCGCTCCGAGCGGCGCCGCCCCCGGCCACGAGCCCGCGACGCAGCCGCCGCTTGTTACCGGAACGCCGCGTGTATTTGACTCCGTCGAAAAGAAGCGACGCCCAAAATGTTCGTATTGCCATTTCTTCGGTCACGAGAAGAACCAGTGTCGTAAATTAGATTCAAAACAAGGTGATCAATCTCATACTAACTTATTTTAAAATAAAACTCACTCGAAATCTAGTGAAAGTGAAGTTAAAAGTGATCAGTCATTTTATTGTGTCGATTCAAAAGTGTGTTTTGAATTTGAAAACGACAAATCAGTAAAAGACCATATTCATAGTTCTAATTTAGTGCATGAAACTTGTATACCTATTTTACCAAATAGTGATGCATGCACTGATACCTACACACAGTATAAACAGCGGCGAATTCCACAAAATTATAATTTTGCTGCCCATAATTCAAATCGTTCGCGGTTTAAGGTTATTGATAACAGTGATAATTCCGATCGACCTCGTATTGATCGCCCAGGTTCTTCTCGAGAAAAGAACCACAATATCACTGCATGCAACACGAAATGCATAACATGTAATCGATCGAGTGACGATAGCCAAAATAATGATAGTCCGAGCGAAAACATTACTCATGTTAACCCTTCAGCCGTCACAACTAAAAATGTTAACTCTTTGGTTGCCGAACGTAAAAATGATAATTTTTTTTTCAACAAAAATAATAATTTGGATATGTTTTCTAGCGTCGACGGACATCTTTGCCGCAATGCCAATACAAACGGGCAATGTCAAACATTAACCTGCGCGGTCGCAGAGGATTAAAATTTTGTTCATCAAGGATGTCCGGGCGACAGTAAGATTTGTATACCATTATTTGAAAATTATTGTGATAAAAACGGGATAAACCCGAATTTTCCGAAATATGGGAATAAGCGTGATGTAATGGGATTTGATTGTTTTTATGGTTGCGGCGGAGATGACGGTCTTATGGGACCCCCTATTGGTCGTGACGTACGGCCGATTTTTAACATAAATATACTGGGTTTTGACGGCACCGCTTTAATAGACACAGCTGCAAAACACTGCATCGCGGGTCATACGCTATACGCTCTCCTCCAGCAGAACAACCATCCTCTCCGCGTTTCCTCTCAACGAGTCAGACTTGCCGACGGTGTGGTGCGCATTATGGACGTTTTTACCACCACACTCGATGTACGCCTAGAGACGACAATTATTTCCACTCCATTCCTCATATTTCCTGAATCCACCAATAATGAAACGTTATTAGGAATAGATTTTATTACCGCAGCTGGAGTAGTAATCGACTTCAAAGAAGAGGTTTGGTTCTTCAGTGATGATGCGATGGTAAAGTATAATCTGTGTTTCGAACCTAAGTCGCGCAAAGTTTCATGCGCCGCTACAGACATCCTTAGAGATGACGAAGGTACTCACCTTACGCCAGCTGAGCGGCAAGCGCTCGCCGACGTACTGGACAGGCACGCACACATCTTCAGAGCAGGGGGAGGTCCAACTCCGTTTGCAGAGCATCGCAACGAAACAGGTGAGCATACACCAATATCAGTACTCCCATACTGTTTAAATCCTTCGAAGAAACCGCCTGATATTATATTAGGGAAATACCATACCCAAGACCTTACCTGTTACCACGGTAACAAAGACTCCTTACCCAAACCCGTGATTCCTAAGAGGAAACGTGGACGCCCAGTTAAAGCTGTTAATGTCCTAGTCCAGGAGCGAGGGCGTTCTCCAGGACTAGAGGGGGAGTATATAGCAACCCTAACGCCTGCCGCGTCGGCAGCCGCGTCTGATCGCGCGCCGCGACCAATCAGGGACTCTCGTTGTCGGTTCCCGGCGCGATTCAAAGAGTAGCGACCGAGGGGGCTTTCCTTTTGGCAAGCCGCGCGTGCGCCTTTACTGACGCCGACAGTTCACCCGCAACCACCGAAGCATACACACGAGAATACGTCCGCACCTCGCTCGCTACCATTCCTTTTCGAACTTGTTTGTGGGACCCTCTGGAGTATTCATACCCAGTGCTCCAGCTGGACAACACAAAAGAAGTATAAAATACAATCATAATAGTGTACAAACTTCCAATTCCAGTTAATTATAGTCGAATTTCGACTACTGCGGGACCTCTAGTATATATTAATACGTGAAGCAAAAACTTTGTACCCCTTTTTACGAAAATTGCGCGGACACAGGAATATAAAATTTCCCACACTTATAGAGAATATAGAGAAGAAGTGCACAGTGCTAATTTTTTTTTTTTAAATAATGCATAAAAGATACATTAAATCAATAAAGAAAACATTACACACACTATCATGTATTTGACACACACTCTACTATATTATATTATTTGTTTAATGTCAAACTTTTGTTATTGCTTAATGTCTGTGGTAAAATTGAGAATAGGTTAATATTGTTTATCTTTAATATTACGAGTATTTGTCTATAGTGTAGTCTTGGCGAAATCTGTTACTATAGAAATATAATAAATAGTATTTGACAATAGAACCATAATAATGTTCAAACTTATAATATAATTTCAATGAATTATAGTCGAAATTTGACTACTGCTGGGCCACTAGTTTATCTAATAACGTTTCTAGTAAAAGTATTTATTACGTATTGGTTTAATTTAACTGATATCAAATTTTATTGGCTCCGCGTCGGCCGGAATGGCGCGAAAACGGCCGTGACGAATGACACGCCATCTTGCGAAATATAAAAACAAAATGGACGATAAAACGTTAGTTATGTCAAAAAGATATGCATTTTTGTTTTGCAGGTGGCGGTAATTCCGATTCGCCCAAATCCTGTCATATAATATTAATATCAATCTGAGGTGCAAGGAAAGAAGCCAAGAGGGTGTAGTCCCATGCGCTGGTCTGATCAAATTCAGACGACATGGAGTCCATCATCAATGTCGATATCCACTGCGCAGAGGACTGGAACTAATGGAGGAAAAGTGCTCCGTAAAGGTTCCAACCCTCAGCACTGAGGAGTACGATGCAAGGAGAATTATCTGCAAATCTTAAGGCAAAAGAAGCTTGTTTTTAAGTGCATTGACACGAAATCTAATGGCGGTGTGCTAAAAAGTGGTATGATATTTTCAAAGACTGCTTCTTGGGAGGCAGACCATCGAAAGAAATGGTATACCATACTGCAGTTAGAAGTAGTCTAACTAGATCTGTTACTACAATTCATCTTTTGTCATCAAATTCAAATTCAGAAAAAAGAATATCGAAAAGTATCGAAAGTTTGTTTGGTTACCTAACTCATACGTAGTCTTGATTATGATGTTTTTCTTTTTAATATAATACTTCACATGAGACGTGGTACGATGGCCTGAACGCTAAAAGCCGGAATGTTCTATATTGTGGGTAGGTACCAAAGACTGACAAACCTACTTTTTTAACGCTTAAGTAGATACATATAAAGATAATAAACACCTAGATAAAGAAGTAAACAAATCTGTTAATCACGCAATTCCTTACCGATGTAGGAATCGAACCCATGACTCGCGGTGCAACAGTCAGGGGCGTTAACCACTGCACCACCGAGTCAGTCAATATGAGCTTCGATAATTAGGTATAGGAAATGATAAGGGGTATTTTTTGTTAGGTGGACTTATGTTCCCAATGTCGTTTTTACTTTTTAAAATTGCTTAGATGGGTGAACGAGCTCACAGCCCACCTGGTGTTAAGTGGTTACTAGAGCTTATAGACATCTATAACGTAAACGCGCCACCCACCTTGAGATATAAGCTCTAAGGTCTCAGTAGAGCTACAACGGCTGCCCCGCCCTTCAAACCGAAACGCATTACTGCTTCACGGCAGAAATAGGCGGGGTGGTGGTACCTACCCGTGCGGACTCACAAGAGGTCCTACCACCAGTAATTACGCAAATTATAAATTTGCGGGGACAAGGAACTCGCAGATTAAGTTAACGCTATTCATGTCTTTGCTAAATTTGTTATAGACTAAGTAATTACAATCGATTTCAAGCCAGGTAAGTCATCGGTCGTGTGCCGATTTAGGCAGCCAAAAAAAAAAGAAAACCGAGAGAAAAAAATCACAGCCTCGAGAAAAACTCCCCATTAGTCTTGAGGGAAGGTGGACTTTATTAATTTTCCATCGTAATGAATATAATTTTTCTTCGCGGAAAACAGCCGAATTCGCTTAACAGGACTTTTGATATTGAAATGAAGGACAGCCTGTGACTTCGGTAATGACTATATTCTAAGATTTCTTTCAAATTAAGCTCAATTTAAAAATTCGTCGAAGATTCCATTAGGGATCGAAGAATCGATCAGTATTTATAAGTCTTACATGAAAATTAGTCTGATTGGCAATTTTAATACGGGTTTTATTTTTTGGGAAACGTCCACGTCGGGGTTCCACGTTTTGCGGTTGTAGGGTGATATGGAGCAGAGGTTAGTCGTGCCAAATAGGTCCAGTAGTATCCCTCTATTCTGCAGAAGTGGGGCTCCGGCATGGGGTCGGTGGTAGGCGTCTGCTGTCCATCATAATATTGATTTTTTATTTTTTTTATTAATTTAACTGGTGGTAGAACCTCTTGTGAGTCCGCAAGGGTAGGTACCACCACCCTGCCTATTTCTGCCGTGAGGCAGAAATGCGTGTCGGTTTGAAGGCTGGGGTAGCAGTTGTAACTATACTGAGATCTTAGAACTGATATCTCAAGGTGGGTGGCGCATTTACGTCGTAGATTTCTATGGGCTCCAGTAACCACTTAACACCAGGTGGGCTGTGAGCTCGTCCACCTATCTAAGCAATAAGCTACCCGGGTAAGTGGCGTTCTTGTTGTGGGGTCCACGGCTACCAGATGTCCCGTTGATTGCTTATTGGTTAATAGCAATAAATTGAATCACCATATTGTCATTGTCAAATGTCGATTTTGATGTTTTTTTTTTAAATGCTGATGATCGTTTAGTCTACCTATGATCCCACTGAGCAGGATAAGCTGGAGACAAAGAAAAAGAAGAAGATCGTATGGTCTCATTTAAATGCTATCAAGATATCTGACCAGTCGTTTTTGAGTTATACTTATTAATAGTAACGTATTTTACATTAATATTCTCATTTCATTTTATTGAAGTTTTTTTGAAGTGAAAACTTCTTTAGAATCGCTGTGATTTCAAACCAGATGCAACAGAAAAAACGACAGGTAAGAGACACAAATACAAAAATGTGTAGGATGAAGCCAGCAAAGAATGAGACAGAAATATACATACTATTTAATACAGCGCCATCTGTGAGATTTTTTAATACTAACGTGTGTATGAAAGCTCTTGTAGTGAATTTCAATTTAGGATTATACGTGAAATTAAAATATCAATTCACAGAGGGCGCTACCTTACAATTATTTACTAATGACAAAATTTTACATACCTAGTCAGGTCATAAGTATCGTCACACAGTAAAAACTTTTCTTTTAGAATGCTGGCCACAAAAAAGTTTATTGAATTCGAATTTCGAATTGTTCATGACAATAAAAATGTATACTTTTAGAATTTTTACTCATTTTTAAATATGGAGTGGACGCTTAAAGAAGACCGTGTCGCAGTTATTGCGTTGCATCGTTGCGGTTACGCGCCAATTCAAATTTTTTACATACTGAAAAATTTAAATATAACCAAAAGATTCGTTTATCGTACCATCAAACGATACAATGAAGACTCCAGTGTAGATGACAGGTCAAGAAGTGGTCGCCCTCGGTCTGTTAGGACTCCAGCAGTGATAAAAGCTGTGAAGGCGCGAATTCAAAGAAATCTCAAACGTAAGCAGAAACTGTTGGCCCTTCAGATGGTGTTAAGCAGAACCACGGTGAAAAGGGTGTTAAATGAAGACTTAGGGCTTCGGGCATATCGAAGAAAAACAGGACATCGTTTGAATGCTCGTCTAATGGACCTGAGACTGAAGAAATGCCGCGCTTTGTTGAAGCGGTACGCGGGAAAAAAATATCGGGAAATTCTTTTTTCGGATGAAAAAATTTTTACCGTAGAAGAGAGCTACAACAAACAAAATGATAAGGTGCACGCACACAATAGTGAAGAAGCGAGCAACCGTATTTCGCGTGTCCAACGAGGTCATTTTCCATCCTCGCTCATGGTATGGTTGGGAGTTTCTTATTGGGGCTTAACAGAGGTACATTTTTGTGAGAAAGGTGTAAAAACGAATGCAGTTGTGTATCAAAATACAGTCCTGACGAACCTTGTGGAACCTGTTTCTCATACCATGTTCAATAACAGGCACTGGGTATTCCAACAAGATTCGGCGCCAGCTCATAGAGCGAAGAGCACACAAGACTGGCTAGCGGCGCGTGAAATCGACTTCATCCGGCACGAAGACTGGCCCTCCTCCAGATCAGATTTGAATCCGTTAGATTACAAGATATGGCAACACTTGGAGGAAAAGGCGTGCTCAAAGCCTCATCCCAATTTGGAGTCACTCAAGACATCCTTGATTAAGGCAGCCGCCGATATTGACATGGACCTCGTTCGTGCTGCGATAGACGACTGGCCACGCAGATTGAAGGCCTGTATTCAAAATCACGGAGGTCATTTTGAATAAACTTTAGTGTCATAAGAATCTATGTTTTGTTAAGTTCATTTTGGTATATGAATGGTTACATAATGAATAAACTTGTTTCAATTATTTTACATTAAACATGTGACAGAATTTATGACCTGACTAGGTATATGTAAGCTTGAGGGTAGATATTATCTTGTTGAACACCAAGTAAAACGAAGTCACCTTTGGTTTCTGATTTAATCAACAATATGTTAACTTGACAATTCACTTTAACACTTGTCCAACTTTAACCAGTACGTACAACAGTCACTGAATCACACAACGTAACAACGATATAGTAAGTGCACCGGGCAAACGCAGTCGAACGAATGTTCATTTCAAGGCACGTTCCGCCTTTTTATACTAGCCGGCGCAGCTGGCTTATGAGTCACTTCTGTTGCAGCTGTTGTTTACGAGTGGAACGACACGGCCGGCGCACCTGGCTTGTGTGAGTCACTCCTATTGCACGTGCTATATAACATAAATATCGTTAACGCCGTCACGGCCATACTGACGTGCGCTCGTCCTCGTGCGCGCATTCTTATGGTATGTCTGTGAACAACAAACGTGTTCGTTCATCCTGACATTAACGGATGCAACTTAAAACGTGGTCTATGATATTAACAATCTAGTACGGTTCGGTTCGCATAATTCTTCAGAAAATCCTATACTGGCTATAAATAACCTTCAGACTGCTTACATACCTGGGCCAGTTCATTTAAAACTCTTCAGGTATGTAAGTATGTCCCTTTTAACTTAGACCGGAATTGTTATCCCTTCAGTTTTTCGAACTGGACCGGATAATGCTAGACCGAATCGCAATCCCTGTAGCTAATTGTTGTGGCTAATCTGGATGAAAATCCCTATAGCCAAGCCATTGGACCGGACAGACCCTTCAATGACTTCACACTTTCTTTTTTTTTTTTTTTTTCTCTTTTTTTTTTGCTAGTCCGGATTAACATCTCTCTAGCCACATACAATTCTGTTTTTTTTTTTTTTTTTTTTAATCTGCGTGTACGGTAGCGTTTGTTAAAACATTTCTTAAACCAGAACATTTATACGGAATTTCTTCAGAAATAGTGCGAGACCGACCATCGTTTTCTACATTTCCAACACCTGCACCTGAGGTGCCTGAGCTTACAGACATTGTATCACTACCCACAGACTATGTTTGCTGTATCGCTATTTGCGGACAAAAATGTCGCTTCTATTGTCAGTGATAGAGTCGTCATCATTAAGATCAGTTTCATGAACAAGATTAATTAACCCATCTGTGTACGCCGTCACGTCATCGTCACTATAATTTTCAGAAATTTCTAGTAGGCCTGATGGGCCTCGAGGTATTTCACGTAAGTTTTCATGGGGAAATTTGTACACTCTATTAGAACTATTTACATGTCTCAATTTATACCTATCGTTTTCCAAAACTGCAGTAATGTTGAAGGGACCTTTACATTTTCGGTCAACTTACGAAAACAAAATCCCCAGCGGAAAAGAGTTTGACTTTGCTTTGCCTCGACTAAACCAAGCTTCTGTTTGTGCCCTATTTTTTTTATGTTTTCGCCGGTCTTCGACCGTGCTAAATCAAGATCTAATCTAGAGGGATTATCACTCTGTTGAAACTTTAAGATATTTCAAGTGAACTACCCTGAACGGCAAACGTCTATTCTATTGGAGTAAACCCTGTTACTCGACAACGTGCACTATTAAGGGCGAGTTGAATATCCCCTAAGTGCTCTTGCCATCATGATTGGTCTAAGTTACTTTCAGATCAAAGAGTGACTTGTTCATGAAACCGCTTACCATTGAATAAATTACTATGACTTTGTTTTATAAGACTACATTCTGACCCTGAATGGAACATAAAGGGGAAGCCAAAACCACTTATCTGTAACACGCTGAAGCTCTGGAACACACGTTGACGTCTCTGGTTGCACCTGCCACAGCACCTGGAGCAGTGTCGTTTTTCTTCTTGTAGCGCATGGAACACCCAGAAGCTACATGACTCGCATCACCGCACACGTAACAGCTGACTTGCAGGCGAGAGCCGGGCGCCCACGGATGAGGAGGTTGTTCAGGTTTTGCTGGAATATCGAAAAAAGTTTGAGAGCAGTATCTGTCGCAACACCCTTCGGCACGATGCCCAGGTTTTCCGCAGAAATGGCAGCTTCCACGGAAAAAAACTTCGAGAGCGTTTTGGTTCTTTATCAGGATCTTCGTTTTTTCTTTTGAGGGTAAAGCCACGTAATGTGTGAAATAGACGATTTTTTGTGGTAATAACGACAGAGTTCAATTCCCGACGGATTCTTTCATCACACTGCGACAGTATTGATATAACAAATCCGGTGGCTATTTGTTCTGGCACATTAGCGCGGGAATCTTCTTTATAAGTTGCCATAGCCGGATACCGGCTTCAGCTGGTCCCTTTTTGCTTTCCATTTCAAATTTAATAACAAGGTCGAAGTGGTCTTGCATCATTAGATAATTTTGTCAGCATCTCTTTAATAGTAGGCCAGGATATCTTACCAGGCTGTATTTTTGTGAGGCAAGTAGCAGCTCGAGCCTTAAGCGAATGTGTGAGAGTCAAAATTAAATCGACACCATCCAATACTTCAACTACTTTAAACGGCCCTTTAAACTTCGTATCTAATTTCGTTTGATTATGCTCTTCGTATTAATGTGTGGACGAGCTCACAGCCCACCTTGTGTTAAGTGGTTACTGGAACCCATAGACATCCACAGCGTAAACGCACCACACACCTTGAGATAGAAGTTCTAAGGTCTCAGTATAGTTACAACCGCTGCCCCACCCTTCAAACCGAAATACACCACTGCTTCACGGCAGAAATAGGCAGGGTGATGGTACCCGTGCGGTCGATGGCACTATACGGAGCACCCGTCTGGTGCCACGTCCTTACCCACGAGCACGTCGCCGCGCTGCGACGCCGGCAGCGCGCGATCGCAGTCAGAGTTATTCAATGATACCTCACAGTCTCCTACGAGGCGGCGCGCCCTAGCGCAAGTGCAGCCGGAGCGCGGGGGCTCCAATATCGGCAGTCCGTGCTGGAGGCGTGGTCTCGTCGTTTGGCGGACCCGTCGGCCGGCCTCCGTACCGTCGAGGCGATCTGCCCGGTTCTCGCGGACTGGGTGGGCCGCGACCGCGGAAGTCTCACCTCCGGCTACCTGTGCAGACTCACAAGACATTTTACCACCATGCAAACTTCTTACCGCAACAAATCTTACCAGCCACCACGCAAACTACAATTTTACGGGTTCCACCTCTCTTACACGATGTTACTCCCACACTGAGGAAGCCAACCGCGAACACATGTCAAGCACGCACAAGCACGCACTTCACCGGAAAAACCTGCATCCGCCAGCGGAACCCGAACACCGCCGCATCGCCAGACACGAACGCACCGGACGTCTTATCTTACAGGTCACGACGACTTCAGATGTGTCAATTTTTCTTCCCCACGGAAACTTGCTTGCTTTCTTGTTTGCTTGCTTGCTGGAGCCCGAAGTCATCGAACGTGTAGTGTTATTGGTATTGAATCGAGTAGATTCTAAAATTTCAGCGACAATTCATAGTCTCATGTCCTGGTTTACTGTACTAGTGCCATGTAACTCTAGCAGTAGTCATTGGCTTAAAAACGATTCGTGTCGGAACTACCCACTCGTCATGACAGATCCATTATTGCGATCGAAGTTTCACTTGAGATTTGCACTTGCCTTAATTTCTTGCAATAGCTTGATACGTGTTGTATTTCCGTTAGTAAATGCCATGTGATGAAGTCGACAGTCAAACTGGGCAACATGAGCCAGAACGTAAGATGTGACGATTTCTTCGTGGCTCAGATCTTCCATCGAGGTAACAGAGACGTTATTACACGACTTACGTATGCTGCATTCACGCTCTTGTGGCGTACCACTACTAGTATTCTGATCTGCATCATGTTTTTTTTGCTGTACTTCGAACATGTTCAAACACGTCACGCCAGTGAGAGTAGAGTCCTGATCTCACTTCTGATGTAAGCTTGAGGGTAGATATTATCTTGTTGAACACCAAGTAAAACGAAGTCACCTTTGGTTTCTGATTTAATCAACAATATGTTAACTTGACAATTCACTTTAACACTTGTCCAACTTTAACCAGTACGTACAACAGTCACTGAATCACACAACGTAACAACGATATAGTAAGTGCACCGGGCAAACGCAGTCGAACGAATGTTCATTTCAAGGCACGTTCCGCCTTTTTATACTAGCCGGCGCAGCTGGCTTATGAGTCACTTCTGTTGCAGCTGTTGTTTACGAGTGGAACGACACGGCCGGCGCACCTGGCTTGTGTGAGTCACTCCTATTGCACGTGCTATATAACATAAATATCGTTAACGCCGTCATATACTTAAGACGTTTAGGATAATTGTATTTTAATTTTGGAAGGTTTCACTTCTACCACGTGTGAATTGCACACATTTTGTTTTTTTTTGTTAGTAGAAATTTAGGATTCTTGTCTATGGCATACTATGCTCGTACTAGTTTGGTGGTTGGAAGTGGGCCGGCCACATATGCCGTCGCACTGACAATCGATGGGGCACAAAAGAACTGGAGTGGAGACCACGTACTGGAAGTCGTAACATGGGCAGACAGCCAACGAGGTGGACCGATGACCTGGTCAAAGTAGTTGGTAGAGACTGGATGAAAAAGGCAAGAGACCGAAGAGAATGGGGTGCATTTGAAGAGACATACACTCAGCATTGGGTGGACATGGGTTGAAGAAGAAGAGGAAGAAGAAGAAGAGATCGCAAAGATTAAACCCCTTCAAATATTTTTATTGGGAATTTCTACTTAAGCAACAAAGTGCGGAGGCAGGGATTTTGTAGATTATGCCAAAGCTGAGCCGCGGCCTTTTTATCTCCACTGTCAGTATAATTGATATATTGTAATATTGTTTAGATAGAATTAGAAATTTTAGGTCACATTAATTGAAAAATTATTTGTATTGTGGAGTAAATAAATTTAATTATTATTATTATTAAGAAGGCTAGTTAGATATCAACGGTAAAGAGCTTAGCCTGTATTCTTTACAATGCCTGTGTAAAACTGCATTATTTAATATTTTCACCAGTAAAGAAAGCAATAAAATAACTAGCTTCATTTAGATTGTCATATCTTGACGCTAATTAAATAAATTTCTCAGTGCCTCGCTTTATTTACTTACAAGGCGCTCAAAACTGAGATCTTAAATACATCTTGGGCTGTATGGAAATAGACCACACTCTGATATTTTTAATTTTTTTCCAGTCATTCCAAAGAGACGATTTCAGGGACCTCTACAAATGTTGGGCTGTTCCTTACGAGCAAAAAAATCCGAAAGAGAACTGAAAAAGAGTTAATATCTTCTTTACGAGAACTAGAGAGCGAAATGGATGATAGCCACAACGCAGACTATAACCGATGGTCGTAACATTTTTTACTAGTGGTAGGACCTCTTGTGAGTCCGCACGGGTAGGTACCACCACCCTGCCTATTTCTGCCGTGAAGCAGTAATGCGTTTCGGTTTGAAGGGTGGGGCAGCTGTTGTAACTATACTTGAGACCTTAGAACTTATATCTTAAGGTGGGTGACGCATTTACGCCGTAGATATCTATGGGCTCCAGTAACCATTTAACAGCAGGTGGGCTGTGAGATCGTCCACCAATCTAAAAAAAAAGATCAGAAATTAAAACGTGATCAGCATCTATCGCATCACGCTGAACCCAACCTTAAGCGATGGTAGCAAGAGCTAAACTTAAAGCCAACAAGTTTGGAAATATATAACCGATCAGAACGAAGCCCATGTGAAAAGGACTATAATTAAAAATTGTGAAGTATTAAAGGATCACCAGGGTGGCGGCGACAAGTGAGACACTTTACATCCACACGAAATAATAATAATATATTCTCTATAATACACTTTACGGCGGGTAGAATACGAATGAATCAGAAATGTAACCGCCGGTATTTATAAAATCATCCTGACCTATTTTAAGACAAACTTAGTAGGTAATATCAAAGATTGTTTATCCTAATTATTCTGCAAATTATTTACATACAATTATTGTTTAATAATATCGGATTATATAACATAAATAACATTAAAGGCTCATTGAGCCGGAAGCTGTCAAGCGGAAGGCGCCTGTAAAATAAAGAAATATGAATCAACTATTTACTTGAATATGAAATTACTAATCTTATACCTTTAAACGAGCAATTATTGTATATATATTAAAATATATATAATCTGAATCTCGGAAAAGGCTCCAACGATTTTCATAAAATTTAGTATACAGGGGATTTCGGGGGCGATAAATCGATCTAGCTACGATTTATTTTCACTCTTCCCGACATCTTTTGGCAAATAATAATACTATTTTAGTTAATTGAGGGCAACTAACCGCTTTAAAGACACAACAAGATGGCGTTATCAAAAACCGAAATGATGAACAGGTGATCATCTAGTTATTATAAGACAATAATAAGTTATATATATTACCTAATCATTAGGGTAGGTAGGGTAGGCCGGAAGTGTTACACGATAACAGAAGTGATATCAGAAACTAGATAGTAAAAAAGCGTAACAAAAATAGAGTAGATAAATTTAAATTTAAGACTGCGCTCCGCCGTTTCGTTGCTGGCGCCTTCATAAAGTAGCCTCGCAAACAGCATGCGACGAAATTGCTTCCAGCTATTCCAAGCTTCATTAAAATATGCTTGGGATGCTAAATATTGCGACAGAGCGATTTTACTCAGCATATTATTACAGTGCTTTCAACGTCTCAAATATTTATGGGACACGCTCCTGAGGTAGTCTGCGCAAGATTTATAGCATGGATATTCTTAATAAGAAAATAAACAAAACGTTACGTCTGAAAATATAAATGTGCATGTTTTTGCAAAATCACCGGCAACTTTATTCAATCAATCAAAAGATAGATACGAGTAACGTCCCGTCATGTCGAAAATGAAGAAAATCTTGAATACTAATAATACAAAACAAAGTAAAAACAAAATACGCTTTTATAGAAAATCCAACTAAAAAATAGAAAATAAATTTTAATAAATTTGAATTGAAAATAGTGTAAGAAAAATTATTATAATTTTATTTAAATTTTAGATTTTATTGTAAAAAATAAGCGTGGGGTGCGTGGTATAAGTAGTTATAAATATTTTATGAACATATATGACTAGAAGGGTTATTTTGATATTATAATATCCTGAAAGCACCCCGGGCTTTTTTACGTCATGAAGGGGGTCAAAATCATGTTCAAAGATTCCGTTAAAAACACACATACATACGTCTGAAGCTAATAAAAGCGTATTAACAACACAAAAGAGATAGCGTATCTTTAGTCCAAGAAAAATTAATATTCTCAAAGGATACATTTTTCTACATTAACACAAATGTAGCCAAATGCAAAAGCTCGTAACAATTATAGAAAAAAGGTAAGCAAAATATATTTTTACGTATCAGCCCTACTGCCATATATCGTATTTTACATATATATTATACTATTATAATAATCTGAAGATCCACTTTTCCGACGCAGTTAAGATTACCGAGGGTCCGAACAGTTAGGCCCTAAATGAATGTTTAACGATGGTTTTATGGTGAGGACCAGGGTGGATGACTCTTAAATACTTTGGTTATGGCTTGTTGTTTGATGATAGGACCTTGCGGCATCCAAGATTAGCCTGACTGATTTAGAGTAACTCAATAGAATCATGTATCTCCATAACAAACTCAGAAAAAAAAATTGTTTTTAGTGTTTCTGTTTGCAATTATGGGTTCCAGTTTCCAGATGTCGGTCTATTACAAAATGACGGCTCTGATAGTCGCTTACGTTCAGGAGGGCCATGAGCTCATTTGTCGAGCATTAACTAATAAATAAAGATATTTTCATCAATTCACTTTTATAGTGACTTTGAGGTATTCATATTCTGAAATCTATACTAATATATAAATCTATTTGTCTCTTTGTCTAAATCTATCTATAAATCTGTTTATCTATAGTTTTACGGATGTTCCGTTATAACTACTGAACCATGCATTCGATTGACTTGAAACTTGGTATCAATGTAGAAAATACATGTACTTAATGGATAGGCTAATATTTATATGAGTGTTGGACGTTAATGATGTGAATCTTTGTGGGGGTGAGAAATAATAATGTTAATTTTAACTAAGCGGACCCGAAGCGGACTCGTACAGCTAATCAATTATATCATTCCTCTATCAACAAGCTCATCACCACTTTTTTTCTCTACAAGCTGAAAACTTTACACACATTTAATTATAACCGATTCAAAACGAATTTATTCATAAAATGGTAAACAAATATTATTTTATGCAACATAAATAACCCTAATTTTGAACGAGCTCTCGGCCTATTGTAGTCGGAGAGCGTAAATATTTAGGATCCTCTACACGCCGCGCGTTTGAGAGCTCAGTAAGCAAAGGCCGGATCGCCAACATTAACTTACCATCGACTGGTGCGCTATGTGTGAAAAAAACAATCAAAAATAGACTAAAATTAAATTATTATGTGAGAAATCGAAGGCGTTGCCAGAATGCATTTCGGTTTGAAGGGTGGGGCAGCCGTTGTAACTATACTGAGATCTTAGAACTTATATCTGAAGGTGGGTGGCGGATTTACGTTGTAGATGTCCATGGGCTCCAGTAACCACTTAACACCAGGTGGGCTTTGAGCTCATCCACCCATCTAAGCAATAAAAAAAAGCCGTTTCTATTCAACGACAAAAGCTTAAAAAGCGCACTTATTTGTGGTATTTCATTTTATTGCAAGCATTGGTTCCTGTCGCTCATAGACCTCAACAAATGATACAAATCAAAACTTATACAAAAGTCTTCATAAATTACGTGTAAATATTTACTAACAATACAATAAATATTTTACTAAAAATACAACAACAATCACGCCACGTTAACTGGTCCCGTGATAAGTTCGTAAAGAACTTGTGTTACAGGTACCAGGTAACGGAAATAAATGTAAGATTTTTTATTATACACATACATATATTTAATATACATCCATAACCCTGGAAAAGACATTTATATTTACCATAAAAATATCTTCCCTTGGCGGGATTCGAACCCGCGACCCCCTTGTGTAGTGACCATGTCACTTACCACTACACCAGAAGGCCGTTAAATTACGCTATCATTCTAGATTCAGATCTAACTATACTGAGATCTTAGAACTTATATCTCAAGGTGGGTGGCGGCATTTACGCTGTAGATGTCTACGGGCTCCAGTAGCCATTTAACACCAGGTGGGCTGTGAGCTCGTCCACCCATCTAAGCAATAAAAAACATTTTATGACAAACAGGCGAACGCGGTAGTTATCTAGACTCTACAATGATAAACAGTATTGTTTGTCGTTATACAAACAGTATTTTCTTGTATTCGAGGCCTGAATGACAAATATTAGCTAAGGAGACCACAGCAGACGACAACATTATTCTTAATATTTTTCGATCATACCCACTTATCTATACTAATATTATAAAGAGAAAAGATTTGTTTGTTTGTATTGAATAGGCTCCGAAACTATTGAACCGATTTGAAAAATTCTTTCATTGTTTGGAAGTTACACTATTCCCGAGTGACATAGACATATTTGAAAAAAAATTAGGGATCTTTACTAAAACTCAAATAATGTAACCGAAGGTGTAAAAAAATTACCTAAAATATTCTTTATATCGCGTGCCTTGCGAAAACTATTGATGATAGAATAAAATAATGTACTACGACTATGTAGAACACATTATTATTTACAAAAAGTGTCGCGACAGCATAATAATATGTCTAACTATTATAGTTATGCCGCAATAAGTGTTCTTTAATTTAAAAAAAATTAAACACGTCAAAATATATCGTTGAAATTTTTGTTAAAGACCCGAGCGGAGCCGGAGCGGTCCGCTAGTATGAGATAAAGTAAAATAGAAAGTCCAATGTGATATTTTGCCATTTTGAGAAGGTGGCACGACATGAGAACCCTCTCATCGTAGCCCCTGGAAATTACATACCCGACCCAGTAGACCGAATGGTTAACCGTCGACGTCGCCCAAAGCACGTCATTACGGATCCTCCTGATCCATTAACGGTGCTTTTAGGCACCAGAAGCACCGGTCACCGTCCTCGTCGAACCCGTCGCTTGCGACGAAGGGCTCGACGAGCGAACTAACCCATAGACACAGCCCACTGAGTTTCTCGCCGGATCTTCTCAGTGGGTCGCGTTTCCGATCCGGTGGTAGATTCTGCGAAGCACTGCTCTTGCTAGGGTCAGTGTTAGCAACTCTCCGGTTGAGCCCCGCGAGGTCACCTACAAACGTTAGGGTGAAGCTGAAATAGCCTCTCAAGGCTATCAGCAAAGGTAGGAAAAAAAAAAAAAATTTGATATTTTGTATAACCTATATTCAAGATGTATGAGAAGCATTGCCGATACCGGAGACAAGCATTTACTAACACGCAATGAAAACACATTCGTAAGGTAAAGTTGTTACATTGCGTCAAATGTTACTAAGAATATAATATTAAGATATACTAAGTATATGGTATCAGTAGTTATTAATATTTTATGAACAGATATGAGTAGAAGGGTTATTTTGATAATAACCTGAAAAGCACTCCACGGTTTTTTTTGCAATAAAATCATTTTTTCTTACACTATTTTTAATTCAAATTTATTTAGATTAATTTTTTGTTGGATTATCTATAAAAGCGTATTTTTTTAGTTTTTTTTAAACTATTATTTATTTTTAATTTTTTTAATTGAATTTCAATTTTTTCAACTTTTTTTTCAATTTTGAATTGTCATCGGTCCTTAATAAGTGTACCAAATTTCTAGTTAATCCGACGTTTTGAAGGGGGTCAAATCATGTTCAAAGATTCCGTTACATACTAACATACATACGTCTGAAGCTAATAAAAGCGTATTAATAATATAGGTTTGTCGCTGCCTGCGATGCTCTGTAGCTTATAGGAAATGGGAAGAGCAGCTGACGGGTTTTGAATCGCATTGCTCATTGACATAAACATCCTTGAAGGGTGTAAGTAACTGTGTGTTTTAGTACATCTTTTTGGGTCAAGAGGACATTTTGTAGACTTCCGCTTACATAAACCGCTCTGACGGCTTATTTTTGCGTTTCCGATAGTCGAAATATTCTCGATTGGCGACTGCGTATCGAGAGACGTAGCGTGGGTAGGCCTTCTACAAGGGGGAGTGATGACCTATTGAGATTCGCGGATCCTGTGCAGTGGACGCCTGTGGCCTAAAAAAATGGGTGTGGGTGCAAGTTATACACGTTAGAAGTGAAACTTATAAAGAATAATCGCAAGGGTCAACCACCAACCACTCCGCAGTCCGCAGTGCAATGGAGCAGCCTCACCCTGGGGGAACCACCGGCATGATCACAGTATCACTATGCCAGGTAAGTATGAATTAGCAAGAGAAATACGAGAACGGCTATTAACTGTATAACATATAACGTATAACTCGTCATCGCGATTCAGGAATTGTTGAATTTACGTGCAGCGACATCTGTTGATAAACTAAATAGAAATAATAGTAAATCACCTTTTATAGTATGAGGTAGCGCCCTCTGTGCATTGATATTTTAACTTCACGTTTCATTTTTTCGTTTCATCGAGTTTGAAATCACACCCGACGATTCTAAACAAGTTTCACTTCAAAAATAGAAAATTGATAGATAGTAATTTTATTATTTCCGACTTTTTTAATCGACCGACGTCCGCGACCGCGAGGTAACTGTAGGTCC
This sequence comes from Bombyx mandarina, assembly GCF_030267445.1. NCBI lineage: Eukaryota > Metazoa > Arthropoda > Insecta > Lepidoptera > Bombycidae > Bombyx > Bombyx mandarina. The sequence continues at coordinate 11,385,295 of NC_143234.1, read as the reverse complement.
AATCTACGACTCGCGAAGATTCGGTTTACATATTCTAGGCGGGATTTCGGTGTAGAACTACTAAAACCCTTTGTCGTTTGGCTGGGATTCAGGCGAGATAAGCAAGGGATGCGTTTTTCGTGGAGTGTATGTATCTACGGCATTCTGCTTCACCAGTTACCCAACGGGTGGTCTTGGCCGTCATCATCTGGCCTCTCAGTCGACGCGATATTTGAAAAACAGAAAGAGAAAAGAACGGAAAAGAAAGAAGAGAAAAGAAAGAAAAAAGAGCTTTCTCACAGGCCCAAGCGGTGTAACTATATTATTTCGGTACGTCATTTGGTTCACTCATTTCGTTTTATTTATCCCAATAAGTTATGGTAATCAAAACCATTTATGCAAAAAACTTTTCAATGCTCTTATTAGAAAAAAAAAAAACATAAATTTATTGCTCCTTAAATAGCGGTACTTCCATTAATTAATATAATATATTATTAATTGTATTTGCTTCCTAACGTAATGCCCTAGAAAATGAATTTTCGAACTAATTCCTTATAATATCAACAACACATAATCTCGAACATAAACTAATTGCTAGTTAACTATGAAGTCGAAACTTTCCCGCTTTATTAGCTATATGGCTACAAATATTAAATTCTCATCAGACCCTTAAATTATTTCGTTCAAAACCCAACGAGTACAAATTTCATTTTGCGACTCGCACTGTACGTGTACAGGGTGGTGTCAATTCGAGACTTTAATTATAATAAAAACGATATATGGCAATAATTTTCTTCCTTTCTTGTAGCGAACTTCTTTTTTACCTATGCCTTGAGAGTCAATTTCAGCTATGCCCTAGCGTGTAGGTGAGCTCTTGGGGCTCAAACGAAAATCTACCACCGGATCGGAAACGCGACCCACTGAGAAGATCCGGCGAGAAACTCAGTGGGCTGTGTCTATGGGTTAATTCGCACGTCGAGCCCTTCGTAGCAAGCGACGGGTTCGACGAGGACGGTGACCGGTGCTTGTGGTACCTAAAAGCACCGTTAATGGATCGGGAGGATCCGTAATGACGCGCTTAGGGCGACGTCGACTGTTTACCATTCGGTCCACAGAATCGGGTATGGCGTAATGAACGCTGCCTGTATATTCTGTTGTGTTTTTGTCAACGTTACTCTTTCTTCATGCGATTCCATCATGTTTTCGACATTGCTAATTCACTAATAGGCCACATATATTTTTAAATTCCCCGATTAGTTTATTCACATACTGAAAATATATGGTATATTATACAACCTTACTCAAATTTACTAATAGTAAAAACCTAATTCACTCTACGAGTTCTCTTTATGTCGCAGATTTAGTGGTCGTCTGTTTATAGAGTCTTACGATTGAAATTGGGCGATCAGCGTTCAAATGAAAAAAAAGATATACAAATTTTTATTATGCACTTTGAAGTGACGATTGGCGTGAACAACTAAATTTTATGCACAAAATGACCACATGATCGCTGTAGTTTCATGCACACTGCTCGATTTCTTCAGTATGGCGCACGCGCTCGACAAAGATCCAAATCTGTGGGCTGATAAGAAGAAGTTGTCTAAATGTTTGTCGTTGCGAGTTTTACCTAAAAAAAATAATGTAAAATATTAAAATAATGGTGCCCGTGAAAGAAGTGAAACTTCTTTTGCGGTGTGTACTATTGTGGTTTTCTTTATTTTTCATCCTTAAATAAAATTTCTCTGTAATAGGGAATACTGTGTTTAAGAGAACCGAACTAGCTCGCTTTGACCTTTCCACGGTCGAGTGGTTCGCGAGACGGTCTGTCTATTCTCTCACTCTCGCTCTTCCTAAATTGTATCTTTTTTCTCTAGCCGTAATGAATCTGTCGTGAGTCAAATTTTAATCTCAACGAGCCTAAGGAAGTTTGACTTCAAAGATCTGAAACACAAAGTTAAGGAATAAAGAGCTTTAGGTTCACCACGTAGGCATGTGATTGTTAAAAGCGAATTAGGCTCTAGAACATGTACCGTAATATATGAGTCACGGAGGTTTTAGTTTTTTTTTATTGCTTTGTTAGGTGGACGAGCTCACAGCCCACCTGGTTTTAAGTGGTTACTGGAGCCCATGGTCATCTACAACGTAAATGCGCCACCCACCTTGAGATATAAGTTCTAAGATCTCACTATAGTTACAACGGCTGCCCCACCCTTCAAATCGAAACGCATTACTGCTTCACGGCAGAAATAGGCGGGGTGGTGGTACCCACCCGCGCGGACTCACAAGAGGTCCTACCACCAGTAAAAAAACGTTCGTTTTCGTAAACCAGTTTCGTACTAAATAGATCAATAGAAAACCAGACAGACTTGTCCATTTTTCATACTTTTAGGAACGTTATAATAATACGGACCGAATTGAACTTCTGTTCATATTATACGGCATGTTTAGAAGTTGTCGGGCGGTCGGCGCTTTGTTCCGTCAACGCCTCAACGCGCTCAGCAAACTCATTAGTTGAACTTTGTTTATCGCAAAAACTGTTGTTTATCTAACGCCCCGTCTACAATTCGAAGCTCGAAGTGTTCCCGGAAGTGTTTTCATCGTTTAAGTTATATAATTACGCTTTCGAATATTGTTTTGAAAAAAAAACGCAACTAGGAAAAAGTAGAGGTCAGAGTATTGAGCTTTTATCATTCAAAGCGATCTCTTCCTGGCAACTTTGAATGGAGATAAATATTTCGTATAAAGGATGCTAGTTTGATATATAGAAATGTGGGTAGAGTGAAAATATACATATGTATGTAGGAACGGAACGGAGCGATATGGATGAATGACAGATATGGAGCATGAATGAGTGAGAGAGATAGGAGATGTCGTGTTAGGAAGTAAGAAAGACGGCGAATCAATGCGGTATACCTAGTTTTATTTTTTAAGCGAAAAGAGGGTAGTTGCCGGACGCGACGGCAGACAGACGCAGTGTAACCCTGAAGGCGTTTATATTTTAGTTACATAGATTAAGACGAAATAAAGAATCAAGCTTGTGTGAAGTGTTCAACCGTTTCACTGGTCCACCCTGAATTTAAAACACCACATATATAAAACAATAAGAAATTACAATTTGAAGTAGTCGTGGCCCAAAGAATAAGACACCTGATGTACTCTTACACGGGTTAAAGAAGAGAAAGATTAAAGAGCATTAGTACTGGTATATGTTTAAAAACCAAGCATAGTATAAATTAAAATAAACGTAGCGCACGTAGACCATTGTTTACTACGGCGTAGCGCTTGTAGCAGCATAGCACGAATTGTCACTCGTAGCTATATAGACAAGATTAGGTCAATGTGTATTTTTTATACGTAATAATCCATAAAATACGTAACGTAACTTGTAGAACTTAAAATAAAAGGTGACTGAGACCTGGTAATAAATTTTGCACATGATGAGCGTCGCGTACGGTCGCGACGACAGTAAAAATGCCGTTACATATGTCTTATTCTTAGGGTTGCCACTTAGAACTTTTTTCGTTTTTTATAGTCGCCTCTGATGGTAAATAGTCACAGTCGGTCATAGACCTCGACAATGCCATGACGGATTTTAAGTATGTCAAAATCTGTTAACCTTGCCGGTGGCTACCCTCAAGCCGGATGCTAGTTCATTTAAACAGATTTGATTATGTTTTCTGATAGCATTGATAACTTAAATTTAAATCATATCTACTTCGATATTGTTTTTAATTACCCTTCCCTACAAATCACTTTTGTTTGTTTAAGAAGCAGAATTGTCATAACTTGAAAAACCCAACTTTACACCAGAGCCATAAAACAATATCATAAATTTATAACTCATATTTAAAGAGATAGAAAGTTGAAAATTATTTGAAATTTGATGAAAAAAAAAAATATGAAAAATTTAATCGTAGGAAAACGAGACCCAGACCGTTGGGAGGGGTATTTTTTTATACACAAGAATATGATAAAAAGTGATCTAACGCAAAATGCAAGTTACGACATTTCCCCTTTCTCCCGTCGATGTTATTGCAAATTTGAAAGAAGTAGTTAAGCTGTTTCCAGTTGGAGCATAACAGACTTCGATTTGTAATGCCTTGAGTTTGCCATTACTAGTCATTTGTAATATTTGGAAATTGTTAATGTATTGGGTCATTTACAAAACACATGCAAACTAATGCAAATAAAAATAGACCCACTTATAAAATGTATAAAACGTGTTTTTAAATGCAGGATGCTTGCGACCAACATATTTGTGTAGCATTTCAAGAATGTTGCAATAGTTGCAGGAGGCAATTGTTTTTTATTTTTATTTTTTAGGGACTGCAATGTTATAGGTTTTCAATGGACTCAACAAACGTGGTAGTACCCAGCGGTATGTTTTCGAATTGAATGTTGACTCAATCGTCGGAAGCGGATGTTGTTTTACTGACGTTCCTATTTCGATGGTGGTTCCGCCGACAGTTGACAACAATACTTTGACGGTTGAACGCCGATTAATCTATATTAATACGTGAAGCAAAAACTTATTTCCCTTTTTACGAAAATTGCGCGGACGGAGGAGTATGAAATTTTCCACACTTATAGAGAATATAGAGAAGAAGTGCACAATGCTAATATTTTTAAATAATGCATAAAAGATACATTAAATCAATAAAGAAAACATTACACACACTACATACCATGAATTTGACGCACACAAGCATGCATACTATTTATTGTCAAATTTTTGTTCTTGACGTCTGTTATCAAATTGAGAATAGAATAAATATTGTTTGTCTTTATTAATATTTTTTTATAGTCGTCTTGACGAAATTTGTGCTTATATCCCGCAGTAGTCGAATTTCGACTACTGCGGGACCTCTAGTATAACATTCAAATGATGGGGTAGTTTACGTCATATTTTTGATTTGAAAACCACCTCTCGTTTCGAGGTACGTGGTCTAAATATCAGTAGGAGGTATAGCAGGTATAACCATTGTTCCACTTTTTACTTTAATGGTACTAATAAACGAGGTCATTTACCTCATCAAGCCTTAATTACAACAAAAGGTATTTGAGTTTTAAATATTAGTAATTTAAATTATGACCGACTCGGTGGTGCAATAGTTAACGGACCTAACTGTTGCGCCGAGGGTCGGGGGTTCGATTCCCACGGCGAACAATTATTCGTGTATTGAACAGGATTCTTTGCTCTTTGTCTGGGTGTTTATTATCTATATATGTATATATTTAAACGTATATATGTAAGTATGTATGTCAATATCTGGTACCCATAACTCAGGGAATCCTAAATTCGGGCCTGTAGAGCGTGCGTGATTTGTCCGCAGTTGTAATTATTATAAATAAATATGTATTTATAATTTATACTTTTAATAAAACGAGACAGAAGAAGGTGCAAATACTTCTTACAAAAAGCATCTTGCCTGACCGCTTACGTCACAGGTCAATAAGTATATATTGAACATTTGTACGGCGCTAGCAATCAGATGTGGATTCTGTCGTGGAATGCATTTCGTTTTCCTCTTTAGAATGTCTCTGGTACCCATAACACAGGGGATCCTAATCTGGGACTGGGTGACCGCACATGATATGATCTCAAAAATGGGCGAAGGCGTGGGCGAAGTCGCTGAAGGAAATTTAGTTCCGTATCAAAAACCACGAGCTGCCAGCCCTGCGTGAAACAATTTACGAGTGTGCAATCAGATGTGAGGATTATTGCTGTCCGTCCACCTTCCGTTATGATCGGATTAATGTTCAGCCGATATGATGTTGATTTCATTGTGACGCTTTAAGTGTCTGCGTAATTAAAGTTGGCTTGTCGACATAGTTGCCTTAGAAATAAAATTGAATATGCAATTTCGAAAGGGGCACATCTCTGAAAATGTGAAATGTTCAGGAAATGAATAAACTGATTATTTTCTAAAGCAGCGTAAAATTTAAAATATTAACTTTTGAGATATATTTTAGTGTTAATTAGCAATTGAAAATTACTGGAATTATTATAAAATGGGTGTAGGTAAGCCTCCAAACGTATATGAAAAAACGTATTTGACAAAATATGCGACATGTGCCCTTTTCGAAATTGCATATTCAATTAGAAATGCCATTTTAAATTACGTAGCTTTTTGATTCGAAGCTTCTATTGGCGCGTCCATTTGTCATTTCGGATCCCCCCGATCCACTAACGGTGCTTTTAGGTACCCCAAGCACCAGTCATCGTTCTCGTCGAATCCGTCGCTTGCGACGAAGGCGAGTAAATGAACCCACAGACACAGCCCACTGAGTTTCTCGCCGGATCTTCTCAGTGGACCGTGTTTCCGATCCGGTGGTAGATTCTGCGAAGCACTGCACTTGGCCGTCACTTTCGACTATCTTGGGAGTGTGTGTGCGCATAAGCTTCATTGCTCCTCTCTGAGAGTTTTGTGGTGGAGTGAAGATCTATGCAGGATGGCTGCTTAGGGAAGCCGAGGATCGGGCTCAGTGGCATGAAATTGGAGATTCCTATATCCTGCAGTGGACTGGCATAGGCTGAGGATGATGATGAGACCTCTGTACTGCATAACACTCAATATAATAAGCACACACGCTCATCGCTTGTATAATTATAATAATAATAATGTTTCTTTTTAAAATTATTTACGTAATTTGTTTTTTTCCGAATTTCCATTAAGCTTTTCATTAATTATAAATTATTCCATCAAGTTTGATGTTTCACATCTGACGAGCGTCCCTAGTCGGCGATCCTTTTTATTTTTTATGAATTTTTATTTGTTATGAAGCTCATGGGCCATGTGGTTTTCAGTGGTCATCACTACCAATCTTGAGACATGAGGTCTAAGCCTTAATTGTACAGTATATCGCAAGTGTCACCCTTTAACTAGAACCACGTTATTGCTTCGCGGTAAATATAGAGAGAATGGTGCTACCTACCCAAGTGGCCTTTCAGTTTAACTTGCCACTAGTAAATGCCGGCTGGCAATCGAATTAAGCTTGCGTTGCATTGCACATTTTTGCTTCGGTGATTCTCTTTCATGACAAGAGAAGAGACGTAGTGGTGATATTCTAGGTAGACTTTTAATATTAGCTATTGACTTATCATTCTGAGTCTTCGATTTAAGATTTATTGGTGGTAGGACCTCTTATGAGTCCGCGTTGCCTATTTCTGCGGTGAATCAGTAATGCGTTTCGGTTTGAAGGATGGGGCTGCCGTTGTAACTATAGTTGAGACTTTAGAACTTATATCTCAAGGTGGGTGGCGCATTTACGTTGTGGGCTCCAGTGACCACTTAACACTTTTTTTTTTCTTTTTTTATTGCCTAGATGTGTGGACGAGCTCACAGCCCACCTGGTGTTAAGTGGTTCTGGAACCCATAGACATCTACAACGTAAATGCGTCACCCACCTTGAGATATAAGTTCTAATGTCTCAGTATAGTTACAACGGCTGCCCCACCCTTCAAACCGAAACGCATTACTGCTTCACGGCAGAAATAGGTGGGGCGGGGCGGTGGTACCTACCCGTGCGGACTCACAAGAGGTCCTACCACCAGTAATTACGGTTTTATTTTTATTACACGATGTTATTCCTTCACCGTGGAAGTCAATCGTAAACATTTGTTGAGTACGTACTTCAGCTCATCCACCCATCTAAGCAATAAAAAAAACAAAAAAAAACTGGTGTAAAGACGTCTTATGAGCCCGCTTGAGTACGTAACACCCTACCTATATATGCCATGATAGATTTCGGTTTGAAGGGTGAGGAAGGCTGAGGTTGTACTGTAAAACTGAGACTTAGAACTCATGTTTCAAGTGGGTGACGGCGTCTCCGTTGTTGATGTCCACGGGCTGCGGTAACCACTTAACATCAGATGGGCTCTGAGCTTGTCCACCCATCTAAGAAAATGTCGGAAAATATTGATTATGTTCACGAAACCACAGTAGTAACGACCAGAATGATCAGCTCATAAATTGCGTAATTTCCCATGCGATAGTTCAGATTTAATCATCTTATTTATGTGTTTTGGTTCGATTCTAATAAACAAAGGTACAGCTATAAGGTCGAATGTGAGATAAAGCGTTGAATTCGTGTTTGTTGATGATATAATATATATGAAGTGATTTAAAACGATAATTGTTCTTCACGATATTTTAGTGTAATTACGCGGACTTCAATTGATTAATCACCACTCAAAACCTTGAAATTATCTCCATAATGTCCAGTCTAAAACTTTGTAGTAAAATTATGAATATAAATATTTAAATACATTTATTCTGCAAACATCTCTATAGTTCAATGAAAAGTGATAAAAAATAGAACGGAGTTAATTTATTAGGCGTAATACCATGTAATTTGATTTTTGTTTTTGTTTTTTTCTTATTTTTTTTATACTAGTTTATACCACATTCTAAGTCTGTACACACGTACCTAGTCTTCATTCCCGCAAAGAACCAAAGGGAAACGGGGGTGACTGAAAAACAGCGATGTTCGATTTATCGACCTTGAGCAGCAATAGCTCGGGTAAATGGCCGTACCTCCTACGAGGTCCCCGCGCAAAAGGGGCGCGCGGGGTATGTGAGACTCAACGATCTGCATGGTGTTGTGAGCAGACCGCGGGTCCAAGGATTTTAGGGCCCACCCACTAAACGACTCCCCTGCACTCTTACACCCGACGTCCGATCCCCTCCGAGGTCAGAACCCCGATGAGGTAGGGGGGCTACCGCGGTCAACACTACAACCAGACGGCGCGGCCCACCCCAAGGACGCCCAGCCGACGGAGCCTTCGAGGTGAATCGAAGGCTCTGAAACATCGGCCGTCTCGGTACGGCAGCCCGTCGGGCCGCCCGGACGGTGCCGCTGGTGTCCCGGAATACCCCGCTGGACCAGAACCAGCCTGCCGGGTCGGGACGCGATACACCGTCGACCGGTCGCTCTATTCACTCCACGGCAGCGCGCTAGAGTGCTGGTAGCGCGCCGCGCGGCCTCACCCCCTCAGGTCGCCCCTTGACCTTCACCGGGGGGAGGCCGCTACCTACAGGGATAGCTGAACCACCTCCTTTTGCCTTTTTTTCTTTTTTTTCCTTTTCTTTTATTTGTATTTTATTTTATTTTATTTGTGTGAAAGGCAATAAATGATTTTAATATTATTATTATTAAAACATGAATCAGTAAATGTTTGAATTTTTTTCTGTCTGTCTGTTTCTTTGTTCGCATACATTTCCGGTATTATTGGAAAGATTTTTATGTTATTTTCACCAGTAGACAGAGATTTGAAGCAGAATATAAGTTATTATTCAAATTCTGATCATACAAACAAAGTTTGCGGCGCTGTTTTTGATATTTACTTATAAGTTTTTTTTTTTTTTTTTTTTTCCTACCTAAGCTGAGAGCCTTGAGAGGCTATGTCAGCGTAACCCTAACTTTTGTAGGTGAGCTCACGGGGCTCAAACCTGATGACGTTGCTAACACGAACCCTAGCAAGAGTCGTGCTTCGCAGAATCTACCACCGGATCGGAAACGCGACCCACTGAGAAGATCCGGCGAGAAACTCAGTGGGCTGTGTCTGAGAGTTAATTTACTCGTCGAGCCCTTCGTCGCAAGCGACGGGTTCGACGAGAACGGTGACCGGTGCTTGAATTACCTAAAAGCACCGTTAGTGGATCGGGCGGATCCGAGATGACGTGTTTTGGGCGACGTCGACTGCTTTCCATTCTGTCCGCAGGATCGGGAATGTAGTTACCGGCGGCCACGATGAGAGGGTTCTCGTGTCGTGCCGCTTTATCGAAGTGGCGCATGGACGCCGACTGCAGATACTTACTGATGGACTCTAAGTCCAGGTCGTCATGGAGGTCGACGTTCCTGACGAACCACGGGGCTCCGACGGCTATCCTGCAAAAACGGGATTGAATAATTTGAAATGTTTTTAGGTGTATGCGGGCCGCGTGAGCGAACACTACACTTGCATAGGTCATGACGGGGCGTATGCAAGTTTTGTAGAGTGTCACCTTATTTCTAAGGGACATTTTACTTCGCCTACATATCATCGGGTAGAGACGTCCTAGAATGAAGGCGGCACGGTCGCGTACCGTCTTAATGTGGGGGCGGAATGTCATCCTACTGTCGAGGGTGACGCCTAAATATTTGACCTTCGGGGCCCACGGTATGGGCTGGTCGAACATCGTGATCGGGCGAACGGCGGGGGCGGGGGTATTGACGCGCCTAGTCGGGAGGGGGATGCTCAGCGTGGTGTTCGGAGGGCGACCCCTTTTGAAGAGCACCGCTGTGCTTTTCGTGGGGTTAATGTCGATGCGCCACTTCCGGAACCACTGTCCCATGGTGGTAGCTGCGGTCTGAAGTCGTCGATGAAGCAACGCCTTCTTCCTACACGAGTAGTAGATGGCGGTGTCATCGGCGAAGAGCGCCAGATGGGTCTCCGGAGACCGGGGTATATCGTTGATATACAAACTGAATAGTAACGGGGAGAGGGCGGAGCCTTGCGGGACTCCGGCTGTGACGTGACGGGGCCGGGAACGCGTTCCCTCGACTCGATATCGGAACGAACGGTTCGACAAGTAGTCTCGTATGATGAGCACGAGTCTGTCTGGCACTCCCATGTTATACAGTTTGAATATCAAACCGTTGTGCCAGACTTTGTCGAACGCCTTCGCTATATCGAAGAAGAGGGCTCCTGTCGGAATGGGTTTCCGCCTGTTCAGCCCTAGTAAGATGTGCTCCGTGAGGCGGTGCACTTGATGGACGCACGAGTGTCTGGCGCGGAATCCAAACTGCTCGTCTATAAGAATTTTATTCGCGGATACGAAATCCCAGAGGCGTTTACGAAGGAGCCGTTCGTATAATTTGCCTATCGCTGGGAGGAGACTGATGGGGCGGTAACTCGCGGTTTCGTTATTCGGTTTGCCCGGCTTGTGTATGCCGATAACGTCCGCTTCTTTCCACGCCGCGGGAAAGATGCAGTTCGTCATAGCAGCATTTAATATCGTGGCCAACATCGTTATCAGTTGGTTTACTTATAAGCTGTCCAACGTAAAGCTATATACAAAATAATATTTTTGACGCCTAAACCACTGTACCAATTTTGAAGCCATATATGCTATTTTTTATCCTACTGGTGCAATAGTTCTGTCCAATCGATATAAAAGATTTCGACGTCCGACGAGGAAAATCAAGAATATTATAATAACTTTCTATTGCTTTGAATTGTATAGGACCCATAGGAAATTTTATAAGTTACCACACGGGAGCCTTAAATGTTTTTGGAAGACTTAATGTTGGAAATTGTAAGTTTTTTTGTTGAAATAGGTCTAGCTGTTTCAGAGTTTATTGGGGAACATACACACATCTACTTTTTTATTTATAGATTTCTTTTTTATTACTTAGATGGGAGGACGAGCTCACGGCCTACCCGGTGCTAAGCGATTACCGGTGCCCATACACATTTACAACGTAAATGGTGCTTCTCACCTCGAGGCAAGAGTTCTAAGGTATATATTTTACACCAAAATGGCTGCTGCACCCTTTAAGCCAAAAGGCATTACTGATTCAAAGCAGAATTAGGTAGAATGGTGGTGTTTACCCGTGCGGACTCACAAGACGTCCTACCACCAGTAAAAAATATTGAAGAAAGACTCGGTATTGGCATAGTTTTTTCTAAATCGTGTACATGACGTGAAGGAGTAAGTCTGTTAGCAACATAGTTGTATTTTTTTTTTTTCTACCTAAGCTGGTAGCCTTGAGAGGCTATTCCAGCGTAACTCTAACGTTTGTAGGTGAGCTCACGGGGCTCAAACCTGATGACGTTGCTAACACAAACCCTAGCAAGAGCCGTGCTTCGCAGAATCTACCACCGGATCGGAAACGCGACCCACTGAGAAGATCCGGCGAGAAATTCAGTGGGCTGTATCTGAGAGTCAATTTACTCGTCGAGCCCTTCGTCGCAAGCGACGGGTTCGACGAGAACGGTGACCGGTGCTTGAAGTACCTAAAAGCACCGTTAGTGGATCGGGAGGATCCGAGATGACGTGTTTTGGGCGACGTCGACTGCTTTCCATTCTGTCCGCAGGATCGGGAATGTAGTTACCGGCGGCCACGATGAGAGGGTTCTCGTGTCATGCCGCTTTATCGAAGTGGCGCATCGACGCCGACTGAAGATACTTACTGATGGACTCTAAGTCCAGGTCGTCATGGAGGTCGACGTTCCTGACGAACCACGGGGCTCCGACGGCTATCCTGCAAAAACGGAATTGAACAATTTGGAAGGATTTTAAGTGAGTGCGGGCCGCGTGAGCGAACACTACACTTGCATAGGTCATGACGGGGCGTATGCAAATTTTGTAGAGTGTCACCTTATTTCTAAGGGACATTTTACTTCGCCTACATATCATCGGGTAGAGACGTCCTAGAATGAAGGCGGCACGGTCGCGTACCGTCTTGATGTGAGGGCGGAATGTCATCCTATTGTGGAGGGTGACGCCTAAATATTTGACCTTCGGGGCCCACGGTATGGGCTGGTCGAACATCTTTAGTTGTTAATGAATAATAACTGCATTAGAAACGATTGCTTCTTGGTTTGTAGCAATCAGGCTTGTCCGTTTCCAGACTCGACTTGTGAACCTGTAGCAAAGGATGCACGTATTGCTCCTGATCGACTTACCAATTTTCTATTAAAATAAATTTCTTGATAAATTGTTGGGTTAACAGAAAATGTAATATAGTAGAAGTATGTAGCTGGGATAAATAGAACAGTAACAGTTTTACAGTAAGCTTTCGGTGCACGGAGGATACTTTCACCCACATAAAGCTACAACTAGTGAGCTAAAAGAAACATGGCAGATTGTTTATGCCCTTCGATCGGTTATAGGATGTCAAGAAACTTCGGATCGTACGACATCAGCGGGGTATTCCGGAACACCAGCGGCACCGCCTGTGGCGGCCTGTCATTTTGCCGTACCAAGACGGCCGATGTAGAGTCGTTGACTATCGTCTCGACGATCCGTTGGCCGGACGTCCTAGGGGAGGTGCCGCGAGTCTGGTTGTAGTGCTGACCGCGGGAACCCCCTACTCTGACTGGGTGCTGACCCCAGGTGCAGATCGGACGTTGGGTGAATGAGTGCAAGGGGGGTCGTTTGGTGGGTAGGGCTCTAAAACATCCTTGGGCCCGCGGTCTGCTCCCAACACCTGCAGAGCGTCAAGTCCCACATACCCTGCGGGGACACCTCGTACCAAGTTCGGCCCCAGACAAAAAAAAAAGAACGTTCATACAGTATGCGCTCTGCCTTAATCCTGTAGTGTAATCTCAAATTCTCGTAAGAAATTTAAGATCATGTAATATTATCTTAATGTATCCTTGAGGGCCTTTTTTCAAAAGCCGGAAAGATAACGAGGTCTCTCCATGTCTTTGAGTTATAAGAAAGTTGATTCAGTCTCTTGGGTGGTATTATGTTAGACACGCTGATGTAGTGTTTGAGAGGGTGTTGATATAAGTTTTAATCTAGGATACTGCTGGGACTTGGCGTTCTGTATTTAACCAAGGTCCTCCAGGCCTTTCATGACGAGATATCATATAGGTTACTCTGTTTCTCTTCCTTTCTTTCTTTTAGTTTAAGTGCTGTTTTTTTAAGCGCTACTACCCTTCTCTTTTTTCAATATATTTTTTTAGTCACAATATTTTTAGAAGTTTTCGATAATTAAATTAGAAGCTTGATATTTTGTAATCAGTCATTAATTTATCCAGCAATATAAAATAATTACAGTTTAACATTTATTATGTTAAAAATTCTATTATTATTTAATAGAATTTTCGGATTGCCATGTGGCAACACTGTTAGTGGGAGCGATGACTGTAGTAGGGATGAGACACGTTAGGGTAAGCGGGGAAAAATGGACACAGAAGAGGACGGCGGAGAAAAATGGCAGGAGAGAAAAATAGTAAGAGTGGGTACTTTATTTATTTATTTATTTTATTTTATTCTTTATTTGTACACACAGTTAATATAATACAGTAATTGCGATAAGATATAAAAAATGGCGAGCTTAACTCAACAATTGAGTTATCTACCAGCTAACCGTTCTCAAAGAAGGAAAGCTTTACATGAGTGGGTAGATGAGTACAATCTAATTAATTTAATTATTGATACTATAGACTTTGTACTAGGTACATAAAAAAATCAATTCCGCAAAATTATAATTTGCGTAATTACTGGTGGGAGAACGTCTTGTGACTCTGCAGGGGTAGGTACCACCACTCTGCCTATTTCTGCCGTGAAACAGTAATGCGTTTCAGTTTGAAGGGTAGAGCAGCCGTTATAATATAAAAACTGAGACCTTAGAACTCATCTCTCGAGGTGGGTGGCGGCATTTACGTTGTAGATGTCTATGGGCTTCAGTAACCACTTAAAACCAAGTGGGCCGTGAGTTCATCCACCCATCTAAGCAATAAAAAAAGGATGACTAGAGCCATGATTTGTTCCATTGAACCACCAGAGTTTACAGTAAGTACTAAAAATAAAGAGCTTCAAAATATCTTCCAATATCAATAGTAATAGCTTACAAACGTGTAATTTATCAAAGACGTGAAAGCTATTTTGGTAAACAAAAAGCTAAGAGAAACTTTTACCATAAATGATACACTACAATACATTAAAACTGTTTCAAACAACTCCGTTATAATGGCGGACGCTATAATCACTATATTCCAGTATTGTTATAAATTGGGTGATATGTGAGAATTAACTTCTGTATTTTGAATTGTTTTAGTAATGTTCTTGATTTCAAGGGCTTATGTACTTTGAATATTCTTGGTTATCCATGCCGCTAAATTCGGTTTCCTGTAAGAAAACTCGAACTCGGAAAACGAGATTGTCATCATCATCATTGACCTATAGTCGTCCCCTGCCGAACATAGGTCTCTCCCAAATTATATCATTGAGCCAGTTCTTTGGCTTTCCTCTTCTATGTCTTATCAACCACCCTTTGCAAGTCATCGCACCACTTGCCGACAGTGGCGCACATTACGCTTATGGTTCGCGGTTTCCACTCCTTGGACTCTTGGGATATGCCAATGATTTTAGTTCTCTGTCAAATAACCTTCTGATTTAGTCATTTAGAGGAGTACCGCGAATAGCTCTTTCAATGGCTCGTCGAGCGACCTTAAGCTAACGGACTAGCCGTACTGTGAGTGTCGTCGTATCGACTCTGTCATAGCTGGTAGGACGCACTGATTGAAAACTTTAGTCTACTTTTTTTTTATTGCCCTTGTAGATAAGCAAACTGCCCACCGATGGTGAGTGGTTACCGTCGCCCATGGACTTCAGCAATGCCAGGGGCAGAGCCAAGTCGCTGCCTACCGCTTAATAGTCTCCACAAGCCTCTTTAGAAGAAAGACATGTCATAGCGCTCGGGAAACACTGTGGAGGGGAGTTTATTCCATAGCCGGATGGTACGTGGCAAGATGGTACGTTCTGATATTGCCTTTGATTTTATGCATTTAAAGAAGATAATTCACGAGGATGGACGTGGATCGCAACTCGTCAAATCAGGAGGCCGAAATATTAATTTTGGTGTGTAAAGGCTCCCACCCTCAAAAAACCACCCTTAACGGCTTCGCACTGGAAATGAACAGTATGATACTTACCCGTCGGGGCTCAGAATGAACTCTACCACAAAAACAGTAATGTAAAATTAACTACGCGTCAACAACCCACACGAACTTCGAAACATTCTGAATAAATAGTGCTACAAGCCAACGGCAGGAGTACTTCAGTGGCGATATTTATTAAATTTTATTGCATCCAGTGAATGCAAGTGGCAATTTTGTTCCGGCCAACACACGAGCGTGATTCATTTTATTTAACTGCAAAACAGTTAATTACTTGACTTATATACTTCGCTATATATATACTGCCCTGGAAAGTGTCTGGCAAAAGGAAGAGAGGCCGCCCCAGAACAACTTGGCGTCGCTCGGTGAAGCAGGAGCTAGGGGTCTTGGGCATGACGTGGGAGGAGCTAGAACAGACTGCCCAAGACCGATGTAAATGGAAAAATTTGATTCGAGCCCTACACCCCAGCAGAGGGTAATAGGAAAGGATGATGATGATGATATACTTCGCTATGTTTGTCGCACACTTCAGATATTGAATGGCAACTTTGTTACTCTGCAATTTTTTAGCTTGTCCCTGGAATAGGTTGTTTTCGCAAAAAGATACTCTAATACAATTTACTGAGTTGTGAAATTACAGTGATCGTAAATCACCGGAAGTACTCAAAGCACAAGAGATACGTTTAAAAGCCCTTGCAGATAGTCGAAATTTTGGCATTGATCATCGAAAAGATGCCGCGATCCATTGTGGGAAATATCTCGAGACATTTTATTTATTTATTAAGTTCACACAACTGGATTAAATCTACACACTTTCTCATTCAACTTAAATGAAGAAAAAAAATGAGTACAGTGAAATGAATTGAATTTAGTTCATTCATCTCGGTGTAAGCACAACATGCACAAATTTGATTGGATTAAAAGTCCTCAGGAATTGCTTTTTTTATTAAATAATAATATAAAAACAATACACATATATGTAGGTACTCCTATAACAATAAAACTAAGAAAATGAAAAGAAAGAGCAAATAAAACTAACAAACAGCATTCAAACAATTAAAGAAGGAAAGTTAAATAAAAATGTCTAAATATGTATATGACCTCTACAGCTCAGCACGTTTCACGTATCTTAAATTTACTAGAGGTCCCGCAGTAGTCGGAATTCGACTATAATTAATTGGAATTGTAAGTTTGTACACTATTATGATTGTATTTTATACTTCTATAAGCACAAATATCGCCAAGACTACACTATAAAAAATATTAGCAAAGACAAACAATATTTAATCTCAATTTGACAACAGACGTCAAGAACAAAACTTTGACAATAAATAGTATGCATGCGTGTGTGCGTCAAATACATGGTATGTAGTGTGTGTAATGCTTTTTTTATTGATTTAATGTATCTTTTATGCATTATTTTAAAAAGATATTAACATTGTTCACTTCTTCTCTATATTCTTTATAAGTGTGGAAAATTTTATACTCCTCCGTCCGCGCAATTTTCGTAAAAAGGGATACAAAGTTTTTGCTTCACGTATTAATATATAGATTTTAAGTGAGGCTAGAGAAGCATGTCCAACAAATATGTCGACTGAACACAGACATGACATTGAAGTCTCAATCGTGTTCTCCAACTCCACGACAGAATGGAATCTGGGACCGAAGATATAGCCGGAACACAAGTGGATGTAGAATATTCCTGTTTATAATATCGAGGGTTATAACAAAATTCCAAGAGCCAATGTTGAGAAAATGCTTGAAGTAAATTGAATAATAACTGAATGTAAATTTAATCTTAACGAAAAATTTTATATGAAAATACTTGGTCTCTTTATTAAGAGAAAAGAAAAAAAGGTCTCTCTTAAGCTGCTCTTACTTAATATAAGGTATTGTAAGCCCGCACGGGCATTGACAACAATTCTGCATATTTCCATCTCCCAAGTATTCATGCATTCCAATATAGAGGTCGACGTTACACCAATGCATGGGGGATGTGAGCTTCCAACTTTTTTATTCTTTTGTTGCTTATTTGGGTGGACGTGCTCTTTTTATCAGCCCACAGACGTCCACTGCTGGACATAGACCTCCCCCAAGCCCCGCCACAAAGACCGGTCCTGCACTGTGGACGTGCTCACGGCCTGGTTATAAGTGGTTACCGGAGCCCATAGACATCTACAACGTAAATACCGCCACCTACCTTGAGATATGAGTTCTAAGGTCTCAGTATAGTTACAACGGCTACCTCACCCTTCAAACCGAAACGGATTACTGCTTCACGGCATAAATAGGCAGGGTGGTGGTACCTACCCATGCGGACTCACAAGACGTCCTACCGCCAGTAATTACGCAAATTTTAATTTTGTGGGTTTGATTATTACTACATAATGTGTTTTAATCCTTCACCGTGGAAGTCAATCGTGAACATTCCTTAAGTACGGATTTCATTAAAAATATTGGTACCTGCCAGCTGGATTCGAACACTGTTGCATCGCCTGATACGAATGCACCGGACGTCTTATCCTTTAGGCCACGACGACTTCAAACGGCAACTAGTGCAATAAAAACTAAAATATACTACAACAATAAAAGAGACTTGGCTCGATTATCCTTCGAAAACGAAATATGTCTTACTAGCGACCCGCCCGAGCTTCGCTGTAATTTTTTATTGATCTTAATGAATTTTCTATCTTTATCTTTCATGATATCGCCCACTCTGTTGTTTATTGTCATAACTATTCAAATATTTGTCCAAATCATGTGGTGTATAGACAAACTTTATCTACTTTAAATACCATATGCGATATCAGTAGGTTATTTTGATATGAAGATCAATTTGTTACTACTAATTGTGCGTTATCATTTTTTATTGTATTTACGGTTTACTATTTTGGCGATAATGGCTTAGGCATAAAATAAACATACCTAGTCAGGTCATAAATTCTGTCACATGTTTAATGTAAAATAATTGAAACAAGTTTATTCATTATGTAACCATTCATATACCAAAATGAACTTAACAAAACATAGATTCTTATGACACTAAAGTTTATTCAAAATGACCTCCGTGATTTTGAATACAGGCCTTCAATCTGCGCGGCCAGTCGTCTATCACAGCACGAACGAGGTCCATGTCAATATCGGCGGCTGCCTTAATCAAGGATGTTTTGAGTGACTCCAAATTGGGATGAGGCTTTGAGCACGCCTTTTCCTCCAAGTGCTGCCATATCTTGTAATCGAACGGATTCAAATCTGGACTGGAGGAGGGCCAGTCTTCGTGCCGGATGAAGTCGATTTCACGCGCCGCCAGCCAGTCTTGTGTGCTTTTCGCTCTATGAACTGGCGCCGAATCTTGTTGGAATACCCAGTGCCTGTTATTGAACATGGTATGAGAAACAGGTACCACAAGGTTCGTCAGGACTGTATTTTGATACACAACTGCATTCGTTTTTACACCTTTCTCACAAAAATGTACCTCTGTTAAGCCCTAATAAGAAACTCCCAACCATACCATGAGCGAGGATGGAAAATGACCTCGTTGGACACGCGGAATACGGTTGCTCGCTTCTTCACTACTGTGTGCGTACACCTTATCATTTTGTTTGTTGTAGCTCTCTTCTACGGTAAAAATTTTTTCATCCGAAAAAGAATTTCCCGATATTTTTTTCCCGCGTACCGCTTCAACAAAGCGCGGCATCTCTTCAGTCTCAGGTCCATTAGAAGAGCATTCAAACGATGTCCTGTTTTTCTTCGACATGCCCGAAGCCCTAAGTCTTCATTTAATACCCTTTTCACCGTGGTTCTGCTTAACCCCATCTGAAGGGCCAACAGTTTCTGCTTACGTTTGGGATTTCTTTGAATTCGCGCCTTCACAGCTTTTATCACTGCTGAAGTCCTAACAGACCGAGGGCGACCACTTCTTGACCTGTCATCTACACTAGAGTCTCCATTGTATCGTTTGATGGTACGATAAACGAATCTTTTGGTTATATTTAAAATTTTCAGTATGTTAAAAACTTGAATTGGCGCGTAACCGCAACGATGCAACGCAATAACTGCAACACGGTCTTTTTTAAAAGCGTCCACTCCATATTTAAAAATGAGTAAAATTCTAAAAGTATACGTTTTTATTTTCATGAACAATTCGAAATTCGAATTCAATAAACTTTTTTGTGGCCAGCATTCTAAAAGAAAAGTTTTTGCTGTGTGACAATACTTATGACCTGACTAGTTATACACTGTACTGTCGTGGGCATTTTTGTGGGACTATTTAACATTTCCATTTTACATTATATATGGGTAACTCCAACGGTTTTTGTGTCAGAATATGATGGTGGATTTTTTCCTACTTAGGTACTTGACACTTATCGTTACATTTTGTGTTATTCACAGTATACCCTTATAAATACACACAGTATAATAAAATAAATAAAATATAAATAAAAAAGCCTGTATTTCCTTATCCTGAACTTTCATTTGCAATGTGGCATTTATTTGTTAGTGTTTAGTTAGTTATTAATGCTTATTGTCTAAATGTTAGTACGAGTTAATTTTTGTTATTGGATATGGACCCCTCCTCGGGTGAAGGCCTCCTCCAGTCCTTTCCACTGATCTCTGTCCTTGCCGATCGTTTGCCAGTCCTTTCCTATTATTTCGGTTATGTCGTCAGCCCATCGTCTTTTCGGTCTCCCTACCCTTCTTTTGCCAATTGGCCCTTTCCAGATTGTAGTGTTGACTGTCCACCTGGTGTCTGTGTATCTTAATACGTGACCTGCCCACTGCCATTTCAATTTTAGAGCTTGTGTGAGGGCATCTGTCATCTTTGTTTTCTGTCTTATTACTTTGCTCCTGACTTTTTGAATTTTTCTTATGTTTAGTATACTCCTCTCCATAGCTCTTTGTGTTGTTATGATTCTTTGTTTTGCTCTTGTCGTGTATACCCAAGTTTGGCAGCCATACATTAGACAAGGCAGTATACAGGTGTCTAATACAGTTTTCTTAAGGTTTATTGAGTAGTCTCCTTTTAAAATTTCTCTGAGTGACCAAAATTTCTTCCAGGCTATGTTTGTTCTTCTTTCAATTTCGTCTTCATTGTGCGTTTTTAAAAATGATATTTGTTTGCCTAGGTAGATGTAACTGTAGACATATTCTATAGTTTTTCCTTTTACATTGATGGGTCGTTCTATGCTGTTTGTCATGATTTTGGTTTTTGTAGCATTCATCTCTTATCCTACTTGTGAGCTCGCTTGAACAAGAGAGCGGACCATATCTTGTAATTCATTTGCTGTTTCAGACAGCATAACTATGTTGTCCGCAAATCTGAGATGGTTTAGATACCTGTTGTTTATTTTTATACCTCTATTTTTCCAGTCTGTGTTTCGAAATACATCTTCTAGAACCGCGATAAACAGCTTAGGTGACAGGGGGTCCCCCTGTCTTACTCCTTTTTCAATATTAATTGCATCACCTCTAGATTCTAGCTTCACATAACTTATGTTGTATATATATATATTTTATAATATTTATATATTTCGAATTTATGTTTAATTTCTTTAGTGATTTCCATATAGAGTTGTGGCTTATGCTGTCAAAGGCTTTGCTGTAGTCGATAAAACCTAGATAGAGTGGCTTATTAAACTCTTCGTATTTTTCTATAACTTGTTCTAGTGCCTGTATATGGTCTAGTGTGCTAAACCCAGAACGAAAGCCAGCTTGTTCTATTGGTTGTGCCCTTTCAATCTCTTGTGTTATGCGTTTAAGAATTATAGATGAGAAGATTTTGTATATATTTGCCAGTAAGCTAATTGGTCTATAGTTGTTGATATCGAGGGGGTTTCCTTTTTTATATAGTAATATGATGTCCGACGTGCACCATTGGATTGGTACGATTTCAGCTTCTAGTATGAGATTGAATAATTCTGTGAGAGGCTTAAGTAAAACTGGTGCGCCTATTTTCAGAGCTTCATTGGTTATTGCGTCGGGACCAGGACTTTTATCTGATTTTAGATGCTTCAGCTGGGCGTATGTATCTTTTTCTTCTATCGGTCTAATTGTTTCCGTGTTATAACAGTTGTGTGAATCGTTGGCTTCCTTGATGGTTTTATTTTTGTTTTTGTATAATTCTTGGTAGAAAGAAGTTGCCTGCTGTACGATTTCTTGTCTTGTTGTAATTTCTTTATGTTGGCCTTCTAGTTTTTGTATCCAAGTTTTTCTTAAGTTCAATTCTTTAAATGCTCTCTTTGTGCTTCGGAATTCATTTAAATTTTCTGTTATTATCCTTTGCCTGTGCTTACTATAGTCTCTTTTAATCGCTTTGCTAGTTTCCTTATGTAATTTGGTTAGTTCTTTCTTTGTATCAGCATCTTTATTCTTTCTTAGAGTTAATTCACTGCGTTTGTTAATTAAGGCTAGTGTTTCTTCGCTAAATATTTTGTGTCGTTTTTCTTTTTTTGTATTGTTTTTACTAGTTAAACTTTTTGTTATAGCTATTTCTAGCGCATCATAGTAAGATTGAACGTTTCTGGTATCTGCTAGTTTGGTATCGATGTTCGATTTGAGGCTGTCTATGTAGTATCTTGTTTCTTCTTCATTTTTTGGGATTTTTGGTGGTGGTTTAAAGCCTTTTCTATTTTTTTTCACTTGACTCAATAAAACTGTTGCTCTAAGTAGTCTATGGTCTGTTTGAAACTTTACGTTGTTGAGAACTTCATAATTTTGGACTATTTTTGGGACATTTGTCATGATGTAGTCGATTTCGTTTTTAACTTTTTCGTCTGGTGACTTCCAAGTCCATCTTCTGCTTGGTCTTTTTTTGAAATAAGTGTTGATTATTGCTAGTCTATATTCCAATGCATATTCTAGCAGTCTTTCGCCTCTTTCGTTTCTTTGGCCTAGCCCGTACTGTCCCATGACGAGTTTTTCTTCTTTTTTGGGTTGCCCTATTTTTGCATTGAAGTCTCCTAATATTATGATTTTCTCATTGGATAGTGTGTGAGCTTTTTTCAGATCATTGTAGAATTTTTGTATTTCTGTATCGTCTGATTTTTCCGTGGGTGCGTATGCCTGAATTATAGAAATGTCTAGTCCGCCAAAATTCATTTGAAGTAGCGCTACTCTCTCCGAAATGCCAGTGAAGTTAGTTATATTGTTTTTCCATGCCTTTTTTATTAAAAATCCGACTCCATACAATCCCTTTGTTTCTCCTATATAGCAGAAAACATAGTCTGAATACTCTTCTATGTGGCAGCCCATTTTTCTTGTTTCTGAGAGTCCTAGTATGTCGCATTTTATATCTTTCAATGCATTATTGAGTTCTAAGTATCGGTGTATTGATGACAGAGACCTGACATTATAAGTACCAATTTTTATACAATTCTTAAAGTCTTTGTTCAGTTTAGTGGTTTTTTGTTTTTGTGGTTTTCCTGGAGGGTTGTGGTCGTACTCTTCCACGGAGACCAGCCGGCTTGGAAGATGAAATACACACAGTATACCTATGTATTATTCTGATATGTAAGCTATATTATTGTAAAGTTTCATCAAAACCCATCCAGTAGTTTTTTTAGTAAAAGGGTAACAATCATACAACCATACATTCTTACAAAATTTCACATTTCTTATATCAGTAGGATAATCCCAAACAATTATCATTATCCGTTTTTTCCGTAACCTGGCAACATTCATGTTAATCAGTTCACAACTGTTATTTCGGCTTGCATCTCAATACACACCGCGTATATCTCCTCCGAGAGCAGTATAGCTAGGTCGTAACCAGACAAGTCGTTAGGGGGTCAATTTACAATTAAGAGAATTCACTGTTATGTAACATTTTCGTTGTAGGAAAATTGTTTTGATGAAATTCACGGAAAATCCTGGTGATGTTCTAAATGCGGAATTCTGTGAGCTTGTAGATTTGTTAGTCTCTAACGCACATAATACGGGACTAATTTTGATGAAATATTAATATTTGTATTTACCTCATAAATCAGAATACACCATAGTATAATAAATATATTTGATGTGTTTATAAAATGATGACGTCAGTGTCACTGAGCCCGTTTTTTTTCTCCTACCTAACGTAATGGTCTTGAGAGCCTATATCAGCGTCACCGGGCGAGTAGGTGAGCTCACGGGGCTGACGTTGTTGCTAACACGAACCCTAGCAAGAGGCGTGCTTCGCAGAATCTACCGCTGGATCGGAAACGCGACCTACTGAGGAGATCCGGCGAGAAACTCAGTGGGCTGTGTCTGTGGATTAATTGGGTTCGACGAGAACGATGACCGGTGATTTGTGCGACAACAGTCACTCGTATAGTAGAAAGTGGAGGCAGTCATGAATTATCTTGAGTACCGTCTTAACAGTGCGTAACATTTAGGAAACAGTTAACTTTAACTATTTTTAGATAGCTAAATAGTGGAGCTGCGCCGAAATATAGTATAATAAATAATAATATAATATAATAAAAGTTTGTATATGTATGTATGTACGTTTAAGAACATTAAGTTCTTGACAGATACCTCCCTCGTGTGTCTATAAATAGGCTATAGGATTTAAGATTCGGATAAAACTGAAAAATAACACGTGTGTAAGAATGACTCTCATTCAAAATTCACAAAACACTAATCAACGCTTATCCATCCAGTATTACAATTATATTTTAGTGCCTCCACAAGGCTATGTTCCCAGTATTCAGTGCTCTTACTGGGGAGAGATTCGTGCCCATACGAACTGACAGTATCCTAGGGAAATATATGACGTCATAAATCGTTGCTATTTTTCTACTGTGAAATTTTGTGTTTTCGAGGTAAGCTGCTCTGAGCTTTGATCACGTGATCGATTTTATCGTGCATAGCCTCATTTCAATAATTCGGTTTTTGAGTTATTATACATTAATTTAGTAATTACGCAAATTATAATTTTGCGGGTTCGATTTTTATTACACGATGTTATTCCTTCACCGTGGAAGTAAATCGTGAACATTTGTTGAGTACGTATTTCATTAGAAAAATTGGTACCCGCCTGAGATTCGAACACTGACGCATCGCTCAACACGAATGCATCGGACGTCTTATCCTTTAGGCCACGACGACTTCAATCCTACGTCGATATACATAAAAATTTTGCAATCATTTAAAAATTTCACAATAATTTACATTATACTTTACAGAGACTTAAAATTTGCATGTTGCTCTCATAGCATTAAAGTCAATGGAGACATGTTGATTTATAGATTTTGTGAAATTCCGCATCTTACTAAACATACTTTACTGGTGGTAGGACCTCTTGTGAGTCCGCGCGGGTAGGTACCACCACCCTGCTTATTTCTGCCGTGAAGCAGTAATGCGTTTCGGTTTGAAGCTCGGGGCAGCCGTTGTAACTAAACTGAGACCTTGAACTTATGTCTCAAGGTGAGTGGCGCATTTACGTTGTAGATGTCTATGGGCTCCAGTAACCACTTAACACCAGGTGGGCTGTGAGCTCGGCCACCCATCTATGCAATAAAAATAAATAAAAAATAAAAACATACTAATTCTATAGTTGGCTTAAATCCTTACAGCTTTCTATTTAAATAGAGAACTATATAATACATATTATTATTATATATTTTTTAGAGACCACAACTGATATACATATTATAAAAAAATATAACAATCACCACCCAAAACATGTTAAGGTTGGCTTTCTGAATCGTCGTATGACTTTTGCGTTTTGATATAAAATTGCATTTCGTTGCAAGCGAAGCCGCGGGCGCAGCTACGAGTACTTAATGAATAAAAAATAATGAATTTTTATTAAATTTTATCTATATTTCGTACTTAAAGATTCTTTTTTCAGCTATAAACGATGTATATAGTTACAGAATATGACATTGGATCTTATGTCTCAAGATGGGTGGCGATATTTATGCCTAATGGAACGTGAGTCCAAAAAAAGCTTGCTCTTCTGGGCGTAGACATCGCCTAGGCTCGCCGCGATGACTACAAAGTCTAGACAACGACACACACTAGAACAATAAAGGTTTGTAACTAATGCATTCTCGAATGCTTCTATTTAATTTAAAGTTCTGTCACTTGCGATTTCCGGTGATTACGTCCCTGTCTCCGCACACAAGATGCCAAGGCGCAATTACGTCTGTATGCTTAGGAGAGTCCTTTATTTATTATCTTGTTTGTTATGCGGTAAGTGAAGCAAAAATTACAAGTTCTGGTTTTGTTTTTCTTTGATGATGTTTGTAGTTTTGTAAGATTGTGTCGTATCTGGAAAACAAATTTGAAGTCTGAGCTTTACATAAATCATGTACGAGGACCATTTGACGAAAAGTCTAGGTGTGAGCTTTTTTGTATTGTTCTTTTTGCTCTTGTTTTATTTGTTGAATGTTTCTTCGGGTTTAAACGTCCATTAAGAGTGGTTTTGTTTTTTATTACTCAGGCGTTCGAGCTCACGACCAACCTGGTGTTAAGTGGTTACCGGAGCCCATAGACATCTACAACGTAAATGCCGAAATACAACCTGCACCTTGCATCTTGAGACATGAGTTCTAAGATCTCAGTTTTTACAGAACAACGACTCTGCTCCACCGTTCAAACCGAAACGCATTACTGTTTCACGGCAGAAATAGGCAGAGTGGTGGTACCTACCCGTGCGGACTCGCAAGATATCCTACCACCAGTAATTACGCAAATTATAATTTTGCGGGTTTGATTTTTACTACACGATGCTATTCCTTCACCGTGGAAGTCCGCTGTAACTATACTGAGACCTTAGAACTTATATCTCAAGGTGGGTGGCGCATTTACATTGTAGATGTCTATGGACTCCAGTAACAATTTAACACCAGGTTTTTTTTTTTTTTTTTTTTTTTTTTTTTTTATGATTGAAACTTTACTGGTAGCCCGAAGGCCTTTCCAGTTTCACCAGGACAGGTGGGCGAGCAAAGGCTCAGCCAAGAGGGGTGGGATTTGCTAACAACTGCCCGAGCGCCTCCGAAGGAGACCTAACAACTCAAGAGCAATTGTTTCGCGAATGAATCTACTACCGGATCGGAATCGCGACCCGCTGAGAAGATCCGGCGAGAAACTCAGCGGGCTGATGCATGGGTTAGGTTGCACGTCGACCTCTTTGTCGAGTTCGACGAGTACGGTTACCGGGGTCCCTAAGACTGCCCCTAGTATTAGAGCTGAAGGCATCTAATGCAAAGGTTATTGGATCTGATGGATCCGTAAGGACGTGTCTAGGGCGTCGACGGTGACTGGCTCCTGCATGATCGGGATTCGGGGAGTAGTCAGCGGCGGCAACGATAAGGCGATTATCATGACGCATAGCCTTATCGAAGTATCGTTCCGACGCTGACTTCATGTATTTCCGAATTGATTCGAGGCCCAGGTCGTCGTGTAGGTCAACGTTCCTCACGAACCACGGAGCCCCGACAGATAACCTGCAAAAGCGGGATTGTAGGGATTGGAGGGTGTCTATGTGTGTGCGGGCTGCGTGAGCGAACACCACACTCGCGTAAGTCATGACGGGCCTTATGCAAGTTTTGTAAAGTGTCACCTTGTTCCGAAGGGACATTTTACTCCGCTTACAGATCATGGGGTAGAGTCTACCGAGAATAAACGCGGCACGGTCACGGACTGATTTTATATGCGGGCGGAATGTCATCGATGCATCCAGGGTAACGCCCAGGTACTTGACCTTCCTGGCCCAGGGTATGGGTTGTCTAAAGAGAGTAATCGGGGGTGTGAGATTCCTCCTCCTAATCCGGGAGGAAATCCGTGTAGAGCTTCCCCTCTGAAATAGCACCGCAGTACTTTTCGCTGGGTTGATGTCTATGCGCCATTTTCGGAACCACTGTCCTAGGGCTAGGGCTGCGCTCTGAAGCTTCTTCGCGATTAGGGACTTATTTCTACTAGAATAGTAAACAGTCGTGTCGTCGGCGAATAAAGCTAAATGGGTCGGCGGCGACCGGGGAATATCGTTGACGAATAAGCTAAATAGGAGGGGTGAGAGGACAGAGCCTTGCGGGACTCCAGCTGTGAGAGGTCGTGGGGAGGAGCGGGTTCCCTCGACTCGATATCGAAAAGAGCGGTTCGACAAGAAGTCCCGTATGATGAGCACGAGACTATCCGGCACGCCCATGTTGAATAGTTTAAAAATCAAACCATTGTGCCAGACTTTGTCGAACGCTTTTGCGACGTCGAAGAAGAGAGCTCCCGTGTATAACGGTTTTGGTCGATTAAGCCCCACAAGAATGTGCTCCGTGAGGCGGTGCACCTGTTGAACGCATGAGTGATTTGTACGGAATCCGAATTGTTCATCGATGAGAATGCCCTTGGATGAGACGAAGTCTCTGAGGCGTTTGTAGAGCAGACGCTCATACAGTTTGCCTAGAGACATGAGGAGGCTAATCGGGCGGTAGCTCGTCGGATGATTTTTTGGTTTACCGGGTTTATGTATGCCGATAACGTCCGCTTCTTTCCACACCGCGGGAAAGATACAGTTCGCCATAGCGGCATTGAAAATAGATGCCAACATCACGATGAGTTGGACGGGTAGAAGTTTAATAACGCGGTTAGATATACCGTCGGAACCGGGAGCCTTGCGAGGACGTAGGTCTTTGATCAAGTCTTTAACTTCTATCGGGGTGACGGGTGGTAACGCATCCGATGGTGGCAAGCAGGCTCTGCGTTCTACCTCACTGTCTACTAATTCTACATGAACAGGGTCCACGGATTGAGTGCTGGGCGTGCACTGGGTTTGCAATGTATCGGCCAGCAGCTCTGCTTTTTCGTCATCATCGAACGCCGCGAGTCGGCCTGAGGGGCCTACGAGGGGGGCATAGTTACTACCGTATCCGATTTGAGAGTACGAGCTAAGCGGTAGTAAGACCTTTGGGAGGGCGCGAGTCCTTCTAAGAAATCAGACCATCTGGCATCTCGGACTTCGGCGATGCGAGACTTTACGTCGCGTTGTAGGGCACGCATTCGAATACGATTTTCCGCGGTAGGATACCTGTCGTAGGCGCGTATCGAGGCGTTCTTAGCTCTAAGGAGTTCCCTAATATCGTCGGACAATTTGAAGCGGTGAAGGAAGTCCTCCGCTACAACTTGTTTCGATGACCTGTCTAATGTCGAGGTGATGTGTGACGTTAAGATGTCTATGGCTTCAGCGGTATCCTGAGGAGACGGGATAGAGTCCGGGTTAAACGGGAGCGATGGTGGATCAGATTCAGCCAGGCTGATGCCCAGCGTGTGCCAATCCACCACAGTCCTCGTGACGGGAACGGAATCGGGAGCGCGACCGAGCTTCATAACGACGGGACGGTGGTCTGAATCTAACTCTGAAACTACTTCGATCGAGTGTAAGCGCAGAGTTACGTTTTTTAATAACGCTATGTCGAGTATATCCGGGCGATGCGCGATGTTTAGCGGGTAGTGAGTCGGGGTTAGCGGAGCGACGATATCGAAAGCGAGATCATCGACTAACGCGTCAAGCCGCCTGCCATTCGGGGTTGTGGTGTGTGAGTTCCACCTGATGTGTTTACAATTTAGGTCGCCCGCCAGAATGACAGAGCTCCCCATACCGAGCAGCGCCTCGATATCACTGCTTAGAACGATCTTATCCGGTGGAAGATAAACGGACGCGATAACGATCGGCGCGTGTCCCGTCAGTGAGATTCGGCACACTGATGCTTCGATATTAGCGAGCGCGGGAGGATCAAGCGGGACGCAATGCAGGGCTCTTCTATAGTAAATGACGGTACCACCACCACGGGCAGAGAGCCTGTCGTTCCTGACCATGTTATAGTTCGCGATTTTAGGGTCACGGCGCGCGGGCTTAAGTAGGGTCTCCTGCACTAAAAAGATATCAATTTGATGGTCACGCAAAAAGTCAGAAACCTGATCACGTTGATTTGCGAGACCGTAAGCGTTAAAAAATCCTATCGTTACGGATAGGGGCTTTATTCTACTTATATACGCCATTGATTACCGGCGGAGTGAGGGGAGGACGTACGTATTTAATGACGCGTATACGTCGGCGTATTCTTGCACAACGGCGATAAAGTGTTGTGCAGTGGAGGCAGCGCGAATGGCGTCGCCCAAAGCGTTAACGCGCTCAAAGTTGATCGACTGAAAGAAGTCGATCGCTAAAGCGAGATTTTCGGACGCGGTCGGAGGGCAAGTCGCGGGAGAGGGACGAGTCGCGGGGGCGGGACGAATCGCGGAGGAGGGAGTTGTAGCCGTGTTCGTGTACGGCAGCGGTTTTGCCCAGGCCGAGACACTGGGCACCGCCGCCGGAACGAACGCTGGCTTAGCCTGCGACGCAGAGGGTGCCGAGGCTTTGATGTCTGGGCCGGAAGCTCGGAGGCGGTTTTGGCGGGCGACGCGGCGATTTATTTTAGGGGCTCGGGGGCAACCACGGTAATTCGCGGGGTGACCCTGTGTTCGACACAGGACGCAGCTAGGCGGTTCCGTCGCGGTTTTTTGGTCGCGAGCGCAGAGGGCCGTGGCGTGATCGCCCAAACACTTAACACATCGGGGGCGCGCGTGACAGTTACGGGAAGAGTGCCCGTACAATTGACAGTTATGGCACTGGCTAGGAGTGCCTTTTTTATGGGGGGCTTCGATGGCGATACCGGAGAGCCTACAGACGGTCTGTGTGTTGAAGATTTTCTTACCCTCGGGGGTAGGCTGGAGGGTGACTAGAACCATATTATATGGCTCCCTACCGCGACCGGTGTGCATACGGTGCACAGAATTCACTGGAAAGCCCTGTTCTAACAGATCGGCCTTGACGAGCTCTACATCTAACTCTTTAGGGATTCCGCGTATTACAACGCGGAGTTCGCGCTCCTCCTGGAGCGTATAAGTATGGAAACTTATACGTTCCTTACGGAGGTAAGAAGAGAGGGCCCTATGGTCGTCAGGTGTTTGAACCTTAATTTGAATGCCGTTCGCGAGGTTACGGGCATTCGTGAAATTTATATTTTTGGCCTTAAGGGCCAGGCAAACTCGATCCCAAGCTGCCTTCTCCTGAAGGATAACCGGGGGAGGGGTCTGGGTTTTAATTTGTGCCACCGGACGCGGCGACGGAGTGGCACGGGCTGGGGGCGCAACGGGAGTCTGAGGGCGGGGGCGCGACGCGTTCACGGCTTTGCTAATTTTAGCGGCCGCGGGAGCTCGAGACTCCGCGGCACGCTTCTTACCCTTCTGTACCAGGGTGAATCCATCCGTCGATGAGGCGGGGGCGAGGTCGACCTCCATGTCCGAGTCAGAGTCGGAGCACGAGGAGGCGGGTGCAGGCGACCTACGAGCAAGTGTAGGTGTTTTAGAGGGCGCGACGGAGGCCGCGGATGATCGCTCAGCTGAAACGATGGTCACGGCGGACGACGCAGCAGCTTTTCTCGCCAGTATAGGCGACACGGGAGCGGCAGGCACGACAGAGGCTGCGGTGCTCAATGCAGAAGCTCTGCACGCAGGTACAGGCGACGCAGGAGCAGCGAGCGCGGCGGAGTCCTCGAGAGGGCTCGCAGTGTGATTGGCCTTGAAGGCCAGAAACTCTGAGGCGAGCTGTGGGTGGCGAAGTCGGAGGAATTCCGCGAATACAGCGTCCATGATCGCTGAGTACCCAGGTGGGGCGGCCCCGGGTCTTGAAACACTCGCCTTGCGGCGAGGCCCCAACTTCTCGGACCTGAGCGGTTCTATTGAACACAGGTGGCAATGCGGCGCGATTACTACAGGACAAAGAAAAAGCACAACAAAACAGAAATTACAAAAAGAAACAAAACAAATAAATACTTGCAGGAAAACACTTTGTCGGCAAATGTTCCACGAACACAAAAATAACTAAAACAAAACAAATAAAAGCTTCCAGGAAACACACTTGGTCGGCAGATGTATCACGAACACAGGCCGCGCGAACAATGGCCGGGCTAACAAAAGCCGGGCGAACAAAGACCGGGCGATCGAGTGGACGATGAGCACGTCCGCACGTGACGGGTGCCTCTATCGGAATGTTAACACCAGGTGCGCTGTGAGCTCGTCTATCCATCTAAACAATAAAAAAAAAAACAATCGTAAACATTTGTTAAGTACGTATTTCATTAGAAAAATTGGTACTCGCCTGCGGGATTCAAACACCATTGCATCGTTAGATACGAATGCATCAAGCGTCTTATCCGTTAGACCACTAGGACTTCGAAATTTTCATTTCACAAAGCTATTCCTTCAGCGTGGAAGTCAATGGTGAGTATTATTAAGTATGTATTTTCATTAGAAAAAATTGTGCTTTTTTATTGCAGTGGCTTACCGGATAGTGGGCCCGTCGCAAGTGGAGATCGCCAATCTACTCGTCATTCTCGTCGCTATTCATGCCTCACTGAAGAGTAGAGATTGGTCATGATCATCACCACACGGTGCGCTGATAAAACAATTTTCGCATCATAAAAATCGCATTACAATATGCCCTTAACAATTCATGATATTTTACGATGCCGCAGTTAGTTTAAAACAGTTGTACGCTAAACTCCCGTTTCGAATCCTTTTTTACGGGGTCCTGTCAGTTATACTGAACCCAGTTTTATTCGAAGCGTTTAAAATGAAAATTCACAACACGACCGAGAGTTTCCCGCCATAACAAAGCCCAAGGAATGTTTCTTTAATGCAAATCCTGACCGTGCAACTTCAGTAATATGTTAATGTACATTATGATGAGTAGCTTTGTTAAAGCAAATGTATGCTATTTTGTTAAAGAATAAAATGAATTTCTTTTGTAATCATCTAATGTCAATTCATTTGGCGCGTTTTATAAATGTGAAATATCGGCTCTTTGATTTTAAGGTAATTTGCTGGTATGTTAGATGCCGTAAAATCTTCTAAGGATCTCATGTGTAATGATCATTATTTATTGTCATTCTGCGATATCAAAAAAACCCGAAGCACTTATTTTATTACGGCTTATCTGGTGTTAAGTGCCCATGGACATCGAGGTAGAAATCAATTTTTTTTTGTTTTAAGACTGTCTCAATAGTGCCACTGGAAGGCACGAGTACCTACTTTTTGGTAAAAATGGGCTAGTTGAATCAATACCCACTCATGTACGGTCAAAATTCGCCAAATAACTAGTAAAAGAACCTTTGAAATCACAATAGAGAATGATCACGCAAAATGTGTTTTTTTTATTGCTTAGATGGGTGGAAATAGGCAGGGTGGTGGTACCCACCCGCGCGGACTCACAAGAGGTCCTACCACCATTAATTACGCAAATTATAATTTTCCGAGCTTCATTTTTATTACACGATGTTATTCCTTCACCGTGGAAGTCAATCGTGAACATTTGTCGAGTACGTATTTCATTAGAAAAATTGGTACCCGCCTGAGATTCGAACACCGGAGCATCGCTCAACACGAATGCGCCGGACGTCTTATTCGTTAGGCCACGACGCTTTTATTGTTGAACCAGTTACTTTGTGTGTCATCACTGAAACCCCCAAACTATGTTGAATGGTTAACAATGTCCATCGCACATTATTTCATAACAGCCACCGAATATTTGAGATAAATTTTAACGCTCACAATTTTGTTTGGCGAGTTTTCGATAATCGATTAGAAGTTTATTCATTCGTGATAGACTCACTCACACCGCTACGAATAATATGTAGGGTGTGAATAGGAGTTTAGTGCCGTTGAAAACACAATGTATCCACCTAGGCTTAGGTAGTCGTGTGTGAATGTATGAGGCGAACCTTATTTAAAAAAAGGGATGTTATAGCTACTGACGATGAAGATAGTGTAATTTATGGATGCGAGCTGTGGTACGCCTATTGTTGGGGTCCAAGGGGAAGTTTGTAGAGTTTTATTTTATTTTATTTATTGGGTACCAACATGTTATACATCAGCACAGAACATGACAGGTTTCATATACATTGATTTACCTTAACTAGTAGGTGAGCTCACGGGGCTCAAACCTGACGACGTTGCTAACACGAACCCTAGCAAGAGCCGTGCTTCGCAGAATCTAAGACCGGATCGGAAACGCGACCCACTGAGAAGATCCGGTGAGAAACTCAGTGGGCTGTGTCTGAGTGTTAATTTACGGGACGAGAACGGTGACCGGTGCTTGAAGTACCTAAAAGCACCGTTAGTGGATCGGGAGGATCCGAAATGACGTGCTTTGGGCGACGTCGACTGCTTTCCATTCTTTCCACAGGATCGGGAATGTAGTTACCGGCGGCCACGATGAGAGGGTTCTCGTGTTGTGCCGCTTTATCGAAGTGGAGACAATTACAGGTA
The DNA here is from genome assembly GCF_030267445.1 of Bombyx mandarina. Classification (NCBI taxonomy): domain Eukaryota; kingdom Metazoa; phylum Arthropoda; class Insecta; order Lepidoptera; family Bombycidae; genus Bombyx; species Bombyx mandarina. The sequence goes on along the minus strand of NC_143234.1, from coordinate 11,351,415 downwards.
CCGACTGCATGCATTGAAAAAAAAGTTCCAAAAGAGTATGTTGTTTGAGCACCTTTATCTATATATTAATACGTGAAGCAAAAACTTTGTATCCCTTTTTACGAAAATTGCGCGGACAGAGGAGTAATGAAATTTCCCACACTTATAGAGAATATAGAGAAGAAATGCACAATGCTTATATTTTTTAAAAATACATTAGAACATTAAGGAAAACATTACACACACTACCGTGTATTTGACGCAACTTCTTCTTCTTCTTCTTTGTCGTTTCCTCATTACTGAGGGTCGTGACCACCTTGGTCCAGTTTTTGCACCAGCTTCCTCCAATGTTGCCTGCATTCGGCCTGCTTAATGGCGCCCGGGACACATACGTATAAATCATAGATCTATATAACAGGGACACGACATATTGTTCTATACGTACAACTGCTTATATAAATAGCACCCATTTTGAAGGTACACACATAAACATATATCTATCTCGTTATGTTAGTTAAGTACAAATGGTAGCTTGTTAACGAGTACGTGTTGCTAAGTGCACTGCTATACAAGACTATAATAAAATAATTTGACACCACAATGACGACGCGTCAACGTATTGAGTTAGGTATGTACAAACCTTACACCTACGGTTAGGTGGTGCGATGACCTTCGAAGGGTGGCTGACAAGAGTTGGAGGGGGAGAGCCGAAGCCCTCTCAGTGGTGTGGATTGAAAGAGGCCATGTCCAGCAGTGAGCGATTGTGGGCTGATGACGATGATGACAGCGGGACCTGGTTGCGCACAGGAGATGATGTCTTACAACTGATAATAGAAATGACGACGTTTTTACTGGTGGTAGGACCTCATGTGAGTCCACACGGGTAGGTACCATCACACAGCCTATTCCTGCCGTGAAGCAGTAATGCGTTTTGGTTTGAAGGTTCGGGCAGCCGTTGTAACTATACTGAGACCTTAGAACTTATATCTCAAGGTGGGTGGCGCATTTATGTTGTAAATGTCTATGGGCTCCAGTAACTACTTAACACCAGGTGGGCTGTGAGCTCGTCCACCCATCTAAGCAATAAAAAAAAATAAAAAAATTTTATATGCGACATGAAAGTAAAACAAACATGTCTAAAACTTATGTACTTATGTACTGTACTTACGAATTCAAAATATTCGACTATTACGTTGCGGTGTGAATATTCCAGTAGATCATCAATCAAAACTCACATTTTGAACATACGTTTTTTGCTTTAACTTCACCGAAACTATTTTTTAATATCTCACACCCAAAAAAAAAGCATCGGTTCATCATTTTTTCACATCGATATTTTAGTAAGGAAACTTTTTTTTCGCATCGTTGATCTGCGCTGCTTACCTTGTCAAACTATGAGGTCCGTTTACGATCCGTTCTTGGAGTTTGGTATTAAAATTCCCTTTGGTTGTATTTTATTTATATTAACGGTAGGCAGCGGCTTGGAACGACGGTAACCACTCACCATCAGGTGGGCCGTATGCTCGTCTGCCTACTAGGACAATAAAAAAATGTTTTACCTGAGCTTACGACACCAATCACGGAGGAAAAAGAAACATGAGATTTTTTTATGTTTCTTTTATGTTGCATTTAATGTTCGCCTATTGATTAAAATTTTAAATATAATTAAACACTATTGACACCTAAAAACTTAGATTCATTTCTAGTACTTAATAAATGTTCACTTTTGTTTTAGGAACGCCAAATTTCAACAGTAGCTACTAAAAAATCGATTGAAATAAAAAGATCAGAAAGTAGTACTTAACTTTTTTTGTTTTTATTTATTTATTTTTATTGCCTTTCTAGGCAGACGAGCATACGGCCCACCTGATGGTGAGTGGTTACCGTCGCCCATGGACTTCAGCAATGCCAAGGGCAGAGCCAAGCCGCTGCCTACCGCTAAACTGCAAAACCTATGTAAAATTGTAATTAAGATTAATCGTATACTTTCGTTTTTATGAAATATAATTTCGTTTTGAAGTGTTCTTAATAATAATTCACGTTTTTCAATTTCGTTCTGGACAATTTTATATTTTATTTTCCGATAAAAATTTCATGATAACTATTGAATTTCGAATTCGTCTCCGGTCCGTGTAAATACAGAGTCTCGTCGTCCGTTGCCTATTGTGCCGATTTCTGCCTCATCTGAATACGTGTCGAGAATCCAGACTTCATTGAAAATGTTGAATATTACAGGTATATAGGTATATTGGCTTTATATTACGTTTAATCTTTTATATCTTTAAACGAGCAACTCTTGTATATATACCTAGTCAGGTCATAAATTCTGTCACATGTTTAATGTAAAATAATTGAAACAAGTTTATTCATTATGTAACCATTCATATACCAAAATGAACTTAACAAAACATAGATTCTTATGACACTAAAGTTTATTCAAAATGACCTCCGTGATTTTGAATACAGGCCTTCAATCTGCGCGGCCAGTCGTCTATCGCAGCACGAACGAGGTCCATGTCAATATCGGCGGCTGCCTTAATCAAGGATGTCTTGAGTGACTCCAAATTGGTATGAGGCTTTGAGCACGCCTTTTCCTCCAAGTGTTGCCATATCTTGTAATCTAACGGATTCAAATCTGGACTGGAGGAGGGCCAGTCTTCGTGCCGGATGAAGTCGATTTCACGCGCCGCCAGCCAGTCTTGTGTGCTCTTCGCTCTATGAGCTGGCGCCGAATCTTGTTGGAATACCCAGTGCCTGTTATTGAACATGGTATGAGAAACAGGTTCCACAAGGTTCGTCAAGACTGTATTTTGATACACAACTGCATTCGTTTTTACACCTTTCTCACAAAATGTACCTCTGTTAAGCCCCAATAAGAAACTCCCAACCATACCATGAGCGAGGATGGAAAATGACCTCGTTGGACACGCGGAATACGGTTGCTCGCTTCTTCACTACTGTGTGCGTACACCTAACCATTTTATTTGTTGTAGCTCTCTTCTACGTTAAAAAAATTTTCATCCGAAAAAAGAATTTCCCGATATTTTTTTCCCGCGTACCGCTTCAACAAAGCGTGGCATCTCTTCAGTCTCAGGTCCATTAGACGAGCATTCAAACGATGTCCTGTTTTTCTTCGATATGCCCGAAGCCCTAAGTCTTCATTTAACATCCTTTTCACCGTGGTTCTGCTTAACCCCATCTGAAGGGCCAACAGTTTCTGCTTACGTTTGGGATTTCTTTGAATTCGAGCCTTCACAGCTTTTATCACTGCTGGAGTCCTAACAGACCGAGGGCGACCACTTCTTGACCTGTCATCTACACTAGAGTCTTCATTGTATCGTTTGATGGTACGATAAACGAATCTTTTGGTTATATTCAAATTTTTCAGTATGTTAAAAATTTTAATTTGCGCGTAACCGCAATGATGCAACGCAATAACTGCAACACGGTCTTCTTTAAGGGTCCACTCCATATTTAAAAATGAGTAAATTCTAAAAGTATACATTTTTATTTTCATGAACAATTCGAAATTCGAATTAAATAAACTTTTTTGTGGCCAGCATTCTAAAAGAAAAGTTTTTACTGTGTGACAATACTTATGACCTGACTAGTTATAATCTGAATCTCGGAAACGGCGCCAACGATTTTCATAAAATTTAGTATACAGGGCATTTCGGAGGCGATAAATCGATCTAGCTACGATTTATTTTCAGAAAATATTGTTTTATTCGTGTTTTCTATAATCAACTCTTCCCGACATCTATTGGCGAATAATAATACTATTTTTCTTAATTGAGGGTAACTAACTGCTTTAAAGAACAACAAGATGGCGTTAGCAAAAAAAAAACGAGCAAAGCTCGGTCATCATCTAGTGTTATATAAGTGTGATAAAACACAAATGGCTATGTGTAACCATAAAAGTATTTGTTACTAAATCTGGATATGTAAGCGTATTTACAGGCTACCTTCTTTTTTTATAGCATAGATGGGTGGACGAGCTCGCAGCCCACCTGGTGTTAAGTGGTTACCGGAACCGTAGCGTGCTATTGATGAAACCTTATTATTCATCATCAGACGAGCCGTGAACGCCTGTCTTATCTAAGAACGTCATAATATTTATTTCTTTAAATCGTGCTCCGAAAAACTCTCATTTCCATTAGAGTAAAACCCGTAAGAAACACGAATACAGTGCATCTAAGTGCTGAAAGAATTGCGGGGAGTGGTTGGGCAGGGGTGGTCGAAATGTAAGAACGAGGGGGTCATATTGAGTCCCGGTTAAAATGTAATTTATATTTCGCGCTTCGACACAGCCCTAGTGTCTCATCATCAATCAATCATCATCTTGGCACATCGCAATATTTCAACAATATGTTCTTATGCGATAATTAGGTCAACTATTTTTTTTTTTATTGCTTAGATGGGTGGACGAGCTCACAGCCCACCTGGTGTTTAGTGGTTACTGGAGCCCATAGACATCTACAACGTAAATGCGCCACCTATCTTGAGATATAAGTTCTAAAGGTCTCAAATATAGTTACAACGGCTGCCCCACCCTTCAAACCGAAACGCATTACTGCTTCACGGCAGAAATAGGCAGGGCGGTGGTACCTACCCGCGCGGACCCACAAGAGGTTCTACCACCAGTAAAACGTTCCTTGACTATAAAATACAAAAACTACTAAGTATTCTAATCGTTGAAAATAATAGAATTACAATAAAAAACGCGAAAGCATACAGCGTAGTTTTGATTACTTTTTAAATTATTTCAAGATTTCCGAGATCCCTAATCTTTACTGTATCGAACTCAAATATAATTTATAATATGTAACGTATAAAAATACATTAAAACTGTTTCGCGAAAGATATGGGGAGGACACTGTTTACTATTGCAGAGTCACAGGTTCCAAATAATCGGTTTCGGCGCGTCCAATAATTTTAATGACCCACAGAATTTGTCTAATTTGGTCCTGGCTCGGAACGTGCCGGATCTGTAAGTCCCACAGCGAAAGCTCAGCCCGGCCCTGATCGACTAACCATAAATAAGATCACTGTAACCTAAAATGTGTTTACATTAGATATTGCTGTTTGTGTAACAATTCCGAAATAACATACAAACAACTAAAAAACTTCGTATCCTCGTATCTTTTACGAGAAATGTTTTTCTTCCATTCTTCGTTGTGAAAAGCGTATAATTTTGTTTTAACAGGAAACGTGTGTGCGGACATGTGATGCGTAGAGAGAAGATGCATGTCACTAGGAGATGTATAGAAATGGTAGTGCAAGCGAGAGGGGGAAGAGGTCGACCAAAGAAGACATGGATGGAGTGTGTGAATGACGATAGGAGAGAGAGAGGAGTGAGTATTGAGATGGCGGCTGATAGAAGAGAATGGAAGAGAAAAATAGCTGTACCGACCCCACCTAGTGGGATAAGGTGTAAAAAAAAAAAAAAAAGGAAATTGAAACTATCGGTATTACAGCTTGATTGTAGTTCATCCAGACCGTTTTGAGACATGACAGCGAAGCCATGAGTAACGAATTTCAAGAAAACTATTTAAATATGAATAAATGAATAATAAATGAGAACAAATCACACACGGTCATCCGGCCCCAATTTAGGATTCCCTGTGCTGTGGGTGCCAGAGACTGACATACATTCTTATACACATTTTTAAATATTGTTTTTTTTATTGCCCTTGCAGGCAGATGAACATATGGCCCTCCTGATGGTGAGTGGTTACCGTCGCCCAGGAACTTCAGCAATGCCAGGGGCAGAGCCAAGCCGCTGTCTACCGTTTAATACTCTCCACAAACCTCGTTTGAAGAAGGACATGCCATAGCTGTCATTTTGACCTCTTGTGAGTCCGCGCGGGTAAGTACCACCACCCCGCCTATTTCTGCCGTGAAGCAGTAATGCGTTTCGGTTAAAAGGGTGGGGCAGCCGTTGTAACTATACTGAGACCTTAGAACTTATACCTCAAGGTGGGTGGCGCGTTTACGTTGTAGATGTCTATGGGTTCTAGTGACCACTTAACACCAGGTGGGCTGTGAGCTCATTCCACCCACATAAGCAATAAAAAAAAACTTCGTAGCTGGCTTTGTTTTTTACGTCGGATCGATTTTATTCAGCCCGGTCCACTATCTTTTACTACTAATTTTCGTCTTGCCTCGGTTATAGCAAGCCAAAATATAAGGCTTGTTGTTTCTAGACGAATCAGTAGATTTCCCATATCATCTCCATTCTGTGCGAGACGGATATTATCATCAGTGTATCTCAAATCATTAACCACCTCTCCCCCAACTGATATAACTTTGTGTCCCATTCTTCCAAGATAATGCGCATAATGTACTATTTGAATTGAAAAGTAACGGCGATAAGATACATCCTTGACGTACCCCGCCCTGAATTTGGAAGTTTCCTGAAAGGATGTCGTCCATTTTAATCACTGCGGTACTGTAGCATCGCCTCCTTAAACGTGTTATTAGACGGGGCAGCACACCCATTTCCGCACGTATCTTCCAGAGGTGTTTCAATATGACCGTATCTAATGCTTCACGGGAGTCTGCAATATATGGGATGGAATTAAATTCCTTGGCCTTTTCATTATATTGTATAATATATAAGAATTTGTTCGCGGATCCCTCTTCCTTAAGCAAATCCTTGCTCTGGTGCGATTTGCCTCGAGAGCCTTGCCGACAGTCTTGTGTCGATAATGTACCTTATTCTACATTCTATCCATTCTAAAACCGAAAATCCTGTTTTGTGGCGACTTGAATATTAAAAGCTTACCTTTATTCATTTTATTTTTGAACTTCGATCCAATATTGTGAAAACTCATTTAGCCTTTTGGTCTACTCTTGTCGAACACATGTCATTAGAATATTTAAATGTGTATCGATTTTTACCTTTGGGGAAACAAAACTGTATTAAATTAATTGATATGAATTTAAAAGTTGTTAGTCCGAGTCAGCACGGTAGTCCCGGGGGTGTGACCATTCAATTAAAAACTTTAAAAGTTATTTTTTTTTAATTATACCATAGGTTCATTTTATTCATCATGTTATCGTTCATTGTTGAGCATTTGAACACAAATCTGATTGTACAAAATCTGACAATGCAATGCAATACATGCGGTTCAATAATGGCGCTTAAAGACCATTCGTTTTCCAAGGATGACACAAGAATCATAGATGTAGCTTTAAAGATACAGCGAGCAAACAAACTAGTTCTTTTTTTTGTTTAGATGGGTGGACGAGTTCACAGCCCACCTGGTGTTAAGTGGTCACTGGAGCCCATCGACATCTACAACGTAAATGCGCCACCCACCTTGAGATATAAGTTCTAAGGTCTCAGTATAGTTACAACGGCTGCCCCACCCTTCAAACCGAAACGCATTACTGCTTCACGGCAGAAATAGGCAGGGCGGTGGTACCTACCCGTGCGGACTCACAAGAGGTCTTACTACCATTACAAATGTTCATCACATGAATGTTTTCCCAAGGTGGCAATCGAGCCCACGACCCTCGGCCCAATAGTCAAGCGTGCTAAATAATACACTACCGAGTCAGTCAAAAATTAATGGATATCCGATTTGCCTTTAATATTTTTAACTATCAACTCAGAGCCATTCTCCCATGCCCGGTAGGGAGCGGCTTGGCTCTGCCCTTGGCATTGCTGAAGTCCATGGGTGACGGTAACCACTCACCATCAGGTGGGCCGTATGCTCGTCTGCCTACAAGGGCAATAAAAAAAAAACCATACACCTAAACAATATTTCTTGTAAATTTGAAAGGACGCCTCAATAAATTCATAATGGGGAGACTGATTCTCGTTAACAATTGGCCACTCGCTACCGCGTTAGGGAACTCGGCCCAAAAATTATTTACGAAAACGACCAGCATTATGTCTTTTTGTCAAAATTACTGTGTTAATTTGTAAACAGAAAGTTCTTTGCTAATGAATCTCTAAGGGGCCGCACCATGAATTAGATTCAACATTGCTCATAGAAAACTATGGACATTCTACGATGATGTTTTTACAGTATTCTATTATAGTATATTTTCGATTGCTTGTTAAACCATTTCGGGACTCATCTAGTGTTAAGCGGTGATCGTAGCCCATACATAATAGATCCTGATTGCGTAATCCGCCTTAATACATTAGGTGGAAATCTTAATAATAAAACGGCTATCCCGATCTTCGTTTTAGGATAGCCATGATCATGCTGGGACTTATCGATATGGATACGCAATATGACCTTAGTAAATTCGCAAATCACCAAACTAAGGGCATGTTCAAATGGAGCTAACCAAATTACTCTTTACGAAGAGCCGCCTCATTTAGGCTATGAAGTGACATGTTTGTTGCAGTCGTGAATATCAGGGTCATCAGGCAGGCTATAAGAGTATCTGGCATAGCTGGCAACTACAAATGAAATGGTTGAACCCACGTTAGGCTAACGCCGTCTTGTGGTTGTTTTCATGTACACCACGTTTTCTTCCTCGTGCATTGCCAGAGATCACTAATATCACGTAAAATCCACCACTGGAATGAATTCCTTTCCATTGTGTTTTCTTTGCGCTTCCTTGTAAAATAAGGTCCAAGGAAGCAGCAACTTGGCTTTGGTAACGTCTATGGATTTATCCGTCTACTTTCGTGGTTATCTAAAAAAACAGCAATAACATATAAAGAGAAAAACCTACCGCCTCCACTATTGCAGCTTTCCTCTTACATTCGTAGCTCGATGATGATGACCCAAATCCCTATTCTATTTTTTACGTCACACAAAACGGCTCCGTTCTGTGATAAAAAACATTTTATGCATCTTCTGATTTATGAACTCTATGTCGTAATTTCTCATTTTTGGTCCTGTTAATGACACGGCCCTACATCAGGTGTCGTGGCTTATCTCTTTCCGTGAACAAAAGCAGGTTTATATGAAACCATAATGCGTTTTTAAATGCTTTTTAAATGAGTAATTATAATCTATGTTACGAAGGTTTTTACCATTTTACTGGGCGGTAGCTATCATACAACGCAAGACAGATGCCTGAATCTCGCTTACGACATTTTCAAGATAAGCTATCATATATATTGTTACGCTGGTAAGAGTGATGCCATCTATGTCCGAATAGTTGAACGTATATCGAAGGATCTAGTAGCACCTAGAACGCTCGAGAAGTACACCGCCATCTATTGTCAGATAGCGGAAACACAATACTAGAGATGTGTGGAATACTCTCGATAATTCTAGGGATGGGGTATCGACTATAAAAGGGTTACAGGGATGGCACGCAGTTAGTCAGTAATCGGAACTACTCGAAGCGAAACAGCGAACGGATCACCTGAAGCGAAGTGGAAGAAGCGAATTGAGGATTTTAAAGTGTTTGAGAAGTGTTTTAAGTGTTGAATACAGTTTTTAGTTGTAATTTGGTGAAATTTATTTATATTTTTCCCCAGCGCGTAACAATATACAAGCTCCGAACAACAACATTCGGACCGTCGGTCTACCGAGCAATATCACCCGCTCGGTGGAAGATCTTCCCTTTGTACCTACATTTTACACCATTTTTTTTATTTTTTTTTTATTGCTTAGATGCATGGACGAGCTCATAGCCCACCTGGTGTTAAGTGGTTACTGGAGCCCATAGACATCTACAACGTAAATGCGCCACACACCTTGAGATATAGTTCTAAGGTCTCAGTATAGTCACAACGGCTGCCCCACCCTTCAAACCGAAACGCATTACTGCTTCACGGCAGAAATAGGCGGGGCGGTGGTACCTACCCGTGCGGACTCACAAGTGGTCCTACCACCAGTAAGTTATTGCATTAACTAGCTCACCTATAACTTATGTTACGTAACGGCGCATCGGTAGGATGTACCATACACTATGGGACATTAATGATATGGAATTCTTAAGTGTGTTGAAGTCTAGGTTACCAAACCCACATTACTGTTGAAATAGGCTTCATAGGCTGGAGGGCCTATCCGTCGAGGCTTACAGTACCAACAGTAGATTCCTGTTAGCAATCGTAATAGCTAATGCTAATAATAATAATAGTAGCTAATGCTAATAGTAATAGCTAATAGTAAAGAACTAATGTCTATTCTTTGGTGAGTACTCAAGAACCCATTAGGAGAGATGCGGTGTTCTAGACCTAATTATTGTGAACTCTATCTTTCATATGTGTATTTTGATAAAAAAAAAATCACTTTAAATCCATGGTTTTCATAGCTCATGAAGACTAATAATATATTTTACAATCCATAGCAACGAAAAATTATCATTACTAGTGGTCCCCCGGTAATCGAAATTCGACTATAATTAATTGAAATTATAAGTTTGTACAATATTATGATTCTATTGTCATATGTACGAGTCATGTATAGTACAGAGCACGCGCGCATTCACATCAGCACTTTTACATTGCTTTACTCAAACCGTAGTATAAAGCGCCAGTACACGTTCAGCACTCATATACAGCCGCACTCACCACATCAACATACATAGATAGAATTAGTTACTTATTTTTTATTGCTAAGATGCATGGACGAGCTCACAGCCCACCTGGTATTAATTGGTTACTGGAGCACATAGACATCTACAACGTAAGTGCGCCACCCACCTCGAGATATAAGTTCTAAGGTCTCAGTATAGTTACAACGGCTACCCCACCCTCCGAACCGAAACGCATTACTGCTCCACGGCGGAAATAGGCTGGGTGGCGGTACCCATCCGTGCGGACTCCCAAGAGGTCCTACCACCAGTGATTACGCAAATTATAATTTTGCAAGTTTGATCTCTATTACACGATGTTATTTCTTCGCCGTGGAAGTCAATCGTGAACATATGTTGAGTATGTATTTCATTAGAAAAATTGGTACCCGCCTGCGGGATTCGAACACCGGTGCATCGCTACATACGAATGCACCGGACGTCTTATCCTTTAGGCCATGACGACTTCTTACTTACTTGTTAGCGAAGTATTATAATAAACGGATATTCTTTGACTATCAGTGATTTCTTCCTATCTAAATATCAAGTTGTGTACGCCACATTCATCAGCGCATACAAAGACTATTATACTTCTTTAATCACAGATTTCGCCAAGACTACATACACTTTAGACAAATATTAATAAAGACAAAACAATATTTAATCTATTCTCAATTTGACCACAGACTATAGGCAATAAGAAAAGTTTGACTATAAACAAATAGTATGCATGCGTTGTATGTCAATTACATAGCAGTGTGTGTAATGTTTTTATTGATCTATTGTATGTTCATGCTTAATTTAAACAAATATTAATATTCTGCACTCCTTCTCTATATTCTTTATAAGTGTGCGAAATTTCACACTCCCCCTCCGCGCAATTTTCGTAAAAAGGGGTACAAAGTTTTTGCTTAACGTATTAATATATAGATTGTTAAAGAACAACAAAAAGCTATTGGTTATGCCAAAATTTTGGGCCAAAGTCCAAAAACAGAGCCATTCATTATTATTGAAAATTTTAATCGTAGCTGTGTATGAATATTTTCTATCATAATTCACATTCGGTTTTTTTACAAAATGCTTTAAATTTCCCTGGATATCTTATAATTACTTTATACCTAATTACCTTATAATTACTTTATACCTAATTACCTTATGATTATTTTATATCTAATTACCTTATGATTACTATTTTTTATTTACTAGTAACCAGCGATCTGCCCTCGCTTCGCTTCGGGGTCTGTAATTATTGTTGATTTTGTTAAATTTTCTTTTATACAAATTGGCACCTGAGCTAGAGCCTTGAAAATTCGCATTTTCGGTTGCTTTTAATCATAACTATTCGAATATTTGTCCAAATAATGTAATGTAAAATATCTATGTAAAATATCATCTAATTGATAATATTTATTTAAGGGTGGGCCGACACCTATTGAGGGTCGCGGGGATCCGCTGGATGCAGGTAGCGCCGGACCGGTCTTTGTGGCGAGGCTTGGGGGAGGCCTATGTCCAGCAGTGGACGTCCATGGGCTGATAGAATAGAATACAAAAAAATATATATATTTATGTATTTTTTTATTTTTTATTGCTTAGATGTGTGGACGAGCTCACAGCCCACCTGGTGTTAAGCGGTTACTGGAGCCCATAGACATCTACAACGTAAATGCGCCACACACCTCTAATCATGTTCATGCGCAAATTACCTTATTCTTAATTTCATACAATCATTATTATAACTGTAACGTCTTAAGCGGAGTAAAGTTTATCCGGAACAAAATGCTACAATAACAAGGAAACTGAGATTGAACAAATTGTCTAATTATTTACCAACTTTAAAACCTAACTCAACGAAGAACAAAGGGCTAATCAATCAAGGCGTACCTTAAGCTGCTATTTTTTTTTTGCGCCACCCTCCTTGAGATACAGTTCTAAGTTCTCAGTATAGTCACAATGGCTGCCCCACCCTTCAAACCGAAACGCATTACTGCTTCACGGCAGAAATAGGCGGCAGAAATATGTATTTATTTAAGTACGAATATTTGTATCTATAAATATTATGTATGTTATATATATACATATGTTTAAGTACCTAATATCACTATAACACTACAGCTGCCAAGGTACATCCCTGCACCCCCTAAGGTAGACTGTCAGAGAATGTCTATGTCATTAAGTCCGCCTTTATACTGTAAAGTATATAATGTTATAAATAAATAAATAAAATACAAAGTTTATCTACTTTAAATGCCAGATGCGATAAAAGTGCTTATTTTATTTATTTTGGCGATAGTGGCTTACACACAAAAGACAGATATAAATGCTGTCGAGGACTATTTTTTGTTTACGTGTAACTTCAACAATTTTTACGGCTTACGTCAGAATAGGTCGCAGATGGCTGATTTTGTTCCTACTTACTTGACGCTTATTGTTATATTTTGGGTGATTCACAGTATGTCTTTATTAATTATAGCTTATGTGTTATTCTGATGTGTAAGCTATATTATTGTAAAATTTCAGCAAAATCCCTTCAGTAAGTTTGCGTGAAAGAGTAACAAATATACATCTATAAATTCTTACAAACTTTCGCGTTTATAAAATAACATTATTACGAAGTAGGATAACGCCAGAATATCGGGAATCCATTAGTAAAATAGTGATAAGAATCCATTTAATAATAATAATAATAAATAAATATTTACTAACAATCACGCCACGTTAACTGGTCCCGTGATAAGTTCGTAAAGAACTTGTGTTACAGGTACCGGAACGGAATAACGGAAATAAATGTAATAATATTTTTATTATACGCATACATATATTTAATATACATCCATAACCCTGGAAAATACATTTATATTTACCATACAAATATCTTCCCTTGGCGGGATTCGAACCCGCGACCCCCTTGTGTAGTGACCATGTCACTTACCACTACACCAGACGGCCGTTAAGTTAATAATAATATTTAATACTATATCCTCTCAATGACCTTCTACATTTATTTTTGTCAAACATAATCATAATATGTTTTGATCTTACTTCTAATACGTTTTGATCGCTAAAGAAACTTAAAGAATGTCATCTGTCTTTTGAAGAAGCATTGTATAAAGCAAGTTTGCTTCTTAACTTAATAATCTTTGTGTAAGCCTTTGAAAATCCTTTTCGATTCTCAACAATGACATCAAACATATGTCAATTGGGCGTTCTTGGATTGTGACGAGTCGTTTTCATAACTAGAAGGTAGATTTGCGATTTAATATTTGTCTCGAATACTGTAAAATTGATCTATCATCATGGTATTATTATTCTAAAATAATAACCAATTATTGTAATGTTTTTTCAGATAATTGTTTTGTAAAATTTGTAAAATTAATTGTGAAATCAATAAATGACTCACGTTTTGCAAAATATATTGTTTAGACACAAGGGAAAATGGCTATGCGTTGAAAATTAGCAACACAATTAGAGGCAGATCGGATATTCATTAATTTGCGACTAACTCTCTGGTGCACTCTCTTACTCTCACTTACTGGTAGTAGGACGTCATGTGTGTCCGCACGGGTAGGTACCACCACCCTGCGTGAACGAGCTCACAGCCCACCTGGTGTTAAGTGGTTACTGGAACCCATAGACATCTACAACGTAAATGCGCCACACACCTTGAGATATAAGTTCTAAGGTCTCAGTATAGTCACAGCGGCTGCCCCACCCTTCAAACCGAAACGCATTACTGCTTCACGGCAGAAATAAGCGGGGCGGTGGTACCTACCCGTGCGGACTCACAAGAGGTCCTACCACCAGTAATTACGCAAATTATTATTTTGCGGGTTTGATTTTTATTACACGATGTTATTCCTTCACCGTGGAAGTCAATCGTGAACATTTGTTAAGTACGTATTTCATTAGAAAATTGGTACCCGCCTGCGGGATTCGAACACTGGTGCATCGCTACATACGAATGCACCGAACGTTTTATCCTTTAGTCTAATTACCATTTAGACTATAAATGAATAGCAAAGCTATTATTGTAAGATATTGAATCAACTACAATCCAATAAGCTAGTTTATTCTCATCGTATCTGAAGATCTTCAAGCCAGTTTTTTGGTTTAAGAAGGTCATGTAAGCTAACACGGATTTTTCTCACGGATCATTTGGAACCTCTGGGTCTGCGGAGGGACTTCGGTTTCCTCTGTATTTTGTACCGTATGTTCCATGGGGAGTGCCCTGAGGAATTGTTTGAGATGATCCCCTCATCTCCTTTTTATCATCGCACCTCCCGCCATCAGAGCTAAGTTCATCTATATTATCTGGAACCGCTGCGTTCGTCGACAGTGCATTTCCAGAGGTCATTTTTGCCACGTACCATCCGGCTATGGAATGAGCTCCCCTCCACGGTGTTTCCTGAGCGCTATGACATGTCCTTCTTTAAAACAGGCTTGTGGAGAGTATTAAGCGGTAGGCAGCGGCCTGGCTCTGCCCCTTGCATTGCTGAAGTCCATGGGCGACGGTAACCACTCACCATCAGGTGGGCCGTACGCTCGTCTGCCTACAAGGGTAACAAAAATTTTTTTACAATAAATTTCGTATCTTGCAAAATGCATTTCGGTTCGAATATACAGGCCCGGGACACGATCGCGATTGATACGACTTCAGAAATAGCTAGTAAACTTCATTCCGAGGTTAAATCTTCAGACAAAATTGTTTTCGAAGAAAATCAAATGGATGGATCTTTTGAAAAGATTTGAAGATATTAATGTGTTTCTTTTATCTGATGTTTGCGGGTAGTTGCAGATAAATCTGACAACTGTGTTGAATATAATATGCGTGATAAATTTCTTCATTTGTTTGATTCTTTAGCTTTCGTGGTCTTGTTTTGTTATTATGTCATGTTCATATTGTTTTATGTCATCAAATAAAAGAAATCTGTCAAAGATCTTAAATTTTGAAAAGTTCTGAAATTTGGACCTTTGGATATTCGTTTCGCAAGAACTAATTCACTAACTGCTCTTTTCTTGAACTCTTTCTCATTTTGAAAAGATTGAATTTTTTGTATGTATTTTAATTTTAATTTAATGCTGGTGCTTCTCATGGGGTTCCATTAAAATTTTATCGAGATTAAGCGGTTATTTTTGAGTTATCCTTAATGCATTTTTAATTGACTTCGAACTATACTCCCATTTTAATTTGTTCAAGTCCGTATTGTTTTTTTATTAAAGCTTTATATTATGTATAGTACAACTATTTGCAATTCAAAACGCATTACTATTTCGTCTGAGAATTAGGCAGGATGGTGGTATGCAATTTGGCCTTAAAATACTTTTTACTGGTGGTAGGACCTCTTGTGAGTCCGCACGGGTAGAGACCACCACCCTGCCTGTTTATGCCGTGAAGCAGTAATGCGTTTCGATTTGAAGGGTGGGGCAGCCGTTGTAACTATACTTGAGACCTAAGAACTTATATCTCAAGGAGGGTGGCGCATTTACGTCATAGATGTCTATGGGCTCCAGTAACCCAGTAATGGACGGGGACGCATCATGGGAAAAACAAAATTGTTATTTTTATTTAATTCCGAGCATTTTCATATTTTGTCTACCTTTTAAACCTTTTCTGGACCTCCGCAAATAACTCAAGACCAAATTAGCCAAATCGGTCCAGCCGTTCTCGAGTTTTAGCGAGACTAATGAACAGCAATTCATTTTTATACATAGAGATTTAGCAGTAAACAGTATTAATAAACTATACAAAACTGAACTGTATTTTTTCTCAATGACATACTTCACTCCATGACACTGAGTGACACTGAAGAAAAATCCTTTTTAAAAAACTAAAGAGTATTGAATAATAAAGGTATAAAGGATTTTCTTTACATATTTTGATAATAAATACCTAGACAAAGAGCAAATAAACCTGTTCGTCACACAATGTTTGGTTATTGCGGGAATCGAACCCACGACCCTCGGCACAACAGGCAAGGCCGCTGACCACTACGCCACCGAGTCCGTCAAATGTATGAATAGAAACACGACACGAAACGGGATGCTAATTCCGACTTCCGATGACACATTATAATAATACCTAAATATGATTTATGACTCAACCTGCCCGGTAATAAGGAAATTCTGCTCGTGCCCATTTTCGTCCCGGTTATAATTAGCCCTGGATGGATGACACGGATATTTTTGTCGCCGGCCTGACTCGCAGTGTCCACATAACCTTTTTTTAATTATATTTGCATAATTAATTTCGGTTAGTCTGTTTTGTGCGGAGTCGTGTTTTATTTTAACATTTTTTTCCGGTCGGCAGACCCATAGGGACTACAAAGCATCAAACTGGTATATGTACTCTAATGCGGTTTTTACTGGTGAGTCCGCGCGGGTAGGTACCACCACCCTGCCTATTTCTGCCGTGAAGCAGTAATGCGTTTCGGTTTGAAGCGCGGGGCAGCCGTTGTAACTATACTGAGACCTTAGAACTTATATCTCAAGGTGGGTGGCGCTTTTACGTCGTAGATGTCTATGGGCTTCAGTAACCACTTAACACCAGGTGGGTTGTAAGCTCGTCCACCCATCTAAGCAAAAAAAAAGGCTTCGATTTTTTCGATCGCAAGTGTTATTTTTAAAGAGTGTTAAATAAAAGTAAAAACAGTTTTACATAAAATTGTTTTATTAATTCTCCATTAATCGTTCTATCGCACACCGCACACTTGGTCCTACCAAATTTCCGATACATACTTTCGAATCATTTAAATAATAGGTATTATTTATCTATTTTTATATACATTATGTACAATGATTACATTTTATATATACCGAAAAAAATCTACTAGAGTAACCCTCTGACGCAGTCGGGTGAAAGCTATAAAATACTTAATTAAGCCTGCTTTATTGTATTAAATTATTTTTGTCTCACAAAAAATTAAAATTTTCTTTTTGCTGCTGTCGGGCGGTAGACTCATAGAATCACACGTTAAGTTCATCAGTGACCAGGTCAACAATGACCTCAACGAGCATGAGACCTAAGTCTAACCGCTTTGGGGTAGAAATATGCAGAATGTAATATCCAGTAATACTTTAAAGGTCATAATGTAACATGTTTTTAATCTAGTCCATTAATATAATTGGAGGGTTTTACATTTTATACTTTACTAGCGACCCGCCCTCGCTTCGCTTCAGAAAATGCAATTTATTTTTGATTTCTCCACTATTTAATGGATGTTATTATACATATAAACATTCCTCTTTAATCACTCTATCTATTAAAAAAAAACCGCATCAAAATTTGTTGCGTAGTTTTAAGATTTAATCATACATAGGGACAGACAGATATAGGGACAGAGAAGCGACTTTGTTTTATACTATGAAGTGAAGAATGCTTAGTTTCTCTTGAGTTGTCCAACGGGTAAATGGTTTATACACGACTTCCATTAGTATGCCTGAGCATCAAACGTGAACTCATCTCTGCGTCTAGCATTGTACAATTAAGAAATTTGCATAAGTCTGGCGTTAAAACTTATTGGATGTGAACAGACAGAGCAATTAAAAAAAACAGTTCATGAAAACAAATAAGTTGAAGGTAACTATTAAAAAATAAATAACAGTTTAAAAACACTAACAAATACGCTTTTATAGAAATCCAACTAAAATAGAAAATAAATTTTAATAATTTGAATTAAAATTGTGTAAGAAAATGATTTTATTGTAACAAAAAGGTGGAGTATTTTTAATTCAAATTAACTAAAATTTATTTTCTATTTTTAGTAGGATTTTCTATAAAAGCTTATTTTGTTAGTGTTTTTAAACTATTATTTATTTTTCATTTCTTAGTTGAATTTCAATATTTTAATTTTTTTTCATTTTGTTTTTAATATTGATTTGTCATCGGTATAAGTATATCAAATCAAGTATATCAAATTTCTAGTTAATCCGACGCTTTGAAGGGGGTCAAATCATGTTCAAAGTTTCTGTTACAACATACATGACATACGTCGTCTGAAGTTAATAAAGCGTATTAAAAAAAACAACAACAAAAAAAAGTTTCTGCGCTGCACGCAATGTACTTAATAATGACCTTTGGGATCATCGTTTTCTTCGTCTCCCAATTCTCTTCGCTTTAGATGTGAAAAACGAATTAGTTGGTTATAGCAGGCGACATGTGTTGTGGTTGTTTTTGATATGGTAGATCTTTAATCATTTACATAAGGAAAACCTTTAAATATACTATTAAAAAGTTATGCATCTATACATTTTTTAAGCACCAATAGAGAATACTATTTAGAATATAGATTGTATTTTATAAAACTGAAGTTTTAAATCGTTTTTCGTCCTGCTCGCGAGGGTACTGTGTGAGCAGGATGGCAGAGTTTTTTATCTACTATATTTATGAGTATTTGACATATTTTGATACAGGGTGTAAGAAAACCGCACCAGTGACTTTGACTATGTAAATGATCAAATGCTATATTTTCGGCTAGTGAGCAACCACATCAACAAAAAATCGAAACATTTCGTGTGAAATTGACTGCGAGATATTATTGGTTGGTTTTAAATCAAACCAAAATTTGTTTGGTTTTTAGTTAATAATTAAATAGCCCGACTTCTGAGAGGTTTCCTACACCCTGCATTACTTAAACACTTTATTTAATTAAACTACCTATTTATATTATATTCAATAATCATGTTCATGCGCAAATTACCTTATTCTTAATTTCATACAATCATTATTATAACTGTAACGTCTTAAGCGGAGTAAAGTTTATCCGGAACAAAATGCTACAATAACAAGGAAACTGAGATAGAAAAAATTGTCTAATTATTTACCAACTTTAAACCTAACTCAACGAAGAACAAAGGGCTAATCAATCAAGGCGTACCTTAAGCTGCTTTTTTTTTTTGCGCCACCCTCCTTGAGATATAAGTTCTAAGGTCTCAGTATAGTTACAACGGCTACCCCACCCTTCAAACCGAAACGCATTACTGCTTCACGGCAGAAATAGGCGGGGTGGTGGTACCTACCCGTGCGGACTCACAAGAGGTCCTACCACCAGTCAATGTTAGTATATTATTAGTATTATAATAAATTAGTTTAAATAATTAGAGCGCGAAGGACTGAAGCTACTTTTAAGATTTTAACTCGCGTTTTTAATTGTCATTACATTATTTCCGACATTTCGGATTTATTTTACGGTTTTTATGATCATGAAAGTAGGTTTAATTAAGTCTACGGACACGAAACTTGCGATGGCCGAGCGATGGCGGCAGCGGCACGACGGCGATGTATACAAAAGCATTGCACAGTATGGGGACGGGCACGAAACGGGCGATGGCGGAGCGGGGCGATCGAGCGATGTACGTGCGATGATGGGGCGACGGCGACGCGGAAGCGACGAGAACAAACTAGTTTGGTTTCGTCGCTTGCACGGGTACACAGTGTTGTGTTCAGTTATTATTTTAGTAATGGAAATTGATAATGAGGAATTTATAATTTAACAAGGAATTTAAAATTTCATTGAATGCCACCTTAGTGCGTAATAAAGCGTAGAAAATTCTCCCCAATAGCGTCTTCGTTGATTTATTGGATGAACACCATCTCTAAGTAATAATAATAATTCCCTCATCAGGGGCTAGGCTCCAATAGTTCTTTTCGACGTAAACTCATGATTCGCACAACACTGTATGAGCGCGACTGCTCGCCAGCTTGTTTCGTGCCCGCGTGAGATATCGCTGCCTGACCGCCCCGTGTCGCGTCGCCTCGCTGCCGCCATCGCTCAGCCATCGCAAGTTTCGTGCCCGTAGACTAAGGCTCACAAGAATCGAATACAATATCGAAGGGTGAAAGACCTTTTTTTTATTGCCCTTGTAGGCAGACGAGCTGTATCCCACTGATGGTGAGTGGTTACCGTCGCCCATGGACTTCAGCAATGCCAAATTGGCTTAAACGACATTTCGCATAATACCCGTCGTTTATCTTTGTAATTGAAGATCCGTTTTATTTGGTTTTAGCATCAACAATTCGATGTTTTTAGTTGAACTTCAATTAAGTTTACTCCAATCAAATAGCCATTTACTGGTGGTAGGACCTCTTGTGAGTCCACACGGGTAGGTACCACCACCCCGCCTATTTCTGCCGTGAAGCAGTAATGCGTTTCGGTTTGACTAGTGGGGCAGCCGTTGCAACTATACTGAGAGCTTAGAGCTTATATCTCAAGATGGGTGGCGCGTTTACGTTTTAGATGTCTATGGGGTTCAGTAACCACTTAACACCAGGTAGGCTGTGAGCTCGTCCATCCATCTAAGCAATAAAAAAAAGCTGAATAATTTTTTTGTTATGATATTTTTCCAAAATTTTTACTTTAAATAGCTTGTAAAGTTGCAAAAATGTCGCTTGAACCCATAGTCTTTCACACCTCGATATTATGGAGAAATATATTAATTACACATATGCGTCTGCCTTCGCTAAGCTCACTGCTCGTATAGTAAAATTTAGCATGCTTATTTAGGTCCATTGAATTGAAATAACGAGCCACGGAAATTGCCAACAATTTAATTGTCTCTTCAGCAGTTTCGATTCGCTCTAAGCCGAAAACAGTCCTATTTGGAACCCAGCCAATAACGGGCAATTTAGTATGGAGGCTGAATGATATCTTTAGACTGAATTCGTAATTAAACACTCTAATACGGTATTCATTCCTCCTGCAAATAAACTCTTTATTTCCAGTCAAATAATGAGCCAGTACACGTTTAAATTGGCACAGAAGGCATCTCACAGTCTATATGGCGTTAAACCATAAACACAATTTTTGATCTCTTGATTAATAACAAGATCCACTATTATCATGAAATACGATTCTGTGGCGGTAGCCATCATAAACGCAAGATATTTGACAGATGCCTGAATTTCGCTTGTGGCATTTTCAAGATAAGCTTGTGAGTCTGCACGGGTAGGTACCACCACCACGCCTTTTTCTTCCGTGAAGCAGTAAGGCGTTTCGGTTTGAAGGATGGGGTAGTCGTTGTAACTATACTGAGACCTTACAACTTATATCTGAAGGTGGGTGGCGCATTTGCGTTGTAGATGTGTATGGGCTCCAGTAACCACTTAACACCAGGTGGGCTGTGAGCTCGTCCACACACTAATGCAATAAAAAATAAATAAATAAAATATTAAAATCTGCTTTGGAATACACTCCTCAGCACGGTGTTGCCCTTGCACCAAAACATGTACTTCTTCAAACTAGATTCGGAAGGAGTCCTTGGCAGGAGGCGGCAGTGGGTTGCTTGATCCATAAACGATACCTGGTGAACCCTTAGCTCGTCTTGTGGCAATGAATATAGCAAGCTGTGATGTTATTATACATAAGAGTAGATTACTTTACTATCTCTCAGCGATTGCAATGACCCAGACCTGTTGTATTCATAATGCGATCTTAACACCTCTACCCTGGTGATACATATTTTGCGTTATATGCTTAATGATCCTCCAAACTCTTGACGCTTTGAGATCCTTTCAAACTAGAATGCCATTACTCCAAATATATCCTGTTGCCAAATTCATGACGTAATCTATGTCTATAGATTTTAATTTCAAGATAGTTGATCAAAATATCTACGAAATAATAATAAAAAAATATCATAAAAAACTAACAGATGTTCTTAATTAGCTTAGAAACATATAATATACTGCAATCATCAAATATAACTAATATATAAATTTTACCTAAGATATTTTCACTTAAACATAATTAGTACCTAAGATGCAATTCATATAACATTGCGTACATTATTTAATATTCAAATTTACACTTGTGTAGCATATCGTTGTTCATTAAGAAAGGGTCTTTGACCTCACATGAATTCTTTTCCTCGGTTTGGGGGTGGTTTTGGAGCAGTTCTTCTGCCCAGAGTGCCGCTGACTACATTCCACTGTACGCTATCTCAAATCCCTTGGACTCTTCAGAAGACTCTCGCTCTCCACCAAAGTCATCTTCAAAGGCCGGTTATCTGAATTCGCCATGGCTTGTAGATTGAGAAGTGGTTGTGGATGTTCGGAGAGCTGATGCTGCTTCTTGGAATGTTGCGTGGGGAGTTCCCGGCGCTGGAGACGGTGCAGGCTCGATTTCTTCTTCATTATAGTGGACTTTTGTCATCGGCCCTAAGTCCATCTCGCTCTTGTTCAAGCTGTAGTAATTTCCACCGTGGAAGAGTTTCATGTTGAAAGTGTCGTAATAAGGAATTACTCCATTCAAAGTTGAAAAGACTTGGGGTCTTGGGTTGCCTTCAGGAACCTTGGCTTCTTGGTAACGTCACGTAACCTTTTGGGTTGAACGAGCCTTGAACATTTGGAGACTGAAATCTACTGTACAAATCACTTGGGTCTGCGTAAGCTGGAGATTGATTGGACTGCAAATAGTTTGCTTTGTCGTTCCAGCTGACGAGATTTGGGCTCTGAGTGGAACGAAAGCAGATCAGGAGGATATGTTTGGTCTTGTGAATACCGGTCTGCGACTAAGTTTCTTGGGAAATCTTCGGAAACTCTGCCTCTTGGTGCCGTCTGCTGTCTTCGGAGGTAGCTGAGAAGAAAAGACATTGTTATTCATGGTCAAAAATCATTTTCAACTTTAAAAACTACGATGTTTTTGTTTTAGAAATTCAATGAAAACAATTTGATTTATTTATTTATTCAGTGAAAGAGCCTATGCTCCACCTGGTATTCACTGCTTACCCACTTTCAGACGTAAAGCCATAGTCGCAACTGAATTGTGTAACGGTTGTCCAATTCTTGAAACGCATGACTACTTTGCACCAGAAATAGGCAAGATGCGATACATTGCGCCCTCCCACAAATACGAGACTCAGATAATTCCGCTGTCCATACTCCGGTGGAACCTTTAGTCGTTAATAAATTCGTAAATTAATCTATACGTCTAATTATCATAGCTCTCGCAGAGCGTATTTTGATTGATACAGAGCTGACACTAATATTTATTTGTATAGTGAAATGCTTATCGATGCTTGAAAGGCAAACGTGACTAAGCGACAATAACTGCTTTGTACATAAATGATAGGCAATAACCATATGCTATGCGCAAAAAAAAGTTTTTTTGGTCTATTAAAATCATTTCAATCCTACAGCTAGATTCATTAAAATATTTTTTTTCAGGTATTTCAACTTTAAATAAGTTTTACTGGTGGTAGGACCTCTTGTGAGTCCGCACGGGTAGGTACCACCGCTACGCTATGTCTGCCGTGAAGCAGTAATGCGTTTCGGTTTAAAGGTGGGGCAGCCGTTGTAACTATACTGAGACCTTAGAACTTATATCTCAAGGTGTGTGGCGCATTTACGTTGTAGATGTCTATGGGTTCCAGTAACCACTTATCACCAGGTGGGCTGTGAGCTCGTCCACACATGTAGGCAAAAAAAAAAAAGTCTACTGTAAAGTTCACGCATTGTCGCTTAATCACGTTTGCCTTTCAAGAGTCGTTATGTATTCCAATTTGAAGGGTAGAATCTGAGAACAGCGATACCTATTGAAGGAACTATATAGACTAGAATACGAAGTTGAATCGTGACGAAGCTAGAATATTCCCGAAACAGCTAAACAGGACTACGTGAACGTTCGTTTGCTATGATAAGCATATTAGCATGTTAGCACTTATCGTATATCGCAAAACCGATACTTCGTACTCTCGTGGTCAATGACCGCATCTATTCACCCTCATATAGCAATACTAGCGTGGAGCTTACGCTTCAGCTGGTTTTAATTGATGTACATTCGGTCATCTTAATCTCATTGGTATTGACACCAATTGCATGTGAAGTATTGTGTTGTAGTAGGAAATTTTTCAATGTTTTCTTTATCAGGGATCAATATATTGCATTGTAATTTTGGTCAAAATAAACTCCGCACTCTAAGGGTGAAAACGTCACAAAGACACAGCTATTTTAGAATTAATATATAATTTCATCATATTTTTAGCGTGGTATACGTGTGGTGGGTAGAGAGGAGATGCATGTATGGGAGATGTATGGAAATGGTAGTGCAAGGTAGAGGGGGAAGAGGTCGACCGAAGAAGACATGGGTGGAGTGTTTGAATGATGACATGAGAGAAAGAGGAGTGAGTGTTGAGATGGCGGCTGATAGAGGAGAATGGAATAGAAAAATTCGTTGTGCCGACTCCACCTAGTGGATAAGGTGGAGACACAGAAGAGGAAGAAAATATTTTATTACGACTTCAATGAAATGGGCTTATATTATGTTCTAAATTAATCTCGGTCTACCTAAAACTTCATGCAAATTTGTTTAGCAGTTCCTAAGCTATGCGAGAATAAACAAACAGAAATTAACACTAAAACCAAAAAAATTAACACAAAATTGAATAATCGCTTCTTTCTAGTTCTATTACTCTTTAGTTTATGCTTTATATTTACTGGTGGATGGGTTGGATAGGGGATCCTAAAACCGGGCTCAGGGATGGGAATTGGGTGTAGCCTATGTCCAGCAGAGGACGACTGTGGGCTGATGATGATAATGACAATGATGATACAGTACAGATGCACCGATCTTCTTCAGTTTCATTATTATTTCGAGCAAAGTTTGATCTTTATTCAATTTTGTTTCGGACTACTATGAAATTTAATTATTCTAATTAATAGATGTAAATCTCGACGAGAACTTCAGCACAGCTTTCACTGAAAGTTGTTTGAAGTTTATTGTCTTTATATTTCACAAGCGTGGCTATGTGAAAACTTATAACAATGTACATTTTCTGCCTAGTCAATTCTTGGAGTGGGAGAAAATTTTGCGTGGAAAATTTTTGAATTACCCCCCGCTTAATATATTTTCTCGAGCGCTACATATTGCAGGGGAAAACACACAAAGAAAATCTCTATTCCGTTGGAGCCCTGAGATGTTCAGTTTGGTCGGAAAAATTATGTTCATATCATAAAAGCTTACTCATTGTTTACGTTCTACGAAAATCTATTACATTTGTTAAAAAAATATCTACAAGGATAATTTATATTGTGAAAATCTCTGATCAAAATTTAAAATTAAACAATACTTGTAAACAAACTTAAAAAAGCCCATCTATAAAAATTCTCGGTTTTGCTCTCTTACAAGAGTACATTCTCAGAACCCAAAAAATGAAAATGCTAGACATTTTACAGAAAAAGTAAATAGTTTCCTTATAAGGTCATTAGTCAGATATATAATTAAAAACAATAAGTTTCTCGATCACCAATTAGTAATACATAATACTAAAAGACAAGAACCTTAAAGCTTCCGCAAGTGCTTATTGAAAATAGTTCTCTCCAGTCATAAGACTTTTCACATTGGCAACTCTTAAAGCGCCCGTACCTAACTTTGTTATAACCGTAATAAAACCGTGTTTTTGTACACTTTTTTGTTAAGGGTATTCTCACAACATCAAACAATTTGATAAAGGTACTCTATAGGGCTACATCTGATTTTGTTTTGGCCTTTTCCTTCGCTTAAGTGAAAATTGTGTTTCGAAAACTACAGTTATAAAAATAGTGGGTACTTTTATCTGATAATATTCTTCTTTTAGCATCGCACCGCCCGCCACAGAGTAGAGTTCATCCATACTATTTGGAGCGTACTTAATAGCAGACAGCAGACAGCAGTGGCGTTTATCCACAGTGCGTTCCAGAGATCTTTTTTGCCACGTACCATCCGACTTTAGAATAAGCTCCCCTTCAAGATGCTTAGCGAGCGCTATGACATGCCTTTCTTCGAACGAGACTTGTGGAGAGTACTTAATAGCAGACAACGGCTTGTCTCTGTCCCTGACTTTAGCTGATTTTACTGGTGGATGCACGGCATATAACTGATGCTGGACGTTTAATTAGATCATTAGCAACCCAGCCAACCATGTTACTAAGCAATTTTATCCATTTCACACAAGAATAGCATTGCTTAAACACTTCGTCTTCTTCTTGCCCCAGTATGTGGGGTCAGTATAGCATATCCTCATTTCCATTCGGGCCTATCTTACCTCATCTCTGTACTCACATTGCCTTCTTTCACACAATCCATCTTATTATTTTAGTGTCCCTCACATTACCCAACCTAATGTATTTAACCATTATTGTTGCTACGCAATAATTAATTACAATTGTTTTGTCATTTAACATTGTCACTGGAAGCCATCATAAATTCCACGACCGGTTTCAAGTACGATCACAATGCCGAGAAAAACAAAAATTCAACGGGCATGTTTTTTTAACCCTTTCGTATCCCTTAGTTTTTTTTCTTTTTTTCTAATTAATAATTAGAATTAAATAAGAGATATATCTTGTTCACAATTATGATGTTTACTGAAAACGAAAGAAGGAGCCTTTCACTCTTAATTACTGGTGGTAGGACCTCTTGTGAGTCCGCACGGGTAGGTACCACCACCCCGCCTATTTCTGCCGTGAAGCAATAATGCGTTTCGGTTGAAGGTTGGGGCAGCCGTAGTAACTATACTGAGACCTTAGAGCTTATATCTCAAGATGGGTGGCGCATTTACGTTGTAGATGTCTATGGGCTCCAGTAATCACTTAACACCAGGTGGGCTGTGAGATCGCCCACTATTCTAAGCAAAAAAAAAATTGTGTTGAGTATTTTTTTTATATTGCCCTTGTAGGCAGACGAGCATACGGCCCACCTGATGGTGAGTAGTTACCGTCGCTCATGGAGGTCAACAATGCAAGAGGCAGAGCCAAGCCGCTGCCTACCGTTAAGTACCACCCGCTAACTTAGCAGATTGATTCGCGTACGTCTTTAATATGTAAGTAGCAGAGTACATTTCATCTAAATAAAACGGAATAAATTTTAATCGCCAGCTTGCAACGTCCCTAAATAAATTCTGATGGGAAACGTTAAAGTTTTGTTCGCGAAATCCGAGATCAAAGGAAACAAGAAAATAAGGAATTTGTTTGAATTTACTTGCCGTTCTTGATTGCGAATCAAATTATATACAAGGAAAATTTTCTTAACATGATTATAGGGTAAATATTAAAATCATGTCTATGGGCTCCAGCAAACACTTAACACCTGAAGGACTATGAGCTCGTCCACCCATCTAAGCAATAAAAAAAAAACCATGTTATACTAAATCAATTTCGTATTTACTCGTTTACAATAAGAAATATAATAAAAAATAAAGAAAATAAAAAAATAATAAAACATTCAAATGTTCATTTCTTAATTCCAGTTGTCTTGATCAATTAATAAAATACATAAAGTAATAAAACTATTGTATTTACTTCTTGATTTGACTGATCGGTGATTGTTAACTGTAGTTTTGATTATAATATATGTTAGTAGCGGATTCACCCGCCCGATCAAGGAAAGGGTTAATTATATTTTCTTAAATGTGACGTAATTTTTACCCGTTTCCCGTGGGACTTAGAAGTTTTCGGATAAAAAGTAGTATGTGTCACTCTCCTGATTTAAAACTGTCACTTTAGAAAAAAATTACAATGCGTTGGTTAATTTCGACGCGAATAAAGACAAACAAACAGACACACTTTCAAATTCATAATGCTATTATGGAGGTATGGATAGTTGTGGTCTTTGCAGTAATGCAACACAAATATTTAAACAAAACGCGACATTAATCTATATCTATCTATATATTAATACGTGAAGCAATAACTTTGTATCCCTTATACGAAAATTGCGCGGACGGAAGAGTATGAAATTTTCCACACTTATAGAGAATATAGAGAAGAAATGCACAATGCTAATTTTTTTTTAAATAATGCATAAAAGATACATTAAATCAATAAAGAAAACATTACACACACTACATACCATGTATTTGACGCACACACGGATCCATACTATTTATTGTCAACTTTTGTTCTTGGGGTCTGTTGTCAAATTGAGAATAGATTAAATATTGTTTGTAATATTTTTTATAGTGTAATCTTGGCGAAATTTGTCATTATAGAAGTATAAAATACAATCATAATAGTGTAAAAACTTACAATTCCAATTAATTATAGTCGAATTTCGACTACAGCGGGACCACTAGTATATATAAAATGAATTGCTATTCGTTAGTCTCGCTAAAACTCGAGAACGGCTGGACCGATTTGGCTAATTTTGGTCTTGAATCATTTGCGGAAGTCCAGAAAAGGCTTAAAAGGTAGATTAATTTGAAAATGCTTGACTTTATAGCATGCTTTCAGAGGGCAAACATTTTGGAGATGGTGGACTGACATTATGTAGTAATTCAGACGATAGTACGCGTCAAGCCGTACTGACATATAAATGTTTACACTCTTTTACTGTCGTTTTTTTGGCTCAATAGAGCGCATTGTGTGATATGAGCTTTGATGATGTTTTAACGTTAATTTGTATTTAAGTTTGTATTTAACTTTATCACACATTCTTGCTAAGGCATACCTATTATTAGCCATGAATACTGGTTAACATTAAAATACTAATGTTTTTCTTTGCTGCTTATAAACAAATAATCTTTCACGCAAATTTTTGTTTGCAATATATCACAAGAGCTGTGAAAAATACGTTAATAAATCAATCTGAATAACTTCACTAAAGTTATATTAGAAAGTATTTTGTTTAACCCACTGTAGATTGCGATACTAAATGAGTTTTATTGTTGCTCGATTACATAAAAACAGAGTTAAGTCT
Source organism: Bombyx mandarina (assembly GCF_030267445.1). Taxonomy (NCBI): domain Eukaryota; kingdom Metazoa; phylum Arthropoda; class Insecta; order Lepidoptera; family Bombycidae; genus Bombyx; species Bombyx mandarina. The sequence continues at coordinate 11,322,277 of NC_143234.1, read as the reverse complement.
AATAGGAATAGGCAGGGTAAATATATAAATAAGTAACTGGGAACCAATCACGCATGGTTATTCGGCCGACTTTAGAATTCCGGTGTTATGGTACCTACTGACACTGATAATCATACTTTATATATTCAAATTAATGATTTGCTTTGCTGCTTATAAACAAATAATCTTTCACTCAAATTTTCACACTCGTTTCTCAAATACTATCTTGGATACTAGTCGAAAGGTTGTTTATCAGCAATAGTTCGTTTTCTGTCATGAAGGAGGTAACAGGTTTGTGTGAACGGCGGCGTTACGAGATCTAATTCTTCATCTACTAATCAAAACAGCATTTAATACTAAAATTACGTTTGTACTTAATTTTCCTGCCTTCCATTGTGAGAACAAGCAAGATGCCACTTAGTATTCAACAGTTCTTATCTATATCAAATAAACATTTCTCCTAAAAGCAAATTTGATAACTCCACCAGTATTTTTGTATCCTGATTTACCTCGACCTTTAACCTGTTATATGAAAGTAATATAACATTAAGAGTATGTGATAAGAATTAATTAAAAGTATTAAAGGTCCTTACGTAAACAAACGAACAAAAAGTATAATTAATTGATATTATCTGAAACTCACCCAAAGCTGTTTCATTATCCAGTAATGTTTTATTCAATTCGGACATCTCTGTGGCTTCGTTTGTCAACGAGGGTGTTACATCGTATTTTCTAGGCGGTTTTGTCACGGGGTTTACATCCATTTTTATCCCCTTCTCGTTATCCGAATTCACCGACCCTTCAATTAAAACTTCCCATTGGACGATCTTGGGTCGTTCTTTATCAGTCTTTTGATTTCATTATTCTGCGTCGTGAAGTAGCACACTACAAGTGTCACTCCAAATATTATTACTATGGCCGTCAAACAGCCAATATAATTGCAAATGAATCCGTGTCCAGGCCAGCTATTAAACCAGACCCTCCGTATTTCGTTAAAACTATCCTAATGTCTTTTCGTCACGTCCCCTGGATTTTCGGCAACGCAACATAATTCCCTCGGTCGCTGTATCGCGCGTTAATAATTGTCAAATTAACCCATTTGATCAGATCCATAATGTTTCGTTAACCGCATATCTCAATTCGCCGAACGTTTTCATTTCAATAACTCGTCCATTAAACCTCCACGGAATCAGGTGGTGGATTACCGACAACTTTACAAGTCAAGTCACGTTTTCATCGTAACTTCTGACCGTCGAGTCTGGTAACGGTTCGAGAATAGTCGGGCGGCACGCGAAATTCGACGAATCTAATTCATTCCAAGTTTGCCTTGGACGGAGACCGGCTCGCGCAGGATGTAGGCGCCGTGTACAATGTGACTGATCACCCAGTCCCTAAAAGTTTGGAGATTGCAATCGCATCGCCACGGATTGTTATGCAAGTCTAAGCCAGATAGATTCTTCAGTGCTATTAAAGTTTCCAGCTTCATGTGCTTAGATTGTTGCCGTCGAACCTCAGAATCTTTAATTGAGGTAGTTGACGAATGCCTTTGTGCCGATTCGAACTATCCTGTTATTGCTGGCTTCGACTTTCTGCAGGAACTTCATGTTGCGAAACAGACCGTCTTCCAACTTATCGATAAAGTTGTTGCTTAAGTTTATCAATCTCAGTTTCTCGGTCCCTTTGAAAGTGTCCGGATGGAGGTATCGAATTTTATTCTTCGACAGATCCAACTCTATCATGATTGCCAGGGTGACGAACGTGGTTTGTGGACAATCTCCAAGTTACACTCCCGCAGGAATAGTTTTTCAAGTTGCTGAGACCAGCTTTCTTGAAAGCTTCCGAATGTAATTGTTGTATGTTGTGTTAGAAAGTTCTAGTATTTGTATGTCGTTGCTGAGATTCGTAGGCACGACTTTAAGGCTGAATTTGAGCAAATGGCTGCTTGTTTCCGGACTGCCACCTGCAGTCGCATGGCCTCTGGCATTCCGTGTGAATCAGCAGTGGTCGTAATAATGAAGAGGGGTATGAAAACGATTTTCAACCATGCCTCCAATGTTTATTAGCCATTTTGCTATGATGTTAGTCATCGCCGCGTGCCGTTGCTAACTGCCAAATCTCCTCACTCATGGAGCAGAAGATCTGAAACAGAGAGAGAACATTAAACTTATACATTTTTCGATTTAGAGCCTTTTTGTGATATTCCATTAGATTAGCTGTTTGTTAATATTAATGTAGTAGTTCGTATTCTAATGCAACAGAAATTTTGAAATGCTACGTCTTAATTCCGGCATTCAGATAGTATTCACGGATTTTGCCAATAGTACAAATTGCAAGGCACAAATTGCTTTGACTTCAAAGGAAAATGATTAATGCGATAAACTACAAGATCTTTACTGAATCTAGGCCCAAGTATAAATACAGGAACAAGACGCTAACCAAGTTATCACTTTAGGCTGGTGCTTTGAACAGTTAAATTGCTTCGGGTACAAATTTGTACTTTTGAGCTCCTGATGGTGTCCCTTCAAAGACCGCTCCTACATTACTTCTTCGATTTCAAGATTTTAAAGCGAAGTTTGAAAGTTTAGTTTTTTATTTAAAAAAATACTTTTTTAATTTGAATGGCTTTATTATGTCACCTCGCATGAGGTCTAATGTGTAATGTTCTAATCTATTCTAATATATTCCGTATTAATATGATCTTTTTTTTACTGCTTAAATGTTGACGAGCTCACGGCCCGCCTGGTGTTAAATGGTTACTGGAGCCATAGACAACTACGAAATAAATGCGCCACCCACTTGAGATTAAGTTCTAAGGTCTCAATATAGTTACAACGGCTGCCCCACCTTTCAACCGAAACGATTACTGCTTCACGGCCGAAATAGGCAGGTGGTACGCGCGGACTCACAAGAGGTCCTACCACCAGTAGAAAATTTAGAAACATGCTTCGGGATTGAACACTAACTTTGTCGCATCGCTGGATATACCGGGCGTCTTATCCTTTAGGCCATCGTGGCTTTAGCTTGACTCAAATCAAATCAAATAAATATCAAAACAATAACCGGTAAAAATCAACTACCCGAAATAAAAACCGATTTTACACTCGACTGAAAAGTTTCGCAACAAATCGATGAGATTCCTATCCTATTTACTTCCGGATGGGAAATGAATCGTCGTTTCTCTCGTTTTCCCTCGACCGTCGCCGGAATGACAAATCAGGCGGCCGGTTTTGATAAAGGACACGCGTTTGCGACATCGTGGCCGTATCTCATGTGGACTTTATAGTACGACATAATTTTGTGTGACCACACTTGTTTCAGCGCGACTGCAATCCTAGCTCTATTTCGGCCATACATATGTGTACCCTACCTCTGTGATTGTGACCTCACTAGATAATCTAACCAGTCCCCGGGGACCAGGTGAATCGCCTCGACAATCCGCAGATTTGCCCAAGGATGGCACAGCTGCCCTCTTGGAGGGCACACTGCTCTAACGAACCGAGCCTGATACGGCAGACTATGCCAATAGCCAGAATAGGTTCGAGAAACATGTAAAAAAAATAATCTTCTTTTTTCCAAAATCATAAATCAAATATTTTTATATTCTGGTCACCCTATTCAGCCATTATGCGCCCTCTACGAGCTCAGGGAGTCCCCTGTGAGAACAATAATGTCTTGTTTCATACGCAATGCGATTTCTAATGAAATATAGCGCTGTTTTACTTGTTTTATCGTTTTTATTTTATTCAGCAATAGTAATATATCACAAGAGCTGTGAAAAAGATGTTAATAAAATCAATCTTGAATAACTTCAGTAAAGTTTATATTAGAAAATATTTTATTTTAACCCACTGTAGATTGCGACGCTAAATGAGTTTTATTGTTGCTCGACTACATAGAAAACAGAGCTAAGTCTGATAGGAATAGGCAGGGTAAATAAATAAATAAGTAACTGGGAACAAATCACGCATGGTTATTCGGCCCCACTATAGGATTCCGTGTGTTATGGGTGCTAGACACCGATAATCATACTTATATATATTTAAATATAACTAGTCAGGTCATAAGTATTGTCACACAGTAAAAACTTTTCTTTTAGAATACTGGCCACAAAAAAGTTTATTGAATTCGAATTTCGAATTGTTCATGAAAATAAAAATGTATACTTTTAGAATTTTACTCATTTTTAAATATGGAGTGGACGCTTAAAGAAGACCGTGTTTGCAGTTATTGGTTGCATCGTTGCGGTTAGCGCCAATTCAAATTTTTACATACTGAAAATTTGAATATAACCAAAAGATTCGTTTATCGTACCATCAAACGATACAATGAAGACTCTAGTGTAGATGACAGGTCAAGAAGTGGTCGCCCTCGGTCTGTTAGGACTCCAGCAGTGATAAAAGCTGTGAAGGCGCGAATTCAAAGAAATCCCAAACGTAAGCAGAAACTGTTGGCCCTTCAGATGGGGTTAAGCAGAACCACGGTGAAAAGGGTGTTAAATGAAGACTTAGGGCTTCGGGCATATCGAAGAAAAACAGGACATCGTTTGAATGCTCGTCTAATGGACCTGAGACTGAAGAGATGCCGCGCTTTGTTGAAGCGGTACGCGGGAAAAAATATCGGGAAATTCTTTTTTCGGATGAAAAAATTTTTACCGTAGAAGAGAGCTACAACAACAAAATGATAAGGTGTACGCACACAGTAGTGAAGAAGCGAGCAACCGTATTCCGCGTGTCCAACGAGGTCATTTTCCATCCTCGCTCATGGTATGGTTGGGAGTTTCTTATTGGGGCTTAACAGAGGTACATTTTTGTGAGAAAGGTGTAAAACGAATGCAGTTGTGTATCAAAATACAGTCCTGACGAACCTTGTGGAACCTGTTTCTCATACCATGTTCAATAACAGGCACTGGGTTCCAACAAGATTCGGCGCCAGCTCATAGAGCGAAGAGCACACAAGACTGGCTGGCGGCGCCTGAAATCGACTTCATCCGGCACGAAGACTGGCCCTCCTCCAGTCCAGATTTGAATCCGTCAGATTACAAGATATGGCAACACTTGGAGGAAAAGGCATGCTCAAAGCCTCATCCCAATTTGGAGTCACTCAATACATCCTTGATTAAGGCAGCCGCCGATATTGACATGGACCTCGTTCGTGCTGCGATAGACGACTGGCCGCGCAGATTGAAGGCCTGTATTCAAAATCACGGTGGTCTTTTGAATAAACTTTAGTGTCATAAGAATCTATGTTTTGTTAAGTTCATTTTGGTATATGAATGGTTACATAATGAATAAACTTGTTTCAATTATTTTACATTAAACATGTGACAGAATTTATGACCTGACTAGGTATATATGTACATATGTAGATAATAAACACCCAGACAAAGAGCAAACACACCTGTTCGTCAACCAATGTTTGCCTGATGTGGGAATCGAACCCACGACCCTCTGCGCGACAGTCAGCCCCTAACTACTGCACCACCGAGTCAGTCAAGGGTGGAGGAACCTACCTGTACGAGTTCACAATACGGGCGGTAATCCTTTGCAGACGCTTCATTTCATCACCGGGAGAAGGAAGAGCAATGTCAGAATATGCTATGAGGCATTTTGTATCACATACCTAAAGTAACTTCCGAGTGCGTAGTATGCGGTACATGTGGGTCACGTTTTAGGTAGTATTATAATAATATACAACTAGTGGTCCCTCTGTAGTCGAAATTCGACTATAATTAATTGATATTTACATAGCTTTGAACATTATTATGGTTCTATTGTCAAAGACTATCATCTATAATCTAATTAGTTCTATATTAATATATAGATACTGGTCAGGTTGACGGGAGAAGGTCACGCGGACGCTGAACAACCCGCTGGTCTGATCTGGTAACGATGTTCACCGGCCTGCCTATAACAGAGGCTATAAAAACCACCGAGGACAGGAAGAGGTGGGGAAGCATAGTACATTGAGTGGTCAACGTTTCAAACTAGACACGACCTTCAGCAATGAAGAGACCGGCTTTGAAGAAGATTTACAATACCAATGAGTCTTTGATCTCACGCTCCTAATGGTTTAAGGCATACAAGTTGTATTTGTGGATCTAATTCGGTAATCACTTAACACCAGAGTAGCCTAAGAGAGTATTACAGCTACGCCCAGACATATAGGTGAGCTGACGGGCTCAACCTAAGAGAATTTGCTAACACTAGCCCTAGCAAGAGTGGTGCTTCGCAGAATCTACCGCCGGATCGGAATCGCGACTCACTCAGAAGATCCGGCGAGATGTGGGCTCCCAGATGGCCCGTAATCTCGTTCGTTGTATGAAAAAAAAAACTTGCTGTTGAAATTCGCACATAATAGAATTGAATCCCTTAGAAGTATGATAAATTATTCTCTCGTTGTATATGTGTATGGTAGTCTCTTTTTAGTATAACTTTTCAAGTATAACCACCGTGTTACAAAAAAATATGTATGTTATCACTAGGCGCGGGCAATCATAGGAGGTTTGACCTCCTACCCGAAACAAAACAAAAAGCGTTCCATTTACTCGTATTGCATTTGACAGCGAGGTACTGTCTACATAAAAATGACACACAGGTGACCTTAGGCTAAAATCTTCTCATAAACAACCTTTATTGAAAAACTTTCGCACGAACTTCGAATGAAAGAAATACTTTTATGTAGCGATGAATCAAAAACAAAACAGTGATGCTGTGAGGAGGACACGCAATATGAAGTAAATAACATTTATAATGATCTCTGTCCTATACTGCTTATATAAAAATAACAATAAGTTTCCTTTTTTACTGGTGGTAGAACGTCTTGTGAGTCCGCACGGATAGGCACCACCACCCTGCCTGTTTCTGCCGTGAAGCAGAACCGCGTTTGGGTCTGAAGGGTAGGGCAGCCGTTTTACTGTTAAAAGTGCGACCTTACAACTCATGTCTTAAGGTGCGGCATTTACGTTGTAGATGTCTATGGGCTCAGGTAACCAATTAACATCAGGCGCAGCAATAAAAAATAAATTAAAAAGAACCTATCATTTTAATTTTAAAATGAGGATAATCTACTGTATTGTTTCGCATCAATACTTGTTAAGATTTTTCGTATAATACCAATATGTAGGTACATCTAAAACCATTCACTTCTACACTATTCTAGACTATTCTAGAGCTTACCGTTGTCAATGATATTTATGTCTCAATTCTAGTTTAGTTTTAAAGTAATTCCTGATTAGCTATCCGTTATGTGCTACTTTAAGCCGAACCTAAGTTTGTAGTCAACAGTAGGTAGCAGCTCCACCGTAATGGAATGGGGTGATAAAGAAAACCGAATTTCTGTTAGCATGATATGTACAAAGCATGTACGGCATCTAATGCAATTAACGAATAATTATATTCTCTTTGTATCAACACAGTGCGTTTCCCGAGATCTTTTTTGCCACGTACCATCCGGCTATGGAATGAGCTCCCCTCTACGGTGTTTCCCGAGCGCTATGACATGTCCTTCTTCAAACGAGGCTTGTGGGAGTATTAAGCGGTAGGCAGCGGCTTGGCTCTGCCCCTGGTATTGCTGAAGTCCATGGGCGACGGTAACCACTCACCATCAGGTGGGCCGTATGCTCGTCTGCCTACAAGGGCAATAAAAAAAAATTCGTAATTGCATTTTCAGTTATTGATGTAGGGCATCCCTAAAAGATTTATTACAGTTATGTCAGCATTGTCGTTCAGCATGCTACTACGGATCAAATTAATGACTACATCAAAAGTTAGCAACGAGGAAATTATACGACCGTTAAATATTTATTAGCATTGTGCTTTATAATACTTCGCGAATTACAGCTATAATAAAACATTATTATTTAACTGGTTGCAACGATTTACATATCAAAGACTTTCGAATTTCTAAGCGCTATGAACACGGATAGTCTAAAGACTGCGGTCGGGATGTTAAAAGCAGACAAATATATCTACCATCGTTCCAACCCATGCTTAAATGTTACGACCGAAATTCGAGGTCTCGCCCCGACAAAATAAAAGCTGTTGCTACTGTAGATGATACTGTAGACTTTGAAAACCTTTTGGCCTGAGACGATCACTAACAAAGAACTGTGGAGGATCACCAAGCAGATACCGATGGAGAGAAGAAGCATTGGATTAGCCACATACTGAGAAAGCCCCATACCCACCTATCCAAGAGAGCACTGACCTGGAAAGTGTCTGGAAAAAGGAAGGAGGCCGTCCCAGAACAACTTGGCGTCGTTCGATGGAGCAAGAGCTGGGCGTCTTGGGCATGACGTGGGAGGATCTAGAACAGACTGCCCAAGACCGACGTATATGGAAGGATTTGATTCGAGCCCTACACCCCAGCAGAGGGTAATAGGAAAGAAAGAAGAAGAAGAATGTAGACAATATGCGGTGGTCATCTACAGCCCGTTTAGTTTACGGACTTTTAAGGTTTTGTGAGGCGTTTTATTTCTAGCGCAAAGCAGTTAAGGGTTCGGATTAAATGGAGGGACGGTCGTTTTACAATACGATTTGGCATTAGAGCTCATGTTTCATTGTAGATGGCTACATTATCTTTTGCTCCACATAGCCTCCGATAGCCGCTTAACACGAGACGGACCGTAAGCTATTCTGCCCATTAAAGGCACAAAAATACTAAAACTTTATAATATTGAAATACAACAACATAATAGCTTTAACCTAATAACCCTAACGGTCGTAAAATGGCCGGCTTTAACTGGGACTGGATTAACAACTAATCATAATAATCGCGGTTTACCAACTTTGTAACGATAAGTATATACACGTTGTTGTTGACACGGGTTAATAAGGTCAATCGATTAACCCTGCAGGGCATTGTGAGAACGGGTAAAAACATAACCGACATAGAATCTAATAGATACGGCTTTAAAAAATGCAAAAGTGATTTTGTACAACATATAGTTTTAAGCTATACTTGTTGTTTTAGCTTCTGTGTCATTATGTCATATTATTAACACTAAACCATAAATTTGTTTTAATAAAATAGTTTCTATCTTTAATTGGTTGATATCAAAACTATTATACTTTTATGTCTCTAAAACTGTAAAGCTTAAGATCAGATCGTAAAATGATTTTTAATATTGGACATAATATCGTTTTCATAATAAGAAGTCGTCGTGGCCTAAAGGATAAGACGTCCGGTGCATTCGTTGTTGCGATGCACCGGTGTTCGAATCCCGCCAGGCGGGTACCAATTTTTCGAATGAAATACGTACTTAACAAATGTTCACGACTGACTTCCACGGTGAAGGAATAACATCGTGCAATAAAAATCAAACCCGCAAAATTATAATTTGCGTAATCACTGGTGGTAGGACCTATAGTGAGTCCGCACGGGTAGGTACCACCGCCCTGCCTATTTCTGCCGTGAAGCAGTAATGCGTTTCGGTTTGAAGGGTGGGGCAGCCGTTGTAACTACTGAGACCTTAGAACTTATATCTCAAGGTGGGTGGCGCATTTACGTTGTAGATGTCTATGGGCTCCAGTAACCACTTAACACCAGGTGGGCTGTGAGCTCGTCCACCCATCTAAGCAATAAAAAAAAAAAAAAAAAATCTCGTGAGAGTCGAAAAATATACTTATTGACATTATTATTACGAAGTGACTGTCTGTTTCGTTTTCATGTCTAAATCACTCAACAGATTATAACGAAATCCGTGTGGAAGTAACTTGAGCCCTCAGATAGAATACAGGCTACCTTCCTTTTATTGTTGAGCTCACGCGAGAAGCTGCCGGTCGGAAAGCTAGTATACTATATGAATAGATATATCCTCCTAGTGCTAATCATATAGATAAATAATGAGTATTAAAAGTAGCAAAATATTGAACATGAAAGAAGATTGCACAGTAATATGACAGCTACTAGTATAAAGATTGTTTTGGAGTTAAAGTTCTAGCAAAGATGTTTCACAAACATAAATAGGTAGGTCCTCTAAATCCCAATAACACTTAAGACATTTTAGTTCTGGAGTTCGCTTTTTTTTTAAAGGGATTTTATGATCTGGTAACTAAGACCTTTAGGTCAAGTCTTACTTTAACTTTAATGAAAACTTTTTTATATGAAAAATGATATTATGAACTGAAATGAAGCTGATTAATATGAACATGGCATGAAACGAATGAGATGAGATGTATATGGGATGAAATATAATCTCAGTAAAATGGTGGTTATTTACTGAGCTTCTTCAGTGGACTTTTGGGGATCCCGAGAAGTTACGTCATTTTCCCACATTTGGGCACTTTCACAGGTACTAAACAGTTAATAAACCACCGTTATTAGGCATTTAACCTGAAAAAACACTAAATAGACAAAATAAACAGATCCCACAGCTTCACTCCTCGCTTTCCCGCCAAAAAGTTCCGGAGTTCCGCTATTTCAGTTCTGGAGTAGCCAGAAATAGTTTTATTAAAACACTAATTACAACAGACACAAACGTGAATATTTGCCACTGCACATTTAAACCCAGCCCACGTCTAAATCTACCCTTTGAATTCCTGGCTCATAACAGATTAAATTTTCAGCGGTCCGTATACTCTAATTTCAAATGAAATTACTCATTTCAGCACCGTCGGGGACGGACCGTGTGTGATGAACTTTAACTCCTTCATTTCTCATTAGTGTAGCTATTTTTCGTGCTAATTCCACTTGAAAATCTGGCACCGCTACGATTATTATTTTTACTTGTAATAGAAGAAAAGTCGATTGGAAGATTGAATCGAAATAAGCATTTTTGTGTTCGTCCATATTATTTATAGTGTTTCGGACAATAGGCGTCATTTAAATAACTAAATACAGTTTAATGAAAACTCCAACAGCGCGACAATTGGTACGAGAATGAAGTGAAGTCGCCAGAACTTCCAGGCTGAACTGTCTACTTGTGATATTTCTGTAGTTCAGTCAGTTAGAGACATGGACTTAGATGACAATTATGAAAACTCTGACGTCGTGTTTCAAGATTAGTGCTGGTTTGATGCTGTGACTGTATTATTTAGCTGATAAACATAGAACAATTTCGTATCGTTACAAGAATAAAGTTCCTACAGAAAAAAATGTAAGTTTATATTATAAAAGTAGTTTTTTAACATTAGCATTTCAATTTATTCCGGCACTTACACTGTTTTATGACGAATCCTTACGTTCCCCGAATGCTATAAATCGAAAACAATGTTCCGTTTGGTGCATTTTATGTAGCGATGCATCGGTTTTCGAATCCCGGCGGCAGTAACAAATTTTCCAATGATGGATTGCTTAGATGAATAGACGAGCTCACAGCCCACCTGAGTTAATGGTTACCGAAGCTCGTAGACATCTAAAACGTAAACGCCACCACCACCTCAGTTCTAATGTCTCAGTTATTACAGTACAACCACTGCTCGACCCCTCGAACGAAAAGCATTACGATCTTTTGCAACTATTATAATTGTTTTGAAGTCGTCGTGGCCTAAAGGATAAGACGTCCGGTGCATTCGTATGTAGCGATGCACCGGTGTTCGAATCCCGCAGGCGGTACCAATTTTTCTAATGAAATACGTACTCAACTATGTTCACGATTGACTTCCACGGTGAAGGAATAACATCGTGTAATAAAACCAAACCCGCAAATTATAATTTGCGTAATCACTGGTGGTAGGACCTCTTGTGAATCCGTGCGGGTAGGTACCACCACCCGCCTATTTCCGCGTGAAGCAGTAATGCGTTTCGGTTCGAAGGGTGGGGTAGCCGTTGTAACCCTACTGAGACCTTAGAACTTATATCTCGAGGTGGGTGGCGCATTTACGTTGTAGATGTCTATGGGCTCCAGTAACCACAAATTTAATCCCGAGATCAAATATCAGCTAATTTTCAATTTCGTTACATTAACACGAAACAAACATTTTTATTTTGTATGTAACAAAAAAAGCTTAGACAGAATAGAACAAACTAGCCGGGGCCGGAGGCGGGAATACGCCCGTCTCGGCCCCTGTAGGTAGCGGCCTCCCCCGATGACAAGGGGTGACCTGAGGGGTAGAGGCCGAGCGGCGCGCTACCAGCACTCTAGCGCGCTGCCTTGGAGTAATAGAGCGACCGGTCGACGGTGTGTCGCGTCCCGACCCGGCAGGCTGGTTCTGGTCCAGCGGGGTATTCCGGGACACCAGCGGCACCGTCTGGCGGCCTGACGGGCTGCCGTACCGAGACGGCCGACATTTCAGAGCCTTCGATTCGCCTCGAAGGCTCCGTCGGCTGGGCGTCCTTGGGTGAGTCGCGCCATCTGGTTGTAGTGTTGACCGCGGTAGCCCCCTACCTCATCCGGGTTCTGACCTCGGAGGGGATCGGACGTCGGGTGTAAGAGTGCAGGGGAGTCGTTTAGTGGGTGGGCCCTAAATCCTTGGGCCCGCGGTCTGCTCACAACACCATGCAGATCGTTGAGTCTCACATACCCGCGCGCCCTTTTGCGCGGGGACCTCGTAGGAGGTTCGGCCCACTACCCGAAAAAAAAAAGAGTAGAACAATCTATCGCGTTGTTTCTGTGCTGTTTATTATTAGGAAAAATTTTCTAAAACATTGAAATCTGACAAGCTTACGGCCTGGCTTCTGACTAGCCAGTGTCGCTATTGACACTGGTAATATCAGGAAGGAGCAATCAAATCGCTAAGGTCGAAGCCCCTTTTAAACCTCAGAATCTCGTAGTACTACGAGATTAGACTTTGTCGTTGGGCTTTTCCGATATCTTGCCTGCACCAGCAGCTTCTCTAAAATGTCACCTCTCTTTCTGGCAATGTGTTCAAATAACTCGAAACTCCTCCGAGCGCATATAGTGCTGAGGCGCATCGGAATCGGAATACCACAGGGGATGAGCTGGCCACCACTAACAACAGCAGATTTATCTTTGTTTCGCGAAGGGGGTCTCTAATTCACCACGTATATTTTTAAAAACAATTTTCCGTCACCGTCACGTTCCACACAAAGAGGCAAGCACAAAGCAAATTACGAGGCCTTTAAACGGAATTTCCTCGTGATAAATACCTTGGAGCCTACGCCGTCACGGGATAGCTAAATGTGTTTTGTCACGATAATATTGTGACCGTAATGACCAAACAAACATATTTTTGTTTATTTAATACGATGACAACTTGTGGTTTACATTTTGAATTTAATATACAGCTAAATGATCATGCGGCAGAGTAGTGACGTTAACACTTTGTGTGGGAACGCCAAGTGTTGTCAATGATATTCAGAAAATTTGTTTCTACGTACGGCGGGAGTTTTATTGTGCATTCTTTAAAATACTAGACACGCTAGACGTTTTCATGCTAAAACTATATTATTTTCAAAGGTTTTGGTTTTATATTTTCCACTTTTCATTTCTTGATGTCGCAATCAATGTAACGACAATCTCCAGACTCAAAGACTTTGATTGTCTTGAAAACTAGACACGTATGAATCACGCTCTCACAGATATGACCACAAATTTATTATATTCGTCTAATATCTTGACCAGGGTCACCAGAGGTGAAAACAACGTAATTTTGGGCTCGGCTTGTATTCTGGTGCGGTTTAAACACCCCACTCGCTATGGATACAAGGTCCAATTGCATTACTATTCTACCCTTGAAATCGAAGTTGACAGTGATTAAACCACATCAGAAACTAGCCGAACTGTGGCACAAACTAATATCTTGACCAGGGTCACAGAGGTGAAAACAACGTAATTTTGGGCTAGGCTTGCTTTCTGGTGCGGTTTAAACCCCCACTCGCTATGGATACAAGATCCAATTGCATTACTATCTACCTTGAAATCGAAGTTGACAGTGATTAAACCACATCAGAAACTAACCGAACTGTGGCACAAACGAATATCTTGACCAGGGTCATAGAGGTGAAAACAACGTAATTTTGGGCTAGGCTTGCTATTCTGGTGCGGTTTAAACATCCCCACTCGCTATGGATACAAGATCCAATTGCATTACTATTCTACCCTTGAAATCGAAGTTGACAGTGATTAAACCACATCAACTAGCCGAACTGTGGCACAAACTAATATCTTGACCAGGGTCACAGAGGTGAAAACAACGTAATTTTGGGCTGGGCTTGCTATTCTGGTGCGGTTTAAACACCCCCACTCGCTATGGATACAAGGTCCAAGTGCATTACTATTCTACCCTTGAAATCGAGTTGACAGTGATTAAACCACATCAGAAACTAGCCGAACTGTGGCACAAACTAATATCTTGACCAGGCTCACAGAGGTGAAAACAACGTAATTTTGGGCTAGGCTTGCTATTCTGGTGCGGTTTAAACATCCCCACTCGCTATGTATACAAGATCCAATTGCATTACTATTCTATCCTTGAAATCGAAGTTGACAGTGATTAAACCACATCAGAAACTAGCCGAACTGTGGCACAAACTAATATCTTGACCAGGGTCACAGAGGTAAAACAACGTAATTTTGGGCTCGGCTTGCTATTCTGGTGCGGTTTAAACACCCCCACTCGCTATGGATAAAGGTCCAATGTATTACTATTCTACCCTTGAAATCGAAGTTGACAGTGATTAAACCACATCAGAAACTGCCGAACTGTGGCACAAACTATCTTGACCAGGGTCACAGAGGTGAAAAAACGTAATTTTGGGCTAGGCTTGCTATTCTGGTGCGGTTTAAACACCCCCACCCGCTATGGATACAAGGTCCAATTGCATTACTTTACCCTTGAAATCGAGTTGACAGTGATTAAACACATCAGAAACTAGCCGAACTGTGGCACAAACTAATATCTTGACCAGGGTCACAGAGGTGAAAACAACGTAATTTTGGGCTAGGCTTGCTATTCTGGTGCGGTTTAACACCCACTCGCTATGGATACAAGATCCAATTGCATTACTATTCTAACCTTGAAATCGAAGTTGACAGTGATTAAACATCAGAAACTACCGAACTGTGGCACAAACTAATATCTTGACCAGGGTCATAGAGGTGAAAACAACGTAATTTTGGGTAGGCTTGCTATTCTGGTGCGGTTTAAACATCCCCACTCGCTATGATACAAGATCCAATTGCATTACTATTCTACCCTTGAAATCGAAGTTGACGTGATTAAACCACATCAGAAACTACCGAACTGTGGCACAACTAATATCTTGACCAGGGTCACAGAGGTGAAACAACGTAATTTTGGGCTAGGTTGCTATTCTGGTGCGGTTTAACACCCACTCGCTATGGATACAAGTCCAAGTGCATTACTATTCTACCCTTGAAATCGAAGTTGACAGTGATTAAACCACATCAGAAACTAGCCGAACTGTGGCAAACTAATATCTTGACCAGGTCACAGAGGTGAAACAACGTAATTTTGGGCTAGGCTTGCTATTCTGGTGCGGTTTAACATCCCACTCGCTATGATACAAGATCCAATTGCATTACTATTCTACCCTTGAAATCGAAGTTGACAGTGATTAAACCACATAGAAACTGCCGAACTGGCACAAACTAATATCTTGACCAGGGTCACAGAGGTGAAAAAACGTAATTTTGGGCTAGGCTTGCTATTCTGGTGCGGTTTAAACACCCCACTCGCTATGGATACAAGATCCAAGTGCATTACTATTCTACCTTGAAATCGAAGTTGACGTGATTAAACCACATCAGAAACTAGCCGAACTGTGGCACAAACTAATATCTTGACCAGGGTCACAGAGGTGAAAACAACGTAATTTTGGGCTAGGCTTGCTATTCTGGTGCGGTTTAAACATCCCCATCGCTATGATACAAGATCCAATTGCATTACTATTCTACCTTGAAATCGAAGTTGACAGTGATTAAACCACATCAGAAACTACCGAACTGTGGCACAAACTAATATCTTGACCAGGGTCACAGAGGTGAAAACAACGTAATTTTGGGCTAGGCTTGCTATTCTGGTGCGGTTTAAACACCCCACTCGCTATGGATACAAGGTCCAAGTGCATTACATTCTACCCTTGAAATCGAAGTTGACAGTGATTAAACCACATCAGAAACTAGCCGAACTGTGGCACAAACTAATATCTTGACCAGGTCACAGAGGTGAAAACAACGTAATTTTGGGCTAGGCTTGCTATTCTGGTGCGGTTTAAACACCCCACTCGCTATGATACAAGGATCCAATTGCATTACTATTTACCTTGAAATCGAAGTTGACAGTGATTAAACCACATCAGAAACTAGCCGAACTGTGGCACAAACTAATATCTTGACCAGGGTCACAGAGGTGAAAACAACGTAATTTTGGGCTAGGCTTGCTATTCTGGTGCGGTTTAAACCCCCACTCGCTATGGATACAAGATCAATTGCATTACTATTCTACCCTTGAAATCGAAGTTGACAGTGATTAAACCACATCAGAAACTAACCGAATTGTGGCACAAACTAATATCTGACCAGGGTCACAGAGGTGAAACAACGTAATTTTGGGCTAGGCTGCTATTCTGGTGCGGTTTAAACATCCCCACTCGCTATGTATACAGATCCAATTGCATTACTATCTACCCTTGAAATCGAAGTTGACAGTGATTAAACCACATCAGAAACTAACCGAACTGTGGCACAAACTAATATCTTGACCAGGGTCACAGAGGTGAGAACAACGTAATTTGGGCTAGGCTTGCTATTCTGGTGCGGTTTAAACACCCCCACTCGCTATGGATACAAGGTCCAAGTGCATTACTATCTACCCTTGAAATCGAAGTTGACAGTGATTAAACCACATCAGAAACTAGCCGAACTGTGGCACAAACTAATATCTTGACCAGGGTCACAGAGGTGAAAACAACGTAATTTGGGCTAGGCTTGCTATTCTGGTGCGGTTTAAACACCCCACTCGCTATGGATACAAGGTCCAAGTGCATTACTATTCTACCCTTGAAATCGAAGTTGACAGTGATTAAACCACATCAGAAACTAGCCGAACTGTGGCACAAACTAATATCTCGACCAGGGTCACAGAGGTGAAACAACGTAATTTGGGCTAGGCTTGCTATTCTGGTGCGGTTTAAACATCCCACTCGCTATGTATACAAGATCCAATTGCATTACTATCTACCCTGAAATCGAAGTTGACAGTGATTAAACCACATCAGAAACTAGCCGAACTGTGGCACAAACTAATATCTTGACCAGGGTCACAGAGGTGAAAACAACGTAATTTGGGCTAGGCTTGCTATTCTGGTGCGGTTTAAACACCCCCACTCGCTATGGATACAAGATCCAATTGCATTACTATTCTACCCTTGAAATCGAAGTTGACAGTGATTAAACCACATCAGAAACTAACCGAACTGTGGCACAAACGAATATCTTGACCAGGGTCATAGAGGTGAAACAACGTAATTTTGGGCTAGGCTTGCTATTCTGGTGCGGTTTAAACATCCCCACTCGCTATGGATACAAGATCCAATTGCATTACTATTCTACCCTTGAATCGAAGTTGACAGTGATTAAACCACATCAGAAACTAGCCGAACTGTGGCACAAACTAATATCTTGACCAGGGTCACAGAGGTGAAAACAACGTAATTTTGGGCTAGGCTTGCATTCTGGTGCGGTTTAAACACCCCCACTCGCTATGGATACAAGGTCCAAGTGCATTACTATTCTACCCTTGAAATCGAAGTTGACAGTGATTAAACCACATCAGAAACTACCGAACTGTGGCACAAACTAATATCTTGACCAGGGTCACAGAGGTGAAACAACGTAATTTTGGGCTAGGCTTGCTATTCTGGTGCGGTTTAAACATCCCCACTCGCTATGTATACAAGATCCAATTGCATTACTATTCTACCCTTGAAATCGAAGTTGACAGTGATTAAACCACATCAGAAACTAACCGAACTGTGGCACAAACTAATATCTTGACCAGGGTCACAGAGGTGAAAACAACGTAATTTGGGCTAGGCTTGCTATATTCTGGTGCGGCTTAAACACCCCACTCGCTATGTATACAAGATCCAATTGCATTACTATTCTACCCTTGAAATCGAAGTTGACAGTGATTAAACCACATCAGAAACTAACCGAACTGTGGCACAAACTAATATCTTGACCAGGGTCACAGAGGTGAAAACAACGTAATTTTGGGCTAGGCTTGCTATTCTGGTGCGGTTTAAACACCCCCACTCGCTATGGATACAAGATCCAATTGCATTACTATTCTACCCTTGAAATCGAAGTTGACAGTGATTAAACCACATCAGAAACTACCGAACTGTGGCACAAACTAATATCTTGACCAGGGTCACAGAGGTGTAAACAACGTAATTTTGGGCTAGGCTTGCTATTCTGGTGCGGTTTAAACATCCCACTCGCTATGGATACAAGATCCAATTGCATTACTATTCTACCCTTGAAATCGAAGTTGACAGTGATTAAACCACATCAGAAACTAGCCGAACTGTGGCACAAACTAATATCTTGACCAGGGTCACAGAGGTGAAAACAACGTAATTTTGGGCTAGGCTTGCTATTCTGGTGCGGTTTAAACACCCCACTCGCTATGGATACAAGTCCAATGCATTATATTCTACCTTGAAATCGAAGTTGACAGTGATAAACCACATCAGAAACTAGCCGAACTGTGGCACAAACTAATATCTTGACCAGGGTCACAGAGGTGAAAACAACGTAATTTTGGGCTAGGCTTGCTATTCTGGTGCGGTTAAACACCCATCGCTATGATACAAGATCCAATGCATTACTATTCTACCCTTGAATCGAATTGACAGTGATTAAACCACATCAGAAACACCGAACTGTGGCACAAACTAATATCTTGACCAGGGTCACAGAGGTGAAAACAACGTAATTTGGGCTAGGCTTGCTATTCTGGTGCGGTTTAAACACCCCCACTCGCTATGGATACAAGGTCCAAGTGCATTACTATTCTACCCTTGAAATCGAAGTTGACAGTGATTAAACCACATCAGAAACTAGCCGAACTGTGGCACAAACTAATATCTTGACCAGGGTCACAGAGGTGAAAAACGTAATTTTTGGGCTAGGCTTGCTATTCTGGTGCGGTTTAACACCCCACTCGCTATGGATACAAGATCCAATTGCATTACTATTCTACCCTTGAAATCGAAGTTGACAGTGATTAAACCACATCAGAAACTAGCCAACTGTGGCACAAACTAATATCTTGACCAGGGTCACAGAGGTGAAAACAACGTAATTTTGGGCTAGGCTTGCTATTCTGGTGCGGTTTAAACACCCCCCCGCTATGATACAAGATCCAATTGCATTACTATCTACCCTTGAAATCGAAGTTGACAGTGATTAAACCACATCAGAAACTAACCGAACTGTGGCACAAACTAATATCTTGACCAGGGTCACAGAGGTGAAACAACGTAATTTTGGGCTAGGCTTGCTATTCTGGTGCGGTTTAACACCCCCACTCGCTATGGATACAAGTCCATTGCATTACTATTCTACCCTTGAAATCGAAGTTGACAGTGATTAAACCACATCAGAAACTAGCCGAACTGTGGCACAAACTAATATCTTGACCAGGGTCACAGAGGTGAAAACAACGTAATTTTGGGCTAGGCTTGCTATTCTGGTGCGGTTTAAACACCCCCACTCGCTATGGATACAAGGTCCAGTGCATTACTATTCTACCCTTGAAATCGAAGTTGACAGTGATTAAACCACATCAGAAACTAGCCGAACTGTGGCACAAACTAATATCTTGACCAGGGTCACAGAGGTGAAAACAACGTAATTTTGGGCTAGGCTTGCTATTCTGGTGCGGTTTAAACACCCCCACTCGCTATGGATACAAGATCCAATTGCATTACTATTCTACCCTTGAAATCGAGTTGACAGTGATTAACACATCAGAAACTAACCGAACTGTGGCACAAACTAATATCTTGACCAGGGTCACAGAGGTGAAACAACGTAATTTGGGCTAGGCTTGCTATTCTGGTGCGGTTTAAACACCCCCACTCGCTATGGAACAAGGTCCAAGTGCATTACTATTCTACCTTGAATCGAAGTTGACAGTGATTAAACCACATCAGAACTAGCCGAACTGTGGCACAAACTAATATCTTGACCAGGGTCACAGAGGTGAAAACAACGTAATTTTGGGCTAGGCTTGCTATTCTGGTGCGGTTTAAACATCCCCATCGCTATGATACAAGATCCAATGCATTACTATTCTACCCTTGAAATCGAAGTTGACAGTGATTAAACCACATCAGAAACTAACCGAACTGTGCACAAACTAATATCTTGACCAGGGTCACAGAGGTGAAAACAACGTAATTTGGGCTAGGCTTGCTATTCTGGTGCGGTTTAAACACCCCACTCGCTATGGAACAAGATCCAATTGCATTACTATTCTACCCTGAAATCGAAGTTGACAGTGATTAAACCACATCAGAAACTAACCGAACTGTGGCACAAACGAATATCTTGACCAGGGTCACAGAGGTGAAAACAACGTAATTTTGGGCTAGGCTTGCTATTCTGGTGCGGTTAAACATCCCCACTCGCTATGGATACAAGATCCAATTGCATTACTATTCTACCCTTGAAATCGAAGTTGACAGTGATTAAACCACATCAGAAACTAGCCGAACTGTGGCACAAACTAATATCTTGACCAGGGTCAAGAGGTGAAAACAACGTAATTTTGGGCTAGGCTTGCTATTCTGGTGCGGTTTAAACACCCCACTCGCTATGGATACAAGGTCCAAGTGCATTACTATTCTACCCTTGAATCGAAGTTGACAGTGATTAAACCACATCAGAAACTAGCCGAACTGTGGCACAAACTAATATCTTGACCAGGGTCACAGAGGTGAAAACAACGTAATTTTGGGCTAGGCTTGCTATTCTGGTGCGGTTTAAACATCCCACTCGCTATGTATACAAGATCCAATTGCATTACTATTCTACCCTTGAAATCGAAGTTGACAGTGATTAAACCACATCAGAAACTAGCCGAACTGTGGCACAAACTAATATCTTGACCAGGGTCACAGAGGTGAAAACAACGTAATTTTGGGCTAGGCTTGCTATTCTGGTGCGGTTTAAACACCCCCACTCGCTATGGATACAAGATCCAATTGCATTACTATTCTACCCTTGAAATCGAAGTTGACAGTGATTAAACCACATCAGAAACTAACCGAACTGTGGCACAAACTAATATCTGACCAGGGTCACAGAGGGTAAACAACGTAATTTGGGCTAGGCTTGCTATCTGGTGCGGTTAACATCCCACTCGCTATGTATACAAGATCCAATTGCATTACTATTCTACCTTGAATCGAAGTTGACAGTGATTAAACCACATCAGAACTAACCGAACTGTGGCACAAACTAATATCTTGACCAGGTCAAGAGGTGAAACAACGTAATTTTGGGCTAGGCTTGCTATTCTGGTGCGGTTTAAACACCCCCACTCGCTATGGATACAAGGTCCAAGTGCATTACTATTCTACCCTTGAAATCGAAGTTGACAGTGATTAAACCACATCAGAAACTAGCCGAACTGTGGCACAACTAATATCTTGACCAGGGTCACAGAGGTGAAAACAACGTAATTTGGGCTAGGCTTGCTATTCTGGTGCGGTTTAAACATCCCCACTCGCTATGTATACAAGATCCAATTGCATTACTATTTACCCTTGAAATCGAAGTTGACAGTGATTAAACCACATCAGAAACTAGCCGAACTGTGGCACAAACTAATATCTTGACCAGGGTCACAGAGGTGAAAACAACGTAATTTTGGGCTAGGCTTGCTATTCTGGTGCGGTTTAAACACCCCACTCGCTATGGATACAAGTCCAATGCATTACTATTCTACCCTTGAAATCGAAGTTGACAGTGATTAAACCACATCAGAAACTAACCGAATTGTGGCACAAACTAATATCTTGACCAGGGTCACAGAGGTGAGAACAACGTAATTTGGGCTAGGCTTGCTATTCTGGTGCGGTTAAACATCCCCACTCGCTATGTATACAGATCCAATTGCATTACTATTCTACCCTTGAAATCGAAGTTGACAGTGATTAAACCACATCAGAAACTAACCGAACTGTGGCACAAACTAATATCTTGACCAGGGTCACAGAGGTGAGAACAACGTAATTTTGGGCTAGGCTTGCTATTCTGGTGCGGTTTAAACACCCCACTCGCTATGGATACAAGTCCAAGTGCATTACTATTCTACCCTTGAAATCGAAGTTGACAGTGATTAAACCACATCAGAAACTAGCCGAACTGTGGCACAAACTAATATCTTGACCAGGGTCACAGAGGTGAAACAACGTAATTTTGGGCTAGGCTTGCTATTCTGGTGCGGTTTAAACACCCCACTCGCTATGGATACAAGATCCAATTGCATTACTATTCTACCCTTGAAATCGAAGTTGACAGTGATTAAACCACATCAGAAACTAACCGAACTGTGGCACAAACTAATATCTTGACCAGGGTCATAGAGGTGAAAACAACGTAATTTTGGGCTAGGCTTGCTATTCTGGTGCGGTTTAAACATCCCCCACTCGCTATGGATACAAGATCCAATTGCATTACTATTCTACCCTTGAAATCGAAGTTGACAGTGATTAAACCACATCAGAAACTAGCCGAACTGTGGCACAAACTAATATCTTGACCAGGGTCACAGAGGTGAAAACAACGTAATTTTGGGCTAGGCTTGCTATTCTGGTGCGGTTTAAACACCCCACTCGCTATGGATACAAGTCCAAGTGCATTACTATTCTACCCTTGAAATCGAAGTTGACAGTGATTAAACCACATCAGAAACTAGCCGAACTGTGGCACAAACTAATATCTCGACCAGGGTCACAGAGGTGAAAACACGTAATTTTGGGCTAGGCTTGCTATTCTGTGCGGTTTAACACCCCACTCGCTATGTATACAAGATCCAATTGCATTACTATTCTACCCTTGAAATCGAAGTTGACAGTGATTAAACCACATCAGAAACTAGCCGAACTGTGGCACAAACTAATATCTTGACCAGGGTCACAGAGGTGAAAACAACGTAATTTTGGGCTAGGCTTGCTATATTCTGGTGCGGTTTAAACACCCCCACTCGCTATGGATACAAGATCCAATTGCATTACTATTCTACCCTTGAAATCGAAGTTGACAGTGATTAAACCACATCAGAAACTAACCGAACTGTGGCACAAACGAATATCTTGACCAGGGTCATAGAGGTGAAACAACGTAATTTTGGGCTAGGCTTGCTATTCTGGTGCGGTTTAAACATCCCCACTCGCTATGGATACAAGATCCAATTGCATTACTATTCTACCCTTGAAATCGAAGTTGACAGTGATTAAACCACATCAGAAACTAGCCGAACTGTGGCACAAACTAATATCTTGACCAGGGTCACAGAGGTGAAAACAACGTAATTTTGGGCTAGGCTTGCTATTCTGGTGCGGTTTAAACACCCCCACTCGCTATGGATACAAGGTCCAAGTGCATTACTATTCTACCCTTGAAATCGAAGTTGACAGTGATTAAACCACATCAGAAACTAGCCGAACTGTGGCACAAACTAATATCTTGACCAGGGTCACAGAGGTGAAAACAACGTAATTTTGGGCTAGGCTTGCTATTCTGGTGCGGTTTAAACATCCCCACTCGCTATGTATACAAGATCCAATTGCATTACTATTCTACCCTTGAAATCGAAGTTGACAGTGATTAAACCACATCAGAAACTACCGAACTGTGGCACAAACTAATATCTTGACCAGGGTCACAGAGGTGAAAACAACGTATTTTGGGCTAGGCTTGCTATATTCTGGTGCGGCTTAAACACCCCCACTCGCTATGTATACAAGATCCAATGCATTACTATTCTACCCTTGAAATCGAAGTTGACAGTGATTAAACCACATCAGAAACTACCGAACTGTGGCACAAACTAATATCTTGACCAGGGTCACAGAGGTGAAACAACGTAATTTTGGGCTAGGCTTGCATATTTCTGGTGCGGTTTAAACACCCCACTCGCTATGGATACAAGTCCAATTGCATTACTATTCTACCCTTGAAATCGAAGTTGACAGTGATTAACCACATCAGAAACTAACCGAACTGTGGCACAAACTAATATCTGACCAGGGTCACAGAGGTGTAAACAACGTAATTTGGGCTAGGCTTGCTATTCTGGTGCGGTTTAAACACCCCACTCGCTATGGATACAAGATCCAATTGCATTACTATTCTACCCTTGAAATCGAAGTTGACAGTGATTAAACCACATCAGAAACTACCGAACTGTGGCACAAACTAATATCTTGACAGGGTCACAGAGGTGAAAACAACGTAATTTTGGGCTAGGCTTGCTATTCTGGTGCGGTTTAAACACCCCCACTCGCTATGGATACAAGGTCAAGTGCATTACTATTCTACCCTTGAAATCGAAGTTGACAGTGATTAAACCACATCAGAAACTAGCCGAACTGTGGCACAAACTAATATCTTGACCAGGGTCACAGAGGTGAAAACAACGTAATTTTGGGCTAGGCTTGCTATTCTGGTGCGGTTTAACACCCCCACTCGCTATGGATACAAGATCCAATTGCATTACTATTCTACCCTTGAAATCGAAGTTGACAGTGATTAAACCACATCAGAAACTAACCGAACTGTGGCACAAACTAATATCTTGACCAGGGTCACAGAGGTGAAAACAACGTAATTTGGGCTAGGCTTGCTATTCTGGTGCGGTTTAAACACCCCACTCGCTATGGATACAAGTCCAAGTGCATTACTATTCTACCCTTGAAATCGAAGTTGACAGTGATTAAACCACATCAGAAACTAGCCGAACTGTGGCACAAACTAATATCTTGACCAGGGTCACAGAGGTGAAAACAACGTAATTTTGGGCTAGGCTTGCTATTCTGGTGCGGTTTAAACATCCCCACTCGCTATGTATACAAGATCCAATTGCATTACTATTCTACCCTTGAAATCGAAGTTGACAGTGATTAAACCACATCAGAAACTAACCGAACTGTGGCACAAACTAATATCTTGACCAGGGTCACAGAGGTGAAAACAACGTAATTTTGGGCTAGGCTTGCTATTCTGGTGCGGTTTAACACCCCCACTCGCTATGGATACAAGGTCCAAGTGCATTACTATTCTACCCTTGAAATCGAAGTTGACAGTGATTAAACCACATCAGAAACTAGCCGAACTGTGGCACAAACTAATATCTTGACCAGGGTCACAGAGGTGAAAACAACGTAATTTTGGGCTAGGCTTGCTATTCTGGTGCGGTTTAAACACCCCCACTCGCTATGGATACAAGGTCCAAGTGCATTACTATTCTACCCTTGAAATCGAAGTTGACAGTGATTAAACCACATCAGAAACTAGCCGAACTGTGGCACAAACTAATATCTTGACCAGGGTCACAGAGGTGAAAACAACGTAATTTTGGGCTAGGCTTGCTATTCTGGTGCGGTTTAAACACCCCACTCGCTATGGATACAAGATCCAATTGCATTACTATTCTACCCTTGAAATCGAAGTTGACAGTGATTAAACCACATCAGAAACTAACCGAACTGTGGCACAAACTAATATCTTGACCAGGGTCACAGAGGTGAAAACAACGTAATTTTGGGCTAGGCTTGCTATTCTGGTGCGGTTTAAACACCCCACTCGCTATGGATACAAGGTCCAAGTGCATTACTATTCTACCCTTGAAATCGAAGTTGACAGTGATTAAACACATCAGAAACTAGCCGAACTGTGGCACAAACTAATATCTTGACCAGGGTCACAGAGGTGAAACAACGTAATTTTGGGCTAGGCTTGCTATTCTGGTGCGGTTTAAACATCCCCACTCGCTATGTATACAAGATCCAATTGCATTACTATTCTACCCTTGAAATCGAAGTTGACAGTGATTAAACCACATCAGAAACTAACCGAACTGTGGCACAAACTAATATCTTGACCAGGGTCACAGAGGTGAAAACAACGTAATTTTGGGCTAGGCTTGCTATTCTGGTGCGGTTTAACACCCCACTCGCTATGGATACAAGGTCCAAGTGCATTACTATTCTACCCTTGAAATCGAAGTTGACAGTGATTAAACCACATCAGAAACTAGCCGAACTGTGGCACAAACTAATATCTTGACCAGGGTCACAGAGGTGAAAACAACGTAATTTTGGGCTAGGCTTGCTATTCTGGTGCGGTTTAAACATCCCACTCGCTATGGATACAAGATCCAATTGCATTACTATTCTACCCTTGAAATCGAAGTTGACAGTGATTAAACCACATCAGAAACTAACCGAACTGTGGCACAAACTAATATCTTGACCAGGGTCACAGAGGTGAAAACAACGTAATTTTGGGCTAGGCTTGCTATTCTGGTGCGGTTTAAACATCCCCACTCGCTATGGATACAAGATCCAATTGCATTACTATTCTACCTTGAAATCGAAGTTGACAGTGATTAAACCACATCAGAAACTAGCCGAACTGTGGCACAAACTAATATCTTGACCAGGGTCACAGAGGTGAAAACAACGTAATTTTGGGCTAGGCTTGCTATTCTGGTGCGGTTTAAACATCCCCACTCGCTATGGATACAAGATCCAATTGCATTACTATTCTACCCTTGAAATCGAAGTTGACAGTGATTAAACCACATCAGAAACTAACCGAACTGTGGCACAAACTAATATCTTGACCAGGGTCACAGAGGTGAAAACAACGTAATTTTGGGCTAGGCTTGCTATTCTGGTGCGGTTTAAACATCCCCACTCGCTATGGATACAAGATCCAATTGCATTACTATTCTACCCTTGAAATCGAAGTTGACAGTGATTAAACTACATCAGAAACTAGCCGAACTGTGGCACAAACTAATATCTTGACCAGGGTCACAGAGGTGAAAACAACGTAATTTTGGGCTAGGCTTGCTATTCTGGTGCGGTTTAAGCACCCCCACTCGCTATGGATACAAGGTCCAATTGCATTACTATTCTACCGTTGAAACCGAAGTTGACAGTGTTAGACCACATCAGAAACTAGCCAAACTGTGGCACAAACTATTTGGGGTTCAAAATACGCCCTACTTTCATTGAATCAAAAAAGCCTTTAAGTTAAGATAGTTTTGATGTTAATTTTGAGTTTTTGTTTTATTATTATTATTATTATTTGAGTTTTTGTTTTTTATTATTATTATTATTGCTTTTGTTTTATTCCAAGATTGTAGTTATTATTTTTATTTAATTCTGGTATACTATATGAAATGTTAATGAATGTAATATGGATGCAAAATCTGAAGTGAATGAAATAAATAAATAAATAAATAGACAAAATTGCCTAAGCAAGGTATTAATCTCACCCTTGCTTTAAGAGCAGGGAGCCCATGCCCGGCAGTGGTATTCGCCTCGAGGACCATTCCGTGTCCCTGTAAGAGGGTACGAGGACTCTTCTTGTCTTGGTATTATTCAAAGAGCGTTTGTGAAGGATAAGGTGTCGATACTAATACGCAGATAGCTACGGCTATGTCGTTCTTATTTATTTATATATATAATGTATTATTTTATTTACATCAAAATACAGTTTAGCTTAGTAAAACTATAAAACTATAGCAAAAATTTAGTTGCTCTATAAAGAGAAACAACATTTAAAGCTATTGCTTCACCACTTTTGTATGTTTTTTATATTTCAAAATCCTAAATTGCTTTCATATTTTTAATGTTCCGTCTTCTGTTGTTTTAATATTCAAAATTCCATTTATGTCATCTTTATAGCATATTAAACTCTTTTAAGATAAATCGTATAGAGGTTACATATTATATTTATTTTTATTTACTTCAGATTTTGCATCCATATTATGAATATAAATATGTATAACGTATTCGAATAAAAAATATATTTAAATCTACTTAAACATACGTAAGATGTTGTCTATAAATATTGTGAGTTCATTATTTTTCTCCAACCGAATGTTACTTATTAAAAATCATTTGAGGGGTATTATAAATGTTTTTTTTTGCTTAGATGGGTGGACGAGCTCACAGCCCACCTGTTGTTAAGTGGTCACTAGAGCCCATAGACATCTAAAACCGTAAATGCGCCAACCACCTTGAGATTTAAGTTCTAAGGTCTCAGTATAGCTACAACGGCTGTCCTACCCTTCAAACCGAAACGCATTACTGCTTCACGGCAGAAATAGGCAGGGTGGTAGTACCCACCCGCGCGGGTCACAAGAGGTCCTAGCACCAGTAATTACGCAAATTATAATTTTGCGGGTTTAATTTTTATTACACGATGCTATTCCTGAATTTCCCAGGTAGTAACCAGAAGACAAGTCCCGAGCATTGTCCCTGGGGCATTGGCGAGAACTAATTTTAGATTTACAACGAGAGCTGTATGAAATGTTTCTTGCCAATTCTTCTCAGTTAGTTATTATGACGCTCGTGAAGGCCTCATTAAAAAAAATCGGTCGTCTGTAAAGTCGGCTTACTGACGATAGTTGAACGTGACAACGTCATCAGAAAACACTGATGGAAAGGTTTCATTTTTCAATTATCGCAATTATCGTTGCTATAAACAATTGACATCACATTCATTTTTCACTGAACTTCATACTTGACGAAAACATGTAAATGTATTATTGTATAGCAGCTGTCCACGCGGATGCATCGCTCACTCAAGTAGGAGAGAGACAGATGTCGAACGCTGCCGAACGCGGAGGCCGATTGTGCCTCTTTGTCGCTCGTTGCGCGCTCTCGCTCGCACTTCAAGCCTTAAATAGAACGCCTCAGAGCGAGGTAGCGCCGCATGAGTCATGTTTTTTCCTGCGTGCAGCCGGCTCCATCGAATTATAAGACGTTGTCACTTCAAAAATATTTTACTAAATAACAAGTTCCAATGAAAGATCCGTGGAGACGTTTCGACTTGATGGTCGGGCCAGCCGTTGTACTGTAAAAACTGAGACTTAGAACTCATTCTTCAAGAGGGTGGCGACATTGCTGATGCATATTTATGGGCTCCGGGGACCACATAACACCAAGTGAACTGTGAGCTCGTCCACGCATCTTAGCAATAAAACAAATATACAAATCATTTGCAAGTATTTATATACATAGTTTACAGGTGGTAGGACCTCTTGTGAGTCCGCACGGGTAGGTACCACCTCCCTACCTATTTCTGCCGTGAACCAGTAATGCGTTTCGGTTTGAAGGGTGGGGCAGCCTTTGTAACTATACTGAGACCTTAGAACCTATATCTCAAGGTGGGTGGCGCATTTACGTTGTAAATGTCTATGGGCTCCAGTAACCACTTAACACCAAATTGGGTGTGAGTTCGTCCACCCATCTCAGCAATAAAATAAAATAAAAATGTAAAAAAATGTCAGTATTCGCGAGTCGTAGAATTAAAGCTACTTTTACGGTTTGATTAATCCAGTCATGTAGTTATAAGTCTTTCGTGACCACGAAAACTAAAGTATTCGAAGCGTCAGCAATAATAAACGAGATTGATCTGTAAAATTAATTTTGATCCTACAATTGCAGATATTACAACTTCACTTACCGAAATATTTATTCAACAGCTAATCACAGTCGCCACTGCATTCGAATCTGAAACAATTAATGGAGTTTCAATTATTATTGGGATAACAATATTAATTTAGTTCTATTTCTATGATATCTATATAAGTATATGTAGGATTTTTTTTTTATTTAAGGAACAAAAGCCTTTATCTATGTAAATTAAGGTTAAACTTACATAAAAGCAAATATGTATATATATTAGTGTTTAGGAGGAAAAAGGGAAAGAATCTTATGACCCGCCTATTGTGACGTATGTTTTCCAACTTAATCGCTGTGGGCCTAAAGGTTATTCTAGCTACGCTCGGACGAGTTGGTGAGCTCAGGGGGCTCAAACCTGACGCTGCTAACACTAGCCCTATCAAGAGCAGTGCTTCGCTGAACCTACTAGAATCAGAATCGAGATGCATTGTGAAGATCCGGCGAGAAACTCAGTGGGTTATGTCTATGTGAAAAGTCGTTCCCGAAGCCAAGACACCAGAGCTGGTATATTTCTGATTTTTTTTAAAAATAATTATGTCCTGTATGGCATGGAAAAAATGGCCGAGTAGAAGAATTCACCCCAAGGCCCGTCCCATGCCTCCCCCCGTAAGGAAGAATGACGTCCCCGGCAATAAAGGTAATAGTTTTGTGAACAAGTTTTGTCAATATTACATTGGTATCATGTTTTTTTTATTGCCCGTGTAGGCAGACGAAGCATACGGCCCACCTAATGGTGAGTGGTTACCGTCGCCCATGGTCTTCAGCAATGCCAGGGGCAGAGCCAAGACGCTGCCTACCGTTGTAATGTCCCATTTATAGTATCAGAAAAATTATCTAACAGAAAATCGTTAGAACAATCCAAAAATACATACCATCACTTGTCAAAGATTTGAATAAAACCCGTTTTGTATAAAAGAGCTTTAACAATACGATTTAAAAGGCGGTTGAAGTTAAAATTTTAACAATACGTAGTGGCGGCTTTGTGTCCGCAGTTGCAGTTTTACAAAGAGAATATTGTGAATGTAACATTAACTTAAAATGTCTAGAGCAGACAACCAGAAATGAGATTACTGGTGGTAGGACCTCTTGTGAGTCCGCGCGGGTAGGTACCACCACCCTGCCTATTTCTGCCGTGAAGCAGTAATGCGTTTCGGTTTGAAGGGCGGGGCAGCCGTTGTAACTATACTGAGACCTTAGAACTTATGTCTCAAGGTAGGTGGCGCACTTACGTTGTATATGTCTATGGGCTACAATAACCACTTAACACCAGGTGGGCTGTGAGCTCGTCCACTCATCTAAGCAATAAAAAAAAAAGATTTAGCAGCGCGCTGAATATTGTACAGTGGCAACCGCTTTTTGGTGTTGCCTGAAAACAGCATCATTCTATCTCTTTAGCTAATTGCCTTAGCACTAAGATAGGCCGTGCGCGCATCAACCTTAGAGCATGAAAGAAAAGCATCAACATTTGACTGACTGGCTGGTGCAGTAGTTAGCGCAAAAGACCATTGTGCCCAGGGTCGTGGATTCGATCCCCTAATCGGACTAGCATTGTGTGATGAACAGGTCTGTTTGCTCTTTGCTGGGCGTTTATTATCTATATATGTATAAATTTAAATATAAGCATGTTTGTCAGCCTCTGGTACCCTTAACACAGGGAATTCTAAATTGAGTCTGGATGACCGTGCGGTATTTTTTCCCGGGTTTTATTATTATTACAGCATATTGCGATTCGCAAGCTCGCCCGTCCGAAATTCTTTAGTTTTAATTCGTTTCTAAATGCTGCCTCATTGACGCCAAGAAGGATTAATTTCGGGCTCTCCAGCCATATATATCCTTTCCGATATATGGTCGACCTCCGACGTCACGCTTGCCTGCAACAACTATGAAACGCCCAGCTTTTTTTTCTTAATTATCAAAATTATATACGACCAGCTGTGCCCGTCCGCTTCACTGGGCTTTTAAAATTAACATTATTATTTCTCACCCCACAAAGATTCTCATCATTAACGCCCCCGCAACTGGTGTGGGGAGTCCAACACTCATATAAATATTAACCTATCCATTAAGTACATGTATTTTCTATATGGATACCAAGTTTCAAGTCAATCGGATGCATGGTTCAGCAGTTATAACGGACCATTGTAGATTTATATATTAGTACTTGTTGACCCGGCAGACTTCGTAGTATCAATCGATAAATAAAAGACTTAAAGTTTTGCATAAAATAAATTTAAAACAAAAGGAATCCGTCCGACGGGGGACACATCAAAGGAAAAACAAAATTGTTATTTTATTTAATTCCGAGCATTTTCATATTTATCTACCTTTTAAACCCCTGGACTTCCACAAATAATTCAAGACCAAATTTTGCCAAATCGGTCCAGCCGTTCTCGAGTTTTAGCGAGACTAACGAACAGCAATTCATTTTTATACATATAGATAGATAGATAGATGATTCACAGTCACTTCCATATAACATAGAAAAGCCTCAAGTATAGGATAGTGGTTGCTCAAATATAATACTATACTAATGAATATTTGCCATATTGGTCGTCGTGGCCTAACGGATAAGACGTCGGTGCATTCGTGTTGAAGCGATGCACCGGTGTTCGAATCCCGCAGGCGGGTACCAATTTTTCTAATGAAATACGTACTCAAGAAATGTTCACGATTGACTTCCACGGTGAAGGAATAACATCGTGTAATAAAAATGAAACCCGCAAAATTATAATTTGCGTAATTACTGGTGGTAGGACCTCTTGTGAGTCCGCACGGGTAGGTACCACCGCCCCGCCTATTTCTGCCGTGAAGCAGTAATGCGTTTCGGTTTGAAGGGTGGGGCAGCCGTTGTGACTATACTGAGACCTTAGAACTATATCTCAAGGTGTGTGGCGCATTTACGTTGTAGATGTCTATGGGCTCCAGTAACCACTTAACATCAGGTGGGCTGTGAGCTCGTCCACACAGCTAAGCAATAAAAAAATAAAAAAAATAAAATATTCAGTGGTACATCGAACCACATTGATATCCGTGTAGTGGGCCAATTTCAGTTGAACATTCGTTGCGGAATCCACGCGGACACGCCGTGTCGCCGGAATCCGTCGACTTTGCCTTTGACAGACATTTTAATGACAAAACATTTTTTTATGTAGTGCTGCGATTACGCTGCTAACGAGGTTGTGAGAAGTTGAATTGAGATAGGATGTAATAAAACATTTTACTGGAAGCAGATTTCGAGGAAGATACGAAGGCTAATTTAAAAAATTGTATGGAATCTTCAAGAATGGTTGGCTACAGTAATAGTTATAACTAGCAGGATAATTGTACGGATTTCTGATGGAGTTTTTAACTTTTTTTAAGGAATGAGTTCCTTCCATTTCTTCATAGAATATTTATAAGAATTTTGTTGAACCAAATTTTTTTTATAAAATTTTTTATATAAAAATTCCTGGGTTCTTTATTAAGATAAAAGAAAAGAAAAGAAAAAATGATCTCTCTTAAGCTGCTCTTGCTCAATATAAGGTATTGTAAGCCCGCACGGGTATTGACAACAACTCTGTCTATTTCCATCTCCAAGTATTCATGCATTCCAAAGTTCGACCTCACGTCTCAAGATTTCACTTTGTGACGTCGACGTTACCAACGGTGAGATGTGAGCTCCCAATATTTTATTTATTGCTTAGGTGGGTGGACGAGCTCACGGCCCACCTGATGTTAAGTGGTTACCGGAGCCCATAGACATCTACAGCGTAAATGCCGCTATCTATCTTGAGATATGAATTCTAAGGTCTAAGTAATTTGTACAGTACAACGGCTACCCCAGCCTTCAAACCGAAACGCATTACTGTTTCACGGCAGAAATAGGCAGTGTGGTAGTACCTACCCGTACGGACTCACAAGACGTCCTACCTCCAGTAATGATAGTTATAATTATCTAATTTACCTCTATGCTTTAGTAACGTGTAATCTGTATGAATGATTCTGGAAATTTATGCGTACCTAATTATTGGCGATAAGGTATGTTACGATGTCCCGGATTTTCCGCTGTCAGGGATTTTCCGCTCCTAATCGAAGGATTTTACACCTACAAGCAAGCCTTGTTTATTTATTGGACAGAAAACCGCCCTGGCCTATAGAATAAAATGCCCGCTGTACCTCGACCATGCCGAAAAGAATTTAATTGGTGTTCTTAAACGACTTCTTGATGAAACCTTCTCTTGAAGAAACCTTTTTTGATGTGACAACGTCTTATAATTCGATGGAGCCGGCTGCACGCACGAAAAAACATGACTCATGCGGCGTTAACTCCCTCTGAAGCGTTCCATTTAAGGCTTGAAGTGCAAGCGAGAGCGCGCAACGAGCGACAAAGAGGCACAATCGGCCTCCGCGTTCGGCAGCGTTCGACATCTGTCTCTCTCCTACTTGAGTGAGCGATGCATCCGCGTGGACAGCTGCTATACAATAATACATTTACATGTTTTCGTCAAGTATGAAGTTCACTGAAAACTGAATGTGGTGTCAATTGTTTATAGCAACGATAATTGCGATAATTAAAAAATGAAACCATTCCATCGGTACTTCAATTTTCTTATGACGTTCAACTATCGTCAGTAAACCGACTTTACAGACATCCGATTCTTTTGTATGCTGTTGTGTTTTTGCGTAGACATTTTAAAGAGCTCGCGGCTCGTCTTGTTTTAAACCGGAGCCCACGGCGTGAATGCCAATAATGGCACCATAACACAAGATAACACCACGATCTTCGATCAATAATACTACTAGATTCGCGATTAGCGCTTCAAAAGCGGCCCGAAAAATAAGACCACAAATAAATTTGTGGTCTTATTTCAAATTAGTATGGTCCAATCATAGCCAACACTAAGACGTCAAAACGCTGCAATGCGCGTTCAAAAACTGAGTAAAAAACCACCGTAACACCAAGGTTTTGGAAGGAATATCTTTTTTTGGTAAATTTATATTATTAAGTGTATTTCATAAAATAATAAACACAATTATATTGTAAATAAAACACAATTTACGAATATTGTAATTGTTTGGCCAATGTTTGCAACAAGGCACCAACTATTGTAACAAACATCACCTATTCTTGGACAGGGAATGCATAGAGTAGTTTTGTTATTTTATAATGTTATTTTTGTTTGTAGATTTCCTAGTAGCCCCTTGTCGCTGTGCACAATGGATATGTATTGTCGCGAAAGAAAGAGGAGAAGAAATATAGAACTCTTTTAAAAATTCTAGAATTGTTCAATGGTGGTGGCAAATCAATGCAAAAAAGTATTAAAAAAACTTTATATGTATGTGTAAATATTTTAAGCGTATATGCTGAAAAGGATTTGTTTTCTGGGGGAAACGAACACAGCCATAAAATAAGCCTAAATTAAACTGATTATAGAAAAATTCATTGATATAAGATTACATTATATTTGTAAAAAAGAAACCGCTCATATAAAAATGACTTCTAAAAGACAGCTTTATAACAAACTGAATCTGTTTAAAGGTATGTAGCGGGCTTAGCTTCGACAGTCTGTGTCGAGTCATCGCACAATAAACAGGTTGCAAACTGTCGTGTCTTATTAATAATTATCACCACATAATACCACACACGCTCTATATAAGCACAGACTCCACATTAGTGACCCCGACGTGATTTGCTGACGACGTGACTGAGACGTGATTATAGTGGTGATGAACTGTAACAATTTATAGTGAAAGACATTACGTGTTTTAAGGTGAAAAACTGAAACTGTTAGATTGTGTAATTTACATATATTTTTTTGTGGCAAAATCATCTGCCAGCCGCTGCACGCGCAGTATTAGCCGTGACGGATACCAAAGATATTTCGACCTTGGCAACGATCGCCGATAAAGTTATGGAGAATATGAAACCCACGAACAGCGTCGCCGAAGTCACCAGCTCCAAACAAGTGGACTCAGCAATGGCTGCCGAGATAGCCAAGATAAATGTCCGGTTAAGCAAGATCGAAGGTGCAGGAAGAGCTTCCAGACCATTCTTTCACCGGAACTATTCCCGAGATGGAAGGTCAGCGTCCCGCGGACGAAGAGGACGTACTCCTCGTCGTACTCCAGCAAGCGAGGATTGGGTATGCTTTTACCATTACAAATATAAGGAAAAAGCACACCGGTGTGTAGAGCCTTGCGCCTGGGAGAAGAAGCAGGGAAACTAACCACCGCGCAGTCATCACTGGCGGAAGTCTGCAGCGGAACAAATTACCGCCTAAGTGTTACGGACCGTTGTAGTGGATTACGTTTTTTAATAGACACTGGTGCGAATATTTCGGTATTGCCACGTAGTAAAGTGCAAAAAAACGTTAGCAGTGAGTGTACAGACTATACATTATATGCGGCCAATGGAACTATGATAAGAACTTATGGACTAAAAACTTTATTACTAGATTTAGGGTTACGTAGAGCATTTCGCTGGACTTTTGTAATAGCTGACGTACGACAGCCGATCATAGGTGCCGATTTTTTAGTACATTTTAAGTTAATCGTAGATTTAAGTACACGTAAGCTTTTTGATGATGTCACAAAGTTGAACATTTTTACTGGGATTGTCAACACTAACGAACAATCAGTAAAAACGGTAGACGTGACACATCCATTTTACCAGTTGTTGGCCGAGTATCCTGATATTACCAAGCCAATATCATTCAAGGAACCGCCCAAACATGCGGTCTACCATGAAATTATTACCACGGGCCCGCCTGTCCACGCTAAGGCGAGGCCGTTGCCACCGCACCGATACGCGAAGGTTAAAGAAGAATTTAAAATTATGCTAGAGCTAGGCATTTGTAAACCGTCGAAAAGTGCATGGGCAAGCCCTCTGCATGTGGTACCTAAAAAGGACGGACAAATTCGCCCATGCGGTGACTATAGAGCACTTAATGCTGTGACGCAACCGGATAGATATCCGATACCGAGGTTGCATGACTTCACTTACTTATTACATAATAAAAAGTACTTTTCACGGATTGATATAAATAGGGCCTATCATTTTATTATGGTAGCGCCTGAGGATGTGGAGAAGACAGCAGTGATCACACCTTTCGGACTTTTTGAGTTTCCGCGTATGCCGTTCGGCTTACGCAATGCCGCACAAACCTTTCAACGGTTTATGAATCACACAGTGTTAGAAGGTCTAGATTTTTTGTATGGTTATATCGATGACGTCATAATTGCAAGTGAAGATTTAAGCACTCATAAAAAACATTTGCGTGAAGTTTTTGAACGTTTCAACAAGTTTGGTATTACTATAAATTTACACAAGTGCTGTTTCGGTCAGCCTAAGATAGAATTTTTAGGTTTTGAAGTATCAACAGAAGGTATACGACCTTTGAAAGATAAAGTAGACGCAATTGAAAAATTCCCGAAACCTGAAACCGTTCAACAACTTCGTAGATTTTTAGGCATGGTCAATTTTTACAGATTGCATATGCCGCATGCCGTAGCATATCAAGCAGAACTTAATAAATATTTAATAAATTCAAAGAAAAACGATAAGTCTATAATCAAATGGACGGACAATGCAAACAAAGCATTTTTAGAATGCAAAAATAATTTACAGAATGCAGCTACGCTGTCGTATCCGAAACCTGATGCCGCACTTGCACTTATGACTGATGCGTCGAGTACGTGTGTGGGTGCGGTGTTGCAACAGTTCGTTAATAACACGTGGAAACCACTAGGTTATTTTTCCAAGAAAATGACCACAGCGGAGACCAAATACAGTACCTACGATAGGGAACTGTTAGCAGTATTTTCAGCTATAAAATATTTTAGAAATATGGTAGAAGGTCATAACTTAATTATATATACGGATCACAAGCCGTTAACATTTGCGTTTTCTAAAATAGGAGGAAACAATGAGCTACCGCGTCGCATCAGACAACTCTTATTTATTAGTGAGTTCACGTCAGATATTAGGTACATAGACGGCGATAAGAATATTGTCGCAGATGCACTATCGCGTGTAGAAACAGTTAGTTGCCCCACGGTCTTGAATTTTACTGACATCGCACTCTCACAAGCTAACGACGAGCAACTTATTGAGTTACGTAGCAGGTCAAGTAACCAGTACAAATTCAAGGAAATATTGTTGTCAGATTGTAATATTCCCATAGTATGTGAAACCTCAACGGACAAAATTAGACCTTATATACCAGAACAGTATAGACGTTTAGCATTCGATTCAGTGCATAATTTGAGTCACCCAGGAATTCGAACCTCAAAAAAATTGGTGAAGGAAAGATTTTTCTGGGTTAATATGAATGTAGACGTCAGTAAATGGGCAAAAAGTTGTATTAAATGCCAACGAGCAAAAGTACATAGGCATACTAAATCTAAAATTAGTCAATTTCCGTTAGCTGAACGATTTACGCACATCCACGTAGATATAGTCGGCCCCTTGCCTATATCCTTGCAAGACTGTAGGTATTTAGTTACGATTGTAGATCGTCAAACTGGATGGCCAGAAGCCTTTCCAGTTAAGGATATTACGGCAGAGACGGTTGCAAAAGTAATAGTCGAGGGATGGATTTCGCGATTTGGCTGCCCCGCTAAACTAACCACGGATCAAGGCAGACAATTTGAAAGTAATGTTTTTAAGGAACCAATGAAGTGTCTAGGTATTGTCAAGACACGCACTACTCCCTATCACCCGCAATGCAACGGGTTAGTGGAAAGATGGCACCGTTCACTCAAGGCAGCGCTCATGGCCCGACTAGATTCTAAGACGTGGGTTGAAGAATTACCTATTGTTTTGCTAGGACTTCGTGCAGCACCACGGACCGACTCAGGCGTCAGTGCCGCCGAATCGACCTACGGGCAAACATTACGTTTACCGGGAGATTTTTATAATGATGGTATTATACCTATATTAGATCATTGTCAATACGTAAAGCATTTACGCGCTATGATATATAATTTGAAACCTAAACCGCTACCGCGTAAGGATGCTCATACAGTGTTTGTACATAGCGATTTGAATAACTGTACTCACGTTTTTGTTCGTTCAGATATAATTAAAAAATCGTTAGAACCTCCCTATGAAGGACCTTATAAAGTCCTAAATAGAACAGAGAAAGTATTTTTAGTGCAATTTCCTAACCGAGATGCGTATATATCGGTAGACAGGTTGAAACCCGCTTATATGCATACGGCAGAGGCAGAAAATAATTTGGTTATTAAAAATAACTTATTAACGGATAGACCTAAAATAAGTGACCGCAACAAGGAACCTATCAGAGCCTCCGAGAATAGCGATCAAAATCGCTCAGCTAATTACCGTGTTACACGTAGTGGTCGTATTGTGAAACCACCGGTACGTTTTGCTGACTAAGTAGATGAATAGAAAAACGATATCTTTTGCACAGTACAAAGTATTTCGCAAGAAATTGTAATTGTAATAATTCGCTAAGTTGGAAATTATGTGAAATTGTGCTACAAATGACTAGAAGTTTAAAAATGTTTTTAAATAGGATTACTTTTATTTTATATTTCGTATTTGTTAAGCAATGAATAATGTTACTAAGTTAAGATTTTTTATATTTTTACACTTTTTTTTTACATTATCTTATATACTTTTTTTTACATTTTACTCTTATTTTTTTGTAATAAAATTTTATGTCTTATTTTTAAGGGGGGAGTGATGTAGCGGGCTTAGCTTCGACAGTCTGTGTCGAGTCGTCGCACAATAAACAGGTTGCAAACTGTCGTGTCTTATTAATAATTATCACCACATAATACCACACACGCTCTATATAAGCACAGACTCCACAGGTAATTAAACCTACATTATTGTTTTAATTACTTCTGTATAAAGAATACGTGGAAAACATGTTTCGTGTTTCCTTTCATATTTTTTTTACTTTATTCAATTTTATTTTTTATCACCTATTTGTTGTAATAGCGGCAATGTAAAATATTATCTACAACTTTTTTGAATCGGTCAAAAATAGTTGCGACCATACAAAACAAACCTAAAACAAATATGTATATTCTGCAACTCTATGTCTTTCAATACTTACTGTGTTCTGAGCATTGAAATGTAATACCAAGAACTACATCTTGTTCCACAATACAATAAGCACGAAATTTTAAACAAATATTTTTAACCTTATAAATTAGGCTTTAAGTATCATTTTAGAATAAATATTTTTGTACTGATGACTTTTTATGTTCAAGTGACATTTTAAATTTATTCCATAATATTCTTTTTCTGACGAAAGGACCTAAATACATATATTTTGCAATGGTAATTAAACTTTATGTTTAAGTATTAAGGTTTATAATAAACTGAAGTCGTTAACATTATTAAACTTTTTTCTAAGAAATGAAGATGTTTTCGTGTCTGCAAACGTGGCCACTGGAGCGTCTTATTTTTGTTCCTGATCCGTAATCTAGTACTATTATTGATCGATGACCACGATACATGAAGTATGTAGCAGTCCCCATTGTGTTATTTTTTTGCCTAACTACCAGTAGCCGCGAGGAGCTATTCTGGATTCACCCTAACTGGGAGCCGAGCTCACGGGGCTGAGCCGAGGGGTGTTGTATAGTTGCCGTTCCACTCGAAATACCATGCACAGATCGGAATCCATGATAGGCTTGCGCCCAAAATACTTTATGGCGCCCACCCGTATGGGCTTACAATGTGGCCTAGCGTAAATGCAAATGGCGACCGCATTACTCTGGTATGATTCTCAGAGAATACTGCCTGTATAATCTCTATGGAGTCCCTTAATCATATTTTACGATATATTCAGGGAATTAGCGTGATGATATTCTGGGCCTAGGATACTACACTGCACGGTCTATCTGCCTGCAGCTTTAGTGATTACGTTCATACTTATACGTTCATTTGACAAGTTTTTTGGTTTGTTCCTTCAACGTGAATTCGACTGGTGGTAGGACCTCTTGTGAGTCCGCACGGGTAGGTACCACCGCCCTGCCTATTTCTGCCGTGAAGCAGTAATGCGTTTGGGTTTGAAGGGTGGGGCAGCCGTTGTAACTATACTGAGACCTTAGAATTTATATCTCAAGGTGTGTGGCGCATTTACGTTGTAGATGTCTATGGGCTCCAGTTACCACTTAACACCAGGTGAGCTGTGAGTTCGTCCACATATGTAAGCAATAAAAAAAATCGAATCTAGATAATAGACGATGATTAATTAAACATTGCTAACTTTAAAACGCCTCTTTTATTGTAAAACAACCCTCCAGTGAGCCAAGAAAAGCTTTGTAAACATTCTTCTGTACTTTTAAAAAGTTAAACGAGATTACTTTGTAAAGTGAAAAGACCGAGTCTAAACGAATTAACTGCTTTTACCGACCATTGAGAAGATACTGAAAATGTCGCCGAAGCTCTATCGTCGCTGTCGTAGAGACGACAATAAATAATTTGTTTGAAATCACAATAAAAAATTTGACGAATATGCCATTTTAAAGCTGTTTGCTCCTTCTTACGCAATCTTTATTGCGTTGACTACTAGAAAATCACTACTAGAGAATGGGTTGTCACCATTCCTTTCAAATCTCAATATCACGAACTCGTGTGTGAATCGAGGTTAAAAACCCCCCATAAAAGTAGTGTTTATCTTTCTAGTATTGTAATGTGGTCTATGGGTTTCGGTTATCTCTTAACATCAATTGAGTCAGAACCTGACTGTCCATTCTCTAAATAAAACTACGTACAGCTTTCAGAATAAAATGACAATAGGTAATGAAATTTACGTATGGCCACTCGAGTAATTGTCAGGTGATATATTTATTGCGGGTTCGACTCTAGGTCCGGGTCAACCACGCGGAGATTTATGTGATCCGTCTGCAGGTCAGTGTACTTTGTTTTCAGGTAAACGAAAAACGAAACCTTTTTATGTTAAAAGCAGACGTGCCCCGCAGTTTCACTCGTGTTCAGTTTTGTAATTAAGAGTAAAACCCTCGCGTTTTTCTGAAGCTTTCGATTACTTAAGAAACAAACATTCAAAAGCACAAACTTTCACGTTATATTGTTATACTAGCGACTCGCCCTCGCTTCGTTTCGGAAACATTAAATTTTATTATTGATAGCTGAGTCCCGCGATGTTACCCGCGGTTATTATCGAACCGCGGGGACGCCGCGGGGCAAAGCTGGTCCTTAAAAAAGTAGCCTAAGTTACTCCTTATATCATCAGCTACCTCTCAATGAAAGTCTCGCCAAAATCGGTCCAGCCGTTCCAGAGATTAGCCGGAACAAACAGACAGACAGACAGACAAAAATTGTAAAAAATGTTATTTTGGTTTATGTACCGTATATATATTCATATGCATGTAGTAAAAAGCGGTTGTTTCAATATTACAAACAGACACTCCAATTTTATTTATATGTATAGATTTAGGTTAGAAGAACTTCAAGATGTCAATATATCCATCGCTTATTCAGAAGATACGTTGGCTAGTTCTCTACAACTACACGCTCCGCTAGGACTCTCCTATCCTATCCAACCTCCTAATTTCTGACGACAAAATTCCTATCTCTGTCCTCTAGTCCTAAAGTCTGCTTATGGTCTAAGGCCCCAGCTGTAAACATTCTAACTAAAGTCTTTAACGATGAAGGAATGATATCGTGTAATAACTGGTGGTGTAAGATGTGAATGATGTAATGATTGAATGTGTAAGAGGTGTTTTTAATCACTCCGTGTTTTCTACACGGTCAAAAAATCGCTTAAAACACAATAAAATGTGAAAACCTTTGTAGTCTGCGACACAAAAAACAATCAGAACAGAATGGCCACTCAATATCCCTCGGGAAGGCACTTGTTAAGTATATTGTAATGTTCGAAATGCGAACTGCGGTAACTTGTAAAAAAGCCACACACTTAACAAGGGATATAAGCAATATCCGGCTAATGTATTTATAGTTACATTATCCGGATATTGATATTACACTCCATTCTAAGCCACTAGAATTTTATAGCGTACCAAGAAAATAGTGTTAAAAGTATTATTTTCTATTAGTATTAAATTAGTAGTATTAATCTATACATATAAATAAAATTAGAGTGTCTGTTTGTAATATTGAAATAACCGCTTTTTACTACATGCATATTATGAATATATCAAAATTACATTTTTTACAATTTTTGTCTGTCTGTTTGTTCCGGCTAATCTCTGGAACGGCTGGACCGATTTTGACGAGACTTTCACTGATAGGTAGCTGAAGATATAAGGAGTAACTTAGGCTACTTTTTTAAAGACTAGCTTCGCCCCGCGGTGTCACCCGCGGGTAACATCGCAGGACTCAGCTTTCAATAATAAAATTTATGTTTCCGAAGCGAAGCGAGGGCAGGTCGCTATCTAATCGGTATATAATTTAGTATTAAAAGTATTTTTTTCTCCTACCTATGATGATAGCCTTGAGAGGCTATTTCAGCTTCTCCTTGACGTGTAGGTGAGCTCACGGGGCTCAAACCGGGAGTGTTGCTAACACTGGCCCAAAGAAAGTTATTTTAAATCAAGTATACTCACGGCTATTAACTAGGGTCGATAGATTAAGTTAATTAGGCTACCTACCTTGAATTTTACGGCCGAAGTCTGAATAGTATTGTAAAGTAGCTACGCTTAAGACCAGAACGCAAGCATTAAAACAGCTATGGCGATGTACCAGTAAGATTATGGGGAAGATTAACACGATAGCCAGCAAAATGTTTCGGAAAGTGCAAGTAAGATATTACTATAAGGAATGTAGAAGCCACAGCTAGTAGTAACCATAGCTGTCTACTGGTATCTTCTGCTGATTGGCTAGACAAATGATCATTGGAACGCAAACCATGAAAGCCCACGGTTAATCTGATTTATATAAAGACTCATTAGATGCTAAAGTGAACCTTGAGACTTGAATTTAAAGTACAAATTGCCCTGAAAATATGACCGTCTTATCACCAGACTTATGATAAGTCTGGTTATTGAAACCAGTTATAAAAGACGTAAAGTCGCTTTTGATGCGTCACGAAATATAAATTTTCACATCATTACGAATGTATTAAGAGAAACACAAACGTTTTTACATCAAAGGGGATCTGTTTCCGGCCCCTTCCGGAATTTTCAATCAACGTTTGAGGTTTTTATTTTGCTTGATTTTTATTATATTTCTTTGAACATCATTTCTTTTAAGTATCGCGTTATGTATGGTAATTTATGTTATGTATATTATAATATATTCTATCTTTAATGTTCTGTTATGTTATGTACCATAGTTGGATATTCCTCAAAACAGTTTTTGTAAACAGCGGCATTGGCACTATATTGGAATCTATAGGTCCAGATAGCTTTAACATCTATCAGGTCATGAGCACGACTGTATATATAAGTATTTAAGACTATAAATATAGACAGTTGCACAGTCATTAAATACTTTTTTGTTCATTACCACCAATAACATCTCTCAGTCTTTTCATTGACTTCTCTTCCTACGCATTTGTAATTAATTATCACTCATTGTGTCTTTAAATCATAAGCATATATAATGAATTTTGGTTTAGAATCAAGTTTTTCAATTCCGTTGACAATAAATCTAACGAAGCCTTCAAGAGTATTAACGCTTCGAAAACAAGCTTACAGCACTCGAGCGACCTAAGTAATCTACAAAATCGCCCTGGAACTTTCGTATAATCCAGGTCGCGGAAACGTTTGTCGTTCCTTTGTCCAAATGCCCCCAATTTCGCAAAGATAAAACCTGGATAAAACTGTCGCCCGGGACTCGAACTAGGGACCTCCATTCTTCAAGTGATCCCCCGATAAATAATCGTGGTCGTAGGATGACGGCTATCCTATGAATAAATAGGTAGGGATGGAGATGAATCATTTTGCACCTTGCCTACAGCTGTCAGGCCCCGAAGATAAATTGCCTGTAAGTTAAGCTAGTTTGAGTTATTCTAATATTTGTATTTGTTTTCTGAACTGTGTCACGGCTTTTTGAAATATGTGCAGCATAGGTGATAGCGTTAAGAATCTTTTGTTTCAGATAATGGT
This sequence comes from Bombyx mandarina, assembly GCF_030267445.1. Taxonomy (NCBI): domain Eukaryota; kingdom Metazoa; phylum Arthropoda; class Insecta; order Lepidoptera; family Bombycidae; genus Bombyx; species Bombyx mandarina. Next base: position 11,277,607 of record NC_143234.1, on the reverse strand, counting down.
GTAGCCAAAATATGGATATGAATATTAATAATGAATTTATAAAAATACACTAGCCTTTTGTTCTTTAAAAGGTTGATGTCAGGTATAAGTCACTAACTGTATAGATGCTTAAGCCATAACCGATTAAAGAGGTTACGATAAAAAATACTTAGTGACTCGAAATATTATTCACTATAAATTGGGTACATTTATTTCTTGTAATTTAAATAAAAAATAAAAAACACGTCAAAGCAACTTAACGCACGAACATAAATGAATATTATCCACTTTAATTATCGATGCGATATTCTGAGATGCGATCCTAAAAATGTATCATAATATTATTATTTTTAACGAATCGCTTGAAGTTACAGACAAAAATGTATATTTTATTCAATACACATATTATAACTATATGCCTGCAGAAGAGGGCTATTCGTGCTATTTATAATATGCACCCGAGGGAATCCTTGAGGGACAAGTTTAAGGAAATCAAAATTCAAACTTTAGCGTCCCAATACATTTTTGAAAATTTATTGTACGTGCGTAAAAACATTGAAGAATTCCCCAGAGTCTGCGATTTGCACAATGTGAACACTAGGAACAAACATAGGCTCGCGTTGCCGGCGGCTCGAATTAAGAAAATAAGCAACTCTTTTAGGGGGCTGGGTGTACAGCTTTTCAACAAGATCCCACTAAACGTTCAACTACTACCTGTTCATAGATTTAAGAAAACTGTTAAGGAACGTTTGTGCAACAAGGCATATTATAAAGTTAAGGATTATTTACTAGATGGCACTACGTGGGAATAAGGCGCTCGCTTCTGGTCTTTTCATTTTTCATTATTTTTTTTTTTTTTTAATTGCATTTTTTTTTACTTGTTTTTTCTTTTATTGTGAATATTTTTATTTATTTAAAAAAAAGAAAATATTTGAGAAAAAACAAAAAAAAAAAGCCCGCTGAGTTTGTTTCGCCGGTTCTTCTCAGGACTGTGGCTTTTTTTGGAACCGGTGGTAGAGTTAACATTGTTATTTGTATTTTGACATTCAACAAGTGTGTCATACTGACATCTAAGTTGAAATAAATGATTTTGAATTTTGAATTTTGATATATAAGACAATCAACTCTAACAATGAGCTTAAAACAAAAAATCCCAAAAAAAATACTATTACATAATAACTAAAATATATTATTAAAAGGAGTCCCTTTAGGCACGGTTCCGAAGACACTGGCAGCGTTCCCCCTTTGAATAGCTAGACTAATTCTTTGTCCGAGGTAGCTGCCAGCTCTTAGGTCAACTGTGATGTCTACTAACCTTTTTGCTATTTTCTTAAAAGGCCTTATAGCGCTGGGACCACACGGACCAAGGGTCTCGACACCGAATGAGACAAAAACATATTCCGAGCCTAGACCCCGGTATTTATCTACTTTGGCTTTCTCAGCCGCTTCACAGGCCGCCCCAACTCTGTTGTTGGTTCCATGTAGATGGGAAGGGGCCATCGTGTCTGAACAGATTGCATCTCATATCAGTACTCGGCCCACCTTCCATGGAATCAAACTCATACTTCAATTTCTCGGTTTCTGCTAAATGGCGTAAATTTGGAGAGGATATGTCCAACAGGGAAGAGCTGTGCGCTATGATGACTGTGATCAAATTTTCTACTCCTATCTTTCCTATTTATACTTACTATATTTATACTTATTGGAATAGCAAGCCACATTACCGAGGAAAATTAAATGCAACAAACACATGAGATATAAGACAGATCCGGAAAGAACGCCCTAATAATGCCCGAAAATAACGTCATTAGTGAGAACTGAATCTGGGCGACGCCCAGGTATTTTGGAGCCAAGATTAATTAGAGGTCTATTCAGGAATTTCCGACCGGAAAGGGTGGGCTGAGTTTTGATTTAACGATGCGGGATCTCAAGCCTTTCAAAGCTTATTCAGACGTAAGGGAAACGGACAAATAACATTTGCGAATGTCCACGGATCTTTTAATGACAATCTTGTATTTTGAAATAATAATTCGTGGGTGTTTACAGATACCGAAAATATTTAAATATAAAAAAATGGTGCGCGTGCAACTTGGTGCACATAAAAGAAGTGATATTTCTTTTGGGGTGAGTAGTGTTGTGGCTTTCTTCATTTTTCATCCTTGAATCAAATTTCTTTTGTAATATGGAATGTTGTATATAAGAGAAACTACCTAGCTCGCTTTGTCCTTTCCCTCTCAGTCGGGTAGTTTGCGAGATGTTCTGTGTATTTTCTCATTGCGCTCTTCCTAAATTGTATCTTTTCTCTGTAACCGTAACGAATCTGTCGCGAATTAAATTTTACTCTCAACGCCCCTAAAAAAGTTTCACTTCAATCCTCAGCTTACATTGCTGCTCTTTGTATAATAATTTTGGCTGTATTTGTACTGTAATTTAGGTTTTATCTCGTTCTTAAATGCCCCTATTTTTGTTTGTCATTTTTTTGTTATCTATACTAATATTATAAAGCTGAAGAGTTTGTTTGTTTGAACGCGCTAATCTCAGGAACTACTTACAGGTCCGATTTGAAAAATTCATTCAGTTTTAGATAGCCCATTTATTGACGAAGGCTATAGGCTATATAAAATCACTGTTAGACCAATACAAGTGGAGCACCAATAAAGAATGTTTCAAAATATTTTCACTTTCTACGTAAATGAAGTGGGGGGGGTAAAATTTAGCGTTATGCCAAAGTAACTATTCCACGCGGACGGAGTCGCGGGCAAAAGCTAGTCTTTAATATTACTATTAGATATATTTTGTGATGTAAAATTCGGGAATGTTCCCATTACAAGTCACGTGTCAGAGCGGGAAGGGCGCCGGTAACCGGTCGGCACGTGCCGTAATATGACGATTTTTCACGCACGTCGGTGACGTGATAAGTGTATTTGGTCTGTCATTTGTATTTCTACGAAAACGTGGTATTATTTCGCAGCCCTTGTTTGTCTGTTCCCTCGTATCTCGCGTATTTCAGCAAAAAGGATTTTCATTCGACGCGTACACACATATATATACATATGTATTTTACTCGACTTCTAGCATGTCAATAAGTTATGGCATATACATATTTTATAAATGTATATGCCTAAATGAGTGCAGTAGAATAGCCTCGAGCAGGGAGAGATGGCGCGACATCGTGATACGCATCAAGTCTGCCCCTTCCAACACTACATGACGATCCCGACCACTCTGTCAAGAGTGACACGACTAAGAAGAAGAAGAAGAAGAATACATATTTTATGAAGATTGGAAGCCGATGTTTTTTCAAAAGACGTTACAAAATTGCTTTTTTTTTGTTTCAGTATAAGTTCATTATCCTGTATATTATAAAAAATCTTAAGCGATATTATAAGAGGCACAATGTGGATACTTAAGAGAAGTATACAAAGACTTAATATAGACCTTAGGAGACCTTAGAAGATTTTGAAATAACTCAATAATTAAAACTTTTTGATCTCCCTGAAATAATTCTCAAATAGTTGATGTGTGAATTATGAAGACCAATAACAATGATATCAGGTTCAAGGAAGTCTCACGACAAAACTGCCTTTAATAAGGCATCTAATTATGTAAAATAATACGTCCAGGAAATATTCCGTGTGGCTTAGCCTTCAATGTATAGGTAGAGGTAGGTAGCCGCTTGGCTCTGCCCCTGGCATTGCTGAAGTCCATGGGCGACGGGAACCATCAGGTGGGCCGTATGCTCGTCTGCATACAAGGGCAATAAAAAAATGTATTCGCATTTTATTGTTTTGTCATGATCATACATAACATATTCCAAATTCTAAGGATATTGAACTGTTGCATGGAGACTTTTATATGAAAGAGGCGCTCCAAACCCGCCTAGTGCTAAGTGGCCCCTGGATCTCATAGATAAAGCAACATGAATGCCATTGTGGTGAAATACGAGTACAAAGTCTCAAGAAACACTGGTATTCTTTAACGACTCATTCTTCCAACTGTATGACTATGCTTCGTGCTAAAAACAAGTAGGATAGTTGGTCTAGGTTACAATGCAAATTTGACACGTAAATCACAAGGCAAATGGAGAACTAATTTGTGATTGCAGCTCTATTGTAATGAAGGCCGTATATGCCTAAAGAAGTATCAATTTTTATAAAGAAGCACACGTACTTATTATTTGTTCACTTTTGTTTTTCACCATGCAGGTGTATGGCTCCCAGGGACCACTTAACTGGGCTGCGGTGGGCTGAGATAACATACATTAAAAATGTCCATTTCCGATTTCAATGAAGTGTCGACAAATCTACTTTTACGGTTTAATGACGCATTTTTTACTGTCATTATTTATTATTTCCGACATATCAAATACTGGACAGTTTTCATCGTCACGGACGACTCAAGTGTTATTGTTTTTGACGTGACAACGTCTTATAATTCGATGGAGCCGGCTGCACGCACGAAAAAACATGACTCATGCGGCGTTACCTCGCTCTGAGGCGTATTTTCTTATGACGTTGTCACGTTCAACTATGGTTAGTAAAACGACTTTACAGACAACCGATTTTTTTTCGGAAGGATGGATCACTGATGGCCCTGAAGCTTTTCCAGTTTCACCAGGGTCGGCGAGCACGAACTTTTTTTTTATTGCTTAGATGTGTCGACGAGCTCACAGCCCACCTGGTGTTAAGTGGCTACTGGAGCCTATAGACATCTACAACGTAAACGTTGCCACCCACCTTGAGATATAAGTTTTAAGGTCTCAGTATAGTTACAACGGCTGCCCCACCCTTCAAACCGAAGCGCATTACTGCTCCACGGCAGAAATTGTCAGGGTGGTGGTACCTACCCGCGCGGACTCACAAGAGGTCCTACCACCAGTAACAATAAAGCTCAGCCAAGAAGGTTGGGATTAGCTAACAGCTGCCCGAGCGCATTCGGAGGATACCTAACAGCTCAAGAGGAGTTATTTACCCTCAATTTTATATTAAAAAATATTTCTAGACTTTTAAATTTAATTTTACACATTGCCAACTTATAGTAGTGGTTTGTAACAGAACAGTTATAATTATGTCTGTGACTCGCAAAATCTAAAGGAAATTCGTTAACATGGAAGTGGAAAAACAATACGTACTTAACAAATGTTCACGATTGATTTCCACGGTGAAAGAATAACATTGTGAAATAAAAATAAAAATTCGTAAAATTAAAACTTGCATAATTACTGGTGTTAGGACGTCTTGTGAGTCCGCAGGGGTAGGTACCATCAGCCTGTCTATTTCTGCCGTAAAGCAGTAATGCGTTTTGGTTTGAAGGGTGGGGCCCCGTTACATACCTTAGAACTTATATCTCAAGGTTGGTGTCGGCATTTACCTTGTAGATGTCTGTGGGCTCCGGTAACCACCAGGTGAGCCGTGAACTCTTCTATCAAACTAAGCAATAAAAAAACAAAAAAAAATCATGTTGTAGAATTTTATTGAAATACTTCGCCAAAAGTCTTCAAACATCAGAGCATAGAAGACGGGTTATCATATTTAGAGTACTCACAGGGGAAGCCTTTTGTGCACATGTCGCTGTGTAATGAAATTTCACATACACGAACACAAATGTGCTTCTTTGATATGTGACACGATGTCACTGGAAACTTCCCGATACATATTGACGCTTAGAAACGTGAGCATGTTGAAAAAAAAAAGTATTTAAATTTGTCAAAAATATTAATACATTTAAAGAGTTATAGCTGACAGTTACTAAGACGGCATATAGTTTTGATAGCACCAGAAATTAATATGACAGCATGTGTTTTTGAGGGAGAATACGCATAGAGCACTTGCTCTCATCCACCTTGATATATGAAATTGAAATATCAATTTTAATAAATAACAGTATGCTGATAGACAAAGGATTTCATATATTTAACTATTTAAGTAGTCATTGCAAATAATCGTGGAAAAATAATAGACGCCCGAAACTAAATCGCAAAAATAGTTTTAATTGTGCAGAAGATAGTGATAGGACCTCTTGTGAGTCCGCGCGGGTAGTTACCACCACCCTGCCTATTTCTGCCGTGAAGCAGTAATCTTAGAACTTATATGTCAGGTGGGTGGCGCATTTACGTTGTAGATGGGCTCCAGTAACCACTTAACACCAGGTGGGCTGTGAGCTCGTCCACCCATATAAGCAATAAAAAAGATTCGCAAAAATCGAAAATATCACTTTTTTAAGTCAATTTGACCTACCATTCAATTCTATATTATTTATATTATCCCCAAGACTCGCCACAAAGATCCTGCGCTGCTTGCATCCAGCGGATCCCCGCGAATCTCAATAGGTCATCGGTCTTGGTCATCATCAGTCATAGGTCATCATCGGTCATAGGTCATCTTTTTTTCTTTTTTTAAGTTTTATCCAACATAAATGAAAGTACATACTTGTTGAACGTCAAAAGAACTACCGCCAATTCACAAAAACTAGCCTTCGTCCTGAGAAGAATTGGCAAGAAACTCAGCGGGCATGTCTTTTTTTTTTTTTTTTTAAATATTAGATATTTTTTTTTAATATTAGATTTTTTTAAATATTCATTTTTACAATAAGTAATTATAACATAACAATTATTACAATATTGAAATGCAATATTGAATTAAGCGAGCAACTCATTCCCACTTTGTGCAATCTTCATCTTGTGGGAGGCCTACCCACGCTACCATTTAATTATTCCTTAGCAAAGTCTGAAGACTATTTAACTATGATTACAGATTAGTCTGTCGTCAACTATTAGAATATGTGAATTTATGCGGTGATCACTTGCTGTGATAACACTAGTATACAATTATTTTATAACAATAATCAAATAGGTACGACATTCAACGTGCATTTCTCGGTTCAGTGCGGATGTGGAGCTCCGAAGTTTTTATTATTAGTGACCGTGACACACTGCTGGCAAGGACGACCAATGATTCTGGAGGGTCCCTTTTTTTGAATTTTAAAACGAGAAGCAAATTGACGTAAATATTAGTAAATAAAAAAAAAAGTTGCTCCTGATTAAAATGAGTTTTTTGTATCTTTTTACTGTTATTAGATAAAATATTCGCAATTTACGACATATGAAGGCAAACTCACCCATATTAAGTTTAACAATAATTTTGAACGTTACGAATATTACACATATTAAGCACAGCGGTAGATAACGGCTTGACTGACATTGGTATGTCCATAAGCGATTGTGACCTCTTACCGTCAGGTGGGTCGTATCCTCTGACTTTAAAATTCTCCTGTGGCTTGCCATGTCCTTTTCATGGCTCGGATCAAATTTATTATCAATCAGTTTATTGACTAAATAAAATAATTTATGTCGCAGATATTGTTGTTCATTGCCATCGACTGTGTGTGATATGCAAAATATAAAAAATAACGAATGAGTTGCCAGGTTTCAGGAGATTTCAAACGACCGAGTTTGTTTTCCTCTGAACTTTTAACAACACCTCGAAGATTGGAAAAATACAACTAGGATAATATCTTGGTATTATAATGTTATTTCTCGTAACATTTGAACAATGCTTTGAAAATATATTATAGAACTAAATAAGTATATTATCTTTCTTATCTTATACCTTTAAATAAGCAGTTCTTGTATATTAATATATATATAATCTTGGAAACGGCTCCAACGATTTTCATAAAATTTAGTAAGTATACAGGCGATTTCGGGGGCGATAAATCGATCTAGCTACGTTTTATTTTCAGAAAATGTAGTTTTATTCGTGTTTTCAATAATCAACTCTTCCCGACATCTATTGGCGAATAATGATACTATTTTTCGTAATTGAGGGCAATTAACCGCTTTAAAAACACAAGATGGCGTTATCAAAAAAAAACGAGCAAAGCTCGGTCATCATCTAGTGTTTATAAAATTGCAAAGAGCAGAAAACTTTTATTTATTTATCGCTTAGAAGGATGTAGAAGCTCACGGCCCACTTGTTCTTAAATGGTTATCGGGGCCCATAGACATCTACAACGTAAATGCCACCCCTCACCTTGAAACAAGGTGAGTGGTGGCGATTGAAAGCTAAGACAGGATACGATTAATAGCATTAATCTATAAATATTAATACGTGAAGCAAAAACTTTGTATCCCTTTTTACGAAAATTGCGCGGACGGAGGAGTATGAAATTTCCCACACTTATAGAGAATATAGAGAAGGAGTGCACAATGGTAATATTTTTTTAAAATAATGCATAAAAGATAAATTGAATCAATAAAGAAAACATTACACACACTACCATGTATTTGACACATAAACGCATGCATACTATTTGTTTATTGTCAAAATTTTCTTATTGCATAAAGTCTATGGTAAAATTGAGAATAGATTAAATATTGTTTGTCTTTATTAATATTTGTTTAAAGTGTAGTCTTGGGGAAATCTGTGTTATATAATTGGACAATAGAATCATAATAATGTTCAAACTTATAATTTCAATTAATTATAGTTGAATTTAGACTACTGCGGGACCACTAGTTTTTATTAATACTTCAACTTCATAATGGAAAATTATCCTGACGTGGGCGATGTAACTCCAACATTATATCCGCTCTGATTACATCTCAACACCAAATGAGCTGTCTCTAGAAAGATATAAAACATCCTGTAAATAATCAGCTTCGTCAAACATTATTAAATTTTCGCCCAACTTAAACATTTACGTTTACCAGACCGTGGTTTTTTAAGCTCCGCCTACGAAAGTGGTCCGGTATGAATTAATAAGCTTCCTTCTGTCGCTTTAGGTGCATGTTCAAACTGTAGCGATCTAATATACCGTGCTAAAAAAAGTGCCGTAAAGTCTAAAAAATGTAAAAGGCGAATATTCTATGATAAATCGTTATTGATAACTTAAATTAGTATTGTCACTATAGAATACAGTTATATAGATAAACAAAAAATTAAGTGATTAAGTAACGTATATAGAAAAGTAATGTAAATAGTAAATATACAAAGAGAAATAGTTATTAATGGGGTATATAATAAAGACTGGTGGTAGGACCTCTTGTGAGTCCGCGCGGGTGGGTACCACCACCCTGCCTATTTCTGCCGTGAGGCAGTAATGCGTTTCGGTTTGAAGGGTGGGGCAGCCGTTGTAACTATACTTGAGACCTTAGAACTTGTATCTCAAGGTGGGTGGCGCATTTATGTTGTGGATGTCTATGGGCTCCAGTAACCACTTAACACCAGGTGGCCTGTGAGCTCGTCCACCCATCTAAGCAATAAAAAAATAAAAATAAAAAAAGATAAGAAGCAAAATTTATTGAAGCCTACATAAAACTAATAAAGAAAGTTAGAGTAGATTAGATAGACCGGAATCCCACCGGTGAAAGTATGAAAGAGAGGAATGGATGCGACGTATGGGTTGTGGATGCGAAGGAATAAACGATAGAACTAGAATGAACCAGATACATAAGGTCTCCGATTACGTTGGAGGAGAGATTAATATAAAAAAAAAATAACAAAAAATATACCGTGCTTATAACCTCAGATACGTTTTTATTTTTAATTTCAACGATTAGCTTCCTTTCGAAATTATTTTTAATGTCGTTTCAATCGATTGATAAATCAAATTTTGCACACAACTGTGCTTGGAAAGTCGAAAACCAATTTGATATGTGCCCCGTCTTGAACCCTTGAAAGTCACCCGAAATTGTGAATTGCCAAGAGCACCTGAGGATCCCAGTACCTAAACTAATACAAACGTCAGTGAAATGTTTGACATTTAAATTTTGTATGCAGTAGATTTCATTGTCTCGTTGTTCCGTATAATCCAAACGAGGATTCGACATCACTTCTGAAGATCGGCGTCGCCAATCACATTTAGTTCACTAAGGGCTCCGATAGACACTAAAAACCATGTGAGCTGTGAGCTCATAAATATATCTACAAGTATAAAGAAACCCAATCTGACGGTTAAGTAACTTGCTAAGTTACTCCCCGGATCTTCTCAGTGGGTTGAGGTTCCAATCCGGTGGTAGATTTAGCGGAGCACTGCACTTGTTAGGACCTGTATTAGGAAATTCTCTCAGGTTGAGACTGTGGGCTGACTTACCCGTCTGCGCGTAGTGTACTAGTCGCTTAGGCTATTAACGATAAGTAAGGGGGAAAAACGATTATTTGTTCAATATCATAGAAAAAGTTCTGTCTTAATAATTTGATCTTAAATCTTATTTTAGGATCGGTCCCTAACGTAAGAAACTTTGCATTTATCGGTACGTATAATCCAGGAGGCAACGAATTCATTATTTTGCATAACAAAACCGTAAAAAGTCAGAAATGTAGATGAAAAAACGCTACGTGTCTGCTTAGTTTTGAAATCTGAAATCTTTAGTATTTAAGTTTATTAAATGAAAACAATTTGTAAAATTTTCATTATTTTTTTTCTACCTGTGCTAGCCTTGAGAGGCTATATCAGCGTTACCCTAGCGTGTCGGTGAGCTCTCGGGGCTCAAACCAGGTGTTGCTAGCACTGGCCCTAGCAAGAACAGTGCTTCGAAGAATCTACCACCGGATCGGAAACGCGACCCACTGAGAAGATCCGGTGAGAAACTCAGTAAGCTGTGTCTATGGGTTAGTTTACTCGCCGAACCCTTCGACGAGAACGGTGACCTACTTGAGGTAAAAATTTCAGTTCTTGGTCTAGCTTAATATGTGCTTTAATTATTATTATCATTGAATAGACAAGTAAATGAGATAACTGCTCACTTAGAGTAAAGTGGTCACTGGAACTCGTAGGAATCGAAGTGAAATGAAGTCTATGTGTCAATTTATAGTATACCAGCTGTTCCACCCTTCAAAGGTAACTCAAGAGTACTTCGCGGCAGAAATATATAGTGCTGGAAATATATAATATATATATATATATATATATATATATATATATATATATATATATTATATTAATATATAAATATAATTGGCTTGCAATATGGGTTTGATGTGTTTGACACGATATTATACTTTTAACGTGTAGATCATTCGCGAAAGTAGGTAAGGTTTTTCGAAAGCTTTACAAGAAGGAGCTTACAGCTCGCGTGATGTAAAGCTGTTATCGGAACTTGGAGTATTATATCGTATTAGGGCTGTCCTACCTCTTAAAGCGTAACATATACCGCATGACTGCTCCGTAATAATCAGGATTCTTTTACCCATCAAGGCTCTTATTAAACACTAGCGACCCGCCCTCGCTTCGCTTCGGAAACATTAAAACACACATGAAACCAAAAATAAAAATAAAAAAATAAAAAAAAGTAGCCTATGTTCATCAGGGACAATGTCGGCTTCTAATGGAAAAAGAATTTTTCAAATCTGTCCAGTAGTTTCGGAGCCTATTCGAAACAAACAAACAAACAAATCTTTCCTCTTTATAATATTAGTATAGACTATGATATGATTGTAGTCCTACTCGTTAATAAAACTGACTGACCCTATAGAACAAGATACAACGCACAACCATTAAAGACGGCAGAATGGACAACCTACAGATTTAACTCTATTGATTTTAAACTTACCATAAAATGTGTTTCACACATTAAAATCGACTACAAATACACTCAAGACTATATTCGAATAACAAAGTCAAAATTATTAAACAAAGTATAATTAAAATAGGAGTATTTGCATTCATCCGAATTAACATATCTATATTTATCGAAATTCCAGATTCGCCGTCAACAATACGGAAATATATTAATGGTATTCATAAATTCCGTAACCGCCACAACCATCAAAGGAGTTCAAATGCCGAAGCGAAACTTCGGGTTGTTTTAAACATCTCTGCTCCACCGATCCGGGCAATATTATTTCACTGTTTCGGCGGTTAGTTTCGGTAAACTGTTATTGGAATTAGACAGCAGCTTAACCGACAAGCGGGGGCGGGGAGATAGTGTGGGGCTTGGTGCAAGTGACTTAAACTTTTGGGGGAATCGACAAAGAGAAGAAGTTTCACCAAGCGGCTAAAATTGCTTAGTAGGCCCGACGATCCGAATGTTGCTCTTTGAAACTTGTATATATGCAAACTTATCTTGAAAATGTCGCCACCGAGATTCAGCCATCTGTCAAATAACATGTATTTTTTTTATTGCTTAAATGGGAGGACGAGCTCACAGCCCACCTGGTGTTAAGTGGTCACTGGAGCCCATATACATCTACAACGTAAATGCGCCACCCACCTTGAGATATAAGTTCTAAGGTCTCAAGTATAGTTACAACGGCTACCCCACCCTTCAAACCGAAACGCATTACTGCTTCACGGCAGAAATAGGCAAGGTGGTGGTACCTACTCGGGCGGACTCACAAGAGGTCCTACCACTAGTAATTCTGTGACAGCTACCGTCACAGATAACATTTTCTATTTTGTTCTGCGGATAAGCAGACAAACTTACCAACGTTATTTTTATTGACTCGTCTCTATTGTGCAATAATTATTCGAATTGTATTTTTGCGTTTTGGAAGTCAATCTTCAAGAAGAGGTAGATAGCGTATTTTATTTAAAAAAACTGGTAACTGCCTACGCGATTGAGCACCAAATTGCATCACTCGATACGAGTGCACCAGACGACATATTTTTAGGCCACGACGATTTTTAAATGACATTGACTATCTGATACTAGATTTTGGCAGAGCTTATAGACACAAAGTCAAAGCCTAGATTGTAATGTAGAAATATTGTTCTACTCTTAAATTTGTTAATAGCCCCGATCCTGCCTATATCTATAAAGAGCAATACCACTAGGTACATAATATATTTCAATTAAAATTGGATTTCATGTCTCAAGCCGTAACTTAATGTGAGATGTGCCGTCTCATTTATTCATGTACAATAATATGAATGATAGCGAGAGCCACAATACGCTGTAAAAACATTCTTGTAACATTACGTTTGTAACATTTTGTTTTTTACATATAGTACAAAAAATCGAAACTTCATTCACGCTCTCACTTACAATTTATACCAAACACATTTAAAACACAGAACATAAGACTCTAATTTTGTTAAAAGTAAACGTTGCTCTCAAATACAAAAGATACAGACTAAAATTATACAAACTCAAATTGCTTCGTTGCTTTTTAGCTTTTTTTTTTCATTATTATCCAAATGCGTTTAATTATTTTATATCGACCAACACGATTCAATGTCTTGAACAAAGAAAAACGAAGCTTACGTTATAGAGCTGGAAGCTGTTTTGAAATATTAGGAATTTATTCATAAATTTTCAATCTTTATTGGCGTATCTGATTTCTCTTTTAAAACTTACGATAACGTATTAAAAAATCGGAATGATTAAACACGTTGTACCGTCAATATAAATATTGGTACCTGGTGCAATTTTTCACTTTCCTCCAACTTTTTTCATAGAACACGACTATGCGTTTTCGGTCACTTGTAGTTGGTTTTAGTTGCAGTTTTGCATCCCCTTGACTCATGCTTAGTAGTAGAATCGTTTCTTTTACAATTTCTTCTCTCAATATCTTTTCAGAAGCTTCGAACCTGATTCTTCTCATTATTTTTCCATACTACCATAACAGTGGTGCATCATCGCCAAGTACCCTATATCCAGATCTGATAGAGCAGTAGACGTATTGTGTTATTCCTCGAGCTTCAGCTACACGCCCCAATATGGTCAGTGGCATCATACACTTTGTGAAATGTAACATCAGATGTACCTTTTTTCCCTCTCTCTCTGTTTGTCATTCTCAAGCTTTAAACAATCTACTTATCTGATTGAAAATATGGGTTTGTGTGATTTGCTATCACTACTTCTGCTACCACTGTAAATATTTACAACAGATTTTTAAATAAATTATTTGGAATTTAGGAAACCTAACTTAACGCCACCGCTTATGATTTGGTACGGTCAGATGACGCTGTATCGTCTGACAATGACATTTGGCTAATTCATCTCGCGGGACACTTTAATTTCCTACCTGATTCGGATACCTACTTCATACTGTCAGTAGAGTTCGTCATTCCGTATGAGTCTGTACTTTTAACAAATATGCCTACACTACAATGATATCAATGGTTTCTTTACGCGAGAACCTGACGTATTATGACGTATCACGGTTAATGTCCCCATTCTGACGTAGCTGAAATAGCCCTGAGGCTATTAGCTGGGTAGGTTGAAAAAAAAGATTGGTGTTAAGTGACCTATAGCAAGTCTTTTATCTTTGTAATTAATAAGTATTAGCATCCGTATTATTTGGTATTAGCATCAACAATACGACGTTTTAATTGAACTTTAATTAAGTTTACTGCATTGAAATAGCTGAAGATGTTTTTTTGTCTTTTCCAAATTTTTCAACTTTAAATGGCTCTCTTGTAAAGTTGCAAAAATGTCGCTTGCACCCCTCGATATGTATATTTATAACCTAGAGGGTAAGTAAGACCTTAAGTATTGTGAAAATAGTTCCAATTAAAAGAATAGCTATGAGATTTGGCCTCATATCTTGAGTAGGCGGTGTTCTATTTATGATGACAAGACGACAAGATGATCTATTCGCAAGATAAACTACGTCTGCGATCGAAAACCACCTCGAAGACGATTTGCGAAAACTAATTTTCAATAATAGGGCTCAATGGTTCGGGCTCGTCGTCTGATATTGACATTTCCATCGCACAAATCCACAATAAGGACAGTTGTGTTCAATTCGGGCAGGTCTCGCTGTCAGACGACTCCTTACGTTGATATCATATTGTGTTAATTTTTTTTTAATCCTACCTATGCTGATAGCCTTGAGAGACTATTTCAGCTTCTCCTTGACATGTAAGTGAGCTCACGGGGCTCAAACCAGTAGTGTTGCTAACGCTGGCCCTTACAAGAGCTGTACTTCGCAGAATCTACCACCGAATCGGAAACGCGTCCCACTGAGAAGATCCGTCGAGAAACTCAATGGGCTGTGTCTAGGGGTTAATTCATTTCATTCAGCCCTTCGTTGCAAGCGACGGGTTCGACGAGGACGGTAACCGGTGCTTGCGGTACCGAAAAGCACCGCTAATGGATCGGGAGGATCCGTAATAACGTGTTTACGGCGACGTCGACTGTTTACCATTCGGTCTACAGGATCGGGTATGTAATTCTTTTTGTAAATATTAGTAGTTTTTGAAGCTATAAAACATATCGACGAGAATACTCTGATATTATTTTGCAGTTCAATTTTTGAGTAGCTGAGAGGAACGTATTGGAAATGGCACGTCATTCAAAATGCCAAAAGCTAAGGTAAGCCAACACTGAAAGCTAGAGAATGGCTTTTATGTGACATGCACTATTCTTTTCAAAATCTAGCAGAAAAAAATTTACATTATCAATCCTCGGACTTTGCCGTTCTTTTGAGATGAACAAGTACTTTGCAACTAATGTTTTGAATAAAAATCAAGTGAGTTTTTACTTTAAAACTTTTTTTTATCCTGCTTATTCGTTGGTAGCGTAATTTTAGCTACACGCGAACCGGTGGTTGAGTTTACGGGCTCAGTCTGAGAGAGCTGGTAACACTGGCCCTGGAAAAAACAGTGCTTCGCAAAACCGACCGTTGGATCGGAATCGCGAGCCACTAAAAATATCCGTTGAGGATCTTGAGAGCATTTGTGAATTAATTCTTAAACGTAATTTTTTAACCTGATTCTTAAGCATGACTTGCTTAAACTAACTTGTTAGAGCTGAACAGTAGAAATCATCACATAAGGATGTAGCTCGATGTTACATTCATGCACCCATTGTCTCTATCTCTTTCTATCATGTATGATTGAGTATCCATCTTAGAATCTTGATGCGGGAAAACAACAGTCAACTTTTTGTTTTCAAGTTGAATGTTAATATGTGTCGATTTAATCCAGATGTGTGAACATAGTAAAAAAAAGATTTGAAGTTGTTGAGAAAGCTGCCTTTGGCGAATCAAGGTTTCTTACGACACTAGTTTGCAACAGCAATGTTTTCAAAAAACTTATCGATGCATCACGCAAATATGACTTCCTGTGCATATTTTTTCGGTTTCTTATAGTTTTTGACCACTCTTCGAATTATTGACACATCAGGTGCAAATTCTCGTCTGAAAATTCCTTGAAGGTTGCCAGCGTAACTTTTCCAATTTATTTGATGAGATTTCACAATTTTAAGCACCTTGTTCTTTGATGTAGCGCTCAATTTTTAAGAATCAAAACAATTGTAGGTGGTGACAGTTGTCAAATTTCTGAGTTAAGACTTGCACGAAGAACTTTTTCATCTTATTCTTACCCTCATTCGACATTATGTGGAGTCCTTAGCCTAGCATGCTGCATAGAGATTTGGCCTGAGTTTTACGACCGACTTTCTTGCCTCTGCAATCTTCCTTAAGTATATCCATGGGAGCGTACTATAGGGATGGAAGTTTCTGGTTTTATTTTAATTGCTTAGATGGGTGGACGAGCTCACAGCCCACCTGGCATTAAGTGGTCACTGGGGCCCATAGACATCTACAACGTAAATGCGCCACCCACCTCTAGATATAAGTTCGCAGGTCTCAGTATAGTTACAACGGCTACCCCACCCTTCAAACTGAAACGTATTACTGCTTCACGGCAGAAATAGGTGGGGTGGTGGTACCTACCCGTGCGGACTCACAACCGGTGCTACCACCAGCATTTACGCAAATTATACCTTTGCGGGTTTCATTTTTATTATACGATGTTATTCCTTTACCGTGGAAATCAATCGTAAACATTTGTTAAGTACATAATTTGTAATGTAATTAATTAACACTACACGTGAAGAGTTTAAAACGAGGGTTCGAGAACTGTTTCTCAGAGAGTTAGCTGAGTCAACTAATTGATATTTTTTTTTTTTTTTTTTTATATGTATATATTTATGTGTATGTATTTATTTAAGTACGAGTATTTGTATGTATAAATATTATGTATGTAATACGTATATAACGTACGTTTAAGTAATATCACTATTACACTACTACACCAAGGTTGCACTCCCCTAAGGTAGACTGTCAGAGAATGCCTATGGCGTTAAGTCCACCTTTATACTGTCAAGTATATAAAGTTATATCTAAATAAATAAATAAATAATGTAATGTAGCGGAATTCAGCGAAAAAGCACAACACATTCGTTGCTTAAAAAGCGTCTGTTTACTGAAAGCTAATTTACAAGAGTCAAAAGCATTATTTCGTAAAGCACTCCATGAATATTGAATTTCACTTTAATTTAATTATCTTTTAAAGCTCCCCGAAAGCTATAACTTGGACTTTATCCATCTACAAAGCTGAGGCTAAAGTGCCTACTTTGTCACGTGCCGGGAGGTCGAACATATTTCTAGGGTAAACTTACTTTAGTATTTCGTTGTGATCTACAAGCATCATTCATTATAGGTACATCATACATTTATTTTAAATGTATGTAAATATTTTTTTTTTATTGCTTAGGTGGACGAGCTAACTGACCACCTGTTGTTAAGTGATTACTGGAGCCCATAGACATCTACGACGTAAATGCACCACCCACCTTGAGATACAAGTTCTAAGGTCTCAAGTTTAATTACAACGGCTGTCCTACCCCTCAAACCGGGACGCATCACTGCTTCACGGCAGAAAAAGGCAAGGGGTGCTACCTACCCGCGCGGACTCACAAGAGGTCCTACCACCAGTAAAAATTACTTAATTATTAAAATTACAGTAAATTAATTATATCTTATTAATACATTTTGGTAATAATAACACTACTTCATTTTTACTATTACTGCTACAAATGCCTTCTGCTTTGAAGGTTAGGACAACCGTTAATACATTGTAATTCTTGTTATTGTCCCAATATTTTTAATTAGCAGGGAAAAGTGCATTTGTAGCCCACTTAAAAGACAACCAATGTTGGCTTTTCTCTACGTGTATGTAATAAACATTGAAACCTTTACGAGTCATTGAACTCACTGTAATTTGTCACATGCTCTACAATGATAGAGTCGGGCATGTCTCTACCGCGCTAAATGTAGCGTAAAAACACTCCGACCCCTACAACGTAGAGCTGATATGAGCATGCGAACACAATAGAGATCGTATTTATGTAGAATACTGTACTTGTGTTTACCCTTTATAATAGATTTGGGGCCATGAAGTTCTAGAAAAATGGGTTCCACATAATCGTTGGAGATGACCATTCAAATATGCTAGAAATATCGTTAATCGATTAAAATCAAGTAATCCGCATCAGCAGTGCAGAATATGCTTTAAAACTTTCTTCAAGTGGTGATAATGCCACAATGAACATTGTAAAAAATTACAGAGTGACTCTTTGCATAACGTGAAAATTTTTCAACAAAATGGTTTCATAAAAAAATCGAAATCGTTCTAAAAGGATTAACGCAGATAAACTCACTAGGTATGTACATGTACATATGTGATATTAAAGTTATCTGAAATATCGCATTATTAGGAAAATAAATATTTAGATATTTTTTTACTAAGATGTTACTCGTCAACGTGTATAAGAACATAATGCTAACTGCTATTATTAATGCTTAAAGCGTTGAAAGTAATAAGATATTGATAAAAATCATGGAATTAAATTGTGAAAACTGCTTCAAAATAATATTAATTTAAAGTGTATTTAATCTGTCTAACTATTATGTAAACAAACCGCGTGACTCGTGAACGTTTCAATTATAACAACATATTTCGTGGTTACTAAAACTCACAGCCACTTACTTGCTTGAACCCACTCAAGTTTAATATTTTTATTTATTTTTATTAGGCTCACAATACACATCACAAGCTAAAAAGATATTATACATAAAAAACACAAATAAAAAGAAACAAAATCTGGCTTGCAACATAAGCTATGTGCGCACGACAAAACAAGATATATAGTGCTGAATTTGTATAACAACGTTCCTTACAATTACGACAAAACAACACGATAACGAAAACTAATCTAACGTATAATGTAAGGAAAAAAATATATATTCACAATATAATACATTAAACAATTACATTAACCTACCTATTATTAACGTGGAGGATGCCCTTGAACATTTTTCTAAACGTAACTAACCTACAAGTAAAAATATCTAACTCAGGTGACGACCTTGCCAGTTCGTTATAGGTACGACACCTTCGGGTAATGGGATTATAGTAAGATATATTGTTTTTGTAAATTAGATTTTATTTAAAAAAATATAAACGCTGCCGCGTATAAAAACGCTGTTTTTGTGTCTACACATCTAATATTGCTTTTCCATTTGAACAGCTCGTTTGGAGCGGTCAACAGCATCAACTTGGTTCTGAATCTAGACTACGATGCCTAAGAATGGATCTAAAACAACGTATGTACATACCTTTTAACTTTATTCAAAAAACAACTTAGGTTATTATAATAAGATGCAATTTGAAAAAGTACATTCGTCATTTAAATGACCTAATCAATAAACTGGTGGTAGGACCTCGTCTGCGCGGGTAGGTACTACCACCCTGCCTATTTCTGCCGTGAAGCAGTAATGCGTTTCGGTTTGAAGGGTGGGCCAGCCGTTTTAACTATACTGAGACCTTAGAACTTACATCTCAAGATGGGTGGCGCATTTACGTTGTAGATGTCTATGGGCTCCAGTAACCACTTAACACCAGGTGGGCCGTGAGCTCGTCCACCCATCTAAGCAATAAAAAAAAAGTATGCTGCTAAGTGATCTAATCACACCAATTGCCACTTGTAATTATTGTGAGCCCAGAGGAAAATATACAGCAGTCAGTAGAATCATCATCACAATATTGATTTCTGGGGCTTTCAGGTAGAGCTTATTTGGCTAGTATTTTTATATGCCACATTGAGATAGATGCTTTCATGGTTCTTGAACTTAAATGGTCACCAAAACCGGATATATAAATGAGAAATGATTTCGTGGAGTCCGTAAAGGATTCTGAGCTTGAGATGGTTCTGACAGCCACTAAACCAACGATGCCCTCATGATAATAATTGCTCTAATGACATTTTCTATTTTAACCAACGATCTACTCATATACTGATACTCTTTCAATGAAAAATTGCCATGAATGACACTTAAAAACGTATAAAAATTGCGAAGTAGGCCGCCAAGTGTTGCCAAGTTTTCAGCTGAAAAGCTTTTGTGCGCATACTTAGGTCGAGCTTTATATTTATTTTCAAGACGGATGTATTGCTCGCTTATAAGTGGCCCCAGGCACCACATGAATACTAAGGAAATCCATTACCATTTTCAGTAAAGTAAAATGTATATTATATCAGATTTATTATAATACTAGCTTTTGCCCGCGACTCCGTCCGCGTGGAATAATTATTTTTATTTATTTTATTTTTATTTATAGCTTCTTATACTAGAAAGTATAAAGGCGGACTTAATGCCATAGGCATTCTCTAACAGTCTACCTTAGGGGAGTGCAGAGATGAAGCTTGGTAGGTGTAGTGTGAAGGTGATATTACTTAAACATATGTGTATATATAACATACATAATATTTATAGATACAAATACTCGTACTTAAATAAATACATATACGTAAATATATAGATATACATAAATATATACATATCATAAATATATACATATAAAAACATATATTAACAAATATTATCAATTACTTTGGCATAACGCTAAATTTTACCCCTCTCTTAATTTACGTACAAAGTGAAAATATTTTGAAACATTATTTATTGGTGCTCCACTTGTATGGTTCTCGTGATGTTTTATAGCCCATAGCCTTCCTCAATAAATGGGCTATCTAATACTGAAAGAAATTTTAAAATCAGACCAGTAGTTCCTGAAATTAGCGCGTTCAAACAAACAAACTCTTCAGCTTTATAATATTAGTTTATTCATTTGATTTTATTATATCTGACCTTCAAAATGTTTTGCAGCTTTCGTTGTCACAGACAACTGCATTTTAATTACATGAATTCATACCTTCAAGTCGTTTGCGACCAAGTATTACTATGACATTTAAAAAAAAAACTTTTAGACAAACATCTCCTTGCCTCCATATTTGATCCAACGCACGATTGTAAAAGTTTACCGCACGTTTTGTCGACGGGATGGTAAAAGTTTTTTTTCAAATCGGAAATTCAGAAATTTGCAATGCCGCCTCTAAAACTAAGCAAGCTTTACAAATTCATCTGTAGTTCGAAGGCTGAAAGTCATTTCCACCACTCACCCTGTCGTGTTATAAATACTAGAACAACATAAAATTCTGAAAATCGCTCACACTTAAACTCCGTTCAGACAAAACAAACAAACAAAACAGACGTAAAGAACAAACACAATAGTTTTGTGCAAACAATTTATTTTTCTTGAATTTTCCCAGGAAGCAGCAAAGAAAATTTCTCACATTTCCACAAACGTTGCAACGACTGAGTTCAGTTCGTGTTTGAAATAAAACTTTAAAAGATTTATTTTTGTGTTTTTTTTTGTTTTTGTTTCGTTCATAAAAAGAAGGTTGAGTACTTTTAGTTAAGAACCAGAATTCATTCTCAATACTTGAAACCGCTGTGCTCGTCAACAAGCCACATATTTAAAAGATCTATTTACTAGTATCCATGAGGAAATTACTATCAAATAAGTCGTCTGCCTAGTGATCAGAATTTCATTTCCTCGAATTACTGCACCTATTTTCTGATCACCTGCCCATAGGGGTCTTATTATCTTGCGATCTAAGCATAAATAAGCCAAACATTTCGGCAGTAACAGGAGCTTTTACGTCATCTTGACTTCATCAAAATATGTACACATCATCAGCCTGTATCAGTCCACTGCTGGACATCGGCCTCTCCGATTACTCGGCTTCCTGTAGAGATAATCACTCCACTGAACCTGATATATACATGCATACAAAATGTACAAAAAATGATAGATCAGTACATACCTGTACATACATGAATAGTTACTTGACATAGAAGTAATAGGTACGTATTACCAAGAAATAGACTTTTAAGGATCCTTTGGTTGGTTTTACAAACCATTTGAATTTAATATGAATGTTGCTACGGTGCAAGGAAATAGGAGCCATAGATATTTTGATCAAAACTACTCGCTTACTACCCCACTTACCAGAAACATGGTACACTGTGTTCACACTTTCTATATAAAACCTGTGATTCAACGGACAAGCCTATTTCACAAAGCTACTGCTTGAATCTTACGGGAATCCATAGTCAGTGCCTGAGCTAATTTATGCAACGCCTGTTTTGGCTTATATATAAGTAAGTTCAACTTAGACTAGAGGCCTTTCTTAATTCCAAACTATAATTATTTTTAGAGGGCGTTCGTAGGATAGAAAGTAATATAGGCTCAAGTCTCATCCAATATCAATCCTAAATCTATATATTAATACGTGAAGCAAAAACTTTGTATCCCTTTTTACGAAAATTTCGCGGGCGGAGGAGTATGAAATTTTCCACACTTATAGAAAATATAGAGAGAAAGTGCACAATGCTAATATTTTTTTTAAATAATGCATAAGAGATACATTAAATCAATAAAGAAAACATTACACACACTACATACCATGTATTTGACGCACACACGCATGCATACTATTTATTGTCAAACCTTTGTTCTTGATGTCTGTGGTCAAATTGAGAATAGATTAAATATTGTTTGTCTTTATTAATATTTTTTTATAGAGTAGCCTTGGCGAAATTTGTGATTATAGAAGTATAAAATACAATCATCATAGTGTACAAACTTACAATTCCAATTAATTATAGTCGAATTTCGACTACTGCGGGACCTCTAGTTCACTTTAAATATTAGAGAAAAATTTCGTCAAGATTGCTTTGTATGTTAGTATTATTGAAAGAGTTAAATAAAACATTCAACATTCCTGAGAACTAAGGGCCGTCAAATTTATTTAGGGTAGAAAAACACCCACATTTCAGGCACTAATTCATTCGCAGGTAATTTACAAAATGTCTGAATAACGAATATGAATAGAAACACAAAATTTTGGACTAATTACAGTTAGTAGGTGTTACATATTGCCTGCCTCTAGTGGATTTAACTTTATGATATGGTATAATTGATGAAATATAGCGATTTGCATTAAATTAAATGTATTAAGCCATCTTTAAATGTGAGACAAGTGGATAGTGATGTAATTGTTTCTGAGGAATCATTGGAGCTTGTTGAGTCAACCGTATTTCTTGGTATAACAGTGGACTCCAAGCTGCAATGGGGACCTCATATTCATAAATTGGCGAGTAAGATCAGCTCTGCAGCATACTCAGTAAAAAAAATTAGAATGTTAACAAACGCGGACACGGCTCGTTTAGTTTACTTTAGTTACTTCCACAGTGTCATGTCCTATGGCATTTTGCTATGGGGCAATGCGGCCGATGTAGAAATGATATTTATTCTGCAGAAAAGAGCTATACGTGCTATTTATAACATGCACTCAAGGGAATCCCTGAGGGAGAAATTTAAAGAAATTAAAGTTCTCACTATGCCATCCCAGTACATTTTTGAAAATTTGATGTATGTTCGTAAACATATTGAGGAGTTTCCTAAAAAGTCGGACATACATAATAGAAATACTAGGAACAAACACAAGCTTGTTGTGCCGATGAGTAGGTTACATAAGATACGAAATTCATTCGGGTGTTTGTCTGTGCGCCTGTACAACAAAATCCCACAAGATGTTCAGAACCTACATATACATACATATACATAGGTTTAAGAAAACTATTAAAGAACATCTGTGTAATAAAGCTTACTATAAAGTCAATGATTATCTAGAAGATTGCACAAAGTGAGAATGAGTTGCTCGCTCCGGGCATTTCAATATTGTAATAATTGTTATGTTATAATACTCAATGTAAAAATGAATATTTAAAAATAATCTAATATTAAAAAAATAATCTAATATTAAAAAAAAAAGACATGCCCGCTGAGTTTCTTGCCAATTCTCCTCAGGACGGAGGCTAGTTCTTGTGAATTGGCGGTAGTTCTTTTGACGTTCAACAAGTATGTACTTTCGTTTATGTTGAATAAATTTTTTTTGATTTGATTTGATTTGATTACTATTTAATTGATAAGTAATAACCATAGAGTTTGACTGGTAGTAAGTAGGCCCGTAGGTGCCGTCATTCTGCCTGTATTTACTGCGAAACAGCAAGGCGTTCTAGTTTAAAGGGTGGGAGAGCCACTTTGTAATCAATCCGGGACGTTGACCCTTTGCTTAAGCCTGATAGTAGTATTTACGATGCTATGTCTATGGCTTCTATAACCACTTAACATGAATCCATGGGCTCATTCACGTATAACTTAAACGTATAGTATAAATTTTCAATTTAACCAGATCTATAGTAAAGCCGACCAATCACCCGAATGTAGAGAAAATGATCTGAATTTTGATCGCATATTGTCGTAGTGCTTAGTCGATTCGTGGTTGGATACTTTATCTAAACACCTGTCGGAGGAGCCACAATTATTGAAGTGAAACTTCTTTAGGCGCATGAGTGTAAAATTTTTACAGATGTCACGTCACGCAGGTATGCAACGGAAGTGTCGAAATATTCTAATACAACGCCATCTATGAGATTTTTTTAATACTAACGTGCGTATGAAACCTCTTGTAGTTCATTTCAATTTAGGATTATACGTGACGTTAAAATATCGATTCACAGTGGGCGCTACCTCATACTATAAAAGATGATTTACAATTATTTACTAATGACAAAATTTTACATATACATACTTAGACATTTAGGATAATTGTATTTTAATTTTTGAAGGTTTCACTTCTAACACGTGTGAATTGCACACATGTTTCTTTTTTAACATCATCGTCAGACATCATAGGGGCGAATAAGGTGATCGAGCTAAAATAAATATTGAGTACACCAATCACGTTTGTTGTCTTAGAATAATTTAGAAATCTTCTCTTGACGTTAGCAAACGAAAACGAATGACAGTTCTTAGGACGGAGGCACCGCTCTTCAAGATGACTGGTTGGTAAGTGTGAAGCCGTCAACGCGCCTCCATCGGCTAGGCTCTGTCGTAGCACGAAGTTAGTCGAGTTCTGAAGATATCGCAATCGTGCTGCCATCTCTCGGCAATCGTGTTGCGCTTCGTTTAGCTACCAAACTAATGACCGTCTCCGACATACCAATGTTTGGCATTGGAGGTCTAGGGTCTGGTTATTGCTTTGTACATATTTTCCAATTAGCATGCAATTGGAGAGACCTATGTCCAGCAGTGGATTGGTATAGGCTCATGATGATGATGATGTATGTTTCCACGATACATAAAACAAAAGTCTAAATTGGGATCGTTCAATCCTTCAAACAATCCTGGTTATCTTTTTTTTTTATTGCTTAGATGGGTGGACGAGCTCACAGCCCACATGGTGTTAAATTGTTACTAGAGCCCATAGACATCTACAACGTAAATGCGCCACCCACCTTGAGATATTAGTTCTAAGGTCTCAGTATAGGTACAACGGCTACCCCACCCTTTAAACCGAAACGCATTACTGCTTCACGGCAGAAATAGGCGGGGTGGTGGTACCTACCCGTGCGGACTCACAAGAGGTCCTACCACCAGTAAAATAGGCGGGGATTTATCTGAGTGACTGAGACTAACCCACTGATAAACACTGGACATATGGACCTAGTTCTCCTCTCTTATAACTTGCACTGATTAGTCACATCGAGCCGGTGGTAATATTTCGTCGCTCGATTGTCGCGCAACTAGGTCAAGCGGGCTTGACTCGATTTTTGCCATTTAATTAGAGCGCCGGTCGTCGGCTGCGAATTCGCAGGCTGTTCTTTTTGTTCGCGGCCCCGCTAATATACGTAATGAGATCTCGCGGTTGAATACAATCCTCGAGAAATTCCCTTTTTTTCCTGATAAATTTTATTACGAAATGAACAAGTGTATTTGCTTAGACAATTGATATGTTTTACTAACGATAGGCAGTTTTGTAGGCACGTGCGTTCAGGTGCATATGCGATCATTTATGTTTCAAAATGTTTTCCAACTAATGATAAAGTGGTTACCTCTCGAAGAATTCTGACAGCTGCCTTGAGATATTTTGTTAAATAGTAGCTGTTGGAGCAGATGTAAAGTACAGTGATTATAGAACGCAAGGACGCTCAGTAATTAATTATATATGTAGGCCAATAACTACATGGCCATCACAAGACTTTGATTTCCGACCTTTCCTAAAGCCTACATCCCGAACATCCATCTCGAGTTCTGCTTTAAGGTTGCAACAATGGCAAAAGCATTGAAAAACATTGTTCGCGGTTTTCACAAAGGAAAGCAAAACAAGATCGACTCGGAAGCTGTAAATAAAGCTGAGTTGAAAGTTTTCCGGCTCAGGTGGTTAAAAGTGAGGGAATGTTAATTGCTTCTTCTAAATTTAAAACAACAACTTTTTGGCACTCAGTGAATCCACTCAAAGTAGACAGGAGTTCTCGGAGCTTTCTTAAGGGAAAAAGCGTTACCGGGAAAAGTTGTCTTTTGAGTGAAGGAAATGTACAAAAAGTTACTTTTATGGTATGGGACTTTTAGAGTAAGTTAGAATACGTCCTTGAAATGTAAATTGTGGTAAAATTTGGGTTAAGCTTTTAATGAAATGTACTTTTTGCTAAACTTTTTTGTAAAGGTTCAAATATATTTTTTTATAAATATTTAATTTTTATGTCCTTATATATTTAAAGGATATAAAAAATCTGTAATTTAAGTCTTAACCCAAAAGATCTGCTTATTGTATGTTTGGTGTGTCGAGTTCAAGATGCTTCCTATGCTAAGATGTCTAAAAGTAAATTAACCAAAATTTCTTACAGTAGCATTTTATTTTAATTCCATACCAAATTTCTGCTAATCCTCTTCCTAACTCATACCTTCAGCATTGACAGAACGTTTCGCGCACCTTCACGGGACCAGCCCACCAGGACCTACCACAGTCCTTAACGCTGCCGCTAAGCAATCAACCACCCTGGTTCACCGTTCAAACGCAATACTCGACATTTTAATGCAACGGAGACTCCAAATTCATTCTCAACTCTGCTGCAGATCAACTTTTACATAATTCAATGATTACTCCTAACGAGCACCGCAACAGAGGTATGCCACTTGTAAATTCTCAGGAAGTTTCTATAATGCTATTTTATTATTCAGAACATTCGGTGGGACATTCTCTCTTTTTTGCATCCATTTTGCTATTCAGAGGGGCGCCTTTGCGACACTTGTTAAAAAAGAATTCTCTGGGTCAGCGAGCATTGGGACTACTGTTTGCGTGTCTCATTATATCCATCCAGCTTTTCTTATGAAATTTCACTGGGAAAATAATTATTAATACAATTTCTATTCTCTTTCTCGTTGTTGAGTCGGATTGTGTTTTGCTTTTTTATTTAGTAAGAGAGACGGGGTAGTTAAATAATATTGAGATTTTAGATATTCAGTATTTGACTAGTGGACATTGTTCGAGTTAAGTAACTTAATAGTGAACCAAATGTCCTACGTACAAATACTAAAACATTTTCTGCTACCATACAAGACAAACAAGAAGTAAAAATATCTCACCGATGACCCCAGATCACTGGACTGACTTTACAGGAGAGCTAACCAATTCAATGTTATCCATCTTCTCACAACACAATTAATAGACACTGAGAATTATAATGGAGTCTTGTCGCTTACCACAACTACTCTAACAAGACTGCACGAACAAAAAAATATAGTAATTTTAGTACTGTAATACCAAAACGTGGTCTATTGTGTTATAAAATGCTAACCTTGCTTGGTCAGGTTTCGTCTAAAATCTTGGCACTGTTACCTCACTTTATACACTAAGTGAGATAACATTATGTTTAGCAAAATAGCGGCCTCTGATGTCATGAAAAGAAAGGTATTCAAGTTTACACTTTTGTATAGGGAAGCGGGCCTCTCGACCTATTTGATTTCAAGCGGTTGTTAGTCAACAAACAGATACTTTAATAAAAAAAAAAATATGCTCTTGTAGGCAGAAGAGCATACGGTCCACCTGATGATTCCTAACACCAAAAAACGGACTAGCAAAAAGGTGGATTTATCTGATCCTCAAATCCTAGCGACACTCTTCAGTTAACCCGTTATTGTGGTGCTGAACTGATGGATTGTGAAAGTTCAAAACAGTTTTAATTCTATCTGCGACTCGCAAAAATCGAATAAAATGTCATATGATTATAACTTCAGTGTGGTAGCACACGTTATTCTCAGATGAGTCTGTTTTTGAGACAATGAATACATAGCATTGCATAGTATGTTTCAAGGCATATATTTGGTACGCTCCATCCAATTTAGGAAAGATTCTTCGATGCTTCTAGAGTCATTTATTTAAAAAGAGATTTTAGAGGTAAACAGAGTATATTGTATCCATATCATTGACAATACCCAAAAGCAACACTGACTATACTTGAAGTCGTCGTAGCCTAAAAGATAAGACGTCCGGTGCATTCGTATATAGCGATACAACGGTGTTCGAATCTCGCAGGTGGGTACTAATTTTTCTAATGAAATACGTACTTAACAATTGTTCACGATTGACTTCCACGGTGAAGGAATAACATCGTGTAATAAAAATCAAACCCGCAAAATGATAATTTGCGTAATTACTGGTGGTAGGACCTCTTGTGAGTCCGCACAGGTAGGTACCACCGCCCCGCCTATTTCTGCCGTGAAGCAGTAATGCAGTTTTGAAGGGTGGGACAGCCGTTGTAACTATACTGAGACTTTAGAACTTATATCTCAAGGTGTGTGGCGCATTTACGTTGTAGATGTTTAAGGGTTCCAGTAACCACTTTACACCAGGTGGGCTGTGAGCTCGTCCACACATCTAGGCAATAAATAAATAAATAAAAAATACTAACACTCGGGCCATAGACTGGACTTGTATTATAAATCCTTATAAAACCAACTTTCACTCGCGTAAGTGAAACTAGCTCTGGCCATTCACGGATCCAATCAGAAACGAGACCAGGGGCAACCTAACCTAATCATACGAGACCATGATTCCACCCCCATAATCCTGTAGCTTGTATTAAATTTGGCCAGAACAATGTACCGGTTTTGCAAGCGCCTCACGTCGTGGGACTCGGCCGATCTCCTATTACGAGTCCCGTCGGGAAATCTTATGTAACATGCGTAAACAACTCGATCTTAGTGATGTTGTGATGCGGAAAGATTAGAAGTTGCTCGAAATGAGAGATTTTTATTGGGAATAAACACAAACGCACAAACACCCAAGAACCTTAATAATCTGATAAATTTCAATTACGTAATGACAAAATTGAATATATACGTATATGTATCGTAACTCGAATATTTTCTGCTGTTTCAACTAGTAATATGTATAATGGGATGATACCTGATTGTTTAATACGGCACGGCGACCATGGCGTGATCGGGTGCGAGTAGAAAGCTTAAGTAGCTGATTTTTATCATTTCTATAACTTCTGGAAACTAAAGAGATCGTTAAAACACCATCTAGAATGCATTATTTTTTTTATTTTATTCTTTCTAATCATTTAAATTGCAGGTTAATCAGGAATTTCTAGGTATTTTGAATTTACAAATATTTTATGTGTGTATGAATTGTGTATTTTGTCAATATGCGGTACTATGGACAGATGGATCATGTCTAAGAAATAGCAGAGGTATGGATGAGTGACCGATTTCACAACCCACCCAATGTTGAATATTTACCAAATCTCACAGAGGTCTTAAGGCGAATGCCGCTATCCACCTTCAGACATGAAGCCGCTCTTTCGATTGTATAGCTGTCGCAGCCTTGGAAACAAACCCTGCTTCGTAGCAGAAATAGGCGCGATGGTGGAACCTATCCTTGCAGATTCAAAACCCTTCCTTAAATATTCCAGAACAAGCAGTGAAGAAACAAAAAAAAGAAATAGACATATTATATGTTTTTAAAATTCATATAAGCTATGCGATTAGTTCTCTGAAAAGATTTAAACTTATTGGTTGGCCTAAATCAACTCCTTTAAATAAGCGGCTTTTTGGGGTGGGAGTTTTAAGTGGAACCATGAATCTATTTATACGAAAAGTTTTAATTGAATGGGCAGAAGCGATGGCCTCCTTTTAAAAAAGATAACTAAATTTAAAGAAAATTAAATTTGAATAATGCAAAGTTTTTTTAATTGATTATTCCCCTCAACTTTCGGCTGCTATAATAGATGTTAAAATATACCAAAAAGCTACTTTTTTCCCCCTTACCAATTTGCTGGTAGCTTATGGGGCTATTTCCGCTAGGCCAGGATGGGGAGGTGAGCTCACGGGTTCAACCTGAGAAAATATCCTAATGCTAGACCTAGCCAGAGCAGTGCTTTGCAGAATCTACCACCGGATCGGAACTGCGACCCACTGAGAAGATCCGGCGAGAAATTCAGTTGATCGTGTCTATGGGCTGGTTCGCTCGTCGAACTCTTAAGGCTGTCTGTCTGCTTTTTACTGCAAAGCAATAATACGTTCCGGCTTAAGGGGCAGACGAAATAAAAGTTATATACAATTGTGACTTAAACATCCAGATTGATGGCGGCATTCGCGCGAGCTTGTTCATCAGTCAACAAAAAGAAATACGGTTTGAGCTCGTATCCATATTCTCTTTTAGGTATTCGGTATGCTCACATATTTTTTTCCTTACCTATTAGCTGGTAGCCTAATGAGCTATTCTAGTTACGCGAGGACGGGTAAGTGAGTTCATGGGCTCAACCAGAAGAATTTGCTAACAGTAGCCCTAGCAAGAGCACTGGTTCGCAGAATCTAGCACTGGTTCAAAATCCTGATCCACTGAGAAGATCCGGCGAGAAACTCAGTGGGCTATTAATACCATAATATTAATTACTCTCTCTATATCTCAAAACAGTTTTTATATAATGCCGACCGTGAGAAAGCACCACGTGCGGGTTTGATTCCATTGTTCGTATTTTGAAAACAATACCTCGATTAGAACTTCGACAATGCGGGGCGAAAACAATGGCTTGCCGATATCGTGGAACTTGTATCGATATAATTTTAAACCAACGCTATTTAGTCTAACAAACTAGTTAGTTTGTTTCGTAATTATCATAATGAAGTTAAATAAAAGAGACTTTGCATTCCCAAATTATTCAGCTATCTTTTGAAATGAGGCAATCGTTTTGCCTATCCAATAAAAACTGAGACATTTTATTGTTTTTGGTAAACGACATAGCTCTGAAGATTACGAGATTGAGATGGAAATATGCAGTGGAGCAAAAAGTTCTCGAATGAGACCCTGTATCGTCAAGCACAGCGTATGTAAACCTCCTAGAAAGTGCACAGCGCAAGACCTTACCAGAACACCAAACGTCTGTAGACTGATGATGATATGTTGTGTTGATGACGCCATGTTAAATGTTAATTTAAAAAATTCGCTTCTACATCCAAGGGTTGTCTGAAACCACAGTCATCACAACGTAGATATTGCTGGACATTACGACAGAAGATCGAGGCATTACATTGTACATCAGCAAATCGAAAGATTCACGCTGTTGTGAATTTGAGGACGATAGTCTTTTTAGATTATAAAACGCATTTCTGATAGTTTTACCTCAGATATTGGGATTAGGGTAGTAATAAGGGGAATTGGGCTGACGAAAACCGATGGTGCTGTCACAAAGGATCGACAATAGAGAAGTCGTACCAGCAGCTCAAGGCACCAACGCGATCGCCGCCACCCTCTATAAGACACGAGGCGATGAGAAAGTTATTGTGGATCGATTAACACACCTTGTGTCGCGATATGCAGGTGAAAATATTCACTTAACCGATGAAACCATCGCACCGCCCGCCACCGAAGTAGAGTTCATCCATACTACCTGGAGCCACTGCGGTCATCCACAGTGCGTTTCCAGAGATCTTTTTTGCCACGTACCATCCGGCTATGGAATGAGCTCCCCTCCACGGTGCTTCCCGAGCGCTATGACATGTCCTTCTTCAAACGAGGCTTGTGGAGAGAATTAAGCGGTAGGCAGCGGCTTGGCTCTGCCCCTGGCATTGCTGAAGTCCATGGGCGACGGTAACCACTCACCATCAGGTGGGCCGTATGCTCGTCTGCCTACAAAGGCAATAAAAAAAAAAATCACGATTGAAGATAACAATAAGCAAAATAATAAAGTGTACGCCTACAGTTCTAAAGAAGCTGCACAAGTGGTCGAAAAGGTGGTCAATAGCGTGGTCATCATCCTGCGTCAGTTATGATTTGATGGGGCGTGTCTTATTAAGAAGACACAAAACTACATTTTTGTGAAAAAGTAGTGAAAACTTCAGCCAAACTGTAACAAGATACAGTCTTGGATCATGTTGTGAAACCACTCAGCAACACGCTTTTTAAAAATATACCGTGGACTTTCCAGCAAGATTCTGCACCTGGTCACAAGGCACGAACTACCCAAGCCTGGCTTGAAACCAACGTTCAGGACCTTATAAGACCTGAAGACTGGTCCTCATTTAGCACAGACCTCATCAACCCTTTAGATTTCAAATTATGGTCAGTTTTAGAGGACATGCCCCGCTCTAAGCGACACGGCGACATTGAGTTTCTTAAAAAAATCTTTGGAGCAAGCAGTGGCGAAATTTCCCTTGGAAACAGTGCGTAAATCCATAGATTCGTGGCCAAGAAGATTAAAGGCCTATACAAAAGCCACAGGTGGCCATTTCGAATACAATTTTTTTTAATTTTTTGCTGAGACTTTAATAAATATGTAGGTATACATTTTAATAATATTACATTACTTCATTTAAAAAAAAATGCGTTTTGATTTGTAACTGAGCTTATGCCTGCCTGGTCTAGGTATATGATAGTCACAACCCTCAGCAGTAAGAAAACGACGCGAGGAGGAGGCAGACGAGCATACGGCCCACCTGATGGTAAGTGGTTAGCGTCGCTCATGGACGTCAGCAATGCCAGGGCCAAGTCGCTGCCCACCAAATTGGCTTTGATTTGACGAACAAACATAATTCTAATACAAAAAATACTTGTTAACAGAGAATCGTTGCAATAAAAATACTTAAGTAATTTTCCAAAATTTGTTGTGAAATTCAAAACATTTTGTACAAACAAACCAAGGTATTCTGTTATTACAATTTATGGTCTAATATCAGGTGTTGCCAGCGCTCTGCCCAGAAACATTCAGCCGTTGTACAGCACACGGCTGTTTCTGAATTTCGTTGGTACAAACAACGAAGCGAAAGCGATTTCTTCGAACATATAATTTATTTATTTTTATAGATGATCATAAGAGATCATGACCCAAATAATTTACATAAAAATCATATCGCGATTGCGACCAAGTGAACATCAGACATGTGGTCGAAGTCTCAATAGTATTGGATCTCTATATATTTCTCCTACCCCTCAAGCCGGAACGCTTTCTCTACTTATTCGGTGGTAGCCTAGGGGGTAATTCCAGCTACGAACGAGTAGATGAGCTCACGGGCTCAACCTAAGAGAATTTGCTAACACTAGCTTTAGCAGTGTTTCGCTGAATCTATTACCGGATCGGAGTCGCGACCCTCTGAGAAGATGCGGCGAGAAACTTAGGGGGCTAGACCGGAAGGCATTATTGCTCCAGAGTAGAAATGGCCAGGCTGGTGGAATCTGACTCTTGCAGTTATAACGCGCCCGACAATCAGCAATTATGCCTTTTCAATTTTCCACGTTTAAATTTTTGCACTCCTCAATATTATTCCCTCATTGCAGAAGTAATTCGTGAACACTTATTTATTTCTATAGAAAAATCTGTACCTGCATCCGTCATTACAACACCATCACATTTACATTGTTTGATACCAGTATATCGACAGCCTAATCTTCTATATCTAAAATACGCTAGTATTCATTTCATATTCATCTCATAGCTTGCACCACAGTCTAATCGCCTAAAGAAACGTGCCACAGTGGTACGAAATTGAAAATTTATGAAACAACTCGATACCTTACATTTCTCTTATCTTATTGTTAATTCTATTTCTATATTCCACATTCAAAATATTGGCTTCCAGGGAAATATGTCGTTCATAAGTAAGTGGCAATGTTCATGTTTCATAATAAACTACAGAAATTTCTATCTAAGCTTTGTCTCTTCTTTTGCTCTAAGATTTGTTCGAGATGATACCGGCATCTCGTTTTTACCATCGCGCCGCCCGCCACCGGAGTAGAGTTCATCCATACTACCTAGAGCCACTGCGGTCATCCACAGTGCGTTTCTAGAGATCTTTTTTGCCACGTACCATCCGGCTATGGAATGAGCTCCCCTCCACGGTGTTTCCCGAGCGCTATGACATGTCCTTCTTCAAACGAGGCTTGTGGAGAGTATTATGCGGTAGGCAGCGGCTTGGCTCTGCCCCTGGCATTGCTGAAGTCCATGGGCGACGGTAACCACTCACCACCAGGTGGGTCGTATGCTCGTCTGCCTACAAGCACAATAAAAAAATAATTAAAAAAACGATTTATTCATAACTATATTATTAGGGGTTAAAGTATGAAATTGCCGATTTGTACTGAAAAATTGAAATTTGTTTTTTTTTTCATTTAACATATTAATGTAATCAAAAAATGAAAAAATAAATACGTGAGGTAATAAACTAAAAATTATTCTTAAAAAAAATGTAATCAAAATATCTACCACTATTATCTATACATTGCTGCCATCTGATAGGTAGGTGATTTATGCCTTTGCGATAGAACTCTGGTGATCTAGATTCTACAAACTGTATGAAAGCATTTTGTACAGCCTCCTGGGAAGAGATCTTTTTATCACGTAGAAAATTGTCCAAATCACGAAAAAAATTGTAGTCCGTTGAAGCAAAGTCTGACGACTACGGAGGGTGACGAATGGTTTCTAATTGCAGTTCCTGTAGAGTTAAAACGGTTTCTCGTGCTGTTCGAGGTCTCGCGTTATCATGGAGCAATAACGGTGAAGATCGATTCATGAGTCGGGGCTGTTTCACTGCAAGTTTTGCTATCATTGTTCGGAGTTCGGCACAGTAGACATCTGCCGTTATTGCTTAACCAGAATGGAGAAAGCTATAGTGAATAACACCATGCTGGGACCACCAAACAGTTACCATTACTTTTTATTGGTAAGCTTTGCTTTAGGCCACTGTTGCGGCGTTTGACCTGGGGTCAGCCATTGCATTTTTCGCTTACGGTTATCGTAAAGAATCCGTTTTTCATCACACTTCACAATTCGATCCAATATTCTTTCATTTCTGTATCGATTCAATAAGGCAACACATGTTTCAACACGCGGTTCTTTCTTAAGATCAGTCATGAGTTGAATATGAAAAATGGGTGCCTATCACGAGGTGCATATCACGAGGCACCCATTTTTCATATTTTTTTTATTTTATTGACAAGATGCAAATGACTCAATATTGTTGGTAAGGTAACGTTAAACCATGCCACCAATTCCTGGGTAGTTTGGCTCGGATCGGCGTTCACCATTCCTTTCAATTCATTGTTATTCACATAATAATATGTGGGTCGTCTTCCACGTGGTTCGTTCTTCAAATCAAAATTTCTATCATGAAAACTTTTAAACTAAAATCGCACGGTGCGTTCATTAGCAGTCCCCTCTCCGAACGCAACATTGATATTGCGAGCTGTTTCTGCAGCGTTAGTTCCGCGTCGGAATTCGTATTAAAAAATCACTCGAATTTTCGAAGTATCCATTTTTCTTGTCTAAGCTGAATATAAAACAACAACTAAAACTCGGTAATTGAATGTTGCACATTTTTTAAAATACGAACCTCATAGGTACCATTTGAAAAAAGTTTCACTCAAAAATCTCAAGCCATGAAGGTTCTATGTCAATTCAAAGTACCTATTATAATAGAACGGCAATTTCATACTTTAACCCCTATTATGTATTATTTCGCTCGAAAGAGTAGAGCAAACAGCTTCCCTGACCATAACCATAGCGATTATGCTTATCATAGTAATGCTAGTAGTACTGTGAAGGTACCTACCTACTTTGAAAACACTTTGTAATGTCATATAGCTAATGAAAAGAAGAAGAAAAGAATAGTGGTACCTTACCCTTGCCGGCTTACAGAACGCTCACCACCAGCTGGGCTTCAATAAGAACACCTGATTGTTCCTGATCTAGCCTGTGTTGTACAATAAAAACAATTACTTCTCATTTTGTCTAATAATTTTGACACCACCATTCACTATGTCAAATGGAGACTTTCGTTTTAAATTAAAAGGGTACAAAATCTTTAATATAAACTACTTCCCGGCGGGTTTTAATGAACGAAGTTGTTTAATCCCTCCGAAATTTGTACTTCAAAGCGTTACTGAGTCAAATTAATTTGTATTTTGCATTAGGCACAATTAGCTGACGAAATGTCCAGTGGGAATTTGTTACCCGGAAACAATGTTAGAAAGGCACGACTTTACGAAAGAGAGTCTTACTTCTATAAGTCTGGGGCTTTGGTATATCTGGGATTTCGTTCTAATACAGCTTAGTCAGCATTTAAGATCAGTTCGGTCATTCATTTGGTTTTGAAGTCGTCGTGGTCTAAAGGATAAGACGTCTGGTGCATTCGTGTTGAAGCGATGCACCGGTGTTCGAATCCCGCAGGCGGGTACCAATTTTTCTAATGAAATACGTACTCAACAAATGTTCACGATTGACTTCCACGGTGAAGGAATAACATCGTGTAATAAAAATCAAACCCGCAAAATTATAATTTGCGTAATTACTGGTGGTAGGACCACTTGTGAGTCCGCGCGGATAGGTACCACCGCCCTGCCTATTTCTGCCGTGAAGCAGTAATGCGTTTCGGTTTGAAGGGTGGGGCAGCCGTTGTAACTATACTGATACTTTAGAACTTGTATCTCAAGGTCGGTGGCGCATTTACGTTGTAGATGTCTATGGGCTCCAGTCACCACTTAACACCAGGTGGGCTGTGAGCTCGTCCATACATCTAAGCAATAAAAAAAAAATCATCTACACTTATCTGCGCTAGTAACCAATAATTTTCTTTAATATGTATGGCCACACTTGTGCCAATGGGATTAGGATCTATCTCACGGTTTTATTTATTGCATAGGCGGCTAAGACCCACCAAGTTTTAAGTTATTTAAGCGCCAAAGTTTTATAAGCCGCAACCCATCAAATCATATTATCCTATTCACTTTAACAGTTTCAGAATACTTTAAATCGTAAAAATATTTACCTACCATTCTATTAGGTTTCGATAATTTTAATTCATTGTCTTTTTCCGTAACTATCAGAGACATTTGTAAGAGTTAAATTTACGCATCACTTGCGAAAGTTTTAGTACATAAACCAACAAGAAAGATTAAAAAAAACTATCCAAAAAGGTCTAAATAAGACTTAAGCAGAACAAACTACAGCAAAACGTCCTACCCAAAACTTCACATTCGACCCTAAAGCCAATCTACTCTTAAAAGTTTTTTTGGATCGTACAAAATCCACTCAATAATGCAATGGTGGTGAATCTGGACGGAAATAGAAGGCAACTAGAACGAACTGCCAATATTTGAGAGCCGCAGTTCACGGGGACACGCAAATATAGATCCGTATTTATATTGACTTGATTCAACAGCAATTAATTGTGTCTGTATTTGGAAATGAGTTTTTTTATTTCTGTTGGATTAGTAGCATACTATTTTTGTGGGATTAGGGGGCGAGAAAACTATGCAATTCCAAATTAATAAACGCACAGGTACTTCCTTTATTAATTCAGAAGTGGTCAGGGAAATAGTTTTTTTTTTTGTTATTGCTACACCCACCATCGGAACAGGGCTTATTCTTACTCAATGAAAATGATTCTTTTGTTTTCATTACGTTATAAAAAACCATTTCTTATACGCACCGTCTGACTCTCAAATTTTCCTCCAAGGAATTTTCTGAAATACCCTTACCATTATAACATAATTATCTTTTTTCAATGAAGTTCTAGATGAATCTTTAGCACTACACTAGATCACAGTTGAATCGATTGTCGGTAATAAAGCTATATTACCTCTCACTATCAATCGTAGTGTGTACATTTTACGTTTTTCGAATGCTTTAAAAAAAAAAGTGCGTGCGTACAAAGTACACATGTCAAAAGTGAAACTGTTTTGACGAACTAATTTATAAGTCTTGCTTATATTTGTACAAATCTAAAACTTTAGATTTCCGAGACTTAGAGGAAGGGAAAAAGGAAGATATGTTCCCGCCAAAAGTCTGTCAAATGTCAATCTCAAACCTCAGTGTTGACAGTCACATTAGGTTTAGATTTCTAAATTGTAAATGACTAATATTTTTCCAATTGAATTTACTAATTTAATTTCATGCTATTTGATTAATGTTCCAAATTCTTTTCATTTCATTTCAATTCCTATTAACATTTTTCACAAAAAAATTATAAAATATTAGGCCGTATGGTATGATACATTTGCCTTTCCAGTTGGAAAAATACAACAACTACTACTACTGACATTTGACAAGTCCTTAATTGCAATACAAGTTTGATGTCACTTCCGTTGGATACCTGCGTGACGTTCTGTAAAAATTTTACCCTCATGCGCCTAAAGAAGTTTCACTTCAATAGATTAAAAATAATATTAACTCAAGCTTCGCTACTGCTTAAGCTTCATCACCGGTTCTAGTAAAGTTACTCTCACATTATAGACTTTCAGTTTTCTCTATACTTATCCTTCTAATTTCTATTTTAATTGCTGCTGCAGTGTTAATTCATACTATCACCCTTTTTTTATTGCCTTTGCAGGCAAACGAGCATGCGGCCCACCAGCCCGATGGTAAGTGGTTACCGTCGATCATGGACGTCAGTAATACCAGGGGCAGAACCAAGCCGCTGCCTACTATTAAGTACTCTCCGCAAGCCTCGTTTGAAGAAGGACATGTCATTGCGCTCGGAAACCACCGTGGAGGGGAGTTCATTCCAAAGCCGGATGGTACGTGGCAGAAAAGGAAAAGCACTGTCGATGAACGCAGCGGTTCCAGATTATATGAACTCTGCTCCGATGGCGGGAGGTGCGATGATAAAAAGGAGATGAGGGAGTCATCTCGAATAATTCTTCAGAGCATTCCCCATGGAACATACGCCCTGTTCATATCTTACCACAAATTAACCAACCAATAAATTTCCAATGGTGATAGATCGTCTAATGAGTCCGCACTAGTAGGTTCTGTGTCGGTAGATATCACCGAACACAAGATATTTGACCTTGACCTATTTGCCTAAATCTCGCTTACGACATTTACAACATTCGGACTGTCGGTCTACCGAGCAACATCGCCCGCTCGGTGGAAGATCTTCCCTTCATCGTGAACCTACAGGTACCATCACCCTTCCTATTTCTGCCGTGAAACAGTAATAGATTCCGGCTTGAGGAGTGGAACAATAATCTGAGACTCAGAACTCGTGTTTCAAGATGAGTGGCAGCATTTACATTGTTGGTGTCTATGGGCTCTGGTAACCACTTGACACCAGATGGACCCTGAGCTTGTTTAACAGTCTAAAAAAACCAACACAAAAAATTAAGTCTGAAGGACAGAGTCGTTATTCTGATGAGTTATCAGGCAGTCATGGTGGATGTCAGTTGTTGTTTCATGATTATAAGCCTCTTAGGAGCTATTTATGTGATATCGATTAAATCAAAATAGTTTTCAGTAACTGAGTACCAGAGACCAGTATACTGAGCTCACAGTACCTGTCAAGTTGCTTCCCACACCGCCCATACCTGGAGTTAAATACATCAAAGAGGGTACGATTCGATTATCCAGTCATGCATAATGTATTACGGGTTCGATTCCTGAAACTTCATACTTGGAAGCTCAATTATTTTGTGTTACATTTCAGAATAGTTT
This sequence comes from Bombyx mandarina, assembly GCF_030267445.1. Classification (NCBI taxonomy): domain Eukaryota; kingdom Metazoa; phylum Arthropoda; class Insecta; order Lepidoptera; family Bombycidae; genus Bombyx; species Bombyx mandarina. Next base: position 11,237,720 of record NC_143234.1, on the reverse strand, counting down.
AATATTCTTGGAGAAGATTCCAGGAATTAATGTTATATCAGTTCAGATAAAAATTTCGTCAAGATAAAAAAAAAACTGTTGTATTTAATACTTGAGTAGGTTTTTCAAGATTGCTCATAAGCTGACAGCCTACTTCGAATCGAGCGGTTACCGAAGCCCTTAGGGATACAATCATGAAAAGAAAGTTAGATCATCTTATTAATCTATTATATTCTTTGACTCAATATATTGCGTACGTTTCAAGCTAATATACTCTATCGATCATCATAACGTGGTATAGCTCTACAAGTAAATCGTAAGTCTATACGTTTGCGTGTTAAACCGTGTGAACACGGCCTAATCCTGGCAGCCATCAAACCCACTCAAGCCCCGACGGGAGCCAGTAAACGAGCACCAAAAAATGTAACGCTGCGTTGCGATTTTCTTTTTATACACTTTTTTATAAAACTACATTGTTTGGCTTTCCCCCTTAGCCCCTGGAAAAAACCCGGGGTCGAAAAGTCTCCCGTTATCACGAGCCCTCGGTTTTCTGGTTTATTTTCGTTCAGCGATGTATTTTAACAACTAAAGCTATTCCCAAACATCCAAATGAACCATCGAATAATCGATCGGGCGTTAGTAACTGAACAGAGAATACAATGGAGTCGGATGGATGGAATGGATTCTTTTTATTTATATATGTTTGCGAACTAGAAGTTATTGTTGGTTTTGTATAGAATATATCATTTTTAAGTTTGTTATTACATTGTATTCAGTCCGAAACTCAGTGTGCTCAAACCTGAACAATCGCCCGTCGTCTTTGGAAAACAGACTGAAAAACAGTAAGCTAATATTGTAGTAATTTGTTGTTGTAATGTATTCTTGTAGAAAATATTACAATAAAAGCATACCGTACGCTTACCGTTTTGACTTTTGAGAAAATTTTACAGTAGTTAGTAGAATATTCAAATGTCGACCGAATAAGAACTTGGTATATCATAATTGGTCGATCATAACTCTTGAAATTTCGGTGCTTCGGAAATGATAAAATAAAAAGTATAAACCTAGGATTAACGCCTAAAACCAGTTTATATATAAAATATGTAGCAATCTCAGTAAATGCTATCAATCGAGTTTAGTCGGAAACGTCAAGTAGTTCACTTGGGTAAGGACGATACAGTGATGGCAACACTTGTTTCCGGTTTGACGTTTGATTCTGTTTGACAGTTGACGTTTGAGGTATACTTTTACGGTAAAGGAAGGACCGCCCTCATTCTGTATGGGAGCACCGACCCGAACGGTTGTAACTTGGTCACAGGCGTCGCTGTAACAAACTTGCCGCGTTCCTCGACCAATCTCAATGTTTCCGTTTGATCTGGTGGACGATCTCACAGCCCACCTGGTGCTAATGGAGCCCATAGACATCTACAACGTAAATGCGCCACCCACCTTGAAATATAAGTTCTAAGATCTCAGTATAGTTACAACGGCCGCCCCACCCTTCAAGCCGAAACGCATTACAGCTTCACGGCAGAAATAGGCGCGGTGGTGGTACCTATCCGTGCCGACTCACGAGAGGTCCTACCACCAGAAATTACGCAAATTATAATTTTGCGGGTTTGATAAATGAGTCATCCTACCCCGCTCCTTTATATACATATGCATTATATCCTTTATATACAAATTATACATATATTTACAATTCGCAAATGCGACGCTGCTGACGTCCATGAACTACGGTAACCACTCGCCATCAGGTGGGCCGTATGCTCGTCTGCCTATTGAGGCAATAAAAATATATTCAAAGGCATGTTTTTACAAAATAACCGTATCGCGAAACATTTAACTATTATCCTATATTTATTAAAATCTTATTTATTTATTTTATTTATTTATTTATGTACACACAGAAAACAAGACACAGTACAGAGTAATAGGAAAATTATGTACAAAGGCACTGCTTATTTCTTTGAGAAATCTCTTCCAGCAGACCTGCGAGAGGATAATGAGAATAATAATAAAAAGTGATAAGTGTGTGTAGAACAAATAACACATAACTAAAATAACAAACACAAAATGAGAATTATAGCACATACACATAGCAAATATTATAAGTAACACAGTAACACTCGTGTATGCGAAGAGTATAGAACCATGATCATTCGGTTGATGAGAGATAACATTGTTTTTTTTTATTTTTTTTTATTGCCCTTGTAGGCAGACGAGCATACGGCCCACCTGATGGTGAGTGGTTACCGTTGCCCATGGACTTCAGCAATGCCAGAGGCAGAACCAAGCCGCTGCCTACCGCTTAATACTCTCCACAAGCCTCGTTTGAAGAAGGACATGTCATAGCGTTCGGGAAACACCGTGGAGGGGAGCTCATTCCATAGCCGGATGGTACGTGGCAAAAAAGATCTCTGGAAACGCACTGTGGATGACCGCAGTGGCTCCAGGTAGTACGGATGAACTCTACTCCGGTGGCGGGTGGTGCGATGGTAAAAACGAGATGCCGGTATCATCTCGAACAATTCCTCAGAGCACTCCCCATGGAACATACGGTACAAAATACAGAGGGAACCGAAGTCCCTCCGCAGACCCAGAGGTTCCAAACGATCCGTGAGATTGGGATTATCGACAATCCGAACGGCCCTCCTTTGTATGGAGTCAAATGGAAGAAGCTGGTATTTGGGAGCCCCGGCCCAGAGATGGGAGCAGTACTCCACGCGAGGCCGGACTTGTGCTTTATAAAGCAGAAGCCTTTGTCCAGGCGTGAAGTACCGCTTCGCTCTGTTGAGGACTCCCAGCATTTTGGACGCCAACTTGGCTTTGTCTTCCAAATGACTCCGAAACTTGACATCGCTCGAAATGTCGACCCCAAGTATCCCAATACTCTCGGAAGGTTGCAGGGATACTCCTTGGAATTGTGGCGCCATGACAAAGGGGTCCTTCTTCGCAGTGAACGCGCAAACTTGTGTCTTTAACGGGTTGAATTGAACCAAGTTCAATTCACCCCATTTGGAGACTCGCCCCAGAGAGCTCTCCATTTCAGACACAAGTTTTGATCGTCTCTCTTGCACCACGCTTCGAGAGAGACTCTGATGGCCGATATATCGCGCATCCCCCGTGCTGTCATCCGCATAGCAATGCATGCCATCAATAGACAGCATGTCATTGATATACAGGATGAAAAGCGTGGGGGAGAGCACCGAACCTTGTGGAACGCCAGCGTTAATGGTCATGGTATCAGAACAGTCACCGTCTACAACGACCGTGATGCTCCGCCCATCCAAAAAGCTAGCGATCCACTTGCAGAGACCCTCGGGGATTCCGTAAGATGGTAGCTTCGACAGAAGTGCCCTATGCCAGACCCTGTCGAAGGCCTTCGCGATATCAAGGCTCACAGCAAGAGCCTCGCCCTTGCTCTCCAAGGCTTCAGCCCACCTGTGAGTAAGGTATACAAGAAGATCGCCAGCTGAGCGACCGTGACGGAAACCGTACTGTCGGTCACTGATCAGCTGGCGATCTTCAAGATACTTCAGGAGTTGTATATTTATAATTCGCTCCATCACCTTGGAAAGCAAGGAAGTTATCGCGATAGGCCTATAGCTCGATGGATCCGACCGGTCACCCTTCTTGGGGATAGGGTGGACGTGGGCGTTCTTCCATGAAGACGGAACCCTGTTAGTGCAATAAGAGAGGCGATACAAACGCGTTAGCGCAGGCGTCAGCTCAGGGGCGCACCTTTTCAGAACCACAGCAGGAATGCCGTCCGGCCCACTCGACTTATGGACGTCCAGGAGTCGGAGTTCCCGCCTGACTGCACACTGTGTAAAGCAGATCTCCGGCAGGGAACTATCACACCGGGGGATGTTCGGTGGTGTGGCACCCCCGTCGTCCACAGTCGAGTTCGAGGCGAAGAGTTTGACCAGAAGGTCAGCCTTCTCTTTCGCACTATGGGCCAGACTGTCATCGGACTTGCGTAGTGGTGGGAGACTAGACCTGTAGAAGTTACCTTCTGCAGCCTTAGCGAGCGACCAGAAAGCACGGCTCCCGGCGGGATAGCTCTTCAGTCGCTCGCCAATTCTGGCAACGTGCTCCGACTTCGCCCTGGCAATAGCCCTCTTATAGGACCTAGAAGCGGCGTTAAATTTCCGCCTTTCCTCAGAGGTATTAGGATCCTGGCGTCTCCTGGCATCATTCCATGCCGCGTATGCGGACCGCTTGAGGCGTGCAGCGTCCCGACTGGCATTGTTATACCAGGGTCCACTGCGACCCCCGACGGGCACCTTGGAAGAAGGAATGAACAGTTCCATCCCCCGAAGCACCACGTTTTTAAGTCGGTCCGCACAGACGTCAGGATCACCAGAGGAAAAGCAGAGCCGCCCCCATGGGTAGGATGCGTAAAATTCACGCAACCCATCCCAATCTGCTGACATATACCGCCAAACTCTTCGATACCCGGTCGTCATTCGACGACCAGGACGAGAGATCGGTACCGCAGCACGGATAAGGCAGTGATCAGACGATCCAAGTGGAGCGTCGACCACCACACTGTATCCGGCCGGATCGGTGGTCAGCAGAAGGTCCAACAGGGAGGGCTCGTGCCCCTCAATATCTGGGACACGGGTGGGCTGTGTCACCAGCTGGGAGAAGCCGTAGGCCAGGGCGAAATCGTAGGCAGCCCGACCCAGGAGGTCAGTGGTTCTGGACCCCAACCACTCTTGGTGGTGAGCGTTAAAGTCTCCAAGAACCACCACCTCCGCAGATGGGTACTGCTCAAGCACGCGGTTAGTCCCCTCTTGCACATGCTCTATCAGAGCTGAACCTGCATCACTGCTGTGGGACCTGTACAGGCATGCGTAGACTCGGGTACAACCCCCGTCATCTACGCGCAGCCACAAGATGGACAGGTCCCGTTGTTCGAGGCCTCGTAGACGGCGACAACAGACATCAGCCCGGACGAATACACACACCCCGGCAGGAAGTTGTGCTCCAATACGTAGCCGGGGTATTCAAGGTACGAAGTGTCATCCGGAGCAGATATCTGTGTCTCCGTCAGAAAAAGGAGGGCAGGCTGCGCCGTCTCAAGATGGTGGTGTACGGCGTCGAGGTTACTATGTAGGCCCCTTACATTGCTGAAATCCACATTAAATGTGGAATGGGGCATCGCCGACAAAACCCTTTTCCTTTTTTTAACTGTCATATTTATTTATTTTTTTTGGAGAGTGGGATTGGGTGGGGTAGGAAGTTCGAGGCAAAATCATGACAATACCTGAATAAAGCGCGGAACACAGTACGTGCTTGACCACGGGTTGCGTGAGAGACTGACGCAGGGCATGGAAGGGCCCCCAGTCCACCCTGCGTGCGATCGCCGGGATCCACTCCGGTCTCCGACTCCGGCACGACGACCGCACGACAGGATTTTACACCGGTTGGCGGGACAGCTTCCCGGGGCGGAGTTTAGTAGTGACACCCGGGTTCAGGTCCCCAACTGACCGGCGGGCGGCGGCGAACACCGTTTCACTGGGTCTCCCTATACCCTCGTCAAACAATCACGTCCCGCGAGCTTGCACGCACGTCTGCTCCGCATGTTCCAGGCATCATCAAGATTCACCCCGAACAAGGAAGAGGAAAGGGAAGGAATAAAACTGGCTCTCCAACCCACACGCCGGAACACAGCTAGGCTATTTGGCGGCGGACTCTAGTTGGAGGGTGGTCGCCAGCCAGTCGGACTAGGTCCTACCACCGATTATGTATTCGGCTCCCGTTTAGCACCACCCAGGGGTCACTTGTAGGGAATCGTGGGTTAAACCTACGGAAGCGGGAAGCAATCGACCCCCATGTTTGCGACAGGCAAGCGACAGGCAATGTTTGACCTTGTATTTAAAAACAGAAACAGACTTGCAAACTCGGATGTCAGCCGGCAACGAATTCCACAGTCTGACCGCGTGCACAGTAAAGGAGTGAGAATAGAAATTGGTTTTGTGGGAAGGGAATAACAAAACAGAACGTTGGTTGGACCTGCAGGGAGCATCAGGAGAACGAATGAAAGAGAATCGCTCACGTAAATATAAGGGAGAAGTGGGCTTATGTAGGATATTGAATAGGAGACATAATATTCGAGTATTCCTACGAAGGCGTATAGGGAGCCATTTAAGTTCTTTGCGAAAATGAGAAACATGATCGAATTTTCTGAGATTGTATATAAAACGGATACATAGATTTTGCAACCTCTCAAGCTTGTTTGAGAGCTCCTCAGTGGCATCCAAGTAGCAGGCATCGGCGTAATCAATTATGGGTAGAATGAGAGCTTGGACGAGAGATATTTTTGTATGCTGAGGTAAGAAGCCCTGCAGACATCTCAACGAGTGCAAGGCAAAGTGCACCTTCCTACTAATCTCAGCAACGTGAGAACTCCACGAAAGATGTCGATCTACAATAACACCCAGGTTTTTAACTGAATCGGTTAGAGTTATTTGAGTCCCATCCAAATAAATTGGGGGGAGTATAGGATCGCTGAGTCTACTGCGCAATTGTTTACCCCCTATAATGATAGCCTGTGATTTACCCGGATTAATGTGCAGACCGTAGGCTTTTGCCCATTCACTGATAGACTTATTATCTTATTAATTATACAATAAAATGTGTTTATTAAAAAATAGATTTAAAAAAACAATATATAAAAAATAGGTTGCCGCTGATGACGATTTCTATGACACCAGCCACCAGTGGTTAAGGTTATTATTATTATTTTTATCTTACACGTACTTTTCTGGCTTCACGCTGTTATCTCAAACGCTGCCAGACTTGGTAATCTCCCGTGTGCCGGTGACAAAAACCGCCTAAGCGAGGAGAATTTAAAGCATTTGTGCCTTTGAACTTATTGTTACGCGCCGGGGTTCGGGATCAATCAAAATTCTACCGAATTACAAGTTAACATTATAGTAGTTAGAACACTTAAAACACTTCACAAACACTTTAAAATCCTCAATTCGCTTCTTCCGCACCGCTTCAGGTGATCCGTTCGCTGATTCTTTTCGAGTAGTTCTGATTACTGACTGACTGCGTGCCATCTCTGCAACGCTTTCATAGCCGACACCACATCCTTAGAATTATCGAGAATATTTCACACAAGTCGAGTATTGTGTTTCCGCTATCCGACAATAGATGGCGTTGTACTTCTTGAGCGTTCTAGATGCTACTAGATCCTTCTATATTCGTTCGACTATGCGGCGATAGATGGCGTTACTCTTACCGGCGTAACATTATTTTACAACAAACACTTACATACAGTTTGAATATTTTATGTATGAGTCGAGAAGTGAATATTGGAATGTAACTCAAAAACCTGGATGCCTTATTAGTCGATTTGGTCGATGACCTTGACTCGGTATTTGGCATCAATGCCTATTTGGTTGCTTCCTTAACACCTTTTTTTTCCTCAGTCTTAAGTAAAAATACATGAATAAATTTAGGTTTTGAGTTATGAAGGCGGTCGGCACGTGCAAACACGTCTCCATACGAGCCACGTTCTCGTGAATATAGACTTAAGTACTTCGTGACGTAGACAGATTGGACTCGCTTAGTGAGAGTCTTTGGAACTTCGCTTTCTGTAAGCAAAATCAATTTATATACGAATTAATCAAACTCGAATTTCGTTACCACAAAGACCATTCAAAGGTAAAAAAAAAAAAAATTTGTCATTTAAATCGATTAAGCTATACTTTTTTTTTGTTTAGATGGGTAAAATAGCTCGCGATCAAACAGTTGTTACTGGATCATAAAGATTACAGCTGAACTGGTCCGCGTATCTGGATCAAAGAACAAAGAATTAATGCTCCAACCTCAAATCGTCTTTTCGCATTAAAAGTGCCCAATTTCCGAAAATATTCGATATGCATAAACATTTGGTATCACCAGTATTTTTCTCATAAATACTGTCAAAAGAGCGTAGTTTAGTTTTAGTTTTTTTTTTAGTTTACCTATGTTTTGACTACATTAACAAAATTAATACATAATTTTATCTTACTTTAAAATATAGATAATGTAACTGGTAAAAAATAACAAATAAATAAATGTTGCAAAGATGATTAATATTATAAACATCACATGTTAAACCTTTAAAACACTCTCCCGTAAAATTAGTGAGTTTTGAGATTATACAGTTTTAATGCGAGAAGACGAAATAAGTGAAAGTAGCCGAAGCCGCACACATATATACTTTTTAAAAACATCCGAATGAATATAATTATTTCTTTGATTTCAAATTTTAGTTAAACGAGATTATTTCTTTATCACGGTAGTCTTAAAACACATGAGGTGTTTACTTCTGAGAATTTTCTCCATTCTGTTTTATATTTAAAATGCATGAAGCCTTTTCGAGTATTCTTTTAATTATTATAATTACGCCAATTAAAAAAAAAACATAGCAATAGTTTTAGAGATCGAATTCAGAAATAAACAAAGACTTAATTGTTCATTGTTTGTGTTCTATCTATTTTAAAATTGAAATCTATACCGCATTGAATTTAACTTGGTTGAATAGCCTTTGCGAAAGTAAGACTATTAATCAGAAATTTGCTAAGTACGATTATAATTAATATTTCCGACAGATTTGACCAATTTCGACTGACAAGAGATAAACTGCTCCATTTGTACATTCGATTGCCATGACAAATTTTTTTTTTTATTGCTTAGATGTGTGGACGAGCTCACAGCCCACCTGGTGTTAAGTGGTTACTGGAGCCCATAGACATCTACAACGTAAATGCGGCATCCACCTTGAGATATAAGTTCTAAGGTCTCAATTATAGTTACAACGGCTGCCCCACCCTTCAAACCGAAACGCATTACTGCTTTACGACAGAAATAGGCAGGGTGGTGGTACCTACCCGCGCGGACTCACAAGAGGTCCTACCACCAGTAATGATAGTGATACTGATATAATGATGAATACTACAGTCATCTTTCGTGATCAAACGCAGTCCTACGAGTATATTCCAGTCTCTGTTGAAATGACGGCACATTGAGAGTGAATGCATTATAAATGGTATAATTTCGCTGGCCAACCGAATTGGCTCCTTTATTATTTTACAACTCCATCGCGTACTGCGAAATTATGCAGCGTCACGGACGAGACAGTGGTGCAGTTTCGTGTTCTATTTTTTGCGGTGTACGGGTCTGTTTTGATTGGCCAGTTTTCGAGGGTTTTATTGAGGAGGGAAGGCAAGGTGTGGAATACCTGATAAAGCGGAAATGGGCTTGTAACGTCGCAACGACGTGTTGAAATGAGGTTCTCTTAGTTTATTGTAAACTAATTGTTTACTAGTTAGATAGGGTGTGATTTCTTTTTTATTAAATACCGGTTATTTGAATTATAATAAACGATATTACGAGAAAAACACTAATATCAAAGCTCATGTTGATCTTTAAAAATAAAGGTATTGTCCAATGAGGTAACGCAGCCAGTATCTTGGGAACTGTGCCTCCTTCAAGCGCATTGGAAGATTTGTTCTACTGTGTGAGTTGATTTATGTTAAATTATTCTGATTTGTTATATTATAAAATTAAAGTTATAATATTAAATAAGGTATTGTTGTCTTATTTTAAAATTGGGTATGTTTATGATATCTCCTGCTAGCTAAAACTCATTTGCGCGGGGCAGTAAGTAGCTAGACCTGGCCATGCCTCCAATTTTCCTGAGCAACCATATATTGTCGGTAATACTAGGCAGTAAAGTCAAAGGCTTAGCCTAGCGCAATTTTAAAACAATTCTAGTGGCCTCTTTAACTTTCTCACCAGGTATATTCCGTTCACAATTACAACTGAAAAAACTGAAATACACAAATCCGAATCTACAACGATACTTAACTTTAGTATCGCAGTTTTAGTCCTTTGTGACAGTGTAATTTGTTTTTGGTAAGGTAGCGGGTATGTTAGAACGAAAAAATCTTTTTTTTATTTCCGGCTTTTCGCTACCTCACAGTTTTCGTGAACAGAGACGACCAATATCTAAATATTGTGCTGACAACCCTGTTTTATTTGAAATTATATATTAATTGCGTTCAGCTAAGCGTGTTATGAGACATGGCGAATGAATATTTGACATATAGTTTTCTTTTAAGCGAACGCAGGAACGAGGGTAGTGACCAGACCCAACGGTGGACAGACATAGTGGAACTCGAAAGACGAAAGACGTATATATGAGTCGTCTATTATCAAAGGTGGCAATCTGTGCATTTGGACAAAAAAATGTTATTGATATGTCAATACAGATTGATTTGAATATAATCGTCTCCTTCAAAGAATACGGTTCAAAACCTGCATTAAATAAAGGTTAATACTTAACCTGTTATTTATCTAAGATGTCGATCAGAAGAGTTTTGTGACTGCCAATGGAATACAAAGTCAATAAGTCGTTTTTTCTGATTTACCAATAATTGTCCAAAAGTCACATTGCCGGCTTTGATAATAGTCGACTCATATTTAGTTTACTTCGCTATAATAAAGACAGAGTAAAAATAAAGTTTGTGTGAAGCAATCAACTGTTTTATTGGCCCAAATCGAATAGAGGATTTCACATAGAGGTATTACTTATCTCAGATCTCAAAACGTAGAAAGCGCAAATCAATCAATAGCTTTAAAAGCTTAAACGTATGTACCGATCGGTGAAAATAACATAATAACCTACGGTCATTAGGTAACGTGCGAATTTATTGTGGTACACTTCATTCACGGTTGTTTGCGTAAGAGTTAGTGTATTGCGCAAACGAACGCTCTGAGATTGGTCAATGAATGATAAAAAATATGTTATTTTTTGTACGTTATTACAGAGTTAAGTTGTACACAGTGTGCATTACTAATAAAAATCTTACGTTACGGACGTTTTTACCCGTTTAGGGTACCCCTCCGCATCGTCCCATAAGGAACTTCGTTCCAAAAATCAAATAGCGATTTAATACTCTAATCGCTCCTCTTGTCCACCTTAGCGTGTCCTTAAGTTGACACGAATCCAACAACATTAAGAATTTAATTTACAGAATTGCAGTTCCGCCGGAAATTCGTTAATGTCCCGTTGGTTTTGGATTATAAAAAAAAACTTTTTTAAATACCAACGCTACTAAGAAAATTTAAGATTTCTGTAATCAGAACTGTATTTTTTCTGTTTTGTTTGCTAAATTCTTAATACCGGGTACAGGTTTTATGTATGTCACGAAGGGGCGGCTTTCCATGAACTCGTGTATGTGACTACAATCAGGATTACTTCGAAGAGTCTATGTTTGGTAATTAAAAACAGCACATATATTCGATTTGACGATATGTGTAAGAAGGGAGTGAGCGGAGAGATGGTCAATGATAGAGGAGTATGGAAAGAGAAAACATATCGCGCCGACCCCAGGTGACTGGGAGAAGGATAGGAGAATGATGATCATGATATGCAAACGACAGTTACAGTGCAGCGGCCAATGATCAGAAACGCTGGAAAGATATAACAAAAAATAAATTCCTGTCTAAGATTGATGGTCCCGACCCTCACCACTGAGGAAACGATGCGAAGAGGACGGCACTAGTTTAAAATTTACATTTTTTTATTGTTTAAACGGGTGGACAAGCTCACGGCCCGCCTGGTGTTAAGTGGTTACCGGAGCCCATAGACATCTACAACGTAAATGCGCCACACACCTTGAGATATAAGTTCTAAGGTCTCAGTATAGTTACAACGGCTGCCCCACCCTTCAAACCGAAACGCATTACGGCTTCACGGCAGAAATAGGCGAGGCGGTGGTACCTACCCGTGCGGACTCAGAAAGAGCACTTATCTTTGCTTTAGCAAATTAAATTAGAATTAAGTTTTAAACTAATATTCTGTTATTTAATAGCTTTAAACTATTCTTATTAAGACAACAACTTAAAGCTGTAAACTTTCAGTTCATATTAACTCTTCTAGATACTAGAAGTATCATAGAGAATGCAAAACTTATGCACAGTGTGCACTTAATTACGGTATGGAGTATCCATTTAAGCTTTCAACGACAAAGCTCGCGAAAACAGAACAATAAAAAACTTTATCTCGATACATGCATAACACGAGATTTTGCCATTGACCATATTGATACTGGAAGTTTAATTTTCTGAAATTATTTTGGCGCAACCTTGATAGGCAAACGCCAAAGATAAAGGGTAGCTAATTAGAATTAACTTATCGAGGACAGCTACTGTTAAAATAGACTGGGAGTCGACATGGCTCCATCGACATCTTGCCTTATCCAACCGTATGTCTCGAAGAGATGGCGAAACTGGGTGGTCCTCGTGGTCTCCGGTTACCAGCTGACGCCAGGTCGGCTGTAATCTCGTAGGCATATGTAATGCAATATAAAGGGGGAGGGGGGGGGGGTAGTGAAAAACTTGCTTGCTAATAACACACTGGCTTATATTCGTTGAATATAGCCCAGTATGCACAGGCTCATGCACACATACTCATAAGTATAAAACACAGATAGCACCGTAGGCTCATTGCCGGTACCAAACCCATAGACACAGTCAATTGCTAGCGCCAGTGTTAGCAACACTTCCGGTTTGAGCCCCGAGAGCTCACCTACACGCTAGGGCAAGTCTGAAATAGCCTCTCAAGGCCATCAACATAGGTCCCTTTGTAGAGACTTTTTTCTCGGACAGGGAGCCGAACCTCATACGGATTGACCACGTCTAAGGGGCGCGCGGGGTATATGGAACTTGACGGTCTACAGACGATGGGAGCAGACCGCGGGCCCAACGATGTTTTTTGGGCTATTCTCACTAAACGATTCCCCTTGCACTCTTTCACCCAACGTACGATCTCCGCCTAGTCAGTACCAGAGCAGGATAAGAGGTCTCTTCGTAGACTCTGATGCTCAAAACCGTATTATTGTATCGTCATTTCCAGTACACAAGTGTCAAGATAAAGCAAGAACTAGAACTGGTTCAAATTATAGTTTAAATATTCCATAACATAGATACACATGCTCCGAGAAAATTAATAGGAAAACTATAAAATAAATTTAATTCCTAGATTGTTTAATTTAATTTAAGATTTTTCCAGAATTTCAGTATCATAGTTCTAAAGCAGTGGAATATTTTTCTCGTTGCGAAGCCCCGTGCAAACTGGTCATAACTCAGATTTATCTGCGTTAACATTGCGGCGTCATATGCACTCGGGTTTTGTTAAAAGAATGTGTTCTGTATTTTTTTT